>NC_069657.1:448473062-449723062 GCF_027244095.1 Hemicordylus capensis
CCTGAGGATGTGGACAAGATCCTGGGCACTGTCCGGGCGACTTGGTGCGCTCTTCACCCTTTCCCTTCATGGCTAATAAAAGCTGCCAGGGAGGGGACAGGCAGATGGCTGGAGGTGATCGTTAATGCTTCATTAAGGGAGGGCAGGATGCCATCGTGCCTTAAGGAGGCGGTGGTAAGACCTCTATTAAAAAAGCCCTCCCTTGATCCCTCCAACCTGGACAACTATAGACCTGTGTCTAACCTTCCCTTTTTGGGCAAGCTGATGGAGCGTGTGGTGGCGTCCCAGCTGCAGAGGGTCTTGGATGATACGGATTATCTGGACCCTTTTCAATCTGGCTTCCGCCCCGGGTATGAGACTGAGACTGCCTTGGTCGCTCTAGTGGATGACCTACGCCTGGAACTAGACAGGGGGAGTGCATCCCTGTTGGTTCTGCTGGACCTCTCGGCGGCGTTCGATACCATCGACCATGGTATCCTTCTGGGCCGCCTCTCGAGTATGGGAATCGGAGGCACTGCGTTGCAGTGGTTCCGGTCCTTTCTTGAGGGGAGGGTCCAGAAGGTGGTGCTGGGGGACTACTGCTCGGCCCCGTGGCCGTTGGCTTGTGGGATCCCGCAGGGTTCGGTCTTGTCCCCCATGCTGTTTAACATCTACATGAAGCCGCTGGGAGAGGTCATCTGGGGATTTGGACTGAGTTGTCAGCAATATGCGGATGACACTCAGCTCTATCTCTCCTTGTCATCTGAGCCTAGGGAGGCGATGGATGTCCTGAACCGGGGGCTGGAGGCCGTGATGGGTTGGATGTGGGCTAACAAACTGAAATTGAATCCGGATAAGACGGAGGTACTGTTGGTCAGTAGGAGAGCCAATCCGGATGAGGAGATTTTACCGGTTCTGGATGGGGTTGTACTCCCCTTGAAGGAGCAAGTACGCAGCTTGGGGGTACTACTGGACCCGGCTCTGCTTTTGGAAGCTCAGGTGGAGGTGGTGGCCAGGGGTGCCTTAGCACGGCTTCGGCTGGTGCGCCAGCTGCGTCCCTTTCTCGAGAAGGCAGATCTGGCCACGGTTACCCACGCCTTAGTCACGTTGCGGCTGGATTACTGTAACGCGCTCTACGTGGGGCTGCCCTTGAAGAATATCCGGAAACTGCAGCTAGTGCAAAATGCGACAGCGAGGGTTTTATCCAGAGCTGCCCGTTGGGAACATATCACCCCCATTTTGAAAGAGCTGCACTGGCTACCGGTTTGTTTCTGGGTCCAATTCAAGGTGCTGGTTTTGACCTTTAAAGCCCTAAACAGTTTGGGCCCAGGGTATTTAAGGGACCGCCTGCTCCCAAGGGTTGCTGCCCGCTTGACGAAGACATCTGAGGGGGCCCTGCTCCGGGTGCCGACAATGAGGGAGGCCCGGCTGTCGTGCACTCGGGACAGGGCCTTCTTTGTTGCTGCCCCCAGACTCTGGAATGCTCTCCCAGTGGCCATTCGTTCCTCGGACTCCATCACGGCTTTTAGAAAGCTTGTAAAGACTTGGCTTTTTACCCAGGCTTTTACATAATCACTTTTACTGCTGCTTCTGGGTGTTTTTATTTGTTGTATTGTTTTATGCCTGTTTTTATATGTTTTTATACTTTTAGCATGATGTTTTTATTGTCTTTTTATTGTATGTTTTTAACTTTTGTAAACCACCTTGGGGCTATCTGTTAACGAAAGGCGGTATAAAAATGCAAAAATAAATAAAATAAATAAAATGGCAGTAAATGGGACTCAGAGTCCAAGTGGTGGGCAAAGAGAGGTGGAGGGGTGTGTGGGAGGAGGATGGGATGTGGCAGCGGCTCTCCCAAGCAGCTCAAGGAGACTGACAGAATGTCGAGGTGGGGCCCTGGGGTGGGGGGAGATTAAAAAGATTAGTGGCACATTAAATATTTCTCTCTCTGTGTGTATGTATGTGACTGCTGCCCAGAACAAAACTCTTTCAGCTCACTGATGATAAATGTTAGAGGGAACAATGTTGGTGTGTCCCCCACCCCCACCCCAGGATCTGTACTGGCACCAGTGCTTTTAAATGTATTCATAAATGATCTAGAAGTTGGCTAAGCAGCAAGGTGGCCAAGTCTGCAGATGACACCTAACTTTTTAGGGTAGGGAAATCCACAAAAAGTTGTGAGGAACTCCCAAAGGATCTATCCAAACGGGGGGAGTGGGCAACAAAATGGCAGAAGCAATTCAATGTAAGTGTAAAGTGACGCATATTGGGGCAACCCCCCCAACTTCACATATACACTGATGGGGTCTGAGCTGTCGGTGACTGACCAGGAGAAGGATCTTGGGTTTGTGGTGGACAGTTTATTTAAAGTGTTGACTCAACGTGCGGCTGCTGTGAAAAAAGCCAAGTCCATGCTTGGAAACGTTAAGAAGCATATTTGCATATTAGGAAGAACTCAGGTACCTACCCTTCCAGGTACCTACCCTCCCTCCTGGCTATGCAGCCCTGGTGGTGGCTGCTGGCCTCAGCCAGGGAGCATCTGCCTGGCCCCCACAGGATAGCAGCAAGTTGTCACTTGGAGAGAGCGAGTCATTGCAGGATCGGGGGCAACTCATGCAAGATCTTGGCCTGCATTCTCACAACACTTGCCCCACCTGCCAAGGGCTATATAAACCAGAATTGGGCAATGATGAGGGGCCAGTCCAGAAGGAGAGCTACCAGGAGAATGGACTCTGTGACTCCCTTGGAGAACTGGAGGCAGCAGTTCATTGGGGCTGTCTGTGAAAAGGACCAGTTGTCAGACAGTGGAATAGCGCGCCCACAGGGGCCTTTATTCTGAGGCTGTCTGGAACCCTCTACTCAGGAGAAGGTGGAACCTTACATGGCCAGAGGAAGAGATCAGATGCCTTGGTACTGTCCAAGAGAGGAGATGTGATCAATATGTTTGTGTGGGAAGGAGTTCCAGTTAGGTATCCGGAAGGTATAAAAGAGGGGCAAGAAAAATAATTATTTTGACACCCTCCCACCCCCCAAGCCTTGATCTATTAGAGAAAATATTCTCTGCTCATATTTGATGTCAGGAGCCCCTGGAGATAAGCAACTCAGGCTGGTCCCTTGTACTGATATTCTCTGAACTTTGGAAAGGTGAGCATGGTGTGCTAGACATTTGCTGTAACTGTTTTACTCTTTAAGCATTGTAATTCTTTTTATTACTGTTTAGACAATTGGATTTTTAGATATGCAGAGCATATTGGGAGGAGAACTAGTCTTGATTGTGAGCCCTTTGGGGACAGGGATCCATTTTGTTTATTTGTTATTTCTCTGTGTAAACTGCCCTGAGCCATTTTTGGAAGGGCAATATAGAAATAGAATAAATAAATAATATTGGGAGGAGATCTGGTCTTGTGGTAGCAAGCATGACTTGTCCCCCTAGCTAAGCAGGGTCTGCCTTGATTGCAATAGAATGGGAGACCACATGTGAGCATTGTAAGGTGCTCCATCCCTCAAGGGATGGAGCCACTCTGGGTAGAGCAGAAGGTTCCAAGTTCCCTCCTGGCTTCTCCAAGATAGGGCTGAGGGAGATTCCTGCCTACAACGTCGGAGAAGCTGTTGCCATTCTGTGAAGACAATACTAAGCTAGATAGAACAACGGTCTGACTAAGTATATGGCAGCTTCCTATGTTCCTAATTTCAGTGTTTCAAATGCCCCTTTGTCTCTACCCCCAGATCCCCTCTCTCCATCTGACTGCACTTCCTAAACAGATCAGTTAGGGATCTACTAATTATTTCTGAACATTGCAGTTTAATAAACTAGCTCTATTTTATTTGAAAAAGAAGTCCATTTTTGTGCTATTATGAAACCTTTTGGGTATTGGTTCTCATAAAAATGTTGCAGATAATACTGCTGTCCTGCTCCTCCTTATATTTCACAGAACCATAGATTTTTTTGAGTTGGAATTCTCCTAGTCCAACTGCCTATGCAATACTGGAATCTGCTACCGCATCGTTGACAAATGGCTGTTAAGTCTCTCTTGGGAAACCTCCAGTGAAGGGGAGTTCACCACTTTGTGAGGCAGACTGCTCCACTGCTAGGAAAAGCTCCCTAATGCCTCATCCAAATACACTTCCTTGTAAATTTCACCCATTGATTCTAGTTCTTGGGAACAGCAGCTAAGGAGTCTGTTCCTCCTTCTGTGCAACGGCCCTTCAGATAATTGTAAACATTTCATCTGATCTTGTGCCATTTCTGTGTGTCTCTCTTTGACAGGCCTATTTACAGTCATTTGTGGGGAACTTTCTCTCCTCCTTCCTCTGCTTTTTTAGTAAGCCTCAGTAACTTTACTGTCACCCCCCACAGTCATCTTGGGATTAAAGGGTATAAATGGGACCTGCTTGAACTCAGGTTTGGCAAGCAAGTGGTACACACAATCTTGTTTCATCTCAGCTTTGGTTTACTACGATAAAATTGCAAATGTGTTCTCCATCTAACAAAACAATAATAAAGAGCTGAGTGCATGTACAGAGATTGCTAAATGCTGAAAGGTCATCCCATCTCCCTATTGTAATGAAAAAGTTTCATTGCAATGTGAAGTTCCATGCCAAGATAGTGAGGATAGTAGGCTTAAAAATCTAGTAGTATTAAGATTTCTCTACATAACAGCATTCAGGGGAAAAACATCCAGACTCCTGAGCAAGAGGCAGCAGCTTTGTAAACTGGTCTGAAGAAAAAACAATTTAAGTGTATTTTGTCAATATATTTTATCCTACTGTAAAATGTACTCAGTTTTAAAAAGACCTTTCAGGCGTCCTTCCCCAGGTTGTTGTTGGAGCTAGGACCCTGGCAGCATCAGCTCTCAGCTGCAATGCCTCATAGCAACCACTGGGGAAGCAGCGGGGGAGGGTTAAGGTCATGGATAAAAGTGCTGGACTCCTATCCTCTCTCTCTCTTTTTTTGGCAGTGTTAGTCTACATTTTGTCTGTCCATAGATGGCTGTTTGTTTAGTCTCTCTCTCCCCTTTCAGCCTTTAGCTTAGCTTTCCTATCCTCTTTGTAACATCTAAATCCATTTTGTTCTTCAAACTTAGAGAACTGTCTCCAGACCTCTTGCTTAGTTGAATTCTCCCTAAACTGGCTTTTCTCTGCTAATGGGAGTTGAACTGCAGTTCTTCCCCTACAGTTTTGTGTGGCAGGCAAGGAGTGGAAGAAAGAAGGCCTTGACACATATTCAGGTGACCGGTAATGCTCTTCACCTGCCATACAGAGAGCAATAGCAATTTGCATCCTCAGGCCCCCAATGAAGACAGGACGCGCTTAGTTGGAGTAAATAAGGGCCACTTTTATTATTGTACAGAGGTAACAACACTTGCAATGGGGTCCCAATTAACCAGAATGTGGGTACTCATCTTGCGTGGTTGCCCTTCCTAGTGAAGGGCACCCACACCATGGTGAAGGGCCGGGTCCTGATTTGGTCAGGCTCAAAGTCCTGACCTCCTCTCACCATGGTGCTCCACCCCACGAAGGGGGGGTAGACTGACAACCCCCAACCCTAATAATAATAATAATAATAATAATAATAATAATAATAATAAATTATATTATTAATATAATAATATTTTTATTATTGCATTTTTCACACCGTTCCTCCAAGGACCCCGGAGAGGTGCACCACATACGCAAGTTTCTCTTTCACAACAACCCTGCGAAGCGGGCCAGGCTGAGAGAACAGCACCTCCCCGGTCCTACTCCGCCATTCCAACCACGACAACACGCTGGCTTGTAATAATATGGACGCGTTTTAACAGCAATTTATCAAAGGATTGTTATAAGGGTCTGGCTGCTATAAGGGTCTGGTTGCTAACTCTTGCATAACCTGCATAACATATGCTGATGTGGCATGTTCCTGACCCTGAGAACAGAGAGTACGCTAATCCATAAACAGTAATCCAAACAGCATTCATCCTACTTATATCTACAAAGTGGTTGGAAGTAGCCCAGGTTCAGTTCCCGGCCTCAACAGCCAGGATTGGGAAAGACTTCTGCCCGAACGCTGCTGTGCCGACAACACTGTGTTGTCTGCAGTCAGTGCAGGCAACACTGAACCAGACGTGTTTGCAGGCATTCAGATGGAATTACTAATCAAACTATTTATAAGCAAACTAGTTTTCTCAGTGATTTCCAGGCACACCTAAAGTGTAAGCAGTATTGAATTTCAATGGCTTTTCAACCATGATCATTTGCTCCAAAATCAGAAGTGTCTTATGTGGGTCAAGTGAATGTCTGGACTTCGACCTATCGGTGATCTCTTATGAGCTAGCAGTGCAATCACAATGCCTTTACATAAATGGGAAGACAATCAGGTTCAGTCCCCGGCATCAACTGCCAGGGCTGGGAAAGTCTCCTATCTGAAAGCTGCTGCCATTCAGCATAGACAACACTGAACCAGACGGACCAATGGTCCGACTCAGTACAAGACAGCTTCCCATGTTCCCGTGAAAAGCAGCACTGGAACTGCAATTAGAAGCAGAAGAGAGGAAAAGAGTTGTGTAACCCTTTAGATCTGTGCCACTTCTGCCCTGAAAATAACACCCTCCCAAGCTTGATTTCTACCATGGGGGGGGGGGGGAAGGTCCCCCTTATCTTTATACCTGCAGGATAAAAACAGTTTAGGGAAGAGGCTATTTAGAGATGACAAACTGTGGGAGGGGAAAGTTCACATGTCTATCACCTTTTGTTTGGCTTTCAAGTATTCTTAGTGCCAACAGCTTGAGACTGGCTCAAGCAGTGACCCACTATCTGCACGTCCTGACTCAAGTATCTTTCAGGGGTGGGGGAGTAACATCTAAGGGAGAACCATCATCTGAGATGGTTGTTCTTGATGTTACTATGTTTTTCATTTGTGCAGACACTAGGGGAGTCAGGGTCACTGTCATGACAGCACCTTAGCAACACTGGAAGATTAGAAGAGATGAAAAATTTCTCATAAAGCTGCCTCCCAGAAGGCACGGAATCTCCCAACTCTGCAATACAATCCAGGCACTTTGCCCACATGTCAGGTTTATCTGCATGGATTCAAAGATGTAATTTATTTAAGTAGGAGGAGTTAGAACTGGAGGGTATTACCAGGCATTTGTAATAATAATTTCATAAGTTTAATAATAAATATGGAGTTTTCAGATTTGGGAAAAATTTCCAACTACCCTGGCAGGGAATTGAACTCCCAACCTTCGCCTTCCCAAGCAGACGCCTACCACACTCAAACCTAGTGGACTGGATGGACAGTATATCAGTGACTCCTTCATGCCCATAACTTCTCCACTTGTTACACATTAATCTAAGACTGCAACCCTATGCACACTCACTCCACATTCACTCCCAAGTTATACCCATTGAACATCTTGGAGTTTTCATCCAAGTTGTTTTGTGGCCCCTATACACAGTGCTTTACAAAGAATGAGATGGTGAGTTCCTGCCTCAAGGGCCTTCCAATCAAGAAAACGGACACCATGCATAAGACTGCACAGTGACTTACCCAACAAATCTTTAACCCTAACCCTTTTTTCGTTGTTGCTGCCGCCACCACCGTTATCTCTCCTTGCCCAGCCCCTGCTGCCCGCTCTGATCTCTCCTTGCAGACCTACAAACTTCTCCCTCTCTCTCACACACACACTCTCAAAAAAGCGCCTTCTCCTTCTCCCCACTCTGTCTGCCCAGCTCCTTGTTGCTGTTGTTCAATCCCTTGCTAATTTTTCAGCCCTGCTGCTTGGCTTGAAACGAAGCAGGAAGTCGCCTCGGGAGCAAAGGCTCCATGTGGCTGATTTACAGCCTGAAGGTTCTTTCAGCTTGACTAGAGGGTGGCTGCCTTTTTGACCCTTCCTCTTAAGGAGGTGGCTCTGTAAGAGTCAACCTCGCAGGAGCTATGCAAATACCAGGCTGCTGCTCCTGGCTTTGGCAAGATGGGGGGAAGCATCAGTAGCTTTACCTATTCACCTCCCTGTGCTCATCTCGCCCGGCAGTCCAGGAAGGGTCAAAGGCACACAGGGCTCCTCAAACCCCATGGCTTTGTGTGCAGCAGGGTATGGGAGAAGCATGCGAGCCCCAGCCGCCTCAGGATGCTACACTCCGTGTGCCACTCTGTCACTTTGGCTTCGAGATTGTGGAATGCGCTCTCTGCTGAGATACGATCCTCCCCATCTCTGGCAATTTTCAGAAAACACCTGAAAACCCATCTCTTCAACCAGGCTTTACCAGCTTTTTAAAACTTGTTTTTAAATTGTTCTGATTATTTAATTGTTGTTTTATGATGTTTTTAATTGTTTTATGCTTTATTTATTTATTTAGATTTTTTTTTAAATTATTAATTGATTTTAATGGTGTTCTGCCCTGAGCCTTTTGGAAGGGCGGAATAAAAGTTTTAATAATAAATAAATAATAAATAATAATAATGGCCACCTTTACAGTGTATTTCCAGTGGCTGTTTGCTGGTGTTCCCTTGTGTCCTTTTTTGTTTTGGATCATGAGTCATTTTGGGTCAGGATTGTTTCATTTCTTTTGTATATAGGGATGTACACAAAACTTTCATTCAGAACAATACACTATACTATGATCTTAATTACTGTGAACGAAACTCAGAGGTCAGGAATACAGCAATTAAGGTCAGTAGGCGAAAGGTCTATCAGTGCTTTCCTATGGACCCCAAAATTAATTCTTTAAATTAATGGGTGCCTACCACCCAACCCAATTTTGGAGGCTTAAACCAGTTCAAACTGGTTTGAATAGAACCAGGCTCTGTTTGGTTCTAACCCAGACCGGCATTGCCAGTTCAATGCCCTGTTTGGTTTGAGTTCGAACCGAACCGGTTCAAATTTGAACCAGTTCGAATTCAAACCTGTTTGCACATCCCTAGCTGTATAAACTGCTTTGAGAACTTAAAAAAAGTTCTCAAAAAAAGTTGAAAAGCAGTATACAACAACAGCATCATAGGAGACCCTCATTATTCATGGATTTGTATATTCGTGGTTGGATAATGGGGACCCAGTTTCTTTATTCACATGGAGAAAATAGGGCTATTTTTGCCTATCCTTGGTTCTCGAGTGGCCAGAAATGACTTCTGATGTCATTTCCTGTCACCATTTTGTAGTGCAGAGCTATTTGAGTCTTTTCTGCACCACCCCCATGAACAAAAGGAGGATTTGGGAGTTGGGGGGCATTGCTGGAGAGCAAGGTGCTGTATATATTTTGCCCCCCTTTTTTCTTGTGATTTTCAGCACACCTTCACTGAGGAACCTAACTCCTATTCCCATAGGGTTCAGATCTCATTTTTTGTGCTTTTGTTATCTACAGAAATAAGCAGGAATGGAACCACTATGAATAAAGAGGGCCTCTTGTAATAATAATAAACACTCCCCCAAACCCTAAAATTGAAATTGCTGCTTTAAAAAAATTTCATTCTTGTTTTTCTTTTCTCTTGTAGGAATATAGAAAAACAAAGGAGCTCTCAGCTATGAGATTCTTTCTGTTTGTGCTTTTCTGTTTGGTACTCCTGGCTAGTTCAGGTAGGCTCCATTTCACAAGTCTGCTTTTTTCTCTAACAGTTTCCCTTGGGCAAAGTGGATTTCTTTCTTTGAGCAAACTGTCACACAGCATTTGAATTAACTGCATTAACTGATGCAAGGAAATGATATATGTCACATTAGCAGAGCAGAAAACCAGACACACTTATTTCCCCCACTTTTTGTTTGTGCAGGATTTGCAGCTGACATCCGGAGGGCAAAAGCCTGCAAAGAGGCTCGCGGTCAGTGCAGGTACTCATTTTGTATGCATGGCCCTTGGAAACGGATTGGAAGATGCGACGTAAAAAGGTTTTGCTGTATAAATATTCATAATTCATAGGACAGTCAGGGCCAATGCCACCACTAGTTCAAAATGATTTGTGTGCCAAAATATTTTCTTTTGTATTTGAGAAAGATGATCAAAAATTGATGTATTACCTATTCTTGTGATTTAAAATAAATTTAGCAGCTTCAAGTTTTGTGCTCTTCATTTTTTTCTATAAAACATGTTTTTGAAAATTGAAGTTGAATTTTTTTTCGGGGGCGGGGTGTGCAGGTACATAGCCTTGCCTAGGGCGCAAAATAGTCTGGCACCAGCCCTGAGGACAGTAATCTAGAAGCTAGTCTATGGCAGCCAATGCAAAGATGTTTTTCCCCTTAGTGCTTGTGATGTGCAGGGGTAGGCATTGTTTGCTCATCAGCTGTGGCATTACAAGATGGCTGTGCTCATGCTAAGAAATGCTTAAGGTTTGTACTGAAGTGACCAGCAGGAGACCTTTGCCTGGAACCTTGTGGAGCTGCTTCTTAACAGTGCAAGCAACACTGAGCTAGATAGATCAATCGGCTTCCTCAGATCAGGTGGCTTCCTACGGATCTCTCCTCAGCTACAGAGCTGTCATTGGGTGGTTTGAGACAATGGGTAACACTTACAAGCATCTCTAATTCTGAGCCACAATGGGCAACCAGCCCAGCCAACTCCACATAGCCCACTGGAGTCCTAGCTAGCTTCCATTTGCAGTATATTCTCAACAGTGAGAAGCAAGATATGAATTAAATAATGCATGATCTTATTTTCCCTGATCCTTTAAGAATCTTAGAATGTTCCTGTCTAGTGATTTCAACTGCCCTTGTTTCTCTAGTAATAATCCAGCATCTGACAGAGTATGTTGTTTTCCATGAAAGCATGTTCTATATTAAACCATTCTAGAATCCTTTCTACAAGGATTCTATTTCTTGCATTGTATTTCATTACTCTGTGTGTGTGTGTGTGAACAAATATTAATATGACCATGAATGCACAGCATTCAAGGAGAAAACATATCT
This sequence comes from Hemicordylus capensis, assembly GCF_027244095.1. NCBI lineage: Eukaryota > Metazoa > Chordata > Lepidosauria > Squamata > Cordylidae > Hemicordylus > Hemicordylus capensis. The sequence continues at coordinate 448,483,913 of NC_069657.1, forward strand.
ATTTCTAATAACAAAAAAACTTTATTCTACACACACACACACAGGCAAAACGTGCATACATATATGCTAGCACATTGCTTCACACACATCTCTTCCAGTGCAGCATCTGCTGAGCCACCAACCTTCTTTCTACAGGACATGCAGTAAAATATCTCACAGTCCCATACTTCATCCTGCAGACTCACTTCCCTTCCCTTCCCTAGTGGACACAGACTAGACATGGAGGCTGTTCTCATGCGCAGGCAAAACCGGGCTACGGAAGCCCAGCCTGGTTTTGCCTGCGTGTGAGAACCACCAGGAGCCGTGCAGCTGAGGCCGGGAGACTGCAGGGCTTTTTGCTGGTGTAGGGAGGATCCCCATAATGCACTGCACACTCACACAGTGCATTATGGGTGATATGTCACCACTCCAACCATCCGCGGTGTCCAAGGAGTCAGCTGCATATCTGGGTATGTGATCTCTATGCCCAGACGAGGATCCTCTGTGGGGAGGTAAGCTTTTCAAGGCTCCCTCTCTGCTTGCCATCAAGCCCTTCTCACCAATGGTGAGAAAGGGCTCAAGAGGTACCCTAGATGGACACAGCTAGGGATGGGCCCGGACCAGTCCGGAGGCCATTCTAAAGGCCTCTGGACTGGTCCGGACTGGTCCGGACCTGGCTGGTTTGGTGCGGGTGGGGGGGGTTCCTTTAAGTGGGGGGGAGGGTTTACTTACCCCTCCTGCCGCTTCCCCCCTCCAGTGCGTGTATTCTATGTAGTAATTGGGGTGGCAGGATACCTCCCTGCCGCCCCTTCTCCAGCTTGAGTGCAAAGGCTGCACGGAGCCTTTTGCGCACACGCACGTCGAGCACGCGCTTCACGTCTCTGCGATGTGCGTGCGTGTGGCCACGCGCGTGCGCAAAAGGCTCCATGCAGCCTTTTGCACTCAAGCGGGAGAAGGGGCGGCAGGGAGGTATCCTGCCGCCCCAATTACTACGTAGAATATGCACGCTGGAGGGGAGAAAGCGGCGGGAGGGGTAAGTAAACCCTCCCCCGCCCTTAAAGTTCCGCCCTCACACAGTGCTGGACCGCAGCTCTGCGGTTCCATGCACACCCCTAGACATAGCTACCTCTGCAGTTCCAGCTATCCTAGATTTGAAGTGGCAGAAGGAAAACTGGTCAGTTTCCCAGCGATTAGCCCTAGGTCTATTATACCCTCCCTTAATACCACAGCTCACTCTGAAAACAGCTTTGCCACAATTTAGGAGACAGACTCTTTGCTAAAAGATGCCCTATTATGTTCAACACTGCATAATAGGGCATCATGGGAAGAAACTGCACATAGAAAAATCGAATTAATAATAATAACTTTACCAATCTACCTTCTGTGTACTGCCCCTGCCAAAACAGAAAAGAAAAAAAAGCTTTTGCTATACATTCCAAAGTGAGCGATGGCATTTTAAAATTAGGATTCTACCGCCCTCCAGGACTAGTCTCTGAGTAGAAGTGAGGATAATCCAATATCTGTTGCAGAGATAGTAATGGACTTCATCCTTTCATGCTGCATAAAATATAGGGCAGGTAACGTGACATGTTTCCAAATAAGCTCATAGGAGAATTTTTTTTAAAAGAAAGGTGTGCTGTCTCAGCAGCATCACAGGTTTGTTATGCATGCAGGTAGCAAGCCAGGTTAATATTGTTAGAGTTCCTCTTGGTGTATGCAACTCTAAGACGCATGACTTAGTCTATGTTATTAGAGGAACTGGAATAGGGATGTTCAAATCGATTCTGGTACAAAATGATTTGTACCCGAATCTACCTGTTTGGGGAGATTTGTGGACAAAACAAATTGCCCCTAAGCTAGCTGGCCAGATTTGGGTACAAAACAAAATGCCCAGATTTCGGAACGGAAAAATTTGTAGATTCAGATCTCCATTATGTGGTGATCTCTCTTGCTGTCTCCATTTTGTGTAAGGAATTTTTAAAAAAATCCCACCCTCCCAGGCTTCAGATTGGTGACTTACAGTGTGCAATGATTGGCTGGTGATTCCTCCCCCTGGTTCCAGATTGGCTTGTTTCCATTGAAATCTAGGGGCAACTGACACTGCATTGGCTAGGGGAAGGGTCAAAGAAGGGACAACGTTGGGGGGAGTTCAAAGGAGGGATTTTCAAATGTACTTAAGGAAGCAGCCAGCCACCATTCTGCCTTTCTGCCTCATGGGAGGAGAGAGAGAGCACCAGAGGAGCTTTGCTTTGCCTTGCTTGCCTGCCTGCTACCTGGAGTAGATTCTCGGCTTTTTGTTCCTGATTGAGGAAAAGAGAAAATAATTTTTCTTCACCCCCTTCCTGCTTCTGAGAGAATCACTGCCTGCGCCTGCTGTCTATGCGAATCGATTTGGGTACAAAACTATTTGTATCCAAATCTACCTGTTTCAGGAGATTTGTGGAGAAAACAAATCACCCCTATGCTAGCTGGCCAGATTCGGACCCAAAACAAATTGAGGGTGATTCGGTTCGGGTACAAATCAAATTGAAAAAAATTGATTCATGCATGTCCCTAAACTAGAGGCCATGTTGACCATGTAAGCAGAGAACAGATAATACAGACAATTTAGAATCAATGTATAGGGAAAAGCTTAGTAGGTCTGTCTCAGTCTGAGAACCAATGAAAGCACTGGATCCCCTTTCACCTTCTCATTGTGATCTTACTGGCAGTGGGGAAAGTGCCCTCTCTGGGAAAGAGACTTTTAATCCTCACCTGAACCTGGCTGAAAACAATGGTCTTTTAACCTAATGGGTTTAATGTCCAAGCATCATCAATCTGAATGATCTCACCAACAAACTCTGAGGAAACAGCATCTATTATATGTGAGTTATGCTTTCGCATGTTAGAAAACAAAAAATCATTTAACTTTCTTGGCTATTATCTAATTTGAGTAATACTGCATGGAATTGTTCAGAACAAAAGGAGAGAAGAACAGTCAGAACAGCTACTCTTTGGAAGAGATTGTGAGGTGGTTCCCACAATCAGTGGGAGCCGCCTGGAGAAGGTTTGCAGGGAGAGTGGACTAAGCCCTCTCTCCCCGCAGACGAGCAGTCAGTCTGCTACAGGCGGCCGCAGCGGCCGCCCACACAACTGCTGGCACCATCATGGAGCCGGCGGGGTCTTGGGAGTTTGGGGGTGCGCAGGGCATGCTGGAGAGACCCTTGAGCCAGGAGGCGGCTTTTCGCCACCTCTCTGGGGGTCTCCTCATGAGTTGCTGTGGCACGGAGCCATGTCGCTGCAACTCTCGATCATAAAAACCAGGTTTGCTGAGCGCTCATTGGGAATAGCCTCAGAGACTGGAACTATAAGAATCTGCCCAACCGTAATTTTGCTATGAGTGATGTAATAGTGGCAATTCTTGCCTAATTATACACACAGAGCACATACTTAGAGCAGTATTTATAATGTAGGTATACTTGTGCAGTTACTTATAATGTAGGTATATTTGTGTATACTTACATTGTAAGTATATTTACTTTTAACGTAAGTACTCTTATTGCAGATTTACCTTTTACAGCAGTAGAGGCCATAAGCACAGCATCCAAGAGCTGCATCCAAGGACCACATTCCATGTGTGAGCCTCACACTCCCTTTTGTATTACACTCCTTCTTAATTTCGTCCCAAGCAGCACCTGCAGTTGTGAATTCTGCAGAAGAAAAAACAAAGAGAGAGAGAGAGAGAGAGAGAGAGAGAGAGAGAGAGTCCTTCTCAACCTCAAGGAAAAAACAGACAGCATTGCCAATGAACTCAAGTGGCGCATGATGGATGTCATCAGATTGATACAGAAGCCTCCCCAGTCATGGTGGTTCTCATGGTGGTTTGGATTCCAGGTGCTGTCACCTGAGGAAGTTGACAATTGGGAGAGAGACGTCCTATTCCAGGTGCACAAGGTCCTTGTTCTTCATGGCTCTTCACATCTGTTGTTTTAGGACATAAAGTTGTTTTAGAATGTAAACCACCTAGAGGCATGGGTTGAGGTGGTATATAAATCCATAAGATAAATAAATAAATAAACTAGCCAAGGAACACTGGCTATTGGGATGTGCACGGAACTGGATTGCCTGGTTTGGCTCGAATCCAAACTGGTTTCAAGCCACCTCAGGTGACTCATTCTTGAGCTTGATGGAGCCCGGCCTGGTTCCACCATCAAGCCAACTCGAGGAGCTCAAAGGCTATACTTTTAAAGGGAAATCTGGCAAGGATTCCCCTTTGCAAGTAAAGGCTATATGTGGTGTGGTGGAATTGGGGCGAGGGGAAAGGTCTCCTTCTGTCTTTTACTTTTTCCAAATCACACTTCTGTGTGTTGGGAAGGTGGTGGCTTCAGTGGCTGTGGGGATGGTGGTGATGGGGGGGGGTCCTTGCACCAGCCTCCCAAATGGCAGCCCGGAGACATGTGCAGAGTGACTCCCCCCCTTTGAGGGGGCCTGTACACAGGCCCATATTTAAAATGAATGCATGTACTTTCAATAGTATCATTAGCATGTGTGATGGAGGAATCTAATTATGAAAATCTTCTAAATTGATCCATTTTTCCTCACACCCACTTCAAATTGGATTTAGAATTGTGTTTGTAAGTGTGTGTGTTTGTCAGTTCTAGTGGCTAACATGTTAATATGTTAAAATAATAGTAAGAATAATAACATTAGAATCATTTATTGTTCGGCAGGGGCCCCCACTGGCCTTAGAGGCTCCAACGTTCCCTTGGCAGAAAAAAGCAGGGAGGCCCCAGGAAGAGAAGGCCAATGAGCGGCCAGTCGAGATGCTACAAGACCAAGAAGCAGGGCTAGAGGGACGGAGGAAAGAGTGGGGGTGACTGAGGGAGGAGGCAGCAGCAGACAGAGGCACAGCTGATGGCGATAAGGGTGAGAGCAGCCTGATATAGCAGGGCGGAGGTCCAATCAGTGGGTCAGGGGATGAATAAATTGTCAGGAGGGATTTAAGGCAGGCTCAGCCAGTGATGAGGGGCAGTTGAAGGGTGAGTGGTGGAGGTCTCCAGAGAGAGAGATTGCCACAGTGACCCCAAGGAGCCTGGAGGAGGAGGACTCAGGTGAACCAAATCCCCTCCCCTCAAAAACTCTGAGGCTCTGCCTGGAGGAGGTGAGAAGGAGAAGTAAAACAAGAGAACAGTTGTGGAGAGACCAGTGCTGTGACATTTATATAGTTCAAATACAATAAGTTGAAGACAGATCATCCTGGAGAGAATCTATCTATGTGGTTGTTAAGAGTTGACAATGACTTGATGGCATTAGACTTCTATACTGCCCAAACTTTCATCTCTGGGTGGTTAACATAAAACAATTAAAACACATATTAAAAAACAATGCAACAATTTAAAATCAGCCATAAAATTAAAAACAGACAGTTTTTAAAAGCTGGGAAAGCTTGGGTGAAAACATGGGGTTTTGGGGTGTTTTTAAAAATTGTCAGAGAAGGGGAGAATCGTATCTCAGCAGGGAGCGCATTCCACAATCTTGGGGCAGCAACCAAGAAGGCCTGTCTCTGTGTAGACACCAGATGAGTCGGCAGTAACTAGAGACAGACATCCTCAAATGACCTCAATGAGCGGTGTGGCTCATAGTGAAGATGACGCTCTCTTAAATACCCTGGGCCTCAGCTGTTTAGGGCTTTATAAGTTATAACCAGCACTTTGTATTTTGCCTGGAAATCTATTGGCAGCCAGTGACGCTCCATCAGCAGAGGAGTAATGTGGTCCCTCCGAGATGACCCAGAGACCAGCCTGGCTACCGCATTCTGAACCAATTGAAGTTTCTGGACTATGTACAAAGGCAGCGCCATATAGAGTGCATTACAGAAGTCAAGTCTGGAAGTTACCAACAAATCTACCACTGTTTTGAGGTCATTGATCTCGAGAAATGGGCGCAGCTGGTGTATCAGCTAAAGCTGATAGAAAGCACCTCTGGTTACCGCCTCAACCTGAGAAACCAAGGAGATGTGTGGATCCAGAAGTACTCCCAGACTGCGAACCTGTTCCTTTTGGGGAAGTGTGACCCCCATCTAGAACAGGGAGATCAAGATTGTGTCTGGAGTTCTGACCCCGCACAATAAGTACCTCTGTCTTCTCGGGATTCAGCTTCAGTTTATTCTCCCTCATCCAGCCCATTACTGCTTCCAGGCAGGCATTTAGGGAGGATATGCCAGCTCCTAAAGAAGTTGGCATGGAGAAGTAGATCTGGGTGTCATCAGCATACTGGTAACACTCAGCTCCAAATCCCCTGGTGATCTCTCCCAGCAGTTTCCTGTAGATGTTAAAAAGCATAGGAGAAAGTATGGAACCTTGAGGGACACCATACCTAAGCTCAGATCTGGAAGAGCAACAGTCTCCAATCAACACCACCTGGAATCTGTCTGAGAGGTAGGAGCGGAACCACTGTAAAACTGTGCCTCCCGCCCCCAACACCCTCAGACGTTCCAGGAAGATACTATGGTTGATAGTATTGAAAGCCGCCGAGAGATCCAAAAGGACCAACAGAGTCACACTTCCTCTGTCAACTGCCAATTGGAGATAATCCATCAGGCTGACCAAGGCAGTCTCTACTCCATAGCCTGCCCGAAGACCAGATAGAAATGAGTCTAGATAATCCATTTTCTCCAAGACTATCTGGAGCTGAGAGGCCTCCACCCTCTCAATTACCTTGCCTAGCCATGGGAGGTGGGAAACAGGCCTATAATTGGTCAACTCTTAGGGATCTAATGCAGGCTTCTTTAGAAGAAGTCTAATAAAAGCTCAATCAACGATTGACTTAATCAATCAATCAATACTTATTAGAAATAATAATTTGAATAAAATAATAAGATTGATTTTTAAAATTACAATAATATTATCATTAGGCCTGTACATGCTTGAAAAAGTCAGATCTGCTCCAAATTCAACTTGGACTGATTCTGAAGATATCAGGATTGGATTTGTTACCCCTTGGGCATGTTGGATATCAGGTCGGAATTGGATTTCCAGTCAGAAATCCAATTTAAAATCAGATTTCCTCCTATAAAGGTTAATCTCTCCCCCCTCAAGGTGAAATTAAAAAGAACTAAAAATCACTGGTTGGTACTAGTGCCTTGAAACTTGCCATACCTGTTTCAAGCCAGGACTTTACAAAAAGTTCTGGATTTGAAACTCCTCCTTAGACCATCATTCCACCTCCATGTGGAGGAAAGAGGACATTACTTTGATTTTATTTTAATTTTTCTCTTTCTCATTGCAGGAACAGGCAGACCTTTTAAAAGGGATTAAAAGGACTTCACACCTCTTGATCCCCTAATGTCTAAAAGGGAAAATGAGAAATTAGTTCTAACCACAAAAACAGAAACAATCAAAATACTTCCACTTTTAGTGAATGTGTGCCTGAAACAAACCAGATTTCACAATTTTAGCCATTAAAAAACCAAACCAAACCAGAAGAGTGACCCAAAGCTTTGGAAAATAATAACACAGAGTCCTACCAATGTGGACTTCATGTGTGCAAGATTTCATAACTGTATGCCCATCCCTTCTGAAAATATAAAATGAGGGAAAGGCGGCATGCTGTGTTAGCCCTTTCAGTAAGTCAGGTAGTCAGTGAAGTGATCATCACGATCTCTGTAGTAGGCTACTGCCTTCTGTGGGGAGGAAGCCCAAAAGCGCTTACCTCCCTGCAGATGATGACTGCCTCCTCTCTGGCGAGCCGGATTGGCCGCCCACATGGCTGCTGGCTCTGTCACGGAGCCAGCGGGGGCTGCGGGGATCAGGGGCCATGTGGCCGCCATAAGTTCCAGAATGCCCCGTGCAAGTGCAATGAAACGCGCAACAAAACGACAAACAAGCAACGAAATGAAGCTAATGGAGCGCTCGCTCCATTAACCAACATTAATGGAGCACTTGCTCCATTGACAAATAAGACAAAACAAAAACATTTATACAAATCATACATACATCACTGACAATCATTGATTACATATATATTTTCTTATATTAACAAGACACACTTAAAATGTGCCCTAGATGCTAAAAAACCAGATTTAGGTACTTTATAGGTGACATAGGTGCGCTTAAGCCAGAAATTAATAGTGGCCATCCAAATTCTGGCTTCTACTCTAATCACACCTGCTTCCAGCTTTAGTGCAGCATCGGCAACACATCTTGGAGTTCTAAAGGGGGCTCTTAAAACTCCTGATTGGACCCTCTCAAATAGGTCAAAGTTAATATAAAGGCCCAATTGCGCTCCATACAAGAGTTGTGCTGAAGATTTTGCCAAAAACAATGCGATAGCCGCAGGGAGGAGACTTCCACACTGGGCACAAATAAATCTCAAAATAGCCATAGCACATCTTTGAGCTGACAAACCAGCATACTTGGTCTATGCAGTTTTGTCCACTTTGGTCTGGGGAAAAAGCCTAAATATTTGAAACATTTTACTGGCCTAGAACAACACACCATGATTTACATTTTAGAATAATTTATAACCAGGAGGTCTTCCTCACTATATTACGCAATGGGCTTTAAGAGCTCAGATTAGGCCAATTTGAGTCTGTGATAAAATAACCACCTAATCAGCATACAATACAATAAACAGACGTCTCTCTGCTAAGTTAAGGGCATGAAGATTGAGTCCTTGAAGTTGCTTAATTAAAGGAATATATATATATATATATATATATATATATATATATATATATATATATATATATATATATTCTTTTTATATACAGTGCCAGAATAGATAGATCTAGATAGATCTAGATATATTATTTATTTATTTATTTATTTATTTATTGACACAGTCAGACAGGTGTTATTGACTGGTTTGCTAAGGGGACAAGTCCAAGGGGACGGGGGACAAGACTGGCTTAGCTAAGGGGACAAGTCATGCTTGCTACCACAAGACCAGCTCTCCTCCAAAAGGTCAAGATGTAATGAAGTACTCACGGGTGTATTATACCAGTTAGTGTCTGCATTACTAACCTCATCATTCCATTAACTCTACAAACACCAGCCTCCAACACTGTATCAGAAAGATGATAGCATTTCCCCTTCACAGAATCTTCCAAAAAAAAAAAAAGAAAAAGAAAAAAGAAAGAAAGAAAGATAATATCAATGGCAAATGGTTACTATAAGGCCTTAGGAACAAATTCAAAATGAACAACTTTATTAATCAGATCCCAATATGAATATAAATACAATGAATATTGATTTATTGCTTTTCAATAAAAGTTCCCAAAGCAGTTTACATAGATTTAGATTAATTAATTAAGTAAGTAATAGGGATGTGTATGAATCAATTTTTGTGATTTGATTCAAGGTTGCATTAAATCAACCAGATTCAATTCAAGCTCAAATCTGCAAACTTGAATCTGATCAGATTCAATTTGAATTGGATTCAATTTGATTTGAATTCAGATCGATTTGTCCCACATCTAAAGGTCCTAAGGGCACCAAAATTGGGTGGTGGGTAGGTCCCCATAGGTGCCACCCACCACACAAATTTGAAGGCAGTGGGGCACTTGGTTGATTTTTAATTATTTGTTTTAGTTTTTACTGATTTTGTATATTTCCACCATAGGAAATAATGGGGATTCAAAGTTGTCCTGTTTCTAAAGCTAACATGGACCCCCAGCTCCCCCCACCAAAGCTAAGCTCTAGCCCTTGTAGAATTGGAGTTATGGATTCATTATGAGGAAAGGTTATTAGACACCAAAGAGTCTAAACACTTAAAATTCCTAGACCATAAACTGAGTAATACCCCACTGCCTTGCAGGTGGGAGGGGGGTGTAGTTGGCACATGGCAGTTGACAGTTGGCACTGTCCATTTACAGTCAAAATGAACAGAAGAAATGAAGCAGAATAATGAATCCTCATAGGGATTCACTGAGGAAAATGAAAGAATGAAATAAAATCAAATAAAATGAAACAGTGACCGCACATTTTGCTCCATAACTTCACTTCTACAAGGGCTAGGGCTTAGCTTTTTTAAAAAATGAAAGCTGGTAATATGGAGGAATTAATAGGAGGAACCTGAATCTTACATCGATTCAAATAGAATCTGGTACAATTTGATTCGAGCTTGAATTTGGCCAGGAGTGTCTGGACAGATTCATTTTGAGCTCCAATCACCCGAATCGACCAGATTCAGTTTGCTTTTATTCAAATCCAAATCAATTAACTCATCCCTAGTAAGTAAGTAAATAAAATGGTTTCCTGTCCCCCGAAGGGCTCACAATCTAAAAAAAGAAACATACGATAGACACCAGCAACAGCCACTGGAGGGATGACGTACTTGGGATGGATAGGACCATTTGCTCTCCCACTGCTAAATAAAGAGAATTACCACTTTTAAAAGGCACCTCTTTGCTCAGTTAGCAGTGAGGTATTTCCTTTGGGGCTGCATTTTTTGAAATTTTACCATTCACCTCTATGGGGGGGAAAATACTATCTTTTTAAAAAGGGTTTTAAATAGTTGTTTCTGCCATTTTGTACTTCTGACCTCCCAATGTGGCTCCCAACATGTATTCTGACTTTCTGACATCATATCAGATATTTCTGATCTGATATCAGAAAGTCAACGTTGGACTGGAAATGTCAAATTATTTTTGCCAATTTTTCAAATTTCAGATATATCCCAACATTTCTGATCCGACTTTGCACAGGCCTAATTATTATGACTAATATATACTTATGCATTCTATAATTATATTATTTAACAACAATAATAATTCTAAAATTAAAAACTGCCTTGGGATGAATTTTATTGAAAGGCAATATAAAAACAGAACTATATACAAACACAAGCAAGCAAGCAAAAAAAATAAAATCCTCTAATAATTATACTTTCACTAAAGGGCCAGATGTTTCCAGGTTGGACCTGCTACCTGTGGAATTTCTTAAATAGTCAAACACTTTTGCAGGTGGAACTCAAATTCTGAAATAGACAAAGCTTCGGAGAAATGTAACTTTCCCAATCCATTCCATTCATTATATTTACCTACATCCATCTGCCAGAAAATATAGCAACACTGTTACAAACATTCCTTTGAGTTTGTTCCATCATTATGTTTAAATGCAGCCTACCTGGCATAATCAGGAGTTCTATGAAGAGAAGCAAGGAGTAGTCAAAGAGAAGATGGGATTTGTGGTCCAACCACAGCTGGAGGGCCATAGACGTGCACCCCTGTCCGAGACCCTTAGACTCACAGTTCTCTATGATGATATCAGATAATTCAGGTTGCTTAGAAGCAGATTTGCTTGCTTTGACAATCTCTTGCCTAAATCCTTTGCTAATACGACATGTTCTGTTTTCAATGGTTTGATTATGTTTGCCCTGTTAAACTTCCAGTTTCCTGGGTACTGTTCTGATATGCATTGCAAATTTTATTACTTTCCTCCAGCAAACATCTTGGAAAGATCTAGGGAGCCTTAGGCTAAAACCCTAAAAAGAGAACATAAGAATAGCCCTGCTGGATCAGGCCCATGGCCCATCTAGTCCAGCATCCTGTTCCACACAGTGGCCCACCAGATGGCAGTGGGAGTCTCCAGGCAAGAGTTCAGGGCAAGCACTCTCTCCTGCTGTTACTCCCTTGCAACTGGTGTTCAGAGGCATCCTGCCTTTGAGGCTTGAGGTGGTCTACAGCTCTGTGATTAGTAGCTATTGATAGACCTGACCTCCAGGAAGTTATCCAGACCCCTCTTAAAGCTATCCAGGTTGCTGGCTGTCACTAAATCTTGTAACAGAAAATTCCACAAGTTGTTCCTAAGTTTCCTGGCTATCTATTTCATGGGTTGACTCCTGGTTCTAGTGTTATGGGAGAGGGAGAAAAATTTCTCTCTATCCACTTCCTCCACACCAGGCATGATTTTATAGACCTCTATCATGTCTTCCCTCAGTCATCTTTTTTCTTAATTAAATAGCCCCAGGTGTTGTAGTCTTTCCTCATATGGAAGTTGCTCTAGGCCCCTGATCATCTTGGTTGGCCTCTTCTACATCTTTTCCAGTTCTACAATGTCCTTCTTTAGTTGTGGTGACCAGAATGGTACTCAGTACTCCAAGTGTGGCCGCACCATAGTTTTGTGTAAGGGTATTACAATATTAGCATTTTTATTTTCAATCCCCTTCCTAATGATCCCTAGCATGGGATTGGCCTTTTTCACAGCTGCCACACACTGAGTCAACACATTCAATGAGCTGTCCACCACGAACCCAAGATCTCTCTCCTGGTGAGTCACCGACAGCTCAGATCCCATCAGCGTATACTTGAAGTTGAGTTTTTTTTTTTTGTCCCAATGTGTCAGGGGCGTAGCAAGGTTGGAGTGCGCCCAGAGACGAGATTTTAACCACAATAGAACATTATCCTAAATTATTTTTTAAAAGGTTTTGTAAATTGTGGTCGATGCAAGTCATTTACTGGTACTAGAGAAAGACATGCTGTTCTGGTAGCTCCAGGTCTTAACACACACATCAATTTTGGAGGATGAATACAACTGAAGGAAGCCTGGGTGGGTGCACGGCTGGGGGAGTCCATCATGTGACTTGCCTCTGGGGCCCCCCCCAGGCAGTGGGCCCCCAAACAACTGTCTCCCCTTGCCCTATTATAGTTACGCCCCTGCAATGTGTATCACTTGACACTTGCCAACGTTGGACCACATTTTCCATTTTGTCACCCACTTACCCAGTTTGGAGAGATCCTTTTGGATCTCTTCACAATCTGTTTTGGATTTCACTACCCAGAAGAGTTTGGTATCATCTGCAAATCTGGCCATCTCACTGCTTACTCCTACTTCTAGATCATTTATGAATAAATTAAATAGCACCGGTTTGAGTACAGAAGTTTTCTCAAGAGTCTTTGATGAGGAACGTTGTCAAAAGCTTTTTGGAAGTCCAGGTATACTATGTCAACTGGATCACCTTGATCCACACACTTGTTGACACTCTCGAAGAACTCCAAATGGTTCGTGAGGCAAGATTTACCTTTGCAGAAGCCATACTCCTTCTCCCCCAGCAGGACCTGTTCTTCTATGTGCTTTACAATTTTATCCTTGAGAAGGCTTCTCACCAATATGCCTGGAACAGACGTTAAGCTAACCAGCCTGTAATTTCCCGCATCGCCCCTGAATCCCTTTTTGAAAATGGTGTTACAGTGGCTACTTTCCAGTCCCTCGGTACAGAGTCTGATTGTAGGGATAAGTTATATATTTTTGCAAGGAGGTTGGCAATTTCACATTTGAGTTCTTTGAGGACGCTTGGATGGATTCTGCCTGAACCTGGCGATTTGTTAGTTTTAAATTTTTTCCAACAGTTTAGAACATAATCCCTTATCACTTTTATCTGACTTAGTTCTTTAGCATCTGTCCCCAAAAAGCCTGGTTCAGGAACAGGTATATGCTCTGTATCCTCTGCTGTGAAGACAGATGCAAAGAATTCGTTTAGCTTCTCTGCAACCTCCATATCCTCAAAAATTCCTTTCACTCCCTCATTTTCTAATGGTCTAGCTGCCTCCCTGGAAGGTTTCCTGCTTCTGATATATTTCAAGAAGTTTCTGTTATTCCCCTTGATGCTTTTAGCTAAATGCTCCTCAAAGTCTTTTTTCACCTCCCTTATTGTCCACCTTGCATTTCTTTTGCCAGAGTTTGTGTTCCTTTCTGTTCTCTTCATTTGGGCAGGCCTTCCAATTTCAAAAGGAAGTCTTTCCCTCCTTTTTAGCTTCCGTGACTTTACCTGTTAGCCATTCTGGCATCATCTTGGACATTTTATTTATTTATTTATTTATTTATTTATTTATTTAGATTTGATTTGTATACTGCCCTTCCAAAATGGCTCAGGGCGGTTTACAATTAAAAACAAACTGCTAAAACAATAAAGAGCTAAAACAAAAATTAAGAACAACATAACAACAATTAACAATTTAATTGTTAAAATTGTTAAAAACATTTTAAAACAAGAATTGAACAATTGCAGTAATTAAAACTCCCAAAACCAGGTTAAAATATTAAAACCGATTTTAAAACCCTGGAAAACCAGGCCAAACAAATATCTTTTAAGGGCTCTTTCCTGAAGGCTAATAGAGAATTCAAATTACGGATTTCCGCAGGGAGTGCATTCCACAGCCCCGGAGCAGCTATAGAGAAGGCCCGCCTCTGAGTCGCCACCAGACGAGCTGGTGGTAACTAGAGATGAAGCTCCTCAGATGACCTTAATGTGCGGTGGGGATCACACAGAAGAAGTGCTCTCTGAGGTAACTCAGGCCTAAGCCATTCAGGGCTTTAGAGGTAATACCAAGCACTTTGTATTTTGCCCGGAAACATATCGGCAGCCAGTGCAATTGTTTCAAAATAGGCGTAATATGGTCTCTCCGGGTTACCTCAGAGACCAATCTGGCTGCCGCATTTTGAACTAATTGAAGTTTCTGAACTACATACAAAGGCAGCCCCACATAGAGCGCATTGCAATAGTCAAGCCGGGAGGTTACCAGCTGGTGCACCACTGTTTTGAGATCATCCTCTTCAAGGAATGTGCACAGCTGTCAAATCAACCGAAGCTGATAGAAAGCACTCCTGGCCATGGCCTCCACCTGAGAAACCAGGGTGAGGCCTGGGTCTAGGAGTACTCCCAAGCTGCGCACCTGCTCCTTCTGGGGAAGTGTAACCCCATCCAGCACAGGAAGATCTAACTCACCCCTCAGATTCTGAGCCCCCACAATGAGCACCTCCATCTTGCTTGGATTCAGCTTCAATTCAATTGGATTCAACTTCAATCAAATGCCTGTAGGCAGGCATTTAGAGAATGAGTGCCATTTCCTGAAGAAGGAAGGGAAAAGTAGATTTGCGTGTCATCAGCATACCGATAACACCCAGAACCAAATCTCCTGATAACCTCACCCAGCGGTTTCACGTAGATATTGAAAAGCATTGGTGGCAGAATGGAGCCTTGAGGGACTCCATATAACAGCTCCTGCTTTGAGGAGCGACTGTCACCAAGCGCCACCATCTCGGATCTACCCGAGTGATAGGAATGGAACCACTGCAAAGCAGTGCCCCCTATTCTCAACTCCCCCAGGTGACCCAGAAGGATACCATGGTCGATGGTATCAAACACCACGAAGAGATCCAAGAGGACCAACAGAGTCATACTCCCTCTGTCGATTCCCCAGTAAAGGTCATCTATCAGGCCGACCAAGGCTGTCTCAACTCCATAGCCTGTTCTAAAGCAAGTTTGAAATGGGTCTAGATAATTAGTTTCCTCCAAAACCGCCTGGAGCTGGTTAGCCACCACCCTCTCGATTACCTTGCCCAACCAGGGGAGATTGGAGATTGGCCTATAACTATCCATCGCTGAGGGATCCAGGGAAGGCTTTTTAAGAAGAGGTCTAACTATTGCCTCCTTCAAACAAGGAGGCACCCTACCCTCCCACAGCGAAGCATTTATGACATTAACTAGGCCATCTCCAACAATCTCTCCACTAGAGTGAAGCAGCCAAGTTGGGCAAGGATCCAGAGAACAAGTGGTAGGCTGTACTGCTTCAAGCAGCTTGTCCACGTCATCAGGAGTCACAGATTGAAACTGATCCAACCTAACACTGCAAGAAGGATCATTGGATACCTCCCTCACAGACCCTGCAGAAATAGTGGAGACCAAGTCGGCCCGAATACAGGAGATTTTATCTGCAAAGAACCCACTAAAAGCTGCACAGGATTTCATTAGAATACTGTGTGGGTGAAGATAAAAGAACCATGTTTATCATGCTGACTTTATTGCCCTGCCTTTCAGAGATTTAAAACAGAGCCAGAATGACTGAATCCACTTCTTATAGCATGCAAAGGATTAAGAACCCCATTCTTCACACGTTATGTGGAACGATTGTACAATGAGTGTACAGTGTATACAGATACAGATAAGTACAAAAATCCAATGCTTCACATGTTATAATGAACAAAGGTACAGCAGTCCACTTTCCTTCTGTACTGTGTACTTGAGGGGCCTGTATCCAGATTCACCTTTAATGTAGGAATGTAGGTACAATCATTCACACAAACACATGTATGAGTATGCAGATGTCTGTACACTCTTACCACATAATGTCTGAACTGGGCTAAGGTGCAATAGTACTGTTTAGGTTATCTGTGGAATGACCAGAAATTCTGTTTGAAAGTGGCACACCCCACCCCAAAGAAGACCATTCATGGATCCCCTTTGTTCAGATGTGAATTCTTACTGAGAGGATAGCGGCTAAGAGCAAAATTGAAGATATGGAGCTGCCTTAAAGGGAATCAAGCCATTGGTCCATCTAGCTCAGTACTGTCTGAACTGACTGGTAGTGGCTCTCCAAGGCAGGGGTCTTCGCCACTCCTACTCAGAGATGCCACTGATGAAACCTAGGAATTTCTGCATGCACTGCATTCTGCATTCACTCAGCTATAGCTCTCCTCACCCCAATTAGGCATGAATACATGATCGATCTGGCTGATCAGAAATAATTTAGAGTGACATCACAGCTCCACATAGGCAATTGGATCTGGCAATGTGATGATATCATAAAGGTCAAAACAGAGTGAAGGCAATGCTTCCTGCCCTCACACTGAATGACTGGAAAGAAAATGCATTGCATATTTCTGTCAACACTGAAGTACAACCTGTTAGTATTATCCTATCTATCTATCTATCTATCTATCTATCTATCTATCTATCTATCTAATTTCTATACCGCCCTTCCAAAAATGGCTCAGGTTTGTTTTTACATTAAAACAAACTAAAATCAACTAACAATAAAAAAATCAAAAACTGTAAGAACGAAATAAATTAAAACAATTTAAACAGTCTAAAAATCCTGGAAGGCCAGGCCAAACAGATAGTTCTTAAGGGCTCTCCTGAAGGCTTATAATGAACTCAGATTATGGATTTCTGCCAAGAGTGCATTCCACAGCCCAGGAGCAGCTACAGAGAAGGCCCGCCTCTGAGTCGCCACTAGACGTGTTGGTGGTAACTGAAGATGGACCTACTCAGGTGACCTTAACGTGTGGTGGGGATCATGCAGAAGAAGGTGCTCTCTAAGGTAACTCGGATCTAAGCCATTTAGGGCTTTAAAGGTAATAACCAGCACTTTAGTAGCCAGTTTCATTAAGAAGAAACAGCATCAGTAGCACATTTCACACAAGAGGCACCTGTGGTGTTAATATCCAGTCCACAATACAAAGTGGAAAACATTAGAAATACTGATGAATCTAGGAAGCAGTGTGTGCTGGAAACACACTCCAGTGGTCCACTAGAGTAGTGTGATTCACATGAAGAAGAGTCAGTCCTCCAGGACCTCAGGCAGAGCATCTGTCCTTGCCCACCTATCCAAAAACTATTTTTAAACAACTGGAGATACCTCGGATTGAACCCATGAACATCTTCATGCATACAGTACCTTTCACTAATGAGTTCAGTTCCTTCCTCTTAGATAAAGTATATGCATGTTGTGGGAGAAAGCTATTATTAGTTGATAACAGCCAGATAAGGCCTGGTGCTCAAGTTGTCCTCTTAGATATCTATCATCCATATTTTCATGTGTGGACAGGGTTGTCAAGCGTGTGGTATGCTACCTGTTCCAGGCTTTTGGGGATGAAACTGATTTCATAGATCTATATCAGCAGAGGCGTATCTAGGGAAAATAGTGCCTAGGGCAAGCACTGAAATTGCGCTCCCTGTCCAAACATCTGACACCCATCTCTCAGATAACTTTACCTTAATATCAGCTCAAAAATACAAGTCAGGCTCATTAATCTTTTAATATTTCTTAAACTATTTAGCAGAGGACGTAGCCAGACCAAAAAATGCTGGGAAACTACAAATTTCAGTATGCTGGGGCTCATGAAATACCCAAATACTATGTGGAGGTGTACTTGGAAAACTAAACAGAAGTGCCTGTCTAATTCTCTACTATTCATTGTATTACATACGTTTTAAAAATAAATGGAGAATTTGACTTTTCCCAGATACTCTGAAAATAATTAAAGAATATGCAGAGTAAACTGTATCACTTCTTGGAATATATTCTAGTATTTCAGAAAGACAGTTAAAATGAGAGAAAGAGAGCAAGAAACTCCCAGTGGGCCTTAATACTAAGGATTTCACACTGATTCAAAGACAAACTCACCATTAATAGCCATATTATTAAGACATCTCATTTAACTCACTTATCACAAGAAGCAAAGTAAGAGCAAATGAATACAATCCTAGTTCATAAGCTTCAGCTCATTATTCACAAGCCCTGATTCTCTGTACTTAGTGCCAAACTACATATGTGTACCGTGACATATTTATTTATTTATTTATTTATTTATTTATTTATTTATAAAAATTACCTGTAGCCCCTTTGGGGAGGGCTTCCTAAAGGCCATGTGTGGGGGGTCTGCAAAGGTTCCCCCTCCCCCCGCTGGCTTCTAGGGCCTCGCAGGGACCATTTGAGCATGTGTGGTGGCCATTTTAATTTTAATTTTTTAAAAAATGGCTGCTAAAAACAAAATGGCCACCACACATGTTCAAATGGCCTCTGCAAGGCCTGTCATGCCATTTGAGCATGCACAGTGGCCATTTTGTTTTTGGCAGCCATTTTAATTTTTTAAAAATATTTTCAAGAATGGCGCCCACTTCAAGTGGCGTCCAGGGCATGTGCCCTGCCTGCCCCACTCTAGATACACCCCTGGTGCCTGTACCTTGGCTACCTGAGTGTCAGCAGCAGCAACCTGATGATGCTGATGCTGATGATATCATACTAAAGGCATCCACTGTGTTGCTCACTATTGCTCCTGTCTCAGCGAGCACCACTGTTACCCTAGTCCTAGAATTAGTCATTTCACTTACTTGATCATAACATGTTTTCTCCTGTGTTTTTTCTTTAAGTGACACTGACACCTTTCCCAATTTTGCATTTATGAAGATTGTTTATATTCCCTTTTCCTTTCTCTTCTTGGGATTCTTGGTAACTCTAGGTAAGTTTCACTTAGAGTTAATGGACAACTTAGGGGGATGATCATAAGACGTGATGAAACAAATGGTGTTGGTGGTGGGGAAACTTCAGAAGTGCTGCTTCTGGAATTGCCTGTTCATAGTAGCATTGGTGCTTGCTCTGCAGTATGCAGCAGTGAACCAGTGCTGTCTAACCTGTTCATAAATGATCTGGGGTTAGAAGGAAGTAGTGAAGAGACCAAGTTTGCAGGTGACACCAGTCAATTAAGGGTGGTGAACTCAAGACCAACACTGATTGTCTTGGTGTGTATTGGTTTTACTGACTTTGTTAGCCACCCTGAGAAACTGTGCGATGGAGGGGTGGGGTATACATCTTATAGATAGACAGATAGACAGACAGATAGATAGATAGATAGATAGATAGATAGATAGATAGATAGAGAAGAGCTCCAAGAAGATCACTCCAAACTCGGTGAATGGACACCCTAACGGCAAACATGGTTCAATGTAAATACATGTGACTTAGGGCAAAACATCCTAGTTTCACATAGATACAGATGAGGTATGAGCCATCAGTGACTTAGTAGATCTTGGGGTTGTGATGGATATCTCAGTGAATACATTGACAAAGTGTGCAGCAGCTCTAACAATGGCAAACTCTATGTGGGGTCAGTAGGAAGGAGATTGAAAACAAATCTGCAAATATTATAGTACGTGAACCAGCTACTAAGTGGTCAGTACCATCTAGGGGGATGAATACTCACTGTGATTTTTGACAAGGTTTACACCCCTTGAGATGGAAATTAGGTTGCAGTACTTTGCTGTACATCCAGCTTCCTGTGTGTTCTCATGCTTTTATAGTCTTGACCATCAAGGCTTGCAATGGCCAAATTTGTCATGGTGTTTTGAAAGCTTTTCAAGGTATTTAAAACATAAAATTTCATCAATGTCGTCAAAGGAATGGAAATGAAAATTGGCATGAATGTTCTCAAAAGATTACTCTATGGAGAGCGTACAACAATTTGTTCACTGTTAACCTAACCCTGACCTGAACCCTCTCATCTGTGCAGAAACGACTGCAATTTTACCTTAATTGATGGGTGGTAGATATAGAGAAAGGGAGGTAGCACTCAGAGAACTATAAGTGCAACAATGCTATCACCTATATTTTTCATCTAAGGAACTTGTAATTTTTTAAATTCTGGCAGCAAAAAGACAAATTGTTCAACGATGGAAATATTTGGATCAATTGAGCAATGGTATAATAAGGTGTGGTCTATTGAGCTTTTAGAAAAGATCACTGAGAGCCAGCGTGGGGTAGTGGTTAGAGTGCCGGACTAGTACTGGGGAGACCTGAGTTCAAATCCCCATTCAGCCATGATACTTGTTGGGTGACTTTGGGCCAGTCACTTCTCTCTCAGCCTAACCTACTTCACAGGGTTGTTGTGAGCAGAAACTTAAGTATGTAGGCCTGTTCAAACCTGGGAAGCCTGACTTTCGTACCTTGATGTTTACCGAGGTAGGATGAAAATAACAGTTGTCCTACCTTGATATTTGCTCATGTTCTGAAAGTGCAATTATAAGCAGTCTCCGGCAGCTGGCAGCCATATTTGTCAGGGAGATCTACAGCTAGAGAGGCCAGTCAGAGCAGAACTTCTGGTGCTCTGAGGGCAGGGATTATGATGCATCATGGGACACCTTGGAGGACCCAGCTCCATTTTCTCCGTGTGAAGCCTTCTCTTGCTGCTATAACTTGTGGGGTGAGTTAGCAGAACCAAACAGAGAGGCTCTACACATGGATGGTCTGTAGAGACTGGGAGGGTTTGGCAAGGAGAGTGGGCTTAGCATACTGGGGAGAGCCCCGTGGAAGGAGGGCTTGTTTTAGCCTCCTGGTGTGGAGCTGCAGTGATTCACAATCGCCTAAATGGAACTGGTTGGTTGCATTGTCTGATCCAGTCTGTACTGTTAGAAATGAGAATTCTAAAGCAATGCTTTTAGCATGTTTTCACATTTTCAAAATGAACACAGCGTAGGAAAGTAGAAGAACATGCACTGATTCTTTCAGCAACATGACTGATAAGAGTTTCAGTCTGTGCATGTTTGTGAATGATAACTGTAAATTTTGTGAAATAAATAAATGAAATATGGATCAACACATTAGCAATTGTCCAATGAAATGGGAATATGTAGCAATAGCAGGATGGAAGGTGAGAGCAAAGAATAGAAGGGGGTGGGGAGCTAAACTGGATTGTGCCATAATCTTTCCTTCTGGTGAGTAGCAGTAGGCCTATCCACAATTATAATGCTCAGCACCAAGTAAGAGACTCCCTCCCCCAAGTTCTCCATGCATGGCAGAGAACTCAAGAAAGGCTGAAGTGTCTCACTCTCTAACTGAGAGAGACTCCAGCTGCCATGAAGTCAGAGATGAGTCACCTCCTTTCTCTCTGAATACTCTATGCTTGTGGGCATGTGTGGGGTATGAGTGTAGAGGGGTGGAAATGTCGACCAAAATTTCTAGTTGTCTAAAAAGATCAGACGCAATTTGTGGATCAATGGTTGGTAACGAAGGAGGTCCAAAATATGGTGGAAGATATAACTGATCTCAAACTGATTTGGTTCCCCTCAACATTTCTTGCATTGTTCTTGGATTGTGCTTGGATTGTACTGAGAAGGAACCTGAAAAGATCTTGAAGTTTTGCTTTGATTGGCATTTTGTCACTCTGCAAACTTGTGTGCAAGTTTATTCCTAAGAGATTCCTAGCAAAAGAGATTGTCATGGGACAACTGGATACCTGGCCAGAAGCTTCTGCACAACCCAATGGAGAGAGGTCAACTATGACCCAGGGGAAACCTGAAACACCTCCTGACTGTGTGGTGGGAACAGGACACTCACTGCATATAAAAGCTGGCAAAGAAGCAGGGAGAGCTCCAATGAAAGGACCTGAAGGCTGCAGCTCAACTTCTTTCTTCTGACACCACCATTCCTTGTTGGCTTGGAAGGGGCTGTGAGGTAGGAGAAGGCTTAAAATCCTCATAATCCTCATAATGATAGCTTAGGGCTGGTTCACACAAATTAACACATACCCTGGGCAAAGAGGCAGCTCTTAAACTGGTGGCTGCTTAGCTTTGGCAGGGGGTAGAGCAACTCTCCCTATTTAACCCAGCATAGTACTTCTTCTGGTGGCTGGTTGCTATGCCTCCATTGTGCTTCTTTGAGAGCCTCTTCGAGAGACAGGGAAGCATTTCTTCATTCCTTTTACTATGCTTTGAGAACTTGTTTTGGTTGAAAAGCAGTATATAAATATTTTATTAATGGTGGCCAACATCCAGACTAAGGAAGAATGCATGCAGTGATTCAGTATTCACTCTTTAGGGGGTTACTGTATTTTCATTTATCTTCTCTGCCCTCTGAAACCAAATGTGATTCTCAAAGATATGTCCCTGATGGTCACACAGCCCTCAGGGACATATTTTTGGGAGTTACAGTTGGCTTCAAAGGGCAGGTGAAACCAAAAGTTGTCCCTCCCTGAAAGAATCCACACAGCATTACTGTACATGCCTGGATGTCATCCAGTAATAACATTAATATCACCAGGCAACATTGTAGTCAGGTTTGTGGAGAAACTATCTGCTTGCAGGGGGATAACCACCTGTTTCAGTGATCATGGTTTCCCTGACTAAGAAAAAGGGCTGCCGGAACAGTGGAAAATGGTGCGCCCTTCTAGTGTGAATGGTTGCTTCATGCTCCAGTCTCCCTAGGTAGCTGTTTATTTGAGTCTATAATGATGCATAGCAAATAAAGCATTCTTATTTGGTTGAACCAAACAAGCAGTTCCTATTTTCTCCATGCCATGTGGAGAGCAAGAGCTGCAGCTTTTAATGTTATGGTAAGAGAAAATGGCATGTCTATTTCCATGTGATCAGTCATTCCATGCCAAGTAGAGGAGGCCCCCTTTATGCATGGTGGTCCCGTTCTCATCTGTAGGTGCAAATACAGAAACTGTGAATAAAGAAAGCTTACCCCTAGGGGAATCCAGGGGTTAGGTTTCTCTCACACCAACAAAGGGGCCAAAACAGTGAGGGGGGCAGAAATAAGAGGAGAAAAGCACAGTAACTTGCTCTCCAGGTCTCCAGGAATGCCCCCTAAACTGCCCAAATCCTCAGGGGTTTTTGTGGTGAATATTTGCATATTTTTGTTTGCCAAAAAAAAGAGCCACAAAATTGCTCCATGCTCCAAAATGGCTGCCACAAATGACACCAGGAGTCATTTCTGGCCACTTGGGAACCACAAAGAGGTGAAAATATTTTTTTCTCCTGTGGATACAGAAACAGGGTCTCTAAGACCCATCCACAGATACAGGAAACCATGATCTGCCAAAAAACCCAGATAACGAGAGCCTCCTGTATCTTTAGGTGGCTGTGCAGCTGAGCATCTGACCACATGAAGAAAATCAGTTCTTCTTGTCTATGTGAACCAGGCCCTATATGTGTGTCTGACGTGCATCCTGGTGACTTCCAGATCTTCTACCTCCTCTCTTTTAGTGGTGTCAAGATATAAAAAGAACATTCCACTATGAAGATCCTTTACTTTCTCTCTTTGCTTCTCATCATGGGGTTTTTGGTTGCTCCAGGTAAGCTGCATTTAAATGTTTTCAAAGCTTGTTTCCAAAATGTTTAAATATACAAAGGTGTCTTCAGGAGAGGAGAGCTGGTCTTGTGGTAGCAAGCATGACTTGTCCCCTTATAGCTATGTAGGGTCTGCCCTGGTTGCATATGGATGGGAGACTAGTCTGAGCACTGTAGGATATCCCCCTTAGGGGATGGAGCTGCTCTGGGAAGAGCAGAAGGTTCCAAGTTCCCTCCCTGGTATCTCCAAGATAGGGCTGAGAAAGATTCCTACCTGCAACCTTGGAGAAGCTGCTGCCATTCTGTGAAGACAATACTGAGCTAAATAGACCAATGGTCTGACTCAGTATATGGCAGCTTCCTATGTTCCTATGTAGTGGCAGTTTGGGCCTGAAAAGCCACATGGCTGAAACATGGATATGTGGGGATATATTAACAGTTCTGAATGTTGTAGAAGTAATAATAATAATTTTAAAAGTAAATAAATAAGACAAACCCAGTATTGGGAATTGTGGGGAAGGGATTGAAAATACAAGTTTTATCGTGGCACTGTACCCATTGATAGTATGGCCGCATTTGAGAACTGTGTGCATTCTCATTATGTGAAGCTGCCTTATGCTTGACCAGAACAATGATCTATCTAGTCTGGTTCTACCTTCTACAATGGGCAGAAGATTTTGAAGGTGCCAAGCAGAGGTTCACCTCCACCATGCTACTAAATATCTATTTAATTGAAGATGCTAGGAGCTGAACTTAGGACTTCCTTTATGCATTCCATTGCTAAATATCACCTGTCCTATCACAAAGAGGATATAGAGCTTGAAAACATACACAAGAGGACAACCAAAACTGTGTAGAGGTTGTGGAAAGGCCCCTATAAACTGTGCTTGCTGCCAGTGTCTGACTTCCAGATGAAATTACTCCTGACTAGACCTATTGAACAGAGGGACTCCTGGGTAGGACTATTGCTTGGTCTGGATGGCAGAGAATGATTTAATGTTTTTCTACAGGTATCATTTCAGAATGATAAAGGTTTAGAGGTCTTTAGAAGAATAAGCTGAGCTGGGGCGATCACAAGGAAGACAGAAGTGGGTGGTTCATGTGGGTAGAGTTTGAGGCACTACCACTTCTGTAGGGGGAACACCAGCTGCCACTGATTCCCAAACATATAAACTCCAAGAACTTAAGAACAGCCCTGCGGGATCAGGCCCATGGCTTATCTAGCATCCTGTGGCCCACCAGATGCCTCTGGGTAGCCCCAAGGCAAGAGGTGAGGGCATGCCCTCTCTCTTGCTGTTGCCCCCCTGCAACTGGTATTCAGAGGCATCTCGCCTCTGAATTTCCTGATCTAAAACACAGAAGGACCCAGACAAAATATGGCCACCCCATTTGCAGAGAGTGGAGTCTGGCGCATCATTGTGAGGGCAGGTGGAGCCTTTGCTCCACCTGGCTTCAGGACAGCAATACATTGGACACAACCATCACATGACATCGTGCTGAAGCCAATCAGTGGCCCAGGGAGGATGGTGTTATGAGAGAGGGGGCAAAATCTCTCCTTAGCCACTCGCTCCCTTCCACTGATAAAGTTATCATGTCTCTTATTTTCCCCAATTTATTCTGCAAAGTATCTCATTTGCATGACATCTTCATAACTGAGTTATGGGTAATGTCAAGAAATTTGGCAAGACTTTGCTACCTGGGTCATTACCAACCCCAGTTGCCAATGGGGATTCCCCCAAAGGTAAATAACCATTGTCAGCGGTCTGTGGCTAGATTTTGTTTTTGGTGACTCTCACTACCACTGCCACCACTGCCAGCTTCCTACCTCCTGCCTGCCTTTCTCTGGGGTCCTTTGCCATGGACTCATCGCCACTCACCCACCGGCCTGCCTCCTGCCCACCAGGCAGTGACATCAGTAGACCAAGCTGCTGCCAGGAGGCATGCGGATGATGACGAGTCTGTGGCCAAGGGCCATAGAAGGAGGCAGGCAGGTGGGTGGTTATGTAGGTAGGTGATGTGCAGCCCCCTGCCCTGGAAGCACTGGATGTCCCTCTACCCCAGTTCCACTGAGTGGCCCATGTCCTCTGCACACGGCCGTCCAATAGTAGGTAACATGCTTGAGCAGTTGTGTCATGGATGGTGAACCAGATTGGATATATGGAGGAATTGAATAATATAATTGAATCATAGAGGTTTAGACTTGAAAGGGACCAAGTCTTTTGAAGGTCTTTATCCCAACCCCTGCTCAGAGCAGGAAGTTGCTACAGCATCCCTGACAGAGGACCCTCCA
Organism: Hemicordylus capensis; assembly: GCF_027244095.1. Taxonomy (NCBI): domain Eukaryota; kingdom Metazoa; phylum Chordata; class Lepidosauria; order Squamata; family Cordylidae; genus Hemicordylus; species Hemicordylus capensis. The sequence goes on from NC_069657.1 coordinate 448,509,783, forward strand.
GCCTCTGTTGGAAAACCGCTAGAGAAGTAGAGCCCACCACTGCATGAGGGAGACTGCTCCACTGTCAAATAGCTCTTATACCTAGGAGAGACTCCTAGAAAGGGGAGAAAGCCTCTGTCCCCAACACCACAGCCCTAATCTGGATTGAGGTCCCATTCTCCTTCCTATTTACATTTAAAAAATCAAGCATACCAGCCCCAGTCATGCAACAGACAAATCACCTAGTTTGGCGCTTATTCTGCCCCCCTTCTGACTCCGATGGCAATTTTATTTTATTTATTTATTTATTTATTTGATTTTTATACTGCCCTTCCAAAATGGCTCAGGGCAGTTTACAATTTTGTCTGTATCTTTTGCAGACGCGAGGGCTACAGTAGAAAGCTCTTTTTTCATCTTTAAAGTTAAGTTGGGTTAGTCCACAGAGGAACGTTTTTACACACCTGGAAGATAAACAGTAGTGATTCACCACTTTTTCTGCTTCAGTATCCTTGCATCACATTAAGAACCCGAGAGATTGTTTAGAAGCTGGAGGTCGATGCATTTCAGCAGGATGTAGAAAAGATGTACATGAAGACATTGGAGACTGCCGTCCAAAAGAAGCTTGCTGTAAAAAGTAAGTCCAAAATCTGATTTTGATCAACATGACTGTGTCTATGAAGGCTGTGGGGAAAGGGCTCATAAAGGAGCTGATATGTAAATGCCAATGACTGTAATCCTGCCCACCCTGTACATAGGAAGCTGCTTTATACTGAATCAGACCATTGGTCCATCTTCCTCATTACAGTCTATCTGATAATAAATGTAGTGGATCTATAGGGTACATAGGAACATAGGAAGCTGCCATATGCTGAGTCAGACCATTGGTCTATCTAGCTCAGTATTGTCTCTACACAGACTGGCAGTGGCATCTCCAAGGTTGTAGGCAGGAGTCTCTCTCAGCTCTATCTTGGAGATGCCAGGGAGGGAACTTGGAACCTTCTGCTCTTCCCAGAGCAGCTCCATCCCCTAAGGGGAATATCTTACAGTGCTCACACTTCTGTTTCAGACTTGAACCTGCTTTCCAACAACAGCTTTCCCAAACAGCTTTCCCAATGCAAAGCAGATGCTCTTTCACTGAGTTTCAGCCGCATCCCCCAGGGTATGGAGCAGCGTCTCATAAGAGAGCAGTGTAGCCTCCCTTCCTCCTGGCTCATGTTCACTTTACCACTCCCCTTCTGAGCTCCAGCTCAGGGACTCCTTTAATTCGTATTTATTTGGGCCACAACAAAAATACGGCACATAGGATGACTTACAAACAAAACTCACATCCTAGAGATTAGTCTGTCTCATCTATGATCGCAATAAGGTCTATTCTATTCTATTCTATTCTATTCTATTCTATTCTATTCTATTCTATTCTATTCTATTCTATTCTATTCAAGAGATTGGTTGAAATCTCTAAAAATTGGTTGAATAGATTTAAAGTTGATAACTGATATTAGCCTTAAAGGGAGTCATTAAGTTTGGAGGCAGAGGGATGGAACAGCCTAGACCTAACCACCTTTGGCCTTCCAGTTGATGTTGGACTACAACTAGTCACACTGGCCAATAGTCAGGGATGGTGGGCATTGTAGCCCAACAACAGCTGGAGGGTGGAAATTGTGCAGTCTTGGCCCAAACACAACATGCTTACCATAAATAATAAGGTAAATAAAATTATTTATTACATTTGAATCCAGCCTTTCTTCCATCACAGATCTCAGGGTGGTGTACAGATACATAAAAGGATATAAGAAGAGTCCTGCTGGCTCAGATGCAGGATCTGCCAGTTCTAGTGTCCTGTTTCCAAAAGGGGTCCAGGAAGCTCAAAGGAAGGACACAAAGACAATATCTGCCCCATACTGCTTGTTTCCCAGCCTCTGAGCATGGAGGTTCCTGTTAACTGCCCTCCATGAATGTATCTAACCTTATCTTAAAGGCATCTAAGCTTGTGACCACCACCATATCCTATGGCAGCAAACCATATACATTCACGATGCACTGTGTGAAGGAGTATTTTTCTTTTGTCTGCCTTACATCTATAGCTGATCCAATTAATTGGATGATCCTAGTGTTAGAGAAGAGGGAGAAGAAATCCTCTCTGCCCACTCTTTCTCCTCACCATTCAACTGAGGTATCACCTTAGTTCTGTTGGTTTGGGTTCACAATTTGAGGGGGCTTGAAAAATTTGCCTCAGTGAGAGCTGAGCTTTAAAACCCCCAACATTCTTTTGAGAACGTTTACTCATCCAAGACCCCATCCTTTGAAGTTCATTCTCTCCCTATCTCTCTCCAAATTATTTACAAGATGGCAAACAGAAGCAACTTCTCTGGCTTGTTTTGAATGATGCACGCATGCACACCCACATCCACACACACCCTAAACTTAGTTGCCTCCTATAGGAGGTAAAGGACTGGTAATCTTTCCTAAGGCTGCAGGCATCACAGCACTGCATTTTGGTGAGGAGGGATGGATAGTTTTAGAGCCACTTCAAGGCCAGCAGGGGCAGGGCTCAAGCATTCTTATATTCCTAATTAAAATGATAATGAAGGGCAACTTCCCTCATACTTAGCTGTCTTCCACAGGAGCTCTTGGAAATAGAGGACTAGTAGTCTTTCCTAGGGCTACTGGTACTACAGCAGTGCATTTTTCAGGGTGGTGGAGGAAAGTTTTAGAGCCACTTCAAGACCAGCCGGGGCAGAGGAGAGGGCAGGGCAGGACTTGGGTATCCCTACTATTCCTAATTTCACAAATCTCTGCCCCCGCTCCCCGTGGCAAAGTTTGGTTCATCTGTTACTGAATCTTCTCATTAGAGAAAGCTAATGTGATTTAATTGGTGCTTTAATTGGTGCAAGTGCAGAGGCATATCTAGGGAAAATAGCGCCTAGGGCAAACACTGAAATTGCGCCCCCTGTCCAAACATCTGACACCCATCTTTGAGATAACTTTACCATAATATCAGCTGAAAAATACAAGTCAAGCTTGTTAATCTTTTAATATTTCAAAAACTATTTAGTAGTGGACTTAGCCAGACCAAAAAATGCTGGAAAACTACAAATCTCAGTATGCTGGGGCTCATGAAATACTGAAATACTATGTGGAGGTATACTTAGAAAACTAAACAGAAGTGCCTGTCTAATTCTCTACTATGCATTGTAGCATCACTATTACTTAAGTTTTAAAAATAAATGGAGAATTTGGCTTTTCTCAGGATTTCACACTGATTCAAAGACAAACTAGCCATTAATAGCCATATTATTAAGACATCACATTTAACTCACTTATCACAAGAAGCAAAGTAAGAGCAAATGAATACAATCCTAGCCCATAATCTTCAGCTCAGTATTCACAAGCCCTGATTCTCTGTACATAGTGCCAAACTGAATATGTGTACAGTGACTTATATTATATTAAATTAAAAAAAAAATACCTGTAGCCCCTTGGGTGGCTTCCTAAAGGCTGCTGGGGGGGTCTGCAAAGGTTCCCCCTCCCCCCTCCGACCTCTTAATTCACCGCCACAGCCTGTCCCGGGCTGATTTTTGGGCCTGTAAAGATCGGCATGGTGGCCATTTTGGAGGCTGCCACGCATGCTCAAATGGCCTCTGCGAGGCCTGGCAAAGCCTAGGGCCTCGCAGGGACCATTTGAGTATGTGTGGTGGCCATTTTTAAAATATATTTTTTAAATGGTCGCCAAAAACAAAATGGCCACCACACATGCTCAAATGGCCTCTGCAAGGCCTGGCATGTCCTAGGGCCTCACAGAGGCCATTTGAGCATGCATGGTGGCCATTTTGTTTTTTGTGGCCATTTTAATTTTTTTTTTTTAATTTTAAAAAAATGGCGCCCCCCTTCAAGTGGCGCCCAGGGCACGTGCCCTGCCCGCCCACCCTAGATATGCCCCTGTGCATGTGGGGAAAGGGGATGAGATGCTGTAAGGATTCCTGCTAGTGACAAAGTGTGGGGGTCATGCCTGCTAACTGTTCTTGATGGTGGTTGCTAGAAATGACAATAGAATTTCTTTCCATTGCTTCCCTACCATTAGCTGGATTCACTCATACTTTCTTTATTATCTCTTTCTTTCAACAGTATTGTATAGATGGATGTGTCACTCCTGCAGCCCCTGGCTTATAACTACTGAGAAAAAAAACAGCAGGAAAAGATCCAGTAAAATCCACATTCTATCCATTTCATTGTCTTCACCACCACCACCACCGCCACCACCAACATTGCCACCCAAACCACCACTGTCAAATAAATACATCCTGGAATTGGATGCTTTAGAAGTTCGGACCTCTGCATTGCATTATTTCTTTCCCCCATATCATTGGAATGCATGATTATTTGAAAGGATACCTTTGCAGTCATAACCAATATATGTCCAAGGTCTGAATGGAACATGTTGTAAAGATCTAGTCTTGGAAATTGCAAGATGTATTTAGGAATCATGTGTTTATCAATGGGTGGGTGGGGTGCCTCTGAGGCTGGAGGTGGCCCATAGCCACCAGACTAGTAGCCATTGATAGACCTGTCCTTCATGAATTTGTCTAAGACCTTTTAAAGCTGTCCAAGCTGGTGACCATCACCACATCCCATTGCAAGGAATTCCATATATTAATTATGCGCTGTGTGAAAAAGTACTTCCTCTTGTCAGTCCTAAATTTACCGACCTTCAGTTTCATAGGATGACCCCTGGTTTTAGTGTTGTGAGAGAGAGAGAGGGAGAAAAAATTCTCTATTCACTCTATGCATCATTTTATGCACCCTGATCATGTCTCCCCTTAGTCGCCTCTTTCCCAAGGAGGCCACCGGATGCTGTAGCCTAGCCTCATAAGGAAGGTGCTCCAGGCCCTTGATCATCTTGGGTGCCCTCTTCTGCACCTTTTCCAGTTCTACAATATCCTTAAGATACGGTGAACAAAACTATATGCAGTACTCCAGCTGTGGCTGAACCATAGATTTGTATAAGGGCATTATAATATTGGCATTTTTGTTTTCAATCTCCTTCCTAATGATCCCTAGCATGGATTTTGCCTTTTTCACAACTATCAGTAACATGTCATAGAAACATAATCTTGATACAAGCATACATTCAATTGCACCAGAATCCTCCCTCATTTTTTGCCATATTTTATCAACATGCAATGCAGATCAATAATACAGATGGAGGAAATATACCGTATTTTACGGAGTATAAGACGCACTTTTTCCCTTGAAAAATATCCCCCCAAATTCAGGTGCGTCTTATACTCCGATTGGCTGGGGAGAAGTTGAAAGTTTAGGGCTTGTCGGGAAAGAGAGGGGGAGGAGGAGGAGGAGGAGGAGGAGGAGGAGGAGGAGGAGGAGGAAGGGTTCGGAAGGATTGGGGTGGGGTGTTCCATTAAGGGCAGGGGAGGGTTTACTTACCCCTCCCATGCTTTCCCCACTCCAGCGCCGTATTTCCTTTACAAATCGGGCGGCAGGATACCTCCCTGCCGCCCCTTTCTCCTTGTTCTGTTCAAATCGGGTGGCAGGATACTTCCCTGCCGCCCCCTTCCCCACTGGGCTCCTTTTAGAAATCAGGTGGCAGGATACTTCCCTGCCGCCCCTTTCCAGGTTTGGCTGCAAAAGACCAAGGAGCCCAGCGGGGAAGGAGGAAGGGTCCCTGCCGCCCCTTTTCCGCTGGGCTCCTTTCCAAAATCGGGCAGCAGGATACCTCCCTGCCGCCCCTTTCCCTCCTTGACTGCAAAAAGCTTGAAGAAGCCTTTTTTTGCGTGTGTGCAAAAGGCTTCTTAAAGCCTTTTGCAGCCAAGCAGGGAAAGGGGCGGCACAAGCCTGCGCAGGCAAGAACCAGCCCGCAGGAGCCGCCGGAGGCACAAGGTGAAGGAGGTCCCGGGCGGTTCCCACCAGCGGCCACAATGATCAACAACTAGCAGCAGCCGCTGCCGCGGGTCACCAACGTGGGCTCACTGCTGTTGGCAGGAGGGAAAGGACAGAGCGGGGCTCGGTGGGAGGGTTTGGAGGGGAGATGGAGGCGAGAGGAGAAGGAAAGCTCGAAAACTCAAAAACTGGATGAAAATTTAAGGTGCGTCTTATAGTCTGTAGCGTCTTATAGTCCGTAAAATACGGTAGGAATCAGCTGGAGGAAGTACAGTATAAGCTGTGGACGAATTTATATGCAGTATGCACAGCACTTTTTGCAGAACTTGGAAATCTATAAAAAGTACCGAATTTCTTATGGATTGGTTTTACTTCAGAAACAAGGGCAGGGGATGCAGAACTCCAAAATCCAGAATAAAACATGTAGATGGGGAGGATATAGAAAACATCCCTAGTTCCAATTTTCATTGTGCTGGAATATGATGCAACGTTGGGATAACATCTAAGGAAATGGCTTGTAGAAAGATGGGATTGGATGACATATTAATGAACATTGCACTCACTGAAAGAAGAATGTTTCACTCACACAATGTGGGGTGAACACATATAATATTGACCATGATGGGCAATATCCTGACTAACACTGCATGCATAGAAGAACACTTTGTACATTCAAAAAGAGAAAGGTGATTTCTGCCAGTCACCCTTTCCTTCTGCTGTCCCTGTCCTGGAGGGTTGAGGGACCCTGTAAATATCACCACAACATTTTCCTCCTCCTAATTACACAATGTCCAGATTTGTTGCAAGCTGCTGACTGCCATGTTTTCTTAATGGGTCTGACCAAACACATGGGAATGAGGTGCTGGGTGTAAGCACTGAACTCACAGATTAGTCATTCAAGAATCATAGAATCATAGATGCTTTTCTTGCATGCACCCTAACCCAGGGTTAGGCTGTGCATGAGAACTGCAGGGATCAGGCACAATCCTAGCAGGGCAATGCCACCTAGCCCCACTTTTAAATCCACCTTTTAGCCAGATTTAAGGGCTTGAGTGAGCCCTTAACTTGGGCTCTGGCATCTTGTGTTTGCTGCAGCTATGTTCATCCGATGCAGACACAGAGATGGACGCCTAGAACGGCCATCTCCTGGGGAAATCCCCCAATGCATCATGCATGTCATGCAGTGCATTGTGGGGTATACGTAGGCTTGGACATGTCATCCCAGCTTTCAGAGCTCTGTGCTGCGCCATGCAACATGGATTGTCTGGGAGCGCATGATCTCCACTCCCAGACAATCACTCAACTGGGGGGAAGGTGAGTTCAACCAGCTTCCCCCCATCCCTTGCCCTCCACCCTGCCCACCTAGTTGTATGAATGACCTCATAAAATGTCATACTATGTCCCTATCTAACCCCAGCAGATACAGGGGCCGTTGCTGGTGTCTACCTTATATTTCTTTTTAGATTGTGAGCCCTTTGGGGACAGGGAAACCTCTTTATTTATTTTTATTTCCTTATGTACGCTGCTTTGAGAACTTTGAAAAGTGGTATTGTTGTCATCGTCTTATTAGCTGTAGAGTTTGAACGGACCTTGGTCTTCTCATTCAACCCTCTGCTTAGGGCAGGAAACTGTGACAGGTGGTTGTCCAACTTCTTTGAGCTCTCATAAGAACATAAGAACAGCCCTGCTGGATCAGGCCCAAGGCCCATCTAGTCCAGCAACCTGTTTCGCACAGCGGCCCACCAGATGCTGCTGGAAGCCACAGGCAGGGGTTGAGGGCATGCCCTCTCTCCTGCCATTATTCCCCTGCGACTGGTACTCAGAGGCATCCTGCCTTTGAGGCTGGAGGTGGCCTATAGCCCTCCGACTAGTAGCCGTTGATAGACCTCTCCTCCATGAAGTTATCCAAGCCCCTCTTAAAGCCATCCAGGTTGTTGGCTGTCACCATGAGATGGGAATTCAGTTGCCAGCATAAATACGTAATTCCTGTTCAAGTATTCCAACCCCACCCACGACCTGCTGTATACACTTATATTGTTCAAAGTGGGTCTGGAAGTCCTGCCCCCGACTTATCAGTCATGCTGTTGTCTATGCTCTTTACTCTTAGGGCATTTGTCTGAAAAGACAGGCAAATGCCATAAGTGTTATTCAGCCTGTTTCTAGGCTAGGGCACCCCAAGCCAAACTTGGACCACCAGCTGTGTATTCAGGCCTGCCAGAGACTCATTGTCTCTCTTTCTGCAATCTCAGGCAGACACCAACATGAAAGAATCATTGAACCTCCACTGGGTCACCATCCATGAGCTATAGACAAACAAGATAGGCATCGTATGTCTAAGCATTCTATGAACAGCATATCAGATCATCTCATTATTCCTGAATTGTAAATAGGCAGAAACATTATTAAGATGCTTTTAGATATTTTCAAAATGAGGACAGCATAGCAAAGTGAAAGGGCATGCATTAATACTCTAAGGAACATGATTGGTAAGAATTTCAGTCTGTGCATCATGATCCCAAGATGTTTGCAGATGCTCATAATATTTAGTGAAGCCAATAAAGTCACTCTCCAGAAAGAATGAATGTGCACACTCATATCTTATTAATGGCCTAGTACAAATGTTATGCCTGAAAAGGAAAACTCAGTTCTCTTCAGAGTTTGGTTTATGTGGAATTTTGTTGGCAACTACAGTGGTAATTTAATGTTCCCAGTGATGTTTGTGCTACTGTTTAATTTCTTTGTGTGGCAGTAGTTGAAATAGTTGTTTATTTTGCTACCCACTCTTTTCCTGAATCTTTCACTCAAATGCTGAAATGATAGTGGACACAATCCAAGAGAGAGTTCAGCATCACTAGCCCCACTGATTTGTGGGATTTTGTGGTTCTATTTCAGCATAGCTAGCCCCACCAATCTGTGGGATTTGGGGGAACTTTTATTTCAGAAAAGATACAATGAATGGAGAAAAAGGACACAACAGAAACGATGAGTGGCTCTGGTGAAGGAACAAAAAGAAGGGGTGCCACAGAAGTTTTGTTTAAAGGGGTAACATTTCAGGGATCTGATAAAGCAAAATGTCTGTGGGACTTCTGAGGAACGCTAAAAGCAGGACGGCACCGGTAAGATGGCAGCATGTCCTCCACTTTATAAACAGGAGGAAGAGGAGGGGGAGGGTACACACGGTGGGGGGATCGGCTCTGCCACTCACCTGTCTGCTGGTGGGGGATTGGCTCCACGGCAGCCAGGTGAGTGGCAGAGCTGATTCCCCGCCGCAGGGAGTGCTTGGAAGCGTGCTGCTGCTCGGAGCAACTTGCAGGTGCTTCTGGAGTGGAGGCAAGCACCTACTAATTTTAATTTATGCTTAAAGGTGCTTCTCACTGCCCCCCCATGGCACCCACACCAGCTGCTACTGATGCTCATGAATTCATTCTGACCAGATTTATTACTCTTCATGGCCAGATGACCATGGCTCAATTAATTCAAATTACTGACTGACAATCTCAGCTGCAAAGGAGGTCCATTCCCCACCCCCCAAATATGTTAAATTCAAATAAATGGATAAATAAATAAATAAATAAATAAAATCATGGAATATAGCTGGCTGGAAATCCCATAAAGCAGATGAAAATTTTCTTAGGATACTACAAAAACACTATATAATTTGTATACAAGAGTACTGGGTCACTGAAAAGGAAAGGATGAACTATATCCCAGGCTATAATGTCTGGCCCTTCCAAGCAAAACAATCAGAAGGTAGGCCAGCAAAACAATCAAAGATAGACCATCTGGATGCTTGGCTATTTTTGCATCATTAAGGGGGGAATCTCCAAAATGAGCTTCTAGACTTTCCGGAGATAATTCTTTCCGGAGAGAATCATAATTCAATTAAAATTATAACCAATAGTAGAGTAAGCATGGTCCTTGTTAATCTGTATATCCCACCTATTTATTCAAAGTATTCTTGCTGGGACTTTCTCTTCATCTTGCTTGAGTTACAAGAGGAGTCGTATCCCTATGCAGCTGTAATTTTAATGGGAGACTTCAATAAGAGAATAGGTAGCAATGATAACCTCTTGGCTGCAAAGATTGGCACAGAAGCATAAAATAACTTCTTGCTGCCTCTAAAAAAGCCAGGTATCCTTTTATTAATGCAAACTGTATTTCCCTGATAAAACATCTTTATAAAATCATTTATAGAACTATAAATGGGTGAAAGCCTGCTGACATAAATGGGGATTTTACTTTTACCTCTCAAAGCGGTAACAGTACTATAAACTATGCAGTACTATAAATAGTACTATAAACTGAAACCTCAACAGATAAAAGTGATTGACTTTTCCATAATACATACAGAGACAATGACCACCAACCAATTTGTGTACAATTAAAACTATCTCCTAACTGCTTCCGGTTAAATCAGTCAGAAGTTCTAAGTCAGTCAATGACAAAAGGTGTTAAAAGACTTTTTTAGGGTGATCAAGTTTCTAGCCCTGTTTCTTGCACTCTATCTTCAGATATTTGTTTGGAATTGAGGGACCAGATGATGAGATCTAATTGTGATTCATTCCTCATCACTCCTGAGTATTTTTCAAACTTTAATGAAGACAATTAGACCTGCCTTAGAAATACCCATAGTGAAAAATAATATAACTAGAAAGAGCCAGTCGTGACTTGATAAGAAACACATTCACCAACTGACAATAAATTTAAACTCAGTTTTAACCTCACAAAATTTAGAAGGATTTTTGAAATCTAAATAATTGTTCAAACTACTTAAAAAGACTAAAAAGGCTGCATTTCAAATTCAGCTCTGAAAAGGTTTAGCACTGGCTGTTGAACTTAAAGATTCTGGCAAACAGTAAATTATTGCATGAGGCCTAACTGTATTGACAATGCCCCAAATGTACCACAGCATAAGTGGATGTCTGCTTTTAAATACAAGTTTATCTGATACAAATGTACAGTACTCGATCTCTCCCTTGAGTTAGATAATTTGGACAATTGACTATCAGTTCTAGAAGCTGAAATTGCTGATGTTTTAGCATCCGTATCAAAAGAAAAGGAACCATGTGGGGAGGTTTTCAAGGAGAATTTGAATTGGTGGGTCCCACTATTATGTCATATATTTGATGACACAAATTTGCACTGATAAAATACCATCAAGATGGAACCAAAGCATATTAATTACCATACATAAAAGGAGAGACAAAATCCTGCATTTCAATTACAGTCCAATAAGCTTGATTGATATAGTAGCAAAAATATATGCTAAGTATTTGCTCATAAAATTTGAGTCCTGGGCAATAGAAAACAATAAACCTACTTACATTATCCCTGCCAGGGTGGGGAGGGTGGCATAGAGAAGGCAGGGTTCCACCTACCTTCCTCCCATATTATCCTTGATGTTCTCGTGGGCATACCATTTCATGCCCACACGATCTGTCTGCTCCATGCAGCATGGATTGCAAATGTGAATTGCTGCTCCATGCAGCGTGGATTGCTGGGACTCATTGTCCCAGCTTTCAGGAATCCCACAATGCACCATGTGACAAGCATGGTGCTTTGGGGGATTCCCCCAAGAGCTGGCTGCTCTAGCCACCCAACTCTGTGTATGCTTGGACTGCGTTCAGTCTGAGCATACAAACAACCCCATATCTGGGGTAAAGGGCATGCTCACGCCCTTTAACCCCCACAAAAGCTCATATTAAAAACCTGGGCTTGCAGGTGAGGCCACGCAGGGATCAGGCTTGACCCTGGCAATGCACATGGACCTACCTTTCCAGGTAGGTCTTCCCTAACCTGGGTAGGGCTGCTCATGTGCATAGCTTTAGAGTGCTTATTGAATAGCAGGCAGGATTTAGGAGTGGATATTCCACCATGGATAATTGTTTTTTCTTAAATCATCTTATAAAAATATATGCACAGGCTAGGAAGGGCAGGTTATTTACAGCTTTTGTTGGTTTGAAAGAAGCTTTTGACTGCATTGATCAGGGGCTATTGTGGTCTACGCTATCTAACACTAATATTGACAAAGTCTCTTGCTTCTAGTTAGAGCAATTTATTCTAATACTTATATGAAAGTGAGGCTCCCTTACCACTCCAATTCCATTTAGTAGGAACCAAGGCTATGTCCTGGCTCCCTTTCTGCTCAGTTTTTAAATCAATGGCATTGTCCAACTTATGGAGGACAAAAAATTCTTTTCTCTAACAGTAAGTGGTAGAAGTGTTATACCTCTTTGGTTATACCAGGGCTGCTCAACTTCAGCCCTCCTGCAGATATTGGTCTACAACTAGAGATTATGGGAGTTGTAGTCCAAAACTGCTGAGGGGGCCGAAGTTCAGCAGGCCTGTACATAGGAAGTTAGGAAGCTGCCATATACTGAGTCAGACCATTGGTCCATCTAGCTCAGCATTGTCTACACAGACTGGAAGTGGCTTCTCCAAGGTTGCAGGCAGGAATCTTTCTCAGCTCTATCTTGGCAATGCCAGGGCGGGAACTTGAAACCTAGATGCTCTTGCCAGAACGGCTGCATCCCTTAAGGGGAATATCTTGCAGTGCTCTTGCCAGCGTGGTGTAGTGGTTAGAGTTCTGGACTAGGACCGGGGAGATCCGAGTTCAAATCCCCATTCAGCCATGAAACTAGCTGGGTGACTCTGGGCCAGTCACTTCTCTCTCAGCCTAACCTACGTCACAGGGTTGTTGTGAAAGAGAAACTCAAGTATGTAGTACACTGCGCTGGGCTCCTTGGAGGAAGAGCGGAATATAAATGTAATAATAATAATAATAATAATAAATGATGATGATGATAATAATAATAATCAAGTCTCCCATTCTTATGCAACCAGGGTAGACCCTGCTTAGCTAAGGGGACAAATCATGCTTGCTACTTCATGGCACTTCTTTCTTATATCTAAATAGGACTCTAGAGACTACTGGCCAATTTGGAAATATATTGCCAAAGCAATAAACTAGCAATTAATTAGGGAAAGACCAAAGTTGTGGTTTTTGGAGGTGGTTTCAAAAAAACATAGATGGCATATTGGACAAAATGAAATTGAACAGACCTCATCATATTGTTACTTGGGCATATTATCTGCCTCCACTTCCTCATGGTTTTCTCATATAAAAGCTGTTAAACTAAAGGCAGATCAGACAGTGAAGGGGGTCCTCAAATTATGGAATACTGCTGGGCTACACTGCCCAAATTATGGAATAAACCTGTGCTATGCTGAAGACACCACTGATAGCTCAGAATGCGGATGATCTGCAAGCTCTAGTCATGAAAGTCAAGGAGCACAGTGAAAAAATGGGACTACAACTAAATGTAAAGAAGACTAAATGGGTACAGCAACCAGCCTCAGAATAGGCAATGAAGAAACTGAAGTGGTGGATAGCTTCTGCCTTTTAGGATCGACTGTCAACTGTTAAGGATCCAGCAGTCAAGAAATACGCCACAGACTCGCACTTGTTAGGGTTGCAATGAAGGCCTTCGAAAGGATATTTCGATGCCATGACATGTCTATACCTACAAAGATTAGAATCGTTCAGACAATGGTTTCCCATTGTCAAAAGCATTGACGCTTTTGAACTTTGGTGCTGGAGAAGACTTTTGAGGATACCATGGACAGCAAGGAGAACAAACAAATGGATCACAGAACAAATCAATCCAGAATTTTCACTTGAGGTACAAATGACCAGGCTCAAACTATCATACTTTAGACACATTATGTGAAGTTCCAGCTCCCTTGAGAAGTCCATAATGCTGGGGAAAATTGAAGGAAAGAGAAGAGGATGACCAGCAGCAAGGTGGATGGACTTGATTATGACAGCAATGAATGCACCACTGAGAGACTTTAAAGGACAAGTTGAAGACAGATCATCCTCAAGAGAATCTATCCATGTGGTCACTAAGAGTCGACACCGACTTGATGGCACTTAATCACTGAATCAATCATCACTGGAGGAAGACAGGTACCTCTGATACTGAACCTATTAAAACCAAGATTCAGCCCCAATTACTCTTTGCTTCTGTGATTTGGGCTTCCAACGAGCTGGACTGTGTTCAGAATAGAATTTTAAGAACCATACTAAGGATGCCTAGATTCACTCGAGCCCAGTGTTTACGCCTAGAAAGAGGATGCTGTGCTTGGTCTAGTAAGATCTACCAGCAGCCATTCAGTTATTGGTAAAAACTTAAAGCAATACTAGAGTCATGCATAGGAAAGCAATGTTACCTAGAACAACAAACTAATAGTTGGCAGAGAAAGAAATCTTGGTATTATAATATGATAAGTTCACTTCAGAGATTTGGTTTCTCAGAATTATATTTCTTTAAGAGCAACTGTGCCCAGGCAAAGAAGGAATTTGAATTGCGGACCAATGACATGTTGCTTCAGACTGACCTATTGTCTCTCAGATCAGTAAATATATCCCCATAGTATAATCTTTTAGAATACTATCCTGTCCCAGAGGAATTTCTTTTTAAAATCTATAACTTTTGCTTGAGAAAGAAGTTTACTATTGCAAGGTTCCAATTAATGCTCTCTTCTGTTCTTAAAGGTATATTAACTAAGACAACTCATCACCTAAGTTTCTGTCATTGTGATTTGAAATGATTAGGGGAACTTCCTCAATACTTGTTTAACTGTACTTTGACACAGGATATTAGAAAAAAATCATCCTGTAGATCTGGGGAAAAAATGGGTCAATTGGTCAATCTGCCAGAAGAGAGATCATTTTCTTTTTAACAAAGATCCAGAAATGCTGAGTTGCCGTTTTTTTTAAAAAGGAACTAGCAAAGGCCCAAAAAATGTTTTTAAGGTAAAAGAAGTTGACTTTGTTGACCTTTTTGTTTGATCCTGTTTGAATGACTGTAGAATAATTATGTTTTCCAATTACTGCAAAAGAGATTAAGCTGAGATATAAATGTTAAAGGAAGAGTTTAGCAGATATGTTAATTGTGAAATTGATTCAGATATCCCAGAATCAGACTTTTCAATTGGAAATTTTTACTATTTTTAAAGCTTTTTTTGTGTTCTGATTCTTAACTTAATTCATTTTATATTGTGACTTCTCATTTCAAACCAGATAAACCAATCTTCATTTTATATTGTGAACCTTTTGTTTTAAATTTTGTAAATGTACTTGTCATTTTACATTGTGATGACTTTAGTTTTAAGCAACAAAGAACTTGATTTTTTTAAACTGTCAAATGGAGGAGACTAACCAAACCCTTTGTACACAGGCATGCTGACATTTTAATCCTGTGCATGATAGAAAGGCTGGCTTGTAATTCAGCTATTTCAGACCGTTCTGTAGGAAGAAAGATAATTGTAGTGTTATCTTATCAAAGAAAACATGGAGTAACTGAGCTGGAAGATCATAGAATTGTTTCAGAAACAGAAATGATAATACCCTGCATAGGTACTCCACGGTCCCAAGATGGCTGTGGGTGTTAGCAGTCTTTAACTTGCGAAGCTCATCCAGGTACTATAGGAAAAGGCCAAAGTTCATCATGTTAGTATAAACAGTGTGGTGAAAAATAGGACAAATATGCTTTATGATGTAAGGCTGTTGAAGAACATAAGACGGGAATCTAAACTGGACCATAATAAGTTGCTACATTTGGGTAAGTAGAGTCACTTACATTATAACCATATCAACTATTGTTAGGTCTCTTGCAAGGTGTTTATGATCTCAGCAATTACACTAAGAGGTAAAAAATACTTGTATTTTTATGAAGTTCTGATACCAATTATGGCAGTTAATCACAATATTTATATGATTTCATTAAAATCAATGGGACTAAGCATTTCATAGTGCACCTTAATTCCACTGAGTTCAATGGGATTTTTGCTGCAATCCAAGAGACATTTGCTGAGGAGTCATCATCATCATCATCATCATCATCTATAAAGATATAAAGAATTGTATGAATCTAAAAAGTGATTAATTTAGAAATGTCATGGCCACTCTCAAGTTTTACTCACTTTCTAGATTAATAAAAGCCTTTATATCTTTATTGATGGCGGTGATGATGATGATGATGATGATGATGTTCAAAGCACTTCAGTTCCAATCGGCTTCAGCTGATACACCAGCTGCGTCTGTTTCTTGAGATAAACAACCTAAGAACAGTGGTATATATGCTGGTAACTTCCAGACTTGAGTACTGCAATGTGCTTTATGTGGGGCTGCCTTTGTATGTAGTCTGGAAACTGTAGTTAGTACAGAATGTGGCAGCCAGGTTGGCCTCTGGGGTCCTCTTGGAGACACCATATCACTCCCATATTAAAAGAACTACACTGGCTATCAATAAGTTCCCGGGGAAAATACAAGGTGCTGGTTATAACATATAAAGCTAAAAATAGCTTGGGCCCCGGGTATTTAAGAAAACGTCTTCTTCAGTATAAACCCCGTCGGCCACTAAGATCATCTGGAGAGGTTGGTCTGCTGTTGCCACCAGCTTGTCTGGTGGCTACACAGGGAAAAGCCTTCTCTGTTGCCATCTTGAGGCTTTGAAATGCACTCCCTGCTGAAATAAGAGCCTCCCCATCTCTGACAACTTTTAGGAAGTATCAAAGGACACATTTATTCATTCAAGCTTTTTAACTAGACTTGTGGATTTAAATTGTTTTAAGGTTTTAATTTCTGTTTCAATTTGTTTTATGTTGCTGTGAACTGCCCAGAGATGGAGGTTTGGGGACGTGAACAAATATAATCAATCAAATTAATTTCTCAGTAATTCTATCAACAGTTCTATAAGGTGGATCACTATTATCAACATATTGCAGATATGGATTAAGGTTTAGAGATAGCAGATGGCCTTAACACTTTGATTAGACAATCAAAATATTTGTTCTTTCATTGCTCATCAGATATTTTCCTCAAGTTACATCTTCCAAATCCACCTCAGCAATTTATTGTGGTTAAATAAATTGTTTAGGTGAATCTGGAAGTTCTTACTTAAGGAAAACATCTGACAAACAATAAGAGAAGTCAATATTTTGGTTGGACTATTAATGTTTTCAGAGGTTCCACACATCCAAACATATATAGGCCCTCCAAAGTCAGAGGCAGTATTCCTCTTAATATCAGTTGCTTTTGAGAGGTGGCTATTTCCTTCATGATTTGCTTTTTAGTTTCCTGGAGATATCTGGCTGGCTGGCTGACGCTGGAGGTCTATGGCCAGGCCAGACTCTTTTATGTTCTTTCCTACCTGTGAGTCAGAAAATAGCAATACACATTATGTTGTGCTGTGGGTGTCATTCGCCTCTCACCAGTACTGGGTGTCCTCTTACTGTACAGGGAGTGGGCATAGTTGATAAAAACCGAATTGCCACCAAATTCAGCAAAAGCAACATTTTGAGGGGAACCTGGAGGTCCCTATACAGGTGAAACATCAGAGGCATTTTGAGGGGAGCAAAACATATTGCTATCAATAGCAACATTTTTCAGGGCATGTAACCAAATTATTGTCTATTATTGGTAGAAAAGATAACAAATACGATTTTGTTGGCTCCTTTTTTTTAGTCACGCTGAGATACATCTGCCATGAAGTTCTTCTCGGTCATATCTATAATTCTCTTCTTGTTTCTTCTGGTTGCTCCAGGTAAGATGTATTTCAACTTGATGGAAAATGTAAGGGGGTATTGTTTAGACAAGATAGAGCAAAATGATTTAACTGGGATGGAGAAAAGGGGTTCCATATTTCTTCCCCTTTGGGAAACATGTCCTGATCTTTTTCTTAGAAAATGTTTGTATGGATCCATGTTCTTTTATATCTAAGAGCTGGGCACTAAACCATTTACCAAAAGACTCCAGGCCAGCTAACTGGATAAAAGGAGGCACCTTTTCAGTGTTGTGGTTCTCTTGTATTTAGTGGAGGGATAGAAACTGTTCCTATCCAACCCCGTGTAGTATTCCTTCCTGTAGTTGTTGTTGGCATCTCTTTTGTATTTCTTTTACCTTATGAATCCCTTTGGGACAGGGAATTATCTTATTCCTTTGCTAGGGAAATCACTTTGGAAACTCTTGTGTTGAAAAGCAGTATATGTTGAAAGAAAGAAAGAAAGAAAGAAAGAAAGAAAGAAAGAAAGAAAGAAAGAAAGAAAGAAAGAAAGAAGTATTATAGAGCTAGAAAGGAGAAATTCCTGCCAACATTCATATGTGTTTGTAATATGTCAGAAGGCTCTAGAGAATGTCCTTTGAAGAGGTTGCATCACACTACCAAACAACCAAAAGGTGATAAAACACACCTCCACATAGAAATTTGGGTTGGCAACAGAACAGAAAAACTGGGGAGGAAAAATATTATCTGAAGGGAAAAATAGGAAACTTTGGGAAAATAAATTCTAATAGATCCCCGCCCCGCAAATGTGAGAATAATTTCAAGTGTATTACAGTGAGGTCTGTTTCAAGAAGCAAAGTTCTATATGTTAACAAAATAATTCTTGCTGAAATTCACAATGGAATGCATGGCTCTGGACACCTCACACACTCTAGCAGACCAGATTTCATAAAACATGGATAATGGCTCAGATCCAGACTTTAGCAGTGAGCCCATAACGTGAGCTGCATGGCTGCTTTGTAAGGCAGGAAACAGTTGTACATGCCAGCACTCAGTGGGGAGCATGAATTTTGGGGTTGCTACCTTCCTCTCAGATCAGACTGTAAATGGTAGAAATATGTCCCTGAGGGACCTGCAGCTCTCAGGGACATACTTCCATGTTGGGACAAGTTACAGAAATATGTAACTTGTCCCTACAACGAGGCTCTGTACCAGAGGACTGGAAAGTAGCTAATGTAGCTCCAATTTCCAAAAAGGGATCCGGGGGGATCTGGGAAATTATAGGCCAGTTAGCTTAACACCATAAAATATTAAGCACTCTTGAAATGATTGAACATATGATACATGACATTTTGGTGGGCTGTTCTACTGATTCTCCTACACATTAGTAAAACAAGTGTCAAAAAGCAACTTGGACTGCAGTGACTTACCTAAGGACACACTTACCTGGGAGCAGGGGTGTTGATAGGTACTTAAAAGATCTGGGCTCTGGGCCCACAGCCCCTACTTTAATAATAAAAATTAATCATACACCCACAAGTATAAGTACTTTTTCAAAAGTCTCTAATATTAAAATACAGCACCTATGAAAGTGGAAGCAGCAGAGAGCTAAATGAGGCTAGCTTCTCTCTCCCATTTTCTGCGCGGGTGCCTCCACTGCTACCTTTCTGGAAGAGGTCATGGAGGAAGGAGGTGGCTCCTCCAATTCATTAGGGGCCCATGCCCCATAGGCCACCCCTTAATGATGCCCCTGCCTGGGAGCAAGCCACATTGAACACAGTGGGACTTGCTTCCCAGTGAACATGCTGTAAATCTCCTACACAGCCAGAGTGTGGCATCATGGCTCACTCCTCCTTAGATTGTGGAGAACCGAGCTCAGCTGTGAAGCTCAGCGGCTGACCTTTGTTTCCACACCTGTGTCTAGCAAGGCAGCTGAAAAAAGAAGCAGCTGTTGATCCAGCAGAAGCAAGCTCTATATGTGTGGTGGGTCTATAGTAGCCACAAGCCTTGATTCTTCCCAGATCATCTCAGGCTGACCCCAGTCCAAAGCAGGAACTTGATCAGGCCTGTTCCTCCCTCCCGAGTAGATCCACTGATATGTTGGAAGGGAAGCTCTGAACAACCAGGCAAGCACTCTACCTCCAGAGTGCTACTTGGTCCTGGTATGGCATTGCCTCTGCTCTTAGGGCCCTAGGGGCAATGGAGGAAGTTCTAGGGCAGTGCCGAACTAACGTAGTAGCAAATGTAGCATTTGCTACGGGCCCCACGTTTTCAAGGGCCCCACAGGCACGGCTTCCAACTGCCCCTTCTGCTCTCTACTTGGTGCTGCTTCTCTCCTAGCAGCCTGTTGCCCATTCTCACTCCCGAGTCCCGAGTTGGCCTCTGCGGTGTTGCCACCCCCGATTCCAATTGGCTGCCTTGCCCTTCACCCATGTGCTTCTTGTGTGGGCTGAAAGGTGCAGGCAGCCCACCGCACATGCTCCCTCCTCATGCCTGCTGCGCCACACAACCTCCTTTATTCACAAAGCAAACCACACTTGTGATTGCCAGTAATAGCTGCTCTGCGGGCACTTCTCTCTCTCTGTCGCAGCGCCACCCCTGATCCCTCTTTCCGCCTGCTCAGCTTGTTGTTGGGCTGGCTTTATGCTCACAAAGAGCATCGTGTCTACCCCACCGCCCACCACCACCATTCCTGCCATTCCCTCAGGGTGCTGCTGAACCCACTAACCCCCCCCCAAAGAATCCAAAGAGCCGTGTCTGCCAGGAGGGCACCAGGTATACGTGGGGAAGAACATGCTGAGAAGAGGGCTCAGCCCTCTGGCTCCTGCCTGCCGTGACTCCTGTCTGCGGATTCATTGAACACAAAAGAGGTTGCAGGCTGAGGCGGGTGGGGTATGTGTGTTTTGCAAAGCTGGCTAGCTGGCTGAGTGGGGGTCAGGCATGGCAGTGGCAGTTGGTGGTGGTGGGGGCACTTGGCAGGGCAGGTGATGGGCAGAGCCAGGAATAGTGAGTGGTGGAGACAACCGTGGATATCTCTCTCTCTCTCTATCTCTCTCTCTCTCTCTCCCCCACCCTCTCTCTCACCAAGCCTGTCTATCTGTCGGTCAGTGTGTCTCTCTCTCTATCAGTCTGTGCATGAACAGGGCCTGTCTTTGTAAACATGCAGCAGTCGTAGTCTGGAGCCTGATATACAAATACAAAATATTATTAATATTTTGTATGTGTATATCAGGCTCCAGACTACGACTGCTGCATATTTTGTATTGTATATTATAAAATTTAGGGCCCCTTTAAAACATATGCTACAGGCCCCACACTAGCTTAATCCGACCCTGTTCTAGGGTTAGAACAGGAGCCCTGCTGGGGGCACTGTATCCCCAGGGCTACTCCAAGGGCCAGCTGGAGATGACAAGTCTGGTTACTCAGGGTCTAACAGATCTAGGGGCTTTCATCAGGGCTGGGGGTCTTACGGAGCATGCTCCTCCTCCTCCTCCTCCTCAACTCTGATCTTTGGGTCAGATTCCAGGTGGATCTTGACACTTGGGTTAATCACCATCATTCACCATCAAGCTAACGTCTTAGGCCATTATGAGGCTAAAAGGGGTGTGTGAGAAGTCCAGTCTTCTATACTGCCCAGAGTAGTAGTATACTCTTTTTCTAGGAGGAAAGATGGGCTAAAAATGCAATTACTATTGCGTTTTGGGGGAATAATTATCAGTGAACACAAGAATACAAGGGAAATGCTTGCAAAAAGGAATCTTGATACAATCAGTGGCCCGAGGCCATAGTGGCTGGGGATGACGGGAATTGTTGTCCAACAACCTCTGGGGACCCAAGGCTGGAGACCTTTATGATGGGAGTTATAGAGGAAGCATATGATGGAAGTTATAGGGGAACCTTATAGGGGAGTTATAGGGGAACCTTGCTGATGGGAGTTGTAGCCCAGCAACATATGGAAACCCAAGCTGGGAATTTTGAGTATATGAGTTGATGTCTGGAACCTTGATGAAGGGAGTTGATGTTGGGAGCTTTGATTATGGGGTCTGTCAACAACATCTGGAGATCCAAGGTTGGGAACCCCACAGGGGAGGACACAAATGTAGGAACCTGCACATCCTCTGTACAAAATTGAAAGCTGAAAAACAGAACAATCCATTCCACCAGGAAATTTAGATATCCAAAATCTGGGGACAGGCTTGGAAGATGACAATTTCAGGAGTATCCCTAATTCTGACTAACTCTTTCTTTGTGCAGGATTCACACATATGTCAATTAATTTTAAAGAACAATGTACCTGGGCTGATGGAGAATGCCATTTGTATAAATGTAAGAAGAATTTCAAAAAGATTGGAAAATGTGCCGAAGATGTTAACTGCTGCATTTTTAAGTAAGTCCCAGACATACAGAAGGGCTGCAAAAAAGAGAGGTGAGGTGTTGAGAGGGTGGAAGGGAATGATCTATGACTGAGGAATCATGAGTTCAAATCTCACCTCCCATGACCTGAATAACAAACTAGAAGAAAACTGACTTGTAGCTGCTACTGAGAAGAGGAGACATGTTTAGTTTAGTTTAGTTTAGTTTAGTTTAGTTTAGTTTAGTAAGGGCTAATACAAATTAGAGTATGTTACAATGTATTGTGGTTTCGTGCCAGCAGTAGCCAATTTCATTTATTTTATTAAATAGCAGTTAACATAAAATGGTGCATTCTAGGACTTCGGGTGCAGACCTAGTCAGTCTGAAAGTTTGAGGGGTGGGGACTGGGGAACAAAAACGTGTGCGTGAGGGAGCAGACAGCTTCCAGCCTCGCACACTTAGGGTTCAGCAACGTGAAGGCAGAAAACTCAGCTATTGCTGCCTGTGGAAATTCACAGGAAGCCCTCCAACTCAGCCCACTCATCTGTGGGTAGCCTAAATGTCTTACCTTGCTTTTTACCAAGGTAAGATGGAAATAGTAATAAGCTGTTTCCAGGAACCTGTGGCCATGTTTGTCACAGAGTTCAGTGGCTAGAGAAACCCTTGCATAGAGTTGCTTGTAAGAATGGACAGTGGGGCTGTTTGTTATTAACAGTGCCACACTGGTGCTGGGGTGTCAGTGGAGGAGCGACAGAAGGGAAGCTAAGATCTGCCCCCCCCCCATTTAAAGTGCCTACTCTTGCTCCCTCCTGCCAAAATGTTTCAGCTAGGGGGACTCAAATCAAGTCGAGGTGCCGAAATGCTTTGTGCACATCCCTACACAACACCATTGCTGATCACTTGGCATGCCTGTAAAGGCATCAGCCTTAAGTTCCAGTCCCCTGGCTTTGTGGAGCTTGTCAGACTGAAATAGCCTCAGCTCTGATTTTAAACAAGCAAGTTTGTTGATCTCATATAGGTGTCCCCCCCCCCCCCGCCATTGCTGCTTCCCAAAGTGCATCCCTAAAGTTGTGAAGTTTGCAAGCTCCCATTTTGAAAGGGAAGTAAAAGAACCTGCCATCTTGCGGGGCCTGCATATGGGACAGTGTTTAAATATGTTAACAAGAAAAGAGGCTGCCCACATTCTGAAGGCGGGACAGGGAGAAGTGCTGGCCAATGTGACATATCTCTGATTGCCTAATGGAATTTTCTAGGCCTCGGCACCGGCCCCGGCCCCGGCCCAGGCCAAAAAGAAATATGGAGATCAATGGGCTGAGAAAACTGGATTAGTGAATGCTGACAGGTAAGTATTCAGGTACGAGGGGAGGAAGGATGCTGCCTGGTGTTTGTGAGTGAGAAGGAAGAGGGGCCAGCATAATGCGCCTGACTTGAATGACACGGGGAGAGAGGAGAGAAGCTGGCTGTTTTGTGACTGAGAAAGGGAAGGTACCATATTTACCCAAATAGAAGATGACCCTGAATTGAAGTTAAAGTGTGCCGTCGAGTCGGTGTCGACTCCTAGCGACCACAGAGCCCTGTGGTTTTCTTTGGTAGAATATAGAAGGGGTTTACTATCGCCATCTCCCATGCGGTATGAGATGATGCCTTTCTGCCTCTTCCTATATCGCTGCTGCCCAATATTGGTATTTCCCGTAGTCTAGGAAACATACCAGTGGGGATTCGAACCGGAAACCTCTGGCTTGCTAATCAAGTCATTTCCCCACTGCACCATTAGGTGAAGGTGACCTCTTTAAAAAATAGAGGTTTAAATACAGCTTAAATACCTGTATTTACGCAGAAAGAACAGCACTCTGAATTCAAGACAAACATGCCCCTCCCCCCGCCCCCAAATGTCTAACCACAATCCTAGTCCTGGATTCAGGTAAGTAGTAGTAGTGATGCTGTGAGATCTGCTCCATATGTGTTTTGAAATCTCAGCCATAGCTTTTTTTCATTTGCCTGCTCTGACTTGTCTGTTCCCGACTGGTGACTGTGAGAATTCTGCAATCAAGGTAGGAGGAAGGGGCAAAGTCTGTGAGATGGGTATGAAGGTGGGGAGTGCAGGGAGTGCTTTCTCTCCAACCTCACTCTGGAGCTGAGTACAAGTTCTGGGCTCACGGCTGCCACTTGCCTCTATATCCAGCTTGCAGACGATCATTTCTGCTTCCTCCTACCCAGCTTTTAGAATTCTCACGATCGCCCAATGGGAGCACACAGGGCATTCCATACCCAGCCTGGCTGCTCTGCCTACCCAGGTAAGGATTGTGAGAATTGGCTTGCCTTCTTGAGTGATCTGCTGTGCATCTGTTCTGAACTCTGTTATGAGAAGGGTAAAATCATGCAGGATACTTCAGGAGCAGCAGACAGCTACTAGACACTCACCCTTGCTCTCCCAATATGTTTTGATTTCATATGTTATTTGGAGGGGGAGAGGAACAGGGTTAATTGATGGAGCATGTGGCAGAGGACCCACCACTGGGGCAAACAGGCACTGCTGTTAGTGTCTCTGTCATTATTTCTTGACACAGAAGTGCACGAGAAAGGTGGAAATGAGTTTTGGTTTTATTTTTGGTTTTATTTTATTTAGTCTTGCCGTACAGGCAAGACTAAACTTGCCTGTACGGCTGGCTCTGTTAAATGAATCATAGAGCCGAAGTGGTCTTGTTGGCCATCTGCTCCAACCTCCTGCTTGATGCAGAAAGCCCAGCACTAGAGTAGTAGTAGAAGAAGTTATATTTTGATAAATGATCGGAAATATATATATTTTAAAAATATACCTGTCTAATACAACTGAATTTAACATAAATTAAAAGAGGCAAGAAATCAAAATAACCACCAGTCATTAACCAACTAAATGATAATAACCAACTAATCAGTAATATCCACATAAACACATCTTGTCTAATCTTACAAACTGCAGGACAAAATTTTGCAACCATAGTATTAATTTTCCAATTTAAACCAGGAAGTAACAAAGTGACACAAGAAGCTTCAGAACATCCAGGGTATGAGGCTATAAGTGGAGCAATTAGTGACTCTCATAATTCACTGTAAAGAGGACAGTTCAAGAGAACATGCTCGGTAGTTTCAATTACAGTAGAGTCACAAGAGCAGATCCTCTCACAAAATGGAGTTTCCTCAAGTTACTCTCAAGCTCTCCCAAGTAATAACGCCGTGGGCAAAGCATCACACCTCCCTATGGTATAGCACGACTGGGAGTTAAATGATAAAAATATGCTGCTGGCTTCAATGTACAGTTTAATCTTTCCAAATTGTAGTGCCTGGGAACCAAAGCGACATCATTCTGATGATCAGGATCACTTCTTCTTAGTTTGATGGTTTTCTTGGCTCTCTCGAAGCCAGACCTAGAGAACCGCCAACAGATGGCTGTCCAGCCTCTATTAGAAGACGCAATAGATAGTCCAACACCCCCTAAGTAAGAGAATATGTTATTGAACTGCTCTTACCATTAAACATGTTTCTCCTAATGTTCCATCAAAATTTACTGGCGGGTCTCATGATCAATGAGACCTCCCTCCAGAGGGTTTGTGGGGAGAAAGGGCTAAGCCTGCTCTCCCTGCAGACGAGCAGCAAGCCCTGCCTGGGCGGCTGCTGTGGCCACCCACACGACTGCCGGCTCTGTCATGGAGTCGGCAGGGGCTTGGGAGTTCGGGGGCTGCATGCCCCCCGGTAGTTCCAGCATACCCTGCGCGAGCACACAGGGCATGCTGGAGAGACCCTCGAACCAGGAGGCTGCTTTTTCGCCTCCCAGTCGGGGGTCTACTGGTGAGTTGCTGTGGCGCGGAGCCGCGCCACGGCAACACACAATCCAAAAGCCACAGTTATTGGGGCGCTCCCTCTGCTAACCTTGGCTAAGGGGAGGGGGAATTAGTGGAGTTTGCTGCCGGGAGCCGCACTGCTCCCGTGGAAGCACACGATCCACTTAAAGTGGGCTAGGCTCCCTTAGCCTGCTTTTAGTGGATCATGAGAATCTCCTCACCATCTTAATTCTCAAGTCAGTGAAGTCATTCATGCAATCAAAAAGTGTGTGCTCCCAATTTTTGGTTGTGTGAAAGCAAGGTAGTAGGAAAACCTAGGAAGCTTTTCCTCCTACCTTGCTTCCACACAATCACTTCTACCCAGGTTTTCCTCTTACCTTGCTTCCACACAACCAAAAATTGGGAGCACACACAGCTCTCAAACCTGGATAGAACACAGTTCTTGACTGTGTGAATGACTTCAATGAGATCTAGTTCTGCCTTCTGGCAAGACAGCACACGAGACTGTAGAATGTATATGGGTATGGAAGTTAAGCCCAGGCACCTCCTACAAGAAAAGAAAAAAGCAGAGAAAAGGCCATGCTTATGTGCTTTACCTTGTTGGAGATCTCAACCACAGCTGCTCCATGTGCAAGAAAGAAGCATAGACATTTAGAGCTGGAAGGGACCTTGGAAGTCTTCAAGGTATCCCTAGTGAACTTTCACTTCACTTCCTCAGCATTAATAAGATCATTTATGTTGGCTTGTTGCATGTTCCCTCTTCAACAGATCTTGATTCTTCATCTCTCATAGTAAAGCAGCATTGGCAACGAGGTCCACTAGAGAGCCAAGCATGACTGTTGCTGTCTTCATCACACTAAATATGACACTGGGATACAAACAGAAGGCAAACATTTTAGAAGCTCAGCTTTTCTCATTGCTGAGAGTTTTCTTCTTCCTTTGTCTCATACAGGAGTTGCCTTGCAGTACCTTCATGCCATTCAATTCTGTGCATATTTGGTCAAGAGTAAATCCCACTGTTCAAGTAAGCAAGTATAGAATTGTAGCTGTAATCTCCTACTGTTTGCTGAGACATTGTACAATTACTCCAACTACTTGTGAGGATCTACTGCAGACCTTTTGATCCCTTAGCCGTCCTGCTAATAAGCTTAGCTTTGTCTTATTACTGATTTTCTGTACATTATGTACCAATAAACTGCAGATGCCATGCTGAGTAAAATATGTAATATCTATCTATATATTTATTTCTCTAAGATGAGCCATGTGTGGATGAATGGGGATGCATCCTGGAAATCTCACGAGAGCCACGGAACTCTCGCAAGGAATTCTCGCGGAGAGGCAGTGGGAGAAGCAAACTGGCCCAGAAGGTTGCAGGGCAGGTGGTGAGGGGGCAGCAGTGGCGAGTGAAATGGAAGCAGGGTGAAAAGCAAGTGAGAGGTGGAGGGAGACCCAAAGGAGAGAAAACTGGCCCAGACGGTTGTGGGGCAGGTGGCGAGGCGGTGGCTAGTGAGATGGAGGCAGGAGGAGAAGCAAGCGAGAGGTGGAGGGAGACCTGAGGGAGAGCAAACTGGTCCAGAAGGTTGCCTGGAGGATGACAAGGGGCTGGCGGTGGCGGGCATCAGAACCGTGCTGTGCCCAGCAGGGAAAGAAAGCACTGCTGGACTGGCGGGCGGCGGGGAGGAAAGGTGAGAGCATGCAGGCAGCAGAGACGTGCCACCAAGAGGAGCCTGGCTGGGCGGGCGGCGGAGCCACGCCGTGCCCGGTGGGGAAGGAAAGTGCTGCCGGCAGGCAGGGAGGGAAAGGTGAGAGGAAGTGGGCAGTGGCAAGGGAAGTAAAACGCGGCAACAAACTAGTGGCGCAAATGTTATGCGCCAGGTCTGCTGGTATATATATATATTTCTCTAAGACGTACCCGTTGCTAATCCCATGTGTGGTGGCTCCTGTGAGAGTTCATGAGCGAGCTGCTGGAAGGGGGAGAGGAAAGTGCCAGGTGGGCAGGGGAAGAAAATGGTGGCGGTGGGTGGGCCAAGAAAACGGTGGTGGCGGGCGGGGGAGAAAATGGTGGCGATGGGCGGGTGGGCCAAGAAAACGGCAGTGGTGGGTGTGTAGGCAATGAAAACAGCAGTGACGAGGGGGAGAAATAGAGGCGCAGATGCTCTTCACTCGGCCCAGCTAGTTCACATTTTTTATCAAAATATTGTGACAAGTGCACAGAGAAATAACAGACATTGCAAGTGATGTGGCTTGCAATATGTTTGGTCAGAAGAATTTAAACTTTTTCAAACTGGAACATAATGGCCTTGCTCAACCATAATATCCCTAGATGTGGAGATTAACAACACTCTGGAATCACTGCGTTCTCGAACGAATCTTGCATGAAGGAAAAAAGCTGCTGAGAGTGGACTGCAAATGCTTGTGCAAGAGTTTGTACAAGAGTTTACAAGAGTTCACTCTCTATAAAAATAGAGAGGCTGTTCACACAACTGAAAGCTGGGTAGGACAAGTGTCCTACCCAGGTTTGGGAGTTGTGTATGTTCCCATTTTTTTGTTCTGTGAGAGCAAACAACTAGGTACAAGGAGGGAGAAGTGATTGTGTGGGAGACAGGAAGTGGGTAGAAGAGTGCCGTCCTACCCAGCTTTCATACCCAGCATTTGACCAAGGTAGGAGGAAACGCTGTCCTACCCAGCTCCTGTCTCCCACACAATCACTCCTTTCTCCACCTAGTTGTTTGCTCCCACACAACCATAAATTTGGAGCACAAACAGCTCCCATACCTGGGTAGAACACTTGTCCTATGAGGTTTTTGGTGTTGTGAACAGCCTCAGATGGGTCCACATGATCAAACATAGGATAGGGGAAGCCTCCTCCCCATGTTCAGGAGCTGTGCACGCTCCCCTTTTCTGCTCCTGTGTGAGTTAAAAACAAGGTCAAAGGTCCTGGCAGTGATCGTGCGTTAAGAGCAACTCAGAGGACTTTTCCTCCTACTTCATTCAAGAGCTGGGTACAGTTGCTGGGCAGGAGGTGGCCCTCTGACCCAGCTACTGCTTAGCACATGATCACTGCCGGCATCTCCGACCTTGTTTTTAACATATACAGGTGAAACTCGGAAAATTAGAATATCGTGCAAAAGTCCATTAATTTCAGTAATGCAAATTAAGAGGTGAAACTGATATATGAGACAGACGCATTACATGCAAAGCGAGATAAGTCAAGCCTTAATTTGTTATAATTGTGATGATCATGGCGTACGGCTCATGAAAACCCCAAATCCACAATCCCAGAAAATTAGAATATTACATGGAATCAAGAAGACAAGGATTGTAGAATAGAACAATATTGGACCTCTGAAAAGTATACAGTGTACTGTGCTTGATTGGCCAGCAAACTCGCCTGACCTGACCCCATAGAGAATCTATGGGCCATTGCCGAGAGAAGGATGAGAGACATGAGACCAAACAATGCAGAATTGCTGAAGGCCGCTAATGAAGCATCCTGGTCTTCCATAATACCTCATCAGTGCCACAGGCTGATAGCATCCATGCCACGCCGCATTGAGGCAGTAATTGCTGCAAAAGGGGCCCAAACCAAGTACTGAATACATATGCATGCTTATACTTAGAGGTCCGATATTGTTCTATTCTACAATCCTTGTCTTCTTGGTTCCATGTAATATTCTAATTTTCTGGGATTGTGGATTTGGGGTTTTCATGAGCTGTATGCCATGATCATCACAATTATAACAAATTAAGGCTTGACTTATCTCGCTTTGCATGTAATGTGTCTGTCTCATATATCAGTTTCACCTTTTAATTTGCGTTACTGAAATTAATGGACTTTTGCACGATATTCTAATTTTCCGAGTTTCACCTGCACACAAGCAGAAAATAGGAGCGTGCACAACTCCCAAACTTGGGTAGGGGGCATCTCCAACCCTATTCACAGTTGTATGAACTAGTTTTCTACTTGTGCAAAAACTTGCATAAGCCATTTTACAATGTCTTGTGTAAGCAGAAGAGCATTTTTTGTTTTATTTTCACTTTCCATGCCCAAAGGTCTGACTTCAGGTGGAAAGCAGCCCTCCTCTGAGCACAAGACACTGTTCAGGAAACACTTGTTTTTGTGGGGGAGATATGGGTTATTAGGCTTGGTGGTGGGATGGAGGGATCAGTGAAATGGGCGTGCTCCATAAATGCTTATTGGGGTGGATCTGCACCCTTGTTTCGATCTAACCCTTTGTAAGCAAGTGATATATATATTTGAAACCTGCTTTAGGAATGGAATTGGGGTAGAGAGCCCACTAACCTCATGACAAGTCCTGTCCTCACAAATCTCACTCTCTTCACAGACATTTGATCTAGAATTCAAAGCAACACAGGAAGCTGCCATATACTGAATCAGAGCATTGGACCATTTAGCTCAGTATTATCTACACAGACTGGCAGTGGCTTCCTCAAGGTTGCAGGCAGGAGTCTCTCTCAGCCCTATCTTGAAGAAGCCAGAGAGAAAATTTGGAACCTTCTGCTTGAAAGCATGTAGATGCTCTTCCCAGAGTGGTTCCATCTCCTAAAGGGAATATCTTACAGTGCTCACATTAGTCTCCCATTCAAATGCAACCAGGGCGGACCCTGCTTAGTAAAGTGGACCATTCAAGCTTGCTACCACAAGACCAGCTCTCCTCTTTTCTCAGATTTGTATACTGTCTTTCATTTAAAAATTCCAAAGAGGTTTACAGTATCTTTAAAACAATACACATCTACTTTACACTTAAAACAATACAAATATTACATTTCAATATTAAAAATAATACAAATCTAAAAACATGTAAACAGTAAAATAACATAGCACAATATCCAGAGCAGCAGCAGCAGCAGCAGCAGCAGAGAACATAATATTCATCTGAAGCCTGGGTAAAAAACCCACATTTTTACTTGCTTTCTAAAAGCTGTCATGGAAGCTGAAGAGCAGATGCCAGCTGGAGAGCCAGGGGGCAATGACCAAGAAGTCATTGTCAGCACATGGAGCACAGCCTCCTCCGATGATCTTGTCCTGTGCAAGAGTGGAAAGGGATTGCAGTTGATGGGCCCAATGCTGCTTCAAGAAGATAGCTCCAGATGGTAAAAGGAATGAGACAAGCCAGACAGGACACAGAAAGCCAAATACCAGTGGCCCTCGCTATCTGTGGGATTTTTTGTTATTGCCTATAGGCTCAAATATGGAAGCCATGAATAACAAAACCTTATCCTATAGGTAAGGCAATAACAAAAAATCCCGCAGATAGCGAGGGCAAAACAGTAGAATAACCCGCAAAACAGTAGAATATTTGCCTTTTGGTTTTTTTTTTAAGAAAGAGTCACAAAATGTCTATCCGCTGTAAAATGATGACCAGAAATGACATCTGTTATAAAGCTGTTTAACTAGGATGACATTTTTGGGAACTAATCTTTGCTCATTTTGGTGTGCAATGTCCAGAATGCTTTGCCTGAGTGCAGCTTCAATCTGGTCATACTCCAAGGATATAAAAAACCCAAGGGGAAATCTATAGATGTGCAATTTTTCTTCCAAGGATCGTTTCCATGCAGTTTGAAAATTATCAACTAATGTTGTCCCATGAAATTGAAGGTTGGGAAATTGAGGATGGACAATAGGGATGTGCATAAAACCGGTTCTCCCGGTTCGGTTCGGGTCCGAACTGGGTCCGGACCGGACCGGGGTGGTTCGGTTTTGGTTTTGCCAGACCACCCCCCCGGTCCGGTTCGGTTTCGAACCGGTTCGGATCCGAACCGAACCGGTTCGGATCACAAAAAGTGGCTGGTTTTGAAGGGGACATTGTGTTCTACCTGCCACCCAAATTTCAAGTCGATTGGACCTTCCTCTGATTTTTTACAAATTTTTTTCAAAAAATAAATTTTTGCCCATAACTCACAATGTGGAGCCCTTAGGGGCAAAAAAGCTGGGGTGGGTGGTAGCCACCCATGGGTGTCCTCCACCCCAAAAATCCCAAGGCAATTGGTGGCTCCTAGTATTATTGGTGAATTTCTGAAGAAATTTTTTTTCCCATTGGCTAGAATGGGGGTTCGGGGCTGCCCCAGACCCACCTCTGTGGGGTGGCAGCACCCCCAAAGTGGGTCCGGGGCCATGGCAAAAATGCCCTCAGTCCCTCCCAGCAATCCCCGTAGAGATAGGAGTGATGGTTCTGTTGTTTTTCTGAGGTATTCTGAGTGTAGATTCTATGATAGCTTATGAGATTTCCAATGAGACACCATGAATCCACTCTCATTTGCTATCACAGAATCCACACTCACTCAGAACACCTCAGAAAAACAACAGAACCATCACTCCTATCTCTACGGGGATTGCTGGGAGGGACTGAGGGCATTTTTGCCATGGCCCCGGACCCACTTTGGCGGTGCTGCCACCCCACAGAGGCGGGTCTGGGGCAGCCCCGAACCCCCATTCTAGCCAATGGGAAAAAAAAATTCTTCAGAAATTCACCAATAATACTAGGAGCAACCCAACAATTGCCACCCCATCTTTTTGGCCCCTCTCTCTGGGCGCCCTAACACGTAACACCTAGTCAGTCCATCTTAATGCCTACCTACTACCACCACTCCTATCCAAGCAAGTAAGAGGAGGACACTCAGAGAGACAACACCCACTCTCTGATCTAACAAAAAGGCCACTGCTGTGCTGCCTGCCAGCACAGCAGCAGCAGCGGAGCAGCACACTAAGCACAAGAGCAGCACACACAGAGAAGAAGCAGGAGGCGGAGCAGCAGAGCAGCAGACCTGCCGCTCTGCATGATGGGTGACGTGATGCCCAAAGGAACCACCGCCTCACTCAGTGCCTGCCACTGACTAGGCCCGACAGACAGAAGCCAGCCAACCTGCTCTGCTCTGCTCTGATGCTCCCCATGGATGATGCACACACACCCTACATCTGCATCCCAATGACCAGACCAGACCAGACCAAGTGCGCAGAGTCAGCACAGGCCAGCAGCCACCAGCCCAGCAACAACAACAGCTACTACTGCTACCACCACAACCAGTGTTGCCGCTACAATAACATTCCCAGTCCAGTCACGCGCGCCACAGCCTGAGCCTAGCACACAGCCAACAGCTGCTGCCAGCCAGTGCCTGGCAAGCCCAGCCAACATGAGGAGGAGAGAGCTAACAAGTAGACGGCGCACGCACATCACCAACCCATCACGACGGCGCAACTGCAAGGGGAGAGGGCACAATTACAGGCAGGAGGAGGAGGAGGAGGAGGAGGAGGAGGCGGGCGAGGCAATCCTAGCACAGATTTGAAAGTTTAAAATCCACCAGGACATCTTCTAGAATCTAGACTTCTGTTTTTTCTACCACCAGCTGTAGTGTCTAGTTAGTCAGTGTGCTGTGCAGCTGAGCTGAGCTGAGCTGAGCTGCATGTGAGGAAGGGTGATTGTAGCTAGTTCTTTAGTTTCAGCAGACTGAGCATTGAGCATGGGCAGTGGCCTTGGGAAGCAACACAATTACACGACACTCACCTGCTGCTGCTGGTTCTAGAAGTTGCCTCTTCTCGTCTTCACCTCTTCGTGTGTGTGTGTGTGTGTGTGTGTGTGCAGTGAGTGCATGCCTTTTGCCTTGCTGGAAAGAAATGCTTCTCTGGTCCACCACCACATATCTGCTCAAGGACACAGAGGCCCAAGGCAGAGGTGGTGGCACCAGTGTGAGTGCATGTGTGCTGGTGGTGTTTGCCACCACAGGTGTTTTGTGTGTGTATGTGTGCGCTGCTAGCTAGGAGGGGGGAGGGAGGCAGGGAGGGAGGCTGGGAGGCAGGGGGGAGGAAAGGGGAGGGGGAGAGGGATGTAGAGGGGATTGAAGGGGGGAGGGTCCGGCTCAGAGTTGGTCAGCCACATATTTGTGCACACACGTGCTCACGTGTGTGCTTCGGTGGGAGAGACCAGACTCTCATCATCTGCCAGACCGGGGTTGGGGGCAGGTGAGGCGGTGGTGGGCTGGAAGGGAGGGAGGATGGAAGGTGGTGAAGAGGAAGGGGAGAGGATGAGAGGGGAAGGATGGAGGGAGGCATGGGGGGGAGGAAAAAAAACATGTAGACAGACACACACCACACTACACACAGAAAGCATCCACACACAGAGACAGTGCTAGGCATCCATTCACACAGACAGACAGACAGACAGACACACAACAGGAAGAGACAGACTGAGCCTGCACCACACACACACACACAGACCCAATTCCCCCCCTGCACAGTTATCAATCAATATGTTGTGTTGGCAGCCAGTTCATTGCTATTCTGATGGTTTTGGGTTTTTTGCCATCAGCCAACATCAACAGTGACCACAATCAAGATGAACATAAGATGATAATAATTCATTCGTTTCATTTCAAAAAATCACCCAATCATCTTCTCCATGTAAACCAAGCCCCCCACACATGATTTCTGGTGACATTTTCAATAAAATCAATTCATTTGGCATTCATCATTTTGTTCTCCCTTTGTCACCTTTTTTTCTTTCTTTTGCATAATTTTGAGGCTTGATTTTGACATGGGGTTTTTAAAGAAAAAATTATTTACATGTTTATTTACATACAGTATTTACATATCTACACTGCATTTTTGAACGTATACCCGCCGCTGCCGCTAAGTCTAGTACTCCGTGGGCTGTGCTACTTTGGGGGTGTGTGCCGTGCCCACGCCAGGTCCCCAAATGCTGACAGGTGGATAGATAAAGGGCCTGTGCTGGTCAGCATTGGGTTTCTTTTTAGGTGGGCGTGGGCATTGTAAACATCTGGCCAGTCGCAGCACTACAACTACTACTACAACTGCATCTCTGTGTGGGCACACTACACGCTGCGACTGGCTGGCACGGCTCAGCATCTGTCACGTCAGCTCAGCTAGAGGTGGAAGGGGGGAGGGTAGGGATAAGCACAGAGTTCGAGCCAGGCAGGTGACCAACCATGGGGCAACCCACGGTAATCACTCGCCCGTCTCAAACTGCAGCTTGGGGTAGCCCAACAGGGGGAGGTTCACCTTAAGGAAGACCAGCTGCTCCACCAGACCAGGGTCCAAGCGGGAGCGAGAGGGTGTCACCACGTCCCCGGCACGTGAAAACACCCGCTCGCTCTGGACACTGGTTGGGGGGCAGGAGAGGAGGCGCACAGCCACCACCGCCAGGTCCGGCCAGACTTGGCGGCGGCTCGCCCAGAACTGTGCGCAGTCCACGCCGTCTCCCTCCACAGGCTCCTCCAAGTACTGCGCAACGCATTGCTCAGCACTGGAGGGGGGCCTGGCAGGTCAAGCCTCCCGCATACCAGGCATGGCGCCATAGCAGAACCGCTGAAACCACTGGGCGGATCTCGAGTCGGTAGCAAATGGCTGCTGCGATGGCGCCGCCTGGGATGCCGCGCTGCTGGACTGGGAAGAGGGAGGGGAAGGGGAAGCTGACGCCGGCTGGCCGCCCATGCTGCTGCTGGGTGCGGGTTGGGCCGCGAGGGCTGCCCCCGCACCACTACCAACACCCTGGTCTCTGCGGGCCCTAGCGGCCTCCTCCTCCCTAACCTTCTCGACCAGGATGCCCTTCCACCTGGGCAAGTCGTCGGCACTCACGGCATTGCCCTTGAGGGCTGGGTGACAGAGACAAGCGAGGACATACTCCTCCCTGTCTCCCAGCACATCAACGAGCCGCTTGTCAACCCCAGACTTCAGCCTCCCAGCCAGAGCACGACCCTCTGGCGTGGTCAGAGAGATATGGAGTCCACCCATCAGCTTCTCGAGACCAACAGCTGTGGGCAGCGCCTGGCTCAAGGGAGTGGTGTCGCCACACAAGCCCTTCGTGGCAAGCTGGAAGGGCTCGAGTGCCGACACCGCCTCGGACATCTGCTTCCACTCTGCGTTCGAGAAGTCGCAGACATCCAAGGACTCGTCCCTCGCCAGGGCGACAAGGGCTCTCTCCTGCTCCAACAGGCGCTGGAACAGGAGGAAGGTGGAGTTCCACCGCGTCTCCACATCCGTAGGGATGAGATGGCGAGGAAGGCCAAGGTCATCCTGCTTCTGGCGAAGCAGTCTCCTGGACTTCTCGCTGCAGTGGAAGTGGGCGGCCAGCTTGCGGGACTTATCCACAAGCGTGGCCATGGCAGCAACAGCACCTGCGATGGGGCGGGCCCCCTTCTCCTGGGACGCCCTCAGCTCCTTAAGGCCAAGGGCGTCCCTGACGGTCAGATGGAGCGTGTGTGCCATACACCGTATGTTCACACAGTCCATGACTGTCTCGACAGCGGCGGTAACGTTGGCTCCATTGTCGGTGACAATGAAGCCGCGGGAGAGGTGTGGACACCCGCCAATCCACTCCTCTATCTGGCGGTCGAGTACGGCCGCCACCTCCTCCGCGGTGTGCCTCGTGTCCATCGTCTCCACGTGCAGGACGGCCCACCTGTGCCGTAGTGCATCGGGAGCCGCGCCGGACCCGGAAGCATCGCCCGCGGAGGTCCCCTCACTCTCCGGTCCCCACCAGTGGGCAGTGAGGGCCAGGAAAGAAGCGTGCATCCCACTGACACTGGTCCAGAGGTCAGTCGTGAAATGCACGCTTGTCCCGGCCGGAGCTGCACGCAGCTCGGCCGACACGAGCTCCCTGCACCGGCGGTACAGGGAGGGGACCACGTTCCGGCTGAACGTCGTCCTTGAGGGGATGACGTATTCGGGAGCCAGGTATTGGAGAATACGGCGGAAGCCGTTGTTCTCGACCACCTGAAACGGCTGGTCATCGGTGGAAATCATCTCCCCTATGAGGCGGGTGAGGTGATGATGGTCCACGCGAACAATACGCTGGCTGCCCGAGGACTGCGTCCACCGCTGGACGGGCAGTGTAGCCTGCCTGCTGGCTGGCACACTGCCGCTGCCCGCCCTAGTGGCAGATGCACAAGGCGCACTAGCGCTGCCAGCCTGTCCCCTGAGACCTGGGTGGTGACGCTCTAGGTGTCTCCACATAGGCGTCGTACCCAGGTGCGCAGGGTCCCTTCCACGGCTGACAAGCATCCTGCAGTGGACACAGCGGGCGTGGAATGGGGCATCTTGAGGGACCTCAAAATGCACCCATGCACCACTGCCCTTGGCCTCCTGCACCCTGGGCGCCGTCCTAGGCCGTTTCTCGCAGGGTGGCTGCAGTCCTAGGGGGGGGGCGGCCGCCGCTGCCTGCCCACTGCTGCCACCCAACCCGCCCCTTCCGCCCTCCACAGCGGAGGAAGGGCCCGGCTCAACTGACATCGGAGAGGCAGGCCTCTCCTCCACCACCTCGCCAGACCGCTCCCCACCAGAGTGTCGGGCTTCACGAGGGGGGGCCCCACTGAGCGGCGAAAGGATAGGGGGAAGGGGCCCCAGAGGGAGGGAGAACCTGGCTGCATCGCTGCCAGCCGCACGGTCCTCACCGCCCTCTACCTGCTCTTCCAACTCCACAGTCTCCTCCACCTCAACAACTGGCGGTAGCTCAGCAGCACCTGGTGCCGCCGGCGAGGAGGGACCCGCCACAGCCCTAACGGTGCCTCTGCCTCTGCCGCGATTGGCGGCAGCAGGCGTGGGGAACTGAATCCTGCGCACCAAAGATGGGGCCGGAGCAAAGAATTCTCCAATGGGGAGAACTGGGGTGTCCTCAGGCTCCCCGCGTCCTCTCCCTCCCCGTGCCACAGGCGCACCCCGCACCTGGCCTCTCCCACCTCTGCCTGCCAGCCTTGAGCGAGCCCTGCCCGCCACACGGCGCTCAGACATGCTGCTAGGTCAGAAGGAGGGAGACTTTAGGAGGAAGGCCAGACAGGGTCAAAAAAAATAATTTGGAGGGGCGGCGGGGGGGAAGTTTGTTTTCAAAAAAGGAAGCCAATTGGGGGGAAAGGAAGACTTTTTGATATGGGGGGGGGAAGCCAATCGAAGTGAGGGGGAGGGTGTCCTTTTTGAATTTGGGAGTCAACCACCAAGCCAATTGGGGAGATGGGTCTGGGAGGGGTTTTTTTTTAGAAAAATAGGGGGTTAAAGGGTGGAACCCCGGTGTGGGAGGGTGGCACGGGCAGTTGGGTGGAGTAGTTGTGGTGTGGGTGGCAAGTTTTTAGCTTTTTTTGGGGGGAGAGTGGATGGGGGGAGGGCACAGCACCTACCGGGGGTGGGGGAGGGATGCAGTCAACGCTTGGGAACCTGCAGATCAAAGGAGGAAACCCTTATTTAGTGAACTGGAACACAAAGTGTGGGTTCTGGGGGGTGGTTCTCAAGTAATGCTCCTGTGGGGGGAGCATCAAACTCAATGCAGCCTATTTAGTGACTCTAAATTGCACACAACCAAAACCAGAACCCAGTCACACCAACACAGAGGTTGAACCCACCCACTCTGTGACTCTGCCTGCCCAATGCCATGGCAAGCAAGCAGCAGCAAACACTTGATGGCAGCCTCATGGATTGAACATCATGATCATCATCATACGTGTGTATTGGCCCAGCATGTAGTGGCAGCATCAGAGCCCAGCCAGGACCCCACTCAGACTGCCCCAGAGGCAAGGAAGCACTCTGGCATGGCATGGGCCCAGCATGTAGTGGCAGCATCGCATCAGAACCCTGGACCCCACTCAGACTGCCCCAGAGGCAAGGAAGCACTCTGGAAGGCACCTGTTCAAAAACCACCTGCAAGACGCATGCAATGCAACGCAACACACAGCAGCAATTTCTTTACTGGGCATGGGCATGAAGACACAAGTTTTACAACAGTACATCTCCTCTCCAAGGTTCCCTCCCTCCTCCCCACACCCAAATGCATTTCAGAATAGGGGTGTCCCTATTTAAAACCGCCAGCTAGGGAGAGAAAGGGGCAACAAAAGGTGCACAATCGCACACGCACTAACCCCTCTTCTTCCGGTCCTTCTCCTGCCACTCACTGCTGGTCACGGATTCGCCGCCGCCAGCCAGCCACCCTGGGCTGAGACACAGCAGGGCGGCCGCACGAGGCACACAGGCAACCGGGGTAGTTCAACAACGATGGAGGGGCAGAAGTGAGGAGACAACACTATTTGTGTCGCTCAACTCACCCCCAAGCAGAGACAAAATCAACCAAAAACTATAAAAAGAAAAAAAAAAACCGATGGCAGCCGCCAGGTGGGTAGGCTACTGTGTGCGGCTGCAGCTGTGGGAGAGGAGGTGGAAAGTGAAGGGGAGCAGAGAGAGAAAAGACTAAGAGAGAGAGAAAAGAGAGGGGGGGCAGGGACAAAGAGAAAGAGAGGAGAGAGAGAGAAAAGAAAGAGAGAGAGAGGAGAAAGAGAGATGATAGAGAGAAAGAGGAGAGAGGAGAAGCGCAGCGCAGCAGGGAGGGGGGATTCAGGTGTGGGGGGAGGACACAGCAGTAGCAGCGGTCCAAAGAGGTGGGGGGAGCAGAGAGGGTGTGTGTGGTTGGGGGCTAGTGTGTGGCAGGGGGCCTGGGGTAAGTGGAGAGAGTCGGGGGCAAGGAGGAAAAGAGGTGGGGTGGGGGGAGCAGAGAGGGTGTGTGTGGTTGGGGCTAGTGTGTGGCAGGGGGCCTGGGGTAAGTGGAGAGAGTCGGGGGCAAGGAGAAAAAGAGGTGGGGTGGGGGGAGCAGAGAGGGTGTGTGTGGTTGGGGCTAGTGTGTGGCAGGGGGCCTGGGGTAAGTGGAGAGAGTCGGGGGCAAGGAGGAAAAGAGGTGGGGTGGGGGGAGCAGAGAGGCTGTGTGTGGTTGGGGGCTAGTGTGTGGCAGGGGGCCTGGGGTAAGTGGAGAGAGTCGGGGGCAAGGAGAAAAAGAGGTGGGGTGGGGGGAGCAGAGAGGGTGTGTGTGGTTGGGGGCTAGTGTGTGGCAGGGGGCCTGGGGTAAGTGGAGAGAGTCGGGGGCAAGGAGGAAAAGAGGTGGGGTGGGGGGAGCAGAGAGGCTGTGTGTGGTTGGGGGCTAGTGTGTGGCAGGGGGCCTGGGGTAAGTGGAGAGAGTCGGGGGCAAGGAGGAAAAGAGGTGGGGTGGGGGGAGCAGAGAGGCTGTGTGTGGTTGGGGGCTAGTGTGTGGCAGGGGGCCTGGGGTAAGTGGAGAGAGTCGGGGGCAAGGAGAAAAAGAGGTGGGGTGGGGGGAGCAGAGAGGGTGTGTGTGGTTGGGGCTAGTGTGTGGCAGGGGGCCTGGGGTAAGTGGAGAGAGTCGGGGGCAAGGAGGAAAAGAGGTGGGGTGGGGGGAGCAGAGAGGCTGTGTGTGGTTGGGGGCTAGTGTGTGGCAGGGGGCCTGGGGTAAGTGGAGAGAGTCGGGGGCAAGGAGAAAAAGAGGTGGGGTGGGGGGAGCAGAGAGGCTGTGTGTGGTTGGGGGCTAGTGTGTGGCAGGGGGCCTGGGGTAAGTGGAGAGAGTCGGGGGCAAGGAGAAAAAGAGGTGGGGTGGGGGGAGCAGAGAGGGTGTGTGTGGTTGGGGCTAGTGTGTGGCAGGGGGCCTGGGGTAAGTGGAGAGAGTCGGGGGCAAGGAGGAAAAGAGGTGGGGTGGGGGGAGCAGAGAGGCTGTGTGTGGTTGGGGGCTAGTGTGTGGCAGGGGGCCTGGGGTAAGTGGAGAGAGTCGGGGGCAAGGAGAAAAAGAGGTGGGGTGGGGGGAGCAGAGAGGGTGTGTGTGGTTGGGGCTAGTGTGTGGCAGGGGGCCTGGGGTAAGTGGAGAGAGTCAGGGGCAAGGAGGAAAAGAGGTGGGGTGGGGGGAGCAGAGAGGCTGTGTGTGGTTGGGGGCTAGTGTGTGGCAGGGGGCCTGGGGTGAGTGGAGAGAGTCAGGGGCAAGGAGAAAAAGAGGTGGGGTGGGGGGAGCAGAGAGGGTGTGTGTGGTTGGGGGCTAGTGTGTGGCAGAGGGGTGTTGGGGGGAAGGGGAGGGGGCAACAACAAACAGCAAAGGAGAAACTGGAACAACTCGGGCAGCAGCAGCGATTAGGCTGGATGGGGTGGTTGGGGGAGGAGCTGGGCCTGGGCTAGGGTAGGGTCTGGGAGGAGGGAGGGTGGGGGGGCAGGCAGGGGGGGGAGGAGGAGGAGGAGGGTAGCAAAATATATAAAGCAATATATATCAAGAGAACACAAGCCAGAAGTTTAAAAAAAAAATTAAAAGAAAGACTATAACCAGCAGAAAAAACTTGGGGGTGGGGGTGTGGGGAGGGGGAACCAAACACAGACTCTGAGGGGGGCCACTAAGTGAACAGAGACAATGAAACCACAATTGCTGCAAATTAATAATAGCAAATGAATAAGTGGAACCAAGCAAAGAAAACTGGACTCGGTTTGGCAGCAGCAAACTTGGGAGAAGGCTGGATGGGGAGGGGTTGGGGTGGGGTGTGGTTGGACTTGGAGGGGCAAGTTTGGAGCAGGGAACCAAAACTGATTATATGGGACAACAAGAAACAACAACAGAATCCTCTGGGGGTGGGGGGGAGGGATTCAGGGAACCAACTCGCAGGGCAGCAGCAGTCAGCAGAAACAAACAAAATGGTACAATTTAAGCAAA
This sequence comes from Hemicordylus capensis, assembly GCF_027244095.1. Classification (NCBI taxonomy): domain Eukaryota; kingdom Metazoa; phylum Chordata; class Lepidosauria; order Squamata; family Cordylidae; genus Hemicordylus; species Hemicordylus capensis. The sequence continues at coordinate 448,550,874 of NC_069657.1, forward strand.
ACCAGCAAGCAATATATAACTGAAACCAATGGAATGCAATGTGAAAATCAAAAAGTTGGACAACAACAAGGCAGGACAAAGAGCAATAATTAATGGAAGAAGATTTAAAGCAATGAGGATGCAGTGGGTGGGAGTGGGGGAGGGGGAGGGTAGGCCCAAAGGATGAGAAGGGAAAGGGGGGGGGGAGGGGGGGGGAGAAAAGCAGACAGACAAGGAACAGGGAAAATTGGGGGAAATTAAGAAGAAAGTAAAGTGAAGTAACACACAGTATACAGGCAAGAGAAGAGACAGACAGAGAGAGGAGACACACAGAGAGTCACAAAGGGCTGGTGGACAAAGGATTAGACAGAGCACACACAGAGAGACACAGGACACAGTCAGGACTCACAGAGACACCAAAGCAGCCAGCAAAGGGCAAGCAGGTCTCAGAGATGATCCCACAACTGCAGCCAAGAGAAGTTTCCAGAGAAGAGGCTTGGGTTTATATAGGTTTGAAATTCCCTCCTTTGGGAGCCCCCACCTTTGCACTCCCCCCACGGCCAACAGGGTGCCAGCTCTCAACAGTGCAACAGCCAAGCAGCCTACCAGACCAAAGGACTCATTCTGGCCAATCAAGGATCAATAGCGCAGCCAATACAATGCCTGGAAATAGCATCACAAAATGGATGCAAGGAGGAGCAAAAGTTTCGGGAAGGAGACACAAAATGGAGGACACACTTGGAACTTTAAAGAGACACTCCAGAGACTCAATTTCGTTCCCGAACCGGTTCGGGAAACCCGAGCCGGTTCGGTACCGAACCGGCTCGAATTCGGTCCGGCTCGGTCCCCGGGAGGGCCCGATTCGGTCCGGGATCGAGCCGCCGGATCCGGACCGGTTCGGACGAACCGGTCCGGATCCGAACCGAACCGCACATCCCTAATGGACAAGAAGTCCTTTTTCACATTGAATGATTAAGTGCCGCCAAGTTGGTGTCGACTCTTAGCAACACATAGATAGATGTGTCTGTTGTTGAAGAGAGACATATCTATCTATGAAGACAGGATGATCTGTCTTCAGCTTGGCCTTTAAGGTCTCTCAGTGGTGCATTAAAACTTAAGAACAGCCCTGCTGGATCAGGCCCAAGGCCCATCTAGTCCAGCATCCTGTTTCACGCAATGGCCCACCAGATGGAGCTGGAAGCCGACAGGCAGGACTTGAGGCATGCCCTCTCTCCTGCTGTTACTCCCCTGAAACTGGTATTCAGAGGCATCCTGCCTTTGGGGTTGGAGGTGGCCTATAGCCCTACGACTAGTAGCCATTGATAGACTTCTCCTCCATGAAGTTATCCAAACCCCTCTTAAAGCCATATAGGTTGTTGGCTGTCACCACATCTTGTGGCAGAGAATTACACAAGTTGATTATGCGTTCTGTGAAAAAGTACTTCTGTTTGTTGGCCCTAGATTTCGTGGCAATCAATTTCATGGGATGACCCCTGGTTCTAGTGTTATGGGAGAGGGAGAAGAATTTCTCTCTATCCACTTTCTCCACACCATGCATGATTTTATAGACCTCTATCATGTTTCCCCGCAGTTGTCTTTTTTCTAAACTAAAAGGCCCCAGGTGTTGTAGCCTTGCCTCATAAGAAAGGTGCTCTAGGTCCCTGATCATCTTGGCTGCCCTCTTCCACACCTTTTCCAGTTCTACAATTTCCTTTTTTAGATGTGGTAACCAGAACTGTACACAGTACTCCAGGTGTGGCCGCACCATAGTTTTGTACAAGGACATTATAATATTAGCAATTTTATTTTCAATCTCTTTCCTAATGATCCCTAGCATGAAATTGGCGTTTTCACTGCTGCCACACATTGCGTCGACACTTTCAATGGGCTGTCCACCATGACTCCAAGATCCTTCTCCTGGTCAGTCACCGACAGCTCAGATCCCATCAACATATACTTGAAGTTGGGGTTTTTCGTCCCAATGTGCATCACTTTACACTTGCCAACATTGAACTGGATTTGCTACTTTGTTGCCCACTCAGCAAATTTGGAGAGATCCTTTTGAGCTCCTCACAATCCATTTTGGATTTCACTACCCAAAAAAGTTTGGTATCATCCTCAAATTTGGCTACCTCGCTGCTTACCACAACTTTAGAACATTTATGAATGAATAAATTAAAAAGCACTGGTCCCAGTACAGATCCTTGGTGGACCCCACTTGCCTCCATTGTGAAAAGTCTCCATTTTTACCTACACTCTGTTTCCTGTCCTTCTACCAGTTAGCAATCCACACATTTTTTAAAATTTATTTTACATTTTATATCCCGCTCTTCCTCCAAGGAGCCCAGAGCAACATACTTAGGTTTCTCCTCACAACAACCCTGTGAAGTCGGTTAGGCTGAGAGAGAAGTGACTGGCCCAGAGTCACCCAGCAAGTATCATGGCTGAATGGGGATATGAACTTGGGTCTTCCCGGTCCTAGTCCAGCACTCTAACCACTATACCACGCTGGCTCTCTTGTCCCCTTATCCCATGTACTTGTACTTGTCCCCTTAACCCATGACTGCTAAGTTTTGATGATGAACTTTGTTGAAAGCTTTTTGGAAGTCCAGGTATACTATGTCAACTGGATCACCTTGATCCACACACTTGTTGACACTCTCAAAGAACTCTAAAAGCTTAGTGAGGCAAGACTTGCCCTTGCAGAAAACATGCTGGTTCTCCCTCAACAAGGCCTTTTCTTCTATATGCTTAACAATTTTGTTCTTGAGGATGCTTTCCATCAATTTGCCTGGAACGGACGTTAAGCTAACCAGCTTGTAATTTCCCGGATCACCCCTGAATCCCTTTTTGAAAATCAGTGTTACATTGGCTACTTGCCAGTCCTCCGATAGAGTGCCTGATTGTAGGGATAAGTTATATATTTTAGCAAGGAGGTTGGCAATTTCACATTTGAATTCTTTGAGGGCTCTTGGAAGGATGCCATCCTGCCCTGGTGATTTGCTAATTTTCAGTTTTCCCAGACAGTTTAGAACATATCTTTTGTCACTTCTATCTGACTCAGTTCTTTAGCCTCCATCCCTGAAAAGCCAGGAGCAGGTATATGCTCAGTATTGTCTGCCATGAAGACAGATGCAAATAACTCATTTAGCTTCTCTTCATCTTCCATATCCTCCTTCACAATCTCTTTCACTCCCTCATTTTCTAATGGTCCAACAACCTCCCTGGCAGGTTTCCTGTATCTGATGTATTTAAAGAAGTTCCTGTTATTCCCCTTGATGCTTTTAGATAAATGTTTCTCAAACTCTCTTTTCGCTTTCCTTATTGTCACCTTGCATTTCTTTCCCCATAGTTTGTTTTCCTGGATGCTTTGGCCTCCTTCAGGCCAAGGGCGTCCAACACAGTGCCATACACTGTATGTTGACACACTTCATCCACTCTACAGCCTTGGTGATGTTGGAGGCATTGTCCATGACAATGAACCCCCGGCTGAGGTTTCGCTAGCCATTCCTCAGTCTGGCGGTCAATGGCAGCCACCAGCTCCTCCTTGCCATGTGCATTGTCCATCGTCTCCACATGCAGACTGACCCACGTTTGTTGAACCTTACAATCTCTGTCAGGTATTCCCTGGAAAAAGCATGCTTCCTTATAAGATGGTGTCTTTAAAACATGCCCCCATCACTTGCAGCAATGTTTTAACAGCTTTATTGTCATTATCAGTCAAGCTCTCTACCTTTCCCATTAGACAATCTTCAGAGTCTGTAATGTCTGTACATGCACTTCTGACTCACTCAGTGATGAATGCTGCATTCCTTCTATTCGTTTGCAATTGAAACACGTTGAGCCTCTTCTCACAACTAATGAGAAGGGCTCCAAAGTGGTCTGTGGGGAAGGTGGGTTATACCTACCTACCCCTCAGACATGCAGCTTTCTCTCCTTGGGGCAGGCGGATCATCTGCCCAGATGACCACTGGCTCCTGCCGCCATCTCTGAGAGTTGGGGTTCTGGGGTGTATTGACTTATGTTGCCCCACCCTGGAGCTCCAATAATGCACCTTGTGAGTGTGTAGTGCATTATTGAGATCCCCCCCTCTTCCCAGTGTTTGCCAGCCAGGGTGCATGCAGCCGTGGCTGACACACGATTAGAACAACTGGGTTAGAAGAGCGCTCACTCTCCTAATCCTGTTTTGAAGGGTAGTTAGGTAGGCCGATTTGCTGCTGTGCAGCCACCAGGACTGGGCCCAATCCCAGCAGTTTCACACGTGTCTGCAAAAATGGGCTGGGTTCCCTTAACCCGGTTTTGCATGCCTGTGTGAATAGCTTCATTGTACTGTAATTAAACTGTTAAACAGAAAGCAATGGTTAGGAACACTGATAACTTGCTCTAAATTCTAGTTGCTGGATAAGGGTATAGCCTTCTAGCCCTGTTTGTGTGCTTCCCTGATGCATCTGGGTGGCCTGTTTGGGAAGAAAGAAGCTGGTCCAGCAGGCCTTTTCTTAAGTTTATGTAACTCACGGTGTAACGATTTCCTCGGGAACATGAGCCAAGACATAAAATCTGGAGAGCATGGCAAATCATTACCCAGAAATGCTGAGAGTTTAATGAGACAAACAGAACAGAACCAGTGAAAGGGGGACACGTTGCAGTAGCAAAAATATAAGAGGATTTGAAATAGGCAGTACACGATCTTCCTATGACTCCAAGAACCAGGCAATTCCTTATTTATAATCAGCTGAAATATCTTGATGCCTTTCTATCATCTTAGAGGACTGTGAGTATATGGTCCCAGGATAGCCTTAGACAGGTGTTTCTAGACTGAGAAAAGAACTTAAATGATATCTTTTGGGGGGTGAATATGCTGCCAATAATAGGGCCTGCCAGCCACTGAGGTCAGATATTGGACATCTTTGAAGGAATCAGACACTCAGTTGATGTGTACATTCATTACTGGATAGTCCACATAACAGTAAGAAGTAAAGAGCAATAAATAGGAGGAAAAATGAAAGGGCAAAAAGGCATGGGATGAAGACAAAGGAAATATAATTTTAAAAAAACTGAGTTCTGTACTGCTTCACCTAATACATACTTAAAAGTATGGCATGTCTTGTACATAGGATGCTGCCTAATACAGTATAGAGTCACTCAGACCATTGGTCCATCTAATTCAGGATTGTCTACACTGACTGGCAGCAGGTCTCCAAGGCTTCTTCAAGCAGAGGTCTTTCCTAGAGCTACCTGGAGATGCCAGGGAATGAACCTGGAACCTTCAGCATGCAAGCAGATGCTCCATCACTGAGCTATGGCCCCATCCCTTGAGGAATGTAGTAGGGAAGAATTCATGCTCGCTACTGCAAGACCAGCTCTCCTCCCTTATCACACAAGGTAGTGATTGTAGTTCTGGTCGGACATTACATTGTACAAGTATAAATATGTCTGTATACATTGTACATGTTTTGTGTGAATGACTGTACAGGTGGCCCTCGTAAAACATGGGTCCGGCACCCCTGGGTTTGCATATCTGCAGTTGGGTCATGTGCACCCAGCCTTGTTATCTGTGGATTGAAAAATACTTGAAATTCACCTATCCACAGCTCCCAGGTGGCCAGAAATGACCTCCGAGGTAATTTCTGGCCACCACTTTGCCGAACAAAGACATTTTGTGTCTCTTTCATGCGGGGGGGGGGAATACCCATTATTTTTCCTTGGCAGATCATCAGAATTAGAGGTTTGAGGGGCATTGCTGGACAGCTAGAGACCTGGAGAACATGGTACATTGCTTTATCACTATTATTTCTGCTTCTCTCTCTCTCTCTCTCTCTCTCTCTCTCTCCATAAGATGGGCTTGTATCTATCATGGCTGTAAAAAGCATTATAGAAATGCATGGACAACAATGATAACAATGGCCTAATTAACAGAACCATCGTATTCATTGATTGATTGATTAAGTGTCATCAAGTTGGTGTCAACTCTTAGTGACCACATAGATAGATTCTTTCCAGGATGATCTATCTTCAGCTTGGCCTTTAAGGTCTCTCAGTGGTGCATTCATTGCTGTCGTAATTGAGTCCATCCACCTTGCTGGTGGTCATCCTCTTCTTCTCTTTCCTTCAACTTTCCCCAGCATTATAGACTTCTCAAGGGAGCTGAATCTTCGCATGATGTGTCTGAAGGATGATAGTTTGAGCCGGCTCATTTGTGGTTTGAGTGAAAATTCTGGATTGATTTGTTCTATGATCCATTTGTTTGTTTTCCTGGCTGTCCATGGTATCCTCAAAAGTCTTTTCTAGCACCAAAGTTCGAAAGCGTCAATACTTTTTCTATCTTGCTTCTTCAAAGGCCAGCTTTCGCATCCACAGACTGTCACGGGAAAAACCATTGTCTGAACAATTCTAATCTTTGTAGGGATAGACACGCCACAACATCTAAATATCCTTTCCAAGGCCTTCATTGCAACCCTACCAAGTGCGAGTCTGTGGCGTATTTCTTGACTGCTGGATCCTTTACTGTTGATGGTCAATCCTAAAAGGCAGAAGCTATCCATCACTTCAATGTCTTCATTGTCAGTTCTGTGTCTGGTTGCTGTACCCATTGTCATTAGTTTAGTCTTCTTTACATTAAATGTATGAGTCTCCCCATCTCTAGCGACTTTTAAAAAGTGTTTAAAGACATATTTTTACCCAGGCCTTTCAGCCATGATAGATGTTTTAACTTTTTAACTTTTTAAATTTTGGATTGTTTATTATTTGTTTTAAAATGTTTTTAGTATTTAATTGATTTTAATGTTTTGTTTTTGTTGTGAACTGCCCTGAGACCTTCGGTTGGGGCGGTATAAAAATGCTCCAAATAAATAAATAAATAAATAAATAAATAAATAAATAAATAAATAAATAATAAATTGTAGTCCCATTTTTTCACTGTGCTCCTTGACTTTCATAACTAGAGCTTACAGATCATCCACATTCTCAGCTATCAGAGTGGTGTCATCAGCGTAGCACAGGTTGTTGATGTTTCTTCCTCCAACTTTAAAACCATGCTCATCTTCTTCCAATCCAGCTTCTCTCAGTATATGCTCAGCATATAAATTGAATAAAGAAGGAGAAAGTATACAGCCTTGTTTTACTGCTTTGCCAATCTGGCATAGTTTGGTTAGAGCCTTGACTGCTGAACTTTCTTCTGTTGCCTGCCATATTTCTGTAGCTATGCCATCAATTCCTGTAGCATTCCTGTAGCATGACCAGAGTGCTTGATCTAACTTCATCTTCCCATACTAGATGTTCTTGCAAGTAGGGAATATCTTCTAGAGTAACTTGGATGTTGACATCCCTGCTGTATAGATTTTCAGTATACTCCTTCCATCTCTGTTTGATCTTCTCTGAATCAGTTACTATCTGTCCTTTGGCATCCTTTAACATACCAATTCAAGGTTGGAACTTCCCTCTTAGTTCAGAGATATCTTGGAAAACTTTCCTTGTTTTTCTGCATCTATTTCCATCCTCATGGTCTTTACAGATGTCACTGTAGTACTGCTCCTTGTCTCTTCTAACAGCTTTCTAAAATTCCCTATTAAGCTCCTTCCTGAGGTCTTTATCTTTCTTGACTTTGGCGTCTTTCCTCCTCTGGGCAATTTCCACCATCTGTTCTGCCATCCATTTTGCTTTCTTCTGTTTCTTGGTCTTTGGCTGTCTCTTTTCACATGCATCCTTAACACCTTCTTTGATTTCATTCATTCAACAACTTCTTTGATTTCATTCTAAGCAAGTGAACCTTGCTTAGCACAGGGGCAATTCATGCTTGCTACCACTAACGACCAGTTCTCCTCCCTTCAAATGTCTTCATTTGCATTTGATAGGCATTTGGGGGAAACAGATTTCAACAAGCTACTTTAGCTGGAGGACGTTTACAAACAGACATGGTTTGAAAATTCAAATTCTCTTCAGTTATCCACTCCATATCTGTGTGGTGTACTTCCCCATAGAGCAGTTTTGCAGCTCCATCTGCTGGCCATTTGCTGCTAGTCCATGAGGAAATTACATCTTTTGAAACCAACTTAAAATGGCACTGACACTATGCGGGTTGACATTGGCCTTCTCTGGGTCTTCTACAGTGATGTGACATTGCCAGCCCCTGATCTCAGCCCTTCAAGAGAACTGGAGCATTGCTCAAGCTCCACCACAATAGCACTTGGCCAGATTGAACTGGTACTTTCATGCCTTTCTGATTCTTGTCTCTTAGTTACTACGTTGAAGACCTTGTTCAACATGAAGTATGTCCACATTTTCTCTTTGCTTCTCTGTATGGCAATTCTGGTAGATCCAGGTATGTTGCATTTACACTTAACAGGAATTAAAAAATAAGTCAATTGTTTGTGAGAGGTTGGGCTGATCAGGTGGCAAACTACAAAGTTGGAAAGAAAAATCAGAACCACCAGTCCTGCTTCATAGGCACACAGGAAGCTGTCTTCTACTGAATCAAACCATTGGTCCATCCAGCTCAGTATTGTCTACACAGACTGGCAGTGGCTTCTCCAAGGTTACAGGCAGGAGTCTCTCCCTGCCCTATCTCGAGATGCCAGGGAGGGAACTTGGGACTTTTGGCTTGCAAGCATACAGGCGCTCTTCCTAGAGCGGCCCCATCCCGTAAGGGGGATATCTTACAGTGCTCACATGTAGTTTCCCATTCAAATGCAAGCCAGGGCAGGCCCTGCTTAGCAAAGGGGACCACCCATGCCTCCTACCACAAGACCAGCTCTCCTCTCATTCAGAAATAGAAAGTAATTCAGAGGTCCAAAGTCCCTGGAAAAATGTGAATTAGGAGTATTAGGAAGCATCACTAACACTCTCTCTCTTTCTGTGCAGGTCTAATGTACACTAGGTATGAATTTCAGTGTAAAAAGGCCAAAGGCCAGTGCTTTCCAAAAATATGTCTTTCAGAATTCAAACTATTGGGAGAGTGTATTGAAGTCTATGATAATAATGGATATTGCTGTGCACCTAAGTAAGTCCAAAACATAAAGATGTTCTATAGAGACAAATGCAAAACTCTGCACTTGGGCAGAAACAAACCCAGTGCAGAGGTGGAGGGTGGGGGAATCTGGTCTTGACACAGTAGCAAGCGTGAGAAGGATTTGGGACTGGAGTCGATCACAAGCTGAACAGGAACAGTTGCAAAAGGAGCTAATGTGGTCACGGATATCCTCTCGGGGAGGCCAAATGGAGCAAGGATACTAACCCTGTGGTGGCCCGGCCCAAGGACAAGGAGGAATGATAGGAGAAATGCAGTGGTCGTGGTGGCTAGTGCAGAGAGACTGCCGGGGGCAAATGGGCACAGCGGCACCTTCTCCTCACTTTCTTCCCTGCCATTGCTGCATCAGGGGTGTCGCGAGACCCCTGGGGGCCAGGAGACAAAATCTTCTTTGGGGAGCCCCTTTGCACATGCAAAGTGTGCATGCCCCCAACACCCTAAGCCATGCTCCTTGCATCTGATGTCAGGTGCAAGGGGTGTGGCAACCAACATCTCCCTGCCATTGCCCCTACCCTGCCCTGTCTCTGCCCCTGTCCTGCTGCAGCTATTCTGTTTACCTCCAGAGGGTGGGCGGTGAGCTGGGTAGCAGTGGGTGCTGTAGCTGGCCGACCTGCCTCTCCAGCCGAACTGCACGGCTGTCATGGGCATGCAACATCCACATCTGGACTTTGCAGGCATGCAGTTTGGCTGGAGAGGCCCGGAGAGGCCGTCCAGAGAGCTACAGCGTCCACTGTCGCTTGGAGGCCCCCACTTGCCAGAGGCCAACAGAAATAACTGTGGCAGGGCTGTGGCAGGAGCGGAGGCAGGGAAAGGGAAAGGACAGGGGTAGTGGCTCCAGCAGGGGTGGTGGCAGTGAGGCGGGGCAGGGGTGGCTTGCTTGGGGGCCCTCGACCCTCTGGGCCCAGGGACATTTGTCCCTGTTTGTCCAATAGGTGCAACGCCCATGGGCTGCATGCTGTAACTAGCTCCAGAGAAAGCATAAAGAGAAAGGTATGCTGCACACGCCAGGTGAATTCCATCTTGGAAGGCCCATATATGGGAAAGAAAATATTGGATAGAAATACTTTAGTAGAGAAACAAAGGCACAGAATGATGGGGTGTGACGGGGCACTGTCAAATCCAGCCCATGTCTGATATGCTGATGGAATCTTCCAGGAAGAAGAAGAAGTTGAGAAACAGAGTAAATCTTAACACCACCTCGAGGCCCAGGATGGAGGACTGACACACACCTGTCAGGTAGGAAAGGAAGAACATGAGTGTGTGGGAGAGGAAGAAAGATCAGGGCTGCTATCGGTTTTTTTGATTGAAGGGGAAGGGAGGGCAGTGACAGTGGGTGGCCTCACATGACTGCCAGCCAGTCTATATGTGGGAGATATGTTGGGAACTGACAGCACATACTCCTGGTGGGCATGTTGTTCGAATCTGCCCAAGCCCTTAATGGTTTGGGCCCTGGATATCTAAAGGAACGGCTGCTCCCAAACGTTTCTGCCTGCCCAACAAGATCGTCAAGAGATTTTGCTCAGTGTATCAATGTTGAGAGAGGCTAAGTTGTCATGCACATGGGACAGAAATGAAAATAAAAGTGCTAATATTATAATGCCCTTATACAAATCTATGGTTTGGCCACATCTGGAGTATTGCTTACAGCTTTGGGCACCGTATCTTAAGAAGGATATTGTAGAACTGGAAAAGGTGCGGAAGAGGGTAACCAAAATAATCAAGGGCCTGGAGCACCTTCCTTATGCAGCATCTGGGGCTACAGCATCTGGGGCTCTTTACCTTGGAAAAGAGGTGACTAATGGGAGAGATGATTGAGGTGTATAAAATTATGCATTGACTGTAGAGGGTGGACAGAGAGAAATTTTTCTCCCTCTCTCACAGCACTAGAACCAGGGGTCACCCCATGAAACTGAAGGTCGGGAAATTTAGAACTGACAAGAGGAAGTACTCTTCATTCAGTGCATAATTAATCTCCCAGGCTTTTGGTGCTGGGGGACTTCAATATCCACTTTGGGGCTGGCTTGTCTGGTGCTGCTCAGGAGTTCATAGCGGCCATGACAACTATGGGCCTATCCCAATTAATCTTTGAACCAACTCATGTTGCCGGCCACACACTGGATTTGGTCTTCTGTTCGGATCAGGGGGGTGTTCCGTGGGTGGGGAATCCGTTGGTTACCCCATTGTCATGGACGGATCACCACCTGGTTAAGGTTGGTATCGCGGACGCAACCCACCCCTGCAGGGGTGACGGACCTATTAGGATGGTCCGTCCAAAAAGGCTGCTGGACCCAGCAGGTTTCCAAAAGGCCTTGGAGGGTTTCGATGTTGGTGCGGCCGGTGATTCTATCGAGGCCATGGTGGGAACATGGAACAGAGAACTCACCAGGGCAGTAGATATTATTGCTCCTAAGCGTCCCTCCAGGCCTGCTTCTAAGATGGCCCCCTGGTATACAGAAGAGTTGCGGGGGATGAAGCGGCTTGGTAGGCGACTGGAACGCAGGTGGAGGAGAACTCGGCTCGAATCTGACAGGATGCAGCATAGAACCCATTTGAAGACCTATGCAATGGCGGTGCGTGTGGCAAAAAAACAATTTTGGTCGGCGCGAATTGCGTCTGCGGGCTCACGTACGGCAGAATTATCCCGGGTGGTGAGGAGTATAATTTCTGCTCCTTCTGCCTCAAATCAGTTCCCGGAGACACTCTGCTGTGACGCCTTTAGTGGGTTCTTTGCAAATAAAATATCCTGTATTCGGGCCGACTTGGACTCCACTATTTCTGCAGGGTCCGGGAGGGAGGTATCTAGCAATCCCTCTTGCAGTGTTAGGATGGATCAGTTTCAATCTGTGACTCTTGATGACGTGGACAGACTGCTTGGAGCGGTGCGGCCTACCACTTGTTCTCTGGATCCTTGCCCGACCTGGCTGCTTCGATCTAGCGGAGAGATTGTTGGAGATGGCCTGGTTAATATCATAAATGCATCTCTGGGGGAGGGGAGGGTGCCTTCTTGTTTGAAGGAGGCAATAGTTAGACCTCTTCTTAAGAAGCCTACCCTGGATCCCTCAGTGATGGATAGTTATAGGCCAATCTCCAATCTCCCCTGGCTGGGCAAGGTAATCGAGAGGGTGGTGGCTAACCAGCTCCAGGCGGTTTTGGAGGAATCTGATTATCTGGACCCATTTCAAACTGGCTTTAGAACGGGCTATGGGGTTGAGTCAGCCTTGGTCGGCCTGATGGATGACCTTTACCGGGGAATCGACAGAGGGAGTGTGACTCTGTTGGTCCTCCTGGATCTTTCGGCGGCGTTCGATACCATCGACCATGGTATCCTTCTGGGTCGCCTGGAGGGGTTGGGAATAGGGGGCACCGCTTTGCGGTGGTTCCGTTCCTATCTCTCGGGCAGATCCCAGATGGTGGAGCTTGGTGACAGTCGCTCCTCAAAGCAGGAGCTGTTATATGGAGTCCCTCAGGGCTCCATTCTGTCACCAATGCTTTTTAATATCTACATGAAACCGCTGGGTGAAGTCATCAGGGGATTTGGTGCTGGGTGTTATCAGTATGCTGATGACACCCAAATCTACTTCTCCTTTTCATCTTCAGGAAATGGCACTCAGTCTTTAAATGCCTGCCTACAGGCAGTAATGGGCTGGATGAGGGAGAACAAATTGAAGCTGAATCCAAGCAAGACGGAGGTGCTCATTGTGGGGGCTCAGAATCTGAGGAGTGAGTTAGATCTCCCTGTGCTGGATGGGGTTACACTCCCCCGAAGGGAGCAGGTGCGCAGCTTGGGAGTACTCCTGGACCCAGGCCTCACCCTGGTCTCTCAGGTGGAGGCCGTGGCCAGGGGTGCTTTCTATCAGCTTCGGCTGATTCGACAGCTGCGTCCATTCCTTGAGGAGGATGACCTCAAAACAGTGGTGCACCAGCTGGTAACCTCCCGGCTTGACTATTGCAATGCGCTCTACGTGGGGCTGCCTTTGTACGTTGTTCGGAAACTTCAGTTAGTTCAGAATGCGGCAGCCAGATTGGTCTCTGGGGTAACCCGGAGAGACCATATTACACCTATTTTGAAACAATTACACTGGCTGCCGATATGTTTCCGGGCAAGGTACAAAGTGCTGGTGATTACCTTTAAGGCTCTGAACGGCTTAGGTCCAAGTTACCTTGGAGAGCGCCTTCTTCTGCACGATTCCCACCGCACATTAAGGTCATCTGGGGAGGTTCGTCTCCAGTTGCCACCGGCTCGTCTGGTGGCGACTCGGAGGCGGGCCTTCTCTGTGGCTGCTCCGGAGCTGTGGAATGCGCTCCCTGCGGAAATCCGTAATTCGAGTTCTCTGTTGGCCTTCAGGAGGGCCCTTAAAACATATTTGTTTGGCCTGGCCTTTCAGGGCTTTTAAAATGTATATATGTGTGTATGTGTATATGTGTATATATATATATATGTATATGTGTGTGTGTATATATATATATATGTATATATATGTGTATGTGTGTTTGTGTGTATGTATGTATATGTATGTATATATATATATTTTAATCTTTTAATTTTTTAATTTTTAACTTGATTTAGTGTTTTTAATGACTTAATAACCCCCCCCCCCGCCTTGTGCAGATGGGAGGGAGTTTGTCACAGCCTGTCCTGCGCGAAGCCCAGGAAGGGTTCCGTTTGACCTCTTTGGTCAAGGGCCGGGCTTCGGCCAGGATTGACCGATCCCGGCCCCATCCTCCATTTTCCATTCTCTCTTCAGTTGGGGTCGGGCAACCACAGGAGAAGCGGCTTTCCCCTCCCTCCCTCCCCGGTGCAGAGCGGGTCTAGCGACTGGCCGCCTGACGGGGCCGAGTAGGAATTTTTTGCTCCCAACGCATTGGCCACTGTTGGGGTTTTTTTCACCTACTCCGTTCTGTGTCCTGGGTGCGTATTTAGAGTTAGGTCAACCACAATGGCAGGAACAGTGCGGGCGGGGTGGCAATTTGAGGGTTAGAACATCGGTGAGCACCCTTGGATATGTAAAAGGGGTGTTTGGTTAATCGCTCCTTTGTAGCCTGTGCGGCACGGGGAGAATGATTGCCATGAACCCTGCTTCAGGACTTCTCTAACCTTTGGGCTGTGCGGTCCGGGGTGGACGAATGCCTAGAAGTATCCAGACCCTCTCTTACAGAAGGGGGGGTTGGCTTTGAAGGAATTGGGTGGGATGTACCTGCCCATTCCCGAGCCAGGGTGTCTCCCCCCCAGTAGGGTGCTGGGTAGGATTTCAGAGTTCTGACCTGCTTCTATTGGCCCGCACTGTTCTTTAAGGGTGATTAATCACCTGGTGTTCCAGTCTGCCATGCTGTGTGTAATAGTTAACAAAGTTGTGGCCCTTTTCCTCTATACTGAGTCTATGTTTTCTTGAGCTGGGGTCTGGGGATAATGTTTTATTTTTGTTTAAAATGTTTTAAATTGTTAGCTGTTTTATTGTTTTAATTTGTTTTAGCTTTTTACTGTTTTATAAGTTGTTTTAATTGTGAACCGCCCTGAGCCATTTCGGAAGGGCGGTATATAAATCAAATAAATAAATAAAATAAATAAATAAATAATTAATCTATGGAATTCTTCCTCTCAATAGCAGTTGCAGGGGAGCAACAGCAGGGGAGAGGGCATGATCTCAACTCCTGCCTGTGGCTTCCAGCAGCATCTGGTGGGCCACTGTGTGAAACAGGATGCTGGACTAGATGGGCCTCCTTGGGCCTGATCCAGCAGGGCTGTTTTTATGTTCTTCTTATGCTCTTTTGTAGGGCCTTCTCGGTTGTTGCCCCCAGGCTGTGGAATGCTTTCCCAGTGAATTTCTGGTCCTTGTCATCTGTGGCTGTTTTAAAAACACAATTAAGGTTCAGGCTTTTGCCCCTTAGGGGCTGCCAGGTCTCTCAGCTCTCCTGCTTCTGCTTGTCTCTTTTATGGTTGTTTTTTGGTGTGTTATGGTTTTTACTCTCACACTGATTTTAAAGTTTTAAATGTAACTTTTATAGAATTTTATTATATTTTAATTTTTGTAAACTGCCTTGAGAAGCATTATGAAAGGCGGTATAAAAATAGAACAATAAATAAATAAATAAAGTCTGTTTCCTTCAGTCTCCACCTAATTGTCTTGACCCAACCAGACTTAGGTAGGTTCCGATGGCACACCTGCCCCCTCAGTTCTCAACATATTCCTGACACATCCCCCACTTACCAACTGTCTGGCAGTCACTTGGAACTGTTCCATGTCATGTTCCTTGTATTCTGCGTTTTGTGTCTGTGAGTGGTCTACTTGGTATGCACCTTGTGATCTCTGCTGTGGTTTTACTTCACAATCTGACCTGGCTCATTTCTTGAGCAATCTCTTGAGCATCTGTTCTGAGATCTTCTTAAGAGACGAGTTGGAGTGAAATTATTCTTGCACCCAAAAGCTTGTAAGGTCATATGCTTGTCATAACTCTATGCTGCCATTTTATTATTAGTGAACATGGTGTTCCAGTGCATATCAGTTTGGACATGAAATGAGGCCACTCAAAAAGAAGGTTGTGCTTTCTACATATGCTTCCAAGAGTTTCTGTCCACCCAACAAGATTGTCAGGTGGACCTTTGCTCCATGTGCCAAAATTGAGAGAGGCTACATTGTCGTGCACATGGAACAGGGCCTTCTTTGTTGTTGCCCCCAGACTCCGAAATGCTCTTCCAGTGAATGTTCGCGCTGTGTCAGCTGTGGCTGCTTTTAATAAACAACTCAAGACCTTTTTATTTATTTAGGCTTCTACCTCCTAGAGGCTGCCAGGTTTCTTAGCTTTCTTGCATTTTTTTAATTGTTTCCTGGTACTTTATGGTTTTAATGTTTAATTGATCTTAAGGTTTTAAATGTAACTTTTATGGAATTTTATTGTATTCACTTTTGTAAACCGCCTTGAGATGCTTAATGAAAGGCAGTATAATAACGGAACAATCAATCAATCAATCAATCAATATTTGGGGGGACTCTCTGGGTATGCAGAAGGAGATTGTTTTCTAAAAATAACAAAAGGCCCTTTCCCAGGACCTCTATGAGATTTCAGGATCTTTCAGATGCTGTCAGAATTTTGACTCACTCATCGTCTGGAGAAGGAGAACTACCCTGTTTTCTATTACCTTTTGCTATGGCAAGAGTAGGGGACACATTGTTGCTGCCCAATCACAGAGCTAGTTTGGACAATCATCCGCTGGCACATGCAATAATGTTGGGGACTCACGGAGATTGTGCCCACCCTGATATCTCCGACAGATATCCCAGCACACTCTTGGCTCATCCTTCAATCATGTGAGAGTGGTGTTCATCTGAAACCCCACCCCGCTACACACACACTCTAAACACCTGTTTAAACATTACTGTGTGTGCAGGTGGATGTTTGTCCAAGCCAGCTAACCTGAATTTCTCCATTCTTTTCTATGCTGAGCTCTCATTTCTTCCCCAGGGAGAAAATAAAGGCTCTATGAAACCAGAAGTCAGGAAAGCTGGATGAATGCATCAGCTAAGTCTATGGCAGGGGTTCCTAACCTGCAGCACTCCAGCCGTTGCTGAACTACAGCTCCCATTATCCCCAGCTACAATTTATTGTGACTGAGGCTGATGTGGGTTGTAGTTCAGCAACATCTGGAGTGCCACAGGCTGGGAACCCCTGGTCTATGGCTCAGAGCACTTGAAGAGACCAATTGAAAAGGATTATCAGGTGTTAATTGAAAACAGGAAAAGAGATGTTGGGGAAAGAGGGAACCTTGTATACCAACCTTGTATACTTCAGAAAAGGGAGTTTAAGTTCAAGAATGTGTGTTCCCAATCTTACTCCACCCCCACAAGACACATCTTATAATAAATCTTTAAGGCTTACTCAAGCCTTAAAAATTTATTTATAAGACATGTCTTGTGGGGGTGGGGTAAGATTGGTATCACACATTCTTGAACTTAAACTCCCTTTTCTGAAGTATACAAGGTTGGTACAAGAGGGAGAAGAGGTGTACCTAGGTCATTTCAGAGCCTGGACCTAAAGGCCTTTGGAGTCCCACCCCACCCAACCCCGGCTGCAAGTTAAGCATCATTTTTTAACACGTAGGTTTTTGAGGGCACAAAACAGGACAGACTAAAGCCAATGGCTCACCACCCTGAGCCATTTTTGGAAGGGAGGTACATCCATCCATCCATCCATCCATCTATCCAAGAAACAACCAACCAACGCATCTGGGAGGGAGGGAGGAAGAACCACATGGCTGTCTGAACAGTACTTTTCATCTAAGCGACCTGGGTTAGGCGGCAATTCTTTTGCTATAAGTCCCACATAGATGTATTCTGCACATGTTGTGTTGTCTTACAACTTTTACAATCAATCCCTATACAACTTGCAGAGTCCAATTCTATGCATGCTTTCTGATAAATGCAGGGCTTACCACTTCCTCTCTCATGCTGATTTGTGTGCTAGTGATATGGTCGTTTGTCTCAACATAGGAACACAGGAAGCTGCCTCACACCGAGTCAGACCATTGGTCCATCTAGCTTAGTATTGCCCACCAAGACTGGCAGCAGCTTCTCCAAGGTTGCAGGCAGGTTTCTCTCTCAGCCTGATCTTGGAGATGATGCCAGGGAGGGAACTTGGGACCTTCTGTGTGCAAGCATGCAGATGCTCTTCCCAGGGCAGGAACCTCCTGTCTTTCAGGCCCGCTCCATCATGACTAACATATAACATTCTCACTGACCCCAATAAAAGATTATAAGGAAAGGAGGAGGTGAGTGTGCAATTAGGTGGCCACTACTCTCATTGTGTCTAGAGCTCCAGTGTTTTCCCCTGCCCAACTGTCAGAGTTTCATGGCTAAAAGACATGGGGAAGGTGTGCCTGCAAGGAGGAAAGGTTGGAAACTAGCACAACATGGAAGACTGTAGAATGTTAAGATCATCTGGGGAGGTCTGGCTGTGGTTGCCACCTGCTCGGCCAATGGTGACTCGAAACTGGACCCTTTCTAGAGTTGCCCCGGGACTCTGTTCTTCCTAATTAAATTGGTGTTTCTCCTTCCCTGAATGTTTTTAAGAAGGGCCTAAAAAGCATACAAGTTTAGTCAGGCTTTTAGTTTATAGTTTTAAAGTTTTGGTTTTAGAGTTTTTATTGTATTTTAAATTGTTTTAATTATGTTAACGTTTTAATGGTTTTATATTTTGAAACGCCCAGGACTTTTTGGTATGGGGTGGTATATAAATGTACTAAATGAATAAAATATGTGCTTATTTCCTCTGTGGAATCAAGATTAAAGTAGCCCCTTATCTTACAATTTCCGTGCTTTTTGGTGCATGAGTGGCTTTGCTAATGCCTTGACTCTTCTCTGAAGCTGATTTAAAAAAAAAAAATCCTGTATGATATCCATGTGGCAAGTGCCTTCCTGCTGCCTACTGCGGAGGAAGGAGAAGGCTCTATCCCTTACCTTATTAGGGATCACAACCACTAATGCTCTATGCACCAGAGAGAGCTTTCACTTGTGCCCCTCACATTTCTGAGCTCATTCACTTTTGTTTTCATTCTTTCTCCCCAATAGATCCCAATTCCTCAGCTCAGACAGCTCCAGCAGCCTTGGCAACATGATTCAACACAGAGCCATTACTTCACTGTTGTCACTGCCACCATCAAGCAGAACACTGGGAAACGGACATCCCTCTTGTTGACAGTTTTCTGTTTTCCCTCACCATTGAGGCTTTTTGGGGTGATTTGATTTGAAGTTGAAGCACTCGAATCAGCCAGATTCGAGTCAAATTGATTCTGATAGGTATTGCACATCCAAATTGATTTGCACAACTCTAAAATATATCCATACATAACACTCCTATCTTTCTTATTTGACTGTTCTTTCTTTCTTTCTTTCTTTCTTTCTTTCTTTCTTTCTTTCTTTCTTTCTTTCTTTCTTTCTCATTCATGCTCTCACATCACACACCCCAGTCAAAGTTTTCCATAGGAAACTTGAGTCCCAAATTTTGTTCTAGGATTTATGGGTGAACTAAATTTAGTGGCTAAGGAATGTTTTTGAGGGGAAGTAGCAGAGAAAAAAATATTAGGGTTTTACCCTGTTCTTTTCAATGAGGACAGTATGCAAAAAGAGCCCTTAAGCTCCTTTAACTGACGATCTTTTTAGCTCTGTCTCAATTTCAGGAGCATAGCGGAGGAGTATCAGACAGCACCACTCCTTCCTCCTCTTCTTGTGGATGGCTGGCTGGTGGATGCTCAGTGGCCTTTCCCTCATCACTGAGTCTGACACTCAGGCTAATGGAGGGATAGACTGAACCTGAGCTGACTGCTTCTCCAGTGTTGACTTTCACGCAAGAAAACCCCTGCTGGACCAGGCCAAAGGCCCATCTAGTCAGGGCCGGTACTAACATTAGGCCACCTAGGCAGTCGCCTAGGGCGCAGACCTCAGAAGGGCGCAGACTGTAGAGTGTCAATGTGTTAAGAGTGCCTCTCTAGTTCAAAATGATTTGTGTGCCAAAATATTTTCTTTTGCATTTGAGAAAGATAATCAAAAAATGATGTATTGCCTATTATTGCAATTTAAAATAAATTTAGCAGTTTCAAGTTTGTGCTTTCATTTTTTCTACAAAACATCTGGTTTTGAAAATCAAAGTTGAAATTTATTTATTTATTTATTTATTTATTTATTTACTACATTTATATATCGCCCCATCCAAACAGCTCTGGGCAATGCACAGCAGCAAAAATAAAACGGGTGAATCAGTCCTTTAAAAACAATCAGCTACCCAGGTTAGTAGTCATTGATAGCTCGATCATCCATGAATTTCCCAATCACTTTTTGAACCCATCTAGATTGGTGGCCATCATCACACTTCCTCTTGTCTATCCTGAATCTTCCAGCATTTCGCTTCAACAGATGACTCTGGGTTCTAATATCATGAGAGTAGGAGAAAAGCTTGTCTCTCTCCATTTGATCCACACCATGCATAATTTTATACATTCTATTTTGTCCCCCCACCAACCCCTTATCCCCCTTTTTTCTAAATTACAAAGGTCCAAACATTGTAGTATTTCTTTGTAGGATAATTGCTCCAGCCAACCTCTCCTTGGCCAGTGAAGACACCTACCCAGTGAACAAAGAGGCAGCTTAGGTCTCAAGTGGTAGTTAATGAGGTAGAGCTTTCATAATGTTTTTGGTGTGCATGAGAGTGAAAGCTTGACTGGGCTGCAGGGGAATACACTTGGGATACAGACTCAGTCAGCCCTTTCCCGGGCTAGGTAGATGGCTGAGGTTTATTGGTCACTGATGTGCTCTACTAGGACTGAAATCCAATCTACACTTATTTAGGAGTAAACCCCAGTGAACATGTTAGGACTTACTTCTGAGTAAATATGCATGGATTGTGCTGCATGTATTTAACCATGCTTATTTTTCAAACACAGCTCATGAATATATGGGAAGTGGAGCAAATACCAGGGCTTTGCAGCTGGATACGTCTGACAGCATTATCTGATCCAACATTGGGCTTGCTGGGATATGTCGGATTAATTCCAACACAACTTTAATAGGGGCCTATCATATCAAAATTGTTGAAATGCGTTCTACAGTGTCCTGGATTTCTGTTGTAATTACCAGATAGGTTGGGATTAAAAAGAGCTGTTTCTCTGGGCTCTCTAGAAGCCAAGGAAACAATATTGCCATAGCAATTGTCTATTTGTAACAGGCTGAAGGGGTGAGGGAAGAAATTTGGTGTGGCAGATCAAGCTGGCCATTTGCAAACGTTCTGAGTTTTGCCTTCCAGTCACAGTGCTTCTGGAGAGGGACACAGATCTCTGTATTATCCTTGTTCAGCTTCCAGTCTCCACCATTTTTGCTGTCAATTTCTTTACCTTACCTTACCCTACCTTACTTACCTTACCTTACCACACCACACCACACCACACCACACCATACCACACCACTCAGATTACCAGTTTTAAAGACCCATGCTTTTACAAAACATCAAAATGGCAGAGGATACTGAGCATATACCTGTACCTGAACCAGGACTCTCGGGGATGGAGGCTAAAGAACAGAGTAAGATAGAGGTGACAAGAGATGATGTTCTAAACTGTTTGGAAAAACTGAAAACTAGCAAATCGCCAGGGCCGGATGGCATCCATCCAAGAGTCCTCAAAGAACTCAAATGTGAAATTGCCGACCTCCTTGCTAAAATATACAGGTGAAACTCAGAAAATTAGAATATCGTGCAAAAGTCCATTAATTTCAGTAATGCAAATTAAAAGGTGAAACTGATATATGAGACAGACGCATTACATGCAAAGCGAGATAAGTCAAGCCTTAATTGGTTATAATTGTGATGATCATGGCGTACAGCTCATGAAAACCCCAAATCCACAATCTCAGAAAATTAGAATATTACATGGAACCAAGAAGACAAGGATTGAAGAATAGAACAATATCGGACCTCTGAAAAGTATAAGCATGCATATGTATTCAGTACTTGGTTTGGGCCCCTTTTGCAGCAATTACTGCCTCAATGCGGCGTGGCATGGATGCTATCAGCCTGTGGCACTGATGAGGTATTATGGAAGACCAGGATGCTTCATTAGCGGCCTTCAGCAATTCTGCATTGTTTGGTCTCATGTCTCTCATCCTTCTCTCGGCAATGGCCCATAGATTCTCTATGGGGTCAGGTCAGGTGAGTTTGCTGGCCAATCAAGCACAGTACGCTGTATACTTTTCAGAGGTCCATGCTAGGGATCTTAGGAAGGGGATTGATAATAAAACTGCTAATCTTCTGCATGATTCCCATTGTACATTAAGGTCATCTGAGGAGGTCCATCTCCAGTTACCACCAGTTTGTCTGGTGGAGACTCAGAGACGGGCCTTCTCTGTAGCTGCTCCTGAACTGAGGAATGCACTCCCATAAATCCCTGCACTTTTTGTAACTTTCTGCCATGAAACAAAGCATTTGCAGCACTTTTTAAAAGTTTTTGAAACTAAAAAATCCATTACAGTCTATAGATGAACTGCTATCATTCAAGTGCAACATGCTCAATGCTATCATCATGTCCTGCTACCAGGAGAAGTTTGAGAACCCTCTGCCCAGCTATTCTGGAGTTATAATATTGATTAACTGATTGATTAATTCCGTCAAGTTGGTGTCGACTTTTAGCGACCACATAGATAGATTATCTCCTGGATGATCTGTCTTCAGCTTGGCCTTTAAGGTCTCTCAGTGGTGCATTCATTGCTGTTGTAATCGAGCCCATCCACCTTGCTGCTGGTCATCCTCTTCTTCTCTTTCCTTCAACTTTCCCCAGCATAATGGACTTCTCAAGGGTGCTGGATCTTCACATAATGTGTCCACAGTATGATAGTTTGAGCTTGGTCATTTGTGCCTTGAGTGAAAATTCTGGATTGATTTGTTCTATAATCCATTTGTTTTCCTGGCTGTCCATGGTATCCTCAAAAGCCTTCTCCAACACCAAAGTTTAAAAGCATCAATGCTTTTTCTATCTTGCTTCTTCAAAGTCCAGCTTTTGCATCCATAGAGTGTCACGGGAAAACCACTGTCTGAACTATTGTAATCTCTGTAGGTGTAGACATGTCTCAGCATCTAAATATCCTTTTCAAGGCCTTCATTACAACTCTACCAAGTGCTAGTCTGCGACATATTCCTTGACTGCTGGATCCTTTACTGTTGACAGTCAATCCTAAAAGGCAGAAGTTATCCTGCACTTTGATGTCTTCATTGTCAATTCTGAGGCTGGTTGCTGTACCCGTTACCATTAGTTTTGTTTTCTTTACATGTAATTGTAGTTCCATTTTTTTACTGTGCTCCTTGACTTTCATTACTAGAGCTTGCAGATCATCTGCATTCTCAGCTATTAGAGTGGTGTCATCAGCATAGCGCAGGATATTGATTTTCCTTCCTCCAACTTTAAAACCACACTCATCTTCTTCCAATCCAGCTTCTCTCGGTATATACTTAGCATATAAATTGACTAAAGAGGGAGAAAGTACACAGCCTTGTCTTACTCCTTTGCAGATCTGGAATCAGTCTGTTTCACCATGTTCCATCTGGACTGTGGCTTCCTGTCCAGTGTATAGGTTTCTCATGAGAACAATGAGATGTTCTGGGATGCCCATTTTCCTAAGGATATTCCACAACTTGAATATGCAAACTTGGGCAACCATTAACAAACCTCTGCACCGTTATCTAGCACCTGGGTCTGCAGCTGACATAGTTCAAGGTGGTGGTAAGACCACTATTAAAAAAGCCCTCCCTTGATCCCTCCAACCTGGACAACTATAGACCTGTATCTAACCTTCCCTTTTTGGGCAAGGTGATAAAGCGTGAGGTGGCGTCCCAGCTGCAGAGAGTCTTGGATGATACGGATTATTTGGACCCTTTTCAATCTGGCTTCCGCACCGGATATTGGACTGAGAGTGCCTTGGTCACTCCAGTGGATGACCTACGCTGGGAACTAGATGGGGGAGTGCATCCTTGTTGGTTCTGCTGGATGTCTTGACGGCGTTCGATACCATCAACCATGGTATCCTTCTGGGCCGCCTCTCGAGTATGGGAATCGAAGGTACTGTGTTGCAGTGGTTCTGGTCCTTTCTTGCGGGAGGGTCCAGAAGGTGGTGCTGGGGGACTACTGCTCGGCCTCGTGGCCATTGGCCTGTGGGGTCCTGCAGGGTTCGGTCTTGTCCCCCATGCTGTTTAACATCTACATGAAACCGCTGGGAGAGGTCATCTGGGGACTTGGACTGAGTTGTCAGCAATATGCGGATGATACCCAGCTCTATCTCTCCTTGTCACCTGATCCTAGGAAGGTGGTGGATGTCCTGAATTGGGGGCTGGAGGCCATGATGGGTTGGATGAGGGACTCTGGACTGTTTTCAAAAGGTGGGAAATGTTAGTCAGAATAATTTAAGTAACTGCAGTGGAGCTATACTTTACCCCTTCTCCCCAAGCAGTGGGTCTACACTTTATCCCTCACTTAGGTGGGCGGCCAGACAATTACATCCTTGTCCCCAAAAACTGTTTTGGTCACCACACCCTGGTCCAGAGAAGTATATCAGAGCCATTTGCATCTGTCATATTCCTCATCAAGCCTCCATGGGTCCCAGGTAATATCAGAGGTCTCACCCACTATACCCTTTGAAGGGGATGGGGCTACCAGAGTCAGGGAAAGTCCTAGTCTTAGCACTTACGTTGCCAAGCTATTAAGGGCTGATTGACCACTCCCCTCTTTACTGAGCATGCACAAAGATGCTCACCAATAGATCTTCTGCACTACTATATTGGGCCCACACTGAACTTGTCTGTTGTGACCTAAAACTGGAGAGGACAGATTAGAGCAGATGAAATAAATAAATTATCAACTGGGCCAATCTATTGGGAAGCAAAAGATTCCTGCTTGGTTCCTAAAATGTGACCAGCAATGTCCATTCTGTTCCAAGGGAGGGAAGGAGGGAAGGAAGGAGGGGATATATAAGAAGAGCCCTGCTGGATCAGGCTCAAGGCCTATCTAGTCCAGCATCCTATTTGCCACAATGGCCCACTAGATGCCTCTGAGAAGTCCACAGGCAAGAGGTGAGGGCTTGTCTTCTCTCCTGCTGTTGCTCCCCTACATCTAGTATTTAGAGGAATCTTGCCTCCAAAGCTGGGGACAAATATCATGCCAAATGAAGCGCTGATTGGGGAGGCATGCCAACAGCTATATGAAGATGCCTCCCTTCCAGATGCCTGCCTTAACCCTACCCACTGCCAGCCTCATGCCACATCAAAGCTTGGTCAGGCAAAGCCACCACTCCTGGCATGCGGCAGGGTGATATTTTAGTATGTGTAGGCAGGAAGATAGCTAAGATGTTCCCTTCATGGGAAAGACACTGAACTGCAAGTTTCTTAATAGAAGGAACACAGGTACTAATTGACTCCATGATGCAGATCAATGTAATTTCCTCAGGGAGGAGAGTTCCCACTTGGACATCATGTGACTAGAATGTCTGTGGGTGGCAATACAGTGTGTTCCTCTGAGAAGGTGGAATGTTGCCAAAATGTGTCTACATGTACCAATGAAAATTAAAATCAAAGAGAGGATATAGAATAAAAGGTCGGAATCTAGACTGCAGGATGAAGGAATCTTACATCCTCTAGGTAAGTTGGTGCATAAAAGTCCTTCATTCTAGCTGTCTTTATTCTTTGTTATTGTGGGTTTGGAAAATGAGGTCTGGGAAATGAGACCTGGAGGCTATTCACATGCGCAGCAAAAACCGGGCTCGGCGGCCTAAGCCGAACTTTGCTGTACTTGTAAACTGCCAGGAGCTGTGCACCTCCTGGTGGCACGGTGGTGAACCTGCTTAGGGAGCCCGCCAATTAGACAAGGTTAAGGGTGCAAGGGTGGTCTCTGGGTCATCTAGGAAAAACCATATTATTCTTGTATTGAAAGAACTATACTGGCTGCTGATATGTTTCTGGGCAAAATGCAAGGTGCTGGTCATTACCTATAAATCCCTAAACTGCTTATGCCCTGGGTATTTAAAAGAACGTCTTCTCCACCATGAGCCCCCACTCCCTGTTAAGATCATCTGGAGAGGTTCATCTGTGGTTGCCGCCAACTCATTTGGTGTCTACTCGGGAACTGGCCTTCTTCGTTGCTGCCCCTGGACTCTGGAATGCGCTCGCTGTTGAAATAAGAGCCTCCCCATCTCTGTAAACTTTTAAAAAGGCACTTAACACGTTTATTTACCCATTAGATTTATGGTTTTAGTTTTTAATGTTGGTTTTAAATTATTTAAATGTTAATGATTTTATATGTTTTGATGTTTTAAATGATTTCAATTGTAAACCACCCAGAGAGGCAGGTTTTGGGCATTATAAAGAATATGTTGAATCAATGAATGAATGAATATTCCTTGATGCTTTTGGTTGGTTAAGAAGAGCAGCCATGAGCTCTAGGCCACAAGGCTGTTCCGAGGTGAGGTGTAATCACCCAAAGCATTTTTGGGTTAGGAACTAGTGTGCTGTGCAGTGAGTTATTAGTATCCTCACTGTAAAGGGGTGGGACATGGAGAACCAATCCCTTTGTTGCTTGCTTGAACTGGATTAAATAAAATGGTGGCCCTTAATCTCCAACTAAGTCTAGTGTCTTCACTGGTGTGGGTGCAAAAGCAGGTTCCAAATTAAAAATGAAATGACCTCCTCTCTCTTAGTGACGCTGTTATCAAAGACACTGTGTGCACTATGAAGAAATTCCACACTTCCTTCTTGCTTCTCTTCATAGCACTTCTGGTTGCTCCAGGTAGGTTGCAACTCAATTTAATAGGAAAAAAACACCTGCAACAAAGGGATGTTTGTGAGAGTGTATGTAGACACATTTCCTGGCACATTTACTGGGCTGATATACCCTTGTACAATATGCCATCCACTGAAATATAATGGTGTAGGAGACATCAAGGGCATTGGCAGTTGTGGAATAAATGTACATCAAGTGTGTAAATCAAAATTGTGTCTGGTACTATCACTTCAATTGAAATTTCAATTTGGTAAGCAATTTCAATTGGATTGTGAAATGAGTTTCTTTAAGGCAAATGAGTGGTCTCGGGGAGCAGGGGGAGGATTCTCTACAAACCTTCTTGTAATACAGTGATCACCAAATCCAGGCCCATGTAACCTAGATCAAATAAATAGCTATGTATTCTTCTGCACTAACTATACAGATTATAGATGAAAAAGAATGTGAGTGCCCATCCTATCTTGATCCAGAAAGTTCTTTTAACCTTCAGGAGAGATATATTGACTTTGATAAGGGTAGTAGGGATGTGCGAAACGTTTCGGGTACAGAACGATCTGTACCCGAAAAAGCGAATTTTGGGTGATTCGGATCCAAACCGAATCACCCCTGAAGAGCCCCCAAAAATTTCGGATCCGAAACGAATCACCCCTGTTTCGGATCCGAAATATTCGGATGTTTTGGACCTCCATTTTGTGGCCAATAGATGCCTTCTCCCCCCCTCCATTTTGAGCAATGACATCTATTTGAATTTCCCGCCTTTTTGCCTCCCATTGACTTCAATGCAAAAAGGTCTGATGTGACGTCTGCTCGAATTTCGGGTCCCGGGGCAAAATGGTGGGGTGGTAGTGCCTAATAGGTGGAGGCTACCACCCCAATTGCAGAGTGATTGGGCAGAGGGCTGATTTTTGGTGAATTTCTGAAGTTTACACGTCTTTAAGGTTTCCCCCTATTTGCTATAATGGAGGGTGTATCGCTTCACGTCAGGGGGAAAGGGGTGGCCTAGAGCGGTGTGGGGTTGGTGGTAATTCCGGGTAGGGGGAAGGAAGCTACCTGAATTTTTTCAAAGGATTTGGGCAGAGGGCTGATTTTTGGTTAATTGTTGAAGTTTACGTGTCTTTAAGGTTTTTCCTCATAAGGTATAATATAATGGAGCTTTCAGCAGCCCCATAAGTGCACTTGGGGGGTGCTGGGGTGGCCCAGAGCGAGTGGTGGTGTAGTGCACATAGGGTGCCAACCACCCCCATGGGTTTCTAACCCATGGGGTACAGGGTTCTGTTGTTTCTGAGGTATTCTGAATGTGGAATCTATGATAGCAAATTAGAGTGGATTCATGGTGTCTCATTGAAAATCTCATTTGCTATCATAGAATCTACACTCAGAATACCTCAGAAAGAACAGAACCCTGTACGCCATGGGTTAGCAACCCATGGGGGTGGTTGGCACCCTATGTGCACTACACCACCATTAGCTCTGGGCCACCCCAGCACCCCGCAAGTGCACTTATGGGGCTGCTGAAAGCTCCATTATACCTTATGAGGAAAAACCTTAAAGATGCGTAAACTTCAACAATTAGCCAAAAATCAGCCCTCTGCCCAAATCCTTTGAAAAAATTCAGGTAGCTTCCTTGCCCCTACCCAGCACTACCACCAACCCCACACCACTCTAGGCCACCCCTTTCCCCCCGACGTGAAGCGATACACCCTCCATTATAGCAAATGGGGGGAAACCTTAAAAATGCGTAAACTTCAGAAATTCACCAAAAATCAGCCCTCTGCCCAATCACTCTGCCATTGGGGTGGTAGCCTCCACCCATTAGGCAATACCACCCCACCCCACTTCTGGCCCAGATCCCACTTTCTGCCCCTGATCTGCCCCAAAGACACTAAAACTTCAAAAATTCACCAAAAACCAGCCCTTTGCCCAATCCCCCTGAAATTTGGGTGGTAGCCTCCACCCATTGCGCACTACCACCCCATCCCATTATTTTGCCCCTGGGACCTGTTTTTTAAATCCAAATCAATTCAGATTCAGATTCAGATTAATTCGGATCTGAATCGAATCGGGGTGATTCGGATGGGCCATATTCGGATACAAAACAGAACAGGGGTGTTTCAGTTCGGATCCAAATTGAAACACTGAAAATCCGAATTGCACACCCCTAAAGGGTAGCTCATCATCCTGTTTGTGAGGGCAACTGGACCACTGCTAGGAGTTGGGATAACCAGTAAAGTGGCCAAATCTGCAGATGACACTAAACTATTTAGGGAACTGAAATCCAAAACAGATTGAGGGGAGCTCCAA
Organism: Hemicordylus capensis; assembly: GCF_027244095.1. Taxonomy (NCBI): domain Eukaryota; kingdom Metazoa; phylum Chordata; class Lepidosauria; order Squamata; family Cordylidae; genus Hemicordylus; species Hemicordylus capensis. The sequence goes on from NC_069657.1 coordinate 448,579,472, forward strand.
AAGGATCTCTCCAAACTGGGTGAGTGAGTGACAAAATGGAAAATGCAGTTCAATGTAAGCAAGTGTAAAGTAATGCATATTGGGGCAAAAAAACCCCAACCTGACATATGCACTGATGGGGTCTGAGCTGTGGGTGACTGACCAGGAGAGAGATCTTGGTGTAGGGATGCGCAGCTCATTAAAAGTGTCGACTCAGTGCCATGGAATGCAGCATTCTCTGCCATGGGATGTGGTGATGGCCACTAGCTTGGGTTGCTTTAAAGGGGGCTTAGACAAGTGCATGGAGAACAGGTTGATCAATGGCTACTAGTCTGATGGCTATAGACTACCTCCAGCCTCAGATGCAAGATGCCTCTGAACACCAGTTGCAAGGAAGAAACATCAAGAGAGAGGGTGTGTCCTCAGCTCTTGCCTGTGTGCTTCTCAGAGGCATCCGGTGGGCCATTGTGTGAAATAGGGTGCTGGACTAGATAGGCCTTAGGCCTGATCCAGCAGGGCTGTTCTTATTAGGGATGTGCACAAATCAATTTTTTAGATTTGATTTGTGCCTGAATCGAATCACCGCTGATTTGTTTTATGTCTGAATCTGTCCCCTCGAATCTCCCCAGATTCAATTTGGATTTGATTGAATTTGATTTGGATTTGGATTGATTTACACCACTTATAAAGGTCCTAGGGGCACCAGATTTGGGTGGTGGGTAGGCCCCCATGTATACCACCTACCACCTAAATTTCAAGGCAGTGGGGCACTTGGTTGATTTTTAATGATTTTTCTTAGTTTTTACTGATTTTGTATATTTCTGCCATAGGAAGTAATGGGGATTCAAAGTTGCCCTATCCTGACCCTAACATGGATCCCCAGCTTTCTTTTAAAAAAGAAGAAGAAGAAGAAGGCGGCTAAGCTCTAGCCCTTGTAGAAGTGGAGTTATAAAGCAAAATGTTCGGTCACTATTTTTCAAGTGTTTGGATTCTTTGGTGTATAATAACATTTCCTCATAATGAATCCCTCTGAGGATTCATTGCACATCTTCATTACGTCTGTTCATTTTGACTGTAAATTGGACAATGCCAACTGCCATGTTTCAACTACACCCCTCCTCCACCTCCAAGGCAATGTGGTGGGGATCCAGGCATGCTCCCAATTTTCTGTCATGTGCTTGCAAACATTAAGGTAGGAGGTGGAGAGAATGATCATGTGTGAGGTGGCAGCTGGGTAAGATGATCTTTGTACCTCAAAAATAAAGACACAAGACATAATTACGTATTAGAAATAGGGCCACAACTTGCAAATAACGAGTAGAGAGAGGATTGGCACTCCACCCCAAGAGTGCGGTCCCAAAGACTTGCTGCTTACGCATGAACCAACTGGACTAAGACCTAGGGCAAGACACCTCCACTCTGGGCAGCATCCAGCCTAAGGCCACCTGCTGACCATCTTAGCCCACCTAATGTGCAGGGAACTGTCGTAGGATTCCCCATCCCCAAGCTGGAAAGCCTTATAGGAAGTTGATTCTGGTAGCAGGTTGGAGTAAGACATCAACCTGCACTCTCTGAGCCGTAAAGCCTCTAGGGATTGACAAAGATTCCTCCTTACACCAAACGTGTGCCTGGAAGGTGCTCACCAGAACTCAATTACCCAAGAAGCTGCACTGTACCTGCCGTTGTAACAAAGGAAACCAACTTGACTAACTAACTAGGGCATATAGTGTTGCCCCCCGAACAAAGCCAATCCATCGAGGGTCAAAAAGCCCCTGCCCGGCCCCCCAAAGGGCAACCAGCAGAAGCCCACACTATAGCCAGGGATGGGTGGGAGCGGTTGCTTCCCAAGAAACGACTGAGTTTGGGGCAGGCTGGGAGCAGCATCGGCAGTCAAAGCCCCGCCCCTGGATGGCCCTACAGCCAATGGCTGGCCAACTCATGAAAGGCTGGGGCAAAAAGCCCATGCCCCCAGACACAATGGAGAGGAGCAAACCATTCCTCCTACCTTGGTAAAAACCTGGAGACACAATCTGGGCATGGCGCGTTTATCTTTCTCAAATGCCACCTCACATATGATAATTGTCCTTGTTCTCTACCTTAATGCTTGCAAGCACGTGAGCAAAAATCAGGAGTGTTCCCAGCTCCCCTACCCAGACCGGGCGCTTCTCCTTCCCTGCCAGCAGTCATGTGACTTGCCTATTCACTTGTCGTTCTTTCAGCTCCTGATGGGGTTGAAGCATACAATATTGCCCTGGGAGGTAACAGCCTTATTAGTTTTGCCAGAATAGGAAGTGCTGATTTAAATTGACGGGCCAGCTGTGACTAACCAAGCTCGACTCCACTTTCTTTATTTTTCTGCACAGGAATGAGCTATGTCTGGAATCAAAGAGAATGTCGTGATACAAGGGGGATATGCAGAGAGAGGCTACCTCTGGACTGTGAATTTGGCTACATGGTTGGGTTTTGTGCTAAGAATATCGCTTGCTGCATAGGTGAGAGTAACATTCCTGATTACAAGGGTTTCACTAATTTCTTTTTTCAAATAAAACCCATCAGTGAGTTGAAGGTAGTATGATGGGAGTTTCACTGCCTATGGGGAACATAGGGCATTATTTTGCTCTACTTCTGGAAGTGTTTAAACCAGTTTATGGACACACACACACAAAGCCAATGAGACCAGTTGGAACTCTGATGAGTGCGGCGGTATGACACAGGTAACATGATGCTGCACACCTCAGCTAGCCTTGGCTGTAATGTTTTGGCCCCATCCAGTCTTAGGTACAGCATAAGACTGGTGGGGTGAGTTGATTGATGGAGGGTTCAGTTGGGGAGATCCAAAGAGCATTTGGAGTTCTCTCTCATGCAAAGCATCAGGGTGCTATCCCACCTTCCCTGGGGAGCAGGGTTTCAGCTGGACACCATTTGGGTATGATTTTCTGACTGAAAGTGTTCCATTTGAGTCCATTTTAATTCAGTGATGCACAAGATGTCAATCTGTAGTCGAATCATTTCATCTTTCACTGTGTCGAGCTTTCCCACATTCATGCGTCTTACATTCCATGTTCCCACTGAAATTCTGTCTTTGCAGTTTCGGATTTTCTTTTCCTGCATGGCAACATAAGCTCCTAGACATCCAAAAGGCTTTAGTCTAACTGCATCATAAACACCATCAGTACTCTGAGAGATCCTCAGCTCTTCCTCAGTAGCATGTTGAGTACCACCCAACCTGAGGAGCCCATCATCCAGCATTACATCGACAATCATTCTATTTTGTCTATCCATGTGGTTTTCTTGGTAAAATATAGGAATGGTTTACCATTGCCTTCTCCCGCACAGTATGAAATGTTGCCTTTGTCATTGTCACTGAAGTGATCGGCCACCTACAGCACCTTCCTATATTGCTGCTGCCAAATACAGGTGCCTGGCTGCCTGCTTGCTTTAGCTGGGCAGCTGGGATGACTTTCCCGCTTTGGGTGACCCTGCTGGGAGTATACCTCCTGGTGTACTTTGCTCATCACTCTCAGGAACACCCCCATCCCACCATAATGAGACAACATAGCAGGATTGAAGGGGGGGGGGAATTTACTACTCAGGACATGAAAACCAAAGAAGGAACAGTGTTGCTTTCATAGTCAGGAAGTATATAGCAAAGACAGTACTTGGGTACAATGTGGTCAGTGACCGACTAATTTCAATTAGATTTTGTGGACAACCCTTTAACATGACAGTTCTTCAAGTCTATGTCCCAACGACTGATGCAGAAGAAGAGGAAGTTGATGAGTTTTATGCTCAAGTTCAATCTGAAATTGACAGAACATGCAAGCAAGATGTGATGCTGGTGGCTGGAGACTGGAATGCCAAAGTTGGAAAAGGTAAGGAGGAAAACACAGTTGGCCTATATGGCCTAGGAAACAGAAACAAAGGGGAAGAACGACTTTTTAGTTTCTGCCAAGCCAATGATCTCTTCATTGCCAACTCATTCTTCAAACAACCAAATTGGTGCCTATACACATGGGCATCACCAGATGGAATACACAGAAATCAAAATGATTACATTATTGGTGTAAGGAGGCGGAAGAGCTCAGTTATAACAGCAAAGACATGGCCGGGGGCCGATTATTGGAACTGATCATGAACTGCTCATGTGCAAGTTCCAAGTCAAGCTAAAGCAGAAAAACAAAGCTATCCAGCTGCCATGATATGATCTTGAGAATGTACAGTACCCACCCTTTTCAAGGAGAACATCAGGAACCGCTTTGAAGTTCTGAACCTCATTGATAGGGAACCGGAGGAACTATGGAATGAAATCAAAGAAGTTGTTAAGGATGAATGTGAAAAGAGACAGCCAAAGACCAAGAAACAGAAGAAACCAAAATGGATGTCAGAACAGACGGTGGAAATTGCCAAGAAGAGGAGAGAAGCCAAAGTCAGGAAAGATAAAGACCTCAGGAAGGAACTTAACAGGGAATTTCGAAAAGCTGTTAGAAGAGACAAGAAGCAGTATTACAACGACATCTGTAAAGACCTTGAGGATGGAAATAGATATGAAAGAAAGGGCAAGTTTTCCAAGAGATCTCTGAACTCAGAGGGAGGTTCCAACCTCAAATTGGTATGTTAAGGGATGCTAAAGGACAGATAGTAACTGATTCAGAGAAGATAAAACAGAGATAGGAGTATACTGGAAATCTGTACAGCACAGACGTCAACATCTAAGACACTCTAGAAGATATTCCCTACTTGCAAGAACCTCTAGTACGGGGAGATGAAGAAAGATCAGCACTCTGGTCATTACCAAGCTGGAAGGCTACAGGAATTGATGGCATAGCTACAGAAATATGGCAGGCAACAGAAGAAGAATCAGTCAAGGCTCTAACCAAACTATGCCAGCAAATTTGGAGAACAACACAGTGGCCAACAGATTGAAAGAGGTCAGTCTACATACCCATACCAAAGAAAGGAGCCTTAACAGATTGCGCAAACTACCGCACAATATGCTTAATTTCAGATGCTAGCGAAATAATGCTCAGGATCATCCAACACAGATTAGAGCCCTACATGGAAAGGGAAATGCTGGATGTTCAAGCTGGTCTCAGAAAAGGCTGAGGAACAAGAGACATCATTCCTGATACGCACTGGATAATTGAGAAAGCCAAAGAATATCGAAATAAGTCAATAATATATATTATTGACTACAGAAAAACCTTTGATGGCATCAACCGGGCCAAGTTGTGGAATATCCTTATGAAAATGGGCATCCCAGAACATCTCATTGTTCTCATGAGAAACCTATACACAGGACAGGAAGCCACAGTCCAGATGGAACATGGTGAAACAGACAGGTTCCAGATAGACAAAGGAGTAAGACAAGGCTGTATACTTTCTCCCTCTTTATTCAGTTCATATGCTGAACATATACTGAGAGAAAGTTGGAGGAAGGAACATCAGTAATCTGTGCTATTCTGATGGCAGAACTCTGATAGCTGAGAATGCGGATGATCTGCAAGCTCTAGTAATGAAAGTCAAGGAGCAGAGTGAAAAAATGGGACTACAACTAAATGTCAAGAAGACTAAGCTAATGACAACAAGTACAGCAACCAGACACAGAACTGACAATGAAAAAATTGAATTGGTGGATAGCTTCTGCCTTTTAGGATTGTAAAAGGCAAGTAAAGGATCCAGTAATGGATACAGCAGTCAAGAAATATGCCATAGACTTGCAGCTGGTAGGGTTGCAATGAAGGCCTTGGAAAGGATATTTAAATGCCGTGATGGGTCTACACCTACAAAGATTAGAACCGTTCAGACCATGGTTTTTCCCTTAACACTCTATGGATGCGAAAGCTGGCCTTTGAAGAAGCAAGATAGGAAAAGGCATTGACGCTTTTGAACTTTGGTCCTGGAGAACACCTTTCAGGATATCATGGACAGCCAGGAAAGCAAACAAATAGATCATAGAACAAATCAATCCAGAATTTTCACTCAAGGCACAAATAACCAGGCTCAAACTATCATTCTTCAGACAATTATGCGAAGACTCAGCTTCCTTGAGAAGTCCATAATGCTGGGGAAAGTGGAAGGAAAGAGGAGGAGAGGACGACCAGCAGCAAGGTGGTTGGATTTGAATATGACAACAATGAATGAACCACTGAGAGACCTTAAAGGCCAAGTTGAAGACAGATCATCCTGGAGAGAATCTATCGCTAAGAGTCAACACTGACTTGACTGCACTTAACCAACCAACCAACCAACCAACCAACCAATCAATTAATTGGTAGGCCAGGTAGGAAATGTTGGCCTTCATCCAATTTGTTTCACCTACCACATACTATTCTCCATTTCTCTGTCTGTCTGTCTTGCACATTTATATCAATTGATCAATCAATCAATCAATCTTTTTATGGTCACAGACAAGCATAAGCACATTTATAGACCACCACACTTTTGTCTCTAGGTGTTCTACATCATAAAACATAAAAAGGTCATTCGCACGACTGGCTCTTTCTGGGTAGTATTGTGTTTTTAATAGTTTTAACATTTTAAATTTCAGTTGTTGTAATGTTTTAATCTTTTTATCTGTTTTCATTATTTTGTTGTAAACCGCCCAGAGACTTGTGCTTTGGGTGGTATATACATGTTTTAAACTTGCCAGGTGAGTGGAGAGGTACATGCTAGGGTGTGCGGGCTGCAGGATAGGCCAGCCTTGTGGGATGACGGGTGGCAGGGGGAAGTTTTTATCAACGTTTCAAGATATACTCTACCATCTGCTCTGTCCCGCTCCAGCAGTCATCAGACACCACTGCTTGAATGCCACAGCATGTTCAATACTGAACTTGCTGTAAAGATGATTATATTCATAGCTCTTTTTTTTTTTTGGTACTACAGGTAGGAGAACGACATGCAAAGGTTCAATTGAGGGGCTACATCTCCCCACAGGAAGAAAGAAAGGCTGTGGAATACAGTTTTGCCCTATGGAATAATGATTGGTTGAGTCTAAAAAGGCAGGAAGTGCTGGTTTATGGCAATGTACTTATTTGTTTCTAATTCAATATACTGGTTATTTACTCAGCCTTGCTTTCTTTTCCTTTTGTTTATGCGTTTTTGTGTGCACAGAAGAACCAATTGACGTAAATTCCTATTCTGAATGTATGCATAGAGGAGGGGAATGCTATAGCAGTCCCTTTGGAAAGTGTTTGAGTGGAAACTACATTGGACACTGTACTGCAAAACTGGCATGCTGCAAAGGTGAGAAAAGCACATTCAGGCAAAAAATTATTCCAAATGTATGTTTGCTTCAAAGGAAATGAAATCAGTCAGTTAAAGATAGAACGAATAAAACACCATTGCTTGTGGTGCACACATGGTCTGATATTTTGCCCAGTGTTGTTGTTGGTGAAACATTTTTAGGGACTTTGGAAGCACTGGAAAACCCCATAAAACCTCTCTGCATCTCATGAAAAGCCTAGACTGTTCCAAATTCTCTCTAAGAATTGGGCCCATTTTCATAAGCACAAATCATGACGTATAGCTTGTTCCAAGGGCAGCACCATTAGGGGTCTGAGCCCCCAATTAATAGCTTTGAGCCTTGAATCTCATCAGCCAACTCTCTCCTCCATAAACCTTTCTAGAAAGGAAGTGCAAAGTGCATGTCAGTATGCGGGTGAACACTGATCCCATATTTTACCATCTGATAATTTCATGGAGTATGTGGGGCATTCTGAATAAACTCTGTTCTGCTTCAGCGTTTAGAACTCCTAACTGATGGGATGATCTCATCCGTGCTGTGTCTCATCTGTGCTGCATCTCAGCTTGAAGATCCATGGACTTCTGCTTTCATGGCAACCTGAAAAACTCAGCATTGTTGACATATTGCACACCAGGGAACCACAAAACAGCTTTGCTTTCTTTGCATTAAATTTCTTCTTATGATACAACAATGCAATGGTGTGAATAAACATTTATTGTTGTCTGTTTTGAGGTGGGAGATTGCTATTGCATTATCAACCAGAACTCAAGTTATAGAGTATATATGGACAGCCCTACAAGGATATGGAGTGGCTTTCCTTGGCCCTTTATATTGATGCCCCTTTATGTTCTGAAATCCCATGTATGTTTTTTGATACATATTCTGTCACCAATGCTTTTTAATATCTACATGAAACCGCTGGGTGAGGTCATCAGGAGATTTGGTGCTGGGTGTTATCAGTATGCTGATGACACCCAAATCTACTTCTCCTTTTCATCTTCAGGAAATGGCACTCACTCTTTAAATGCCTGCCTACAGGCAGTAATGGGCTGGATGAGGGAGAACAAATTGAAGCTGAATCCAAGCAAGACGGAGGTGCTCATTGTGGGGGCTCAGAATCTGAGGAGTGAGTTAGAACTCCCTGTGCTGGATGGGGTTACACTCCCCCAGAAGGAGCAGGTGCGCAGCTTGGGAGTACTCCTGGGCCCAGGCCTCACCCTGGTTTCTCAGGTGGAGGCCATGGCCAGGAGTGCTTTCTATCAGCTTTGGCTGATTCGACAGCTGCATCCATTCCTTGAGGAGGATGACCTCAAAACAGTGGTGCACCAGCTGGTAACCTCCCGGCTTGACTATTGCAATGCGCTCTACGTGGGGCTGCCTTTGTACATAGTTTGGAAACTTCAATTAGTTCAGAATGCGTAAGTCAGATTGGTCTCTGGGTTAACCCGGAGAGAACATATTACACCTATTTTGAAACAATTGCACTGGCTGCCGATATGTTTCCAGGCAAAATACAAAGTGCTGGTGATTACCTTTAAAGCCCTGAACACCTTAGGCCCGAGTTACCTTAGAGAGCGCCTTCTTCTGTGTGATCCCCACCGCACATTAAGGTCATCTGAGGAGGTCCGTCTCCAGTTACCACCAGCTCGTCTGGTGGTGACTCAGAGGCGGGCCTTCTCTATAGCTGTTCCGGGGCTGTGGAATGCGCTCCCTGCAGAAATCCGTAATTTGAATTCTCTATTAGCCTTCAGGAGAGCCCTTAAAACATATTTCTTTGGCCTGGCTTTCCAGGGTTTTTAAATTCTAACCCAATTTTGGGGCTTTTAATTACTGTAAACTGTTTAATTGCTGTTTTAAAATGTTTTTAAATTGCTAATTGTTGCTATATTGTTTTTAATTTGTTTTAGCTTTTTATTGTTTTAGAGGCTTGTTTTAATTGTAAACCACCCTGATCCATTTTGGAAGGGCAGTATATAAATCAAATCAATCAATCAATCAATCAATCAATCAATCAATAATAAAATAAATAATATCCCATGTATGTTCTGAAATCCCATGCCCCTCTAGTATAATTCACATTCAAATGGCCTGCCTATCACACTCACTTGTCATTGCTCACATTAAGAGGGAATTGAGGTTAAAAGACAGATGAAAGGACCAATGACATGAAGGAGTCATTATAGCAGTATAGGACATAGGAGAATAAGCTCAGACTATAAGGTGTTGCAGAGAACATCAACACAAAACCAGAGGCCCCTTCACCTCTGGTTTCATTAACTGTACATCTGAATGCGGGCAACCAGAGTTTAGCCAAAAAATGGACCCATACTTTCTCTCCCTGGACACCAGGTTGTACCTTCAGTTATTTCTAAGTTTCACCGCCTTCTACTCTGGTTTCGGGGTGCCAGCATAACATCTGAACTCTGGCACACGGTTTTCCCCTTCTATAACCATAGTTGAAGAAGGAAGCTCCTCCCTTGCTCTGGCTGCTATTGGTTGCTGGGGGTATCCTTCATTAATGATGGATGTCCTAGCAGCCAGTTCCCTCTTCTCTCTGCAGTCTCACTGACTGCAGAGAGGGAGCTCTCCATCTTGTCCGAATGTGGATGGGAGAGTGGGGAGAAGGGCCCCCTGCATTACATCTGAAGGTAGCCTAATTAAGATTATCAGATTAACAGATATTAAGAGATTATCAGAGATCAACACCTATAAGATTAAGAGAGTATTTCCATTAACAAAAAACATTTAGGCTTAACATGCTGTATTAAAGGTTTCCACATTCACTCAAGCTGCAAAATGAAGGGAAATTGGGGCTCTTATGAAGGCCAAATATGGTATGATTTTCCATGCTGTGGTGAGTTCTAGCATAACCACTACCTTGCACCTGGATGACAGCCAGTGGCAGAGTGGTAGAACCAAGTCCCAGGTTGACTGGAAGAGATACATGGAGTCTATGCATTGATGCAAGTGAAGCTATCATGAAACTGAAGCTACCATTCCATGTTGTGAATAGCCAATTGGCAATCAATACCACCCACATAGAAAGATAGAGTTGGAATGAAGGTCATCTAGAATGTCCCCTACTCAGTGCAGAATAGCCAACGGCAAAGCATTTTCAAGCATCTTGCCGTTTAACTCATTAAGTGAGACATAGAATAGGATGCAGACTAATGTTGTGTTAGTGTCAGGCATGGAGGTACCACAACGTTGCTCCCTATTGAGAAGTTGGGTGGCAGCAGGAAGACCGCAGTTTAGTGATCAATATGTGTCAATAATGTAAACTCCACCCTACCACAGATACCAGGACACTCTGCATCCTCCAAGACCCACAGAAGCTTCATTCCTGTTGAGCCTGTATTTCTCTTAAAAAGAGGCCCAGGCCAAGAGGTACTAGCAAGTTTTCCTTAAACAAACAAACAAACAAACAAACAGGAGAAGAAATAGAGGGTGAGTTTGTGGGACTGATTATAGGGGAGAAGTTCCATTTGTGTCTCACTGGCTGCATCACATGTAACATGAAACTGGTGGTCCAGGGACCTCTGATTTATAAAACTGTATGTCCAAATGTGGACAACCACAGTTTCGTTAAAAATGGACAAGTGGTTTCCCTCCCTGAACTGTGTTTTGTACCTTTGGTTTGTAGTAAGTTCCACCACCTGGACTTCCAGTTCCATGGTGCCAGCCTTATGTCCGAACGCTTGCACCATAGTCTCCCTCTTCTGCAACAGAAGTTGAGGGAAGCTCCTATTGGTTGCTATGGCTATCCTTCAGTAAAGAAGCAACTCCCAGCAGCCATCCCCCTCCTCTTTCCAGTCAGTGATACTGCAGAAAGAGATCTCTCCTGAATGTCCAAATTTGGATTGGGGGGGGGCAGGGCACAGTCCTGTGGGTTCATTGGTAGAACAAAGCCAAAAGGATCACAACAGCAGCAACCACAACATGTCAGCTTCAGTACCCAGAATGTTGGGGGCAATATGCTAAAATCATTGTAAACCGCTTAGAGAGCTCTGGCTATAAAGCGGTATATAAATGTAAGTGCTATTGCTATTGCTATTGCTAATAAGCCTGGCAACAGTGGATCAACCATCTGTAGTAAATCTCTGGTCTTTTCCCATTACTTCTATTGGAATAAAGCTCAGAATGGCGGGTGTGGGAGCTTGGTTCCAGGTGAAGAGAGCATGAAGATGAAGAGGTGAGATATGTGGTCCTGAACTATGTACTGAACTTCGCTCATCTGTCATTGAAGATGTAAGGACCAGACCCAGCCAGCCAACTCATGTGAGAGGAATTATTGCTGAGTCTCCCTTCTACCTGGCAAGCTGACTGGGTTTTAAATTAATTAAAAAGAAGAGAAGAATCTCCGGTAGACTGTATCGCTACCACCAATAGCTCCTTAGTGATTTTTCCTAACTGAAAGCGAGCGATAAAACATCCAGTCTCAACTTTGCTTTACCTTGCTAACAGGCAAATATGAATACATGGTTCATCTTATATGTATGCTTAAGTGGGGCTGTTGCTGGTTGTTTGGAAGCATGTGAACTAGAGGCTTCCCCTCCCCCTCTCCCAGAGTAAGTCAAATACTCTGAGAGGGCTTGTGAATAGGGGTGTGCATGGAACCGGCTGGTCTGGTTCAGTTTGAGTCCAAACTGGACCCGAACGGGACAGGGCCAGTTCAATCCGGGCCCCCCTCAAACCTGGTTTGGTCCAGTCTCTCTCTCTGTGTGTGTGTGTGTGTGTGTGTGTGTTCCCAAGCCTTAAAAAAAATTAAAGGCCAATTCGGGGGGTTTACGATCGTTGGTTTATTTATTATTATTATTTATTAACACAGTCAGACAGATGATATTGACTGGTTTGTTTTATCCAGACATCGAGTCCTTCCCAAGGACCTGGGATGGCTGAATTTTATTGTCAATGTTGTTGCTGTTGTTATAGATATCATCGCAGAATATAGGCTGTTGCCAGTAAAGCTGCTTTTTGTAATTGGCTGATGGTGATTTCTGTGGCCCCTCTGGTGTTGAGGTGCTCTTCAAGGTCTTTTGGAACTGCACCCAGGGAGACAATTACCACTGGGATTATTTTGGTCTTTTTCTGCTACAGCCTTTCAATTTCAATTTGTAGATCTTTGTATGTGGTGATTTTTTTCTATTTCTTTTTCTTCTATTCTGCTATCCCCTGGTATTGCCATGTTGATTATTTTAACTTGTTTTTCTTTCTTCTCGACTACAGTTATATCTGGTGTATTGTGTGGCAGATGTTTGTCTGTTTGTAGTCAGAAGTCCCATAGTATTTTTACATCTTCATGTTCTTCAACTTTTTCAATTTTATGGTCCCACCAATTTTTGGCTACAGGTAGCTTGTATTTTTTTGCAGATGTTCCAGTGTATCATCCCTGCTACCTTGTCATGCATTTGTTTGTAGTCAGTCTGTGCAATCTTTTTACAACAGCTGATTAGGTGGTCCACGGTTTTATCTGCTTCTTTACAAAGGCGGCACTTGCTGTATGTTGTGGATTTTTCTACTTTTGCTTCTTATTGCATTTGTTCTTAGTGCCTGTTCTTGTGCAGCCAGTATTAAACTCTCAGTTTCTTTCTTCAAGTTGCCATTCTTAAGCCATTGCCAGGTCTTGGTGATGTCTGATTTTCCACTTATATTGTGCAAATATTGACCATGTAGTGGCTTATTTTTCGATTTTTCTGCTCGGTTCTTGACTTGTTCTTTCTTGTAGGCCTGCTTTGTTTCATTGGTGTTGAATAGTTTCGCATTATTGACCATTTGAAGTGCATCTTCTTCACTGTCCTTTATATATTCTTCAAGGCCTCTTTTCTCCTCCTCTACTGTTTGATGGACTTGCAACATTCCTCTTCCACCTGAGCTGCGAGGGAGGTATAGCCTATCGACATCACTGCGGGGGTGCAGAGCATGATTTATGGTCATGATTTTCCTGGTCTTACAATCTAGCGTCTCTAGCTCTGCCTGGGTCCAGTCGATTATTCCTGCAGTGTATTTGATAACAGGTATAGCCCAGGTGTTTATGGCTTGTATGGTGTTTCCGCCATTGAGTTTGGACTTGAGGATTTTTCTAACTCTCCTGATGTATTCACTTCCAATTTTTCTTTTAACTTCAGTGTGTGTGATGTTATCAGCCTGGAGAATGCCCAAGTATTTGTAATGTTCTTTCTCTTCCAGGTTCTTGATGTTGCTTCCATTGGGTAGTTCTATTCCTTCTTTTTTGTTATTTTTCCTCTGTTCGTTATTAATGCAGCACACTTGTCTAGTCCAAACTCCATTGCTATATCACTACTGAATATACGGACAGTGCTTAGCAGTGATTCGATTTCTGACTGGGACTTTCCATACAACTTCAGGTCGTCCATGATGGTTGATTTTACTTGATGTTTCAGATGTTTGGTATCCAATGCCTGTTTTGTTTAGTATTTGTGAAAGTGGGGTCATGGCGATTACAAACAACAGGGGGGATAGTGAGTCCCCTTTGAAAATGCCTCTTCTAATGCTTACCTGTCCAAGTGTCTCGCCATTGATTGTTAACTGTGTACTCCACATGCTCATTGCTTTTTAAATTATTATTATTATCCCCAAACTTCCCCCCTCTGGAGGAGCTGTCCGAGGTGGTGGGGGTGGGTGGTCTGCAGATGTTCTGCCTCTCCCCATCAGCTTCCCTTAGTAAAATAAATAAATAAATCAGTTGTTCAATCATTCTTCGGCCGGTTTTTGGACTTCCCTTCCAGCGTGGTGGCCATTTTGGAAGCTGCCATGCAGGCACAATTGTTCTCTGTGCACAGGTGTGGTGGCCTCCAGAATGGCCACCTCAATGGAGGAAAGGCTGGAAACTGACTGAAGAACAGCCAAGCAGCCTTTAAAAAAAAAAACAAAAAAAACTAAGGGAGGCAGGCGGGGAGAGGCAGAACCTCTGCAGACCATCCACCCCCACCACCTCAAACAGCTCCCACAGAGGGGGGGGGGAGGTTGGAAAAAATAAAATAATAAACCAACACTCATGAATCCCCCGGACTGGTGGGATGGTGGTTGTGGCGGCTGTTGTTTCAGACTGGTGTTGGACCTAACAGGGGGTGGTACGTTTCGATCTTGAACACATTCGGCATCAAACCTGTTTGCACATCCCCACTTGTGAAACAAAAAACCCAATGTATTGCAGATAGATAGATAGATAGATAGATAGATAGATAGATAGATAGATAGATAGATAGATAAAATATCTTTGCCTGCTAGTCCTGGCTGGTGTGTTTGATGCCAATCAGAAAGTACTGCATGGCATTCCTACTTCTTTGCTATGGATGCACAAGCAATTAAAGGTTCAATGACAAAGCCACAGGACAGGAGAGAAGAGTGATTGCCAAGCTGGCAATCATTACACATACCTGGACCTTGTTTGTGCAGAAGCTGCAGCACAGCTACATTCCTGGGTCTGACCAGGTCCTTTTACAGGCCTCCGAACCAGTTCAAACCCTAGCCAGCTCAAAGGTTCGATGGCAAGGATGATTCCTTTAAGGGTACGGGAGGATGCACTTACCCCCTCACCGCATTTTCCCTGCCCATGCACAATTTCTGAAAAGCACGTCAAGCGGGGCAGCGTACTTCCCTGCCACACTGTTGTTACGTTTACCAGATATACCTGGAAGTACAAAATGCACCTGTGCACATTGCATGCATGCACCCAATGTGTGCGAGTGCAACATGCAGACATGCTCAACGCGTGCAGGAGCATTCAGTACTTCCAGGTATATCCAGTAAACACAGGAATGAGGCAGCAGGGAGGTACACTGCAGCCCTGACAGGCTTTTTGGAAATCACACACCAGCAGGGGAAATGCAGTATTTATTTATTTATTTTATTTATTTTTGCATTTCTCTACCGCCTTTCGTTAAAAGAAAACCCCAAGGCGGTTTACAAAAATTAAAACATACAATAAAAGCAATAAAAACAACAAGCAATAAACACACCAAGTTAAAAACATATCAAACAAGCATAAAAAACAAAACAGATAAAAACACACAGAAGCAGCAGTAAAAATGATTATATAAAAGCCTGGGTAAAAAGCCAAGTCTTTATAAGCTTTCTAAAAGCCGTGATGGAGTCTGAGGAACGAATGGCCACTGGGAGAGCATTCCAGAGTCTAGGAGCAGCAACAGAGAAGGCCCTGTCCCGAATGCACGACAGCCGGGCCTCCCTCATTGTCGGCACCCGGAGCAGGGCCCCCTCAGATGTCCTTGTCAAGCTGGCAGCAACCCTTGGGAGCAGGCGGTCCCTCAAATATCCCGGGCCCAAACCGTTTAGGCCTTTAAAGGTCAAAACCAGCACCTTGAATTGGACCCGGAAACGAACCGGCAGCCAGTGCAGCTCTTTCAGAATGGGGGTGATATGTTCCCAACGGGCAGCTCCGGATAAAACCCTCGCTGCCGCACTTTGCACTAGCTGCAGTTTCCAGATATTCTTCAAGGGCAGACCCACGTAGAGCGTGTAACAGTAATCCAGCCGCGACGTGACTAAGGCGTGGGTAACCGTGGCCAGATCTGCTTTCTCGAGAAAGGGACGCAGCTGGCGCACTAGCCGAAGCCGTGAAAAGGCACCCCTGGCCACCGCCTCTACCTGAGCTTCCAAAAGCAGAGCCAGGTCCAGTAGTACCCCCAAGCTGCGTACTTGCTCCTTCAAGGGGAGTGCAACCCCATCCAGAACTGGTAGAATCTCCTCATCCCGATTGGATCTCCTACTGACCAACAGTACCTCCGTCTTATCCGGATTCAATTTCAGTTTATTAGCCCACATCCAGCCCATCACAGCCTCCAGCCCCCGATTCAGGACATCCACCGCCTCCCTAGGATCAGATGACAAGGAGAGATAGAGCTGAGTGTCATCCGCATATTGCTGACAACTCAGTCCAAGTCCCCGGATGACCTCTCCCAGAGGCTTCGTGTAGATGTTAAACAGCATGGGGGACAAGACCGATCCCTGCGGGACCCCACAGGCCAACGGCCACAGGGCCGAGCAGTAGTCCCCCAGCACCACCTTCTGGACCCTCCCCCCAAGAAAGGACCAGAACCACCGCAACGCAGTGCCTCCAATTCCCATACTGATAGGCAGCCCAGAAGGATACCATGGTCAATGGTATCGAACGCCGCCGAGAGGTTCAGCAGAACCAACAGGGACGCACTCCCCCTGTCTAGTTCCCGGCGTAGGTCATCCACTAGAGCGACCAAGGCAGTCTCAGTCCCATACCCGGGGCGGAAGCCAGATTGAAAAGGGTCCAGATAATCCGTATCATCCAAGACCCAAGTAGGGGGGTTAAGTGCATCATCCCCCACCCACGAACCGGCCCCTGCTGGTTCCATGCACATCCCTAACTGGTTGCACATGAAACTCCTTTGGATGGAAACTTTTCAAAAGCTTTATGGTCACAAGCTAAAACAGATTGTCACCAAGGATTTTGAACCCATATTCATTTATGAGACAGTTGGTGAAAAATCCTTTTCGGGAGATATACCTTGTATACCATTCAAACAAATTTATCTTTCCTTTTCCCAGCAAATGAAAATAGCACATTTCACCCTACTTGGTCAGAAAGATCAGATCCAGAGCATAACCCTTTAAGCATCTCTTAATCAGATTCATCCAGAAAAGACACAGTTATTTAGGATAGGTGCTGATCAGGCTGGGGGCTGAACTAACATAAGGAGCCTAGTATTGGCATGTGTGGTTGATGACTTGCCAAGTCCACAATAGAATCAGGAACCTTTAACTTAAACATGGCATGCCCCTTTAAGGTGATTCCTCTAGGCTGCAGGTGGGGGGTCAGTGAGGGTTCCCCCTTCCCCTGCTGGCCTCGCTCATCACTGCCACAGCCTATTCGGCTGCTTTTTCTGCCCTTATTTTGATTTTGGCATGGCGGCCATTTTGTCCACGCTGCACATGCACAAAATGGCCTCTGCAAGGCCCTGGGCCATTCCAGGCCTCACAGAGGCCATTTGCACATGCACAGCAGTGGACAAAATGGCTACCATGCCAAAATTAACCCCTGCAGGTTAGCAGGTTAACCCCTGATAACTTGGCAAAGAGGAACCTTTTAACATGGTGATTCTCTTTTATATAGCAGGGGGAGAGTAACTGGCCGTATCCAGTTACTCCAGTTACTGTTGCTGGTGCTAATCTCCAGTTACTGTTGCTGGTGTCTATCTTATGTTTCTTTTTAGTTTGTGAGCCATTTTTGGAAGGGCGGTATAGAAATAGAAAGAAAGAAAGAAAGAAACAAACAAACAAAGTAAAATAAGGAGGCCCGAACGGACCGTGGTGGTGATGAGAGAGGCTGGCAGGGGGAGGGGGAGCTTTCACAGACCACTCCCCCGTGGCCTAGAGGAAGCGCCCCCCCCCGGGCTAAAGTTTAAAATATTTTAATTTTTTTTTAAAAAAAATTGCGAAATCCCCTGGACCGAACCAAACGGGGGGGGGCGGTTCCTAAGGGGTGCTGGACTGAACTGGACTCAAACCGAACCGGGCCAACCAGTTCTCTGCACATCCCTAATTTGAATATGAACAGGGGAATTTATTTATTCGTTTAAGTTTAAATCCTGCTGTTCCTCCAAAGAGCCCAGAGTGGTGTAAATGAGCAAAATGCTAAATGAGCAAAGATGCACCTTTCTAAAGTGGTGATTCTCTTTATTTAGCAGGGGGAGAGAAGCTAGTCCGCCATCCATGGCATAGCATCCCTCCAGCGGCTGTTGCTAATGTCTATTTTATATTGCCTTTTTAGATTATGGTTTTAGATTAGGGAGACATTTTATTTATGTATTTATTTCTATGTAAACTGCTTTTGAAACGTTATATTCATTGTATTGTATTGTATCGTTTATCCTCACAACAACCTTCTGAGGTGCATTCTGAGACTGAAAGATGAGTGACTGGCCCAGAGTCACCCAGTGAGTTTTATGGCTGAACAGGGATTTGAACCTGGGCCTCCCCTTTAAATCCTGAGAGCATCGCACAATTAAAAGCTGAATATGATTAAGGTCTTTACCGTTTAATAAGGCAACTCAGGAATGTGCTGGCACAGAATGCGTTGAGGGCCTCCTGCTTAGATGGCGTTAAAAGAGGATTGGACAGATTTATTAATTAATCTGTCCAATCCAAGCCGTGATTATGCTAGCAGATCTTGAAGACAGAGGAAGCAACAAATTTGTATTTCACTTCTAAGAGTGGTGCACCTAGGTAGTTTTGGAGCCTGGATCTAAAGGCCTTTGGAGCCCCACCCCCACCCCGCTGCAAGTTAAGCATCATCTCCCTATTTTCATCTCATATATTTCTTTCTCCAGTCCCCCGCTCTCTCTCTAAAGCAACCGGCGAAGGTCATAATCACACTCAGCCATCCAGTGCAGTGTGTGTCAGCAGCAACCACACCACCCAGGACAAACTAAAAAAGATTTGGGGGCCCCCAGGGGACATGGAGGCCCTTGACTTTGCCCCCAAAGTAAAAGCAGTCCCCCTTCATCACAGAGAAGACATGCAGCATAAGGAGAAGGTGAGTACTACCCACTCCTGTAATTTTCTTGGAGGACAGAGCTTAAAACTTTTAATTTGCTGACAACTGCACCCAAGATGTAGTGTCAAGTGACAAGTCCTATATATTCTAAATAGCCAATCAAACCAGTTATGAAGGTAGAATACCAGCAGGGGAGGGAGTGCCCCCTAGTGTATTTCACATAGTGTTGCATGTATGACTATCTGCCTGAGAGGCATAAGTCCTGGTTGTGCACTCGGTGCAAAGAGGTCCTGGCTCTCAGGGAACATGTTCATTCCCTCCAAGCTGAGGTGACTGAGCTGAAGAAACTCATTGAGGCAGCGAGGTGTATGTCTGAGACTCTCAGGAATGTGATAGAGGCATCCCACTCCCAGGCTGATGGTGCTTCTAATGTCATGGAGAATGAGGGTCTTAGGGAAGGAGTACATCGGTCTGAGGAAGAGGGAAACACTCCCTTAGCAGGGACCCCTTCCTTGGGTGATGCACGCATATTTTCTCACAAAGAGGATACTCCTTCGGGGGATGGGGGCCTCCTAGTGGTGGGTGATTCATTCATTAGAGGCATAAAGAGATGGGTCTCTGACCCATGTGTAGACCGCACAGTGACTTGCCTGTCTGGTGCGAAGGTTGTAGATATTATGCTGTGTCTAGGTAGGCTGTTAGGCAGTTCTGGGGAGGAGTCGGCTGTCGTGGTGCACATCAGCAGCCATGATGTTGGGAAATTCAGTTGGAAGGTTGTAGAAGCCAAATTTAGTCTTCTAGGTAGCATATTGAAGTCCAGGACCCCCAGAGGAAGGTTCTCTGAAGTACTACCTGTTCTACACACAGGGCCAGAAAGACAGGCAGAGCTGAGGGGGCTCAATGCATGGATGAGGTGGTGGTGCCGGGAAGAGGGGTTTAGATTTTTGTAGGCACTGGGATACATTTTGGGGCAAGCAAAGCCTTTATAAATGGTACAGGCTCCACTTGAACCAAGATGGAACCAGACTGCTGGTGTTTAAAATCAAAAAGGTCGCAGAGCAGCTTTTAAAATGACGCCTGCAGGACTGCCTACAGGAACTGGGTGGTATCTGGTTTGGCAAGCAACATGTCTTAAGGTGTGAGGATGCAAATGTTTTGGGTAAACCAGTAGAAATAGGAGTAGAGCTGAAGGAAACACACGACAACTGGTCGAAAAGGTCAAATGATGTTAAGGGAGATAGCATATGCCAACACCAGGTAGGAGACTAGGCGTATAGCTGTCTATATACCAATGCCAGAAGCCTCCAAGTGAAGACGGGTGAGCTGGAGTGCTTGGTTACTAATGAAAACATAAATATAGTGGGCACAACAGAAACCTGGTGGAATGGTAAGAATCAGTGGGACACTGTTATTCCTGGATTCAAACTTTACAGAAAGCAAGCTGAAAGGAGAAGCTAATAGCAGTTCAACCCTTATGTTAGATAGAGACCACTAGCAGAAAGAAATTCACCAGGTAGTGAGTACTCTAGATCAGGGATTCTCAACGTTGGGTCCCCAGATGTTATTGGACTTCAACTCCCATAATTCCCAGCCAAAGGCCTCTGGGGCAGGGAATTATGGGAGTTGAAGTCCAATAACATCTGGAGACCCAACGTTGAGAACCCCTGCTCTAGATGATCTGCAGGATAACTTATATTTTGAGGACATCTTGGTTTACTATGTCAATGATATGACAGACATTAGTCTTCATTAAGGCATATCATTTGTATGTTTTGTTTTTGTTATATAGATAGTTCAGCTATTGCAATTCATTCCACTTTGAGTATTCATAGGAAACTTAAATTAATATAGTATGTGTTTTTCTAGCCCCCATTAAGACAATTTATCCTGAATATATTGTCTCTTTTTATAGTGGTTTTTTGTTGAATATTGCACTTGTATATCTATGGTTAATTACAACTTGATATAAATATATTTTCAAGACTGCCAGTGGACAAGACTTGGTAGAGTCGGAATGTGTATGGCAAAACCACAGGACTCATTAGATGTTGGCAGAATCAGGTTATAAGACTTCATCTTCGGGTCACCATTTGATATTGGGAATATTCACTTATACTTCTCCTGTCTCACCAGTAATAAATGAACTTCATCTTTGAAATGAACTGTTGGATCCAATCATTTCAGTTGGACATAGAGACTATTTTAATGATTATTTTGTATAAATTTTATTGAAATACACAGATATATTTTTATTGATTCAGCATTATAACATGTAATTGCACATTTTTTTATTACGTGGTTATATTAATATTACATTAAAATATCAGTATATAACCCTGTCGATGTTTGGCTATAGGCTACCTCCAGCCTCAGAGGCACGATGCCTCTCAGTAGCAGTTGCAGAGGAACAACAGAAGGAGAGAGGGCATGCCATCACCTCTTGCCTGTGGGCTCCCCGGAGGCATCTGGTGGGCCACTGTGTGAAACAGGATGCTGTTCTAGATGGGCCTTAGGCCTGATCCAGCAGGGCTGTTCTTATGTTCTTATTAAGGAAATGTCTATCAATAGCTACTAGTCACAAAGGCTATATGATACCTCTAATGCCTTTGGGTTCATAGGCAGCATGCCTTTGAATGACAGTTGCTGGGGAACAACTGGTGGGGAGGGCTGTTGCCTTCAGCTTCTGCATCTGGTTGGCTAGTGAGAAGAAGGAAGCCAGTCTGCATGGACCTTTGGTCTGATTCAGTGGGTGTAGTGGTTAGAGTGTTGGACTAGGACTGGGGAGGCCCAATTCAAATCCCCATTCAGCCATGACACTTGCTAGGTGACTCTGGGCCAGTTACTACTCTCTCAGCCTAACCTACTTCACAGGATTGTTGTGAGGAGAAACTTAACTATGCACAGTACAAAGGAGCCCAGAGCGAATGTAGCTCTGGGCTCCTTCGAGGAAGAGCTGAAGATAAATGTAAAAATAAACAAAAATAAAAATACATATTGAACATGTGTCTAGAGATATAAAATTGTGCCTAGAGATACAAAACCAGCAAGGTATGTTAAATAATTGTCTAGTAAAGCCACCTAGAAACATTGTCCTGAGGCGGCAAATGGAGCTGAAGATCATGTCAAATGAGGTGCTGATTGGGGAGGCACACCCATGGCTATGTGAAGCCACACACCCCTGCCAAATGCCTACCTGAATCCCACCCACTGCCTTGGGCCACATCAAAGCTGGGTGGGACAAAGCCACCCCCCAGCATCCGGCAAGGTGATATTTTAGTAGAGTAGGTGTAGGTGGAAAGATAGATAAGATGTTCCCTTCTTTGGAAAGGAACTGAACAGTGAGTGAACAGAAGGAACACAAGTACTCATTGACTCCATGATGCAGATGGACATGATTTCCTCAGGGAAGAGAGTTCCCATCTGGACATTATATGAATAGAATTTCTGTGGGTGACAGTACTTTGTGTCCTCCTGAGAAGGTGGAATGCTGTCGGAATGTGTCCCCATGTACACCTGAAAATAATGATCAAACAGAAGATACAGAATAAAAGCTGAGTATCTAGACTTCCGGATGAAGGAATCTTCCAGCTTCCAGGTAAGTTTCTGCATGAAGCTTCTTCATTCCAGCTGTCTTTATTCCTTTCCTATGTTGGATCTGGGAAATAAGATTTGGGGCATGAGACCTCAGTAGATGCCTCAAAGTGTAGCTGTCAGAGTCTTTTGTTTTTGTTTTTAACGATATAAGCTTCCTATTTGGATAGCAACTAGGTTTTGTGGGCTGCCTTGGCAGATCTTAGGGATGTGCACAAAACTGGTTCGCCCAGTTCGGTTCGGATCCAAACCGGGTCTGAACCAGGAGGGGGTGGTTCGGTTTTGGTTTTGTCCGAACCACCCCCTGGTTCGGTTCGGATCCGAACTGGTTTCTGGTCCAGAGCGAGTGGTGGTGTAGTGCACATAGGGTGCCAACCACCCCCATGGGTTTCTAACCCATGGGGTACAGGGTTCTCTTGTTTCTGAGGTATTGAGTGTGGATTCTATGATATCAAATGAGATTTTCAATGAGACACCATGAATCCACTCTAATATGCTTTCATAGAATCCACACTCAATACCTCAGAAACAACAGAACCTGTACCCGATGAGTTAGAAACCCATGGGGGTGGGTGGCACCCTATGTTCACTACACCACCACTCGCTCTGGACCACCCCAGCACCCCCCAAGTGCACTTATGGGGCTGCTGAAAGCTCCATTATAACTTATTATGAGGAAAAACCTTAAAGACGTGTAAACTTCAACAATTAACCAAAAATCAGCCCTCTGCCCAAATCCTTTGAAAAAATTTAGGTAGCTTCCCTGCCCCTACCCGGCACTACCACCAACCCCACACCGCTCTAGGCCACCCCTTTCCCCCTGACATGAAGTGATACATGCTTCATTATACCTAATGGGGGAAAATGTTAAAGAGTACGTGTAAACTTCAAAAATCACTTAAAAATCACCCCTTTGCCCAATTCCTTTCAAATAATTCTGATAGCTTCCTTGCCCCTACCTGGCACTACCACCAACCCCACACTGCTCTAGGCCACCCTTTTGCCCCCGACATGAAGCTATACATTTGCTGACACCTCCATGCTTCTTTATGGAGAAAAACCTTAAAGACGCGTAAACTTCAAAAATCACTTAAAAATCACCCCTTTGCCCAATTCCTTTCAAATAATTCTGATAGCTTCCTGGCCCCTACCTGGCACTACCACCAACCCCACACTGCTCTAGGCCACCCCTTTGCCCACAACGTGAAGCTATACATTTGCTGCAATCCTAATTATTCTCTATGAGGAATTCCAAAATAATTTTAAAATTCACCAATAATCAGAGGAGTGTACAATTGCCTTGGGATTTTATGGGTGGTAGGCACCCCTGTCTGGCTACCACACCCCCCCCCGCTTTTGTGCCCCTAGGTGCTCCACAATAGGGGATATGGACTGGTTCGGATCCCATTATACTCTATGAGAAAAATAATTAAAAATATTTCAAATATTCATAAAAAATCATAGGGGTGTCTGATTGCTTCAGGGTTTGCATGGTTGTTGGCACCCATGGGTGCTTCACAATAAGGAATAATGGCCTGGTTCGAGTCCCATTATATCCTATGAGGAAAAAATAAAAATAATTTTCAAAAATTCATAAAAAATTGTACGAGTGTCTGATTGCTTTGGGGTTTGGGTGACACGTACCCCTGGGTGCCAGCTACCATCCTACCAATTTTCAGGTGTCCAAACCAGTCCAAACCAGTCCAAACCGGTTCGAACCAAACCACCCTGGTTCAGTTCGGATTTGAACTGAACCGGGGGTGGTTCGGATCCGAACCTCTGAACAGGAACCAGTTCGGATCCGGACCGATTCAGATCAAAACTGGTTCGCACATCCCTAGCAGATCTTGGGGAACCAGATAATCAGTAAGGTATAAGGGCCTATTCTTAAAGGCAATGAAGACTAACCCTCTCCCATACTTGGAAAAGGCACATAGCATGCCACATGGTAACAGGTGCTGTGACACCAGATGCACACCATTGCATCATCTCCTCCTCAAAGTGCCACCCATGCAGGTAGGTACCACAACACAGAAACACAGGGAGAGACCAGCAAGTGAGTCAGACTATGGTTCCATTTAGCTCAGCATTGTCTACTCTGAATGCCAAGAGCTCTCAAGGATTTCAGGAAGGAATTTCGCTCATTCCCAAGTTGCTAAGGATTGAGCCTCAAACCTTCTGCATGCTAGGCAGATGCTCTATGACTGAGCACACTGAGTTATGGCCCCATCCCAGGTTGTATCATAGCACCTTCAAGCATGCAACATAGAATACAGCAGCATTATGGCCTCCTGCTTAGGAGTGCAATGCAGTAGTGAAGCCTGGAGGTTACCAATATGTGCACTAGTGTTTTAAGGTCATTTGCCTCCAGAAATGGACATAGCTGACGTATCAGCCGAAGCTGATAAAAAGCACTCCTGGCCAATACCTCAACCTGAGAAACACAGAGACAGAGTTTTGGATGCAGGAGCATTCCCAAGCTACATATCTGATCTTTCAGGGGGCGTGTAACCCCACCCAAAATAGGCAGATTTAAACCCTCTCTCAGGTCCTGACTCCCCACAGTCAGTACCTCCATCTTATTTGGATTCAATTTCAGTGTTATCCCTCATCCAGCCCATTATTGCCTCCAGGCAGGCATTTCAGGAAGTTATGGCATTTCCTGAAGAGGTTGATATGGAGAAAAAGATCTGTGTGTCATCAGCATATTGATAACATCCTGCACCAAACCTGCTGCTGATCCCTCCCAATGGTTTCATATAGATGTTAAAGAGTGTTGCACCCCCATGTGCCACATGGAAACAAACACCATGTCACTTAGTGGGCAGAAACACTAAATATGGATAGGAACATATCACATAAAAGCACAGTTACAGGAACTCCCCTTCTCCATCTGGAACTCCATCTGTTTGGGGGTGACTTGGAAGTGGGCCTTCTCTATGGCTGTCCCAGAGCTTTGGAATATACTCCCTGTCAAAATAAGAGCATCTCCATCTCTGATTTTTTTTAAAAAAACACCCTCAAGACAAATCTATTTTCTCCGGCTTGTAACTGAAATTAGTTTAAAACCTTTTAATTGTTTTTATCTTGTGAAATTGTCTTGCTTTTATTCTGTGAAATTGTTTTGTTTCTACTTTGTTTTATATTTTTGGTGTTTTAATTTGTGCACACTTCCTAAAGTTATACATACCAGGTGGTATATAAATATGATAGGTAGGTAGGGTAGGCAGGTAGGTAAGTAAGTAGAAAGGAAGGAAGGAAGACTACACAGTGTTACCACCTGCTCACTCCACTAACAGCTCTTTTTGTTTTGGGAATGGGGTTGGAACAGACATTTCTTCAAAATGTAATTCAAAAGAGAATTTTGGAGTTCCACCAAAGAGAAACTGAAATTCAAAGAGGAATTGCAGGGCCTCTCCTATCCCATAGCTGCTGGTTTCACTAGGGCAGCTTCAAATTGCAAAACAGATATGCAGGGTATGATTTTGGCCTCCGTTCCTTAGATCAGGAACTTTGAAAGCCTACAACTTTAGAAATACCTAGTGGCTAAAGACACACCCTTCACAAAACCTATAACTTTTGACATAATTGAAATAGCCCAAAGGATAAATTTAATATATGCTTCGGGTGTGTGTGTGTCTCAAAAATTGTTTGTAAACAATGTGAGGCCATCTTGTTTAAAGGAAATTTTTTAAAGTGCTGTTTAGCTATCTGTGCTCAAAGATTTCTGTAACTTGTTCGGATGATATGCTCACCCTGTAGAAAGATTCTCCAAGCAAAACCTTGAGTGGGTAAGACAAATTGGCTTGATTCTGTGATGAATATCAGTTTCTGGTTTTATGTTGATAGTGAAATATGTACTCACCTTAATTTTACAGTCACTTATGTGTGTTATTTATAGTGGAATGTATTAATGGAATTGCTATTTATTTTATTTTATTTATTTATTCATCACACTTGTATACCGCCCTGAACTCGCATCCCTGGGCAGTTCACAATGATATAAAACAGTTAAAAACACATATAAAAACAAATAAAAACTAACAATTTAGAAATCAGTCACAAAATTGAAACCTATAAATTATCCAGAAGCTGAAAAAGCCTGAGTAAAAAGATGGGTCTTAAAATATTTTTTAAAAATTGTCAGAGATGGGGAGGATCGTATCTCAATAGGGAGCACATTTCATATTTAAACTGTGTTATACTTTTCATTATGGTTTATTTTGACTGAATAATGTTAGGATGTGATTTTTGTTATGTATTATTGCTTTTCATTTCTATGGGTTTGAAATCTTTTCAGCAGCAGCAGTTTAGAAAAGGAGGATACAAGTTAAGAATGACATGTATTAGAACCTCCATTGCTTTAGTCATGCCTTGCTCTCTCCTCTCTCTTAGTGACATTGTTGTCAAAGACTTTTTGGGCCATGATGAAATGCGACAGTTTCTTCTTGCTTCTCTGGATAGCACTCCTGGTTGCTCCAGGTAGGTTGCAGTTCTACTTCATAGTCAGTCAGTGCATTTATTGCAGTCCATAGACCGGGGAGGGGGAAGGGGGGGGGCAATCATTGCTACAGCACCAAATATAGCAGTAGAATATGAATAATGCAGTTAATATGTACCAGTCATCGGATGACCGAAGGTAACCCCCACCCCATGGCCACATACAATGATCCATTAGCATCAATCTACAAGTTGCTTCCTTATCCTAACAGCAATTGACAAGAATCTAGCCATCACTGAATCCAAGCTTGACTACTGCAATGTGCTCTACATTGGGCTGCCTTTGTACATAGTCTAGAAACAACAAGTGGTGCAGAATGTGGCAGCCAGGCTGGTCTCCGGGGTTACCTAAAAAGAACACTCCTATTTTAAAAGAACTAAACTGGCTGCCAATTTGTTTCCAGGCAAAGGTTCTGGTTGTTACCTATAAAGCCCTGAATGGCTTGGGCCCATGGTATACCTTTGAGGCTGGAGGTGGCCCACAGCCCTCCAACTGGTAGCCATTGATAGATTTCTCCTCCATGAAGTCATCCAAACCCCTTTTAATAAGAACATAAGGGCAGACTCGGGCGGGCCATCTTAATAGGTCCTGCATCCCTGCAGGGCTGGGTTGTGGCTGTGAAACCAACCTTAACCAGGTAGTTGTCCATCCATGACAATGGGGAAACCACAGGATCTCGCACCCATGGAACACCTCCCTGATCTGAACAAAGACCAAATCGAGTGTGTGGCTGGCAACATGAGTTGGTACTTGCTCCTCTCTCTTAGATTGGTGGATCTCTGCATGTTATATAGATTGATTAAAACCTCTTTAAGCTTCAGAAAACAATAAGTAGTGCCCAGAAGAACACCCCCCCTCTAAAATCTTAATATACAAATCTTAAATAATGATGTATCTCATTTAATCAAATTGGCATAATGAATTATAACTATATATATATATATATATATCTCCCCCTCATAACCCATAATAATTGACACTATAAAATCTTTACAAATAATCATATATATAAAATAATTCCCTTCATTAAAAGTGTATAAATTCAGTCCTACTTTTTAAAAGTCCAAATGGATATTTCTGAGATTTCCAGTTGATATTAACAAAGTCAATATAATGTCCTTAAAACAATGGTTCCCAAACATTGTTTCTCCAGATGTTGCTGAACTACAATTCCCATCATCTCTACAATTTATTATAGCTGGGGATGCTGGGAGCTGTAGTTCAGCAACATCTGGAGGAACCCTGATTTGGAACCACTGCCTTAATGAAACTTCATAGATGTTTCTTAAAAACCCATGGGTTGATTTGGATTGATTTGGAGAGCCAGCGTGGTGTAGTGGTTAGAGTGCTGGACTAGGACCGAGGAGACCTGAGTTCAAATCCCCATTCAGCCATGAGATTTGCTGGGTGACTCTGGGCCAGTCACTCCTCTCTCAGCCTAACCTACTTCACAGGGTTGTTGTGAGGAGAAACTCAAGTATGTAGTACACTGCTCTGGGCTCCTTGGAGGAAGAGCGGCATATAAATGTAATAATAATAATAATAATAATAATAGTTCTAGAAGGATGTTTAAAAGATTTTCACAGTATGCCAGACACATTTCGGCTGTTCCTCAGTCTATTTCGGTGGCATTAATTCAAAAGCTTTTTGTAATCCCTCAGTATAGTTGTCTTTATTTAATGTTTTAATACTGTGGCTCAGAATAAAGACTTCTTCTTCTTCCTCCTCCTTCCTCCTCCTCCTTCCTCCTCCTTCCTCCTCCTTCATCTTCATCTTCATTTGTTAGCTGCCCCATAACAATTTTTCCCTGGGCAGCTATCCTATCCTGTCTTTATTCTGAGCCACAGTAATATTTTTATAGGATTGAAATTATACACTTTTAATGAAGGATATTATTTTATGTATGATTAATTCTTCCACCAAGACCTCTATATTAGGCAACGATAAAATACCTCTTTTCTTCCCCGCTTTCCACTTACCTCACGAGAAAGGAATTTAAGAACAGCTGAGATATTGGGTTTGTGTAATTAACTGAGGGTGGTGTATTGACATTGAAACCAGTTTTGTTTTAACTTGTAATCTGGTGGATGGTATTTTATCTTTGCATAATAAAGAGGTCTTGGTGGAAGAATTGCTTAGAATTAATATGTGCACAGCATTGCCATCTTATCAACTTATATATTTGTAAGGATTTTATGGTGTCAACTATTACATGTTGTGTGGGGGATCAATATATAGGAATCAGTGAAGGGTTATAATATAGTATGCAAATTTGATTAAATGAGTCTCCTAGCCCCCAGGTCATTTCCTGTCCCTTTTTGTCTGTAGTCTGTTCAGCCTCAGAGGTTGTAAAGAGCACCACCTATATGGAGGCTAAGTTCATTCACAGAACCTCCCAGGTGTGCTCTTTAACTGACTCACAGAGCTCTTGCCATCCTGAACTCTCATTAGTAACTGGCGCCTCATTATCGGCCAGTCTCTCTTTATATCGCTCTTGGCAATCACGGCAACTCTTGCAAGATCTCAGACCGGAACGAGATCTTGTCCCTAGATCTCTCGAGTACCCGCAGATCATCCAAGGCGCCACTCCTGGCCACACTTGGGCATCCCTCTTTGTTTGGGCCAGTTGGGTCTCAATATGCCCCCATCAGGGGTATCATTTTCCCCAAGTCAGGACGGCGGTCAGGGCACATGATGGGCTAATCGGGCTCTCCCCAATGGGGTAATTTTCTGTATCTCTTCCCACCCCACAACCCCTGTCTCCGGACAATGATTTAAGATGTGTATATTAAGATTTTTACTTGGGATTCTTCTGTACACTACTCTTTGCATGGCATGTCAGTCATAAACTCTTGTACAACTGCATGTTGCAACAATACTTGCATTATTCCCAATGGAAATATCTTCACCATGTATGATTGTGCAAGAGTTAGTATGCACAGATCAGCCCAGCTTGGCAGTAGTGCAGGCATGCTTTTTAAAGCCATGCAGCAGTGTGTATAGATCTGCAGCCATCCTTGTTCCATGGCACAGTTCCACTGCCAGGATTGTCATGGTGAAACATCTGAGGATTTAACAGGGAAGCTGAAGGACTATCTTTAGGACAATTACATTTTCTCAGGGGATCTGTACATTCCTAGTCATAAGAGAGAGCACCTGCTTCTGCATGATCCCCACCACATGTTAAGGTCATCTGAGGAGGGACGTCTCCAGTTACCACCAGTTTGTCTGGTGGCAATTTAGAGGCCGACCTTCTCTGTAGCTGCTCCTGGGCTATGGAATGCACTCCTGGCAGAAATCCATAATTTAAGTTCAATACTCTCTTTCATGAGAGCCCTTAAAACCTATTCGTTTGGCCTGGCCTTCCAGGGTTTTTAAATTGTTGTAAACTGTTTTAAATGTTTGCCCTAGTTTTTCAGGGTTTTTAAAAAAACTCTTTGAATGTTTAATTGATTTTGATTCTGTTTTTATAGTTTTGATTTTAATTGTAAACTAGTTTTAATTGTTTTTATTCTGCTGTAAACTGCACTGAGCAATTTTTGGAAGGGTGGTATATAAATCGAATGAATGAATGAATGATGCAGCAATTTCCAAATCCAATCACATGATAAATTGCCTGATGGAATCCAGATTAAATCCATGTCCACATGTGCTCCTGCAGCAATTAAGTCATATTTTAAGGATGAAGCTAATTAGTTGATAAAGCGTCTTGAATCCTGGGAATTCTGTAGAAAATTGTGTTTCCGAGTACTTTGTCTACAGCACTTCTGGAAAAACCACAGGCATAGGGATAGAGCATGCAATACAGCTCAAGAGATAATAGGTGTGCCAGCAATTGCTCAGGAATAGGAAGTGTGGGTTTAGGGTGACTGGCTAGTTGTTTTGGACCCAGCTCATCTTCATGTTGTTCATTTGCTTGTTTATACAGGATTTGCTGCAGTATTCAACAGCCAGGAATGTGCTGAAACCGGTGGTCAGTGCATTAAGGGACCACCATCATTCTGTGAAATAGGTTACATGACTGGCTATTGTGATTATGATGATAATTACAACTGCTGCAATGGTAAGAAAAAAGATTTGAGATTAGGGTTGATCCAAGCAGGTTCTCTCCCCCACACATAATGGAAGAAAAGGGCCATAACTTTATTGATATTGAACAGTCAGATAGATAGCAAGGGGATTGGCACTCCACCCTGTCCCAACTGTGTGGAATCTGTTCTAAACAAAAAGCCCAGGTGTGAGATGCCCTTGTGTGAGTTTATGTGGGGCTATTATACCCTTGATTAAGAGCAGCATCGTGGTCCAGAGGCTACTTCTTTTAGCTGACATAAGGCCAAGGTATTGGCCATCAACAACCACACTCC
This sequence comes from Hemicordylus capensis, assembly GCF_027244095.1. NCBI lineage: Eukaryota > Metazoa > Chordata > Lepidosauria > Squamata > Cordylidae > Hemicordylus > Hemicordylus capensis. The sequence goes on from NC_069657.1 coordinate 448,610,656, forward strand.
CCACAAGCTATGCACACTTTGGTGATGGCCCACTGAACATAAGAATATAAGAACAGTCATGCTGGATCAGGCCCAAGGCCCATCTATTCCAGCTTCCTGTTTCACACAGGGGCCCATCAGATGGCACTGGAAGCCAGAGGAAGGAGTTGAGGGCATGCCCTCTCTCCTGCTGTTACTCCCCTGCAACTGGTACTCAGAGGCATCCTTCCTTTGAGGCTGGAGGTGGCCTGTAGCCCTCCGACTAGTAGCCGTTGATAGACCTCTCCTCCATGAAGTTATCCAAACTCCTCCTAAAGTCATCCAGGTTGTTGGCTGTCACCACATCTTGTGGCAGAGAATTCCACAAGTTCTAGTGTTCTAGTGTTCTGTGAGAGGGAGAAGAATTTCTCTCTATCCACTTTCTCCATACCATGCATGTTTTGTTGACCTCTATCATGTCTCCCCGCAGTCATCTTTTTTCTAAACTAAAAAGCCCCAGGTGTTGTAGCCTTGCCTCATAAGGAAGGTGCTCTAGGCTTCTGATCATCTTGGATGCCCTCTTCTGCACCTTTTCCAGTTCTACAAATAACCTTTTTTAGATGTGGTGACCAGAATTGTACGCAGTACTCCAGGTGTGCTCGCACCATAGTTTTGTACAAGGACATTATAATATTAGCAGTTTATTTTCAATCCCCTTCCTAATGATCCCTAACATGGAATTGGCCTTTTTCGCAGCTGCTGCACATTGAGTTGACACTTTCAACGTGCTGTCCACCATGACCCCAAAATCCCTCTCCTGGTCAGTCACCGACAGCTCAGATCTCATCAGCATATACTTGAAGTTGGGGTGTTCCATCCCAATGTGCATCGCTTGACGCTTGCCAACACTGAACCACATTTGCCATTTTGTCGCCCACTCACCCAGTTTGGAGAGATCCTTTTGGAGCTGCTCACAATCCATTTTGGATTTCACTACCCAAAAGAGTTTATCATTTGCAAATTTGGCTACCTCGCTGCTTTCCCCAACTTCCCAATCATTTATGAATAAATTAAAAAGCACCGGGCCCAGTACAGATCCCTGGGGGACCCCACTTCTTACTTCCCTCCATTGTAAGGACTCTCCATTTATCCCTACCCTCTATTTCTGTCCTTCAACCAGTTAGCAATCCACACATGTACTTGTCCCCTTATTCCATGATTGCTAAGTTTTCTCATGAGTCGAAAGCTTTTTGGAAGTGTAGTTATACTATGTCAGCTGGACCACCTTTATCCACACACTTGTTCACACTCTCAAAAAACTCCAAAAGGTTTGTGAGGCAAGATTTATCTTTGCAGAATCCATGCTGGTTCTCTCCCAGCAGGCCCTGTTCTTCTAGGTGCTTTACAATTTTATCCTTGAGGATGCTTTCCATCAATTTGCCTGGAACAGATGTTAAGCTAACCGGTGTGTTATTTCTAGGATTGCCCCTGGATCCCTTTTTGAAAATCAGTATCACATTGGCTACTAGTAGATAGTAGAGACATTGAGCCAACATTTTCAATGAACTGTCCACCACGACCCCAAGATCCCTTTCCTAGTCAGTCACCGACAGTTCAGATCCCATCAGCATATTTGTGAAGTTTGGGTATATGTAAAGTTGTAGGAATTTGTTATATATTTTTGCAAGGAGGTCGGCAATTTCACATTTGAGTTCTTGGAGGACTTTTGGATGGATGCTGTCTGGCCCTGGCAATTTGCTGGTTTCCAATTTTTCCAGGCAGTTTAGAACATCAGCTCTTGTCACTTCTACCTGCCTCAGTTCTTTAGCCTCCATCCCTGAAAAGTCTGGTTCAGGAACAGGTATATGCTCAGTATCCTCTGCCATGAAGACGGATGCAAAGAACTCATTGAGCTTCTCTTCAGCCACCATATCCTCCTTAATAATCCCTTTCAGTCACTCGTTGTTTAATGGTCCAACCACCTCCCTGGTAGGTTTCCTGCATCTGATGTATTTAAAGAAGTTTTTGTTGTTCACCTTGATGCTTTTAGATAAATGTTTCTCAAACTCTCATTTCACCTCCCTTATTGTCACTTTGCATTTCTTTTGCCAGAGTTTTTGTTCCTTTTTGTTTTCTTCATTTGGACAGGCCTTCCAGTTTTGGAAGCAAGTCCTTTTTATGGCTTCTTTGACTTTGAAGCTATATGCATGATCACTGGAAAGCGGGCCAAGAGAGCTTAGCCAGCTTTCGAGGGATTGTGGGAACCACCAGGGTCTCAGGCGAACCCAGTGCTCCCAAGACGCTCTGTTAGCCTCATTTTTTTGCTCATGAGTTGCCATGGTGTGCGGCAACACACGAGTAGATTCCCAGACTGGGAAATAAACTCCATGCATTCTGGAGAGAATCTCTCCTGATTTCCTTTCAGCTTTCTTTTCACCATACTCCTCATTTTGGAGAAGTTTCCTCTTCTGAAATTCAAAGTTTCTGTGTTAGACTTATTTGCTGATTTTCTCCCCACATGTATGCTGAATTAAATTGCACTAAGGACACTGTTCCCTAAAGGGTCGATGACACTGACATCATGGACCAGGTCCTGTGTGCCACTCAGGATTAAGTCAAAGGTCGCCTTCTCTCTGGTTGGTTCCATGACCAACTGTTCTCGGGCAAAGTCTTTCAGTGTATTTAGAAATTTGACCTCTGTGTCATTACCTGACTGTGAATTTTCCCAGTCTATGTGTGGGTAATTGAAATAAGCCAATTACCCAAGCCAATTTATGATGGAAATCATAAATACTCCTCTGAGGGAGGGCAAGATGCCTCCTTGTCTTAAGAGGCAATTATTAGACTTCTTCTAAAGAAGCCTGCATTAGATGCCTCAGAGTTGAGCAATTATAGGCCTGTTTCCAACCTCCCATGGCTAGGCAAGGTAATTGAAAGGGTGATGGCCTCTCAGCTCCAGGTGTTCTGGGAGGAAACTGATTATCTAGACCAGGCTTCCCCAAACTGCAGCCCTCCAGATGTTGCTGAACTACAACTCCCAGCATACCCAGCCACAATAAATTATGGCTAAGGATGCTGGGAGTTGTAGTTCTACAACATCTGGAGGGCTGAAGTTTGGGGAAGCCTGATCTAGACCCATTTCAAACTGGCTTCCGGGCAGGCTATTGGGGTGAGACTGCCTTGGTCGGCCTGATGGATGATCTCCATATGGGAATTGACAAAGGAAGTGTGACTCTGTTGGTCCTTTTAGATCTCTTGGTGGCTTTCGATACTATCGACCATAGTATCCTTCTGGAATGTCTGAGGGTGTTAGTGGTGGGAGGCACTGTTTTACAGTGGTTCCACTCTTACCTCTTAGACAGATTCCAGATGGTGTTGATTGGAGATTGTTGCTCTTTGAAATCTGAGCTTTAGTATGGTATCCCTCAGGGCTCCATACTCTCTCCAATGCTTTTTAACATCTACATGAAACCGCTGGGAGAGATCATCAGGGGATTTGGAGCCGGGTGTTACCAGTACACTGATGACACCCAGATCTACTTGTCCATGTCAACCTCTTCAGGAGCCAGCATATCCTCCCTAAATGCCTGCCTGGAAGCAGTAATGGGCTGGATGAGGGAGAATAAACTGAAGCTGAATCCAGAGAAGACGTAGGTACTTATTGTGTGGCATCAGAACTCCAGACACAATCTTGATCTCTCTGTTCTAGATGGGGTCACACTTCCCCAAAAGGAACAGGTTTGCAGTCTGGGAGTACTTCTGGATCCACACATCTCCTTGGTTTCTCAGGTTGAGGCGGTGGCCAGAGGTGCTTTCTATCAGCTTCAGCTGATACAACAGCTGCACCCATTTCTCAAAATCAATGACCTCAAAACAGTGGTAGATTTTTTGGTAACTTCCAGACTTGACTTCTGTAATGCGCTCTGTGTGGGGCTGCCTTTGTACATAGTCTGGAAACTTCAGTTGGTTCAGAATGCAGCAGTTTAGTCTCTGGGTCATCTCGGAGAGACCACGTTGCTCCTTTCCTGATGGAGTTACACTGGCTGCCAATAGGTTTCCGGGCAAAATACAAAGTGCTAGTTATAACTTATAAAGCCCTAAATGGCTTAGGGCCTCTGAAATATTCTCTTCAATGATAACTAATGCATTGTCAAATATTCTTCAAGGTAATTTCTCAATGCTACAGACAGGAAGACTCTAATGAAACAGGAAATTCTGGTTTGTGTCAATGTAACAGTGATTATTCATTGAGCTGGTCTCCTATTTGTTTTTTGTGTATTTGTGTGCATACAGTAAGGCCTAAAGCCACTAGCACCGTGGAATGTGAACTCTATGGAGGGAATTGTTATGCTTCTCCTTTTGATACCTGCTGGTCTGGTGCATTCATTGGAAAGTGTCACCAGTTCCTCAATTGTTGCAAAAACTGAGAACAAAGGCTCCAAAGAAAAATTGTACAGTGTGTGTGCATTTTCCAAAAGCCAAAACCAGTGACTGGAAGAAGGAACAAATAAATCATCATTGCATGTGCTGTTGTGCATGGTCAGAAAACTTATTTCAGTGTCATTGCTGGGGAACATAAGAACACAAGAACAGCCCAGCTGGATCAGGCTCAAGGACCTTCTAGTCCAGCATCTCATTTCACACAATGGCCCACCAGATGCCTCTGAGAAACCCACTGGCAAGAGATGAAGGTGTGCCCTCTCTCCTGGTGCTGCTCCTTCCTATAATTGGTCTTCAGAGGCATCTTGCCTCTGAGTCTGGAGGTGGCCTATAGCCATTGGTAGGCCTGAGTAGTAGCAATTGTTCGATCTGCCGCCCATGAATTTGTCTAAGCCCCTCTTAAAGCCATCCAGACTGGTGGCTGTCAACACATCCTATGGCAGAGAATTCCATTGTTTAATTATACGTCATGTGAAAAAGTGCTTGCTTGTTGATCCCCAATGTCCTGTAAATCAGTTTAATGGGATCAACCCTGGTTCTAGTGTTGTGTGAGAGAGAGGTGGTGGTGGTGGTGGGGCGGGGGGCAAGCTTCAAGACTTTTTTAGAACACCAAAAAAGCCCTGTAAAATATGATGAAGTATGTAATGGAGATGGAAAGGTCCAACAGTTGGATAAATTTGAGATGCTCTATTTTGGCCACCATCACGAAGAATTCCACAAGGAGGGGAGGGAATTCTGACAGTAAGAACTCTGACTAATTCCCTTCTGTCATTATGAAATTCTACCCTATTTCCGAAAGGCCTGTCAGAACTTCCCCTTCCTCTGCCCTCTCCTCATCCCCAGGCTTTCTCCTGCTCCCTGACAGTGGGTGGTGTAAGATGTCTCTCAAATGTAGAGTGAAGGGTCTAGACAGAGGCCCATTCCAGTGTCTACAAGCCAAGCCCCCTGGCTCTTATAGTCAATTACTTTGGTACCCCTGACTAGAGATGTGAAGACCTAAAATAAACCAGAAATAGTCCCCCACCTCCAAAAAACCAACAGAGTATTTCTATCCCCTCCTGCCCCCCACCCCCCAAAAGTGTTGTTTGGGTTTTTTTCTGAAATATTTTTTAAAAATGAAAAAAATAGATTATGATCTATTTTCTTTTTGGAATTATGACTACAATACTTTTAAAAGATGTTCAACTATATCCACATCAGGGAAAGTGTTCTGGCATTTACTCTCCCAAGCTTCTTTCTTGCTTCAGATTCCTCCAAACATCAAACGTTGATGCTGAAAATTGAAGAAACTGGCTTACACAGATGCTGGGTTCCTTGGAGTTCAGCAAATTGCAGTCCATTTGTAACATAAATTAAATAACATTTAAAAGTAAATTACTACATTTGGACTAGTTGTCTGAATAAACTATACTTTGAAATGTAATATACCTAACATGATCAATGTTATGAGCAAAGCAGGTTATACATAATAAATGCTCCTAAAGAAACAAAGGGTGCTTTAAAAATGTATTGCCTTTATTTCATTTTTTTCTCCCCCCAAAAAAAAGTGTTTCCCTGATCATGACTTCAAAATCTCTGGAAATTTTATATCTCTAGCCCTGACTTATGCTTCCAAAAAGGGGTGGAATCAGGGTGGGACAAAAATACCACACCCAAGACTCACTCAAGTGAATGATGGTATTGGTAATGTAGGGAGGAGAGCAACAGATGGAAAGAAGAAACTGAATGTTGCAAAATCTGGATTTTTTTTTTTTTAAGGAACAGAGGAGAATTCCTAATGCAGCAGTTCCACTTAGGAAATAATACTGCATAATGTATTTCAGAATGCCAAAATTCAGAGAGAAATCTTGATGCAAAAAATGTTGGAATCTTTAGCTAAATGATGTTAGGACATCTATGCTGTATTTTGCTTGAAGATTCATCATCGGCTGCTGTCATGCCAGCCTGCAAAACTTGGCATTCGGGATATTTTACAGCTGAAGGAATGCTGAAGGATCTTTACCTGGGATGCTTTAATGCATCAGGTTTAAATAAATGAAATTCAGTGCTGCTACTACTACTATGGATATTTATATGTCATTTTTCAACAAAAGTTCCCAAAGCACTTTATACAGAAAAATATAAATGAATACAAACATACATAAAATATAAATAAGTATATAAATTTAAATAAGATGGTTCTCTGTCCCAAAAGGGCTCACAATCCAGAAAGAAACATAAGGTAACCAGCAACAGCCACTGGAGGGATGCTGTGCTGGGACTGGATAGGGTTAGTTGCTCTCCCCCTGCTAAATAAGAGGCACTTTTAAAATCACCACTTTAAAAAGTGCCTCTTTGCCCAGTTAGCAGGGGCCACGTCAGTAGAGTCAATAATCTTGTCTAACACTGTATGAAAGAGGTGAGAGGCTGCTGTTGTGTTTCCATTCATAACACAATGCGGCTGTTCAGACAAGCAGCTTAGCCCAGGCTAGGGAAGCTCAACCTGAGCTAGGCTGCTCATGTGCAGCAGCAGAATCTGTGTGGTTCCCAGTGCTCCTGCCTAGCCTAATCCTGCTCCCAAGCCCAGATCTTAGCAATCACACCATTAACCCGGCTGCTGGGATTGGGTGACTCCTCTAACTCCATGGAGCCTGAGGAGACACAGAGACGGGTGCCTAGATTGGGGAATCCTCCAAGGCACCCAAGGGGGGATACCCATGGAGCCTGAGGAGACACAGAGACAGATGCCTAGAGTGCCTGTTTGATGGGGGAATCCCCCAAAGCACCATACTCATTGCGCAGTGCCTTATGGGATAGCTGGAGGCTGGGGACATGAGTCCCAGCCTCTGTTGATCTGTGCTGCTCCCGGCAACACTGTTCATGTTGGTGTGCCGCTCATGAGTTGAAGAGACAAAGGTTGATCTGTGCAGAAACACCAGTGTTCTAGCTAAAAGAACGACTGGCTATTCCATTAAATGGCCTCCCTGTGCCTGCACAAAGGCCATTTAAATAGCAATAGCAATAGCAATAGCACTTACATTTATATACCGCTCTATAGCTGGAAGCTCTCTAAGTGGTTTACAATGATTTAGCATATTGCCCCCCCAACATTCTGGGTAGTCATTTTACCGACCTCGGAAGGATGGAAGGCTGAGTCAACCTTGAGCCCCTGGTCAGGATCGAACTTGTACCTTCTGGTTACAGGGCAGCAGTTTTACCACTGCGCCACCAAGGAGGCTTAGCCTGGCACTAAGTTTAGTAAGTATGAGCAACTGGCCAGGCTGGCTGTGGGGAGGGATGGTGGCTCCAATCTCTGCCTCCCCACTGCTGCCAGCTCTGAATTCCCAACTTCTCCACTCCTGCCAGAGCTGCAGTTAAAAGGTACTTCCACATGCCTCTTCTTCCTCACAGGAGTGGCCAGCAGCCGCAGGGGGATAGTGGTGGGTCAAGTCACTGCTGTGGGCTCTGATATGAATAAAGGTAATTAATTTCAAGGAGCCCTGGTGCCATTTTGTTTTTAAAGTATGCGAGGCTCTCCCCACCCAACAGCACATGTCAAATCGATTTGTATTTGATTTTAAAAAATCAATTCCATATTGACTCAACCTGGTTTCGAGTAGGGATGTGCATTTCATTTCGGATACAAAACGTTTTGTGCACAAAACAGGCCATTTCAGCTAATTGTAGCCAAAACAAAACACCCAATGCTCAAAACAGAAAATTTTGTAGCTGAAACAAAACGTCCCTGTTTCAGCTACAAAACGTTTTGTTGTTTTGGCTGTTTTAGAACTCCATTTTGCAATCACGAAAAGTCTTTCTCCTTCGGTATCCATTTTGAGTTTTGACATCTGTTCGAATTTCTGGCCCTTCCAGCCTGCAGATTGGCCAGCGAAAGCATGGGCTGATCTGCTGGCAATTGCCTCCTTATTCTTTTTAAGGAAATTTGAGGGTAAGATTTACCCTCATTGGCCCGTGGGGCAGTGTGCATTTCATTGTTGTTGTTTCACATTGTTGTGTGTAGATCAATTGCATTTCTAGGGGTGAGGGATGTCGATGTGCATGACCTTTGGAAATCTGCCTGGTTCTTTGCAAAGCTCTGCTGTTGTTGATGTGTGATGTTGATGTTGTTTGGGGTGGATTCAGGGCAGAAAGGGGGCTTTGGGGGCAGAAGAGTGGATCAGATGGTAGTGCCCCAATGAGTGCCTGCTGCCACCCAGATTCCAAAGGAATTGGAAAAAGTGATGATTTTTAAAGAATTTCTGAAGTTGGCATTTCTTTGGGGCAGATTTGGGACAGAAAGGGGGCCTGAGGGGCAAAACAGTAGGTTGGGTGGCAGTGCCCCAAGGGGTGCCTGCCACAACCCAGATTACAAAGGAATAGGGCAAAGTGCTGATTTCTTAGGAATTGTTGAAGTTTACACGTCTTTAAGGTTTTTCCCCATAGGTAATAATGGAGGTTTCTGCAGACCCATAATTGCAACTGGGGGGCACTGGTGGCTGGGAGCGAGTGGTGGTGTAGTGCACATAGGGTGCCAACCACCCCCATGGGTTGCTAACCCATGGGGTGCTGGGTTCTGTTGTTTCTGAGGTGTTCTGAGTGTAGATTCTCTGGTAGCATATGAGATTTTCTACAACAAACAATGAATCCTCTCTCATATGTTACCAGAGAATCTACACTTAAAACATCTCAGAAACCAGTACCCCGTGGGTTAGCAACCCATGGGGGTGGTTGGTACCCTATGTGCTCTACACCACCACTCACTCTGCGCCACCCTGGTGCCACGCCCCAAGTGTAGTTATGGGGCTGCTGACATCTCCATCATTCCCTATGGGGAAGAACTTTAAAGATGCATAAACTTTAATAATCAGCCCTCTGCCCAATTCCTTTGAAATAATTCCGACAACTTCCTTGCCCACACTGGGCACTACCACCCACCCTACATTGCTCTGGGCCACACCTTTCTCCCTGACATGAAGCTATACTTTTGCTGAAACCTCCATTATTCCCTATGGGAAAAACCTTAAACTTCAAAAATTCACCAAAAATCAGCCCTTTGCCCAATTCCTCTGGAATTTGGGTGGTAGTTTCCACCCATTGGGTACTACCACCCCCAATCACTAGTTTTGCCCTGGTGCCATTTTTTAAAATAAAAAAACTAATTAATAGTTGCAACTCCAAGTAATTATACACTGATAACCTGCCTGCAAACCATGTTCAAATTATTAACTGGAATAATAGCAGATGAAGTGATGCAACACATATTAACTAACAAACAGCTTCCAGTTGAACAGAAAGGAAATTGCCCGAACACCAGAGGCACAAAAGACCAGCTGCTGATTGACAAAACAATTTTAGAAAATTGCAAGAGAAGAAAAACAAATCTAAGTGTTGCATGGATTGACTACAAGAAAGCCTTCGATTCATTGCCTCACATGTGGATACTAAAATGTTGAGAAACAACTGGTTTCAGCAAAAACATTCATATTTATTTAAAAAGCAATGAGCTTGTGGAATACACAGTTAACAATCAAAGGGGAGACACTTGTACAGGTTAGCATTAGAAGAGGCATTTTCCAAGGGGACTCACTATCCCCTGTTGTTTGTAATTGCCATGATCCCACTTTCACAAATACTCAACAAAACAGGCCTCGGATACCAAACATCTAAAACATCAAGTAAAATGAACCATCTGCTGTACATGGGCGATCTGAAGTTGTGTGGAAAGTCCCAGTCAGAAATCGAATCACTGCTAAACACTGTCCGTATATTCAGTAGCAATATAGCAATGGAGTTTGGACTAGACAAGTGTGCTGCATTAATAATGAACAGAGGAAAAATAACAAAAACAGAAGGAATAGAACTACCCAATGGAAGCAACATCAAGAACCTGGAAGAGAAAGAACATTACAAATACTTGACCATACTCCAGGCTGATAACATCGCACAAACTGAAGTTAAAAGAAAAATTGGAAGTGAATACATCGGGAGAGTTAGAAAAATCCTAAAGTCCAAACTCAATGGCGGGAACACCATACAAGCCATAAACACCTGGGCTATACCTGTTATCAGATACACTGCAGGAATAATAGACTGGACCCAGGCAGAGCTAGAGATGCTAGATCGTAAGACCAGGAAAATCATGACCATCAATCATGCTAGGGCCATAAAATTTAAAAAGTTTTAGAAAATGAAGATGTAAAAATATTATGGGACTTCCGTCTACAAATAGACAAACATCTGCCACACAATACACCAGATATAACTGTAGTCGAGAAGAAAGAAAAACAAGTTAAAATAATCAATATAGCAATACCAGAGGATAGCAGAATAGAAGAAAAAGAAATAGAAAAAATCACAAAATACAAAGATCTACAAATTGAAATTGAAAGTCTGTGGCAGAAAAAGACCAAAATAATCCCAGTGGTAATTGGCGCCCTGGGTGCAGTTCCAAAAGACCTTGAAGAGCACCTCAACACCATAGGGGCCACAGAATTAGTCAGCCAATTACAAAAAGCAACTTTACTGGGAACAGCCTATTTTCTGCGACGATATCCATAACAACAGCAACAACACTGATAATAAATTTCAGCAATCCTAGGTCCTTGGGAAGGACTCCATGTCTGGATAAAACAAACCAGTCATTAACACCTGTCTGACTGTGTAAATAAATAATAATAAAACATTTCGGATTCTACTTTTGCAATTTCAAACAAAGAACAAAATTGGGGTGTTTCGGATTGGCTGATTTCGTACAAAGAACAAAATGGGGGTGTTTCAGATTTGGGCCAAAAACAAAACAGAAAAAAACCAAAATGCACAACCCTAGTTTCGAGTAGACTAGATTTGTGTTTGGATCAAAACAGTTGGTTTTGATTTGACCATGAAACGAATCACAATTTTTGATTTGTGCACATCCCTAGTTTCATGTATTTGGGCAGCAACATCCTCTGTGGAAATCAGCACTGAACGTGCTTCAAATTGATGTTTAGAAGTGCTTGAATGAGAAGGATGTGATAGAAAGAGACAAGTTTCCACCGCCTTTTCTGGTGGCTACTCAAGGACAGGCCTTCTCCGCTGCTGCCTCGAAATTGTTGAATGCGCTCCCTATTGAAATAAGAGCCTCCCCATCTCTGACCATTAAAAAAAAATCTTTAAAGACGAATCTGTTCACCCAGGTTTTTAATTAAATACTGTTTTAATAGTTTTTACATTGTTTTGTTTTAAAATTTTTAAATTGTTCTAATGTTTTAATTTTCTGCTGTCATTTTTTTAAATTAATGTTTTAATTTTTGTTATTGATTGTGTTAGCTAATGTTTTGATGTTTGTTGTCATTTATTTTGTATTGTTGTAAACCACCTAGAGACATAGGTTTAGGGCAATATAAAAGTGTGTTAAATCCATCCATCCATCTATCCATCCATCCATCCATCCATCCATCCATCCATCCATCAATATCATCACACATGAATACATGAGATGAGATGAACATGGGAGGGGTGCTTGCATTGGCTTCCACAGGTATCTAAGTGTCTTAAAGTGTCGAAGCAAAAGTTTGCTTCATTGGGTTCTGCACAGAACCAGGTCTGGTGGAACCAGGTGCACATTCTGTGTGCATAGAACCAGGTCTGGTGGTTCGATTCAAATTAAAGATGTCTTCAGATAAGTGCAGAGCAGTTGGCTTTGCAGTTTGGATTTCATATAGTTTCATGGCAGATTATAAGAAAAGCTCTGCTGCATTAGATAAAAGGTCCACCAGTGCAGCATTACATTTCTCACATAAGCCAACCAGATGCCCAGGGGAAGCCCAGAAATGAAACATGCTCCTTTCCTGTTGTTGCTTCTCAGTAACTGGTATTCAGTTGCACACTGCCTCTTAGCTTAGAGTTAGTTTAGACCAGTGGTTCTTAATGTGGGGTCTGCCAGATGTTGCTGAACTACAATCACAATTTATTGTGGCTGGGGATGCTGGGAGTTGTAGTTCAGCAACATCTGGTGGACCCCACATTAAGAACCACTGGTTTAGATGATTAAAAGAAGAGAGGAAGAAGATAATCAAAAGAAGTATCAGTAAGAGAACTAGAACATTAAAAAAATGTGTATGCTAAACACAGAATCTCAGTCCATTTCCCCCACTTTTTGGTGTACTTGGTGTGGTCACAAATATAGCTACTGCATGGAAGAAATGCTAAGCATAACCTATCAAAAAACGAAAGTGGTGGTTTTCGCTAGAGATGTGCATGAATCAATTTTTGCAATTTGATCTGAAGTCAAATTGAATCAACCAGATTTGATTCAAACTCAAATCTACAAACTTGATCTGATCAGATTCGATTTGAGCTGGATTAGATTAGATTAGAATTTGAATCAATTCGACCCACTTTTAAAGTGCAGGGGGCACCAAAGTGGGGTGGTGGGTAGGGCCCTATGTATGCCAACTACCACCCAAAAGGGCTGAGTAGTCCTAAGCTTTCAGAGGCATGTGACTAAGGCAAACCCAAATGAAAAATAGCACACACAAACTACAAGGGTTTTGTTATTAGGCTTAAAGAAAAAATATGCAATATTTATAAGAGAGAGTTATAAGAAAGAGTTTTCATTAATTCTTCTAGTAATACAGAAAAGAAAATGATCTTCCCTAACACAACTAGCTATACTGGTCCTTACCGCTCACATAGGAAGCTGCCATATACTGAGTCAGACAACTGGTCTATCTAGCTTAGTATTGTCTTCACGGACTGGCAGAGGCTTCTTCAAGGTTGCAGGCTGGAATCTCTCTCAGCCCTGTCTTGGAGATGCTGCCAGGGAGGGAACTTGGAACCTAGATGTTCTTCCCAGAGCAGCTCCATTATCCCCTGAGGGGAACATCTTACAGTGCTCACACATCAAGTCTCCCATTCATATGCAACCAGGGTGGACTTGGTTAAGGGGACAAGTCATGCTTGCTACCATAAGACCAGCTCTCCTCACAGGCTGCAGCTTTCCCAAATCCCCAGCAGCTCAGCCTGCTACTACCTCAGGGCCCTCTTGGGACACACTGAATTCACTGGCCAAAGCTTTCTCCTCTCCAGTAGGTGGTTGAGCCAGAAATCCCTGCCCAGTCCAATGGATAGGTCCCTTGGGTTTGAACTTCCCGGGCTTTTTTTTTCTTTTTTAGGAAAGGCCCACCTTCCCAGCTGTTGCTGTAGTGAATCCTAGTCCGTCCTCAAAGCCTTCTCATCACTACTGAAGAACAAAGGTGCCCATTTGCTTGAAGAAATTATTGGAGGTGAATTCCCATTTGGACATTATACAGAGATGGTTCATAATTTCCGGTCTCCAATGATACTCAGTCACCTTTGATTTAACATGTCATGTCATGTGTTATCATATCATAACACAACACAACACAACACAACATATTGTATTGTATTGTATTGTATTGTATTGTATTATTAATATATTATAATATTATAACCTATCTGCCATACTGAGTGATTTGTCTTTTCCCTGGAAGCACAGAGAAAATACAACAGGGTTGTTGTGAGGAGAAACTTAAGTATGTACTACACCGCTCTGGGCTCCTTGGAGGAAGAGCGGGATATAAAATGCAAAATAAATAAATAAATAAATAAAAATAAATAAATAAATAACACATCTCATGGGGTCAGGAAATTTGCTCAGATTTCAGAATGTTTATCATTAACACTTCCATGCCTTGGCACCTTCTCCCTCTTCGTGACATTGAGACCAAAGGCATTGTTCTGCCCTGAGGACATTTTACCTCTCTTCTTGATTCTCCTCATAGTACTGCCAATTGCTCCAGGTAATCTGCATTTGAACTGCTGTGAAAAGAGTTCACATATCTTTCAGTGTCTTGGTTATGCTGTCTTGGAGTTCTGTGTCAACAGCTGAAGGGCAGGCAGAAACTCAGTAGATGAAGTTTGCTTTAGCGTTTTCAGAAAGCATTTTTCAGATAAATTGTGAACTGCCCAGGGGCTTTTTTTTGTATGCAGTGATATAAAAATGCAATAAATAAATAAATATAAATTAAATAAATGGAAACTGCACCCATTTAAGCTCTGGCTGTCATGTAGCTCAAGTCCAGGCAGAATATCAAGACAACTTCCAAAGGATTGGAAATGTCATAGGCAGAGGAGTGTGCCATGAGAACTAGCAGAAAGCACAATGACTAGATTCTGAATTCAGTTTCCTGAGAATCTGAAATCTTCTTGTTTTTGTTCTTTTAGAGCAAGGTTCAGCTCTTAAGACTCTAACTCAAAGAGTGCAGGAAAGGTCTGCTAGAATCTGAAAAGTCAGAGAAGTGGCCAAATAAAGTTTCCAGGGGTTGGAGATATGGTGATTTGATGATAGCAAAGGTAGTGTGAAGCTTGCTATGATCTGAGACCAACTAGTTCTTGTTTGCCTGTACAGGACAAACATGGGTCAACAAAAGGTGTGTTTGCATGTTGGCAGAAGGTGCAGATTTTCCTGTGATATTATGGTAAAGATTGGGCTATGTGATGATGGCATGGATTGCTGCCAATAGGAAGTATAAAAGAGGGAAGTAGTCTATTTCTCTCTCACCTATTGAATTCAAATTTGCTCCCACAGCTGTTCACAAAACTAAATGGAATGGAATTATCAACAGTTTCAAATAAGGGTTGCCCACACAGTTTAAACTAAAACAATATTCAAAGGGAATATGGGTGTTTTTCTTTATCAGAAAAATATGAAGAACATCATGGAAAGCCAGAAAAGTGGTGGTTTTTTTGGTGTGAGTCCGGGGATGTCTTGATGATTGTATCAGCAGTTTTACATTTCCTTTTAAAAGACAGATAAATGGTCTTTTAGGTTTTGGTTGCGGTTTGGGTTGTAAAACACCCTGAGATTTTATGTGGGGCGGTATATACCATGGTCAATGGTATCAGAAGCTGCTGAGAGATCCAAGAAAGCCAAGAAATTCCTATCCAGCCCCCAAAAGGGCAACCAGTTAAACCCCACACACTGTGTTCCTGGGTGTGGGGGAAAGATTGCTTCTCAAATGCCAGCTGGGAATCTGAATAAGCAACAGCTCATAAATCCTACCCACCCGGGTTCCCAGCCAATCAGCCCAAAGATCTCATGCAACATAAAGAAGCACTTAACTAAGCTTAAGGTGACTATAGGCCACCTTCAGCCTCAGAAGCAAGATTCCTCTAAACACCAGTTCCAAGGGAGCAACAGCAAGAGAAGAGGCATTCCCTCACCTATTGCTGTGGGTTCTCAGAGGCATCTGGTGGGCCACTGTGTGAAACAGGATGCTGGACTAGATGGGCCTTGGGCCTGATCCAGCAGGGCTGTTCTTATGTAAGAATCCAGGATGGGGCAAAGAAGCTGTGTCCGGGACTGCGCCTGAGTGGGCAACAGCATATCACTGAGTATCTAATAGAAAGAGTAGGTGGAATGTTGCTGAAATGTGCCTAAATGTACCAGTGAATTTTTTTTCCAAAGAGAAGATAAAGAATAAAACCTGGGAATCTAGAGTGCTGGATGTCAAAGTCTCCCAGCCCCTTGGTAAGTAGATATACAAAGCTCATTCATTCCAGCCATCTTTATATTCATGCCTTTGTTATTTTGGAACTCAGAAGTGATCCCAGCAAATGCATCCAAGTATAGCTAGGCTATCAGTCCTTTCCTTATGGAAGTCTTATATTCTAATTAGATTTGATGGCAACTACCATTTCCGGACCAACTTAAGTGACACAACGGGGGAATACTTGACTAACAAGTGGAAGGTTGCCGGTTCGAATCCCTGCTGGTATGTCTACCAAGAAAACCACAGGGTTCTACGGGCGCCAGGAGTCAAAATCAACTCGATGGCACACTTTACCTTTACCTACCATTTCCAGGCTTCCATTTCAGATCTCGGTGAGCAATATGATATAAGGGTCTGTTACAATAGAAAATTAACTAGCCGACCCCGCACAGAACATCTGTGTGTTTTTTGGGGGCGGCTACCTTTGCCCCCCCACCTTCTGCCCCAGGCTCCGGCTGGCCCGTGCCGGGCCTAGGCTGCTAGTCTAAGTGCTGCCTCCACAGCTGGCTAAGTGCTGCTGCTATGGCTATGCCAGGCCCGCCACCACCTCATCTTCGCGGTCAGGCCTGCCGCCGCATCGCCTCCATGGCCGGGCCCGCCGCAGCCACCAATTGTCCTGGGTGCGCCTCAGCCACTCAGGTGCCTCCGCTGCCCAGCCAATCAGCTGGGCACTGGGACGCACATTCCAAGGCTCACTCAGGAGAATTAAATATATAGATTCCTCCTACACTTGGAAAAAACACTTAAGTAATCAGATATTGGGGTCAAAGACACCCTCATTTTAAAACAATGTTTTAAAGTGATTACAATGAGGCTGTTCACATGAGCACGTGAAACCAGGCTAAGGGAGTAGGGATGTGCACAAAACCGGTTTGCCCAGTTCGGTTCAAATTTGAACCAGGTTAGAACCAGGAGGGGGTGGTTCGGTTTTGGTTTTGCTCGAACCACCCCCTGGTTCGGTTTGAGTTCGAACCAGTTCGAACCAGTTTTAACCGGTTTGAAAATCCAAAAATTGGTAGGATGGTAGCTGGCACCCAGGGGTGCCTGCCACCCAAACCCCAAAGCAATCGGACACTCGTACGATTTTTTATGAATTTTTGAAATATATTTCTATTTTTTCTCATAGGGTATAATGGGACTCGAACCAGCCCATTATTCCCTATTGTGGTGCACCCATGGGTGCCAACAACCATGCAAACCCCGAAGCAATTGGACACCCCTATGATTTTTTATGAATATTTGAACTATTTTTAATTATTTTTCTCATAGGTTATAATGGGACCCGAACCAGCCCATATCCCCTATTGTGGAGCACCTAGGGGCATAAATGTGGGGTGGGTGGTAGACAACCAGGGGTGCCTACTATCTACAAAGTTCCAAGGCAATCAGACACTCCTCTGATTATTGGTGAATTTTAAAATTGTTTTGGAATTCCTCATAGGGAATAATGAGGATTGCAGCAAATGTATCGCTTCACGTCAAGGAGAAAGGGGTGTCCTAGAGTGAAGTGTGGTTGGTGGTAGTTCCCAAGGTGGGCAAGGAAGCTATCAGAATTATTTGAAAGGAATTGGGCAAAGGGCTGGTTTTTAAGTGATTTTTGAAGTTTACACGTCTTTAAGGTTTTTCTCCATAAAGAAGCATGGAGGTGTCAGCAAATGTATAGCTTCACGTCAAGGGCAAAGGGGTGGCCTAGGGCAGAGTGTGGTGGGTGGTAGTGCCCAAGGGGGGCCAGGAAGCTATCAGAATTATTTGAAAGGAATTGGGCAAAGGGCTGATTTTAAAGTGATTTTTGAAGTTTATGTGTCTTTAAGGTTATCAGATGAGCGTGGATTCATGGTTTGTCATTGAAAATCTTATATGCTATCAAAGAATCTACACTCAGAACACTTCAGAAACAACAAAACCCAGTACCCCATGGACCCTATGGGGGTGGTTAGCACCCTCTGTTCACTACACCACCACTCACTCTGGGCCACCCCAGCACCCCACAAGTGGCTTTAAGGTTTTTCTCCATAGGGAAGAATGCAGTAGGGGTGTGCAATTTGGATTTTCGGTGTTTCTATTCGGATCTGAATCAAAACACCTCCGATTCATTCTGTATCCGAATCTGGCCCTTCCGAATCACCCCCAATTCGATTCAGATCCAAATTAATATGAATCTGAATCTGAATTGATTTGGATAGAAAAATGGGTCCTGGGGCCAAAAGAGTGGGGTGGCATGGTAGTACCTAATGGGTGGAAGCTACCACGCAAATTGCAGAGGGATTGGCCAAAGGGCTGATTTTTGGTGAGTTTTCAAAGTTTTACTGTCTTTGGGGCAGATTGGGGGCATAACGTTGAATCTGTGCCAAAAGAGTGGGGTGGGGTGGTAGTGTCTAATGGGTGGAGGCTACCACCCCAATTTCAGAGTGATTGGGCAGAGGGCTGATTTTTGGTGAATTGTTGAAGTTTATGTGTCTTTAATGTTTCCCCCCATTAGGTATAATGGAGGGTGTATCGCTTCACATCAGGGGGAAAGGGGTGGCCTAGAGCAGTGTGGGGTTTGTGGTAGTGCCAGGTAGGGGCAAGGAAGCTACCTGAATTTTTTCAAAGGATTTGGGCAGAGGGATCATTTTTGGTGAATTGTTGAAGTTTATGCGTCTTTAAGGTTTTTCCTCATAAGGTATAATGGAGCTTTCAGCAGCCCCATAAGTGCACTTGGGGGGTGCTGGGGTGGCCCAGAGCAAGTGGTGGTGTAGTGCACATAGGGTGCCAACCACCCCCATGGGTTTCTAACCCATGGGGTACAGGGTTCTGTTGTTTTTCTTCTGAGTGTAGATTCTATGATAGCAAATGAGAGCAGAGTGGATTCATGGTGTCTCATTGAAAATCTCATTTGCTATCATAGAATCCACACTCAGAACACGCGACTTCAGCCTGTTTGGCATTAACACTTCCATGCCTTGCTCTCTTCTTTCTTTTAGGGACACTGAGACCAAAGGGATCTTTCTGCCATGAAGACATTTTATATTTTCCTGTTGCTTATCTTCATAGGATTGCTAATTGCTCCAGGTAACCTGCATTTGAATGTAATGGAAAATATAAAGGAATGTTTGTGTAATGAATGTATTTCCTGGAAAAGTAGCTGTCAAGAGAGTTTTGCATTGCTTCAGAGAGTTTTGCATTTGCACCATTCCCACCATTTGTGAAATAGCACTCATGCAACTGTAATACACACAGTGCTCAAATGCATGCAGAATGCTGTCCGATATGCCCATTTTTAAGCATTTTAAACTCTGCACTTTCATTTGGTTTCATGATGGCATTTCTGTATTTTTAAAAGCTGCTGCGTTTTTAACTTCTGTACTGTCGTCGTTTTCATTGGTTGAGTTTCTGACTAACTCCCATCTCTTACAACTTTAAAAAAGGCATTCAAGATGCATTTATTCATCCAGGCTTTTAATTAGATACTGAAGTGGGTCTCACGATCAGTGAGACCTGCGTTTGCCAAAACTGCGGGGAGAGTGGGCTAAGCCCGCTCTCCCCGCAGATGATCACTCAGGAGCCCTGGGCGGCCGGATCAGCTGCCCAAAGGATTGCCGGCTCCGTGATGGAGCCAGCGGGGGCTGGGGGGAGCAGGGGCCGCATGGCCCTTGGAAGCCCAGTATGCCCTGCGTGAGTACTCTCTCTCTCTCTCTCTCTCTCTCTCTCTCTCTCTCCCCTCAATCCCCTTCCTAATGATTCCAAGCATGGAATTGGTATTTTTCACAGCTGCCACACATTGTGTGGATACTTTTCATGGCTTTCCACCATGGCTTAAAGAACTCTCTCCTGGTCATTCGCAGCTCAGACCCCATCAGCATATATGCATCACTTTACACTTCCTAACACTGAACCACATCTGCCATTTTTTGCCCACTCCCCCAGTTTGGAGATATTCTTTTGGCTCTACCCACAATTTGTTTTGGATTTTCTTACCCTAAATAGTTTGGTGTCATCTGCAAATCTGGCCACCTCACTGCCTACCCTAACTTCAAGATCATTTATGAGTAATTTTTGGAAGGGCGGTATAGAAATCGAATAAATAATAATAAGTAGTACATCACCTAAATGGAAGATTAGATTAGAAAATAAAATCTCCAGGCTTAGATCAGATGCTAGTAAACTGAAAGATATGAAAGACAAGAAGCTGAAGTATGAAAACACCAAACAGTATCTGATCCAAAAATACCACCTAGATTCAAGGAAAATTAGAGAAGTCCTGGAAATAATAAAGCAGCAAATAATGGCAGTGTCAAAGAAGATTAGCAGATACGAAGCCAGAATTACACAACACAGGCAGAATCTCCAATTCCAGTCGAATCAGAGACGTTCCTACCAAAGCATAGATGTAGAAACTGCAAGAAACATAGAAACACCAAATAAAGAAGAAACAGTGCAATCCTGGGGGAAATTATGGGACAATCCAATAGATTATAATAAAAAAGCAGGCTGGATGAAAGAGGTCAAAAAATGTAACCAACAAATGCAAGATCTAATAATAACTCCAGAATTAATCAGTGAAAGAGCAAAGAAAATTAAAAATTGGACTGCTCCAGGCGACGATGAACTGCATAGCTTTTGGCTTAAACACCTAACAAGCCTTCATAAACAACTATCAAAACAGTTCAATCACATTTTGCAAGGAGGTGATATTGAACAATGACTTACAACTGGGAAAACTCATCTCATAATGAAAGATGCAGCAAAAGGTGCAGTTTCGACTTCCAAGTAATTAGAAGACCAATAACCTGCCTGCCAACCATGTTCAAATTATTAACTGGTATAATAGCAGATGAAGTGATGCAACACTTATTAACTAACAAACAGCTTCCAGTTGAACAGAAAGAAAATTGCACAAACACCAGAGGCACAAAAGACCAGCTGCTGATTGACAAAATGATTTTAGAAAACTGCAAGAGAAGAAAAACAAATCTAAGTGTTGGATGGATTGACTACAAGAAAGCGTTTGACTCATTGCCTCACACATGGATACTAAAATGTTTAGAAACAACTGGTGTCAGCAAAAACATTCAGATATTTATTTAAAAAGAAATGAGCACGTGGAGTACACAATTAACAATCAATGACGAGACACTTGGACAGGTTAGCATTAGAAGAGGCATTTTCCAAGGGGACTCACTATCCCCTCTGTTGTTTGTAATCGCCATGACCCCACTTCGATCCACTGCTAAAGACTGTCTGTATATTCAGTAGCGATATAGCAATGGAGTTTGGACTAAACAAGTGTGCTGCACTAATAATGCACAGAGGAAAAATAAGAAAAACAGAACGAATAGAACTGCCCAATGGAAGCAATATCAAGAACCTGTAAGAGAAAGAACATTGCAAATACTTGGGCATACTCCAGGCTGATAACATTGCACACACTGAAGTTAAAAGAAAAATGGGAAGTGAATACATCGGGAGAGTTAAAAAAATCCTAAAGTCCAAACTCAATGGTGGGAACACCATATAAGCCATAAACACCTGGGCTATACCTGTTATCAGATACACTGCAGGAATAATAGACTGGACCCAGGCAGAGCTAGAGACGCTAGATCGTAAGACCAAGAAAATCATGACAATCAATCATGCTCTGCACCCCCGCAGTGATGTCGATAGGCTATACCTCCCTCGCAGCTCAGGTGGAAGAGGAATGCTGCAAGTCCATCAAACAGCAGAGGACGAGAAAAGAGGCCTTGAAGAATACATAAACGACAGTGAAGAAGATGCACTTCAAATGGTCAATAATGAGAAACTATTCAACACCAATGAAACAAAGCAGGCCTATAATAAAGAACAAGTCAAGAACAGACATCACCAAGACCGGGCAATGGCTTAAGAATGGCAACTTGAAGAAAGAAACAAAGGGTTTAATACTGGCTGCACAAGAACTGGCACTAAGAACAAATGCAATAAGAGCCAAAGTCAAAAAATCAACAACAAACAGCAAGTGCCGCCTTTGTCAAGAAGCAGATGAAACAGTGGACCACCTAATCAGCTGTTGTAAAAAGATCGCACAGACTGACTACAAACAAAGGCATGACAAGGTAGCAGGGATGATACACTGGAACATCTGCAAAAAATACAAGCTACCTGTAGCCAAAAATTGGTGGGACCATAAAATTGAAAAAGTTGAAGAAAATGAAGATGTAAAAATATTATGGGACTTCTGACTACAAACAGACAAACATCTACTACACAATACACCAGATATAACTGTAGTCGAGAAGAAAGAAAAACAAGTTAAAATAATCGACATGGCAATACCAGGGGATAGCAGAACAGAAGAAAAAGAAATAGAAAAAAATCACAAAATAGAAAGATCTACAAATTGAAATTGAAAGTCTGTGGCAGAAAAAGACCAAAATAATCCCATTGGTAATTGGCGCCCTGGGTGCAGTTCCAAAAGACCTTGAAGAGCACCTCAACACCATAGGAGCCACACCATCAGCCAATTACAAAAAGCAACTTTACTGGTAACAGCCTATATTCTGTGACGATATCTATAACAATTGACAATAAAATGCAGCCATCCCACGTCCTTGGGAAGGACTCGATGTCTAGATAAAACAAACCAGTCCATATCACCTGTCTGACTGTGTAAGTAAATAAATAATAATACATTTTAAAGCACTGGTCCCAGTTCAGATCCCTGGGGGACCCTACTTCCTTACTTCCCTCCATTTAAAGTCCATTTATACCTACCCTCTGTTTCCTGTCCTTCAACCAGTTACTAATCCACACATGAACCTTATTCCATGACTGCTGTGTTTTCTCACGAGTCTTTGTCAAAAGCTTTTTGAAAGTCCAAGTATACAATGTCATTGGATCACCTTTATTCACATGCCTGTTGATACTCTCAAAGAACTCTGAAAGATTGGTGAGACAAGATGTACCTTTGCAGAAGACATACTCATTCTCCTTCTATATGCTTATCAATTATATTTTTGAGGATGCTTCCCATCAATTTGCCTGTCACAGATGTTAAGCTTACTGGCCTGTAATTTCCTTTATCTTCCCTGGATCCCTTTTTTGAAAATTGGTGCTATATTGGCTGTTTTCCAGTCCTCTGGTACAGAGCCTGCTTTTAGGGATAAGTTACATATTTTTGCAAGGAGGTTGACAGTTTCATGTTTGAGTTCTGTAAGGACACTTGGGTGGATGCAATCTGGCACAGGTGATTTATTAATTTTCCCAGTCAGTTTAGAACATAATCTCTCCTCACCTCTATCTGACTCAGTTCTTTAGCCTCTGTCCCTGAGAAGCTCTGTTAAAGTACAGGTATATGCTCAGTATCTTCCACCATAAAGACAGATGCAAAGAACTCTTTTAGCTTCTCTGCAATCTCCTTATCCTCTTTAATAGTCCCTTTTACTCCCTCATCATCTAACAGATCAACTGCCTCCCTGGCAGAGTTTTGTTTTGTTTGGTTTTTTTTGCTTCTGATGCCTTTAAAGAAGTTTTTGTTATTTTGTTTGTTTGTTTGTTATTCCCCTTGATGCTTTTAGCTAAATGTTTCTCAAACTCTCTTTTCGCTTCCATTATTGCCTTCTTGCATTTCTTTTGCAAGAGTTTGTGTTCCTTTCTGTTGTCTTCATTTGGGCAGGCCTTCCAATTTCTGAAGGCAGTTTATGGCTTCCTTGACTTCTAAGCCATCCTGGATGTCTAATCTAGTCTAGAATGTGCAAATGAATGTCTCATGAAAACAGTTTTCAAGAGGTTGGAAATGTCATGGGCAGAGTTGTGTGCCATGAGAACATGGAGAAAGCACAATGATTGGATGCCAATTCAGTTTCCTGAGAATCTGGAACCTATTTTTGTGCTTTTAAAGTCAGCTCTTGGGTCTGTGAATTTATGACTGACCAAGTGTAGGCAATGACTGCTGAGAAGTGGTTGGACATGTGGCTTCAGTGTCCTTGGCAGTGTCCTATATGACTAGAAAAACCAAAACCAACTGCAAAATAAGAGAAGTTAATCAAAAGCACCTTATTTGCCTAAAGTATGACAATTTTTTGAATACTGCTAATAATTGTAATTCTATTATTTTGAAACTGACTAGTTCTTGTTCACTTGGGCAGGATTCCCATGGTTAAAAGGTGATACAATCTGTCTGAAAAATGGAGGTGCTTGCAGACGTACCTGTTTTCCTATGGATGTCGCTGGCAAATGTTTTCATAAAATGCTGTGCTGTCGATAGTAAGTACAAAACAAAAGTCTATTTCTATCCCACATGCTCCAACAGCTGTTCACAAAACCATGATACACAATGCAAATGAATGATCAACAGTTTTCAGCCTGTCCCCACAGTTCTAACTCAAATAATATTAAAATGTGGGACTTTTGAATCTATGACGCTTTCATCTATATGAGGCTTTGATAGAAAGCCACAAAAGTGGTTGTGGGGGAATAAAAGAGCATTGATGATTAATGAATGATGTCTGAGTAGTTTTGCTATTTGAACTTTTTTAAGCTGCATAAACTACTTTGCTCTCTGGAAGTCCAAAATTACAAAGTACTGGTATGACACTCCAGAGAAACCAAGACTCCAGTATTCAAAGCATATGTATGGCTGGAATGAGAATAGACATAGAATGATAGAACCATAGAGTTGAGTGGAACTTGTAGACCCTCTAGTCTAACACCCTGCTTGATGCACAGGGGGTCTACAGCTAGAACAACCACCACAACAGATAGCTATCTAGTTTCTGCTTGAAGACCTCAAGGAAAAAAACCCCATTTCCAAATTATTGATTGCATTGCTGAACTCCTCTTACCTTTAAGAAGTTTCTCCAAAAGGTCAAAGAAAATGTATCCTCCTGGAATTGAAGCCATTAGGTCTTTCCTATGGAGGAGCAGAGAAAAAGTCTTTGCCCTCTTCTATGAGGCATCCTTTCAAGTGTTTGAAGAATGCAATCGCATCTTCTATAATTGCAAACTGGATTTCTTTTATGTATGTATGTATGTATGTATGTATGTATGTATGTATGTATTTATTTATTCAATTTCTATACTGATTTTCATTAAAATAATCTCAAAATGGTTTACAATATAGTTAAAACAATGTATAGTTAAAATACAAAAAGTACAGATAATAGAAATATAGAAATAATATCTCTATTTAAATATGTGAAAACCCATTAAAAACAATAATACACAAAAACACAAAGCTGTAGTTGTAAAAACAATACTTTCATTTAAAAGACTGAGTGAAGAGCCACATCTTTACTTGTTTCCTGAAAACTGTCATGGAGACTGAGGAGCGGATGCCAGCAGGGAGAGTATTACAATGCCTGAAGACATTTTGTGAAGACATGAACCTGATTCAAACATTTTGATGTACACTCGTACATGTGTTTGTGTGGATGCCTGTATGCGTGTTCATTTCAAAAGTGAGCCTGGGTACAGGTCCTTCAAACAGTTAATGAATCTGCCCTGGGGTGATTGGTAAACACCCCCCAAATTGCATTTGGGCTTTGTGTGGGGAAATTAGCTCAGAGTGGAGCAGTTCCACGTCAGAATAAATGTAATACAAAGTGTTGGTTACAGGAAAATGACTGCTTGAGAAAGACATGTTTATTTTATTTATTTATTTATTTATTTATTTATTTATTTATTTATTTATTTATTTATTTATTAGATTTATATACCACCCTTCTGAAATGGCTCAGGGCCGTCTGTGATGTTCAAAATCACAGAAGCTTTTATTTGTGGGTAAGGGGTACAGTGGAATAAGAGTCACTAAAATTACCATGCAACTGCTAAGAGGAAATTTAGCTTAATGTCCAAATTAAAGTAGCTTCTAGGCTGGGCAGAGAGATTCAAAGCAACAGGCTCTTGGATTTAGGAGAAAAGAGACAGGGATAGAAGGAGCCAGGATTGGGGTGCATTAGTTATACAATCTCATTTCTTCCTTCAGTAGTGGATGGATTCTTGTGGCTCGGGAGCGATCAATGGACATCTTTTCTCATGGGTAGACTGGGGAGCAGCAAGTAGTGGAGAATCAAGGGGGTTAGATGGCAAGGATGGATCCAAAGGGTGTCCATTCTCATGAAGCCATCTCTAGGTGTTAGTAAAAAGGTCAGTGCAGATTGGTTCTGGCAAAGGGACCAATCTAAGGCCTGGAAGAAGGGTGTCCTGCAGAGTAAAACACAATTAAGTGGTACAGCAAATGTCCACTGCAGCATCAATGAAACGGGTGACTCTACAAGGTGGTGGCCAAGTGGGTAGTACTGGAGGCCAAGGGGAGCACACTGGCTCAAGAATTCAGGGGCAGATAAAGCCCAAAATGTGTCCTGAGGAGACATTCCAAGCAACCTTCTTTCTTGACTAGGGCAGTTCTGGGAATCTCAAAAGATCCCATTGTTTTGTCTGCTGTGCTGCACTATAACACAATGCATGAATAGGATGATGAAAATGGAGTGGCTGAATGTACAAACTACTAGTACAATAGTTATATAATGCTTGTCAACCAAAGTTCTCAAAGCGGTGTACATAGAAAAATAAATAATATATCAAGATGGCCTCCTGTCCCCAAAGGGTTCACAATCTAAAAAGAAACATAAGGCAGATACCAGCAACAGCCACTGGAGGATGCTGTGCTGGGGTTGAATAGGGCCAGTTGCAAACATGGGAACTCTTTTTGGTTGGAAACACCTAGTAAATTAATCAGCATTATAATGGGTACATCTCCAAGTTCCTATCGCTCCTTCCAGCCTTCTTTTGGTAAGGAGGGAATGTGCATTTGTGGAGCCTTATCTGACTTCCCTGCTGAGATAATTGGCTTGTAGCTCTGAAGCATCTATGGAGGAGAGGTAAACCAAAGGAGGGTCAATCATGCAGAGGGACCTTGAACAGAGAGTTAAGTGCTGTGAGTTAACTTTGGGAGTCTAATCAGGTTCCCAGCATGGGGAAGGAGTAAGGTGAGCTCCTCTTTGAAAATTTGGCTCTTTTGCAGCTGCTAAATCTAGGGGAAACTGTTCCAGTCAATGCCTACCGAGTGACTGTTCCCCAATATGCCAACAAATGGATAGCTCATGATGCTGTGAGGCTCCTGAGCATGTCAAAAGTGAGATCCATAAGCCTGCAGTCTCAAACATAGGCAGAGTGGCTTCTTGAAGCTGGAAGAAAAGCAGTGCTGGCAACAAAATGCATGGTACAGATTAAATGTATATTTCTGTACCTGGGTTCACCCCTACTTTATCTGATGATACTTAGCCCTGCAGACCTATATATTCTCTTTACAATATCACACACACTAATACTGACTTCTTCTCCCAACAGCCCCAGGAGGGTATCTGGACACAGAACCAGATAGGTGGAAGTGGGATGTGAACCCTGTAATGCCTAGGAGGATGAGGCTTCCTACCCTCTTCAGCAGACTGAGTCATTTCTGTGTTCCAGATCTTGCTTCGGACATGGATCCCATCCCATCCTAGGATGTAAATGGGTGTATCTGTTTGGAAATCCTAGCCTGTGAGCAGGAAATAAAGTTGCTACATAGCTACTATGCTGCCTCTGCCTACTTCTTTCATGTTGTGGAATGGACACAGATGGCCCATGTGATGGAGAACAAGTTCCTTGGGCAAGGAACCACCTGCACATGGTCATAAGTATGCAAAGGAAGCATATGTCTATATGCTGCTAGAATTTTCCATGAATTAAAAATAAGCTATATGCTAGAACTGACGTGATATTTGTGCTTCCTTACTGTAGCGGATAGCCACTAGCTAATGGTGGATTTAAGCCCAGCCTTTATCTTTAAGCCAGCCCACATGGGGAAAAATGCTGATTCATTCCCTCCATGATTTCTCAACAAAGGTTGTTCTGCTGGTATCACTGCCACCAAACCCACTTTTTAACCAAGTTTAATCCATCCATGGTGTGGGCAAAATTCCAGGAAAACTCTCTTTTATCAAATGGAAAAATACAAAAACCTCCTGCGTGCAGCCTACATGTGGGGAGAAAACTTGGTAGGTTGCTGAACAATTAACCTTGAGGTGTGTCTGCACCAGTGTAAAATAGGGGTGTGCATAAAACCGGCTGGCCTGGTTTGGTTCGAGTCCAGAAAGAGGCCAGAAAAGAGACTCTGGTCGGGCCATGGTGATGATGTGAGAGCCCAGCGGTGGGAGGGGAACCCTTCCTACAGGAAGCTCTCTGAAGGGGCTGAAGGTAATTTTTTTAAACTTAAAAAAAAAATTACGGACTTATGCGGGGGTTTGGTTCCAATCCGGATGGAACCTTGTCTGTGTGTGTGTGTTTCAGTTTGACCCCAAAGCCCCGAACCGAACCACTGAACCTCTGGACCAGTTCTTCACATCCCTAGTGTAAAGCCCCCTTTTCCTGAGTTAAAAATCCACTCAGAGACAGGTGAAATTACAAAGCATAAAAAGAGAAAACTTTATTCAAAAGACTACAGACTGCTTCAGTCTGAGGCTCGTCTAGGAGCTTCAGTTACAGGTAACAGAGACACTCAGTACGTGCAAGAATACTTCAAAAAGTATTCTAGTTGATAGTGGGAGTGGTACCCTTTAAAAACCATGGTTACTCAGTTGCATAGAACATAAATACAAGAAAATACAAAAGCCCTCTTGTTGGAAAGAAAGCGCTCAGGCTAGCGTTGCACTTAGCTTGTTACATTACAGATAAAAACCCAATAAAGCAGTTGTAAGGACTTGCAATGCACAAAATCAAAATAATCTAATGCAGGTTGCTAAACTTTTCCCTGAAGCCAATTCCTTGGCTTCCCTCCTGAACTCACCATATCCATGACAGAGGATTCAAGCTTCCTGCAATCCTGTCTCTCCAGGATCTGCAGATGTCCTTCCATGAGAGAATTCTTCAGGCTAGATTTGACCATCAGGCAGCAAAAGCTCAATCGCTCACCACTAAGCCTTCTGCCCGTCCTCTCGCATCTCCTGCCTGGCTGCTTCTGCCCATAAGGACACCCTTCATTTCCTGCCTCCAGGCCTCCTAGGTCCTGGTCACCATGTGCTGAGTGGCTGATCCCTTGAGGTCACTGCCTGACAGACAGGACAGGGTTCACTTCTAGTTCACACTTTAGGAAAAAAGTAAAAGCTGTTCCTGACTGATCACAACACTTACAAATGCTGATTTTGGTGGTTTACCATTGTCTTTGGTGGGAGGAGATCTGGTCTTGTGGCAAAGTAAAGTAAAGTTGTGTCATCAAGTCTGTGTCAACTCCTGGCGACCACAGAGCCATGTGGTTGTCTTTGGAAGAATACAGGAGGGGTTTACCATTGTGCCATCTTGTGTGTAGTATGAGATAATGCCTTTCAGCATCTTCCTATATCGCTGCTGCCTGATATAGGTGTTTTCCATAGTCTGGGAATCATACCAGTGGGGATTTGAACTGGCAACCTCTGTCTTGCTAGTCAAGTCATTTCCACACTGTGCCATTAGGTGGCTACGTCCTGTGGTAGCAAGCATGAATTGTCCCCATTGCTAAGCAGGGTCATCCCTGGTTGCATTTCAATGGGAGACTACATGTTTAAGCACTGTAAGATCCCTTAGGGGATAGGGCCACTCAGCAAAGAGTGCCTGCCTGCCTGCTTGCATGGAGAAGGTTCCAAATTATCTCTCTGACATCTCCAAGATAGGTTAAGACAACAGCTGGATAGCCAATGAGAGACCTTGGAGAAGCTGCTGCCGGTCTTTGTAAACAATACTGAGCTATATGGTCTGATTTGGTACGCCACTGCCGAATATTTATATACTCACCAGATTCCCCTTTACAAGTATAACTCACAAACTGGTTCAATGGACTGCACCTGGTTTAGGCAGACACTGTAGTGGTCGTGGGATAAGAGGACAAGTACATGGTGGATTGCTAACTGGTTGAAAGACAAGTAACAGAGGGTAGGTATAAATGGAGAGTTTTCACAATGGAGGGAAGTAAGAAGTGGGGTCCCCCAGGGATCTGTCCAGTGACAGGTGCTTTTTAATTTATTCATAAATGATCTAGAAGTAGAAGTAAACAGCGAAGTGGCAAAATTTGCTCTCTGGGGGCTGTTGGGAGAAGAAGTCAGTATTAGTGTATTTGATATTGTAAAGAAAATATATATTGGTCTGTAGGGCTAAGTACCATCAGATAAAGTAGGGGTGAAACCAGGTGCAGAAATACGCTTTTTCTCTTTCGGTTAGTGAAATCCAAAACAGATTGTGAGGAGATCCAAAAGGATCTCTCCAAACTGTGTGAGTGGGTGACAAAGTGGCAAATGTGGTTCGATGTTGGCAAGTGTAAAGTGATGCACATTGGGATGAAAAACCCCAACTTCAAATATACACTGATGGTATCTGAGCTTTCAGTGACTGACCAGGAGAGGGATATTGGGGTCATGGGGGACAGCTCGTTGAAAGAGTCGACTCAATGTGTAGCAGCTGTGATAAAGGCCAATTCCATCCTAGGGATCATGAGGAAGGGGTTGAAAATAAAACGGCTAATATTATAATGCCCTCGTACAAAACTATGGTGCGGCTACACCTGGAGTACTGTGTACAATTCTGGTCATCACATCTAAAAAAGGACATTGTAGAACTGGAAAAGGTGCAGAAGAGGGCAACCAAGGTGATCAGGAACCTAGAGCATCTTTCTTATGAGTCAAGGCTACAGCATCTGGGGCTCTTTAGTTAGAAAAAAGATGACTGCGGGGAGACATGATAGAGGTCTATAAAATCATGCATGGAGTGGAGGAAGTGGATAGAGATAAATTCTTCTCCCTCTCACATAACACTAGAACTAGGGGGTCATCCCATGAAATTGATTGTCAGGAAATTTAGGACCAAGAAACGGAAGTACTTTTTCACACAACGCATAATCAACTTGTGGAATTAATTCTCTGCCACAAGATGTGGTGACAGCCAACAACCTGGATGGCTTTAAGAGGGAGTTGGATAACTTCATGGAGGAGAGGTCTATCAATGGCTGCTAGTCGGAGGGCTATGGGCCACCTCCAGCCTCAAAGGCAGGATGCCTCTGAGTACCAGTTGTAGGGGAGTAACAGCAGGAGAGAGGGCATGCCCTCAACTCCTGCCTGTAGGCTTCCAGTGTCATCTGGTGGGCCACTGTGCGAAACGGGATGCTGGACTAGATGTGCCTTGGGCCTGATCCAGCAGGGCTGTTCTTATGTTCTTAAACATCATCATGTTCGGCCGGGTAACCACACCACCCGGGACAGACAAAGAGGATTTGGGGGGCCCCAGGGGCTGTAGAGGCCCTGAACTTTGGCCTGGAAGTCCAGGTGTAAGACTGTACATAAAAACAGCCCAGTGGATCAGACCTCTGCCTACTTCTTCCATGTTGTGAGGAATGGACACAGATGGCCCATGTGATAGAGAACAAGAACCCTGGGAAAGGAACCACCTGCATGTGGTCGAAAATATGCAATGTTAGCATATATCTATATGCTGCTAGCCTAACTAGTCCAGCACCCTGTTTCCTACAGTCATCCATCAGATGCCTCTGGGAAGCCCACAGGCAAGAGGTGAGAGACAGCAACCTCTCTCTTGCTGTTGCTCCCCTGCAACTGATATTTAGAGGTATATGGGCTCTGAGGCTAGAGGTGGCTTATAGTTACCAGACTAGTAGCCATTGATAGACCTGTCCTCCATGAATTTATCAAGCTCCTTTTAAAGCCATCCAAGTGCATCATATCACCCAATAATCATGGTCTGAGGCAATATAATGCCTATTGGAGGACTTTTTTCACCTAAAACAAACCCAATGAAAAATTCCTCTGATATTGATAAACTGTTCAATACAAATCCACATCATGTGGTATTATATTGAACAGTCTCAGTTTTAGTTCAGAGACAGCTCCTTTGTAGGTACAGTGGGTACCTGCAGCAGCAGCAGCAGCATTTAAAATTGCTAGCTTTCTTTCCCTGGTTTCACCTTATAATGCACCAGAAAAAGGAAGCAATATTGTGTGCTTTTCCAGGTGCATTACTGGGGGTGGGGGTGGGGAAATGGCCATGCCCTGTAACTATAGGGCACAGCTATTCCCGCCCCCCACAATAATGCACTAGGAAAAGTACACAACATCATAACATCCTTTCCTGATGCACTATAGGAGAAAGACCAGGGAAGGAAAGGTGGCAATTAAAAAACACACCTGATTTATTGAGAGAAGCTGATCTTCATTAAGAGGTAAGCCTTCCATTCCCACCCACAACCCGATGCACTGATGTGATCCAAGATACCTTGGGGCTGAATGCATGATCCTGATAATGATGCCCATACCCAGCCTACTCCAGAAGAGTGAGAGTGGAAAATGAATAGCATGCACAGTGGAAGGGCAGTGTCAGTGCATGGTGAGGTGGTGCCTGTTGTAGGTGCGGGGCCAGCATCAGGACCCCCTTTGTCACTCCCTTAACACATGCATGAAACAACTGCCTCATCATTCCTCATGGTAGGGCTGCCCTGTCAAAGAGCAGCACTGCTCTAAAGCAGGACTGCACAATGTGGGTACTCCTGCAGATGTTGAACTGATTGATTGATTGATTGATTGATTGATTAAGTGCCGTCAGGTCGGTGTCGACTCTTAGCGACCACATAGATAGATTATCTCCAGGATGATCTGTCTTCAACTTGGCCTTTAAGGTCTCTCAGAGGTGCATTAATTGCTGTCGTAATCGAGTCCACCCACCTTGCTGCTGGTTTTCCTCTTCTTCTCTTTCCTTCAACTTTCCCTAGCATTATAGACTTCTCAAGGGAACTGGGTCTTCGCATAATGTGTCTGAAGTATGATAGTTTGAGCCTGGTCATTTGTGCCTTGAGTGAAAATTCTGGATTGATTTGTTCTATGTTCCATTTGTTTGTTTTCCTGGCTGTTCAAGGTATCCTCATAAGTCTTCTCCAGCACCATAGTTCAAAAATCTCAATGCTTTTTCTATCTTGCTTCTTCTAAGTCCAGCTTTCGCATCCATAGAGTATCACGGGGGAAAACCATTGTCCGAACAATTCTAATATTTGTAGGTATAGACACATCATGACATTTAAATATCCTTTCCAAGGCCTTCATTGCAGCCCTACCAAGAGCTAGTCTGCAGCATATTTCTTGACTGCTGGATTCTTTATTGTTGAAGGTCGATCCTAAAATGTTGAACTCCAGCTCCCATAATCCCTGACTATTGGCCACTGTAGCTGGGGATTCTGGGAGCTGTAGTTCCAAAACAGCTGGATGGCCAAGTTGTGTAGCCCTGCTCTAAAGCATTGACTGTACTGATCTCCAAGAATCTCCATGCCATTAACCTTTAAGAATGTCCATGCCATTAAAGCAGAGAGGGCAAGCTGCTACCTGTTCTCCCCAGGGACCTTCTTCCTCCCCCCCTCCCCTACATGTGCCCTAAGATCAAGAACACCATAGGGACATAGGATGGATCTTTTTGTCCTTGACATTTAATGAGTAGAGAATAATTTCCATCATTTACTTATTAATTTTTGTACCTGATGTAGGCAGGAAGACAGCTGCAGTGTCTCTTTATCTGAATAAACTGGACAGGGTGTAACTCAACCGAATGAGCAGAAACACTAATTGGCTCAAAGATGGGGTTGAATCTAATTTCCTCTAGAAAGTAAGTTCCTAATGGAGCTCTGCAAGATTAGATTGTGAGTGATAATGCCATGTTTCTTGAAGGGGTTGAATGTTTCCAGAAGGTTTGTCACTAGACCTATTAACATTATAATCAAAGAGAGGACAAGGAATATAAGCTGGGACATTCAATTTCTAGATGACAGAATCTCCCAATCTCTGGTAAGTAGCTGAAGAAAAGTACATTTTAGCCATCTGTCTTTATACTTTTGCTGTTTTGGAACTAAGCAATTGCTATTGCATAATGCAGCACCTGCAGCAAACTGTAGCTATAACCCTCCTATTATGGAGCATAGGAAGGTACTTTACACTAATTCAAACCATTGGTCCATCTAGTGCAGTACTGATTACAATGACTGTCAGCAGCTCTCCAAGGTTTCAGACAGGAAATCTACTTGGAGATGCCAGAGATTGAACCTCAGACCTTCTACATGCAAAGCAGATATTCTGCTACTGTGCTAGGCCATTCCAGTTATGCTTTCTAGTATCTGAATTCACTAATTCTTATTCACTAGAGCCTGCAATTTCAGTTCATGGAGAACAAAATCATCATAAGGTATAGTAGTCTTCTCTTGGCTTTATTTATAAATAAATAAATATTTCTGTGCTTGGAAAAAAGCTAGTCTTTGATGCTCTTCTCATGATGAGTGAGAAGAGCCTGGGGAGGGTTTGCAGGGAGAGCGGGCTTAGCCCACTCTCCCCGCACACAAGCAGCAGTCTGCTCCGGATTGCCGGCTTTGTTACAGAGCCGGCAGGTGCTGGGAGGATTGGGGGCCGTGTGGCCCCTGGAAGCTCCAGCATGCCCTGTGTGAGCGCTCAGGGCATGCTGGAGAGACCCCCGAGGCGGGAGGTTGCTTTTCAGCCTCCTGGTTGGGCTTCTACTCATGAGTTGCTGTGGCGCGGAGCCACAGCGTGACAACTCATGATAGGGAAGCCCGGGTTAGCGGAGCTCTGCTAACCTGGGCTTAGGGGAGGGCTACTTAAGCGGGTGACCCGCTTAAGAACCACTGTGCTTGCAGCCGATCCCAGTGGTTCTACCATTATGTGAATAGCCTCTGTATCAGCTAACAGGCTCCATTTCAAGCTTCAGCTGAAAGTTCTCAGTTGAATGGTTTGTCACCATCCCTCAGTTCATATCTTTGGTGACAGATGCATGACATCTCAACTTGTTTTATCATTCATTCATTCATTCATTCATTTGATTTGATTTGATTTGATTTGATTTCTATACTGCCCTTCCAAAAATGGCTTAGGGCAGTTTACATTAAAACTTGTGTGCTTTAGATTATTGTTACCTGTTAAATAAATTTGGGTAATCTATACTAAATGTTAGAGAGAGTGTTGGGAACACATTTGATCCTTTGTGGGGATTAAACACTGAGGCTATTCACATGGTCTGCAAAAATCGGGCTAAGGGAGCCTAGCCTGATTTTTGCATACCATGTGAACCCCTGGGCTCAGCTGTGAGCCTGGTGGCTCCTAAGTGGGTAACCCGCTCATGTAATCCTCCCCTTAAACTGGGTTTGTGGAGTGAGTACTTAGCAAACCCGGGTTTTTTGCTCATGAGTTGCTGCGGAGCAGGTCCACACCATGGCTACTAATGAGCAGACTCCCAGCAGGGAGGCTCAAAAGCAGCCTCCTGGTTCGGAGGTCTCTCCAGCATGCCCTGCACGCTCACACAGGGCATGCTGGAGCTTCCGGGGGCCACACGGCCCCCAATCCTCCCAGCCCCCGCCGGCTCCATCACGGAGCTGGCAGTCGTGTGGGTGGCCGATCCGGCTGCCCCGGCAGGGCTTCCCAATCGTTTGCAGTTAGAATAGGGTTAGCGTGCTCTCCTCGCAAACCTGGACAAAGCGGGTCTCACTGATCGTGAGACCCGCCTCACACTGAGGCCATTCACACAATCAAAAACTGTGTTCTATCCAGTTTTGGGATCTGTGTGCGACCCCCAATATTTGGTTGTGTGGAAGCAAGCTAGGAGGAAAACCTGGGCACTTTCCCTCGTACCTTGCTTTCACACAATCGCTTCTACCCAGGTTTCCCTCCTGGGTAGACCTCAAAGATTTCTAAAGCATAAAGTAGAACTTGGCTCAAACGCCACCATCTTTCTAATTAGATAGTTTGTATTACCACTGTCAGGCTTTTTGTCTCCTTTCTTTTAGTGACACTGACATCAAAGACCATCTTCTGCCATGAATGCAGCTCACGTTTTCATCTTGTTTCTCTTTGCAACACTCATGCTTGCTCCAGGTAGGTTGCAGACTAGGGGTGTGCAATTCGGGGTTTTGGCGATTCGGTTCGGGACCCGAACCAAATCACCCCCATTTTGTTCTGTGCCCGAATATGGGCTACCTGAATCACCCCTGATTCGGTTCGGATTCAGATTAAATCAGAATCTGAATCCGAATTGATTTGGGTAACAAAACGGGTCCCAGGGGCAAAATAGTGGGGTGGGGTGGTAGAGCCCAATGGGTGGAGGCTACCACCCAGATTTCGGGGGATTGATCAAAGGGCTGATATTTGGTGAATTTCTGAAGATTTAGTGTCTTTGGGGCAGATAGGGGGCATAACGTGGGATCTGGGTCAAAAGAGTGGGGTGGAGTGGTAGTGCCTAAAAGGTGGAGGTTACCACCCCAATTGCGGATGGATTCTATGATAGCAAATTAGAGTGGATTCATGGTGTCTCATTGAAAATCTCATTTGCTATCATAGAATCCACACTCAGAAAACCTCAGAAACAACAGAACCCTGTACCCCATGGGTTAGAAACCCATGGGGGTGGTTGGCACCCTATGTGCACTACACCACCACTCACTCTGGTTCACCCCAGCACCCCCTAAGTGCACTTATGGGGCTGATGAAAGCTCCATTATAACTTATTATGAGGAAAAACCTTAAAGATGCGAAAACATCAACAATTTGCCAAAAATCAGTGGTCTGCCCAAATCCTTTGAAAAAATTCAGGTAGCTTCCTTGCCCCAACCCAGCACTACCACCAACCCCACCCCTCTCTATGACACCCCTTTCCCCCAACTTGAAGCAATACACCCTTCATGGGGAAAACCTTAAAGATGCGTAAACTTCAGAATTTCACCAAAAATCAGCCCTCTGCCCAATCACTCTGCAATTGGGGTGGTAGCCTCCACCCATTAGGCACTACCACCCCAACCCACCCTTTTGGCATAGATCCAACATTATGCCCCTATCTGCCCCAAAGACACTAAAACTTCAGAAATTCACCAAAAATCAGCCCTTTGGCCAGTCCCTCTGCAATTGGGGTGGTAACCTCCACCCATTAGGAACTACCACCCCACCCCACTATTTTGCCCCTGGCACCCGAAATTCAAGCAGACGTCACATCCAACCTTTTTGCATTGAAGTCAATGGGATGCAAAAAGGCGGGAAATTCAAATAGACGTCATAGCTCAAAACGGAGGTGGGGGGGAAGAAGGCAAAAAAATGGAGGTCTGAATCACCCGAATATTCGGGCCCGAAATTCGGGTGATTCGGCTCGTGCCCGAAATTTCTCGGTTCGGCCCCGAATCACCCGAAATTCTCTGTTTCGGGCACAGATCGTTCTGTGCCTGAAACATTTTGCACATCCCTATTTCAGACTACATCTAAGTGTCATGGGGAAGAAAATGACTATTTTGGAGAGTGTGGGTGCATCTCCTACAAATTAAATATCTTGGATAGGTATTTATGAAGGATGGATGGATTGGATAGGAGCGGCATTTTGACAACTTGGGAACATCTATATGCATCCGAGACAGCCTTGGTCAGCCTGATGGATGACCTCTACCAGGGAATCAACAGAGGGAGTGTGACTCTGTTGGTTCTTTTGGATCTCTCAGCAGCGTTTGATACCATCAACCATGGTATCCTTTTTGGTCATCTGTGGGAGTTGGGGATAGGGGGCACTGCCTTGCAGTAGTTCTGCTCCTATCTCTTGGGTAGATTCTAGATGGTGGAGATTGGTGACATTTGCTCCTCAAAATGGGAGGTGTTATATGGAGTCCCTCAGGGCTCCATTCTGTCTTTTTCATATCTACATGAAACCGCTGGGTGCGGTCATCAGGAGATTTGGTGCTGGGTGTTATCAGTATGCTAATGACACTCAAATCTACTTTTCCTTTTCAGCTGTATTATCAGGAAATGGTGTTCATTCCCTAAATGCCTGCCTACAGGCAGTAATGGGCTGGATGAGGGATAACAAATTGAAACTGAATCCAAGCAAGACAGAGGTGCTCATTGTAGGGGCTCAGAATCGCAGGAAGAAGTTAGATCTCCCGGTTCTGGATGGGGTTACACTCCCCTGGAAGGAACGGGTACTCAGCTTGAGGGTACTCCTGCACCCAGAACTCTCCCTTGTACCTCAGCTGGAGGCTATGGCCAGGAGTGCTTTCTATCAGCTTCGGCTGATTCGACAGCTGCGTCCATTCCTTGAAGAAAACTATCTCAAAACAGTGGTGCACCAGCTGGTAACCTCCAGGCTTGACTACTGCAATGCGCTGTACATTTGCCTTAGTTTGGAAACTTCAAAATGAGGCAGCCAGATTGGTCTCTGGGGCAACTCAGAGAGATCCTATAACGCCTGTTTTGAAATAGACATTGGCTGCCGATATGTTTCTGGGCAAAAACCACCCAGAGATGTACATTTTGGGTGGTATTAAAATATGTTAACTAACTAACTGACTGACTGACTAACTAAATAAGTAAATAAATATGCAAAGCACTGGTTATTACCTTTAAAGCCATGAACGGCTTAGGTCCAGGTTACCTTAGAGAGTGCCTTCTTTGGTCTGATCCCCACTGCATGCTAAGATCATCTAATGAGGTCCGGCTCCAGTTGCCACCGGCTCGTCTGGTGGCGACTCAGAGGCATGCCTTCTCTGTAGCCGCTCCTGGACTGTGGAATGTACTTCCTGCAGAAATCTGTAATTTGAACTCTTTATTGGCTTTTAGGGGAGCCTTTGGCCTGTCCTTCCAGGGTATTTAAACTGTTGTAAAGGGTTTTTATTTTTGTTACCTGGTCTTTCAGGATTTTTAAATTGTTTTCATTGTTTAATTGTTGTTTTATGGTGTTTTTAATAATCTCTGTTTTAATTGTTACATGATTTTAATTGTTTTGTTTTAATTGTAAACCTCCCTGAGCCATTTTGGAAGGGCAGTATAGAAATTGAATAAAATAAAATAAAATAAAATAAAAAAATTTAAAAAAACAAAAAATGAGATTGGCCCAAATTCTGGAGCTATCTGAATCTGATCTTAATTGTATGGGGGGAGGGGTATTAAGGCATCTCACATCCAAACCCACCCATTTTTTAATTCTACCCCTTTATGAGGAATTCTACCTTCCTATATAGAGGGGTGGAGTTCAACAGCTGCTGAGAAAACCAGAAGAATAAACAAAGTCTATTTCCTCATGTGGAGAGGCAACCAAGATCAAGCTTGCAAACGTGTTGATAATATTTTCCTTTTCCTTCTTCTTCTTTGCTTCAACTGATTGACTCTTCTTTGCTTGTGCAGGCTACTCAAAATGGTTTACGGATGATGTCACCTGTTTAAAGTTTGGGGGTCACTGTAGGCGCCTTCCATGTAAACCTCTAAAAAGAATTGGGAAATGTTTTCCTCAGATATATTGCTGTAGTGAGTAAGTACAACAGAAGGGACATTTGTGCTTATCCCACCTGTTTGAATCCCCAAGTTTCACAAAACCATGAAACATAACTGAGACATTAAGGCCATTCACACAATCAACAACATGTTGTTCTATTAAGAACTAATCTTTTCACTATCTCTACAACTGTACCAAATTTGGTTCAAATTGATTAGATGGTCCACAAGTTAGCCCATTTGCACCTCAAATGTTCATGCATCCACCATCTTGAATCAGGGTGGATAACATCATAACAAACTATGCCATTGGGGTGTCCCTATGTGTCCTTACAGCTGTAGCAAATTTGGTTCAGATTAGTTAGGCAGTTCACAAGTTAGCCCACTTGCGCCTCAAAAATTTACGCATCCACCATCTTGACTTTGGGTGGATGACATCATCACAAACTATGCCATTGTTGTGTCCCTCTGTGTCCCTACAATTTTATCCAATTTGGTTCATATTGGTGCAGGCATAGTGAAATTGATAGGGGTGGTCACACACATGGATATATGGACACATGGACACACAGAATGCTGAGTGATCTCATAAGCCTACTGGAAAGTAGGATATAAATTGGGTAGGAAAAGTGACCTATCCAGATTTAGGAGAAGCAAGTGCTCCCAATTTTCACTTATGTATGAGCAAACTAGGTAGGCGGAATGGTGAGTGATTGGGTCTGAGTCAGGAGCTGGGTAGGACAGTACCATCTGACCCAGATCTCATGCCCAGCATTTTACCAACATAGGAGGAAAAGCTGTCCTACCAGCTCCTGCCTCTCACATGATCACTCCTCCCTCCTCCTGCCTAGTTATTTGCTCACACACAAGCAAAAATTGGGAACACACACAGCTCTCAAACCTCAGTACGACACTTGTCTTACTCAGTTTTTTATTGTGTGAATGGTCTTATTAACTATTTTGAACAAGAGTTACCTTCAAGGTTTCACCTGAGGCACAGTTCATAGGGAGTTTGGGGGTTCTTGTTCAACCAAAATACCGGATGAATTTTCAAAGGTAGCCAGGAGAGGTACAAGAAGACTAGCAGAATTTCTGAGGGGATTTTACACACCCTGTCAGCAGATTTAGACTCATGTGAACTTTGGAATTAATAACTAATACCACATCAGGAGAAAGAACGGGGCCATTTTATATTGTTCTGTAGCAGTGTACTTTGGAGAAAAAATTGCCTCCAAGTGCATGGCCTTCATAAGGATCTGCTGTGGGGCTCTTGTGGATTTCAGAGGAAGCTTCAAGACTGCCTTGAGGCAGTGATTGTGGAATCTGCATTTCTGCATGTTTCCCCATTGTCCTGAATAGAGAAACTGGCAGAAATGCAGCTTCTGCAACTCCTTGCTCAGGTCAGTGTTGGAGCTTCATAGAACAGAGGAGCATAGGAAACTGCCTTATACTGAGTCAGACCATTGGTCCATCTTGCTCAGGACTGTCTACACACTGACTGGCAGTGGCTCTCCAAGCTTTCAGAAAGGAGTCTTTCCCAGCCCTACCTGGAGATGCCAGGGAGTGAACTTGGGACCTTCTGCATGCAAACATGCAGATGCTCTTCCACTGAGCTATAGCTCATTCCCTTGGAATGGAATGGAATATCTTACAGCCAGTCATTCAGTCACCCATCTAAATGCAAACCAAATCAGACCCTGTTTAGCAAAGGGGACAATTCATGCTTGCCACCACAAGCCAGATCTCCTCCCTGCTCTGATGTCTACAAGAGCCCCAGAGTACATCCTTACAACGGCAGTAAGCCTTTCAGCCATTATCTTTCTAGTAATTGCTTTATTTACAAATAATGAGTAGAGGTCAAACTGGCCCTGCTGCTTTCTTTCCCCCAGAAAGCAATTCCAGCAGCTCTCCAAGACTGCACCTGTGGGAGCTAACCTCATGGAAAAACCCTCAGCCACCTCTCTGTCTGTCTTTTGTATCCATCAAACTTCTATACCATCTCATACACAAGTACCTGCCCATTCCGCTCATCTGAAGAGGTGCCACATTCTCCAAGTCCTGATGGATATCTCATTAAAACACACAGTGAGATTCACAACCATCAGGATGAATCTTTCTTTGACATCACATATTTGAATCGATTCATTTGTGTGAAAAGGGAAAGGGAGAAAGCAGGGGTTCTCAAACTGAGGTCCCCAGATGTTGCTGAACGACAACTCCCATAATCCCCAGCCACAATGGCCTTTGGTCATTGTGGTTAGGGATTATGGGAGTTGTCATCCAATGATATCTGGGGACCCCAGTTTGAGAATTGCTTGGATAAAGGGGATAACAGGAGTTATAGTCCAACTACATCTGTGGACCCAAATTTGAGAATCCCTGGGATAATGTTTATTACCAACCAATCTCATAAACCCCATTAGCTTCACCTTTCCATTGTCTGGCTTGTCTTCACTATCAAAGCACTGCTGAAAGTTGGGTGATGGTGGGAGGAGGAGGTCCATGCGTTCCAAATATTTGATCATCTGGGTGGTGAAAATGCTGGATGGATCATCAAAATGTTGGATGGATCTTCCTGGATCACTAGGAAGGGATTGTGTGTGAGGTGCAACTGCAGGTGGTCAACATGGGCAGATAACCTCCTCCACCTTAGATCAAATTTAACATCACTGATGTTGGCTGCCTATACTGACCAACTACGATTGTGCCTTGCATATGATCACTTCTTGGTATTTCACCTGACATTTTCACCACCCAGAAAATCAAGAATCAGGATCATGTGTGCCTCCTTTACCTGACTTTTGGTGCTACTTTGATCATGAGAACCTATCCCCTGGGTGCTTCTCCTTCCATGCTTCTTTGGCATTAACCAAACACACTCATGTCTGTTTCCATGTTTCAGATATGTGCCACTTTGATCTCCTGCGGCTCTGGATATTGGCTCTGAGAGGAGCAGGAGGAATCCCTGCTGAGTCTTCACAAACCTGCATTATGTTATCACAGCTGCTGCTTCCAACAAAGATGGAAAGGGATTCAGGAGCCCACATATACCAGACCTTTGTGTTTTCTTCTCTTTTTCTTAAATTATTTCTGGGAAAGAATTATGCACAGGAATACTCATTGGCTGCATACATATGGAGGTATTTCACACAACCTCATAGCCACTGCTGGGCACACTGTGGGGAAGGCAGGAATTTGTCTGTCTTCTCCAGCACCCTCCCCTCCACCGGGCCATGCACCTACACGAGCTAGGAGTAGGAAGACTTTTCCCTTCCACATCCCTTATACTGTATTACCGTGTTGTTTTGATGAGGCTTTCCATTTTCAGACTGAGCATGGCATGTCAGATCATCAGTAAGCCACTGGAGAAAATTGGAGCTTTTAAAAAATACCTCGATGGCTTTTTGTATTAACAGAATATTAAGTGCATTGTAATATAATATATATTGGTGGAGGTGGTGGGAATCAATTTAGGTCTATAGTTTCTTAGATTGGACTATGTACCCTGGTGACTAGTCATGTTCACCTGTATTCTAAACCAAGAATACAGCTCCAGAAAGCTACATCTCAGATGGTAATTTGAAGTAGGCTATCCTTGAAAAGTATCCATAAGTTTCATCCATCCATCCATCCATTCATTCATTCGATTTCTATACCGCCCTTCCAAAAATGGCTCAGGGCAGTTTACGCGGAGGAATAACAAACAAATAAGATAGAACCCTGTCCCTGAACAGCTCACATTCTAAAAAGAAACATAAGATAGACACCAGCAACAGTCACTGGAGGTACTGTGCTAGGAGTGGACAGGGCCAGGTTTCAATTGGTCCAAAATGCTACTGACAGATGTAATCTTCATTATATCTTTTTGTTTGGGGACTCAGTTTGAGGGGGTAACCCACTATTCTTCTGGCTTTTTTTGTGCTGTTAGTTTTCTTCCAAGGATTTTATTGAGGATCTGATGGTTGTTTATTGTTCTAATTTTCCTGTAAGACTCTTTTCATTTTCTTTTGTAAAGGAAAGGTGATTTCTACTTCCCTCCAATAAACAAACCTTTAACTGTTTAAAAAGTGTTGGATGTTAAATGTTGATATCATTTATTCATATATATGGAAAATACTCACACATCAGAGGATTCACACACTTGGATACGATACTCCAAGAATATTCATCATCAAAATGCATTGATGGGAATTTTGAGCAGAATTGGTTAATTTTGGATCCAGTAGCGGCCCATCCTAACAAACCAGTGGGGTGACAAGAAAGCAGCTCAGGTTGCTCCTCCAGTGGCACTACCTTGCCAGTGCAACTGAGCGGGACAGATTTCGACAACCTCTCCTTCCCCCCCACAAATGCTCTATGTCTCCCCAAAATATGTCCCTGAGTGTTTCACAGCTTTCAGGGACATATTTTGGGGTGACAGAGCACTTCCTAAGGAAAAGAAGGTAGATGAAATTCTCCCCGCCCCTGCCTCCATGCAAGCACTAGTTCAGGATTAACCTGACTGGTACTCTTCAGAAGCAACTTTGCTACACTTATGCTGGATGTCAGCCAATGACATGTAACTGACTTAACCAGAGAGCTAACAGGCATTTAAGAGGTACAAATCATGGAGTGTGAAAATAGAGCTTCTAGAGTGTCTAAAAGTGATTTTTTGAGTTTCATGGGAATAAGAGAATGAGAGAGAGAGAGAGAGAGAGAGAGAGAGAGAGAGAGAGAGAGAGAGAGAGAGAGAATCACCATCACTACTGTTTCAGTACTTTGTGCAAGCTACTGACTCATCGGCAGGCTAGGAGCCTGTCATTGCAATCTTACCAGGAGCGTACGGTACATTAGGCAAGGTGAGACAGTTGTCTCCCGGCCTGCTGCCTCAAAGAGCCCCCCAAGAGTGAGGCCAGCTGCACTATGAGAGGCCCTGCACTGGTGGGCAGACACTTTGGGTGGGGAGGAGAAGGTCTTGCCTGCCCCTCCTTGCTCTGTTGCTACCCCCCGCCACCTCTCCAAGGCCCGGTATGACTGCCGGTAAAGATCTGCTCATAGCTAGCTGGAACAGGAACCTCCCTGTTCCCAGAATCCAAAGGGGGGGCGACCTCACACTGAGGAGGCCATCTGGAGTGCCCAGGGCAATCAAGATGGCATCAGCAGTGTGAGGCTGCCCCCTGCCCCCACAGGATGCTGGGAACATGGAACTTCTTGTTCCCAGCTAGCTACAAGCAGATCTTTACTGGCAGCAGAGATGGCGTGGCTGTCTCTGTGTGATAGTGCTAGGCTACAGAGAGGTTGTGGGGTGGGTGAGTGGGTAGCAGCAGAACACAGGAGGGGCTGGTAAGATCTTCCCCTCCCCCATCTAAAGTGCCTGCTCACTGCCTGACTTGCTCATTCATTGGGAACAGACTGCTACTACATACAGAAGAACCTTTCCACTTTCAAAGCATTTTGTATCCCTCAACCATTTTTGCTGCATACCATCCTGAGGTGTAGACCAATTTGAAATTAAACCAGCTATGACAATTTATATTGACTATAACCTGAGCCAGAACCCACTTTTGGACAAATGGTTTTTTGTTTTGCTTTTTTAAAGATTTGCTTTTTAAAGATTTTTAAATTTGTTCTTTGAATCATTTTAATACAAATGTCTGACCGTGCTCAATTTTCAAGCTGCATGCATGAAAAATT
The DNA here is from genome assembly GCF_027244095.1 of Hemicordylus capensis. Classification (NCBI taxonomy): domain Eukaryota; kingdom Metazoa; phylum Chordata; class Lepidosauria; order Squamata; family Cordylidae; genus Hemicordylus; species Hemicordylus capensis. The sequence goes on from NC_069657.1 coordinate 448,655,510, forward strand.
GGCCAGTCCAAACAGTGTAATAGTCATTAGCAAATAGAAATTTTGAATTCACTAAGTGCTTTCTTGTTTTTAAAGCTGGTACAATTATTTATATTGGGGGGAAACTGATGTTTAACTTGATCATGTGGGAACAGGACCAACACCCATTATATGCAGTTTGTGGACAGAAGGAATTTTGACATTCAGAAGGTATTTTGACAATCAGTTTTGCTATACAGAAACAGAATGACTTGCTCACTGCCTTGCTTGCTGCTGGCCCTGTCCATCTCCAGAACAGCCATTGCCACTGTTGAAAAGTTGTGTATAAATATACCACAAGGGTCCCATTTTAAATGCGGGCTTGCAGAGAGGAGCCAACACTATGTTCACTATGTGAACTTATTTATTTATTTTTATTTATTTTTACATTTTTATACCGCCTTTCATTAAAAGAAAACCCCAAGGTGGTTTTCTTTTACTGTCCATTTAATGGACAGTCCATTTAATGGAACTGTCCATTTAATGCCCTGAATTAAATATCTTGCAAATCTGCTGTGAAGCAGATTCACTCTTCAGATACCCCACCCCCATGTGTGAATAACCTCCAGGGAGCATATTCCAAAGCCCTGGGGTAGCCACAGAGAAAGCCCGGTCCTGGGTCGTCACCAAACGAGCTGGTGGAAACTGTACCTGGACCTCTCCAGAAGATCAGAATAGCAGTGGCGTATCTAGGGAAAATAGTGCCTAGGGTAAGCACTGAAATTGCGCCCCCTGTCCAAACACCTGACACCCATCTTTCAGATAACTTTACCATAATATCAGCTGAAATCTACCTACAGCGGTCCTATTCGGAAGATTCGCAGGCACGTCGTGTATCTAGAGTGTGTCCATGTGGATCTGGCCATATTGAAACAACTGCTCATGTCCTGTTGTATTGTGATTATTATAGAGAAGTAAGATGTAAATTAATAGCCCTGCTTTTGAATAATTTCCCTGGTTATCAAGATGAATTTTATTTAAATTACTTGCTTACCAATCCAAATTCTGATGTTGTATATACGGTGGCTAAATTTTGCTATAGAATATGTCAAATGCGGACTCACATGGTATAATGAACTTTTATTGCTGTTTTTATCTTATTTTTTATCTGTTTATATCTTATTGAACTGATCTATGACTGAAATAAATAAATTGATTGATTGATATCAGCTGAAAAATACAATTCAAGCTCGTTAATCTTTTAATCTTTCAAAAATTATTTTTGATGTAGTGGATGTAGCCAGACCAAAAAATGCCGGAAAACTACAAATTTCAGTATGCTGGGGCTCATGAAATACCCAAATACTATGTGGAGTTGTACTTGGAAAACTAAACAGAAGTGCCTGTCTAATTCTCTACTATGCATTGTAGCATCACTATTACATAAGTTTTAAAAATAAATTGAGAATTTGACTTTTCCAAGATACTCTGAAAATAATTAAAGGATATGCAGAGTAAACTGTGTCACTGCTGGAATATATTCTAGTATTTCAGAAAGACAGTTAAAATGAGAGAAAGAGAGCAAGAAACTCCCAGTGGCCCTTAATACTAAGGATTTCACACTGATTCAAAGACAAACTCACCATTAATAGCCATATTATTAAGACATCACATTTAACTCACTCATCACAAGAAACAAAGTAAGAGCAAATGAATACAATCCTAGCTCATAAGCTTCAGCTCGTTATTCACAAGCCCTGATTCTCTGTACATAGTGCCAAACTGAATAGGTGTACAGTGATTTATATTATATTGAATTAAAAATAATACCTGTAGTCCCTTCGGGGGGCTTCCTAAAGGCTGTGGGGAGGTCTGTAAAGGTTTCCCCTACCCCTGCTGGCTTCTAGGGCCTCACAGGGACCATTTTAGCATGTGTCGTGGCCATTTTTTAAATTTTTTAAAAAATGATCGCTAAAAGCAAAATGTCCACCATGCATGCTCAAATGGCCTCTGCGAGGCCTGGCCTGGCCTAGGGCCTCACAGAGGCCATTTGAGCATGTGCAGTGGCCATTGTGTTTTCAGCCACCATTTTTAATTTTTTTTTTAATTTTATGAAATGGCGCCCCCCCTTCAAGTGGCACCCAGGGCACGTGCCCTGTCTGCCCCACCCTAGATACGCCCCTGCATAATAGATGGCAGAGTTCATAAGAAAGGAGATGCTCTCTTAAATAGCCTGGATCCAAACCATTAAGGGCTTTAAAGTTAACTAGCCAACCCGCACAGAGCATCTGTGCGCTCTTTGGAGCTGGGTGTTCCCTTCTTCCTCCTGCCACACTCTCCCTCCCTCCCTCCTGCCACACTCTCTTGCCCTCCCTCCCACCCCACTCTCTCTTGCCCTCCCTCCCCCTCCCTTCCGCCCCACTCTTTCTTGCCCTCCCCTCCCTCTCACCCTCCTGCCCCAGTCTCTCCTGCCCTCCCTCCCCTCCCCCTGCTCCTCTCTCCTGCCCTCCCCCCTGCCCCACTCCCTCTTGCCCTCCCCCCTGCCCCACTCCCTCTTGCTCTCCCTTCTCCCCTCCCCACTGCCCCACTCCCTCTTACCCTCCCCCTGCATTTTTTAAAATTCTACTTACCAGGCCGCCACTCCTCCTCCTGGGCGGCGAACAGGAAAGTCCCACTACCCAGTTCCCTCCCACCCCAGGCTCCCACAGGTTCCTCCTGGCCTCGGCAACTGGTCCCGGCGCCGCCTGGCTGAGAGCCGCCTCCATGGCCGGTCCCGCCGGCAGGCCCACCTTGCCAAGTGCTGCCTCCGGGGTCTGTCGTGCCCGCTGCCACCGCTTGCCAGTCTTTGTGGCCGGCCACAGGCCAGCCACCTCTCCCCCCACTCCCACCTTCTGCCCTGGTATCGGGGCTGGCCGCCCGGCCGCCCAATGCTTCACCGCCTCGGCCCTCAGCTGGGCCCGCCACCGCTTTGCCGCAGCCAGGCCGGGCCCACAACCACCACCCGTCGCCAGGCCGGGCCCGCCAGCGGCCTTGGCTCGCAGCTGGCCAATTCTCCTCCTCCTGGCTGTGCCAGCCAATCAGGCACCTCCGTAACCCAGCCAATCAGCTGGGCTGCCGAGACGCATTTTCCCTGGCACACCCAGGAGAAATATATATATAGATAACCAGCATTTTGTATTTCACTCAGAAACATATCGGCAGCCAGTGAAGTTTTTTCAAAACCAGTTTTATATGCTCCCTTCATGTTGTCCCAGCGACCAATCTGGCTGCCGTATTCTGTACCAATGGTAGTTTCCAGACTAGTACAAAGGCAGCCCCATGTAGAGTGCATTACCGTAGTCAAGTGTGGAGGTTCCCAGCATATGTACCACTGGAACATAGGAAGCTACCATATACTGAGTCAGACCATAGGTCCATCTAGCTCAGTATTGTCTACACAGACTGGCAGCGGCTTCTGCAAGGTTGCAGGCAGGGATTTCTCTCAGCCCTATATTGGAGATGCCAGGGAAGGAACTTGGAGCCTAGATACTCTTCCCAGAGCGGCTCCATCCCCTGAGGGGAATATCCTACAGTGCTCACACTTCTAGTCTCCCTTTCTTATGCAAACAGAGCAGATCCTGCTTAGATTAAGGCGACAAGTCATGCTTGCTACCACAAGACCACCTCTCTTCCCACTGTTTTAAGATCATCTACCTCTAGAAATGGATGTAGCTGATGTATCAGCTGAAGCTGGTAAAAAGCGCTCCTGGTCACTGCCTCAACCTGAGACACCAGGGAGAGCTTTGGGTCCAGGAGCACTCCCAAGCTACGTACCTATATACTTTCACATTTGATGGAGGAAATATTATTTGACTGGAGTCAGTATCTTTACATATCTGATCAGGCTGTTTAGTACAACAGCTATTCCTTCTTGGCCTCTAAGAGATTATGCATCTTTGGAATAATTTTTTCCTGGAGGTGCTGTTCATTTTAATTTACTTTAAAGATTGGAAAAACTAAATCTTGACCCCTCTGTCTGAGGTGTAAAGGGGGGGAGAAAGAAACTGCCATGCACCCTGTTGTTCCAACAGTTTCTAGCTGCCCCCGATTTGAGCTTGGAGATGGGTCGGTGATAAAATTGGTTGGTGAGTCCTTAACATGTGGGGTAGGAGAGACAATGGAAAGGGGCCATTAGTCTGCGCTTGGTTGGAAGCAGAATTCTGGACTAAATTATCCTTGCTTTGAACCAGCAGGGATCTTCTGTGTGAAGCAAGATGAATCTGCCCCACATTTACTAAACATATAGGTTGTCTTTGGACATCATAACAAACCACAGGAAACCATGCCAGAGGTTTGGCTTTGTGGTGATCTGAAACTGGGAACCCTCGGTTCCATTCCAAAAGCAGCCTGAGTTTCCTGGCCACAATCCTGAATGTGCACCCTTGGTTGCTCTTTGGTTTTACATGCGATAACTCTGATTAGAAAGTGGCATCATGTCATCCGAAGGCTGCTGCTGTTTTTAACTGGAGTTAAGGGTAGGAAGCTCCTCCCTCTCTCCATCTCCAGTTGGCTACAGTGGATCTCCTTCATGAAGCCCGCACAGCTGGTCCTCGCAACCACAGTCTCCCAGACTTCAGATGGGATTGTCTGTGAATTTGTTTGGGGGGAATTGGGGGAATATGTGCAAAGGGGGACATATTGTCCTCTGTTTAGAGATTTATTTCTGACACTTATGCTGCACACACACACACGCACACACACACACACACACACACACACACTATTGGGTCCCCCCCCACAATGAATGGAAAACATTTTGGAAAAGCAAATACATCCATTTCCCTCTCTGACCTCTTCAAAGAAAGAACAAATCCCATTTGGGTTAACATTGCTCAGTTTAAGGAGGAGATAGTTCCTTCAGTACTATTAATGTTGCACATTCCATGATTATTAACAGCAGCAGCAGCAGCTGATGTTATGGGTAACCTTCCTTTGAGGATGGGGACCTGTGGAGGCTGCTGCATAACTCCAAAGGCAACCTCAGTGGTGCAGTGATGAAGTTACTGTGAAATGCCTCACAACTGCTTCTGGGCAGATGTGTAGCATTCCTTTCCATGGGAAACAACAGAAGAAGTCAGCACAGAAGTGGTATAAAGTCATTCCACTGGAGCCATTGGGGCTGTCTTTGAAGTTGTGCAGCTGAGCCAGCAGGTCCCTACCGTCGACAGAGGGCTGCCTGTCATATCGACCAAGAACAGCAATCTATTAATTTAGTACTATTAATTTGTATGCCATCCCAAACTCACATCTCTAGGCAGTTATAATGGGGGGGGGAGCAATCATATACTGAATTAGATTGTTGGCCACGATAGCCCAGTATTGCCATCAATTACTGGTAGCAGCTCTCCAGAGTTTCAGACAAGGGGCTCTCCATGTCCAACCTGGAACCTTTCAGGCTTTACAGGCTTTACAATAGGTTTTCTGTGAGTCTTTACTGCGGGTTCGAAGTTGCCCCAAAAAACTGACACAAAAAGTGGAATTTTTTTACCCCAGATATAAATTGGGCTACACTCCAATGCACAATAAAAAATAGGAATTGTGTGGGAAGTGCTTCCTCATAGCTCACAGGGATTTCCAGGTAAATTTGATTGATATGTGAATGCACACCTCCATTCCGGAGGAGATGCGAACTAAAAACTGGATGTGAAAAACGTCCTGGGAATGCTGGGGATTGAACCTGGGACCTTCTGCATGAAAATCATGTGTTCTAGAACTGAGCTACAGCCTATCCCCCCATGGATAATGTTTTGCAGCATAAATGATATGCCTGCCAGGCCTTCAACAACATATAAAACTGGAGGGATTGAGGATCACAGAATGATCCCTAGTATGCAAGTTGATCCTTGGGAGGGGATTCCTGCCAGGAATCACAAACTCTGGGCAACAGAGTTGTTGCAGCCTGTTCCCAGTCATGTTCTTTATTCCTCCCCCTCCCTGTACATGCTCTAAGATCAAGGCTGCTCCATGGAAATAGGACAGAATGTTCAACATTCAAAAGCTGGGGAATAGTTTAATTTTTCTTTATTGGTGTTGGTACCCAATGTAGGCAGGAAGATGGTTAAAATATTTCCTTATCCAATTAAACTGGGCATGAATCACCTGAACAGTATGGCCACAAATCCACATTAGATCAACAAAGTGGGTGAACATGACTTCCTAAAATGTTTCCATCTGGGCATCATGACATTCAAGTTTCTGTGGGTGAAAATAACTTAAAACTAAAAGGGCAGGATGATGTTGGGATCATTGCACTTGTGACTATGATGATCAAAGAGAGGACAAAGAATATAAACAAAAAATCTAGACTGAAGAGTAAGGATATTTAATCATCTTGGTAAGTAGCTATGAGAAGCGCTTTCATTTTAGCCATATTTTTCATTAAATCTTTTTTACTTTCTATCTGGGAAAGGCATGGAGTGAACCAATTATTCCAGTCAAAATCTCCTACAACTAGGAATTAGCAAAGAAGCGAATTATTAACTCTGCTTTTTCTTAACAGTCACATCAGCACAATGCAGCGATTTCTTTGTATATCAAGAACTAGGTCTACTTTTAACTGATTTTTATTCGTTTTATACTTTTAAATATATGTGTTTTTTTTCTAGGTTGCCCTGAGCAGTATTGCCCTGGAGGGGCTGGATAAAAATATTATACATACATACATACATACATACATACATACATACATACATACTCTTTTGGGACCTTGAGACCACCCCTCAGTCTAGTTATTCACTTTACTTGAGGTTGAACTGCCCCTAATGAAAGCACATTTTTAAAAATGTCAACCTAAAACAGAACAAGGGGTGGGAGTTGAAATACCCACCCATATGAGCTACCACCATATGCTCATGCTCTGATTTTTATTTCGTGGTGTAGTGGTTAGAGTGCTGGACTAGGACTGGGGAGACCCGAGTTCAAATCCCCATTCAGCCATGAAACTAGCTGGGTGACTCTGGGCCAGTCACTTCTCTCTCAGCCTAACCTACTTCACAGGGTTGTTGTGAAAGAGAAACTCAAGTATGTAGTACTCTGGGCTCCTTGGAGGAAGAGCAGGATATAAATGTAAAAGATAAAAAATAAAATAAAATAATAAAATAAATCTTTCCCCATCTGAAATGTTTTCGCAGTAAAGTCTGCCCAGGTTGCTAACTGGGCAAGGTTGATATTTCTCACTGGAAGCATTGAAGCAAGAAGACAGCAGCAGAAGGAGGATCAAGAAATGAATGTACCCTTTTCTTAGCTGGGCTCCTTCCTGTCTTCATCACCCCATAGCCTCATGCTCATCCCAGCAAGGAGCAGAGGCAAATCCACCAACAAGCAGCTGGCTGGAAAGTGATGCTATAGGAATTCTGTCCCCGATCCCTCCACTTCATTAAGAAGTAACTTTGGCAGTGCACTGAGATTCCCCTCCAGGGCTGCCAGAAATCATGATGGCTCCTGCCCATGAAAAGTTGCTTGTGCATGGGATCCAGAATCCCAGCATCTGACCCTCGCTTACTGAGAACTGGAAGAAAACATTATATATGCTAATATGTATCTTTCTTACATTATAGCTTCCTTGTCTTGCCTTCTCCGCTATTAATAAAGCACATAAAAACCACCTGAACACCTTCAGCCATGAAGTTCACTCACCTTCACTGTGCATTTCTCTTACTGGGGATTCTTCTGGAGGTCCCTTCAGGTAAGCTGTATTTAAGTGTTGTGGATCGATCTATGAAATATTTAAAAGCTTCTGTCTTGGAGAAGTTTGATTGACTAAATGCCCAGACTGTAGAGCTGAGTTTCCAAGCAAGTTTACACTCTTTTCCAAATGTGAGCTTTTGGTGGCCTTCCACAGTTTCTAGAACATTGCTTCCACAATGTACAAACACTTTCTTTTCTTCTTTTGGCACCCTTGAAAGCCACCTAATATACGGAGTAAGTGTAGCCTTTGGCCAAGGTTTTCACTTACCCCATAATATTGAAGTCAAGGCTCCCAGCTTTGGTCCTGAGATGGGGACTGAAGATGTTGCTGCGACCCAGAGAGGAGAGCTGGTCTTGTGGTAGCAAGCATGACTTGTCCCCTTAGCCAAGCAAGTTCTGCCCTGGTTGCATATGAAAGGGAGACTAGAAGTGTGAGCACTGCAAGATATTCCCCTCAGGGGATGAAGCCATTCTGGGAAGAGCAGAAGGTTTCAAGTTCCCTCCCTGGCAGCATCTCCAGAAAGGGCAGAGAGATACCTGCCTGCAACCTTGGAGAAGCCACTGCCAGTCTGTGAAGACAATATTGAGCTAGATGGACCAATGGTCTGACTCAGTATATGGAAGCTTCTGTGTTCCAATGTTTCTATGTTGCTGGGGACTAACCAGAACTCCCATCATCCCCAACCACAATGGCTACCTTTCTCCAGCCTCCCCTTCTCCAGAGGGGAGCCCGTCCTTTTTTCCTCATCCAGCACCCTGACCAAACCCTCAGGAGGCAGTTACTTTCCTTTTTAAAATGCCACTAGCAAATCTTTGCAACATTCAGAGATCTAGAGAATGAGGGAGAAATCGGCACTTCCGCTGGGTAGTTCTTTTACTAACAGGCAAACAAAGAAGCAGCCCCCGCCTTCACTCTTGTTCTGGGACTTTAAGCAAAGCCTCTTGTTGGCTCCCTTATCTTTATCTTACTCTTTCACCTCTCTTGAGGGCAAATGAGTGGGAGCGGGTTATGGCTTTCAAATAAAACAAGGCATTTTAATTGAAATTACTAACTGGACAATTTAACACTTATCCTGTTTGAACTTATCCTGTTTGAAATGTGTTTTTTTAATATGCAGAAATGTCTTCTTTATATATCTTTCTCTTAGATGTATCTGCTGCTAATCCCATGTGTGGCAGCTCTTGTGAGAGTTTGCAAGCAGCTGCTGATAGTGACAGGGATGGGCTAGAGAAAGAATAGGGCGGCGGCGGTAGTGGTGGCTGGACGGGCAGCCAGCCAGCCAAAGAAAATGGCAGTGGGCAGGCGGCTGCTTGAGCGCCCTTGATTGGCAGTTGGCTGGCTGGCCAGCAGGCGGGTAGCCTGAAAATGGCGGCAGGGGCAGGCAGCAGGGGTGGATGGAGGGCAGGCGGGTGGCGCAAAATAAGAAGATGGGGCAGGTGGGGGACAGGTGGTGGGGAAGGGGAAAAAAGGCAGCTGTGAGTGGCCAGGGGGAGAAGAAGAAGATGGCAGGAAGGGGCGGGCGGAGAAGAAAGAAGATGGTGGGCAGGGAGTGTGCAGGGAAGAAGACAGGCAGAGGGGAAGAATGCAGTGGGGGTGGGCAGGCAAAAAAGTGGTGGTGGGGTGGGGAGAGAAACCGGCGGCGGCGAACTGGGGTGCAGATGCTCTGTGCCGGATCAGCTAGTTCGTTAAAGATTCTGAGATGATTGCACTTCCTTCACGGGCAACCTAACCAGGCCAGTCCAAATTTGCCAATTAGCTCCACCACTCTATAGTCCTTATGCCAGGTTTTGTTTGCTGTTGGTTGGTTATTTTGGGTGTTACTTTTTTCTCCCCCCACTTTTTTTTGGTGAGTGTTAGTAGTATTGATAGGAGATGTCCTCAGCATAAATTCTTTGGACAGGTTTGTAATTTATATGGTTTAATTTTCAAATCTAATAAAGGATTATCTCAAGTAAATGTTGCATAGAACTGCAGCCAATTCTGTAGAGTTAATTCCAAATAAAGTCTTAATGAACTCATTGGAGTTTACTTCCAAGTTACTGCTGTGTGCATAGGATTGCAGGCCATGGACATATTTTAGAAATCAGAGGGATAGCAAGGTTGGTATGGGCCCAGAATCACCCCATTGTTCCCCGTGGGTGGGTCCTAGGGACACCAAAGTAGGTTGGGTTTTATGGCATCATGGGTGATACGGCATCATGGCAAGCAGACTATTTTTTATTTTTCTTTTTAAAAAATCTTTCTCTCAAACCCCTATGGGATACTATGGGTGAAAGGTTAAAAAAAAATCACCCACTCGTCCATTTCTTTTGTGGATTGGGTGGTGGGTAGCACCCATTATGCCATACTACCCAACCTACTTTGGCGCCCCTAGGACCTATCCATGGGGAACAATTGGGTGTTTTGAGTTCTCCATTGTTCCCTTTGGTCAAAACAAAATGCACTCACAGAATGTATACAACAAGCTTTGAATTGCAATTTGCAATGCATTTTGTGTCCCTGCCTTGCAAAACACTGCAGATTAGAAGCACACTGTGAAAGGGAATCTATCCCTGCCAACGAAGAACAATACACATTGAAACTATGCTCATGTGCAGCAAAAACCAAGCCAGGAAAGCCCAGCCTGGTTTTCGCGGCATGTGAGAACTGCTGGGAGCCATGTGGCTCCCAGCGGAGGCACAGCAGTGAGCCCTCTAAAGTAGCCAGCCGCTTAACCAGGGTTTGGGGTGTGAGTGTGCCCAAACACTGGACTAAGTGATCATATGTCTGCCACAGCTGCTTGCAGCCAAGGCAGGCACACTGGGGGGAGGGGGTCCCAATTATTTGGGTTCGGGGGGGGGAGGCAGGGTGCTGCACAGCAGCACTTCCCTGTACCCAACCCCCGGAGCTGCCGGGTGAACAGTAGGAGAGTCGGAGCCAAGGTGCTGCTTGTCTGGGAGGGCGACCCACCCAACCTGGAAATGGTGAATGCTCATCTGTGGGAAGGGTCAGGAAAACCCATTCTCCCCACAGACTGCAGAGGAGGTGTTCTCACTGATCCATTTTTTCCAACACAGAAAAAAAAAGGCCAAAATAGGATCACGGAACCTGAATCCACTGCCAGTGACAGTGCCTGCACTGCATTAACATCATTGGTAAAAGTTACTCCCTCTCACACAATTATGACTCCTTACTTCAGCATTGCAAAAGCTGCTACAGAGTGAACTTAGCAGCAAGCATAACCATAAGCTCAACTAGAACAATGTCTTCAGCCACATTTTGACTGAATATACCTTGCAATACAGAATTCAGATTGCACAGCAGACCAGAGCAGTGAGTGAAACAAAAGTTAGTCTCAAGGTAAGACATGGGGCTCATCTCACAGCAATCACAAGACTGACTCTCTCTCTCTCTCTCTCTCTCTCTCTCTCTCTCTCTCTCTCTCTCTCTCTCTCTCCTATCTATCTCTCTATCTCTCTATCTCTCTATCTCTATCTCTATCTCTATCTCTATCTCTATCTCTATCTCTCACACAAACACACACCTGAGCTGCCACTGTCCGTTTCTCACCACAACACCATCTCACAAAAAGACAGACCAAACCACAACTCAAGGAAGGCAGGCAGGCAGGCAGGCAGGCACCAATTTCTGCTTTTGTCAATCTGCGACCTATCAAAAGCAGATAGCAGCATATTATACTCAATATGTTATACTCAGTGCTGAGAAAAGAAAACCACAAAATCAAACCTTCCTTAATTCCTTCCTTCCTCCTCTCCTGATGTATCCACTGCAAGGGCAAACTAAGGGCAAACTAAGGGCTCTCCCCTGCCTCCCCTCCCCAGGCCCTTTGAAAACATTTTGAAATGCCCTCCTTCCCCCCCTTCCCTCCTCCCAGCCAATGGGGGGCACAGTTGCCCATGATAACACTTGATTTGTATGATAACAAGCCAACAAAGAAGCAAGGAGATCTCAAGACAATCAGAAGTCCATGCCAGAAAACCTTTATTTTAATGGTGTTTCATTTCAAGTTCAAATCACTCGAAATGGCCTGATTTGAGTTTGAATCACTTCAAATTCAAATTGATTTGCACATCTCTAGACACTAGTCTTCGAATGTAACTTTACACAAATTATGTAATATAAGTATGTAATTATTTAAAGTTATGTAATTTTGCCTCCTATAGCAATCCCGAGACATTTTGGGAAACCAGGAAACCAGCAAATTTGAAATTGGCCTTGAAGCTCACTTTTATCAAATATGGGTCACAACATGAATAAAGTGTCCAGTTGTGTTTGATACTTGCTCTTTTTCTTGTTCAGGTCTCCTATTCCTCAGAGAAGAAGACTGTAAAAGCAAGGGTGGTGAATGCATAACATCTGAATGTGGTGAAGGAAGTGTTTTCTATGGAAAGTGTAAGGATACAGTTACTTGCTGTAAGAGGTAAATCCTAAAAGCGACATTGAGGAGTGAGAAATTCTATGGAAGTGAATCTGCTTGGCTGCTACATGAGGCAGAATGCTGGACTGGATGAGCTTTGGTTTGATCCAGCAGGGCTTTTCTTATATGCTTAACAGTAGTATACGTCCCTGTCTGAACCCTGCACTTGAGAGGGCCTTTAAACTGAATACTGTGGTGTTTTTGGTTAATCCATTCCTTGATCCAGGCCAGCTTTTGGATGGGGCTTTAGTTACTTGCATTCCAGTCCTGGAGTAGAGGCGGGGCTAACCAACAGTCAGCAGCAAGAGCAGGGAAAAGCAATCTGAACTTGCCTCTCTGTACAAAATATCTATTTCATTAAACTATTAATATTCCTGATTCCACTCCAGTGCCTCGTCCTTGCATACCACAGTTCTTTCCCTTGGATTCTACAAATACATCTACAGCCCTTCACAGACATTTACATGTGTACAGACATCCATATGCATGCACAAGATAATGTCTGAACATTATCTGTTTGACCCTTCCTGCTTGGCCTTCACCCCCCCCCCCACCCACACACACACCGAAAATGGTTGCTTTTGCCGGCCTCCAGAGCTTAACACATTTAAAATCATGACATCATCTTTCCTACTGGGTACTCACAGCCATGTCCTGTGTTTTTTTGTTTCAGTGCAGCACAAAAAACAGCATTAGAAATGGAAGATGAACCCTGAGATTTGGGAGACCCAGCAGCTGGGGATCTATTGTTGACTAGCTGATATCACCACCAAAGAAGAGACTGGGAAACAAATCAGGGAGGGCGAAAAGAGTCTAGTGTTCTTTTTCAAATCCAGTGCTCCTTCTTGCTTTAATATAACAGGTATTTACTAGGGATGTGCACAAACCTGTTTGGAGGCCCTTTTACAGACCTCTGAACAGATCTGAAAGACCAGAGGTTCGACCGGTTAGAAGGTGGGGGTGCACCCTCCCCAGTCCTTAAAGGTATCCCCCCTCCACCCTTGAGCCATTCCCCTCTGGTTCCATACACATCCCTAGTATTTACAGACACACTGTTGGTTTCTTTATAATCATGTCAATTTTATGTGAAATAACTGAGTCCTCTTATAAGGGTCCTAGATGTCTATTGTTAGCATTCTGTGGGTAGAAAATCAGCTCTCCTCTTTCTGAGTTTCTGTACATTGTGCCAATAAACTGTAAATACCAAGGCAAGTGAAATATCTTATTGATTGACTGATTGATTGAATTTCTATACTGCCTAATATAGAAATATCTAGGCATTGTACAGATTAAAACAGAATATAAAGTATAAAACGTTTAAAGTTTATAAAACAGATAAAAATCACAATGGATAAAAATAGATTAAAATTTAAAAATTAGTTTTCAGTTAAATACCTGGAAGAATAGGTATGTCTTCAGGGCCCTCCTAAAAACAAACAGAGAAGGAGATGCTCTTATTTCAGCTGGGAGTGTGTTCCAAAGCCCTGGGGCAGCCACAGAGAAGGCCCAGTCCTGAATTGCCAAACGTCTTGGCAGCAACCATAACTGGACCTCTGCAGATGATCTTAACAGGTGACAGGGTTCATGACAGAGAAGGCCCTCTCTTAAGTACCCTGGACCTAAGGCGTTAAAGGCTTAGGTAATAACCAGCGCTTTGTATTACATTTGGAAACATATCAGCAGCCAGTGCAGTTCTTTTAGAATCAGTGTTATATGGTCCCTTTGGGTGAACCGAAAGTTCAATTTGGCTGCCGCATTCTGTACCAATTGTAGTTTCCGAACTACATACAAAGGCAGCCCCACATAGAGTGCATTACAGTAGTCAAGCCTAGAGGTTACCGGCATACGTACCACAGTTTTAAGGTCAAATGATACATCTCCAGAAATGGATGTATCTGGCATTCCAACTTTATCAGCCAAAGTTGATAAAAAGCACTCCTGGCCACAGCCTCAATCTGAGAAACCAGGGAGAGTTTGGGCTCCAAGAGCACTCCCAGACTATGAACCTGATCTTTTAGGGAGAGTGAAATTCCATCCAGTACAGGCAGATCTAAACCACCTCTCAGATACCGACCCCCTATACACAGTACCTCCATCTTGATGAACATTTATTGTTCATCAATAAGTACTTCCATCTTGATGAACATTTATGATGAACATGGAGGTAAACACACCTCACTGTCATGGGGGAGCTGCCATAGTTCAGTGGTGGAGGATCTAGGGCTGAGATGTGGGCAGTGTCCACTAGGGGGCTCAAGGCTCAAAGCTCAGACCAGGGTGCTTTCCAGATTAAGCCCTACAATGTATCTGCTAAGTGTGCTTCCGTACTTCCTGTGTTGTGACACCACAGTTCCTACTCTGTCAGCAGGGTGCCGTTCATGTTTTGGATGCCTTGTTTCAGATTTTATCGCTGTGGTGTAGCCCTATAATGTTATAAATGCATTGCAGGAAAGTAGCTGTATTTTTCCATTTTAGCAGGCTTGCCCCGCAGTTTGTGTATTGCAATGTATTTATTATTATTGTTATTGTTATTAATTTATTTATTTATTCAATTTCTATACCACCCTTCAAAAAATGGCTCAAAAATGGCTCAAAATGTAGTGCTGTGTGGACAGTTCAAATCACAGTTTGACCATTTGCTTGATTTCTATGGAGCCTCTTTTCCATTCAGAGGTGCCTGGCAAGGACTCCCTCATAGACAGGAGCCTGCCCTGGCTTGCCCCTCTACCTTCCCTGGCTTTCTGCTGCAGGGCTCCTCTGGGCCCCCTCTCTCTTGGCCCCGCTCTCTCTTGGCTTTCCCCTCCTTTTCTCCACACAGAGCCCAAATCCAACACCTCCGTCCTCCACTGCTTGCTTCCAATATAACTTAAGTTTGTCAACACAAAGGGGAGGGGATATGGAGGGGGAGGGAAAATATTGAGAGGTTTTATTATTATTTTTCCACCAGGGTTCTCTTGTGCAGTCCTGCTTTAATTTGCTACATTTATTTATTTATTTACTTGATTTGTATACCGCCCTTCCAAAATGGCCAGAGACTCATACTAGTACAGCTGAGCAGATTTCTGAATCCAACCCTTACTCATGCACTTTTACTGAAGAGGAAGCCCTTTGAATTAAACCATTTACTTCTGTGCAATCCCATTTGCTTACTACAAGGCAAAAGGGCAGGGAGAGAGAACAGTCACTTACTTAAAAGGAAGCCCATGGAACTGAATCATTTACTTCTGTGCAATCCCACAGCCCTAACTGGAGGAGCGCTCCCCTCCCCTCCGCCTCCGCCTCCGCCCTCCTTTTATGGCCTTCTCCACCATTGGATTTTGTTTTCTTTTTTCACTGAACTACTTGCACAAGGCTGCAATGATACAAGGCTCAGTTAGATTTGTGTTTTGGAATGGCGCTTCCCCCTGCTGGTGGCTTTGTGCAAAGCAGCCCAGACATTTTTTTTTAAAGGTCCTCACGTCATTCCCCCCACGACCCCATTGGCCCAAATGAAGCAGAAGGATTGGGGAGATAGATGTGTTTCAAGGAGAATATGGACACCTAGTGCCTGGAAAACATGTTGAAGTGGATGGTAATATGCATGACCACTAGCCTACCATGAAGCATTGAACAACCCTTTACTCTCCTTGCAACGCTTCTATCAGTGCAAATCTTGTAGTCCAGAAAACACCCATGAGAGTCAAGCAACCAGTTGGCCTTAGGAATCAAACTAATAACCAGAGGTTGAGAATATGGCAGAGGTCAAGCTGAGCAGGAATCAAGGGTCAAATCAGTAGCCAAAGGCTAGTAATATGCCAGAGGTCAGTATGAGCAGACAGATCAATGAAGCATGTAAGAGCAACCACATTAAGACCTATGACCCCATGATGCTAGATAAGGCCTGCCTCATATAGGAAGCCACTCAGCTCCTGGAGTGAAACAGATACTCTAGGAATATTCCATTGCTCTGTTTTTTGTTTTTGTTTTTAAAAGATCTGGATTTTGTACAAAGTACTGATTACCACTTTCAATGCATTTATGAAGATTTCCCCACCACAAAACACATGCCATTGAGTTTAAGCTGGCACCTTGTTTTTAAAAGAATGTGAAAAGAAAACAGGAACAACACATTGGTGGATTATTAGAAAAATAGGTCCTGATGTGTTTTGAGGTGGTATACCTCTTCCTCAGGGGACTACAGATTATAAAATGCACAAATTAGAACATGTAAAGTCAAATAGATTATATAAAACTGAGTAGTCATATAAAACCAATTAAAACTAAGATAAAAACTAAACCATGACGCTATTCCCATGATCACTAGAAACTGGGCTAAGGGACCCCAGCCTGGTTTCTAGTGTTCATCGGAACCACTGGGCCTGTGGGCGAGCCCGGTGGTTCCACAGTGGCTAGCTTGCTTAAGTAACCTTCCCGCTAAATGAGGTTAATGGAAGCACTCCGTTATTTTGATTGTGTCAGCTGCAGCTGCTTGCTGACATGTGGTGGCACTCCCCTTCCCTCAACCCTTGGAGCTCCACAGTGAGTTGTGGCCAGGCGCCCGAGCGCCCCACTGAAGCTCTTGCTCATCTGGGTGGTGGATCTGGCCACCCAGCAACATGCAACTGCTCGTGTGTGGGGAGAGTGGGCTAAGCCCTGGTTTGTTTTATCCAGACATCGAGTCCTTCCCAAGGACTTGGGACCCCACCAGAACCCTTGAAGCGCTACACCTTAGGAACATAGGAAACTGCTACATACTAAGTCAGACTGTTGGTCCATCTAGCTCATTATTGACGTTCTGCCACTTTCTGCCCCACTAACCAACTATACACCCATATTATCCCAACACATATGAATTTCCCCATAGTTTAAGATCAGCTGAGGAGGCCTGTCGTATTCAAAGGGCAGATTGGCTCTACAAGAATCAGATCTTTTCCATTGTTGCTCTGGAGCTGTGGAACACGTTACATTGGCTGCGCATCTGGCTCCATCCTTTCTGATGTCTCACAAGCAGGTTATGATTATTCTTTTTCAGGGTGCTTTTGCCAGAATATGGGAAACTCCTATATCGGGCAGCAGCGGTATAGGAAGGTGCTGAAAGGCATCATCTCATACTGTGCGGGAGAAGGCAATGGTAAACCTCTGATGTATTTCTACCAAGAAAAACACATGGCTCTGTGGTTGCCAGGAGTCAGCAGCTACTCAATGGCACAACCTTTGCTTTCCTTTCCTTTCGGATGCTAGATTTTATATGTTGGATTTGCTGCTGCTGTTTTCTTTTGTGTGTCTTTTAAGTTGTGTCTGCAATGTGCTTTTTAAGGTTAATTTAATTGTAAATTGCTTTGAAACCACTTGGTATATAAATCTTGCTGTCAGGGGCCAGCAGCTACAACAATCCAGAGGGTCATGCACAGCCTTGCCTCCAGGCATCATGCATGCTTCCCAACATGGCATACCACTCTGGTTTGACCACCTCACCTGGCATTGACTCCTCTGCTAATTTGGAAAAGAGGCACCTTTTAAAAATATTATTATTGTTGCTGTTGTTATTATTATTTCTTGTTTACACAGTCAGACAGGTGTTAATGACTGGTTTGTTTTATCCAGACATTGAGGCCTTCCCAAGGACGTGGGATGGCTGAATTTTATTGTCAATTGTTATAGATATCGTCGCAGAATATAGGCTGTTCCCAGTAAAGCTGCTTTTTGTAATTGGCTGATGGTGATTTCTGTGGCCCCTATGGTGTTGAGGTGCTCTTCAAGGTCTTTTGGAACTGCACCCAGGGCGCCAATTACCACTGGGATTATTTTGGTCTTTTTCTGCCACAGACTTTCCATTTCAATTTGTACATCCTTGTATTTGGCAATTTTTTCTATTTCTTTTCTTCTATTCTGCTATCCCCTGGTATTGCTATGTTGATTATTTTCACTTGTTTTTCTTTCTTCTCGACTACAGTTATATCTGGTGTATTGTGTGGCAGATGCTTGTCTGTTTGTAGTCGGAAGTCCCATAATATTTTTACATCTTCATTTTCTTCAACTTTCTCAATTTTATGGTCCCACCAATTCTTGGCTACAGGTAGCTTGTATTTTGTGCAGATGTTCCAGTGTACCATCCCTGCTACTTTGTCATGCCTTTGTTTGTAGTCAGTCTGTGCTAGCCTTTGTTCTGTTATTTCTGTATCTCTGGATGCTTCTCTTTCCAAATTTGGTACATTCTTTTAAAATAACCTCTTCTAGTTGGACTAGACTTGTAATAGCAGGTCATTATTTCCTTGTTGGCATTTTTCGTGTATATTTTTTTTGGTTAAGCGACATTTCTTCCAGTAACTTTGCTGTCTTCAGCCCTGGTTGCTCAACTGAAGATCCTGAGTCCTGTTGCCCACTTGCCACCAGATGTCCAGGGACTCCAGCACCTAGCGCGGTCCTTGTTGACCCGGGCGATGACCGATCCGGTATAGATTTATTAAAGTTATGTCTCACCATATTGTTGATGGGAGAGGCACTCTTTGTCTGGCTCCTCTGGTGAGACCTGTCCAGTATGGTTGGACCTCTGGCATAGCTCTCACCTTCCTCAGAGCACACAAGCCCCACAACCACGCCAAGGTAGTGCCTAACATCATCATCATCATCATCATCATCATCATCATCAATTACATTTTATATCCCCCTTTTCCTCTAAGGAGCCCAGTGTGGTGTACTACATACTTAAGTTTCTCCTCACAACAACCCTGTGATGTAAGTTAGGCTGAGAGAGAAGTGACTGGCCTAGAGTCATCCAGCGAGTATCATGGCTGAAAGGGGATTTGAACTCGGGTATCCACAGTCCTAGTCCAGCACTCTAACCACTACAACAAGCTGGCTCTAGATGTATGGTTTCTTTTTGGATATGCATTTGTTTACAGGTGGCCCTTGTTATTCGTGGGAGTTCCGTTCTGGCTTACAACCTCAGATAAGGAAGCCACGGATAACGGAACCTTAAGTCAATGGGAATTGGGGGGTTAGGTTCTGGGACCCAGGGAAACGACTGAAAAATCACAAAAATCAACCCCTGCTAACTGGGCAAAGAGGCAGCTTTTAACGTGGTGATTCTCTTTATTTATCAGGGGGAGAGTAACTGGCCCTATTCACCCCCAGCACAGTACCTCCAGTGACTGTTGCTGGTGTCTGTCTTATGTTTCTTTTAGACTGTGAGCCCTATGGGGACAGGGAACCATCTTACTTATTTCTTATTTCTCTGTGTAAACCACCCTGAGCCATTTCTGGAAGGTCGGTATAGAAATCGAATGAATAATAATAATAATAATAATAATAATACACAGATGACACCACTCTGATAGCTGAGAATGCAGATGATTTGCAAGCGCTAGTAATGATGTCAAGGAGCACAGTGAAAAAATGGAACTGCAACTAAATGTCAAGAAGACTAAGCTAATGACAACGGGTATAGCAACCAGCCTTAGAATTGACAATGAAGACCTTGAAGTGGTGGATAGCTTCTGCCTTTTAGGATTCCGCATGACAGAAAATTGGGAGCAGCTCCCAAACCTGGGTAGAACACAATTATTGATTGTGAGGAGAGATGGTCTTATGGTAGCAAGCATGACTTGTCCCCTTAGCTAAGCAGGGTCTGCCCTGGTGCATTTACATGGGAGACAAGAAGTGTGAGCACTGCAAGATATTCCCCTCAGGGGATGGAGCAGAAGATTTCAAGTTCCCTCTCTGGCTTTTCCAAGATAGGGCTGAGAGAGATTCCTGCCTGCAGCCTTGGAGAAGCCACTGCCAGTCTGTGTAGACAATACAAATCACATCCAATTTAGGTAAAGTATCAAAATTTAGGAGTAATTCCCCCGGGAGGTGGTCACTCTCACACCGGATGACAATTCTAAAATTTACCAGCTGAGTAAAAAGCGAAGGCGAGATAGCCATATAATCAATTGTTGAAAAGCCAGCGCTAGACCAATATGTATATTCAGCCGGATAATCACCATACATTGCCCCATTAAGAATATGCAAATTTAGTTCATCAAAAGTTTGTAATAGGCATAGCCCAGCAAAATTTCCCTTGGAGTCCTTAAATTGACGAGTTAACAGTGGGTATTGAATTTCCCCATCAAATGAATAAGATTTAAACATAGCAAATAGTTTTTGATTATTATCAGCCAGCCTAGCATTGAAATCGCCGGCAATTATCAAATGCGCTTGAGGATACAAACATTGAAGACCTTCTATGTATAATTTCAGTTTGACTTAATGCAAACAATCCGATTCAAAGGTGGAATGTATACATTAATGAGTAATAGGAGCAAGGCCTTAGCTTTAACAATGGCCATAGCAAACTGGTCACAACTCGGTAGTAAAAGACATTCAAAATTAAGAGCAGTGTTAACTGATATGCAGAGACCACCAGTCGCTCTACCTCTATTCACTGGAGGAGTAGCTGCAAGTGAGAAGGTAACAAAACTATTCAAATACGGGTCCTCGGTCATCCAAGTTTCCTGCAGAAAAAGAAGGTCAGCGTCCACCAGAAATTTCCGAAATTCCAAATCCAGCAGTTTTGTCCTTAGTCCAGCCACATTCCACGAGAGACTTTTGAGAAAACGGCTCTTACAAAATTGTCAGTCAGAATGCTCAGTTACAATATTAGCATAATCCAAAAGTTGCCTGTGTTCCATATACGGACCAGTAAAATCAGCAAATGCCTGTAGATCCTCCATCTCGGGCTGAAATGACTGGTCTAGCAGAGAAGGAAGAAGAGCTGGAGAACCAGAATCTTGCAAATTCAGTAGGGCAGGCAAAGGAGATAGTGCTGCCTTAGTTTGAATAGCTTCCTGCAAAGGTTGATGGGATGAACCTGTATTTAAAAGTAACATACATTGATCAAAATGTGGATCTGCAGAGAAAGGCAATACTTGACCCTCCAATACAGGGTCCCTCTTGTCTTGGGATGAACTGTCTAATAGGATTGGCAATTCTGGCAAAGTATCCGATTTAATACAGATCCTCTGACTAGACTCCAGTTCCTCCTGCATAACAATTAATTGTTCATCTGTTCCAGAGGCGGAAGGAGAAGAATGATCAGAAAAAGAATTGATCTCTGATAAGGTCAACAGCTGGCTACTATTCAATTCATCCGGAGAAATACTAAGATTGTTTCCAGAATTTCCAGAGTTATTAAAGGACTCGCAGTCCATCTTAACAGATAAAATTTGCAATTGATTCATAGCAGAATCAGCCAAGGGGGAAATGTCCTGAGCAATATCCTGAGGGAACACAGAGCATTTAACAACCGAAGTGAAATTCCTATTTGACACTTCAGGAGAGCTCTTCCTTTTAAATGTTTTAGAATAAACATCAGCAAAAACTCTTTGAGGTTGGATATTGTAGATAGCCAAAAAATCATGCATACGTAGAAGAGAAAGCGGAATTAAGGATGACTTGAATATGAGGAGAAGCTTAAGAGTATTCGGTCTTCTGGTGGGTTGTATATCATATGACTGAAGATCAATAAAATTGATATGGAATGAAAGAAGTTGTGCAAGAGAGCGCTTAATTAAAAACCAACTAGACCATCGGCTTGAGTTCAAACGGTTCGCTGGGACAATGTAGCAAAGGAGCAGAACACTCTATAATGGCATGGAAGCTGTAACATATTTGGGCGTTAAACAGAAATGCAAAAATGCAAATGACCCCAAAAGGCAGGGGGTTCACAATGGGGTTTATGTACCCTCAACCACTCACTCTCGGCAGCGAAAACAGAACCTCACAAAAGCTGTTGGTACAACAATACTTTATATATTGTTGCCTTGCATCTAAAGCTGTGAAGATGAAGCACAAGTTAAATGTAAAGTATCATTGCATCCACATCTTTTGTGAGACCTGCAAACTGCAAACCTTTGGGTTTTTCCCTCATACCTAATCCCTCCCCCCCACTTTCTTCCACTTAAGAGTCAGCCCAAAAAAGAGTCAAAATGAGTAATGAGTTCTCCTCAAGAGTTTCCTTAGCACTTTGTGACCGGGGCCCTCACAAAGGGCCCTCACATAGTCCCCCTGTGTTACTTTCTGATTCATTCTTCATAGAGAAGCTGTCAAAGCCTCCCATTTTAACATAAGAACATAAGAACAGCCCTGCTGGATCAGGCCCAAGGCCCATCTAGTCCAGCATCCTGTTTTGCACAGTGGCCCACCAGATGCCGCTGGAAGCCACAGGCAGGAGTTGAGGGCATGCCCTCTCTCCTGCTGTTACTCCCCTGTAACTGGTACTCAGAGGCATCCTGCCTTTGAGGCTGGAGGTGGCCCACAGCCCTCCAACTAGTAGCCATTGATAGACTGTTGATAGCCATTGATAGCCATTGATAGATTTTGATAATTCAAACCAGAGGTGCACCTAGGTAATGTTGGAGCCTGGACCTAAAGTCCTTTGGAGGACCTTCTCCCCTGCAAATTAAGCGTCATCATGCTCATCTGGGCAACCACACAACCTGGGACAGACTAAAGAGGATTTGGGCCCCCCCAGGGGCTGTGGTGGCCCTGGACTTTGGCCCATAGGTCCAGGGGTAAGAACATCTCTGGTCCAAATAAATATATGAATAATATTCAGATACTTAGCTCAAATTATTTTTGTACCCCGGATGGCTTGTTGCTCAGTTATCAAGAACACATCAAGGCTCTGGAAAACAAGAGAGAAGACAAATGTCTTTTGTCTGACACACAACTTTTCAGAACTATATTAAAGCATCTGCAACAGCTTGATTTATTAACTTCACTAACACTTCCCACAGTAGGGCTAACGTTTGGGGCTGAGGTTGCAGAGCTAAGCTTTCACCCCAATCTAGGCATACTCCATCCCAGCTCTGAGCCTATAACTGCTCTCAGTTCTTCACTGGGAAATGACTATGATGTGTTTAGGGCATCCAACCCAAGTCCCCCACCAATGGTATTAATTTTAGATGAGTGAAGCAGGTATGCCCTTCCTCTGACCACCACCAACCTATTGTCAGGTATTCCTGGCCAATGGCCTAAGCTATTTATCGACAGCTTCATCTTGTCTTAATAGATTTAAGTTGTTATTGTGAATGTTTCTCTGACATTCATGAGGTATGCAGTTTGGGTTGTGTTTATCTTCCTTCAGTAGTTTCAGAGTCCTTTCACTTGGTATGTTCACTCCCAACAAAGCCTGCCAGAGGTCAACCAAACAATAAAAGATATCAGTTAGAGAAATCTGTGTATCAGTTAAAGAGATACTGTCAGCTAGATTGCTTGAGAACATGCTGAGCTAATGAGATGGAATGTTTGTGTATTACACAGTTACACTATCTTGACATACTGTTGACACATATTTCACAGTATAGTGCTGTCTCAGGTTACAGGATTAACAGTAACAAAACTCAAGTTATTACCTGGAACCTCACCGATACGGAATTGGACAATTTTCATGCTGTTTCTGGATTCCATATTACTAAGAAACCAATTAAATATTTTGGAATTAATCTAACTAATAAAGACTTATTTAAAAACAATTATTCCCAAAACTTGGAAGCTTATTTTGGCAGATTTGGATAGATGGAAAAAGTTAAATTTGTCCTGACTTGGAAGAATATCTTCAATAAAAATGAATATATTACTGAGGATGAGTTTTCTCTTTCAGATGATTCCGATAAAGATTGAAGATAAGACACTGAAATTGTGGCAGAGTCAGTTAAATGTGTTTATTTGGAACTATAAAAAGTCTAGAATTAAATTTAAGGTTATGCAAGATTCAAAAGAGAGAGGTGGTTTAGCTGTTCCTAACTTGAAGCTTTGTTATTATGCCAGCTGTTTGACTTGGATTTCTAATTGGATTAAATTCCCTTTATGGTTGTTTTAGTGGTATGGAAAGTCTTGGTCTCTCCGTAGGTTTACATAACATTTTATGCTTATGTAAAAAGAAAGGATCCAGAGATACAGCACCATACCATCAGAAACAGTCTTTTACACGTTTGGGATAAATATCAAAAAAGGATAAGTCCAAGTTTATCTCCTTTGGCATCTCTTTTGAACATTTATTTTTATGAGGAAGAAATGTCTTACAGATATAAATTATGGAGAGAGAACTCATGTACTTGACAGAGTTTATTTCAGGACAAGTCTAAGGTGAAGTCTTTCCACACAATCATTGACCAAACAGAGAGTAAAAACTAATAGACATTAAAATGTGTGTGTGTGTGTGTGTGTGTGTGTGTGTGTATACAATTTAGAATTAGGATGATGTCCCATTATACCTCTTAAAAGCAATATAACTAAACTAGAAGTGCAGATGGAAAGGAGTTAACCCAGCAAAATGCATATTTTAAAAAACAAAGAGGATTGAAAAAAGAGATATTATTGATGCAGATCTCCAAAAAGGAAAGGGAACTGGTATGGACTAAAGACAAGAAGAAGGTTTCTCAAGCTATTAAGATTCTGCAACAACAACTTTCTATGTTAATAGCAAATGAACTCGAACAAAATTTGAAATATATTAAGCAAAGATCATTTGAGTTTGCAAATAAACCAGGCAAGTTGCTAGCTTGGAAAATTAGATCTGAGAGGAAGAAAATTTTTACATCTAAAATACTTACAAAAAATGGGCTCTCTTATAAGGGAAAGGAAATAAGGATGGAATTTTTCAAATATTATTCAGAACTATATAAAGGCAAAATAGTAGAAGGTAAAAAAATTGAGCAATTTCTTAGATCTAAAAATATTCCAAAACTTTCTCATCAACAAATAGAAATTATGAATGCTCCAATAACAGTTATGGAATTAACAGAAGCAATAAATCAAGCTAAATCCAACAAGGCCCCAGGGCCTGATGGACTCTCAGCTTTGTATTATAAGTCATTTAAAGACCAAATTTTACAACCTCTTCAATGGACTATGAATGACATTTTACAAAAAGGGATTATGCCAGATTCATGGAAATATGCAAATATTACAATAATCTCTAAGCCAGATCAAGACCCAATATTAGTTAAAAATTATAGACCAATATCACTTTTAAATAATGATTACAAACTCTTTGCTGCTGTTTTGGCAAGAAGAATGAAAGTGATATTAAGAGACTTTATTCATGAAGATCAAGCTGGCTTTTTGCCAAAGAGACAATTGAGAGACAATGTTAGAACATTCTTAAATGTATTGGAGTATTATGAAAAACATAATGACAAACAGATGGCGATGATTATTTTGGATGCAGAGAAAGCTTTTGATAATATTGATAATGAATTGTTTAATCCAGGCCTACAAATAAGTATATAAAAGTGTGTATCAAAGTATAACTCAAAAGTATAATGGAATATAATGGAATATAAAGCTAGCAGGTTATTCAGAGTTGAGAAGCCTCTCAGAGGCCAGAGTTAAGAGCAAGAGGCCCCCCTCTCAAGAATGTGGGTTGAGAGGCCCACCAGAGACAACAGGTACCAGGAGTGGTCAAACACACGGCATTAGCTAAATTCCCCAGTCAGCAGAAAGAGGGTCTTGCTAGTACGAAGAGATACCATAGGGATTAAAGTTGTCATAAAAGCCAGGTAGTAACTCATCTTCTCAGGCTCTAGATGGCACCTCTGGAATATGTAAGTTTGATAACTAATAACGTGTATTAATTGCTTTATTGATATGCATGTATGTTTGAAACCTATAAAAACTACCTAACTGTATGACTCGGCGCGCAGTATCACCCAGATGCTCTCTGATGATACTCGTGCCTTTCATGACATGAAATAAAGTGCTTTCTTTGAGCAACGCACCCTTGTTGTTTGGCTCCATTCAGTTAAGACAACAAGTATATCAGCGAGAATTGAGCCTAATCCTCTTTGGTTCTGGCAAGACGCCCCATTCTCTATCCAAGTGATAGAAGGATGAACGCAAGTGGCTGAATGAAACAGGAAGGCTAGATTCTAGAGGGATTTTTCCCTGCAACAATATCTTGTGGCAGTTCATGTGGGGACTATTAGAGGAAATAACTGCGGGTAATAATTTTATTAGAGCAATTAAAACTATTTATTCAGAACAATATGCTAAGGTTATTGTAAATGGAGAATTATCAGACAATTGTGTAATACAAAAAGGGACTAGACAAGGATGTCCACTCTCCCCATTGCTTTTTATATTGGTTCTAGAAGTGCTTTGTAGAAGTATTAGAGAAGATGATGAACTACATGGTCCCAAAATTGGGAGACAAGAATATAAATTGAGAGCCTTTGCAGATGATGTTGTGTTATTTTTAGAAAATCCAATGGACAAGATTGAAAGACTTTTGGACAAGATACAGCAATTTGGCCAGTTGGCTGGATTTTATATAAATAAGACTAAAACTAAGGTTTTGACTAAAAATATAGATCAGAAAACTAAAGACAGATTATTTGAAATAAGTGCGTTAAGAGTGGAGAAGAAAGTGAAATATTTGGGTGTTTGGTTAACAAATAATAATTCTTTGTTGTTTTCTAATAATTATGTTAAAACATGGAACTCAATGAAAAATGATTTGCAAAGATGGTCCAAAATGAATCTATCTCTAATGGGAAGAATCTCAGTGGTGAAGATGAATGTTTTACCTAAAATGTTATTTCTCTTTCAGACTATTCCTATAATTAATAATATGACTTGTTTTAGGCAATGGCAGAAGGATATAACTAAGTTTGTTTGGCAGGGGAAAAGACCAAGAATAAATTTTAAGAATTTAACAGATGCAAAGGAAAGAGGTGGCCTTACCTTGCCAGATTTAAGGTTGTATTTTGATGCTGTATGTTTGACATGGCTAAAAGAATGGATAACATTGAGAAACCCTAGAGTTCTTGATCTGGAGGGATTTGACAGAAGGTTTGGATGGCATGCTTACTTATGGTATGAAAAAAGTAAAGTACATAAAGATTTTTTGAACCACTATGTAAGGAGGAGTTTAATGAGGGTATGGTTAAAATATAAAAATTGGTTAGAACCAAAAACTCCGTTATGGATATCTCCGATCGAAGCTTTATCACGTAAAGAAGTAAATATGCAGGTGTCTGGGGGTATTTATAGAGATCTGTTGCATTTTCATGGAAAGGATTGTAAGTTAAAAACTTTAAATGAAATACAAAATGTGGTAAGAGATTGGTTTCAGTACTATCAGTTAAATGAGATTTATAAGAAAGACCTTAAAGTTGGATTTGAGGATCAGATTTTGAATTTTGAGAAGGAATTATGTCATGATGAAAAATTAATTTCTAAAATGTATAAATTGTTACTTTTAGAGGAGACAAGAGAGGAATTGGTTAAAACAACTATGATAAAGTGGGCTCAAGATGTTGGACATAATATAGTAATGGCAGCCTGGGAAAAGTTATGGAAGAATGATTTAAAATTCACTGCTTGTTATACTTTGAAGGAAAATTATTATAAAATGATGTAGAGATGGTATTTGACACGAAAAAAAATGGCATTAATGTATAAAAATGTTTCAAACAAATGTTGGAAGTGTGGGGATTCTGAAGCTACTTTTTTTCACATGTGGTGGACTTGTGGGAAGGCTAAGGCCTATTGGGACATGATATATAATGAATTAAAGAAAATATTTAAAGTGACATTTCCTAAGAAGCCAGAATCCTTCCTGCTAGGAATAACACAAGGAGAAATTTCTACAAATAACTTAACTTTTTTCCTGTATGCTTCTACAGCGGCTAGAATAATATATGCACAGAAATGGAAGACTAATGAAATGCCTTCAAAAGAAGATTGGCTGATAAAAACTATGGGATATGCAGAGATGGCAAAACTTACAACACTGATAAAAGATCAAAGCTTAGAACGTTTCAGGGAAGATTGGAAACCTTTTTTGTTGTACTTAAAGAATTATTTTCCTAATATGGATCTTACAGCTGGATTTGAAGTTTGAAATGCAGGTTGGGTAGACTAATGGTTTTTTCTTTTTTCTTTAAGCTTTAAATTTGTGTTTTTAAAATTAATATTATAATAAGGCAAACATTATAGTTTTTATTTCATGAAAAGAGGTGCGTGGGAAGTCCAATTGTGTTTCTTATGGATGTTATGATGATTATTAAAAATTAATAAAAAAATAAATTTCAAAAAAAAAAAGAAACTTAGAGAAAGTGATTGTCGGCAGATATTTTGTGGGGGAAAGGTCCATCTTAGTTCTTATTACTCTATAAAACTCTGGAAGTACAGCCCAGTTTTCTTGGATCTCAGTATCAACAAGGTGTTGTCTCACTACTCTTTTCGCATTCGCTCGACCCAGTTCCAGCAATTGAGCTGGATCTAAGCCTAGAAAGGTGAGTTTATTACTTACTGTAGCACACCATAGTGACTGGGGACTAGCTGAGAGAAACTCAGGAATTAAACCAACTGGTTGCAGATGTATTTTCAACCAAAAATAGATAATTAGAAGCCAGGCCCGAGATTCAATTTTTATAAAGCCAGCCTCTGTCCTTAAAGTCACATTCACTGTACATTTTGGAGTGCCAAATAAGTTCCTCAAGAACCCTGATTGGATTCTTTCCAGAATGTCAAACCTTGAGTATGGACCTAATAGAATACCATACAATAATTGCAGAATGACCTTTGCACTATAGAACTTTAAAGCAGCTGGAATGAAGCCTGCACCCTGAGTTCTAAAAAAATCTTAAGATTGCTGCTGTGCTACATTTTGCTGACTCTGTGACCATACTTATATGTGCTGATTTCCCAGCATTTTGTTGAAAAATTACCCCCAAATATTTTATTTGATTTACCTGTTCTAGCTGATGTCCATCTAGCATCCATACATTTTTTTTACTTTATTGGTGAAGCAGATAATTTTAGATTTGTCATAACTGATCTGTAGATGCTCCTCTCTGCAGTATAGTGCTAAGCCATCTAACGCTCTTTTAAGCCCAATCCCCTTATTCTTCACCAGCAGCCATTGCCCCTACACGCCAAAAAGACACAAGACACAAATATGTGAAGGGCCACAATTTTATTAATTAAACAAAAGCAGATGCTGGATGGGATTGGCGCTCCACCCCCCACAGTGCGGTAACTAAAGGCAGGCCCCTTCAGGGCGTGCCTTGCCTATTGAGCACTGGCGACCCAACTTGGCTCCAGACAGCCCCCATTGCTCTAAAGCAGGGGCTGACCTTCTTAGCCAACCCAAGGCCAGGTCTCTGCCTTCAGCGGCACCCCCCAGAAGCCGCCAAGCTTTCCACTGGGTATCACCTGACAGAGTAGAGCGTGCAAGGTCAAATTCCCTGAGCCGCCTAGACCTGCCCAGCCCTGAATGGCAACCATCAAGCCCAGACTGTACCTAGGGAGGGTGCCTGTTCAAAATGGACTGAGGGAGGCGGACAGCCTCAGTGTGGCCATAAGCCCTGCCCCTTTCACATACAGAGCCAATAGGCTCCCGAGAGGCCTCGGACCTTTTTGAAAGGTGGTGAGGTGGGTGGGGCAAATGGGCCGTACCACTCATCATGAGCAGCAAGCAGCCTGATTCTCTGTTCCAAATACTCCCTCACTTTGTTTCCCCCCATATTCCCTCCTCCCTTCCTAGCACCCATTCAGCACTGCAGAATAAATGCACTACCTTCGGTAACACACAGCTATTCTGCATCTCAGATTCTCTTCATTTGCCTGTTCCCTCCTGTTCAAATCACTTCATCCCTGAGATTCAATCCCTTTGATCACATTTCATGTTGGGATTTTGCTATGGACATTGTCTCCTTTGTGTGGGGCATGTTTGTATATATTTGAAGGTATTTGTGTACTGGCTTGAGGGTTGAGTCACTGGAGCTCTTCTCATGATTGGCGCTCTTCTCATGGGGTCTGTGGGGAGAGTGGGTTTGCCTGACCCTCCCCGCTGACAACCACTTACTCTTTGCTGGGCAGGCGGATCACCTGTCCAGATGAGCGGCGGTTCTCCTGTGGCTCTCCCGCGCCTCGGCCAGCCACTCCCGGGGTTTGGAGCAGGGAAACACCGCCATGCAGTGCCCCACCCCCGGAGTCCCAGTATTGCACTGTGCAAGTGCGTGGTGCATTACTAGGATCCCCCTCCCCCCCAAGTGTGCCCGCCATGATTGCAAGCAGCTGCAACACACACACAATCAATTAAATGCAGTTAAGGGAGCCCTCGTTCTCTTAACCTCATTTAACTAGGAGGTTACATAGGTGAGTTTGCCGCCGTGTGGCCACTGGGATTGGGTATGATCCTGGTGGTTCACACGAGCATGCAAAAATGAGCTGGGTTCCCTTAGCCCGGTTTTGCACGCTCGTGTGAATAGCCTCACTGTGTTTGTTTTTCTCCTCCTCACTTGCTGTCCTGAATGTAAACTGAGAGGTTCTCCCTCTCACGGAATAAGAGATTGTTAGTCTGTTTATTGTTTTCTTAGCCTAGTTAGCAATAAATATCAAATTCCTGCTTCTCAGTTAAAATTGCTTATAGAGGTTAAATAATTTCTCTGAAACAACACTGGGTTATAGGCCCGGTTGTGGAGCAATAAGGTTATGAGCTATTCTGTAAGGGCAGTCTAGAAATCGAACAAATAAATAAAAAATAAGTTGTGAGAGAACAAAGAGTTTGTAGGCATGAAAACTAGACAAGATCACTGCTTTTGCATCTGTGGGGAGGCATCCCACTGTTGAAATGTTCAGTAAAACCAGTTACAGAAAATGGTCCTTCAGAATGAAGATGTTTGTGAATACACTTGGCTTTATATTCTGGAGGAACAAAGACCAACAGTGAATGAAGAGGAACAATGAGAATGGGATTCTGCAAATAAGTAAGCCACGGGACATAGGACATAAGAACATAGGAAGCTGCCATATATCGGGACAGAGCATTGGTCCATCTAACTCAGGATTGTCTACACAGACTGGCAGTGGCTTCTCCAAGGTTGCAGGCAGGAGTCTCTCTCAGCCCTATCTTGGAGATGCTGCCAGGGAGAGACTTGGAACCTTCTGCATGCAAGCATGCAGATGCTCTCTCCAGAGCAGCCCCAATCCCAAAGGGGAATATCTTACACTGTTCACATGTAGTTTCCCAATCAAATGCAACCAGGGCAGATGCTACTTAGCAAAGATATGCTTAGCATATCTGACTGTAAGTGAACAGTTAATTTATCATATTGAAGATAAAACACAGTAAAAAAATGTGGGAAAAATTAATGGTCTTTCTACAAAGAACCAGCAATACTCAAGTTTCTCTTCATTCATTCATTCATTCATTCATTCAATTTTTATACTACTCTTCCTAAAATGGCTCAGGGCAGTTTACTAAAATAAAAAAATTACATAATTAAAATGAAAAAACCAATTAAAAACAGATGAAAATTACAATTAAAACTAGGTAGCATTAAAAGCCAAACTAAAAAGATGGGTCTTGAAGGTTCTCCTGAAAGCCTCCAAGGAAGATAATCATCTAATATCCATGAGAAGTGTGTTCCACAACCTAGGGGTGACAGCAAAATTGAGCCTATCTCAGGTTACTGCCAGAAAAACCAATGGCACCCAAAAACTGACCCCTTAATGAGTGGCAGGGATCTTGTAGAGAAAGGAGCTTTCTCAGGTAACCCAGACCTAAGCCATTCTTATGCTGCAGTTGTGTAACAAAAGATTCAAAGAAGGAGAGAGTCTGCAAGAGCACCTATGCTCTTTTTTTGGAACATTGAGAGAGTTGGAACTGCAAGAGATAAATATGCCAGAACCAACAAAAATTGGACTTTTGCTTAATACCTTGCCTAAAGAATAGGATAATATTATCAATTTTCTGCAAATTAAATAAAATGTGACTGAAGGGTTTTATTTGAAAAAGCAAAGGGAAAGGGAGAAATCAATTAAAAATCAAGCCTACAAAGTTGCTGATGGTATGCAATGTTTTATATGTGGAAGCATCTTGCATTTGAGAAATGCTTTTCCTAGTAAAGAGCAAGGGAATTATTTTCAATAGAGTTAAGGGAATAAGACTAAATTCCAGAAAAATGGACATTCTAACAAATTTGGCTATGGAAAAGTTAAAGCCATGAAAATAATGCTGAAAAATATGAGAAACTGAATGCTGCAAAATAAATCATCTGCAGGGTTAATGCAAGTCAAATTAGAAAAAAAATATAGTTGGATAGTGGAGCTACTTCATATTTCTTCAGAAATTTGCAAGATTTCTCTGAAAAAAGTATGGATTATAAACATCCTTTATACCTTGCTAATGGACAGAAATTTTTGCAGAAGGAAAAGGGACAGTTTATCTGAAGTATAATCTTGGTGCAAATAGAGAGAATGAAGTCCAGGGGCATACTATGTTCCAAGTTTGCAGAACAGTTTAATGAGTGTTCTCAAAACAGCTACAAAATGTAGATGTAGAGTTCTTTCCAGAATGGTTGATTGCTTTATTTTCAAAGGATGAACATTTCTGATGAAAGGCATGCTGAAAGATGGTGAACTGTATGGAATAGATTGCAAAAGGTAGCAAGCTAATGTTGCAAGTGAATGTGCAATGCACACAAAGATTGCATGAAACTTTGTTGCCTTTTTATTGTTTTCTTAGCCTATGTGTTAGTAATAAATATCAAACTTTTGTTTCTCAGTTAAAATTGCTTCCCATATAATTACTTATAGATAAGTAATTTCTCTGCAGCACTGTCTTCTATGCCTTCCCCTTCCTAATCCTCCTCTCCCTTTTTCAGTTTCACTCTCTCACTAAAGTCCTTTTCTAGGACTTTATCACTCTGTAGTCTCTGTGCTTCTCTATTGTTGCAATAAGCACTCGAATCTACTTCCTACCTATCTAGGAGTCTGCTCCCAAAACTCTATGATTTTAATGCATTTCAATTACTCTGCCTTAAATGTACTGATTTTATTGCTAATTCTCTTTGCTAACACCCCTGCTAACTTGGTAAAGAGGCACCTTTTAATGTGATGGTTCTCTTTTTTATCGGGGGAGAGTAACTGGCCCTATCCACCCCCAGCACAGTACCGCCAGTGACTGTTGCTGGTGTCTATCTTTTTTTTTCTTTTTCTTTTTAAGATTGTGAGCCCTTGAGGACAGGGAAACATCATATTTATTTATTATTTCTCTGTGTAAAGTGCTCTGAGCCATTTTTGGAACGGCGGTATAGAAATCGAACAAACCAACCAACCAATAAATTCCCACTGAAACGGAATCAATATGCTTAATACTTTCCATTTTTATTGCTGTGAGTGTTTCAACTACTCAATGAAGACACTCTTGTTCATTGGAAGCTTCTCTTCCCTTCCTCCCTCCCAGTCTGATCCTTTTGGCATGGAATTAGCTCTCTAGGGTTTCAGACAGGTGACTTCCCAGCCCTACCGGGACATAGTGATTGAACATAGGCCCTTTTGTATGCAAAGCAGGTGTTTCACCATGGAACTATGGTTGCTCCCCTGAGATCTTCCCAGTCTCAACCAATTCCAGCTAATCAGTTGACATGTGCATTGCTCAACCTATATGGTCATGGCAAGAGGGGCATGTGCATTGGTTCAGTGTTTTCATGTGAAAACACTGAGTGTCAATCAAACCTACAAAAAGGAACACAAGACTAATCTTTTAATCCTTGGCTTTGGATGAATAGCTCATTGTTTGTATATTTTATAGGCTAGAAGTCATCTAAAGTATTCTCCTATCTTAATATCTCATTGCTCAAGAAAAGGAATTATAACAATCCACATTTTTCTATAATAATAGGTATCTGGGTGATAATAATTGTTGTCAAGTAAGTGCCCAGCAGCATAGCTTAAAGGAAATGTTGAAGGTTGAACTTATAGCAAGGTTATGATGACAGAGTGGTCAATAAATAGGAAGAGGAAACATAGCTTGGCAGACTACAGAGTCTTCCAGCCACCTGGTAAGTAACTGAAAGCAGCTCCTTGGATTTTAATCATAAATGGTCAATGTCTTTTTTAATGGTAGCTTGATTGTTCTCAAATTAGAATTTACAACTCTGTTGTTATGCTAAAATGGGACAAATTTTGGCACCGGACAAGTTCAGGTAATACTTTCTATGCATGGCTAAATTCCTCTACATGTTTAGTACATCCACATTGCAAAATATACATTCTCTACCAAAGTTTTAAATACTAGTAATATAGGATTTAAAATGTGAATTCATCACTATTATGTGATTATATGATTGTCCGAATTGTCCGGAGAGCCAGCGTGGTGTAGTGGTTAGAGTGCTGGACTAGGACCGGGGAGACCTGAGTTCAAATCCCCTTTCAGCCATGGAACTAGCTGGGTGACTCTGGGCCAGTCACTTCTCTCTCAGCCTAACCTACTTCACAGGGTTGTTGTGAGGAGATACTCAAGTATGTAATACACTGCTCTGGGCTCCTTGGAGGAAGAGCGGGATATAAATGTAAATAAAAATAAGTAAGTAAGTAAGTAAATAAAATAAGTGGTCCCCCCCCAAAAAAAATCATTGAGTACAAACTGTATAAACACAATAGAGCCCAGGAGAAGATCATTCATTCTACTCTCATTGATCTGTTTGTCTGAGTTTGTTTTCAAGTGGGTATAAAAAACCCACAGATATACTAATATCATGCATTTAAAAGTAGTATCTGAATGGGCTCCTGGTTGTGTGAGAAGCTGGGAAAAGTTGTAGGAGTTGAAATGGACAAATATTTGGTCTAAAGCTCTATTTTCTTCTCCATTAAATGTAAAGGAATCTGCTTATACTGCAAGGTCATGTCTCGATGATAAAGAACACCAGCAAAACTTGCCCATGGCTGGATATTCTAATAAGTATTGGATACTTTGTGATCAAGTGGGATCATATCTTCATATGTGGTTACCTTGCCCACAACTTTATTTTGGGAGGCGGTGGGGGAGATAGTAATTCAATGAGACTATTCTCACAAGCTTGCAAACTCGGGCTAAAGGAGCCCAGCTTGGTTTTGCACACTCATGTGAACCCCTGGGATTGCAGCTGATCCCAGTGGTCACATGGCAGCAAACCCACCTATGTAGCCTCCTCATTAAATGACGTTAAGGGAGCGAGTGCTCTGTTACCCTTGTTTATTTGACCGCGTGCCTGCGTCAGGCACATTCGGTGGGGATGGGGATCCCCATAATGCACTGTGCACTTGCATGGTGAATTATTTGGGCTCTGGGGGGTGGGATGACACGTGGCAGCATTTCCCTACAAACGACCCACAGAGCTGCCACCACCGGGTGAGACGTGGGTGGCCCAGAGGAGAGCTGCCGCTCAACTGGGCAGGCAATCCGCCTGCCCAGGGAAAGGTAAGGGATCATCTGCAGGGAAGGTCGGGCAAATCTGCCCTCCCTGCAGAACCACCTGAAGCTCTTTACACAGACTGTGAAGAGAGACTGTACCCTAGGGAATTCCCTCCCTCAAAAGCTCTGGCTGGCACCCACCCCAATGGTGTTCCTGTGCCAGTTAAAGACTTTCTTATGCCATCAAGCCATTCCATGCCTCTCTTGATTTTGGAGCTACTTCAGCCCTCCTGCAGATGTTGGACTACAACTCCCATCAGTCTTGACTACTAGTCACAGTGGCTGGGGATGATGGCAGTTGTAGTCCAACATAGACTGTGTGAAGAGCTTGAATATATTAAGGAGGCAACATCTGTGGTGGTGTTCTGTAAACCTGAAATAATGTTGCTCAACTCCTTTAAAGAGCCACCACGGTCTATTTCACACGGCGACTTGGTTATGCATTTATTTTTGGCAGGTAAAGTTTGTTTTGCTAAGGAATAGGAACCCTCCAAAATAGGACCCCTCCAAAAATTAAATGTTGGTTTGATAAAATTTGGGAGTTATTGGTTCAGGACAAGCTCTCTTCCCAGCTAAGAGCCTCTGCTTGTCCCAATTATAAGTGTTTCTTTTTAGAATGTTGATTACCTTTTTTTCATTTTATTGATGCCCAAACTCCTGCATATACAAGAGCCAAAAGGTTGTACATCATTTGTATTTTTATTTATCATTTCATTTATCATTTATTTATCATTATTTTCATTTGTAATTTTATTTATGGATATCCTAAATGAATCAAGTGAATGGATGATCCCAAAGTGCTCTTATTTGTCTTTTCCTCTGTTGTTGCTGTTTTTGTGATTTATTTTATTTTGTATATTTCTGAAAAAGTTAAAAAGAAAAGGTATTGGAAAAAGCAATGCCAACAAAAAATGAGAAGAGAATTCACATTTGTTTATTTATTTATTTATTTATTAGAAACATTTAATATACCGCCCACTTTGAAGACTGGTGCACAAAAACATGCAAAGAAAGCAACATTTAAAATTACATTCTAAATTGAAAACTAAAGTAACAATAAATAAATAAATAAATAAATAAAGTAACCTACAGGGTATAAGCCTGGCGAAAAAGAAAAAGTCTTCAGTAGAGATTTGAAGATCAGTAAGGAAGGGGCTAGACTAATCTGAATGGGAAGGGAGTTCCAAAGAAGTGGGGCAGCAACTGGAAAAGCCCTTTTGCGGGTCCTAGAACCCCAAACCTCTCGAAAATCAGGGACCGACAAAAGGGCAATCTGAGATTATCTAACCGGACAGGATGTAACTGGGTGGGAGAGACATTGCACAGAACATCTGCACCCTCCCAGTCTCTGATTCCTCCTCCTGACACCTGCTCTTCCTCTGCAGCAGCTGCCTGCCTCAGCCCATCTCTTGCCTTCTCTCTCCTCACCCTCCCTCCTCCACCGCCCTCCTGCTCTTCTTCAACTGAGTGTGGGCGAAGCATTTAAGCCCCCGACTCTGGAGATTTCCATGAAGGAGCCCAGTTCCCCCAAGAGGCCTGCTTCAGCCACCGCCATCATGCTGTTCCTGCTCTCTCCCGCCATGCATGAGTTTAGCACTGCATAGGCAGGGATTGCCACATGCGACCTTAGTGTAATGCTTAACACACACACACACACACACACACACACACACACACACACACACACCTCTGAGGGACTGCCTGCTCCCAAGGGTTGCTGCCCACTTGACGAGATCATCTGTGGGGGCTCTGCTTCAGGTGCTGACAATGAGGGAGGCTTGGTTGTCATGCATGCGGGACAGGGCCTGCTCTGTTGCTGCCCCCAGACTTTGGAATGCTCTAGCGGAGGGTATCCGCTCCTCAGATGCCATCACAGTTTTTAGAAAGCTTGGTAAATCTTGGCTTTTTATCCAGGCCTTTACATGATTGTTATATTGCTGCTTCTGTTTGTTTTTATCTGTGTACAGTTTTTATGTTTATATTTTATATATTTTAAATCAGATTTTTGTCATATTTTTAGCTTAATACTTTTTAACTTTCTTTTTTATTATATGTTTATTAACTTTTGTAAAGCGCCTTGGGATTGTTTTTAATGAAAGGCGGTATAAAAATTTAACAATAAATAAATAATATTGTGAGTGTGTGTGTGTGTGTGTCTGTCGCATTGCAATGCAGATTGGTGGCAAAAGACAATTATGTGGATTACTGTGACAGCAGTGTTTAAAAAGAATTTGGTAATGTGTGTCTCTGAGCAAATGGAGAGTGCTGTTACCTGCCCAGCCTACACAGGTAGTGCATTGGAGCATGGAAGACTTCCTTTCAAAATTGGAAGGCCTGTCCAAATGAAGAGAACATAAAGGGACACAAACTCTGACAAAAGAAATGCAAGGGACAATAAGGGAGGAAAAAAGAGAGTTTGAGGAACATTTAGCCAAAAGTATCAAGGGGAACAACAAAAAATTCTTTAAGTACATCAGAAGCAGGAAACCTGCCAGGGAGGCAGTTGGACCATTAGACAATGATGGAGTGAAAGGGATTATTAAGGAGGATATGGAGAATGCAGAGAAGCTGAATGAGTTCTTTGCATCTGTCTTCATGGCAGAGGATACTGAGCATATACGTGTCCCTGAACCAGGCTTTTTAGGGATAGAGGCTAGAG
The DNA here is from genome assembly GCF_027244095.1 of Hemicordylus capensis. Taxonomy (NCBI): domain Eukaryota; kingdom Metazoa; phylum Chordata; class Lepidosauria; order Squamata; family Cordylidae; genus Hemicordylus; species Hemicordylus capensis. The sequence continues at coordinate 448,693,479 of NC_069657.1, forward strand.
AGCTGAGTCAGATAGAAGTGACAAGGGATGATGTTCTAAACTGACTGGAAAAAATGAACGCTAACAAATCACCAGGGCCGGATGGCATCCATCCAAGAGTCCTCAAAGAACTCAAATGTGAAATTGCCAACCTCCTTGCTAAAATATTTAACTTATCCCTGAAATCGGGCTCTGTACCAGAGGACTGGAGAGTAGCAAATGTAACACCGATTTTCAAAAAGGGATCCAGGGGGATCTGGGAAATTACAGGCCGGTTAGCTTAACGTCCGTGCCAGGCAAATTGATGGAAAGCATCCTCAAGGATAAAACTCTAAAGCACCTAGAAGAACAGGCCCTGCTGGGAGTGAGCCAGCATGGCTTCCGCAATGGTAAATCTTGTCTCACCAACCTTTTGGACTTCTTTGAGGGTGTCAACAAGTGTGTGGATCAAGGTGATCCAGTTGACATAGTCTACCTGGACTTCCAAAAAGCTTTTGAAAAAGTTCCTCATCAAAGACTCTTGAGGTGACTTAGCAGTCATGGGATAAGGGGGTAAGTAGTACATGTGTGGACTGCTAACTGGTATAAAGACAGGAAACAGAGGGTAGGTATGAATGGAGAGTTTTCACAATGGAGGGAAGTAAGAAGTGGGGTCCCTCAGGGATCTGGACTGGGAACGGTGCTATTTAATTTATTGATAAATGGTCTAGAAGCAGGGGTAAGCAGCGAGGTGGCCAAATCTGCAGATGATACCAAACCCTTCCGGGCAGTGAAATCCAAAACGGATTGTGAGGAGCTCCAAAAGGATCTCTCCAAACTGGGGGAGTGGGCGACATAATGGCAAATGCGGTTCAATGTTAGCAAGTGTAAAGTGATGCACATTGGATCGAAAAACCCCAACTTCAGGTATATGCTGATGGGATCCGAGCTGTCAGTGACTGACCAGGAGAGGGATCTTGGGGTCGTGGTGGACAGCTCGTTGAAAGTGTCAGCTGTGTGGCAGCTGTGAAAAAGGCCAATTCCATGCTAGGGATCATTAGGAAGGGGGTTGAAAATAAAACGGCTAATATTATAATGCCCTTATACAAAACTATGGTGCAACCACACTTGGAGTACTGCATACAATTCTGGTCACCACATCTTAAAAACAACATTGTTGAACTGGAGAAGGTACAGAAGAGGGCAACCAAGATGATCAGTGGCCTAGAGCACCTTTCTTATGAAGCAAGACTACAACACCTGGGGCTTTTTAGTTTAGAAAAAAAACGACTGCGGGGAGACTTGATAGAGGTCTATAAAATCATGCATGGTGTGGAGAAAGTGGAGAGAGACAGAGATTCTTTTCCCTCTCACACAACACTCGAACCAGGGGTCACTCCATGAAACTGATTGCCAGGAGGTCTAGGACCAACAAACGGAAGTACTTTTTCACACAATGTGTGATCCACTTGTGGAACTCTCTGCCACAGGATGTGGTGATAGCCAACAACCTGGATGGCTTTAAGAGGAGTTTGGATGACTTCATGGAGGAGAGGTCTATCAATGGCTACTAGTCGGAGGGCTGTGGGCCACCTCCAGTCTAAAAGGCAGGATGCCTCTGAGTACCAGTTGCAGGGGAGTAACAGCAGGAGAGAGGGCATGCCCTCAACTCCTGTCTGTGGCTTCCAGTGGCATCTGGTGGGCCACTATTTGAAACAGGATGCTGGACTAAATGGGCCTTGGGCCTGATCCAGTAGGGCTGTTCTTATGTTAAGACCTAGCCAAATTGTGTTTCCATGGTTATGATTTTTTAAACCAGTACAATATCTCAGACTTGGCATCAGGTCTCATGGCCCCATGGTGTGACCATCATAAAATCTCCTTGCTTTTTAGAGTTCAGCTGAAGCTGCCACACCCATAATTATCCTGTCAACTGAATATTTTTTGCTTGTATTGTATTATAACATTAATATTATGGTACTTTTCAACACAGCTATTTTTAGGGCTGCTTTTGAAATTCTGCTCATCCGAATTTCTTTCCAGATTTTTGGAATTCTGGATTTCTTGGTTAGGTTTCTGAAAGGGAGCTACTTAAGAACGAATTCATCATTATTTCAATTATTTCTGAATTTTTAATAGAGCACTGTACTTGCACTACGTACGTGTAATAGATTTCCATTCCTGAAGTTTATTCAGGTCTTTCCCTCCCCTATACATTACCATTCAACATATGTGCATTAGTAAAACACTGGAAAAAAGTGGTGTCAATTTAATTGTATCCATGTTTTCATCAAAGTTCTTTTTGTGTGGCATTTCAGTGATGCAGATATCCACATGTGTTTTCAGAAAGCACTACCAAAAAGCAGCCAACTTGATTGAAGATACATACAACTGTATTTAATCCCCAAATTCTGAGCTCTTTTACCAATGTGCAGGAGCACATGTTCGCACCAGTAAAGTACTGCAAAAAACCCCAACCCTCTTCCAATTTAATTGTATGCACAATCATATCAGCTGCTTTATTGCATTGTTTTATCAGATCATATGTGTGCACAGGCAACAACAACAACAACAACAACAACCCTTAGGTCATAAAAATACATCCTGAAACATTCTGGAGTTTCAGGAGCAAACATATTAGTTAGAGGTTGTAAGCAGGGATGTGAGAATCGATTCTGGTACAAACAGATTTGTACCAAATCTAGCTGACTCAGGCAATTTGTAGACAGAACAAATTGCCCCTGTGGTCCATTGGCTAGATTTGGGTCCAGATCAAATGTGCCAGATTCTATTTGAATCAATTTGAGATTTTGATTCCTCTTATTAATTCTCCCAGATTTCTTTCTTTCATTCTTTCTTTAAAAAGAAAAGAAAAGAAAAGAAAAGCTTAGCTCTAGCAGTTGTAGAAGTGGAGTTATGGAGCAAAATGTGTGGTCACTATTTTTCAAGTGTTTGGATTCTTTACCAATTTTGGTAAACATGAATACAAGTTGAGAGCATTTGCAGATGATGTAGTTATTTTTTTAGAAGATCCAATTGAAAAGTTGGGCAAATGCTTAGAGAAAATAGATTCCAATGGTCAACTGGTGGGTTTTTTCATTAATAAGCAAAAAACTAAGGTACTGACGAAAAATATGGACACGCAAGCCAAAAATAAGTTGTATGAAATAAGTCAACTGAAAATTGAAAAGAAGGTAAAATATCTGGATATTTGGTTATCTGATAAAAACTCAATCTTATTTCAAAATAACTAAGGGGTTATTTGGGATCAGGTCAAAGTCAATTTACAAATACGAACAGGATGAAATTATTGCTGCAGGGTAGAATTTCTGTTATTAAAATGAATGTACTACCAAAGATGTTATTTCTATTCCAAATGATACCTGTAATTAATACTTTGACCTGTTTTAAATGTTGGCAGAAAGATATTTCAAATTTTATTTGGCAAGGGAAAAGATCCAGAATTAATTGTAAAAACTTAACTGATGCTAAAGATAGAGGAGGTCTTGCCCTTCCAAATTTAAGACTGTATTTTGATCCAGCATGTTTGGTATGGATGAAAGAATGGATAGTGTTAAAAAATCCAAGAATTTTGGATTTGGAGGGCTTCGATAGAAGATTTGGTTGACGTGTGTATTTATTTTATAAGACCAAAGTACATAGGGACTTTCTTAACCATTACATTAGAAGAAGTTTGATAATAGTTTAGGAAAGAAATAAGAAATTCTTAGAAACCAAGGCACCTCTGTGGTTATCTCTGCTAGAAGCTGTTATGTGTAAAGAAGTGAATATGAAAACCAGATGGCCAAATTATAATGAAATGTTGAATAAGTGTGATAATAAATGGGAATTGAAAAAGGAGGAAGAGCTAAAAGATAGGGGTGTGCACGGAACCGCGGAGCTGCGGTCTGGCATTAGGGTGGGGGTTTCCATTAAGGGCGGGGGAGGGGTTTACTTACCCCTCCCAACAACGGCACCATATTACTTGAGCAATTGTGCGGCAGGATACCTCCCTGCCACCCGCTTCAATCCCCGCTTGGCTCCGTTAATCACTAAAAATTGGGCGGCAAGATACCTCCCTGCTGCCCCCTTCAAACCCCACTTGGACGGCGGCCCCCCTCAATCCCCCTGCCGCCCCCAATCCCCCTGCCGCCGCCCCCTTCAATCCCATTTCTCCTTAGAAATTGGGCGGCAGGATAACTCCCTGCCACCCCTTTGCCTGCTTGGCTTTTGAGCTGGCAAAGGGGCGGCAGGGAGTTATCCTGCCACCCAATTTCTAAAAGGAGCAACTGCTCCTTTTAGAAAACGGGCGGCAGGATAACTCCCTGCTGCCCCTTTGCCTGCTTGGCTGCAAAAGGCTTTTGAAGCCTTTTGCAGCCAGGCAGGCAGAGGGGCGGCAGGGAGTTATCCTGCCCCCCGATTTCTAAGGAGAAACGGGATTGAAGGGGGTGGTGGCAGGGGGATTGGGGGTGTCAGGGGGATTGAAGGGGGCAGCCGCCGGCCAAGCGGGGTTTGAAGGGGGTGGCAGGAAGGTATCCTACTGCCTGATTTTTAGTGATTAATGGAGCCAAGCGGGGATTGAAGCGGGAGGCAGGGAGGTATCCTGCCTCCTGATTGCTCAAGTAAATACGGCGCCGTTGTTGGGAGGGGTAAGTAAAGCCCCCCTGCCCTTAATGGAACTCCCCACCCAAATCTTGCGGAACCGAACCGCCCGTGTCCAGACCAGTCCGGAGACCTGTAGAATGGCCTCCGGACCGGTCCGTGCACATCCCTACTAAAAGATAGTGTGACTAACTGGTTTCAATATTATCAGTCAAACGAGGTTTTAAAAAAGATTTGAAAATAGGCTTTGAAGAGCGGAGATCAAAATTTGAAATAGAGTTATGTGAAAGTGATGTAAAACTAATTACCAAAATGTACAATCTGTTTTGTTATTATGTGAAGAAACAAGAGATGAAGTGGTAAAATCAACAATGGTAAAGTGGGCACAAGATGTAGGTCATAATACTAACTTAGAGGCCTGGGAGAAGCTATGGAAGAAAGATCTTAATTTTACAGCGTGTTATAATTTAAAAGAAAATTTTATAAAAATGATATACAGGTGGTAATTAACACCTAAGAAACTAGCTTTAATGTACAAAAATGTATCTAATAAGTGTTGGAGATGTAAAGATAGTGAGGGGTCCTTTTACCACATATGGTGGTCCTGTAGGGAGGTAAAGAGGCTTTGGGACATGATTTATAATGAACTTTAAAAGATTTTACATGTGTATTTCATAAGAGGCCTGAATCCTTTCTGTTGGGCATAATTAATGAAGAAATCTCGAAAGAAAATAGAGATTTATTCCTATATCTTACGGCGGCGGCTAGAATGGTTCTTGCTCAGAAATGGAGATCTGCGGAAATTCCAGCAAAAGAAGGATGGCTGATGAAGGCATATGAATATGCAGAAATGGCAAAACTTACTGTATTAGTAAGAGACAGTCATAAAGAAAATTTTGTAGAAGATTGGAAACCCTTTTTGCGGTATATGAAAAACAATGTGAATTTGGATTTATTAATAGGGGTTGAAATGTAAAAAAAACAATTGGGGAATTTGTTATAGTAATGAAACTAATAGATTACTATGGTGATGAAAACAAGGACTAGGACATAATAACTAGATATATAAATACAAAGAAAATGTTCACATGAGAGCAAATTGGATGTTGTAGTATAACTATGTTGAAAGATCAACTGGAAGTCACATTGATATGTAGAAAACTAATAAAAGTAAAGTGCAAAAAAGTGTTTGAATTCTTTGATGTATAAATAACTTTCCTCATAATGAATCCCTATGAGGATTTATTACACACCATCATTTCTTCTGTTCATTTTGACTGTCTTTGGATAGTGTCAACTGCCATGATAGTGTCAACAGCCATGGGCCAACTACACTCCCACCGGCAAGGCAGTGTGGTACTACTCAATATATGTTCTAGGATTTTTTTCAAGTATTTAAGCTTTATGGTGTATAAGCCCTATGAGGATTCATTACACACAAAAGAGTCAAAACACCTTGACAGTTCCTAAAATATAAACTGAGTACTCAGTGGCTTACAAGTTGAGGGGTAGTCGGCACATGGGATGCCTCAAATTTCCTCTGCGCCCTGCAAAGGAGTGGGGTCGAAATGAAGGTGTGTAATGGTGTGTGTCCTAAAAAATAAACTGAGTGTACCTGTGTGTGTGTGTGTGTGTGTGTGTGTATGACACATGGCAGTTTACAGCTGGCACTGTCCAATGACAGTCAAAATGAACAGAAGAAATGAAAGTGTGCAATGAATCCTCAGAGAGATTCATTATGGGGAAAAGTTATTATACACCACAGAATCTAAACTCTTGAAAAATAGCGACTGCACTCGCAAAAATAGCGACTGCTCCATTACTTCACTTCTACAAGGGCTAGAGCTTAGCCTTTTTTTAAAAAATGAAAGCTGGGGATCCATGTTACAGTTAAGAAAGTGCAACTTCCAATCCCCATTATTTCCTATGGTGGAAATATAAAAAATCAATAAAAACTGAAAGAAAATCCTTAAAAATCAACCAAGTGCCCCACTGCATTGAAATTTGGGTGGTTGGTGGAAGCCATGGGGACCTGCTCACCATCCAAATTTGGTGCCCCTAGGGTATTTATAAGTGGTAAAAATTGATTCAAATCCAAATAGAATCAAATCAAATTCAAATCAAATCTAGAGTGACTCAGAGGGACAGAATTGGACACAAAACAAATCAGGGGTGATTTAATTTGGGCACAAATCAAATTTAAAAAAAAATCAGTTTGTGTACATTTCTAGTTTCAATTATGTCATCATCTCTAGTCCTAGCTGAAGCAAAAGAAGTAAGGAATAAGGGTATGCACAGACTGTTTGCTGCAATTTGGTGCAAATTCAAACTAAATTCAGACCAAATCATCGGTCCCCAAAACCGTTTGTTTGAAACCACTGGCTGGGCCAGTTGAGTTCAATGAAGCAGTTCAAATCAATGCAACATGGTTCACAATCAAACCACTTGAACCAGCCCAGTTCACAGAGGACCAGTTCACAATAGAAGTGGTTCTTTACATCCTTAGTAAGGAAAAATGGGGAAATATCATTTCAATATATTTGACATATATGCCAGGATTTTCCATTGTGTGAGGGAGGGGTGAGATTTTTTAGCAACCTTCTCTTTCCTCTGAAGCTGACTTTGCCTCCCAAACCTATGTCCCTGAGTGTTGGGGGTCCTTCCTACCCTACCACCAGGAAGCACAGGAAGCTGCAGAGCAAAGAGGAGGTCACCAAAAATCCTACCACCTCTCTCTTGTGTAATGGAAAACCCTTGTGTGGGGGTGGTAGGTTTGTCTGAACATATTTGAAAACCCATGAAGCAGATTACATGGACATATGAATTTATGTTATGTTTAAGCACAAATATCAATATTATGGAGTTCAGCTGAGTAATAACAGGATTTATAGTGCTGTGCTTTTATTAATTATCAGCTGACCTGCTTGCATTACTACTGTTCTTGTGGATAAGGAAATAAAGCAAAATTGATTTGGTTTCTCCACTTGTTTGGGGGTGTTTTTCCATTAAGCATCAAGAACAAGGAGTAAAGGTTAGCATACTAATCCCACAGCAGGCTTTAATTTGAATTGCAGGTGACATCCTGTCCAAGGGAAGTGAAAAAGAACTGGAAAGAGTTGCCCAACTGGCATAAATCATTTAATGTCTCATTTTTATAATCTTGTTTTTAAATTTTGCTGTAAACTGACTTGGGATTGTTTTAATGAAAGCTGGTATATAAATTTAACAATAAATAAATAGATAGATAGATAGGGTGGTAGAGGAGGAAGGAACACATACTATTCCTCCTAGCTAGAGCAAGGTTGGGTGGGTTCAGATGGGTGCTGGCCACAAGACACAAGAAGGACAGTGTCATGTCAGGAGTCTGTTGACCTGGCACCATTGGAGGACATCCCAACATGCTGTTACGACATCCTTTAATAGCATCGGGTGTGCATGTGTTCATCCGAGTTGCCCTTGCACACATGCTCCAGACAGAGCTGGAGAAAGCAGCATTTCCTTTGCAAAAAACCCAAATCAACTCACCAAACAAAAACAGAAAACTGGCCTGGTCCAGAGGAAATGTTTCTTCTAACACTCACTGAGAGGACTTTGCACTGGCAGTCTTGGAATCATAGTATCTTTCCCCACCTTTTAGTGACATCAGAATATCGGACAACACTTTTGCCATGAAATGCTTTGGCCTTCTCCTCCTCGTGGGACTCTTGGTTGATCCAGGTAAGAGCTATTGAATTTAATGGTAAATTGATGAGAAAGTAATGAACAAAATCATTCACACAGTCATAAACTGTGTCTGGGAGCTTTGTGTGCTCCCAATTTAGGATGTCCAAATTTTAGGAGTTGGAAGCCTACTCTGGAAAGTGCAGGAGCAGCTTCAGGGGGTGAGCAAGCTTCTCTAATCAACAACATCTAGCCTTTCTCCCCTTTAAACTAACAGGAGAAGGGGAGATTTCAAGGGGCTGGTTCCTCTTTAAGGGATAATTCCTAGTCTGCTTGTGTTATTTGCCAGGGCTAGCAAATTACTGTGTTTTAGTTTGTCCCTGCCTGGAAGGGGTGGAGTCAGCTAGGGCTGGGGAGGGCCCCACATTCCTTTGACTCACATACTGTGTCTCAGTTAGAAGCCTACTGTCTACATAAGAGGTGAAGGTCTGAGCACATAGTGAACAGAGCATAGCGAGCAGGGATAGCAAACAGGACATTGGAGTTTTGCAGGAGTTTAGCGGGACGTGTGCGGGGTGCCTGGAACAAGCCCCTGTGATCACAAGGAGCCCGGTGGAGAAGAGAAGGTAAGTACAAATCCCTCCCTCATATTCCTGAGAAAGGATGTTTGGACAGTTAAATAGCTGACCATTACAGCTGAGACCTATCCTTCTAATAAACTATTTCTAAATACTGTAAATAGCCAACAAAAACAGTATGAAGATTTCTATCAGCAGGGGAGGGGGAACTTCCCCGTGTATTGCACAGAGTGTAACATATATGACTATTTGCTCCATGGGTGTGTGCTTGGTTCACGGAGCTCCTGGCTCTCAGAGAACAAGTTCGTTCCCTCAAGACCAAGGTGGTTGATCTGGAGAAACTCAGAGAGACAGAGAAGCATCTGGAAGAGACCTTCAGGGATGTGGTAGAGGCATCTCACTCCAGGGCTGATAGCTCCTCTGCTGTCAGGGAGAATGACTGTCTCAGGCAAGGAGGACACAGTCTGAGGAAGAGGGAAATGCACCTTTAGAAGAGACCCCTTCCGTGGATGATGAGCCCATATCCTCTCGCATAGTGGACACTCCTCCGGGGGCGGGGGGGGGGGTTGGCTTCCTTGTAGTGGGTGAGTCAATCATTAGAGGTATAGAGAGATGGGTTTGTGACTCGCATGTGGACCGCACGGTGACTTGCCTGCCTTGAGCGACAGTTGCGGACATCACAAGCATCTAGATAGACTGTTAGGCAGTGCTGGGGAGCAGACAGTAGTCATGGTGCACATTGGCACCAAAGATGTGAAGAAATGTAGTCGGGAGGTCCTGGAAGCCAAATTTGGGCTGATAGGTAGCGTATTGCAGTCCAGGACCCCCAAGGTAGCATTCTCAGAAATGCTACCTGTTCCACACGCAGGTACAGTGAGACAGGCAGAGCTGAGGGGTTTCAATGTGCGTATGAGGCGTTGGTGCTGGGAGAAGGGGTTTAGATTTGTTAGGCCCTGGGATACATTTGGGGGCAAGCAAGGCCTGTGCAAAATGGATGGCCTGCACTTGAATCAAGATGGAACCAGACTGCTGGCATTTAAAATCAGAAAGGTTGCAGAGCAGCTTTTAAAATGACGCCTGGGGAACAGCCGACAGGAGCTGGACAGTATCTGGTTCGGTAAATGCCATCCCTTAAAGTGCCAGGGTGCAGAGGATTCAGATAAAACAGAAGAGGACAGAGCAGAATGCCATAAAGAGCAAACAGGAGGCTGGGCCAGCTGGGCAAAGAGTCCAAGGAAAGGTAGCATAGACCAGGTAAGAGATTCAGCGCATAGGTGCTTATATGCTAATGCCAGAAGCCTCCGAGCCAAGATGGGTGAGCTGGAGTGCATGGTTGCTAACACAGAAATAGATATAGTGGGCATAACAGAAACATGGTAGAACAGTGGGACACTGTTATCCCTGGATATAAACTCTATAGAAAGGACAGGGATGAGGGGCGCCTTGGATGTGGAGTAGCACTGTATGTTAAAGAAGGGATAGAATCTAACAAGCTAGAAAAGCTAGGTGGACCGGAGTCCTCCACAGAAACCCTGTGGGTAACAATACAAGGCCTGAAAGGAAATGTGCTACTGGGGATGTGCTATCACCCTCTGGATCAAAACGCTGACAGTGACTGGGAGTTGCAGCAAGAAATCAGGGAGGCTTCAAGGAGAGGCAGGGCAGTAATAATGGGTGACTTCAATAACCCACACATAGACTGGGTAAATTCACAGTCAGGTCAGGATAAAGAGGTCAAATTTCTAGATATGTTGAATGACTGTGCCCTAGAACAGTTGGTCTTGGAACCAACCAGAGAGAAGGTGACCTTGGACTTAATCGTGAGTGGCACCCAGGACCTGGTGTGGGATGTCAGTGTCATCAACCCTTTAGGGAACAGTGCCCATAGTGTGATAAAAGTCAGCATACATGTGGAGAGAGAATCACCAAAGGGGTGTAACACAGAGACTTTGAATTTCAGAAAAGGAAAGTTCTCTCAAATGAGGAGTATGGTGAAAAGAAAGCGGAAAGGGAAAATCAGGAGAGTCACTTAGCTCCAGAATGCATGCACAATACTAGAAGCCCAGAATGCACAATACTAGTATCCCAGTTAGACTGTATACCCAAAAGGAGGAAAGGTACCACTAAGTCCAGGAGGATGCCAGCATGGATAACAGGTAATGTCAAGGAAGCCATAAAAGGGGAGAAGACTTCCTTCCAAAATTGGAAGGCCTGTCCAAATGAAGAAAAAAGAAAGGAACACAAACTCTGGCAAAAGAAATGCAAGGTGACAATAAGGGAGGTGAAAATAGAGTTTGAGGAACATTTAGCCAAAAGGATCAAGGGGAATAACAAAAACTTCTTTAAAAACATCAGATGCAGGAAACCTGCCAGGGTGACGGTTGGACCATTAGACAATGAGGGAGTAAACAGGATTATTAAGGAGGATAGGGAGGTTGCAGAGAAGCTCAATGAGTTCTTTGCACCCGTCTTCACGACAAAGGTTACCTAGCATATACCTGTTCCTGAACCAGGCTTTTTAGGGATGGAGGCTAAAGAACTGAGTCAGACAGCAGCGACAAGAGATGATAATCTAAACATTCTGGAAAAACTGAAAACTAGCAAATCTCCAGGGCTAGACGGCATCCATCCGTGAGTCCTCAAAGAACTCAAATGTGAAATTGCCAACCTTCTTGCTAGAATATATAACTTCTCCCTGCAATCAGGCTCTGTATGTCCGATTTTCAAATAGGGATCCAGGTGTGGTCCAGGAAATTACAGGGTGGTTAGCTTAACATCCATTCCAGACAAATTGATGGAAAGCCTCCTCAAGGATAAAATTGTAAAGCACATAGAAGAACAGGCCCTGCTAGGAGAGAACCAGCATGTCTTCTGCAAATGTAAATCTTGCCTCACAAACCTTCTGGAGTTCTTTGAGAGTGTCAACAAGTGTGAGGATAGGGGTGATCTAGTTGACAAAGTACACCTGGACTTCCAAAAAGCTTTCAACAAAGTTCCTTATCAAAGACTCCTGAGAAAACTTAGCAGTCATGGGATAAGGGGACATATGTGGATTGCTAACTGGTTGAAGGACAGGAAACAGAGGGTAGGGATAAATGGAGAGTTTTCAGAATGGAAGGAAGTAATAAGTGGGGACCTCCAGTGATCTGTACTGGGGCCGGTGCTTTTTAATTATTCATAAATGACCTAGAACTTGGGGTAAGCAGTGAGGTGGCCAGATTTGCAGATGATACCAAACTCTTTTGGGTAGTGAAATCCAAAACTGATTGTGAGGAGCTCCAAAAAGATCTCTCCAAACTAGAGGAGTAGGCAACAACATGGCAATTGCGCTTCAATATTGGCAAGTGTAAAATGATGCAAATTGGGACAAAAAACCCCAACTTCAAATATACGCTGATTAGGGATGTGCACAAAACCGGTTTGCACGGTTTGGTTCGGATCCGAACCAGGTCCGAACCAGCAGGGGGTGGTTCGGTTTTGGTTTTGTCCGAACCACCCCCTGGTTTGGTTAGGATCCCAACCTCTTCGGATTCGAAACGAACCAGTTCGGACTGGTTCAGATCTCGAAAAGTACCTAGAATTAAATCTGACCTTGTGTTCCACCTACCATCCAAACCTCAAATCGACTGGACCTTCCTCTGATATTTTACAATTTTTTAAATTATTTTCAATTTTTGCCCATAACTCCCTATGTGGAGGACTTAGGGGCAAAAAGCTGGGGTGGGTGGTAGGCACCCATGGGTGTCCTCCACCCCACGAATACCAAGGCCATTGGTTGCTCCCAGTATTATTGGTGAATTTTTGAAAAAAAAAATTCCCATTGCCTAGAATGGGGATTTTGGGCTGCCCCGTAACCGCTTCTGTGGGGCGGCAGCACCCCCAAAGTGGGTCTGCGGCCATGGCAAAAATGGCCTCAGTCCCTCCCGGCAATCCCCGGATAGATAGGAATGATGGTTTTTTAAATTAGGATTTCCTAAGGCATTAAATAACCATCTAATTGGAAAGAATAGAATGTGTGTCAGTGGGTGAAAGGTAAAGCCAGCAAGGTCTGAGAGAGAGAGTTATTTAATGCCTTAGGAAATCCTAATAAAAAAACCCATCATTCCTATCTATCCGAGGATTGCCGGGAGGGACTGAGGCCATTTTTGCCATGGCCCCAGACCCACTTTGGGGGTGCTGCCGCCTCACAGAGGCGGGTACGGGGCTGCCCAAAATCCCCATTCTAGACAATGGGATTTTTCTTTTCTTTTTAAGACATCCACCAACAATGCTAGGGGCACCCATCAATTGCCACCCCAGCTTTTTTGCCCCTCTCTCTGGGTGCCCTAACACTTAACACCTTAATACCTACCTACTACCTACCCAAGCAACTAAGATGACACTCAGAGAGACAACACCAACTCTCTGATCTAAGAAAAAGGCCACTGCTGCCGCTGACTGCCAGCAGCAGCAGTGGAGCAGCACAGCACAGCACACACACAGAGAAGAAGCAGGAGGCGGAGCAGAGCAGCAAACCTGCTGCTCTGCATGATGGATGATGTGATGCCCAAAGAAGCCACTGCCTCACTCAGTGCCTGCCACTGAGGCCTGACAGACAGAAGCCAGCCAACCTGCTCTGCTCTGCTGCTCCTCCTCCCCATGGATGATGCACACACACCCTACATCTGCGTCCAGGCAGGCCAGGGGGACCTATCCAAACCAGACCAAGCGCGCAGAGTCAGCACAGGCCAGCCCAGCCAGCAACAACAACAACAACTACTACTACTACCCCCACAACCAGTGTTGCTACACCAACATTGCCAGTCACACACAACACAGCCTGAGCATAGCACACAGCCAACAGCTGCTGCCAGCCAGTGCCTAGCAAGCCAAGCCAACAAGAGGAGAGCTAAGTAGACGGCGCGCGCACACCAACCCGTCACGAAGCAACTGCAAGGGGAGAGGGCACAATTACAGGAAGGAGGAGGTGAGGCAATCCTAGCACAGATTTGAAAGTTAAAATCAAGGACATCTTCTACCACCAGCTGTAGTGTAGTGTAATGAGTGCAGCTGAGCTGCGTGTGAGGATGATAGTTAGTTTAGTTTCAGCAGACTGAGCATTGAGCATGGGCAGTGGCATTGGGAAGCAACACAACACAACACTCACCTGCTGCTACTGGTTCTAGTAGTTGTCTCTTGTCTTCACCTCTTCTTCGTGTGTGCGCAGTGAGTGCATGCCTTTTGCCTTACTTGAAAGAAATGGTTCTCTGGTCCACCACATGATATTTGCTCAAGGACACAGAGAGGCCCAAGGCAGGTGGTGGCACCAGTGTGAGTGCATGTGTGCTGGTGTTTGCCACCATGGTGTGTGTGTGTGTGTGTGTGTGTGTGTGTGTGTGTGTGTTGCTAGCTAGGAGGGGTAGGAGGGGGGAGGGGGGAGGGAGGGAGGGAAGGGGGGAGGAAAGGGGAGGGGGAGTTGGAGGGGGAGAGGGATGTAGCAGAGGGGATTGAAGGGGGAGGAGGGTCTGGCTCAGAGTTGGTCAGCCACATATTATGCACACACGTGATCACGTGTGTGCTTCGGTGGGAGAGACCAGATTCTCATCATCTTGCAAGACCAGGGTTTGGGGGCAGGTGAGGTGGGCGTGGAAGGGAGGATGGAGGGTGATGAAGAGGAAGGAGGGAGGGTGAGGGGAGGGATGGAGGGAGGCATGGGGGGGAAGGAGTCTTGGAGGGGGGAAGGAAAAAAACATGTAGACACTACAGACTACACACACAGCACAGACAAAAGACAGCACAAGCTACACAGCAAGCATCCACACACAGACAGTGCCATCCATTCACACAGACAGACAGACAGACAGACAGACACACAACAGAAAGAGACAGAGCCTGAACCACACACACACACACACACACACACACACACACACACACAGACCCAATTCCCTCCCCTGCATAGTTATGAATCAATATGTTGTGTTGGCAGCCAGTTCATTGCTATTCTGATGGTTTTTGTTTTTTCGCCATCAGCCAACATCAACAGTGACCACAATCAAGAAAACAAGATGATAATTCATTCTTTTCATTGAAAAAAAAAATTAAATTCTTTTTTCCATTTAAACCAAGCCCCCACACATGATTTTTGGTAACATTTTCAATAAAATCAATTCATTCAGCATTCATTTTGTTATCCCTTTGTTACCATTTTTTTTTCTTTTGCACAATTTTGAGGCTTGATTTTAACATTGGATTTTAAAGAAAAAATTATTTAATGTTTATTTGCATACTAATATTTACATATTTACACTGCATTAGAAAGTATACCCGCCGCTGCCGCTGAGTCTAGTACTATTAGGGCTGTGCCATTTTGGGTGTGTGTGTGCCGTGCCCACGCCAGGTCCCCAAATGCTGACAGGTGGAGATAAGGGCCTGTGCTGGTCAGCAAGCATTGGGTTTCTTTTTAGGTGGGGGTGGGCGTTGAAAACGTTTGGCCAGTCGCAGCACTACTACTACTCCTACCACTGCATCTGCGTGGGCACTGCACACGCTGCGACTGGCTGGCACGGCTCAGCATCCGTCACGTCAGCTCAGCTAGAGGTGGAAGGGGGGAGGGTAGGGATGAGCACAGAGGTTGAGCCAGGCAGGTGACCAACCATGGGGCAACCACGGTAATCACTCACCCGTCTCAAACTCCAGCTTGGGGTAGCCCAGCAGGGGGATGTTGACCTTGAGGAAGACCAACTGCTCCACCAGTCCAGCGTCCAAGCGGGAGCGAGAGTGTGTCACCACGTCCCCGGCATGTGAAAACAGTAACACCCGCTCACTCTGGACACTGGTTGGGGGGCAGGAGAGGAGGTGCACAGCAACCACCGCCAGGTCCAGCCAGACTTGGCGGTGGGTTGCCCAGAACTGTGCGCAGTCCACGCTGTCTTCCTCCCCAGACTCCTCCAAGTACTGCGCAACACATTGCTCAGCACTGGAGGGGGGCCTGGCAGGTCGAGCCTCCCACATACCAGGCAAGGCGCCATAGCAGACCCGCTGAAACCACTGGGCGGATTTTGTGGCGGGAGCAATTGGCTGCTGCGATGGCGCTGCCTGGGATGCCACGCTGCTGGACTGGGAAGAGGGAGGGGAAGGGGAAGCTGACGCTGGCTGGCCGCCCACGCTGCTGCTGGGTGTAGGTTGGGCGGCAGGGGCTGCCCCCGCATCACTACCAACATCCTGGTCTCTGTGGGCCCTAGCGGCCTCCTCCTCCCTCACCTTCTGTACCAGGATGTCCCTCCACCTGGGCAATTCGTCGGCACTCACAGCATTGCCCTTGATGGCTGGGTTACAGAGACTAGCGAGGGCATACTCCTCTGTGACAATGAATCCCCTGGAGAGGTGTGGACACCCACCAATCCACTCCTCTATCTGGCGGTCGAGTATGGCCGCCACCTCCTCCCTGGTGTGCCTCGTGTCCATTGTCTACACGTGCAGAATGGCCCACCTGTGCTGTAGTGCAGCGGGAGCCGCGCCGGACCCGGATGCATCTCCCAAGGAGGTCTCCTAACTCTCTGGTCCCCACCAGTGGGCAGTGAGGGCCAGGAAAGCAGCGTGCATCCCACTGACACTGGTCCAGAGGTCAGTCGTGAAATGCATGCTGGTGCCCACCGGAGCCGCACGCAGCCCGGCCGACACGAGCTCCCTGCACTTGCAGTACAGGGAGGGGACCAAGTTCTGGCTGAACGTGGTCCTTGAGGGGATGACATAATCAGGAGCCAGGTACTGGAGTATCCGGCGGAAGCCGGAGTTCTCGACCACCTGAAACGGCTGGTCATCAGTGGAAATCATCTCCCCTATGAGGTGGGAGAGGTGATGATGGTCCACACGAACAGTACGCTGGCTGCCCGACAACTGTGTCCACCGCTGGACTGGCAGTGCAGCCTGCCTTTTGGCTAGCGCAGGCACACTTCCGCTGTCCGCCCTAGTGGCAGATGCACAAGGCGCACTAGCGCTGCCAGCCTGTCCATGGAGACCTGGGTGGTGACGCTCCATGTGCCTCCACATGGGTGTCATACCCAGGTGCCCAGGATACTTGCCACGGCTGACCTGCATCCTGCAGTGGACACAGCGGGCATGGAGTGGGGCATTTTCAGGCACCTCAAAATGCGCCCATACACCACTGCCCTTGGCTTCCGTAGCCCTGGGCGCTGTCCTAGGCCGTTTCTCTCTGGGTGGCTGCAGTCCTGTGGGGGGGGGGGTGGCTGCTGCTGCCTGCTCACTGCTGCCACCCAACCCGCCCCTTCTGCCCTCCACATGAGAGGAAGGGCCCGGCTCCACAGGCAGAGGAGAGGTAGGCCTCTCCTCCACCACCTGGGCAGACCATTCCCCCGATTGGTGGGCTTCACGAGGGGGGAACCCACTGAGCGGCAAAAGGATAGGGGGAAGGGGCCCCAGAGGGAGGGAGAACGATCCTCACCGCCCTCTACCTGCTCTTCCACATCCACAGTCTCCTCCACCACAAGCACTGGTGGTACCCCAGCAGCACCTGGTGCCACCAAGGAGGCACCCGCCACAGCCCTACTAGTGCCTCTGCCTCTGCCACGATTGCTGGCAGCAGGCGGGGGGAAATCAATCCTGTGGAAAAACTCAGAGCTGGGGCGAAGATTTGTCCAATGGGGAGGAGTGGGGTATCCACAGGCTCCCCGCATCCTCTCTGAATCCCTCTCCGCGCCGCAGGCACACCCCGCACCTGGCCTCTCCCACCTCTGCCTGGCAACCTTATGTGAGGCCTGGCCAGAACACAGCACTCACGTTGCTCAGACATGCTTAGGTAAGGAGGGAGACTTTAAGAGGAAGGCCAGAAAGGGGCAAGAAAATAATTTGGAGGGGTTGGAAGGGGCAAAAAAAAAAAAAAAAGCCAATTGATTGGGAGGTGGTGGGGGGGTGGGAGATTTGGTTTGAAAAAGCCAGTTGGGGGGAAAGGAAGACTTTTTGATATGGGGGGGAAAGCCAATTGAATTGAGGGGGAGGGTAACCTTTTGAAATTGGGGTGTTAAGCCAATTGGGGAGATGGGGCTGGGTTTTGTGTTTTTTTTAATTGGGGAAAGGGTGGATCCCTGGGGTGGGTGGCACGGGCAGTTGGGTGGAGTAGTCGTGGGGTGGGGGACAAGTCTTTTTATTATTATGGGGCGAATGGATGGGGGGAGGGCACAGCACCAACGGGGGGGGGAGGGACGCAGTCAAAGCTTGGAAACCTGCAAATCAAAGGAAACCCTTCTTTAGTGAACTGAACACAGTGTGGTTCTGGGGGGTGGTTTTCAAGTAATGCTGTGGGGGGAGCATCAACCTTGCAATACAGCCTATTTAGTGACTTTAAATTTCACAAAACCCAAACTGCACTTCCAGAACCCAGTTGCACTTTTACAGAACCCAGCCACTCTGACTCTGCCTGCCCATGGCAAGCAAGCAGCAAACACTTGATGGCACACTTGGCAGCATGGAACATCATCATATATCTTCCAAACATAACTAAAATGACCCCAGGAAGGAAACCCTTCTTTGGTGAACTGAACACAGTGTGTTGTGCTGGGGGATGGTTTTCAGGAAATGCTGCTGTGGGGTGGGGTAATAAGCAGCACTAAGCATCAACCAACCTTGCAATGCAGAGCCTATTTGGGAACTTTTCAATTTCACAAAACCCAAATTGCACTTTCAGAACCCAGTTGCACTTTCACAGAGAGAACCCACCCACTCTGCCCAAGGCAAGCAAGCAAGCAAGCAGCACTTGATGGCATGTTGGAACATCATCATATACCTTCAAAACATAACTGAAATGAACCCGGGAAAATCTTCTCTGGTGAACTGAACACAGTGTGTGTGGTTCGGGGTGGTGGTGGTTTTCAAGTAATGCTGCTGCTGTGGGGTAAGCATCAACCTTCTTGCAATGCAGAGCCTATTTAGGAACTTTAAATTTCACAAAACCCAAATTGCACTTTCAGAACCCAATTGCACTTTCACAGAGAGAAGACCCACCCACTCTGCCCAAGGCAAGCAAGCAAGCAAGCAAGCAAGCAAGCTGCACTTGATGGCATGATGGAACATCATCATATATCTTCCAAAAACAATGACCTGGGGTGTGGTGTGTTGGGGAACCTGTTGAAACACCACCTGCATGCAATGCAACACACACAGCAGCAATTTCTTCATCAAGCAAGACAGGACACAAGTTACAACAGCAGTACATCTCCAAGGGTCCCTCCCTCCTCCCCACACACAAATGCATTTCAAAATAGGGGTGTCCCTATTTAAAACTGGCCACCAACTAGCTAGGGAGGGAAAGGGGGCAACAAAAGGTGCACAATTGTGCACGCACTAACCCCTCTTCTTCCGGTCCTTCTCCTGCCGCACACTGCTGGTCACGGATGCGCCGCTGCCAGCCAACCACCCCTGGGCTGGGACACAGACATGGCGGCCACGTGAAGCAAAGGCAGCCGGGGTAGGTCAACGATGGAGGGGCAGAAGTGAGGAGACAATGCTATTTGTGTCGCTCAACTCACCCCCAAGCAGAGACAAATGAAATGAACAGCAACTTTCAGAAAAGAAAAGAAAAACCCAATGGCAGGGACCTCCAGGTGAGGTCAGAGGTAGTAAGCTACTGTGTGGCTGTAGCTGTGGGAGGAAGAAGTGAAGTGATGGAGGAGAGAGAGAGAGAGAAGAGAGAGAGAGAAGAGAGGAGGAGCAGCACGGAGGGGGGGGGGCTGTGATGTAGCAGCAGGGAGGGGGGATTCAGGTGTGGGGGGAGGACAGCAGCAGCAGCGGTCCCAAGAGGAGGGACCAGAGGGTGTGTTTCCGGGGGGTTAGTGTGGCAAGGGGGGAACAATCTGGGAACAATCAATGAATCAAAAGAACCAATATGCAAAGTTAAATAAAGAAAACCTTAAACCAATTAAGAGAATCAAAACTGGGCGGAAAGTCTCGAGCGGGGGGGGGGGGGGCGGCGGCGAGGGTACCAAAAACCAACAGGGAGGAAGGGACACACACAACAAAACCAGAACCAAAGATGCTGATCACACAACTAAAATCCTAAAGAAGGTGGAACTCGGGCAGGCAGCAGCGAGGATTAGGGAAACAATCTGGGTGGGAGAGGGCAGGGCAGGAGTGGAGGTGGCGGTGGGGGGTTTCTGGATGGGAGAGAGGGGGGAAGCTAGGAGCAGGGCCACACAGAGGGGAACAACCAAACCAAACCAACCAATATGCAAAGTTAAACAAAGAAAATCTTAAACCAATTAAGAGTATCAAAACTGGGCGGAAAGTCTCGAGGGGGTGGTGAGGGAACCAATAACCAACAGGGAGGAAGGGACACACACAACAAAACCAGAACCAAAGATGCTGATCACACAACTAAAATCCTAAAGAAGGCGGAACTCGGGCAGGCATCAGCAAGGATTAGGGAAACAATCTGGGTGGGAGGGGGCAGGGCAGGAGTGGAGGTGGCGGTGGGGGGTTTCTGGATGGGAGGGAGGGGGGAAGCTAGGAGCAGGGCCACACAGAGGGGAACAAATTAACAATCAGAATCCACTGAATCAACAAAAGAAGAAACCCAATTTAAATCAATAAGAACAAAACAGCCAGCAACTAAGGGCAGGAAATCTCGGGGTGGGTGGGGGGAGAACCAACCAAAAACTAAGAAAGACCACTCAAAGAAGCAAAAAAGACAATAAATCAATTGCAACAATAATATAAACTAAATCCTCAGTCTGAACGAAAAAAAACAGAACTCAGGCGGGCAGCAACAACACAGGCAATGGCACAAATTATTAATTAACAATCAAACCAACCAAAGCAGCAAATATATAAATTAACACAGAAGCAATAAATACTCAAATTGAATGAAAATCAAAAGGTGGAACATAAACAAGCCAGGCAAGGCACAAACAGCAATAAATGAAAGCAATGCAGATGGGTGGGGGTGGGGGAGGGGAAGCCAAAAGGAGGAGGACTGAGAGAGAGAAAAAGGGTAAAGGGAGGGTGGGGAAAGGAGGAGAGAACAGAAGAAAAACAAGTACAACAGGAAAAGTTGGGAAAAGTTAAGAAAAAAATAAAGTAAGTAAAGAGAGGAGACGGACAGACACAGGGCAGATGGACAAAAGAAGGTGGCACAAAAACACAGAGAGAGACACACACACACTATAGGACACAGTCAGCGACTCACACAGACACCAGCAGCAAAAGCAAGGGTCACAGATGATGATCCCACAACTGCAGCCAAAGAGAAGTTTCTAGGCAAGAGGCTTGGGTTTATATAGGTTTGAAATTCCCTCCTTTGGGAGCCCCCACCTTTGCACTCCCCCCCCCCGGCCAACAGGGTGCCAGCTATCAACAGTGCAACAGCCAAGCAGCCTACCAGAGCGCAAGACTCATTCTGGCCAATCTAAGGATCAATAGCACAGCCAATGCAATGCCTGAAAAATAGCCTCACAAAATGGATGCCAGGAGCAAAAGTTACAGGAAGGAGCCACAAAATGGAGGACACACTTTAAACTTGAAATGCAAGTCAATAGAAACCTATGGGACATCCGAACCAGTTCGGATTTTCCAAACCGGTTTGGATCCCAACCGGCCCGGATTCGGTCCGGATTCGGACCGAAAGGGCCCAATTCGGTCCGGATTCGAACCTCCAAATCCAAACCGAACCGCACATCCCTAACGCTGATGGGATCCGAGCTGTTGCTAATTGACCAGGAGAGGGATCTTGGAGGCGTGGTGGAGAGCTCATTGAATGTGTCAACTCAATGTGCGGCAGTTGTGAAAAAGGCTAGTTCCATGTTAGGGATCATTAGGAAGGGGACTGGAAATAAAACTGCTAATATTATAATGCCCTTATACAAAACTATGGTGTGGCCACACCTGGAGTACTTTGTACAATTCTGGTCACCACATCTAAAAAAGGACATTGTAGAACTGGAAAAGGTGCAGAAGAGGTCAACCAAGATGATCAGGGGCCTAGAGCACCTTCTTATGAGGCAAGGCTACAACACCTCGGGCTTTTTAGTTTAGAAAAAAGAAGACTGCGCGGAGACATGATAGAAGTCTATAAAATCATGTATGGTGTGAAGAAAGTGGAGAGAGAGAAATTCTTCTCCCTCTCACATAATACTAGAACCAGGGGTCATCCCATGAAATAAATTTCTGGGAAATCTAGGACCACCATACGGAAGTATTTTTTCACACAACACATAATCAACTTGTGGAATTCTCTGCCACAGGATGTGGTGACAGCCAACAACCTGGATGGCTTTAAGACGGGTTTGGATTATTTCATGGAGGAGAGGTCTATCAATGGTTACTAGTTGGAGGGCTATAGGCCACCTCTAGCCTCAAAGGCAGAATGCCTCTGAGTACCAGTTGCAGGGGAGTAACAGCAGGAGAGAGGGCATGCCCTCACCTCCTGCCTGTAGGCTTCCAGTGTCATCTGGTGGGCCACTGTGCGAAACAAGATGCTGGACTAGATGGGCCTTGGGCCTGATTCAGCAGGGCTGTTCTTATATATGTGGGCTGGGCTCTTTTAGCCCACTTTCCAGAGGTCATAAGAATAGCCTCTACTTCTGAAAGGTTGCTGACCCCTGGTTTAGGGGAAGATTACAAATAGGAGTGGAGTCATACTTCTCAAGGGAGATTCTATTTGTATAAAATGCTTGCCTGCTATAGCAGGTGATGGGCAGCAAGTGGTGTTGTTTATCCATCTCAAGAGCTCCAGCACCACCCTTCTGATGCAAATCATGCCACCCACACCTTTGATTCCTGATATATTTAGGCAGGATCTTGGCATCCCTCAGACCCTCCTCTGCCTTCCTGGGAACAAGTACTGTTCAGCCGGCTTCTCTCAGGCAGCTCCTTCTGCACTCTCAACATGTCAGCAAAGCCCATGTATGGCCAAAGCTCCACAAAAAACGACAACACATCTGGGTCCTGATCCACCAGCAACACTGTTGGAAAGACAATTCTGACACCGTGTACAGGTGTTCCAGACCAGCCTGGCCAATCATGCCTCATCGTCATGACAACAAGGGCTGGACTCTTCCTAACCCACATCAGAAGCTCTCCTAGAGAAATCGATCCATCAGACTGGACTTGGCAAATGCTGATACTTTCTTGGGGTCCACCTCTTCCTAATTCCCTCAGGCTCTTTCGAAAGCCACATTTGGCTAAATGGATGTGGATGTGCTTTTTAGACTTTGATTTTTTAATATATCTGGAAACCTTCACTTTCTATGGTTGTGCGATGTATTTCTGTCACAGAAGTGAATGCAATGCCTTTGCTTGATTATGCATTTCTTTTACTTTTCTATCGTGTTTAAAATTGCCAACATCCTGACTAAAGCTGTGAAGCCTTCGAGGAACATAACTTTGGGTGGCACAGAGTACTTCCAAGGGTAGGGGAGATCAGTGGAAATGGTTCCTCCCCCATCCATGAGCAACCAGGCTACTGAAGTGGGAACATGCCTACTGTATATGCATGGCTTATTTGCTTCTATGGGTGCAGCTTTAGTCAGGATGTCTGCCACTGTCATTGGTTTTTAAAACTCTCAGATGTTTTGGCAAATCAGGAAGTTTGAAATTCACCTCAAAGTCCACTTATACTAAACTAGAGGGGACTTGAGTCTAAATGAACAAAAATGTGTCTACTTGCAAATGTCAAATGGGAAAGTTTTTCTCTTTTTTACAGGTCACCCAAAAAAGGTTCGCACAGAAGAAGATTGTGCAAAACTTGGTGCTTCATGCAGAACTTACTGTGGCGAAGATGATATTTTCTATGGCTTGTGTGCACCTAAAGTTGTCTGTTGTAAAAGGTAAATGCTAAATCCTAAAGGTGACAATGTAGGGTAAGCAGTACAGTGGAAACAAAATTTAAGTTTGTTGTTTGCGCCTTCTTCTGCATGATCCCCACCGCAAATTAAGGTCATCTGAAGAGGTTCGTCTCCAGTTCCCACCAGCTCGTCCGGTGGCGACTCAGAGGCGGGCCTTCTCTATAGCTGCCCCAGTGCTGTGGAATGCACTCCCTGCAGAAATCTGTAATTTGAATTCTCTATTAGCCTTCAGGAGAGCCCTTAAAACGTATTTGTTCAGCCTGGCTTTCCAGGGTTTTAAAATCGGATTTAATATTTTATGCTGGTTTTGTGGGTTTTAATTACTGCAATTGTTTAATTCTTGTCTTAAAATGTTTTAAAATTGTTAACTGTTGTCATATTGTTTTAAATTTTTGTTTTAGCTCTTTATTGTGTTAGTGGTTTGTTTTTAATTATAAACCGCCCTGAGCTATTTTGGAAGGGCGGTATACAAATCAAACAAATAAATAAATAATAAGTTGCATGTATGTTCCTGTGTGTTGCCATTGAGAAGGCTTGTAGATGCCTCTACAAAAAAATGAACACATGCACTACTGCAGCCTTTCTTAACCTTGGGCCCCCAGATGTTGCTGGCCTACAACTCCCATCATCCCCAGCCACCAACGCCATGTCTGGGGATGATGGTAGTTGTAGGCCAACAACATCTGGAGGCCCAAGGTTAAGAAACCCTGCGCTACTGCATTGGTTCCCAAACTATGGTCTTCCAGATGTTGCTGAAGTATACCTCCCATCGTGCCCCAGCCACAATTTTTTATGGCTGAGGATGATGGGAATTGTAGTTCAGCAAAATCTGGAGGACCACAGGCTGGAAACCCCTGCAGTAGAGCATACACGGTTGCAAAAATGGGTAATGCAAGGGGAGTGTGTGGGACAGGTTTTGCGCAATTCACAGACCAATTTAGCCAAATTACTGCTGGTTCTGGACACATTCAGAAAGGTGTCAGTTGTGTTGATTCTGTTGATTTACTCAGGTGGAGAACCAGGTTTTTGGCAGCAATCATGAATCGTTCTTTGCTAATCAGGGTTCATCTTGGTTTGTAACTGGATAGGTGAAGACATGTGAGCACTGTCTGTTATAAGATATTCACCATAGGAGATGTGGTTGTAGCTCAGTAGTAGCGCATCTGCTTGTGTGGAGAAGGTCCCAGGTATCTATCTCTAGGTACTGCCTGAAACCTTGAAAAGCCACTGTCAGTCAATAGTCTGAACTTGGTATAGGGCAGTTTCCTATGCAACTATGCAAGGACCCTATCAAAGCAGAAAAAGCTAAAGTGGAAGTTTGTCTCCCAGCTTCAGTCAGGGAGAAGATAAGATTGTAAAGTAATAACTTTGGGTGTTGCAGACTGGCCTGTGGCATTTAGCTTAGCAAACAGACAGCTGGTTCAGGGAAACGTGTGTGTGTGTGTGTGTGTGTGTGTGTGTCTGTCTGTCTGTCTGTCTGTCTGTCTGGCTGTACACAGGTGTGGAAACACATATTCATGTTGCTGGGGAGAACAACTTCTTGGCCCAATTAATGAAACATTCCCTCAATATGGAAACTTTTACAACCCTCCATTGTTTGGCCTTTCTGATTTCGGTGGGAGATTTTTTGTGCGTGTGCTAAAGAGCAGCTGTGCAGTAAGGGATCTGGATAAGGTGGGGGGGAAAGGGGACTTCGGACTGTGTTAAGGACACGGGATTGAATTTAGATTGCGGTATGTATATGTGTGTGCGTGTGCGTGTGTGTGCGCGTACACCACGTGGCTGCTCTTTTCTCCAGTGGGAAAGAATAGATCCCGTGGCTTTTCCATTTGGACCAAAATAAGGTATGTAGAGAGAGCCAGGCAGAAGCCACAATTTAAGGCAGTAATGAGGAAATGGAAGCAGAAGCTGGGGAAGAGCCCTCTCACCAGAGGCAAGGGGCTCAAAGGAGAAAGCTCTTAGGCCAGGGTGCTACAGGGCCATCCGCTGCAACCCTTTTGCTTCAGACACGTTGCTAGGGTCTCACCTCCCAGCAGCCTCTGCTGGCCCCCTAATTCAGCTGGCCTACGAGATTTTTGGCCTCTCTTCTTCAAGGTCTATATTTTCTGTTTCTGCAGAGATCCAGTAGCACTTTGTAAAAAGCGGGGAGGCAGATGCACCAGGTCGACATGTGCGGAGGGTGAAAGTTTCCTTGGGAAATGTGCAGATGAGTATCCCTGCTGCAGAAGGTGAGCCAAAAGCCTGACTGGTAACACTGCAGGAAGAAAGAACGAAAATATTGTTTCTAATGTAAAGCCTCTCCACAGGCCTTTACGATTTTGGCTTCAGGCCAAGCTGTGTCTCCGAGCCAGGAGTGAAGGGTTTCCAGCACCCTCACCTCCCAAAGCTGCTTGCCTTTCCTCATCCTTTGTTTGCCTTCCAGGCTTACTCCAGAGTCTGGTTACAGCAGCCTCATCACTGACCTTGCTGTCCTTATATAGCATACCCTGGGTTCCTGACCCCATCCCTTCCTCTCTCCTTATCTCCAGAGCAGTGACATCGCGAGCTTACAGGCGGCCGGAGGACAACGTGCAGCCAGGAGCGCCCCCCCTTTTTCCATCGCATGTGCAAAGTGCACTCATGCCTCAAGCCACAGCCCCTGCATCTGATACCAGATGCAAGGAGGGGAGGCAATTAACTGCTGTACAGAACTCACTGGGAAACCTGCCGCCACCACCTCCTCCCTGCCAGCATGGTCAGGCTCTTTGGGTGGGTGCTGCTTCAGCCACTTTGCAGCCAGCCCAGCAGCCCACTGGATACAGGAAGGGGCAAAGTAGCACCCTGAGCAAGGGAGAGCCTTGTGAGGCCCCGCCAAACCTCCAGGCCTGGGGACAATTGTCCCTTCTGGTTCAATTGATGCTACACCCCAGAGGTGCACCTAGGTAATTTTGGAGCCTGGATCTAAAAGCCTTTGGATCCGCCCCCCCCACACACACACATGCAAGTTAAACATTATTTTTTATCACATAGGTTAGTGATGGCACAAACCATACCACCGAGAACAGACTAAAGAGGATTTGGGGGCCAGAAGACTTGAGATAATGTTGCCACGTTTCCATTGGTTTAAGTTACTGCTGTGTGAGAATCATAATATCCCATTACTGGGAAGGTGCATCACCAGTGGGTAAAGCTCCCTGGTACCAGAATGGTGAAATATGCCTCAAAGATGGGAGTGGGTCTACTGCACTCTATAACTCTTGTGATGGGTCCACCACCACCCTCCACAAATTTCTTGGAAATAATCTTTCTTTCCTCTCATATTAGAGAAATGGAGTCTGAGCAACTCCTTCCCCTGAAAGCAGTCTCTCCACCAGCCGCCACCCTCCCCCCCAAAAAAACAGCTCACTGCCTCCCACCCTTTACTTACCCGTTCCCAGGGCAAAAAGGAGCAGGCGAACCTTCTCTCCTCTGTTCTGTTTAGATTGACGTGGCAGTATGCTGCCTACTGCCCAAGATTAGCTTCCTCTCTCCCCATAGTCAAGGCTATGGTGCAGTGGCTTCTGGGTACATGTAGTCTCCAATAGTAATTCAGTGCAATTCCTTAATGACTTGCCTCAGATGTAACAGCCTTGTGGGGTGGCCAGGAGTCCTCTTTTCTCCTGGAGAATACTCCAATTTTCCAGGGCTATCCAGGATTTGTCCAGTTGGCTCCTTTGCCCAGGATTTCAAATCTGAGGGTCACGAAGGGGCTTTACCTGACTCATAAGAACAGCCCTGCTGGATCAGGCCCAAGGCCCATCTAGTCCAGCATCCTGTTTTGCACCAGATGCCACTGGAAGCCACAGGCAGGAACTGAGGGCATGCCCTCTCTCCTGCTGTTACTCCTCCTCTGTAACTGGTACTCAGAGGCATCCTGCCTTTGAGGCTGGAGGTAGCCTGTAGCCCTCCATCTCCTAGCCGATGGTAGACCTCTCCTCCATGAAGTTATCCAAACCCCTCTTAAAGCCATCCAGGTTGACTTTAAGGTTAGGACATCCAGGTTGACTCCTCTGAGATGGTTAGGGCAATGGCAGTCAGGGAGACAGGAGCCAACAGTCTTTCGATGATGCTACAGGAGAAAGAAACTGCTATAGCTTTTACTTAGAGATGGTTTACTAGTTTCTTATCTCACCCAAATGCATTTGCGGATTTACAGTTGCAGGAACCTGAGAGCTTTAACTCCTTTACCTCCTCAGCATATGCTGGGTTCAGATATTTTAGCTTTCTTGCTTTCCTTTGCAGGCCTAAGCAGTCAACTGCTTGACAACTTTTGTTTTTACATCCACCTTTGGGTACCGTACCACCATCACCAGCAATATCCACAATTGACTTGCTGATGCTGAATAATCCGCACACCCACCAAAGATGACTGGTGAACAAATACAGAGACATGGATGCTTCAGACGTTCAACTTGCCTTATTGCAATGGTTTTTCTTTCATTGCTTGGATATGGTGATTGATAGGCATTCTTTTGCATCACATCTTTATTGTCATGCTAACTTTATGGATCCCAGTGGGGCCTGTTATAATAATCCGGTTGCTAATATGCTAATATTTCACAAATGGAAAATTTACTCACTGAATTTCTGTATCTTGTGCCAATAAATCATAGATGTCAACAAAGTTAAACTGTCTAATATTTATTGCTAGGTGAAAGTCTGAGTATTTTGATGGTTGTGTAGTATATCATCTGCAGCATCCAAGCTGGATTGCCCAAGTCATCACCCCCAAGGCTTAAAGCTCTTGAGTAGGTGATCTGAAAATGAGAAACAATCTGAGATAACAAGAGATAAACTTTACAGAACCCCCCCCACAGAAAATATACCTCCCCACACCCAAACAAAAAATGAGGCCTTATTTAAGGAAAACTAAAGGGGACAAAGGGGGTACCAAAAAGAAACCACTTACCCCACATTGTCCAGAAGATCTTCTGCCCCACACACTGGTGAGGGGGAAAAAAGAAGCTTTCCATCCTGACCATTTGCTGGCTGGCAGCAGGCGGGCACAGCCGGGGTGAAGGGAGGGCAGAATGAACAGCCTTCCAGCTGCCCACCCACCCAAGCAAACAAATTAAAATAACCACTGAATAAAATAAAATTAAAAGCTGGTGGGAGGGAAAGTGGACACAGGGGAGGCACTGCTTGTTGGACGTGCAGGACTTTGTGCTGTCTCATGTCTCAATGACAGAGGGGGACAGACAAGTGAGTCAGAGGGCTAGAGAGATCAAGACATTGGTCATCCCTTCTCTTCTGCTCTGACACTATCCCTTTGCTATGTAGATTGCTACTCTTAGGGACTTCCTTCCTTCCTTCCTTCCTTCCTTCCTGCCACTTCCTCTTCCTTCTCTTTCCTTTCTTCTCCTTTTCAACATGCAAGCTCCTCTCCCTGCACCACGTGTGCAGAGATGCAGAATCCATCTGCATCCAGCTAGCTAGGTAGATGAGAGATCCTAACTCTCCACTTTACTATCTAGAATGGAGTTCACTAATAAATACTCCTTATATTGATTTGAAACTATGAACTGGCTCCAAGTTATTTTGCTCTCAGCATACACGCATGCCTGGGCAGACTCCACTGTGTTGTGCCTCTATGCACTCTGCCATATTAGAATGGTATCTCTTACCAGAGAGAATTCCCAACAGATTATGGAACACAGAGCACTGAGCTGCATGTACTGCAACTAAAGAGTTAAATTTTGTTCCCAGAGATCCAGTGAGATCTAGCTGTGGATACTTTGAACTGCTGATCTACAGCTGCCCTTTTATGGAGCACAGTGAGGATGGCTACTTAGGCATAGCAAACAGGACGTAGGAGGTTTGCAGGAGTTTAGCGGGAAGTGTGCAGGGGAGCCTGGAACAAGCCCCTGCAATCACAAGGATCACAAGGAGCCTGGTGGAGAAGAGAACGTAAGTACATATCCAAATTTAGCCTGATAGGTAGCATTTTGAAGTCCAGGACCCCCAAGGTAGCATTCTCAGAAATGCTACCTGTTCCACGCGCAAGTACAGTGAGACAGGAAGAGCTGAGGGGTTTCAATGCGTGGATGAGACGTTGGTGCCGGGAGGAGGAATTTAGATTTGTTAGGCACTGGGACACATTTTTGGCAAGCAAGGCCTGTACAAATGGGACGGGCTGCACTTGAACCAAGATGAAACCAGACTGCTGGCGCTTAAAATAAAAAAGGTTGCAGAGCAGCTTTCAAAATGACACCTGGGGAACAGCCGATGGGAGCTGGGCGTTATCCCGTTTGGCAAAAGCCATCATTTAAATTGTGAGGCTGCAAAGATTTCAAATAAAACAGGGGGGGACAGAGCAGAACCGCATAAAGAGCAGACGGGAGCCTGTGCCAGCAGGTCAAAGAGTCAAAAGAATAGCATACATCAGGGGAGAGATTCAGTGTATAGGTGCTTATATGCCAATGCCAGAAGCCTCCGAGCCAAGATGGGTGAGCTGGAGTGCTTGGTTGCTAACGCAGAAATAGATATAGTGGGCATAACAGAAACATGGTGGAATGGTGAGAACCAGTGAGACGCTGTTATCCCTGTATATAAACTTTATAGAGGAGGGGTAGCACTGTATGTAAAAAAAAGGGATAGATTCTAACAAGCTAGAAAACCTAGGAGGACTGGAGTCCTCCACAGAAACCCTGTGGGTGACTATACAAGGGCGGAAAGTTAACGTGCTACTGGGGACGTGCTATCGCCCTCTGGATCATAATGCCGACAGTGACTGGGAGAAGCGTCAAGGAGAGGCAGGGCTGTAATTATGGGTGATTTCATTGACCCACACATAGACTGGGTAAATTCACATTCAGGTCAGGACAAAGAGGTCAAATTTCTAGATATGCTAAATGACTGTGCCCTAGAACAGTTGGTCATGGAACTGACCAGAGAGAAGGTGACCTTGGATCTAATCCTGAATGACACCCAGGACCTGGTGCGTGATGTCAGGGTCATCGACCCTTTAGGGAACAGTGACCACAGTGCCATCAAATTCAGCATACATGCGGGGAGAGAATCACCAAGGATGTCTAACACAGACATTTTGAATTTCAGAAGAGGAAACTTTTCCAAAATGAGGAGTATGGCGAAAAGAAAGCTGAGGGGGGAAATCAGTAGAGTCACTTCGCTCCAGAGTGCATGGAGCTTACTAAGAACCACAATACTAGAAGCCCAGTTAGATTGTATACCCAAAAGGAGGAAAGCTACCACTAAGTCCAGGAGGATGCCAGCATGGCTAATGGGTACCATCAAGGGAGCCATAAAAGGGGAGAAGACATTGGAAGGCCTGCCCGAAATTGGAAGGCCTGCCCAAACGAAGAGAACAGAAAGGAACACAAACTCTGGCAAAAGAAATGCAAGGTGACAATAAGGGAGGCAAAAATGGAGTTTGAGGAACATTTAGCCAAAAGTATCAAGGGGAATAACAAAAACTTCTTTAAGTACATCAGAAGCAGGAAACCTGCCAGGGAGGCAGTTGGACCATTAGACAATGAAGGAGTGAAAGGGATTATTAAGGAGGATATCGAGGTTGCAGAGAAGCTGAATGAGTTCTTTCCATCTTTCTTGACGGCAGAGGATACTGAGCATATACCTGTTCCTGAACCAGGCTTTTTAGGGATGGAGGCTAGAGAGCTGAGTCGGATAGAATTGACAAGGGATGATGTTCTAAACTGACTGGAAAAACTGAAAGCTAACAAATCACCAGGGCCGGATGGCATCCATCCAAGAGTCCTCAAAGAACTCAAATGTGAAATTGCCAACCTCCTTGCCAAAATATTTAACTTATCCCTGAAATCGGGCTCTGTACTGGAGGATGGAGAGTTGCAAATGTAACACCGATTTTCAAAAAGGGATCCAGGGGCGATCTGGGAAATTACAGGCCGGTTAGCCTAACGTCTGTTCTAGGCAAATTGATGGAAAGCATCCTCAAGAATAAAATTGTAAAGGACCTAGAAGAACAGGCCCTGCTGGGAGTGAGCCAGCATGGCTTCCGCAAAGGTAAATCTTGCCTCAACAACCTTTTGGACCTTTTGGAGTGTCAACAAGTGTGTGGATCAAGGTGATCCAGTTGACATAGTCTTCCTGGACTTCCAAAAAGCTTTTGACAAAGTTCATCATCTAAGACTCCTGAGGAAACTTAGCGGTCATGGGATAAGGGGACAAGTACATGTGTGGATTGCTAACAGGTTGAAAGACAGGAAACAGAGTATAGGGATAAATGGAAAGTTTTCACAATGGAGGGAAGTAAGAAGCGTGGTCCACCAGGGATCTGTACTGGGACAGGTGCTTTTTAATTGATTCATCAATGATCTAGAAGCAGGGGTAAGCAGCGATGTGGCCAAATTTGCATATGATAGCAAACTCGTCCGGGTAGTGAAATCCAAAATGGATTGTGAGCAGCTCCAAAAGGATCTCTCCAAACTGGGGGAGTGGGCGACAAAATGGCAAATGCGGTTCAATGTTAGCAAGTGTAAAGTGATGCACATTGGGACGAAAAACCCCAACTTCAAGTATATGCTGATGGGATCCAAGCTGTCTGTGACGGACCAGGAGAGGGATCTTGGGGTTGTGGTGGACAGCTCGTTGAAAGTGTCGACTCAATGTGCGGCAGCTGTGAAAAAGGCCAATTCCATGCTAGGGATCATTAGGAAGGGGATTGAAAATAAAACGGCTAACATTATAAAGCCCTTATACAAAACTATGGTGCGACCACACTTGGAGTACTGCGTACAGTTCTGGTCACCACATCTTAAAAAGGTCATTGTTGAACTGGAGAAGGTACAGAAGAGGGCAACCAAGATGATCAGGGGCCTAGAGCACCTTTCTTACAAGGCAAGACTACAACACCTGGGCCTTTTTAGTTTAGAAATAAAGACTGCGGGGAGACATGATAGAGGTCTATAAAATCATGCATGCTGTGGAGAAAGTGGATAGAGAGAAATTCTTTTCCCTCTCACGCAACACTAGAACCAGGGGTCACTCCATGAAATTGATTGCCAGGAGGTCTAGGACCAACAAACGGAAGTACATTTTCACACAACGCATGATCCACTTGTGGAACTCTCTGCCACAGGATGTGGTGACAGCCAACAACATGGATGGCTTTAAGAGGGTTTTGGATGACTTCATGGAGGAGAGGTCTTTCAATGGCTACTAGTCAGAGGGCTGTGGGCCACCTCCAGCCTCAAAGGCAGGATGCCTCTGAGTACCAGTTGCAGGGGAGTAATGGCAGGAGAGAGGGCATGCCCTCAACTCCTGTCTGTGGCTTCCAGCAGCATCCGGTGGGCCATTGTGCAAAACAGGATGCTGGACTAGATGGGCCTTGGGCCTGATCCAGCAGGGCTGTTCTTATATTCTTAGAAGGAAAGCATAGGCTGAAGTACTCTGGAGCAGGTGATGTAATAAGCACAGCAAGAAAAGAGTTAAAAAATACAATCAACTGCAACAGAGAAAACAAGAATTCCCCCCCTCCCCAAAGCCCCATCATAAAATAAAGCAACTGGCAGCTGATGAGCTGATGACTCTTCTCAACTCAACTCATAATTAAAAGCAGCAACCACCAGTCAGCACAGAAGAAGAAAAAGGGAGGGCGTAGTGGGGGTTAGAAATGGGCCAGAGAGGCCTCTCAGGCCAAAGGGTCTGCCCCCCCCCCAGCTCAGAGCAGGAGATAGACAGTCACTCACTCATACTGGAAAAAATAACCAGCAGCAGAAGCAGAAACACACGCACTCACACCAGGTGGGAAAGGGTTTAAAGCAGAGGGGAGGTGGGGCAGAAAAACAGGCAGCGGTGGGGGGACTGAAGGGAACAAACACAGCATAAAGCTGCAGGTACACTCTAACCAGCAGAAGCAGCAGCCAGCACTCAGCAAGCCAAGGAGGACTGCAGCAAGAATGATTTTCCAAGGCAAGAGGCTTTAAATAGAACTTGAAACTCCCTCTTTCTGGAGCCCCCACCTTTGCCTTCCCCTTGGCCAGTAGTGTGCCAGTTCTCAAGGAGTGGCATCACTGCAGAGCTTACCAGAGAGCCAGACTCATCTGGCCAATCAGGGACGCATAAGCCTGGCAAATGAAATCAACACAAGTGACACAAAATGGAGGCGCTAGACAAGGACTGGGGAGACCTGAGTTCAAATCCCCATTCAGCCATGAAATTAGCTGGGCGACTCTGGGCCAGTCACTTCTCTCTCAGCCTAATCTACTTCACAGGGTTGTTGTGAAAGAGAAACTCAAGTATGTAGTACACCGCTCTGAGCTCCTTGGAGGAAGAGAGGGATATAAATGTAAAATAATAATAATAATAATAATAATAATAATAATAATAATAATAATAATACCCCCAGTGAGGCACTACCTTGGCATGTTTGTGGGGCTTGTGTGCTCTTAGGAAGGTGAGAGCTATGCCAGAGGCCCAACCATACTGGACAGGTCTCACCAGAGGAGCCAGACAAAGAGTGCCTCTCCCATCAACAATATGGTGAGATGTAACTTTAATAAATCTATACCGGATCGGTCGTTGCCCGGGTCAACAAGGACTGTGCCAGGTGCTGGAGTCCCTGGACATCTGGTGGCAAGTGGGCAACAGGACTCAGGATCTTCAGTTGAGCAACCAGGGCTGAAAACAGCAAAGTTACTGGAAGAAACGTCGCTTAACAGAAAAAAATATACACGAAAAATGCCAACAAGGAAATAATGATCTGCTATTACAAGTCTAGTCCAACTAGAAGAGGTTATTTAAAAAGAATGTACCAAATTTGGAAAGAGAAGCATCCAGATACAGAAATAACAGAACAAAGGCTAGCAGACCAGAGAAGATTCATAATAAGAAATAAAGCATTCACAGGAGTAGCGCTGAAAGAACTGCAGAGAGCAACATAGGCTCAAGATATGGAAGAATTACCACCAACTGAAGCAGTTGCTCAGGCGCAGGTGGAGGAAGTGTTGGAAATAGAGGATGCCACTGTTGCTGCACTGTTTCAAAATCAAAACCAGGAAAACTCCCCTTTGCCTTCACCTCAAAAACCCGAATGCCGTTTAACAGAAAAGCAACAAGAACTAAAGCAAAAAATAACTGAGCACATGAACCAAACAACCACCAGGGTTCGACTTCCAGCTCTAAAAACAGTTGCCAAAAAACAACTTACTCAGGCATTAAAAGATGTCAATGCTGCACTTGCAGAAATAACAACCAATAATTTGCAAGAAACAAACCAACTAATGTACAGTACAGCAACAATAACAACACAAGAGCTGGATATAAGATCAGTGGACCTGTAAAAAAAGAAAGCAGTAAATCACCTAAATGGAAGCTTAGATTAGAAAATAAAATCTCCAGGCTTAGATCAGATGCTAGTAAATTGAAAGATATGAAAGACAAGAAGCTGAAGAATGAAAACACCAAACAGTATCTGATCCAAAAATACCACCTAGATTCAAGGAAAATTAGAGAAGTCCTGGAAATAATAAAGCAGCAAATAACGGCAGTGTCAAAGAAGATTAGCAGATATGAAGCCAGAATCACACATCACAGGCAGAATCTCCAGTTCCAGTCAAATCAGAGACGTTTCTACCAAAGCATAGAAGGAGAAACTGCAAGAAACGTAGAAACACCAAATAAAGAAAAAACAGTGCAATTCTGGGGGAAATTATGGGACAATCCAATAGATTATAATAAAAAAGCAGGCTGGATGAAAGAGGTCAAAAAATGTAACCAACAAATGCAAGATCTAATCATAACACCAGAATTAATAAGCGAAAGAACAAAGAAAATTAAAAATTAGACTGCTCCAGGCGATGATGAACTGCATGGCTTCTGGCTTAAACACCTAACAAGCCTTCATAAACAACTATCAAAACAGTTCAATAACATTTTGCAAGGAGGTGATAGTGAACAATGGCTAACAACTGGGAAAACTCATCTCATCGTGAAAGACCCAGCAAAAGGTGCAGTTCCAAGTAATTATAGACAGATAACCTGCCTGCCAACCATGTTCAAATTATTAACTGGAATAATAGCAGATGAAGTGATGCAACACTTATTAACTAACAAACAGCTACCAGTTGAACAGAAAGGAAATTACCCAAACACTAGAGGCAGAAAAGACCAGCTGCTGATTGACAAAATGATTTTAGAAAATTGCAAGAGAAGAAAAACCAATCTGTGTTGCATGGATTGACTACAAGGAAGTCTTCGATTCATTGCCTCACACATGGATACTCAAATGTTCAGAAACAACTGGTGTCAGCAAAAACATTCTGATATTTATTTAAAAAGCAATGAGCATGTGGAGTACACAGTTAACAATCAATGGCGAGACACTTGGACAGGTGAGCATTAGAAGAGGCATTTTCCAAGGGGACTCACTATCCCCTCTGTTGTTTGTAATTGCCATGACCCCGCTTTCACAAATACTCAACAAAACAGGCCTCGGATACCAAACATCTAAAACAACAAGTAAAATCAGCCATCTGCTGTACATGGACGATCTGAAGTTGTATGGAAAGTCCCAGTCAGAAATCGAATCACTGCTAATCACTGTCCATATATTCAGTAGCGATATAGCAATGGTATTTGGACTAGACAAGTGTGCTGCATTAATAATGAACAGAGGGAAAATAACAAAAACAGAAGGAATAGAACTGCCCAATGGAAGTAAGAGCAAGAACCTGGAAGGGAAAAATCATTACAAATACTTGGGCATTCTCCAGGCTGATAACATCGCACACACTGAAGTTAAAAGAAAAATTGGAAGTGAATACATCAGGAGAGTTAGAAAAATCCTGAAGTCCGAACTCAATGGCGGGAACACCATACAAGCCATAAACACCTGGGCTATACCTGTTATCAGATACACTGCAGGAATAATAGACTGGACCCAGGCAGAGCTAGAGACGCTAGATCGTAAGACGAGGAAAATCATGACCATCAATCATGCTCTGCACCCCCGCAGTGATGTAGATAGGCTCTACCTCCCTTGCAGCTCAGGTGGAAGAGGAATGCTGCAAGTCCATCAAACAGTAGAGGAGGAGGAAAGAGGCCTTGAAGAATATATCAAGGACAGTGAAGAAGATGCACTTCAAATGGTCAAGAATGCGAAACTATTCAACACCAATGAAACAAAGCAGGCCTACAAGAAAGAACAAGTCAAGAACCGAGTAGAAAAATGGAAAAATAAACCACTGCATGGTCAATATTTGCACAATATAAGTGGAAAATCAGACATCACCAAGACCTGGCAATGGCTTAAGAATGGCAACTTGAAGAAAGAAACAGAGGGTTTAATACTGGCTGCACAAGAACAGGAACTAAGAACAAATGCAATAAGAGCAAAAGTAGAAAAATCCACCACAAACAGCAAGTGCCGACTTTGTAAAGAAGCAGATGAAACCGTGGACCACCTAATGAGCTGTTGTAAAAAGATCGCACAGACTGACTACAAACAAAGGCATGACAAAGTAGCAGGGATGATACACTGGAACATCTGCAAAAAATACAAGCTACCTGTAGCCAAACATTGGTGGGACCATCAAATTGAAAAAGTTGAAGAAAATGAAGATGTAAAAATATTATGGGACTTCCGACTACAGACAGACAAGCATCTGCCACACAATACACCAGATACAACTGTAGTCGAGAAGAAAGAAAAACAAGTCAAAATAATTGACATAGCAATACCAGGGGATAGCAGAATAGAAGAAAAAGAAATAGAAAAAATCACCAAATACAAAGATCTACAAATTGAAATGGAAAGGCTGTGGCAGAAAAAGACCAAAATAATCCCAGTGGTCATTGGCGCCCTGGGTACAGTTACAAAAGACCTTGAAGAGCACCTCAACACCATAGGGGCCACAGAAATCACCATCAGCCAATTACAAAAAGCAGCTTTACTGGGAACAGCCTATATTCTGCGACCGTATCTATAACAACTGACAATAAAATTCTGGCATCCCAGGTCCTTGGGAAGGACTCGATGTCTGGATAAAACAAACCAGTCAATAACACCTGTCTGACTGTGTAAACAAGAAATAATTTATTCAATTTCTATACCACCCTTCCAAAAATGGCTCAGGGTGGTGTACAGAGAGAAATAACAAACAAATAAGATGGAACCCTGTCACCAAAGGGGTCACATTCTAAAAAGAAGCATAAGATAGACACCAGCAACAGTCACTGGAAGTACTGTGCTGGGGGTGGAGAGGGCCAGTTACTCTCCCCCTGCTAAATAAAGAGAATCACCATGGTAAAAGGTGCCTCTTTGCCCAGTTAGCAGGGGTTAATTCAGTATTCAATATTTAAACTGATTACTGTGGTGTTTTTGGTTAATCCATTCCTTGATCCAGGCCAGCTTTTGGATGGGGCTTTAGTTACTTGCATTCCAGTCCTGGAGTAGAGGCGGGGCTAACCAACAGCCAGCAGCAAGAGCAGGGAAAAGCAATCTGAACTTGCCTCTCTGTACAAAATATCTATTTCATTAAACTATTAATATTCCTGATTCCACTCCAGTGCCTCGTCCTTGTATACCACAGTTCTTTCCCTTGGATTCTACAAATACATCTACAGCCCTTCACAGACATTTACATGTGTACAGACATCCATATGCATGCACAAGATAATGTCTGAACATTATCTGTTTGACCCTTCCTGCTTGGCCTTCACCCCCCACACACACTCCGAAAATGGTTGCTTTTGCTGGCCTCCAGAGCTTAACACATTTAAAATCATGACATCATCTTTCCTACTGGGTTCTCACAGCCATGTCCTGTGTTTTTTTGTTTCAGTGCAGCACAAAAAACAGCATTAGATATGGAATATGAACCCTTGGATTTGGGAGTCCCAGCAGCTGGGGATCTATTGTTGACTAGCTGATATCACCACCAACGAAGAGACTGGGAAACAAATCAGGGAGGATGAAGAGATTCCAGTGTTCTTTTTCAAATTCAGTGCTCCTTCTTGCTTTAATATAACAGGTATTTACTAGGGATGTGCACAAACCTGTTTGGAGGCCCTTTTACAGACCTCTGAACAGATCTGGAAGACCAGAGGTTCTACCGGTTGGAAGGTGGGGGAGAACCCTCCCCAGTCCTTAAAGGTATCGCCCTCTCCACCCTTGAGCCATTCCCCTCTGGTTCCATGCACATCCCTAGTATTTACAGACACTCTGTTGGTTTCTTTATAATCATGTAATTTTTATGTGAAATAACTGATTCCTCTTATAACGTTCCTAGCTGTCTATTGTTACAAGAGCTTCTGCATTCTGTGGGTAGAAAATCAGCTCTCCTCTTTCTGAGTTTCTGCACATTTTGCCAATAAACTGTAGATACCAAGGCAAGTGAAATATCTTATTTATTTATTTATTTATTTATTTATTTATTTATTTATTTTCTATACCGCCTAATATAGAAATCTCTAGGCGTTGTACAGATTAAAACAGAATATAAAATATAAAACATTTAAAGTTTATAAAACAGATAAAAATCACAATGGATAAAAATAGATTAAAATTTAAAAATTAGTTTTCAGTTAAATACCTGGAAGCATAGGTATGTCTTCAGGGCCCTCCTAAAAACAAACAGAGAAGGAGATGCTCTTTTTTCAGCTGGGAGTGTGTTCCAAAGCCCTGGGGCAGCCACAGAGAAGGCCCAGTTCTGAATTGCCACCAAACGTCTTGGCAGCAACCATAACTGGACCTCTGCAGATGATCTTAACAGGTGACAGGGTTCATGACAGAGAAGGCCCTCTCTTAAGTACCCTGGACCTAAGGTGTTAAAGGTTTAGGTAATAACCAGTGATTAGTATTACATTTGGAAACATATCAGCAGCCAATGCAGTTCTTTTAGAATCAGTGTTATATGGTCCCTTTGGGTGAACCGAAAGTTCAATTTGGCTGCCGCATTCTGTACCAATTGTAGTTTCCGAACTACATACAAAGGCAGCCCCACATAGAGTGCATTACAGTAGTCAAGCCTAGAGGTTACCGGCATACGTACCACAGTTTTAAGGTCAAATGATACATCTCCAGAAATGGATGTATCTGGCATTCCAACTTTATCAGCCAAAGTTTATTAAAAGCACTCCTGGCCACAGCCTCAATCTGAGAAACCAGGGAGAGTTTGGGCTCCAAGAGCACTCCCAGACTACGAACCTGATCTTTTAGGGAGAGTGAAATTCCATCCAGTACAGGCAGATCTAAACCACCTCTCAAACCCCCTACATACAGTACCTCCATCTTGTTGAACGTTTGTGATGAACATGGAAGTAAACATGCCTCAATGTCATGGGGGAGCTGCCATAGTTCAGTGGTGGAGGATCTAGGGCTGAGATGTGGGCAGTGTCCACTAGGGGGCTCAAGGCTCAAAGCTCAGACCAGGGTGCTTTCCAGATTAAGCCCTACAACATATCTGCTAAGTGTGCTTCCGTACTTCCTGTGTTGTGACACCACACTCCCTACTCTGTCAGCAGGGTGTCATTCACATTTTGGATGCCTTGTTTCAGATTTTATTGCTGTGGTGTAGTCCTATAACGTTGTAAATGCATTGCAGGAAAGTAGCTGTATTTTTCCATTTTAGGAGGCTTGCCACACAGTTTGTGTATTGCAATGTATTTATTATTGTTGTTGTTGTTGTTGTTGTTTACATTTTATATCCCCCTTTTCCTCTAAGGAGCCCAGTGTGGTGTACTACATACTTAAGTTTCTCCTCACAACAACCCTGTGAAGTAAGTTAGGCTGAGAGAGAAGTGACTGGCCTCGAGTCATCCAGCGAGTATCATGGCTGAAAGGGGATTTGAACTCGGGTATCCACAGTCCTAGTCCAGCACTCTAACCACTACACCACGCTGGCTCTAGATGTATGGTTTCTTTGCCCGACACCCAAGAAGACACGAGACACAAGGTTTTGGTATAAAATTGGGCCACAATTTATTTAACTTTAACAAGAACTTGAAGAGCAGGGATGGCTTCCCTCTTGGCAGTGCGTAACTATAGGCATGCGCCCCCAGGGCATGCCTAACCTATGGTATAGGGCGATACACCTTGGCTCCAGGCAACCCTAAATGTTCCCAAATCCAGGGCTGCCTATCCTAGCCAGCCTAGTGCCGGGCCCTTGGCTAGCATCACCCCAAGGTAGCCGTACAGCGATTCCTAAGGGCTTAGCCTGCCAGGGTAGGTTAACAAGGGCAGATCTCCCTGAGCCGTGCAGTCTCTAGGGAGATGCCCTTCTCAACCCATAGCCAAACGCTTACCCGAAGGTGTTCACCAGCCTAAAATCATTTTCCAACCGCACTGCACCTGCCACAGCACGGGTTAGCCTAGCTTAACCCGAGCCACCCCACCAAGAGCGCAGATAAACAGCCAATCCCTGCTCTAGCTCACGTAAAAACGAACTGGTGCCACTGGGCAAAAGGTGGACACCGTCCCCCCTAAACAAACTAGGCTCAGAAAAAAGAATACTGGGATGGTCTATAGGTCCCCCTCCGATGGCCGCTACGAAACGTGCCATCTGTGCGTTAACCTTCCTCCTAGCCCTTTCCACCCTGTAAGTGTCCCTCGCGCCTCTCCAAACTCTGCGTTGGAGCATGGCCGACCATAGAATGAGAATCCCCGGGCACCATTCCAGGACTAGTAAAATGTCCTTGCGCAAGCTATGGAAAATGGACAAGCCTGACTTGGACCCCAAATCGTTCTCCCCCAGGTGAAGAACCAAAATGTCAGGCGGCGGATTCACCGCCAGAAATTCCTGCAGCATGGGTAAAAACTGGGCGATGACCATGCCCCTGCGACCAATCCAGGAGATGTCTGCCCATTGACCCAGTCCCAGCTGCGTTCCAGGCTGCGCCACTCGAGCC
This sequence comes from Hemicordylus capensis, assembly GCF_027244095.1. Lineage (NCBI taxonomy): Eukaryota > Metazoa > Chordata > Lepidosauria > Squamata > Cordylidae > Hemicordylus > Hemicordylus capensis. The sequence goes on from NC_069657.1 coordinate 448,734,973, forward strand.
GCCTTATGCGCCCAGAAAACAATGGAGTGGCCCAAAATGAGTACACGAGCCCTCGCCGCCCGTCGCTCAGGGCCTGTAAAGAGAAAAAACTGTCAGTGCCATCACCAATGCTCTATCGCACGTATCTTTTGTATGTGGCAGACCGCCAACGCCCAATGCGCTGAATGGTCTCACCCGAAAGACCCAACCGGGAGGCAGCTGAAGCAGCTCCAATGCGAAATGAGTGTAGAGGCAGCTGCGCAGTATCTGCCCCGGCCGCACTCAGTGCACGCCGTGCCACCGTCCAGAACTGGTACTTGGAAAGGGGGCGCCCGTCTTCGTGTACGAATAGGCATCCGGGAGCGGATCCCCGCCGGGTCATGTAACTACCCAAAGCACGTACCGGGCAGAGGAGCGCATTGTCGGCTCTGTGTAATGACACCCACTGTCCCCTGCCCCGTTGGTCGGTCTTGGAAAACCTAAGATGCAGCTGTGCTATATCCGGCCCCAAGCTGACATCCCCAAACTGTACCACCTTGAGTACGGGGCTGCGATGACCCCTGGGGAGCAATTCACCGGCTCTAAAGGCACCAAAGAACAGAACAAGAGTGACTGCATGAAAAAGAGAGGCCTCATATGGAGACCGGCAGATCGCTGAGAACTGCCCGACCGCGCCCTGTATGGCAGCGGGAAGAAGGGGCCGTCGACTGTCAAGTGGGACCGGGTGTTCCCGTGTCCAACCTTCCAGCATCCTCCTTACCCTGAAATCCCCGGTTGTATCGGACATTCCCTGTGCCTTAGCGTGGAAAGCCAGAGCTGCTAAATAACCCGCCATGGCCCCAGGAGACAAACCCTTACCCTTAAGGTGGACCAAAAACTGCATCAGCTGCTCCGCAGGGGGGGGGCAGTCCTGGCCCAATCCTACCTGAGTCCTAAAATCCTGAAAGGCCCTGCACTGCCTAGAGTAAGCTGCCCGTGTGCTGGGGGCCAAGGAGGCCCAGACCGCCCTCTGGGCTTCTAGGCGCCAAGGCTCCAAAGCCACGCCGGCATCTGGTCGGGCAAGCTCTCCGCCTCTGGCGCCAGCTGGCGAAAGCGCTGAACCTGAAAACGAGACAGCGCGTCCGCCAGGCCATTCTGCACGCCAGGCACATGGCAAGCCAGAAAAAGGATGTTATTAGACAGGCAGGCCAAGACAAATGCTCTGACTAGGGACATCACCCTGGGGGACCTGGAAGTCTGCCTATTGATCACCTGTACAGTGGCTTGGTTGTCACACCAAAAGCGCACCGTATGGTTCCTAAAGAGATCTGCCCATAGATGTATAGCCACGACTATGGGGAAAAATTCCAGGAATGTCAAGTCCCTGGTGGCCCCACTAGCTACCCAAGCGGCCGGCCACCGCTCGGCGCACCAGCGGCCACGGAAATAAACGACAAAGCCTGAACCTCCAGCAGCGTCGGACTGAACTTGTAGATCTGCTTCCAAGAGGAGTGAATCGCGCCAGAAAGAAACCCCATTGTATGATTCCAAAAAGGATGCCCACAGACGGAGGTCAGCCCGCATGGGGGCAGTGACCCGTATCCTATGATGACCGCACCTGACCCCTTTAACGGTGTCGCATAGGCGGCGCAGGAAAGGCCGGCCAGGCACCACCACCCGGCATGCAAAATTTAAATGCCCGATAATCTGTTGAAGCTGCTTAAGGGTGACCTTGCGTGCCTGGATGCAAAATGCCAACAAGGCCTGCAAAGTGTCCAACTTAGTCTGGGGGAGTCCGGAACAGCCCACAATGGTATCAAGTTCAATGCCCAAAAAGGTGAGAATAGCTGAAGGACCCTCGGTCTTCTCCTGAGCCAATGGGACACCTAGGTCTGTGCAAAGGTGCTGAAAAACCTCTAACAGATGCCTGCATTGGTTGGTTCTAGGCCGGCCAACCATGAGAAAATCGTCTAAATAATGAGACGTGGTAACAAGACCCGCCTCCCGCCGAAGGGCCCATTCAAGAAAGGAGCTAAAAGCCTCAAAGGCTGCACAAGAAATCGAGCAGCCCATGGGCAAAGCCCGATCAATATAATACTGCCCCTGAAAGGCGAAACCTAAGAGATTAAAATCCCCAGGATGAACCGGGAGGAGGCGGAAAGCAGACTCAATGTCGCATTTTGCAAGGAGGGCACCCTTCCCACAAGAACGAACTACTCTGATAGCCTGGTCAAAGGACGTGTACTTCACAGAGCACAGGCTGTCTGGGATCCCATCATTAACAGAGGAACCATGTGGGAAGGAGAGGTGGTGAATAAGGCGGTATTCGCCTGGTGCCTTCTTGGGCACCACCCCCAATGGCGAAATGCGCAGATCTGGTAGGGGCAAGTCCCGGAAAGGGCCTAGAACCCGCCCCAAAGCTACCTCCTTGTTAATCTTGCGGAGCACCACCGCTTCCATCCCCTCCACGGACTTAAGGTTAGGGGACATACTGTGAACTCTCGAACCAATGTAGGGAATGCGAAAACCAAAAGTAAACCCCTGGCTCAAATACTGTGCTTGCTCTCTAAGCGGGTAGTCCTGCAGGAGCCGTTCTAAGACCGGAAGCTTCACCGGGCTAGGGCCCTTTTCCAGGGGTGGCACCTTGTACAGTGCCTCCACCCCTTCTGCTACTGCTTTGCTGCTCCCTCGGACCCGCCCGGGGGCCCCTGACTCGCTGACAATGAATGCTGGCGTGTTTTCCACCGCAGAAACCGCACTCATGCTTAAACCTACAAGGGGACCTGTTGCAGCTGCCACTAGTATTGAAAGCCCAGCACGGCAGGGTACTTTGAACACCCTGCGCAGCTGCAGGCCCTGAGGACTGCGCTGCGGGAGTTCTAGAAATCAGATGACCACTGTCAGCCCGTTCGCCCAGAATGGGCCTCAAGGGGGTCATAATTAGGAGCCAGAGTTCCTGGTGCTGCCTGTCCCACGGAATAGCCGGGTTAAGGGAGGCCCGCAAACGAAAAGAGAGATCATAGCGCTCCCAGGCGTTGCCCATAAAATCCATGTACCCCCTATGGATGATGTCCATGTACTTAACCATGGCAGGTCCTCTGGATGTGTGCACCTGAAGCACGACCCCCATATAGACCGTGTAACCCGACAACCAGTTAGCCCAGTTATGTTCCACAGGCTTGTGTTTGGACTTCCCTTCATCCTTCTTGTGCTCTCCCTCCTTTTGGGCCGGCTCAGGCTCTCGAAAGAGCAGGTGAAAGATATCTACAAATTCTCCGCGCCAAATGCGCTCTTTAACCGCGGGCAACAGGTGATCACCCAGCGGCAGAGAGGTGTCGCATGGCGGGTAAGGAATCTGTGTCCCCGAAGCATCTAACACAGCACCCGAGGCAGCGGGCGACATGGTACCCACAGCAGGTGCTGCTCCCTGCCAAACCTGTGTGCATGCCCCGTAAGGAGGTGGGGAGGCAACGGCGGCCGGGTGCCACCCATACATGTGAAATGGCTGAGCCCAGGGGGAAAACCCCCAGGGCCAGGTGTGGTGCGAGGACTCACCAGGGCCAAGTGGAGCCGAAGGACGCGTGTCTCTGCTGCACGTTTCAGAGGTGGCCTGGGCACCATCCCCATCCGAGGTCAGGTCCACTGCTGGCGCTGTAGGGCATGGTTCACGCGATTCCAAAGCGTCAAGTCTGGATGAAAGGGACTGTATGAGTTTAGCACGTTTTGCCCCCCTAGTAATGCTTTGGGAACTAGCTGGAATACCAGAGGGACCGCCCTTTTCTGCCGCTGCTGCCCCACCCTGCTTTTTCTTTTCGAGTGCTTCCAAGCGTGCTATAAGTGCCCGCACGGTACCCATGTCACAATCCTCATCAGAAGAATCAGAAACCGGCGCAGGGCGTGGGGGAGGACGAACCCGCTTCCTGCCAGACTTAGCCTTGGCCTTCTTTGGACCCATGGCACAGGCAATTGAAGTGAGCGAACAACAAAGCTCCAAACAAAGTCTGGAACCAGGGATGCTCCCAAACCAACCCACTGAACCCAGAAAGGGAGAAACCGGCCAATGCAAACCCAGGCTGCTGCTAAACTGACCGGAAACTGGCCTAGGCCACCTAGAAGGCCGTTCAACAACCCACCACGTTGCCCAGGACTAGCCCAACCACTGTGAAAGCGGCCCTCCACTGGCCGAGAAACGCCGAGGAGGGGGGGAAGCGCCGCCGCAATCTTGCTCCAGCAGTGGGGGGGGGGAGCTTAAAGTGTCCCTCCCAAAGCCGCAAAGCGTCGCCGGGGGGGGGGGCGCCAAAGGCCCACTTAAGTAGTGGGGGGGGGGAGAGAAGCCCAGGCCTCCGCTGCCGCCCAGGGCCCACTGCCCAGAAGGAGCACAGCCGGGGCCCAGTACACAAAGAGGGCAACCCGCCCCCAGAAACACTCCAAACCTCGGGGGAGGCCTTAAAAAGCCACCCCCCGTTGCCGCTGCCACCGCTCCTAGTGGCGAAAACCCACTCCCGATCTCGCACCGGGCCGACTAAGCAGGACCCTTAAAAGGCGTCCTGCTCCGATGCCTGTCGAGAGCGAACTGAGCTCTCCCGGGCCTGGAGCAGGACGCGGAGCTGAAGCCCCGCCCCCTGCACGGGCCCCCTGACCAATCAGGTCAAGAGAAGCCTCGTGCTTCTCAAAGGGGGCCAGGCAAGAGCGCTGCGCTGCTCATTTGAGCAGCGAGCAGCGTAATTTTGGATATGCATTTGTTTACAGGTGGCCCTTGTTATTCGTGGGAGTTCCGTTCTGGCTTACAACCTCAGATAAAGAAGCCACGGATAACGGAACCTTAAGTCAATGGGAATTGGGGAGTTAGGTTCTGGGACCCAGGGAAATGACTGAAAAATCACAAAAATCAACCCCTGCTAACTGGGCAAAGAGGCACCTTTTAACGTGGTGATTCTCTTTATTTAGCAGGGGGAGAGTAACTGGCCCTATTCACCCCCAGCAGAGTACCTCCAGTGACTGTTGCTGGTGTCTATCTTATGTTTCTTTTAGACTGTGAGCCCTATGGGGACAGGGAACCATCTTACTTATTTCTTATTTCTCTGTGTAAACCTGAGCCATTTCTGGAAGGTTGGTATAGAAATTGAATGAATAATAATAATAATAATAATAATAATACACAGATGACACCACTCTGATAGCTGAGAATGCGGATGATCTGCAAGCTCTAGTAATGAAGTCAAGGAGCACAGTGAAAAAATGGAACTGCAACTAAATGTCAAGAAGACTAAGCTAATGACAACGGGTATAGCAACCAGCCTCAGAATTGACAATGAAGACCTTGAAGTGGTGGATAGCTTCTGCCTTTTAGGATTCCGCATGGCAGAAAATTGGGAGCAGCTCCCAAACCTGGGTAGAACACAATTATTGATTGTGAGGACAGCTGGTCTTGTGGTAGCAAGCATGACTTGTCCCCTTAGCTAAGCAGGGTCTGCCCTGGTCGCATTTACATGGGAGACTAGAAGTGTGAGCACTGTAAGATAGATATTCCCCTCAGGGGATGGAGCAGAAGATTTCAAGTTCCCTCGCTGGCTTTTCCAAGATAGGGCTGAGAGAGATTCCTGCCTGCAACCTTGGAGAAGCCACTGCCAGTCTGTGTAGACAATACTGAGCTAGATGGACCAATGGTCTGACTCTGTATAAGGCAGCTTCCTATGTTCCTATGTAATGTTTTGGGCCTCTAGTTTTCAGTGCAAGGAAGCTATGACAGTTAAACCATTTCAGCATCATATACAGGTCAGTAGCCAAGGAGGAAAGCTGGTCTTGTGGTAGCAAGCATAAATGATCCCCTTTGCTAAGCAGGGTCTACCCTGGTTGCATATGAATGGGAGACTACATGTGAGGGCTGTAAGATATCCCCCTTAGTGGATGGAGCCACTCTGGGAAGAGCATCTGCTTCTGAGTTCCCTCCCTGGCATCTCCAAGATAGGGCTGAGGGAGATTCCTGCCTGCAACCTTGAAGAAGCCGCTGCCAGTCTGTGTAAACAATGCTGAGCTAGATAGTCCAATGGTCTGACTTGGTATATGGCAGCTTCCAATGTGTGAATGACCTCTCTGAGCCCTTTCTCATGTTCAGTGAGAAGGGCTACCTGGCGGGCAATGGAGAAGGCTGAAGGAACTTACCTTCCCCGCAGATGATTACCTAGTCCTTGCTTGGCGTGCACCCAGATGCACACCAGCTGCCTCTGGCAGTGCAGAGGTTTGGGGGCTGGGATGCATTGTTCCAGCCCTCTGATATCCCATAATGCACAGTGCAAGTCTGAGGTGCATTGTGGGGGATCCCCACAGAGATGGGTAGGTGCTAATCAGTGCTACAGCACTGGCTACAAGCAGCCAGCACTGAAAGATGAGCAAAGAAGAAGAACTAGCTAAGGGAGTGCCTACTCCCTTAACCCTATTCTAGAGGTGGGCTCCACCGGTGGGTTTGCTGCCACCCTGGTGCCACCGGCAGCCTCTCGCCTCCTGCTGCTTCTCACGGGCAGCTAAAACCAGTCTTGGTTGCTTAGCAACAGCATCTTCCCCAAGAAAACACCCCCACAAAGCAAGGCAGAAAAGCATATTTGCAATTTAAATGATTCCATACACACTAGGTAAAACGTATGTGCTTTGCTGGGGTCCTGAACATAGGGAGAAGGGGAGGGCTTTAATTCTCTGCTTTGACATGGTCCCAATACCGATGCTCTCCCCCATTGCTGTTATTTACCCTGGGGGTGGGGAATCCTTTAGCACTGCAGGGAGATTTTCCATTTTGCTATCTGGATTGGAGCCACTACGGGGGTGGTGGTGGTGGGAAGGATTAAAGTCTCCTTCCCCATAGCACAATTTCAGTCTGCAGGTAGCCCAATCTAGATGCCACTGAGTTTTAAAGCAAAACAGTACTAAGCACATGCTTAATGTAATGTGTCATTTGACCCCAAGACCACATAAGATAGTTTGTAGCTCAAAGGTTTTGCAGAAAGCCAATGTCTTGATCTGATGCCTGGTGCACTGGAGAGTGGGGGGCTGATCAGCCTCCTCAGGAAGGACATTGGAGTGACTACTGAAAAAGTCCTGGTCCTGGCAGACTGCTGCCAAATCCCATTGGGAGGAGGCACCCAGTGTTCAAGCCTGGTAGTAACTAGAGCACAGAATTCTGTGGGAAGGACTGATATTTCAGCAGGAAAGGATGCAGCTGGCCTATCAGTCAAAGCTGTTTAAAAGATGCCATGAGGTCCTCATGCTGCTGACTATGTGATCCCTGGTTGGCTGGGACAATGTAGCAAAGGAGCAGAACACACTATAATGGCATGGAAGCTGTAACATATTTGGGCTTTAAACAGGCATGCAAAAATGCAAATGACCCCAAAAGGCAGGGGGTTCACAATGGGGTTTATGTACCCTCAAACACTCACTCTCGGCAGCGAAAACAGAACCTCACAAAAGCTGTTGGTACAACAATACTTTATATATTCTTGCCTTCCATCTAAAGCTGTGAAGATGAAGCACAAGTTAAATGTAAAGTTTCATTGCATCCACATCTTTTGTGAGACCTGCAAACTGCAAACCTTTGGGTTTTTCCCTCATACCTAATCCCTCCCCCCCACTTTCTCCCACTTTCTCCCAGAGTCAGCCCAAAGAAGAGTCAAAATGAGTACTGAGTTATCCTCAATAGTTTCCTTAGCACTTTGTGACCTGGGCCCTCACAAAGGGCGCTCACATAGTCCCCCTGTGTCACTTTCTGATTCATTCTTCATAGAGAAGCTGTCAAGGCCTCCCATTTTAACATAAGAACATAAGAACAGCCCTGCTGGATCAGGCCCAAGGCCCATCTAGTCCAGCATCCTGTTTTGCACAGTGGCCCACCAGATGCTGCTGGAAGCCACAGGCAGGAGTTGAGGGCATGCCCTCTCTCCTGCTGTTACTCCCCTGCAACTGGTACTCAGAGGCATCCTGCCTTTGAGGCTGGAGGTGGCCCACAGCCCTCCGACTAGTAGCTGTTGATAGACTGTTGATAGCCGTTGATAGCCATTGATAGATTTTGATCATTCAAACCAGAGGTGCACCTAGGTAATGTTGGAGCCTGGACCTAAAGTCCTTTGGAGGACCTTCTCCCCTGCAAATTAAGCATCATCATGCTCATCTGGGCAACCACACAACCTGGGACAGACTAAAGAGGATTTGCTCCCCCCCCCCAGGGGCTGTGGTGGCCCTGGACTTTGGCCCAAAGGTCCAGGGGTAAGAACATCTCTGGTCCCAACAAATATATGAATAATATTCAGATACTTAGCTCAAATTATTTTTGTACCCCGGATGGCTTGTTGCTCAGTTATCAAGAACACATCAAGGTGCTGGAAAACAAGAGAGAAGACAAATGTCTTTTGTCTGACACACAACTTTTCAGAACTATATTAAAGCATCTGCAACAGCTTGATTTATTAACTTCACTATCACTTCCCACAGTAGGGCTAACGTTTGGGGCTGAGGTTGCAGAGCTAAGCTTTCACCCCAATCTAGGCATACTCCATCCCAGCTCTGAGCCTATAACTGCTCTCGGTTCTTCACTGGGAAATGACTATGATATGTTTAGGGCAGCCAACCCAAGTCCCCCACCAATGGTATTAATTTTAGATGAGTGAAGCAGGTATGCCCTTCCTCTGACCACCACGAATCTTTTGTCAGGTATTCCTGGCCAATGGCCTAAGCTATTTATCGACAGCTTCATCTTGTCTTAATAGATTTAAGTTGTTATTGTGAATGTTTCTCTGACATTCATGAAGTATGCAGTTTGGGTTGTGTTTATCTTCCTTCAGTAGTTTCAGAGTCCTTTCACTTGGTATGTTCACTCCCAACAAAGCCTGCCAGAGGTCAACCAAATAATAAAAGATATCAGTTAGAGAAATCTGTGTATCAGTTAAAGAGATACTGTCAGCTAGATTGCTTGAGAACATGCTGAGCTAATGAGACGGAATGTTTGTGTATTACACAGTTACACTATCTGACATACTGTTGACACATATTTCACAGTATAGTGCTGTCTCAGGTTACAGGATTAACGTAACAAAACTCAAGTTATTACCTGGAACCTCACCGATACGGAATTGGACAATTTTCATGCTGTTTCTGGATTCCATATTACTAAGAAACCAATTAAATATTTGGGAATTAATCTAACTAAGAATAATAAAGACTTATTTAAAAACAATTATTCCCAAAACTTGGAAGCTTATTTTGGCAGATTTGGATAGATGGAAAAAGTTAAATTTGTCCTGACTTGGAAGAATATCTTCAATAAAAATGAATATATTACTGAGGATGAGTTTTCTCTTTCAGATGATTTCGATAAAGATTGAAGATAAGACACTGAAATTGTGGCAGAGTCAGTTAAATGTGTTTACTTGGAACTATAAAAAGTCTAGAATTAAATTTAAGGTTATGCAAGATTCAAAAGAGAGAGGTGGTTTAGCTGTTACTAACTTGAAGCTTTGTTATTATGCCAGCTGTTTGACTTGGATTTCTAATTGGATTAAATTCCCTTTATGGTAGTTTTAGTGGTATGGAAAGTCTTGGTCTCTCTGTAGGTTTACATAACGTTTTATGGTTATGTAAAAAGAAAGGATCCAGAGATACAGCACCATGCCATCAGAAACAGTCTTTTACACATTTGGGATAAATATCAAAAAAGGATAAGTCCAAGTTTATCTCCTTTGGCATCTCTTTTGAACATTTATTTTTATGAGGAAGAAATGTCTTACAGATATAAATTATGGAGAGAGAACTCATGTACTTGACAGAGTTTAATTCAGGACAAGTCTAAGGTGAAGTCTTTCCACTCAATGTCAGAACAGTTGACTCAACAACCTCCATGGTTGCAATATCTTCAGATTAGTTTGGTTGTGCAGAAAGAGCTGCTAAGGGAAGGGTGGAAACTCAGAGCATTAACTGACTTTGAAGATTTAATAAATCAAAATATAGACCATATGCTGGGTGGGATGTACACATTGTTACTGAAATATGAGACAGAGACTGAGCAGATTATGGATGCAGAATATTAACAGGACGATAGATATCACTGATTGGGAACATCAATGGAAGAAGAATATTAAATTCACTTCAAGTAATAACTTACGAGAAAACTGGTATAAGATGTTCTTTAGGTACATAACTCCATTGACTATTAACAAGATTGACAACTGTTTCCCAAAGGAATGTTGGAAATGCGACCAACAAGTGGAGACATTTTATATATGTGGTGGACTTGCAACAAAGCCCAGTTGTTTTGGAAGTGAATTCATTCAAAAATGGAACAAATTTTGGAAATTAAATTCCCCGTTTTGCCAGAACCTTTCCTTTAAAATATGAATAGGCCCTATATTCCTACCAAGTGTAATGAGTTATCTTTATATATGGTTACTGCCGCTAGGATTTTCTGTGCTACTAACTGGCGTATTTCAAATATCCCATCTTTAGATGACTGGTTTCTTAAATTATGGGACTGTGCCTTTATTTCTAAAGTCACTGCTTATATGAATAATACCTTTATAGAGGCATTTATGCTGGTTTGGGAACCTTTTATTAACTTTAATATTCAACAAGGTCATCATTTACCTTTGAGATTAGGGTTTTATTTGTAGTTTGTTTTGTACACTTACTGCAATTATTCTTGAACTTTGGTTAGTGGAGAGTGTAACATTTTTTTCTTTGTCTTCATTCTCTCTGATTTCTGAATTGCTTTATAGTTTTGATTTTGTCTTATGTTTTAAGAAATGTAACTACTCTGCTTTTTATTATTTTAATAAACATTAAAAATCTTTAAAAGAGAGAGAGAGAGATGAAATGTTTGTGGTTGAAAGAATGCAGAATTCTTCCAAGCAAGGAGATGGAGTGGGGATTGGACTATAGGATGAATATGTTTTTTTCATCTGTGATAAACCACCATTAAATTCTTCAACTGCAAGAATCTGGCCCCCTCTCTGCTCATCCTCTTTTCCCCAAAAAAATCTTAATAAAATCCCCTTGTAATTGTAATTGTAATTTTATTTACAGTCATTGACCAAACAGAGAGTAAAAACTAATAGACATTAAAATATGTGTGTGTGTACACACACACACACACACACACACACACACACACACAGAGTTTAGAATTAGGATGATGTCCTATTATACCTCTTAAAAGCAATATAACTAAACTTAGCTACAGAAATAGAGATTGAAGCATCTTTATCTGAGAGCAGATGTTTTACAAGATTATCATTGGATTGATCTACCAGTTACGTTCCCTAGGATATAAATGGAATTTACAATGGAGAAGAATGTGTGCAACAGTTTCTGTATCTCCTGACCCACAACTACAGTGTCGTTCTTCTAAAGGCACACCCTGAAACCTCCCAGCTAGAAGTGCAGATGGAAAGGAGTTAACCCTTAGTCTCGTAAATATCCATCGAATCTTAGAGAAAGTGATTATTGACAGATATTTTGCGGGGAAAAGGTCCATCTTAGTTCTTATTACTCTATAAAACTCTGGAAGTACAGCCCAGTTTTCTTGGATCTCAGTATCAACAAGGCGTTGTCTCACTGCTCTTTTCGCTTTCGCTAGACCCAGTTCCAGCAATTGAGCTGGATCTAAGCCTAGAAAGGTGAGTTTATTACTTACTGTAGCACACCATAGTGACTGGGGACTAGCTGAGTGAAACTCAGGAATTAAACCAACTGGTTGCAGATGTATTTTCAACCAAAAATAGATAATTAGAAGCCAGGCCCAAGATTCAATTTTTATAAAGCCAGCCTCTGTCCTTAAAGTCACATTTGCTTTACATTTTGGAGTGCCAAATAAGTTCCTCAAGAACCCTGATTGGCTTCTTTCCAGAATGTCAAACCTTGAGTATGGACCTAATTGAATACCATACAATAATTGCGGAATGACCTTTGCAGTATCCATATATTTAATCCCGTAGACGTGCCTCTGTGGGGATGCATCCCGGCAACCCAGCTGATTGGATGGGTGTAGGAGACTCTCCGGATTGGCAGGCACCACTCGGAGGTTGCCATTTGGGGAAGCGCGCGGCTGTCGAGAACCTGCTGGGGAAAGCACGGGGCTGTCAGTGGGCTGCTGGGGGAAGAGGGCGGCAGGCAGTTAGGCGCCAAGGCAGGAAGCCAGTTCGGGAAGTGGACAGCTGGTGGCGGGCCACTTGGGGAAGGTGCGGGGCCAAGATGGCTGCAAAAGGACAATGGTGGCAAGTTGGCTGCAAATGGACAGATACGGCAGGGAGCTAGAAAATGAACAACAGCTGCAAAGAATTAAAAAAGCCGGTGGCTGCAGGTGGGCTGCTCGGAGAAGATTGACAGATAGTAAAACAAGTGGAGTGGGCAAGCAGTAAGGAGCTTTGAAGTTGGGAGTGAGAGTCATGGCTTGCAAACGAGGGCAGCATGGAGCGAGACAAATGAGGGCGGCAATTGGCCGCTTAGGGAAGGGCCGCGCGAGACAGTTGGTGGTTGAGCTCCAGGACAAGGCATGAGACAAGAGGCAGCAGTTATTTGGCAGTTGGTTGCTCAACGTACCTGACACAGGAGAGATGGAGACTGGTGAACAGATGGATGTGCTTTCTGAGTGCACAAAGCAGACTGGGGTATAATAAAGGGAAGGAGAACAGGCAGGGGAGGAAACACTGAGGGGCGGGGGTGGGGGAGGCAAAGCTTTGGAGTGCAAGACCTCAAACCAAAAACTGGGGAAAAAACCCTAGGGACTCTGAGGGCCAATAGCTGCAAGACTCCCCCCTCCAAAAAACAACAACACAACAACAAACAATGATAAAGGCCAGAATCCCCTCCCCTACAGAGAAAAGGGGTGGGCTGTGAGGGCCAACAGCAGCCACTCTGCCCACCAAAAAAGAAAAAAAGAAAAAAGGAGAGATGGAGACACCCTGACAGACTCCCCTTCCCTTACAAAAAAAGGTGGGGGGAGGGGGACTGCAAGGGCCAACGGCAGCCAGTTTGCCCACCAAAATAAAAATCAGTCCCCCCTCAAAAAACAAAAACAAACAAATGGTGATGGCCAACAGTAGCCACTCTGCCCACAAAAAAAAAGGAGAGATGGAGACTCCCTGACAGACTCCCCTTCCCTTACAAACCCTTACCAAAAATAAATAAATAAAATGCAAGGGCCAACAACAGCCAGTTTGCCCACTAAAATAAAAATCACTTCCCGCTCCTAAAAATAATAATAATTAAAAAAAAAAAAAACCAGACAGTGAGGGCCAACAGCTGCCAGAATCCTCTCCCCTACAAAAATAGGGGTGGACTATGAGGGCCAACAGCTGCCACTCTGCACGCAACAACAACAAAAGGAGAGATGGAGATTTTCTGCCAGTCTCCCCTTCCCTTACAACCCCCCCCAAGGAATGCAAGGGCCAAAAGCAGCCAAGTTTGCCCACCAAAATAACAATGATAAAAACCTTGAAACTGTGAGGGCCAACAGCAGCCAGACTCCCCGCCCCGCCAAAAAAAAAAAAAAAAAGCCTCTGAAAAGGCCAACAGCAGCCAGTCTGGCCAACCAAATAATAATAATTTTAAACATAACCTATGGACTGTGAGGACCAACAACTGCCAATCTTCCTGCGGCCCCAAACTCCTGGGACTATTAGGCCCAACAGCAGCCAGTCTGTCCACCTAAATATTTCTTTAAAAAACCAAAAAAACAAAACAAAACAAAACAAAACCCCGCCTTGGGACAGTGAGAACAAAGAGCTGCAAAGCTCCCTGCCAAAAGGGGAAAAAAAAAAAAACCTGGGAGGCTGGAGGTTGCACCCATAAGTCTTTGACAACCCTCCTCTTGCTGCATGTTGGGTTTTGGGAGGATTGCTCCCAATAAGTTGCTCCATTTTAAAAAAATGGAACCACTGCAGAGAGTGATTGGTAGTACAAATTGATTTTGCCCTTTGTCTAGGGGCAACTTTGACAGAGGCCACGGAGAGACTCTACTCTGATAAACTACTTCAACTTTATATTTCCCCTGGACAACCAAATATAGGTCAGGCAAGATCAACAGCAGTTGAAGGAGAGAGCAAAAAGAACATATTACATTGCCTATGATGCAAAAAAGAAAGAAAGGAGCAAGAAAATGAATCTGCAGAAGAAGCAGAAAGGAGAAAAACTGCAAGAAATCTACATGACAGAAAGAGAAGAGCAGAAAAGAAAAAAAAATAGACAGAGGACAGAAGGAGAATTGCGTTCTGACACAACAGAACCACAGCATGTTAAAAACATGCCCCCGAAAACATATAAAATCACCTATAATACCAAAAGAAGACTAGAGTGAAAAAACGAATCTGCAGAAGAAGCAGAAAGGAGAAAAACTGGAAGAAATCTACGGGACAGAAATCTAAAAACAGAAAAGTTTAACAAAAGACAGAAAACAGAAAAAGAGTTGCCTTCTACAACACAAGACTCTGATTACACTGCACAGAAAGTAAAAAAACCAGATCATAAAGTGGGGGGAGGAAATAAAGCAAAAAAGATTTAAACATCATCAAGCAGACTTCAACAAAGAGGCTAACAAAGAAAACACATGCAACAAACAGAAAAGACAATGCAAAAACCAGGCACAAAAAAGAAAACGGAGGGATGAGAGTTCGGAATCCAGAGAACATCGATTAATCAAAGAAAGACAAGCAAAACAATGTAGATTACTAGACAAACATCCTGATGCCACAAATATCTATACAGAAAACAGCATTGACGAACATAACTGTGGAACTCTAACTGAAAGCTGCCATTACTGTGGTGTACTTTATTGGTTAGATGAACTCAATTGTGCAAGAAAATACACCAAATGCTGTCATGATAGAAAAGTGACACTCAAAGAACTTAATGAACCACCGGACTTGCTCAAAGAACTGCTTATCACACAATCAACAGAGGCAAAAAATTACAGAGAGCATATCAGAGAATACAATGCTGCTTTTGCTTTTGCTTCAATGGGAGCTGAAATCAACACACCTCCAGGCAGAGGACCATACTGCTTCCGTATTCATGGACAAATCTACCATAAGGTATCTCCACTTTACCCAAGTGAACAACACAAGGCAGGGTATGGCCAACTGTACATATTTGATATGGGAGAAGCAACCAAACAACGCCTACAGAACAACTCGGCCTGCTTAGCAACAGTAATGAAAGTCTGGATACCCTTGTAAGAAACATCAACCCATTTGCAAAGTCCTATGAACAAATGCATAGACTAACAGAAAGTTTGCAAACAGCTAAAGTCCAAATGATTTTCATGGAACAAGCAAACTTGGACCTCAGAAGGTACAACGCACCAAGTTCCCACACTGAGGTTGCAGCAATATTTGTCGGTGAGGATGGTGAACCACCCAGTAATCGAGACATCTGCATTTACCCAATCGGAGAAACTTGTCAAACCATCTCGCCTATGAACTGCAACACCGACCCAATGGTATGTCCTCTGCTTTTCCCACATGGTGAGTGTGGATGGCATATTGGAATGGCCCATGTTGAAGAAAGACGCTCAGCTAAGTGAGTGAAGGTCACACAGCTGCAGTACTTTGCCTATCGCCTCGCAATACAGAGAAGCTTCAGTCTCCTACATAGCAGCAGCAAATTATACCAGCAATACATTGTTGACGCTTATGTCAGAACTGAGGGATCAAGATTGAACTACCTAAGACAAAATCAACAAGATTTACGCATAGAGCAATACCGTGGACTCTTAGATGCTCTGGAAACCCATGCCAAAAATGAACACTTGAAAACAGGGAAGATGATAATATTGCCATCAACCTTCTAAGGCAGCCCTCGATA
Organism: Hemicordylus capensis; assembly: GCF_027244095.1. Lineage (NCBI taxonomy): Eukaryota > Metazoa > Chordata > Lepidosauria > Squamata > Cordylidae > Hemicordylus > Hemicordylus capensis. The sequence continues at coordinate 448,750,768 of NC_069657.1, forward strand.
TATGCAACAAAACTATCAAGATGCCATGGTCATAGTCAGAAGATTTGGACGTCCAGATGTATTTGTCACATTCACTTGCAACCCAACTTGGCCAGAGATAAGTAAGGCCATGCAAGGCACTCAAAGACCAGAGCACCAGCCAGACATTATTGTCTGTGTTTTCAAAATGAAATTAACAGCACTCTTGGATGATATCTTGAAACACCAAATCTTTGGCCAGGTCATTGCATACATCTACGTCATCGAGTTCCAAAAACAAGGTTTGCCGCATGCTCACATCCTGCTTACCTTAGATTAAAAAAACAAAATGAGAACCAAAGATGATATAGACAGATATGTGCATGCAGAGATACCCTCCAAAAATGTCAGCCCAAAACTCTAGGAAATTGTAACAAAGCACATGATTCATGGACCTTGCGGCACACTAAATCCACACACACCTTGCATGAAAGATGGCACATGCTCCAAGAACTTTCCCAAGGACCTCCGGAACACCACAGAGGAGAATGTGAATGGGTACCCTCTCTACAGAAGACAAACATCAGCCCCAGTCAGGCTTGGTAAATATGATGTTGATAATTGCTGGGTTGTCCCATATAATCCCTGGATCTTGAAAAAATATAACGCACATATCAACGTTGAAGTTTGTGCCTCTGTGAAGAGTGTCAAGTACCTTTACAAGTATGTGTACAAAGGGCATGATGCTGCATCAATCAAGCTACAGCAAGAAAATCAAACTGGCATACTTGAACACGATGAAATAACAACATTTCTGGATGGAAGATATGTTTGTGCCCCAGAGGCAATGTGGCGAATCAATGAGTTTACACTAACAGAGAAGTTACACACCATAATCCGCTTACCGGTTCATTTGCCAGAACACCAGCAATTGATATATCATGAAGGCCAAGAAGAGCAGGCCATTGCCATAGCATCTACCCAAAAACCCATGCTTACTGCCTGGTTCACACTGAATAATGAAGACCAAGACGCAAACAAGTTGACTTACACAGACATCCCCAAATATGACGTCTTCGATAAGATCCTCACAAAATGGAAGAGGTGACAGCACGGAGGGGAAGGAGTTATTGGAAGAATGCCAGTAGTAAGCATTAAAGATTCAGAACGGTACTATCTGCACATGCTACTCACCCGAACCAAAGGTAGCACTGGATTTGACAGTTTGAGAAATGTCCATGGGGTACTCTATGACAGTTACCTAGAAATCTGCAAAGCACACGGACTTCTAGAAGGAGATAAAAACTGGCATGAAACACTGACTGAGGCAGAACAGAGTCAGATGCCGCATTCCCTTAGAATGCTCTTTGCTATAATCTGTGCTTTTGGAGAAGCAAAAGATGTGGCTGAACTTTGGAACCAACACAAACATGCCATGTGTGAAGATTTAGTACATAAATATTCAGAGGCCACTGGCCCACAATATGCACTTGCAGAAATTGAAATACAGTTAAAAACTTATGGCATGACTTTGAAGAACTTGAATTTGCCAGTTCTTCATCTACCAGATGCTATTCAAAAACAGGACACCTTAGACATTCTGGGAGAGCAAGAGCAGGCCAAAATACATACCAGCAAGCTAAACATAGAACAACAAAGAGCAGTCACCACAGTACTACAAGCTATATATGACACTCCAAATGACAAGCCACACTGCTTTTTCCTAGATGGACCTGCAGGAACAGGGAAAACATTTGTCTATACAACACTCATACACACTATCCAAGGCAAAGGAGACCAGGCTACAGCAGTTGCTTCAACGGGAATAGCAGCTACACTATTACCAGGAGGTAGAACAGCACACTCAGTATTCAAGATTCCACTGCTCCTGGATGCAAGCTCAACCTGCGACATAAAGCCAAACACAATTGCAGCAAAACACCTCATAGACACAAAATTGATAGTCCGGGATGAAGCACCAATGACACATACACATGCCTTCCTGGCTGTAGACAGACTCCTCAAAGACCTCACAAAATCCACACAACCATTTGGAGGCAAAACCATCTTGCTGGGGGGTGATTTCCAACAAATCCTCCCTGTCATCATTAGAGGTTCAAGATTCTTAACCCTAGCCAGCTGCTTAAAAAAACACCACCTCTGGAAACACATTCATGTAATCAAACTCAACAAAAACATGTGTGCTCTGCACAATGAAAAAGACTTTGCAACATGGCTCTTAGCAGTAGGCGACGGAAGGAACGGAGAGACAACACATTTACCAAATAACTGCTACCCAGTGATACAGGACCCTGTGGAACAATTATATGGTGATATTGATTTCACCACAGTCACACCACAGCAACTAAAAGGAAGAGCAATACTGACTGTGACAAACCACATGTCCCTAGAACTCAATAACCGTGTCCTCGAACGTATGCCAGGAGAGGAAGTCATATATGAAAGTACAGACACCATCGAAAGTGAGCAAGAAGAAGATCACCTGGCATACCCAGAGGAATTCTTAAACAGCCTTACACCAACAGGCATGCCACCACACCAACTGCATCTTAAACCAGGAGCAATCATCATGCTGCTGAGGAACTTAGCTCCCACAAGAAGACTGTACAATGGAACACATCTCACAGTCATTCGTCTTCAACCCAACATTATTGAAGCAAAAGCCATAACGCACTCTGAAAACAATGAGATTGCTCTCATCCCAAGGATTCCAATAATACCCTCTGACACAAATATGCCATTCAAATTCAAAAGAAGGCAGTTCCCAGTAAGATTGTCCTTTGCAATGACCATCAACAAGTCACAAGGACAAACCTTTGACAGAATATGCCTTTACCTAAAAGATCCAGTATTCAGCCATGGACAATTATATGTTGCCCTGTCTTGAGTCAGATCATTCGACTCATTAACCATCATGTCAGCACAACAAGACATCCCAAACTGCGTCTACACAGAAATATTTGACAATAACCAGAAAGAAACAGACAAAGAAACACAGGACAGCAGAAGAACAAAACACGGCTTTGGACCAGGAACAACAAAATAACCCTAGCAAAAACACAAACTGCATGTGCCACAAGTAACAAAAACAACTCCAAAGTTCTACCAAACTTCTCTGCAAAGACCAAAAAAAAAAAAAGGTCACACAGACACAAGAACAAAATGCAGACTACACAAACAAGACCACAACAAACAAACAAACAAACACATACTAAATAACATAGAAAACCCAGCTTAAAACACCAAACAAGCAGGAAGAGCAACACCTTTGCCCAAACAAAACAAAAACAAAAAACCATGAAAATGCTTAGACCACCTGACAAAAATCTTTTTTAAAAACCCCAAACATCCTAGATACAACGTGTCCAGCAATGAAGAAATTACTGCAGATAACGCAGACAAGAAAAGTACAAAAAACCGAAAAACAACAAATCAAACCCACAATGACTATACACTAACAGGCAAAGACATACCAAAACCCAAGCCAAAAACAAGTAAGGGGGCAGAAAAAAAACCCCACAAAACAGCAGGGACAAAAAAAACAACAAAAAAAAACCCCTAACCAAATACTTGAAACACCAACCACCCCCAACCCCCACAAAAAACACATTGAAAAACAAAGTGCACTGATGCTCAGAAAGAACTGAAAAAAGACAACAAAGACACATGGGAAAATAAAGAAACAGCTGAACAACCAGCCAAATTCTCACAACACAACTCCAAAAAGTAAGTAAACTACTACACAGAAGCTCTGTGTGGGTTCAGCTAGTAGAGCTTTAAAGCAGCTGGAATGAAGCCTGCACCCTGAGTTCTAAAAAATCTTAAGATTGCTGCTGTGCTATGTTTTGCTGACTCTGTGACCATACTTATATGTGCTGATTTCCCAGCATTTTGTTGAAAAATTACCCCCAAATATTTGATTTGATTTACCTGTTCTAGTCGATGTCCATCTAGCATCCATACATTTTTTTTACTTTATTGGTGAAGCACATAATTTTAGATTTGTCATAATTGATCTGTAGATGCTCCTCTCTGCAGTATAGCGCTAAGCCATCTAACGCTCTTTTAAGCCCACTCCCCTTATTCTTCACCAGCAGCCATTGCCCCTACACGCCAAAAAGACACAAGACACAAATATGTGAAGGGCCACAATTTTATTAATTAAACAAAAGCAGATGCTGGATGGGATTGGCGCTCCACCCCCCACAGTGTGGTAACTAAAGGCAGGCCCCTTCAGGGCGTGCCTTGCCTATTGAGCACTGGCAACCCACCTTGGCTCCAGACAGCCCCCATTGCTCTAAAGCAGGGGCTGCCCTTCTTAGCCAACCCAAGGCCAGGTCTCTGCCTTCAGCGACACCCCCCAGAAGCTGCCAAGCTTTCCACTGGGTATCACCTGACAGAGTAGAGCGTGCAAGGTCAAATTCCCTGAGCCGCCTAGACCTGCCCATCCAACAGCCAATTGCTTACTTGAAGGTGCTCACTGAATTTCTCTGGATCTGCCCACTGCACTGTACCTGCCAATAATTGTGACCAAGGAACCTTAACTAAATAACTACAAGGTACAGTCAGGAGCAGGTGAAAAAGGGCATGCACCACCAGCCAATCAGGTGAAAGCTCCCAAAATTCCTGCCCAGCCCTGAATGGCGACCATCAAGCCCAGACTGTACCTAGGGAGGGTGCCTGTTCAAAATGGACTGAGGGAGGCGGACAGCCGCAGTGTGGCCATAAGCCCTGCCCCTTTCACATCCAGAGCCAATAGATGTTTGTGAATACACTTGGCTTTATATTCTGGAGGAACAAAGACCAACAGTGAATGAAGAGAAACAATGAGTATGGGATTCTGCAAATAAGTAAGCCATGGGACATAGGACATAAGAACATAGGAAGCTGCCATATATCGGGACAGAGCATTGGTCCATCTAACTCAGTATTGTCTACACAGACTGGCAGCGGCTTCTCCAAGGTTGCAGGCAGGAGTCTCTCTCAGCCCTATCTTGGAGATGCTGCCAGGGAGAGTCTTGGAACCTTCTGCATGCAAGCATGCAGATGCTCTCTCCAGAGCAGCCCCAATCCCAAAGGGGAATATCTTACACTGTTCACATGTAGTTTCCAATCAAAAGCAACCAGGGCAGATGCTACTTAGCAAAGATATGCTTAGCATATCTGACTGTAAGTGAACAGTTAATTTATCATATCAAAGATAAAACACAGTAAAAGAAATGTGGGAAAAATTAATGGTCTTTCTACAAAGAACCAGCAATACTCAAATTTCTCTTCATTCATTCATTCATTCAGTTTTTATACTACTCTTCCTAAAATGGCTCAGGGCAGTTTACTAAAATAAAAAATTACATAATTAAAATTAAAAACCAATTAAAAGCAGATTAAAATTACAATTAAAATTAGGTATCATTAAAAGCCAAACTAAAAAGATGGGTCTTGAAGGTTCTCCTGAAAACCTCCAAGGAAGATAATCATCTAATATCCATGAGAAGTGTGTTCCACAACCTAGGGGTGACAGCAAAACTGGCCCTATCTCAGGTTACTGCCAGAAAAACCAATGGCACCCAAAAACTGACCCCTTAATGAGTGGCAGGGATCTTGTAGAGAAAGGAGCTTTCTCAGGTAACCCAGACCTAAGCCATTCTTATGCTGCAGTTGTGTAACAAAAGATTCAAAGAAGGAGAGAGTCTGCAAGAGCACCTATGCTCATTTTTTGGAACATTGAGAGAGTTGGAACTGCAAGAGATAAATATGCCAGAACCAACAAAAATTGGACTTTTGCTTAATACCTTGCCTAAAGAATATGATAATATTATCAATTTTCTGCAAATTAAATAAAATGTGACTTTGAGTTTTTTGCATTAACATTTTCAAGGGTTTTATTTGTAAAAGCAAAGGGAAAGGGCGAAATCAATTAAAAATCAAGCCTACAAAGTTGCTGATGGTATGCAATGTTTTATATGTGGAAGCATCTTGCATTTGAGAAATGCTTTTCCTAGTAAAGAGCAAGGGAAATAGTAGTAGAATGGCCATACCTTATTTCAAAATGATTTATGACCCTAGGGTCAGGGGGGTCAGGCTTACATCATAGGCGTAGGCCCCTAGACCACGTGTTTCATCCGTGTGGTAGGCATGATGCGTGAGGGTTGATTTTTAATTGGGTAATGGGAGCACGTGAGAGGTGGCCGCTTATATAGGGGTAATTTGGAGGGACATCACTGTGGGGAGAAACATGGCTATGAATTTTGAGTCTAACGTTCCAGAAGAGTCTATGGAGCAGAGTCCTTCAGCCACAGTGGAAGATTAGGAGATTTCAGAAATATAGGATGAGGTGTCCATTGCAACAGAGAGAGATCAGGTAACATTTCTCTTCTTTACAGGGAGGCTGGGGTGTGTGTGGTGGATATGGTACAAAATTAAGACTTTTTCCTTTTTTCCCCTTGCAGTTTGTACAAGCTGAAAGAAATATGTGGAAGATGGTTTCACAGCAACAGACACCTGAATCACATGTTAACTTAAGAAAATTGTTAGGCTTATTTATTGATTATGATGATGAAGAATTTGCAATGACACTTCAGCAACAGCAAGCAGCAATGATATCTCTGGTCCACGCTACAGTCTTTGGTATTCTGAATCACTGCTACAAAGAGAAGTTGTTTTTGCTATGTGAAGGCTGCAGAATATCAGCACCAGGACAAATGTCCCATGATTGTTTGACATGGGAACAAGATTATTTTGAGATCCAATTTAAAAGGATCTTAGATGCTGTATCTTATAAGGAAATTATCAATGTCATGGTTGTGTTAGGCTATGCATTGAAATGTTTGATATTAAACAGTGAAATTATGGATATGGTTCTACTATCATTATCAAATTGTAAAAATAGTGAAGCGCCAACAAAATATTTACATCAAATGCTGAAGAATGCCTGTGATCCAGTGTTTTTACTTCATGTGAAAACTATCGTTTCAAACAGACCTTATACCACGTTTCTCTACTGTGATGGTAGAGAAACACATCTCCCATCTCCCACACATCTCCCAACTCCTATGTATATTTAGAACATATCCTAACATTCAAATGTTATTGTTTTGTTGGTGCTGATGATGCTATCTGTAAAAACATGCCATGTATTATTATGTTCTGAGAAAATGGTTGCCTATGTAAAAAGTAATTTCAACTATAGATAGCTTTGTATCTTCAAATTAAAAAAAAAGTATATGAACTAGCTGTGTCTTTATCATTTGGTATGGGGTGGGGAAAAAGTATGTAGCATCTGGTTCAGATCAGGAAAATGAGTTTTTTCTGCAAGGGCATGAAGGGGTCATCTTCACAGGACCCCACAGGACCTGGTGCATATCTAATTTTATGGTTCATTAACCATTCATATAATCGATCATTTAAGGGGCTTGGGAAAACAAGGGGAGGTATGTGAACTTAGAGGGGCAAGGACAGGTTTGTTTTTGTTGGTGTTTTATTTTGTTTTGTTTTTGCTTGTGGGTTCAATTGCAGGTCAGGGATGAATTCTTCTGAACTGAAGGAAAAAGATCTGATTTTACTAATAAAGATGATAATAACAGCAGAATATTTTTAGTGATGGGCTCCCCTAGATGAAGTTCAAACAGGAAGCCATACATGTGGAGAAAACTGAAGAAAATGCCCAGTCAGAACCTATTCTATCATTGCAGATGATTTTGCCTGCTAGGGTTGGTTTTTTTAAAATACACAATGCTTAATTTTAGCACAAGCTGTTTTCAATAGGAGAGTGCTTTGTGAAATTCACTATTACAAGTAATTGTTAGTCAAAGATAGTTTTCACTTATAGAAGTATGCCCATCTCCTTTCAGTAGGTAGTAGGTAGTAGGGAGTACTCATTATTCCTGTCTGCTTCCTCCTGGCAAGCTTCTTTAAAAATTATTTAGGCCAGTTTCCACATTTTTAACTGATTCGGTGGTTAGCAACAGATGTCTAATATCTGCCAAACTTCAGAAAAAGTTCCGAAGACTTTTCAACACAGGTATTTGCATAGGAGAAATCTGTGAAGCATTTTTTGGAAGCAAAGAGTTTTTTGAATATCATCACCCATCTACAGATGATCAGATTAATTTTATTTTTGGGGGGTGGGGTGAAATGAAGTATGTAGCTATTTTCCTGACCACAGACAGGAAAAATTCACAAAAATATGTAGTGATGGAATGAATGTAGGGGGGAAAAAACATATGGAGAATTCCTTAGGCTGTCATCCCTTTGGGGCCTCTGTAGGTTAATGTGGGTCAAAAAAATAAAATTTGAAACCGTCATGCACCATTAGGGGGGTCATCTTCACAGGGGGCCTCTACAGGTTAAGTATTTGTGAGTGTCCAAAATTTGAGACTGTCCAAACAGACATCCTGTGACGTCATTTAACATAAAAAAAACTACAGCCCCCCCAAACTATATATATCTTACTTACTTGCAAAAGATCATAGAAGTCAGTGTGATCCCCAAATCTTCATTCTGTCCAAGCATTTGGTAAGTACATACCATTTCTTTCTTTCTTTCCTCTGTTCAAAGCAGAATTGTGTAGAAGTTCTCAGTACAAACTTTGTAATGTATGTCCCTACATTTCCCCCCCTATTCATAGACTACAAAATATGGACCCTAATTTGAATAATGAATCAGGTCTGTGATTAATTTTAACATTTAGTTTTTGTGGGGGGGGGTTGGGGTAAGGGAGAAAAATCTACACTACTAAAGATATTTTTCTTATCTTTGTCTTATTATTTTCTTAGATTACAATAATTCGCAATTAGAAGAACTGAAGGCTTTTTGCCAAGGTATTTTACGTTCTTAATAAGTTATGTATACACGTGCATGTCCAGATATTAAAATACATATTCCCGCACAGTTTTATTCATGGAAAGATTTTAAATATGTACTTTGCTGCCATCTAGTGTCATTTAAAGAATCACAGCTCCTTTAGTATAGCTCTTTCTCAAGCTCTTTCTTTCTTGTGTTTTTGTGGTCTGTGTGTATGTCTTTCCTAATTTTTTTTGTCAGAATGCCGTTCTGGTTCTATGAGTGCTGTTTCTGCAGTGTCTCTCTGTGTTTTTGGTGGTGTGTGTGTGTATTTTGCTGTCCTTCAGTGTACTTCTAAAACTACATGTAGCATATATGATTTCACATAACTTTGAATCATATATGTGAACTGGCTTTTTGCCAAGGTATTTTACATTCTTAATAAGTTATGTATACACGTGGACGTCCAGATATTAAAATACATATTCCGCGTGCTGTTTTATTCATGGAAAGTTTTAAAAGATGTACTTTGCTGCCATCTAGTGTCCTTTTTTGTACTTTCTGTATGTTTAGAGCATCTAAAGTTTGCTCTGGATGCTGGCCCCCTGGTGTGTGTGTGTCTTTCCTATTTAATTGTCAGAATGCTGTTCTGGTTCTATGAGTGCTGTTTCTGCTGTGTACTTCTAAAAACTACATGTAGCATATATGATTTCACATAACTTTGAATCATATATGTGAACGGTGTGTGTTAAAAATAACTAATTCTTCAATTAGCAGGTAGGCTTTATGTTTTTTATTTTAACATGGGAAAATCAGACAATTACAAGCCTTTAGATATTTGTAGATGGTCCAAGCTGAATGTCTAAGATAGTATAATCCCCAACATTCTTGATTCTGTAGAAATAAAAGAAGAAGAAGTCTTAGCTACTAGTATGCTAGTAATTCTAAAATAATAATAAATAATAATGTATTAGTAATGTTAAGATAAGTCTCTCTTACATTGTCTTGTATTAGTTGATTGATGGCTTTGCAGACTAAATGAGTCATATCTCTCTTGCTCTTCAATGGTATATGTTTTGTAACAAGAGATCCAAAGATTATTAGGGTCAAAATTCTCCCTAAATTAATCTTGTTATCTGCAAATTCTTCAGTCATCACGCTGATGAAAAAACTCTGGGCATCATTTATAGTTTTCAAATCTATATTTTCTAGCAAGAGAGAAATATCATGTTCTAGTTTTGACACGATCTCCTGTAGACTCTCTGTTTTCAGACGAATAATGCCATGTTCCATGTATTCTGTGATGATGCTGTAAATATGAGATTCTGTTAGATGCTCCATGAGCCAAAAAATTCCAGTGTTCCTGATACGCTGGCAAGCAGGCCTCTGATATAATCTGTGCTTTCCCGCAGGCTATGAGGATGCCGCAACCAACAGTTCTACACAGCGTCCAATGGCTGGTGATGAGGACTTCATTCCATTAATCACAAACGATGATCAAATTTTCAATCCTAATTTGGTCATTGTTAAAGCGGAAACACACACCCCACACACACCCTAGAAAGGCTACTGAGGAAAAAAATCCTTTATCTTCTACTGCTGCGGCTACTGCTGCTACAGAGATAGGTACATTTTTAACCTTACATAGACAAAATGATATTATGTAATGCTGTGTTACACTGTGTAACACTGCTTTATTTTATTTTTTAATTGTAGTGAACATTGATGATGGTGATGATGATGATGACATCTCACCACCTCCAAAACGATTCAAGAGGGCAAAACCAGAGATCCAACCACCTATTCCACCCGTGATCATAAAACGTGGAAAGACAACACAAGAGTTGCAACCCTTTGGTACTAATTTAGGTAAAATTCAATCATACATACATTGAATGTATTATTATGTGTTGTTGTTGTTGTGAGCCATGTAACAAAGCAATGGTGTGTTTTAAATTGTAGTAAGGACTGCGGGCAGCACCCAAGCACCTCCAAAACAAGCCAGGAAAGGTATTAGCCATTATTTATTGTGTGTGTGTGTGTGTGTGTGTGTGTGTGTGTACATATACAGACTTTTTAAATGTTTTATGTTTTAGTCAGGGGTCAGGGGGTTGATTTTAATAATATTTATTCTGTATGGTAGCTGATATATTGTCTCTAACATATGATAAAGAATTAGTAAGCAATTTTAATGAGTATTATACAGGTGTGTGTGTGTGTTGACCATTTGTATAGTCATTGTCTGTTTTTACTGCTAGGTCAGTCCTAAAGGATGAAATCCCTCCAAAGGCATAACAATGATGATGATGATGATGGAACAACACCCCCGCAACCAAAGCGGGGGAACACCTCAAAGCTCCAGGCTTCTGAATGTGTTGCAAGTCTGCGTGGCTATGCAGAGCGTGTCGCGATGATTGCAGAATGCTATGAGATGCTGGATAATAAGCTCAAATCTGTTGCTGAATGTAAAGTGGCATTGGACAAATATTGTAAAGATTAGTGGGTGAGCTATCTGGATTGGGTGAACTGCAGAACATTATTAAAGATCGGTGCAAGTATTCACGATGTATTAATGTTATACAAACGGGTAGAGGTGAGGGCAGGAAACCAATACCCCCCAGGTTAAGAAGCCGATATCTATAAAGATGCGTTAAAATGATTAAAAAGTGGCAAAGGGTCTAGACACTCAAATAAAAGGGCAAATGTTTCACAACACCCTCCTGTACAAGCAGCGGCCGTAGAAGCGCCTGCTGATGCTGGTCTCCAACAACACCCTCCTGTACAAGCAGAAGAAGTAGAAGCTCCTGCTGATGCTGGTCTCCAACAAGACCCCCCTGTATCACCCCCGGCCGAAACCCCCCCACATAATGCATACGTGGAACGTGTACGCAGGTGGGAAAGAAACATCCCCGAACGCAGAGCATTAATGATTGGTGAGGAGTTCAGGTTTGTGAATTTAGATCAAATACCATCGTACCAGGAGGCTGTGAGGGTTTTATTTGAGGGTATTCAACAAATCTTTGATGAAATTAACAGGCGGGTTAATCCAGAGGATTTTGTCCAGCTTCACCTAGAAGGTGGGGGGTTAGCAAATGCACTGTACTCGGTTAGAAGAAATAGAGATACTCTGAATGTTGAGGACTTTTTAACACACATAAGTAACTTACTGCAAAGCAATGCAGAAATATTAGGAGATGTTACTCTGAGCTTGGTGGTTTTAATAATTAGACCACCAGGAGGAGGAGCAGCCAGATCCATAAAGTCTATACCCTACAGTAATATTATAGCCAAAAAATGGCAGCATCTGATAGATATAAATATTTTGAATGCCAAGCTCTGTTTTGCGGGAGGGTTAATCGGTGTTTTGAAAGCAGGATCTCTCACTGATGCAGAAATACTGACTGAAGCCAGAAAGCTCCATCATGAATTAGGGTGGTCAGATCAGAAGGAGGTCTGCCTCTCTGACATATCGGCAGTAGAGGCACACCTAAAAATAAACATTCAAATTTTACAATGGAATTAAAAAAAATGGTTGGGTTTTTTAAAAAAAAAACTCCTGAACAGAGCTACAGTGAAACACACTTCGTGCTATTACACAATGAACATTTCTATGGTATAACATGTATAAAGGCTTTCTTGGGTGCTAAAAACTTTTGCGACTTGTGTCACATACCATTTTCTCACTCACACAACTGCATGAAATTATGTAGGTTCTGTCTGAGTGAAGATTGCAGAAACCATGTAGATAAAATTAATAGATGTCCTAACTGTAAGTTCCAGTGTAGATCTACAGCGTGCTTAGATAGGCACAAAAATTTGGCTCTGGAGGGGAGGGTAGAATGTACATTAAGAACATATTGTAAGAGGTGTCGACAGTTTGTCAAATCAGATCATGAAGATGTGAGGGACTGTCTGGGAAAACAATGCAGAGTGTGTTGGACATTTATAAAAGAATTAGAGGGCCAGCAATGCTATCTGGGCCGGGTTAAAGATTTAACAGTATCAGATAAATATGTTTTTTTTTAATATTGAGACTAATCAAGAATCTGGCACCCATAAGGCTGTTTACATATACGCCCGTGCTTTCAAGGGTCAAACAGTCAAAGCGTTTAAGGAAGACAAAGAGCGGACCCCGTGGAAATGGGTGGGTCATAGTTGGGAATTTAGGGGTGATTCATGCTTAGAAGAGTTTATAACAATGTTTATTGATACCCCCTTTGATGGAACAATCTTCTATGCCCACAACAGCCGTGGCTTCGACGGTTTCTTTATTCTGAGCGGGCTTATCAAAGAAAAGGTCACTGTTTCTCTGATTACTCAAGGGGGGAAATTGATGTCTATTGAGGTAAAATACTTAGATATAAAATTCATAGATTCTCTGAGCCATTTGCCGATGGCTCTGGCAAAATTGCCTAAAGCCCTAGGATTTGAAGGGTCCAAAGGATATTTCCCCCACTACTTTAATACAGCAGAAAATGAGAATTATGTGGGGAAAATGCCAGAAATAAAATATTATGGGGTAGACTAAGATGCCAAAGGAAAAAGCAGAGTTCCTGGCATGGTATGAAGAGAACAAGTCCAAAACATTTGACATGCAGAGGGACTTGGCCCATTACTGTCAACAGGATGTTAAAATCCTGATGAAAGCCTGCACAAAGTACCGGCATGAGATTGTAGAAATGACAGTGAAGGTAGAAGAGGTGTATCAGAATAAAAGGGGGTCTGTCTGTAAATTAGTGGCAGTGGACCCTCTACAATATTTGACCCTAGCTTCTGTTTCTATGAAAATGTACTGCTTCTTGTTCATGCCTGAATGGGCCATTGCCCTCCCACCCCCAGACCATTATCATCATCGGACTAAAAGGTTCTCATCCCCGACAATACAGTGGTTGTCATACATAGAGCACAGAGAAAAAATTCAGGTTCAGCATGCTTTGAAGGGTGGGGAATTTGAGGTTCAAGTTGTACCCCTCTATGAGGACGAGCGGTTAGTAGTAAAAACCTACTATCTTGATGGGTATTCAGTCATCGGGGGAAAGGAAACAGCCTTTGAATTTAATGGTTGTTTTTGGCACGGTTGCCTTCAGTGTTATCCTTCAGAGAATTACAATCCTCTGTTGGGGAGAACGTATGGATTTCTTCACAATGCCACACAAAGAAAGGCCGCCGTACTTAAAAGAATGGGGTATGAGGTCAGGTCTATTTGGGAACATGAATGGATAAAAATGTTAAAAGCAGATGATGACCTCAAGAGTTTCCTAACTGAAGCCCAATTTCCTGAGCCCTTGAACCCCAGAGACTCTTTATTTGGTGGTAGAACAAATGCAATTTCTCTATACCACAAGGCGACCGAGGGGCAGTCAATCTCTTACGTGGATTTTACAAGCCTCTACCCTTTCTGTAACCGGACCAAATCTTACCTGAAACGACATCCTGAGATCATCTATGAGAACTTTGAACCTATGTCTAGTTACTTTGGTTTCGCTAAAGTTAAAGTGTACCCACCACGAGGACTCTTCTTTCCTGTGCTGCCTGTCAAAGTGGGGGAAAAACTCATGTTCCCTCTGTGCAGGACCTGTGCAGAAGCCCGACAGCTGGAAAAATGTACCCACACTGATCAGGAAAGAGCCCTGGATGGTACGTGGTGTACAGTGGAATTGAACGCAGCCTTAGACAGGGGTTACAAACTAGCCAAAATTTATGAAGTGTGGCACTTTGAAAAAGCTTCTGACAGGTTGTTTTCAGAATACATCAAATTACACCTCCATCAAAAGCAGGAAGCATCGGGGTATCCACAATGGTGTGTTACGGCTGGTGATAAAATGAAATACATATATGAATAACAGAAAAGAGAAGGTGTGGCTTTGCACCCCGAGCAAATAGCCATCAAACCCGCAAAGCGTCAAATTGCAAAACTATTTCTAAATTCTCTGTGGGGGTAAATTCGGTCAGAGATCCAACCTCCCTAACACCACCATTTTGAGAGATCCCGATCAGCTTTTCCAGTATTTGTTTTCATACTCTTATGATGTTTCAATGTGTGAATTTGTTGATGATGAGACGGCTTGTGTATCTTGGAAACATGCTCAAGATATGTTAACCACATCAGGTACCACAAATGTTTTTATTGCCAGTTTTACAACAGCCTATGCCCGCTTAGAGTTATATAAGCTCCTGGAGCATCTACAAGAACGTTGCCTGTACCATGACACAGATTCTGTGATATTTGTGAGTCAGCCGGGGGAGTGGAACCCTCCCCTAGATGATTATCTTGTAGGACTCACAAGTGAACTCCCCCCTGGTGAATTTATTACAGAGTTTGTGTCAGCAGGTCCCAAAACATATGGGTACAAGCTGTCTGGAGGAGGTGTGTGCATGAAGGTCAAAGGAATCACTCTGAACGCCAACAATTGTGAGAAGATTAACTTCGACAATCTTAAAGATCTCGTTTTTGCTTATGTCTCAGATCACGAGCCAGCAAGTGAGATTGTGGTGGAAAATTCAGGTATCGTTAGAGATAAAAAGCACTGGACCCTTGAAACAAAAACTCTCAGAAAAACCTTGAGGGTTGTGTATGACAAGAGGGTGATTACAGAACGCTTTAAAACTCTACCTTATGGTTTTTTAATGGATACCCGCTGGCAACACCCCTTCTCTGCTATTCTAGTGGGGCCTAGTAATTGTGGCAAGAGTTTCTTAATTAAAAATATGCTGGATAATGCTCATACAATTCTCTCTGTTGTACCTGAAAATGTTGTTTGTTGCTACAACTGTTGGCAGCCCTTGTATAGAGCACTTCTCTGTAAATACCCATTTTTTAAATTTTTAGAAGGTTTGCCTGAGAAACTTAGTGATGATGAATTGTTTCCACCAAATAAAATAAACCTTCTTATATCTGATGATCTGATGCGTGATTCATGTGGAAACCTGGAGCTAGAAAAAGCTTTCACACAATATGTTCACCATAGAAATCTGAGTATTATATTTATTACACAGAATATTTTCTGCCAAGGGAAAAGTAACCGGACCATTAGTCTTAACATCAAATATATGGTCATTTTTAAAAATCCCACGGATAAATTACAGATCGGGATCCTGGCCTGTCAAATGTTTGCCGGAGATGCACGGTATTTTATGGAGGCCTATCGAGATGCTACTCAGAATCCTTATGGCTATCTGATGGTGGATTTAAACCCTAACACACCAGAATCTTATAGGCTGAGAACGGGTCTCTTCCCACCTGATTGGCCTGTGGTGTACATTCTGAAAAAATCACAAAGTGGTTACAAAAGGCACGGTTGCTAGCCTTCTACACAATATTGATGCTGGATTTCTCAGGAAGGGAACATGTCTGGGTGCGTAAGGAGAAACCTACCCCTTTTAAAACTTCTTATTAAGGCAACGCCGCACCAGCGGAGGGCTATTCTATGTGCAGCATCAAATGATCTGATTGCCGCTATAGCAGAGATTGCCCTCAATACTTTAAAGGGTAACATACCCTTATCCCCTAAGCAACTCCGCATATTAAGAAAAAAGAGGAACGTAATCAGAAATCTCAGCAGTAGGACCATCTCTCTTGGGAGAAAAAGACTGCTGATGAAACAATCTGGGGCTTTTCTTGCCCGCTATTAAGCATTGCCATTCCTCTGATAACGGGTCTTCTGACCAGTCAATAATGGAGTATGCTGAAAAGATGTATTTGATCCCTAAACATCAGATGGAACAATTAAAAGGGAAGCCCCCAAAAGAGGCAGACATAAGAGCAACGGCTGTAAATTCTCTAGATGCCGAGATGATGAGCATTCTTCAAAGACTGGGGTTAACAGAATACAAGAAAGCTAAGCTTTATGATGCACTGCTTCAAAAGTATCTAACTCATGTGAGACATGGGGCCGCCGAGAAAGAAAAACTAAACTTATTTTTACCGTTTCCTGAGCAGTCACCCGCTGAAACACCTCTAATTTCTGATAAACCTGATGCTGTCTACCATGAAGTTCTGGACAGTATGTCTGATCGATATAAGAATCGGGCTAGGACCCTGTTGAATAAATTGAAGCAGAATGAGCGTGTTTCTTCGTGGGATGACAAGGGCACATTCATATACCGGAGTGAGACCGTCAGCGGCTCTAACATGCTTGACCTAGTCAAGGGGGTCACTCAGAGCCATTTGCTGTCTGCTAAACACACATCTAGTGGTTGGGATATTTTTATGAAGGCCTTGGCTGAAGTAAATGTTCCATCTTCTATAGTGGGCAACCCCACCAACAGGTCAATTTTAGACACCCTGAAGAACCCGGACAGCCCTGCTGCAGTTACACCATCACCATCCGCTTCTAAACAAACAAACAATCCACACAGCGGCCATTTAACTGGCTAACCATGTAATTTAAAACAAAATAAAAATGTTGGTTGCAATTTAAAACCGTATTACAGACTTCTGCCTGTTGATTTATGTGGTATGGCAATAATAGGCACACACACAAATTCTTTGAACCACACTGCAAGAGCAGGCTGTTTTATTGAGTAACAGCTTTATGGAAATCATTACATGATACACATATATTTGTGTAGCCTGAAACATGCCGGGGACCCTTCTGTGCATGCATTTCTTCTTCTTCTTCTTTACATATTGTTTAACCATATGATCATTTCTTTCTAAGTCATCAGAATACAGCTCTCAAATCTGGTTTAAAGTCAGCCCCTGGCCCCTCTGCTCTAAATAAAATGCACAATGGTAACCGCATGAAACAGAATCAGGGGGCTGTAACTGATAAGGCTGAAATACAATCTCGGCAGCGTTTTTTCTTTTAAAAGTTATGAAAGTTATGGGGAACAATGGGTGGGTCGGCAGGTGCCCGTAGGAATCAAAAAATTATCCACGGTTGTCCTCTGTCAAGTAGATTGCCAGCCAATGTTCTCCTGGTAGGTCGTGCGGATGAGTGTTGACAATCAATCCTAGAGGCCTCCGAGACAGCTTCTCTCTAGGGAGCCAATCACTTGGAAACACACCAAAGAATGTCTTTCTGGTGCACGGGTTTGTCATTAACAGACGTGTCAACTGATCAGTGTCCATGTTACATATAGTCAAGCAACACATTTCTCTGGCGATTTATCTCGATTATGCTGTCAAAAAGGCATACACGATCATATTGACAGTGTTTGGAAGAGCCGCTCCAAAACGTATTTCAGCCCTCAGATTCCCACTCTTGATCAGCGAGTAGTGATCTGCACATTCTTGATCGGGTGTCAGATCAAAGGCAAATAGAGTATAGCCACGGGGAAACTCCTCACGATTAATGAGCACACCTTTGTCTTTCATATGCTTGCCAGAAGTCTGCACAAGATTCATATATTCTCTTACACAGTTCCCGGTTCCAAAATCAGGCTGGAAGGGCTTCAAGGGTATGGGGGTACCCAATGCATACAGACATATAAAATTAATGTTATAATGCTTAAAATTAAACGGGTTCCTAGCGTAGGCTCCACTGAAAGCATTGTTATCAACAAATCCTAAAACGATCTGCTTAGGTAGTGGGCCGAGAAATAAATTTTCCTGATTGGTGACTCGAGTTCCTGCAGGAATGCTGAACACCTTCATACTCACACGGTCCACAGGATATTTGGCGGTGGATGTGAGTAGTGTTTCAGGAATGGCTAAGCTAACTCCTGGAGCAAGAACAACTTTCTTCACAAAAAGGGAAGATGATAAAATCTGCACCTTGTACCGTGGATTAGCACCACCAGCCATCAGACAGAAAGTTTATTTGTTGCGTGTTAATTTAATTTTCACATCTACTCCATTTAACAGGAGTTTTTCTTGAAAAAAATAGATCTGCATGGAGACGACCCAGCAGCTCTACTCTCCAGCTTTCAGTCGTAAATCTTGCTCTCTTAACAAAGCCCTTATTATGGCCGTCCAACGCCAGGGTTTCGAATTCTCCCATGGAATCTTTGTAGAATAAACCGGCGGAGAACTGTGTGGCCAGAGCATCTTCACCGTAGTTCAACATGGATTCAATATAGGCCCTATAGGGGTAGGTACTGCTGCTCTGACTCACCAGCTTGTCCCCTATGGTCACATCCATCTGGCTAAACAGAGATGCTATGGGGTAATTTGTCAAGGCCACTGGCGTGGCCTGTGCCAGGTTGGTTCCATTTTCATTTACAATCTTACAGCTTACATAAAGAAGTGTGTTGTTCAGATCCAAATATGTCTCACCTGCCCCCGCTATGCAGGGGGGCCGTGTCAGTCAGGGCTGTCAGAGGCGGAACTTCAATAAACATAATTCTCTCAATACTTGTCTGCGTAGGGCCTATATGGAATAGATCTAATTCAGATTTAGCACATTCTTCTGACCCGCCATGAATAAAAGCCATGAGTGCTTTTAAAATATTTCATCCTGAGCTGGTGTATTCTTTCGCTTCCTCACACCCCGCTTCTTCTGAGATATCAAACCTCTCTGACATTTTCTTTTAAGGGGTCACGGGGGTCCATGCATGCGCCTATCAGAAACCTTTCTTTTAACTCCACGATGTCTCTTAATGTACATGAGACCCTACCCCTCTTGAAGGGGATTAAATTTCTTCAAGACGGATGTAGAAGCTTGTCCGACTACATCTTTAGCAATATTCTGCGCTGCTAATTTCACATGTGGTTTAATGATCTGTAGCCCCCTCTTCAAAAGGGGCACAGCTTTCCGAAAAAGACTCCGAAATATACCACCAAGCCCCGCACCGTACATGACCGGTGATCCACTGTAGCCGGGGAGAGCATTCCCCGCTTGTGCTCTGTAATAATTTCTTTAAATTGCAGGGTCACCATAACTTTTCAGAACCCCCATTGTTTTGTTAAAACACTAGGGCTCTCTGTGGGCGAAAGTGTAGTTTCACTATCACCTTACCAAAACGAAATGGCACATTTCTATTCTGGTCTGTCTTTATCTCCACCGTAATGATGTCTATATGGTCCTTATTCACAGGAATATAGTGTGGTTTGTCAAATGTAACAGTGACAAACTTGCTGGCCTCACCGTGAACTGGAACACAGTGCAGTAGTGGTACGTGATGATCCCCCACCATCTGCTGCTCTACGATGTCTGTATAAATATACAGAGTATTAAACCCACCCGTAATATCAGCGGGGTAAGGCATATTTTTTACAGGCGTATCGGGGAGAAGGCCTAATATATGGGCCAGGTCTCCTCCAGCTGAAAAGAAGAATCTACCAGAGCTCTTGAACACAACTTTTTTTGTCAACTGGATCATAATACATCTGTGCTTCTGCCGGTGCATTACCGTCCTTCATCTCTGCATTCATATGACCCAACAGTTCCATAATGCTGGCGTAATACCCTGTTCGTAAACAAAAGATCCATTTCTTCATACCCCTAACAATTTCGAATCTGGCATTCTGTGTAAGATTGTCCCAACTGTGAGGGTATTGTATTTCAACCAAACCGACTTCCCAATGCCCCTGCAGATCCAGGGGTTGTGCTAAACGGATAGTAAAGGTTGAACTCGTGTTCTGTGGGAATGCTTTTGCACCTGCATTACTAGGAAGGGTGATATAAAAACCCCTTTCCTCCATTCTACGTGGGACTACAAAGATCAGAAGCTGACACCCAACTGTTGAACTTATCAGGCCACACTTGCCAGCGCACTAAATGCTGCTTTGCTTTACCCCTGCCTTTTGTGGCTAGAATTTTTTCAATCCTATAGACCCTCTCCCTTTTAGTACTAACTTTCTGTAGTTCTTCAGGATAGAAGCTCCCCTCAACAGAATCCCCCATGTAATCTTTCAACAGGAATACAGGTCTCTGTGCTCTTCTGATGACTTGATCTATTATAAAAATCTCAGCCGTGAAAGTCTGCTCATAACCTTTCTCAAAAAAACCCTTGATTTTAGAAACCCTAACATGATCTCCTTTATTGAGCATTGAGGGTTCGGATTTTCTATGAATAGTATCCCTGTAAACAGTTCTCCAGACGGCCAAATCATTGCTGCGATTGACATCCGCAGGTCTGGCCTTGATGGTTCTATGAAAACTATGATTATAACTTCGTAGAAGATCTGGTAGCACGTCAATATACTTGAAGGTGTTGTTAGCTGTGAAATAGTTCCACACTTTTGATTTTAAAGATCTGTTAAACCGTTCAGAAATACCGGCTTTAACCTCATTATTGGTGACAAAATGTTGAACTCCATAGTGCTTCAATAGTCTACTCATAGTCTTATTTAGAAATTCCTTTCCCCTGTCAGTCTGGAGCTTGTTGGGTTTTCTCCTTAGACTGAAAATAGCTTTAAAAGCCCCGGATACTTCTCTTCCTGTCTTGTCTTTTAGAGCCACAGCCCAGGCATATTTAGACAGGACGTCCACCACCGTCAAAATGTACTTGTACCCCTTATTGTATTTTGAAAATTGCTGCATATCCACCAAATCAGCCTGCCACTGTGCATCCACCTGTGAAACAATGATTCTGTTCCTTTTAAACCGGACTCTAGCGGGCCTATGCACAGTATAAGCATCTTGTTCTGAAAGCCAGTTTACTACTTGATTTTTAGTGATCTTTTTGCTGTGTCGCCTGGCCTCTTGAAATAGTGGATTCACTCCCCTGAAACTCCCTACGTGGTCAAGGGTATAATATATTTTCTTTAGAATTTTTTCAGAGTCTGCCATATCGCTTGTTGACACGCAAATGAACACACATGCTTAAAACAAAATGAATTTATTGATACATAGTAATAGATAAAAATGGGGGGTATATGTCATTTGCAATAACATTTGACAATTTTATTAGTTCTCAGCAATCATACAACTGCACAGGGCACATATAACATGAATATCACTGTGCTTTTTCATCATCATCAATGTTCAGGTTCTCCATAGCCGGCTTGAGCTCTTCATCCACCTGAAGAAACAGACCAGAAAATAAATGAATACATCTATACTTTCAGACCCTTTCGTATCACTTTCTCATTTTGCAATCAATACGCTGATTTACAATCACATCTAATAATAAAAACCTTATCAGTGTAACAGTTCATCCACGTGCACATCACACACCCCTGCCCCCATCTCTGTTACAACATGTCACACACAAAATAAAAAATAAATGCTGCTCTTACCCTCTTATTTTCCTTGTCCTCCTCCTCCTCTTCCTTGGGGTCTTTCCAATTCAAATCTTTTTATGAAATTTGTGACAGCCCCACCAAGACAGTGTAATCTTGGTGCAAGTAGAGAGAATGAAGTCCAGGGGCATACTATGTTCCAAGTTTGCAAAATAGTTTAATGAGTGTTATCAAAACAGCTACAAAATGTGGATGTAGAATTCTTTTCAGAATGGATGATTGCTTTATTTTCAAAGGATGAACATTTCTGATGAAAGGCATGCTGAAAGATGGTGAACTGTATGAAATAGATTGCAAAAGGTAGCAAGCTAATGTTGCAAGTGAATGTGCAATGCACACAAAGATTGCATGAATATTTGTTGCCTTTTATTGTTTTCTTAGCCTATGTGTTAGTAATAAATATCAAACTTTTGTTTCTCAGTTAAAATTGCTCCCCATATAATTACTTATAGAGGATAAGTAATTTCTCTGCAGCACTGTCTTCTATACCTTCCCCTTCCTAATCCTCCTCTCTCTTTTTCAGTTTCACTCTCTCACTAAAGTCCTTTTCTAGGACTTTATCACTCTGTAGTCTCTATGCTTCTCTATTGTTGCAATAAGCACTCGAATCTACTTCCTACCTATCTAGGAGTTCTGCTCCCAGAACTCTATGATTTTAATGCATTTCAATTACTCTGCCTTAAATGTACTGATTTTATTGCTAATTCTCTCTGCAAACACCCCTGCTAACTTGGTAAAGAGGCACCTTTTAATGTGATGATTCTCTTTTTTATTGGGGGAGATTAACTGGCCCTATCCACCCCCAGCACAGTATCTCCAGTGACTGTTGCTGGTGTGTATCTTTTTTTTTTTTTTTTTTAGATTGTGAGCCCTTGAGGACAGGGAAACATCATATTTATTTATTATTTCTCTGTGTAAAGTGCCCTGAGCCATTTTTGGAAGGGCAGTATAGAAATCGAACAAACCAACCAACCAATAAATTCCCACTGAAACGGAATCAATATGCTTAATACTTTCCATTTTTATTGCTGTGAGTGTTTCAGCTACTCATTGAACACACTCTTGTTCATTGGAAGCTTCTCTTCCCTCCCTCCCTCCCAGTCTGATCCTTTTGGCATAGAATTAACTCTCTATGGTTTCAGACAGGAGACTTCTCAGCCCTACCTGGAGACAGTGATTGAACATAGGCCCTTTTGTATGCAAAGCAGGTATTTCACCATGGAACTATGGTTGCTCCCCTGAGATCTTCCCAGTCTCAACCAATTCCAACTAATCAGTTGACATGTGCATTGCTCAACATATATGGTCATGGCAAGAGGGGCATGTGCATCGGCTCAGTGTTTTCATGTGAAAACACTGAGTGTCAATCAAACCTACCAAAAAGAACACAAGACTAATCTTTTAATCCTTGGCTTTGGGTGAATAGCTCATTGTTTGTATATTTTATAGGCTAGAAGTCATCTAAAGTATTCTCCTATCTTAATATCTAATGGCTCAAGAAAAGGAATTCTAACAATCCACATTTTTCTTTAATAATAGGTATCTGGGTGATAATAATTGTTGTCAAGTGAGTGCCCAGCAGCATAGCTTAAAGAACTGTTGAAGGTTGAACTTATAGCAAGGTTATGATGACAGAGTGGTCAATAAATAGGAAGAGGAAACATAGCTTGGCAGACTACAGAGTCTTCCAGCCACTTGGTAAGTAACTGAAAGCAGCTCCTTGGATTTTAATCATATAAATGGTCAATGTCTTTTTTAATGGTAGCTTGATTGTTCTCAAATTAGAATTTATAACTCTGTTGTTATGCTAAAATGGGACAAATTTTGGCACCGGACAAGTTCAGGTGATGCTTTCTATGCATGGCTAAATTCCTCCACATGTTTAGTACATCCACATTGCAAAATATACATTCTCTACCAAAGTTTTAAATACTAGTAATATAGGATTTAAAATGTGAATTCATCACTATTATGTGATTAGATTATTGCCCGAATTGTCCGGAGAGCCAGTGTGGGTGTGTAGTGGTTAGAGTGCTGGACTAGGACCAGGGAGACCTGAGTTCAAATCCCCATTCAGCCATGATACTAGCTGGGTGACTCTGGGCCAGTCACTTCTCTCTCAGCCTAACCTACTTCACAGGGTTGTTGTGAGGAGATACTCAAGTATGTAGTACACCGCTCTGGGCTCCTTGGAGGAAGAGCGGGATATAAATGTAAATAAAAATAAGTAAGTAAGTAAATACATAAATAAAATAAGTGGTCCCCCCGCCCCCCAAAATCATTGAGTACAAACTGTGTAAACACAATAGAGCCGAGGAGAAGATCATTCATTCTACTCTCATTGATTTGTTTGTCTGAGTTTTGCCAGTACTCGAGTCAATCGAGTCAATCAATTTATTGCGGCCGTAGGCCATACAGAAAACATACAAGAATTAAAACAAAATTAAAAACAGAATATACCAGCAGTAGTTTGGTACATAATAATGAACAGTAGCTCCTAAAATTTAGATCTTAAACAAGATCTTAGTCTAATAGCAACATAAAAGAATTTCGCCACCACCTTGGTAATTTCATTGTCTAGATCCTCAAGACAAAAATTCAAATAAAAGGGGTCAGCTCTTCCTGGAAAATGCTCCAATAGAGGGAATATGAGTTCTTTTCTGGTATCAGAATACAGGGAGCAATAGAGCAGCACATGCAAAACAGTTTCAGGAAGGCCTGCACCACAGAGGCATAGGCCATAATCTGAAGATCCCTTGCAAAATCTTTTTTCCAGAAGGGCTGAAGGCAACACGTTCATATGGGCCCTAGTAAAAGCTATCCTAAACTTAGGAAAGTGTAGGGAAGTTAAATACTTAGCAACTTTATTCCCCAAAGGGGGCATGATGCCAAAAAATAGGGGAGAACAGGTCCTGTTTCTCCTAGAAACAAGATTTTGGTGCTCAATATCATAAAGGCGTTGTATAAGTGTAACCTTCACCTTCTCAATTCCCATGAGTAGAATTTCAGAGCGAAATAGGCCCATTTGCATTATTTTGTTATTAACATATGACAACCAAGGGCTAGGAAAGGAGTCTTTCCATAGGAACAAAAAATAGGAGCGCTCCTGAGTATCCAAGCAGAGTTTGATCCATCTGGTAAAAGTAAGTTCCCATGCTTTAGAGAGAACAGTAAAAAGTCCAGATTCCAAACACAATGCAGAGTAAGGTACACACCTGGGAACCCCAAAGATAGCCCTAAGAAATAATGACTGAACCGTATCCATCTCTGATGTTACTCCCTGAATCCAAAGTGGGACGCCATAAAGTAATTGGGCTACAATCTTTGCTCGAAAAACTTGGAGGGCCATAGGCATATACTGGCCTCCTTTAGAATAGTAAAATCGCAAAAAAGCGTTGAGGGTTTTACGGGCAATAGGGATAGAATACAATCTTTGAGATTTCCAGTTGAGATTGTGTTGGAAATGTATACCAAGATATTTAAATTTGTAAACCTGCTCGATATTTTCCTTATTAATCTCCCACTTATAAAGTTTCCTAGCTTTAGTAAAAACCAGGACCTTGGATTTCTCATAATTAATGGATAAATTGTTGTCATTGCAATATTGGGCAAAGGCTGTCAGCAATCTAAGAAGACCGAGTCGAGTCTGGGATAATAGTACTGCATCATCCGCATACAGCAGCACATGAATGTCAGCCAGCTTTGGGGCTTGTGAATCTACCTTTTCTAAACACTGCGCTAGATCATTGATGAAAAGATTGAACAAGGTAGGGGCCAGAACACATCCCTGCCTAACCCTGCAAGTGACGGGGATTAAATCGGTTAGTGCCCCATTAGAAGCATATCTGACTCAGATAGAGGAGTTAGCATGAAGCTGCATAATCAGAAACAGCAGTCTTTTGTCCATCGAAGATTTTCCAAACTTAGACCATAATAATTCCCTGGAAATAAGGTCAAAAGCAGCTTTTAAATCCATGAAAGCTGCAAAAAGTCTACCCTTGGGCGCACTAGAATATTTACATGCAAGATGGTTCAGAATCATACAGTGGTCAAGTGTAGAGCGACCAGCTCTGAAGCCTGCCTGTTTGGTCCCTAGGATCTGCTGGTCAGAAATCCATGTTTCAAGTTTGGATAGCAAATAAAGGGCATATACTTTGCCCACTACCAAAAGCAGGCTAATGGGTCTGTAATTAAATGGGTCAAGATGGGAACCCCGTTTAAAAAACGGAACCACTATTGCTATTCCCCACTTAGCAGGGAAAATACCTGTACTGTTTATTGAGGTGAACAGATTAGCTAAGACGGGGGCCATTCTACATAGGCTAGCAAGACCTCAGGAAGAATGGCGTCAGGGCCTGGGGCTTTACCAGTTTTGAGACAGCTAAACAGATCAACTATTTCATCTGGCACAACCGGGGGCCATAAGGGTAACTTCTCAAATGAGGTTGATGCAGAAAGCTGTGCGGGTTGAGCATCATTATAAAGAGCATAGAAATGGGATTCCCATGTTTCAGCTGGGATCCTACACAACATATTAGGATGGTTCGTCATCGAAACAATATTCCAAAAAGCACAACTATCTTTTTGGTTTGTAGCCAATATTAGCTTACCCCAGGTATTTTTTAATGCCTGAGTCTTGGCAGATCTAAGGCTCCTTTTGTAGGCCTTCTTTATCAAAAAATATGTTGGTGGGAGATTGTGATCTAAACTCAATCTATAATCTCGATAAATGCCTTTCAACTGATCACGCAGCCTCCTGCAATGGGAGTCATACCAGTTATTAGGTCGTTTTCCATTATGCACATAAGAAGGGTGTGGGTATCTAGAAGACAAAATCTTTTGAAACACCATACCTTCTAGGTCCTCATATGCAGTAATTGCTTGTGGACCCGGTTGGTCTAATACAATTAAGTTATACAAATTGCTTCCCTCAGGGGAATCATATAAGGTATTCAACTCATTTTCAACTTTCTTTGACCACTTGATTTTACAACCCAGCTTAGCTGATCTTTGCTCATAAAGGCAAGGGAAAGGGGTATCCCCCCCTCACCCGAGGTAGAGCTAAACAAGTGAGCATCGGAAGATGGTCACTAAAGATTTGCTCGCCCACCTCAAAAGATGTAACCAGGGGGAGCAGGGAGCGAGAAACCATAACATAGTCAACTACACTACTCCCCCACGAAGAAATGAATGTATATTTGCCTGGACTATCCGGCGAAATAGTGCCATTTAACAATACCAGTTCAAACATTCTAGCCAAGTGAATCAGTTGGACTCCAGACCTATTGATAACTTGATCTTTGGATTGCCGGGTTGGAACAGAAGATCCAACAAAGCAATCACCCCAGTTCCATAAGTGGGAAGCCATTAAGGCACTATCATCTGTGCCACATCTAGAATTGAAATCGCCCATAAGGACAACCACGGCATGCGGGTACTTTAGTGTTGCTTCTAATATATATAGATCTAGTTGTTGCCAAATATTATTGGACAGACTGGAGATTAAACCAGGAGGAATATATACATTGAACAACAAAATATCCCCACTTACATCTTTGAGGA
Organism: Hemicordylus capensis; assembly: GCF_027244095.1. Classification (NCBI taxonomy): domain Eukaryota; kingdom Metazoa; phylum Chordata; class Lepidosauria; order Squamata; family Cordylidae; genus Hemicordylus; species Hemicordylus capensis. Next base: position 448,778,219 of record NC_069657.1, read on the forward strand.
GAATAGTCATAGCATATGGAGGAAGGTCAGGCAAATGGATAGATTCAACATTGAGAGCTAACAAGACATAACATGCCAAACCCGCCTTAGACCTTCCCCTATTATTATCCGAATGAGCTTTTAGTGCATAAACAATATAACCACTAATGTTCAAGTCTTCTTTGGACCTAGTCTCTTGAAACAATAAAATGTCCCATTTTAAGAAGGCAATAAACTCCATGTCAAACCATTTCCCAAGCCACCCAGCTATGTTCCAACTAAGAATTTTCCAATCAGATTGCCTGCAGTTTGTGATATGTTCCTCCAATTCGGCGTGGGGCTGTAGATCGGATGGAGTCTCTATAGGTGAAAATCTAGAGCCACTTCCTAGCCTAGATGTAACCATCAGGGGATACATTGTTGGAAGACTAGACTCTCCGCCAGCAAGTAAGGCAGAATCACCGTTTAAATTGTAAAATCCCCGCTTAGAAGAACCTAGCAGACAATGTCACTTCTGAACAGGGGATTCCAGGAACTTTGCCGGAACTCCACTTATATTTGTAGAGGGGAAGAAGAAATTGGAGATTTTAGTCTGCCTAAGATGGTGGGAATCTAAAATAGGCAAGTTATTCAATTGATTAGAGGAAGCAGCATTGGCCATTACAGGTCTCCCATTAGCCTCCTCAGGCAACTTCTTTCTGTGCTTACAATTTTCTGCTAAAATGTTCTCAAGAGAGATTAGCTTCCTGATATTAGCCCAAAGTCCATCCTTAAGAAGGGATCCATCATTTATTTCAGAAATGCTATCCTCAGCTCAGGATCCCAATGAGCTGGAATTAGAAGGAATAAAAGGGGAGCAAGAGTTCTGAGACCCAAGAGTTATCAAAGGATCCCTAGAGTTTAGACCATTCAAATCTTCTGGTTGAGGAGACTCCTCATCCTCCAAAATCTGCAAGAAATTAAAATCTGCTGACTGTGTTCCAACTTCCGAGATTGTTGTAAAAGATGGATCTTTGTATTCATCAGAAGGCGGGAGAATCGGGCTAGATGAAACATGGCCATCCAAGACAGAGTCTCCGGGCCAACAGTCCTGAGGAGGATTCTGCGCCACAGAAAAGGAGTGTCTCCTTAGAACTCCCTTCTGGGGAATCTCATTCTGCGTATAATTCCACTCTGGCAGACTAGGGTTCACAGCCTTGTTGGGAGAGTTCAACCGGTTCACATCCATGTCCACAAACTCCTCAAAGACCCTCGTTGAGGAAATTTCCCACACAGCCAAATGATTCCTCATTCTAATCAATGATTGAGGGATCAAAGCATGATCAAATGTAAGCAGGAGTTTAAGCATATGCGCTTTGGAAGGTCTTAGTTCTAAGAACGTCATCAAATCAATGGCTTGTAGTACAGGAAAAGCCAAAATCTGAGCGAGAGACCTACAGATTTGCTTTTTTGAATACCACCTCTGGCAATTGGTTGAATTCAAGCAAATGTCCAAAATTAGTTGTTTAGGTTGGTATACTAGCTGAAGTGTTCTCACATTCCCCCCATAATTATGATATCCAGAGTGAGCCGAAGAGGAGACCCCTCCACGAGTACTGGAACCAGCATACAGTGGTGTTTGACTTGAGAGTGGGGGCTGAAATTCTGTCTGCATGCTAGCATCCACAGGCTGGTGGTTCTCCTTCAGATTTGTTGCTATAGGAGCCCTACATTTATCTTTTAAAATAAACTTGGATAGTTTCTTCAATTCCAAAGCCTGCTGTTCCATTTGTTCTGAGACTTTAGAAAGGCATTGGAAAAGATATTTCAAAGTTTCCAGCATTAATAAAGCCAAATTAGAGGAGAAATCCTCACTAGAGCTGGATAAGGACGCATTCCTGGGAGTAGAGGGAGGTATATCAGCTGAGTCATTCAAGAGTATCAAGGAAGGCTCATCCGCTTCACTTGGATTACTAACCGGGTTAGAAGATTTATAGCCTTCACACTTAGATTCTGAACAACTCCCAACCATGCTGCTTCTCACTCCAACACCTAATTAATCAAAAGCGAGAGTACCCTCAAGAATATTTTCAATGCCTCTGCAATTCAGCTTACTTTCGTTCTGAGGTTGCTGCAGCTGTCCTGGTTGCTCATAGAGTATATCCTTCTCCGCTTGGAATGTTTGATTTACTTGAGATGCAGTAATCTCTTCTCCCAGGGATTCCCGAGCTGAAGGTTTCTCTTCTAATTGCTTATTCAACTTTGTAGTTTGTTTGTTTTGCTTTCTTCTCATGTTGCAATTAAGGTTTCAGCCACCTTATCAGCTTCAACGCTGACAATAGAGTAGAAAAAACAAAATAAAACAAATAGTGACTAAGATAAGAAGCGGAGCAGAGAGAATCAGCGTCCTTCCCTCAGCGTCCAGCCAGTACTCTAACACTAGGATGGGAGCAAACTAAAGGTGTTTGTCTGAGTTTGTTTTCAAGTGGGTATAAAAAAACCACAGATATACTAATATCATGCATTTAAAAGTATTATCTGAATGGGCTCCTGGTTGTGTGAGAAGTTGGGAAGAGTTGTAGGAGTTAAAATGGACAAATATTTGGTCTAAAGGTCTATTTTCTTCTCCATTAAATGTAATGGAATCTGCTTATACTGCAAGGTCATGTCTCGATGGTAAAGAACACCAGCAAAACTTGCCCATGGCTGGATATTCTAATAAGTATTGGATACTTTGTGATCAAGTGGGATCATATCGTCATATGTGGTTGCCTTGCCCACAACTTTTTTTTGGGGGGGTGGCAGATAGTAATTCAATGAGACTATTCTCACAAGCATGCAAACTTGGGCTAAAGGGAGCCCAGCTTGGTTTTGCACACTCATGTGAATCACTGGGATTACAGCTGATCCCAGTGGTCACATGGCAGCAAACCCACCTATGTAGCCTCCTCATTAAATGAGTTAAGGGAGCGAGTGCTCTGTTACCCTTGTTTATTTGACCGCGTGCCTGCGTCAGGCACATTCGGTGGGGATGGGGATCCCAATAATGCACCGTGCACTTGCATGGTGAATTATTGGGGCTCTGGGTGTGGGATGACATGTGGCAGCATTTCCCTACACACGACCCACAGAGCTGCCACCACCAGGTGAGACGTGGGTGGCTCAGAGGAGAGCTGCCGCTCAACTGGGCAGGCAATCCGCCTGCCCAGGGAAAGGTAAGGGATCATCTGCAGGGAAGGTCGGGCAAATCTGCCCTCCCTGCAGAACCACCTGAAGCTCTTTACACAGACTGTGAAGAGAGACTGTACCCTAGGGAATTCCCTCCCTCAAAAGCTCTGGCTGGCACCCACCCCAATGGTGTTCCCGTGCCAGTTTAAGACTTCTTAAGCCATTCCATGCCTCTCTTGATTTTGAAGCTACTTCAGCCCTCCTGCAGATGTTGGACTACAACTCCCATCAGTCTTGACTACTAGTCACAGTGGCTGGGGATGATGGCAGTTGTAGTCCAACACAGACTGTGTGAAGAGCTTGAATATATTAAGGAGACTACATCTGTGGTGGTGTTCTGTAAACCTGAAATAATGTTGCTCAACTCCTTTAAAGAGCCACCACGGTCTATTTCACACGGCGAATTGGTTATGCATTTATTTTTGGCAGGTTAAGTTTGTTTTGCTAAGGAATAGGAACCCTCAAAAATAGGAACCCTCCAAAAATTAAATGTTGGTTTGATAAAATTTGGGAGTTATTGGTTCAGGACAAGTTCTCTTCCCAGCGAAGAGCCTCTGCTTGTCCCAATTATAAGTGTCTTTTTAGAATGTTGAATACCCTTTTTTTCATTTTATTGATGCCCAAACTCCTGCATATACAAGAGCCGAAAGGTTGTACGTCATTTGTATTTTTATTTATCATTTCATTTATCATTTATTTATCATTATCATTTATTTATCATTATTTTCATTTGTAATTTTATTTATGGATATCCTAAAAGAATCAAGTGAATGGATGATCCCAAAGTGCTCTTATTTGTCTGTTCCTCTGTTGTTGCTGTTTTTGTGATTTATTTTATTTTGTACATTTCTGAAAAAGTTAAAAAGAAAAGGTATTGGAAAAAGCAATGCCAACAAAAAATGAGAAGAGAATTCACATTTTATTTATTTATTTATTTATTTATTTATTTATTTGAAACATTTAATATACCGCCCACTCCGAAGACTCTGGCTGGTGCACAAAAACATGCAAACAAGGCAACATTAAAAATTACATTCTAAATGGAAAACTAAAGTAACAAACAAAAAACAAATAAAGTAACCTACAGGGTAAAAGCCTGGTGAAAAAGAAAAAGTCTTCAATATAGATTTGAAGATCAGTAAGGAAGGGGCTAGACTAATCTGAACAGGAAGGGAGTTCCAAAGAAGTGGGGCAGCAACTGGAAAAGCCCTTTTGTGGGTCCTAGAGCCCCGAACCTCTCGAAAATCAGGGACCGACAAAAGGGCAATCTGAGATTATCTAACCGGACAGGATGTAACTGGGAGGGAGAGGTGGGTCTGTACGTAGACATTGTACTAGCTGGCCTGGCACAGAACATCTGAACCCTCCCAGTCTCTGACTCCTCCTCTTGGCACCTGCTCTTCCTCTGCAGCAGCTGCCTGCCCCAGCCTATCTCTTGCTTTCTCTCTCCTCATCCTCCCTCCTCCACCTGATATCTGCTCCTGATATCTTGCTTCTATTACATGGTACCAAGAAGACAAGGATTGTAGAATAGAACAATATCGGACCTCTGAAAAGTATAAGCATGCATATGTATTCAGTACTTGGTTTGGGCCCCTTTTGCAGCAATTACTGCCTCAATGCGGCGTGGCATGGATGCTATCAGCCTGTGGCACTGATGAGGTATTATGGAAGACCAGGATGCTTCATTAGCGGCCTTCAGCTCTTCTGCATTGTTTGGTCTCATGTCTCTCATCCTTCTCTCGGCAATGCCCCATAGATTCTCTATGGGGTCAGGTCAGGCGAGTTTGCTGGCCAATCAAGCACAGTACACTGTATACTTTTCAGAGGTCCGATATTGTTCTATTCTACAATCCTTGTCTTCTTGGTTCCATGTAATATTCTAATTTTCTGGGATTGTGGATTTGGGGTTTTCATGAGTTGTACGCCATGATCATCACAATTATAACAAATTAAGGCCTGACTTATCTCGCTTTGCATGTAATGCGTCTGTCTCATATATCAGTTTCACCTTTTAATTTGCATTACTGAAATTAATGGACTTTTGCACTATATTCTAATTTTCCGAGTTTAACCTGTATAAAGCCTTTACTTATCTACATAGTCTTATGTTGGCCCCTGTTTCTTGGTCACAATAATCTTTTCCTTTTATTTAGCACAGAGTTTTCAGCTAATTCTCAAACATGAAGAACTTCTGCAGTCCTTCAGTCCTCCTTTGCTTGCTGCTGCTGCTGGATGTTCCAGGTAAGTTGTGCATGAAATGCAGGGGTGATTGACAGAGAATTCCAGTTCTCTGACCTTGAGAATGCAGAGTTGGGGGAAAAGTGAGATGACTAAGCCAAGTGCAAAGCCCTGCACTTCCATCAAAAATCCTCTGAAGCTTTCCATGCCTTCCAAGCATACTTGGAAGTTTATGTTCTGCAGGGCCTGATGGAGAGAAAGGGAGAGTGATGGAACAGAACCATTTTTTAAATTCAATTGCTGATCAAATAGGTTCCCAGTGACCCTCCTGCTTACACTATATACTTTCATATGGGTCAAAGAGAATTTTTATTTTATTCATTTATTGTTAAATCTATATACCGCCTTTCATTAAAAACAATCCCAAGGCGGATTACAGAAGTTAAAAAACATATAATAAAAATGACAGTTAAAAGTATTAAGCTAAATATATGAAAACAAATCTGATTTAATATATATAATATACAAACACATAAACTGTACATGGATAAAAACACAGAGAAGTAGCAATAAAACAATCATGTAAAGGCCTGGATAAAAAGCCAAGATTTAACAAGCTTTCTAAAAACTGTGATGGAGTCCGAGGAGCAAATGGCCACTGGGAGAGCATTCCAAAGTCTGGGAGCAGCAACAGAGAAGGCCCTGTCCCGAGTGCATGACAAACGAGCCTCCCTTATTGTCGGCACCCGGAGTAGAGCCCGCTCAGATGACCTCATCAAGCAGGCAGCAACTCTTGGGAGCAGGCGGTCCCTCAGGTACCCCGGGCCCAAACCGTTAAGGGCTTTAAAGGTCAAAACCAGCACCTTGAATTGGACCCGGAAACACATTGGTAACTAGTGCAGCTCTTTCAAAATAGGTGTGATATGATCACACCGGGCAGCCCCAGCTAGAACCCTAGCTGCCGCATTTTGTACAAGCTGTAGTTTCCGGATATTCTTCAAAGGGAGCCCCACGTAGAGCGCGTTACAGTAATCCAGCCGTGACGTGACTAAGGCATGGGTAACTGTGGCCAGATCTGCCTTCTCGAGAAAGGGACGCATCTGGCGCACAAGCCAAAGCTGTGCAAAGGCACCCCTAGCCACCACCTCCACCTGAGCTTCCAAAAGCAGACCCGGATCCAGTAATACCCCCAAGCTGTAAATGTTAGTAAATGTTAATGGTGATGGACTCTCTGTACAAGACTGAGTGGATGCTCAAAGCTGCTCAATCTCTTCTGCTCTGGTCAACAATAGAGATGGAGAGGGGGTCACCATTGGCAGCCATGGGTCGGGGGAAAGTGGGCAGTTGCCCTCCCCTGGGTTGAGCAAATATTGCCATGCTACTACCTGATTTCTATTTACATTCTTTGTATGTGTATAATTTGCCCCCTGGCCCGGTAAAAAAGAACTGCAGGCATGCATGATTTTTTTTTTTGTTACATTCTTAGAACGTCAGACTTACAATGTGTAGGACTGACCTGGCTCTGCTTTGAAATGTATTAAATCAGTACTTAGAACTCATAAGTGGAGCCGAGTGTCATGTTCTGCCAATGCCCAAAGAGTTCCTTTCCTGGGTCTACTTGTGGTTATAGATCCAAACAGTTTGATTCTGGTGCTGAAGAGAAGCTCTGCATGAAGTTGATTGTCTGAATTAAAAGTGGATTTAATTCATTTGGTTTCTCCAGTTCAGATTCTTTTCTTTACTACAGGAATAAATACAGATATTGTGACTACAGAAGAATGTCATGAAGCTGGATCAATTTGTGTGCCAATTACATGTCTCTACCCCGGTTCTTACAGAATAGGATATTGTGGTGTACGGACGATGATTTGTTGCACATTTTGATTTCAAATCATCCAGGGAGGGAATTCAAATCACCCAGATATCAACTTTTTCTTGTCCAGATGACATGAATGTTTTCACCCACATCCTGCTCATCATGAATAAACTTCAATTCACAGTCTCAACCATTTCCACTGTCTTTATCTGGTACAACCCACCCAATCCCTCCCAAATGGTATTGGGAGGGTTGCATGATGTGTGCACACCCCATCTCTGGTTGTAAGGACCCAATCATGTTGGAGCATGCCAATCCAATAATTAACTGGGATTGTTAATCTTTGATTTGATCTACAAAGTTTGGTTCTGGTGACACCTTGGGCTGGTGCTGCATGAGCACAATATTGCTGACAATTCCCAAATGTTTAGAATCAGAACTGGGAAGTATGTGAGTCGTGCAAATCTCCTGATTCTCATTTCCCATCATAGTGGCTATTCTGAGAACCAGCCCAGTGATTCATTTCCTATGAGTCAAAGGCATCCGTTTAGAACATGATTGGATTCCTGAATTAAAAACCCACCTATGGGGCAATCTCTCAGCTCACTTGAATATGAGAGGAATGATTCCAGTTCATAACTATGTGGAATCCATCACCACCTCAATGAGAGATCACCCTTATTCATGTATCAAACACAGTTCAGGGGATTTCCAAAAGGTAAGGATGAATATTCTAGACTAGAATATTCCACCAGTAGCCACCAGTAAAATAAACAAGTGGTTCATTCCAGCTTTTCCAGCAGAATGGAATTATTCTGTTAGCCACAGAGCAGAAGAGATTCTGTGAAAGGATTTGTTTCCACAGTGGTAGAAGTTTTATTTTTTGCAAGAAAAATGAGAAATGTGGCGATCCAGGCTAGCGTTTCACTAGCACAAGATTCTTGCACCATCTAAGTGAGCTAACGCTGGAAGTTGTGTGTTGTGCTAGTGTTGTGCTAGCACAATAAGTTGTGCCACCAGTGACATGTTAATTGCAGCATATCATTTTCTGGACTACAGTGCACTTCATCAGGTATTGTAATGGATCAGACCGAGCCTTTGTCTTAGGGCAAACCCACACGACGGGAAGAAAAATACTGAATCATCCCCCCTCTATGCTTTCACCCACTAAGGAATCTCCCCAAAACCTTCCTGGTAGATAATATGCTGCCACCACACCCTAGTTATTACAAAGTGTGACACACCCCTCCCCCTGGATTTGGGTGAATGTCCAGGGAGATTCTCCTTCTCTTTACTATTGGAAAAGTACAAAAAAAAACTTCCTACACATGCAAGCCTACACATGATGAGGAAACCTAGTAGGGTTGCTGAGCAATCAAACACAAGACGTGTATTACGCCAACACTGAAGAACATATACATTGAAGCACATATACATTTGCCTTCTTGTCGCCCACTCCCCTAGTTTTGAGAGATCCTTTTGGAGCTCCTCACAATGCATTTTGGATTTAACTACCCCAAAGAGTTTGGTATTCTCTGCAAATTTCACCACCTTACTGCTTACCTCTACTTCTACATCATTTATGAATAAATTAAAAAGCACCGGTCCCAGTAAAGATCCCTGAGGGAACCCACTTCTTCCTTCCTTCCATTGTGGATGGCAGGATGGCTCTGAGAACCAGTTGCAGGGGAGTAATGGCAGGTGAGAGGGCACACCCTCAACTCCTGTCTGTGGCTTCCAGCGGCATCTGGTGGGCCACTATTTGAAACAGGATGCTGGACTAGATGGGTCTTGGGCCTGATCCAGCAGGGCTGTTCTTATGTTAAGACCTAGCCAATATGTGTTTCCATGGTTATGATTATGTAAACCAGTACAATATCTCAGACTTGGCATCAGGTCTCATGGCCCCATGGTGTGACCATCATCAAATCTCCTTGCTTTTTAGAGTTCAGCTGAAGCTGCCACACCCATAATTATGCTGTCAACTGAATATTTTTTGCTTGTATTGTATTATAACGTTAATATTATGGTGCTTTTCAACACAGCTATTTATAGGGTTTCTTTTGAAATTCTGCTCATCCGAATTTCTTTCCAGATTTTTGGAATTCTGGATTTCTTGGTTATGTTTCTGAAAGGGAGCTACTTAAGAAGGAATTCATCATTATTTCAATTATTTCTGAATTTCTAATAGAGCACTGTACTTGCACTACGTACGTGTAATAGATTTCCATTCCTGAAGTGTATTCAGGTCTTTCCCTCCCCTCTGCATTACCAATCAACATATGTGCATTAGTAAAACACTGGAAAAAATGGTGTCAATTTAATTGTATCCATGATTTCATCAAAGTTCTTTTTGTGTGGCATTTCAGTGATGCAGATGTCCACATGTGTTTTCAGAAAGCACTGCCAAAAAGCAGGCAACTTGATTGAAGATACATACAACTGTATTTAATCCCCAGATTCTGAGCTCTTTTACCAATGTGCAGGAGCCAGAGGCGTAACTAGGGAAAACGGCGCCCGGGGCAAGCACTGAAATGGCACTCCCCCCACCGTGCCCCCCCAACATACATCTGATGATACATCCCACATTACACTTAGGTTTTTCCTCACAACTAGATACACGGCAAGCCACTAGAGCAGTGTTTCTCAACCTTTTTGGACTCAAGGACCGCTAAATCATTTGTGCAGAGTGTCAAGGACCGCTATATTCTTTGTGTGCCGTTTCCAGGACCAGCAGTTAGTAAAGGGGTTTCAAGTTTAATTTTATTTTATATATCTAACAGACTTCTATAACTGTCCAAAACTTGCATCTCTGGACAGTTTGCAATTAAAATAATATCATAAAATAAAATTTGTTAAACAATAAACTGTATTTTATTTACATACTATTTAAATACTCATCAAGAAATGCACACAAGAAATTAAGTTAATGTGAACACTGGTCTTGTCTAAAAGGGTTAGGGTTAGGGTTGCAGGGGAGCTGCAGGGTGGGGAGTTTACTGAAAGAGAAGTGGCTCACGAGATGATGAAAGAGAAGACCTCACAATTAACACTCCCTCTGAACAAATATATATTTTTAAGAGTCTGTTATTCAGCTGACATGAGTACTGAACAGGTTCTGATTCTGATTTGCATAATATACAGTTCTTTATTCCTGTATGTATCAGAAAAGATCCATAACTCATACGTTATTTAAATCTGAGTATGGCCAAGATAGACTCTTGGATAGAATAAATTAGTCATGTTTTAAATAAGAAATAAATTTAAAAATCCTTTGAGGCCACTTTCTTTTGGCAGAAGAAGGGAACAAATGTTTATTTTGCCATATTATTATTATTATTATTATTATTATTACATTTATATCCCACTCTTCCTCCAAGGAGCCCAGAGTGGTGTACTACATACTTGAGTTTCTCTTTCACAACAACCCTGTGAAGTAGGTTAGGCTGAGAGAGAAGTGACTGGCCCAGAGTCACCCAGCTAGTTTCATGGCTGAGTGGGGATTTGAACTCGGGTCTCCCCGGTCCTAGTCCAGCACTCTAACCACTACACCACGCTGGCATATAACCATCTCCTTGACTTGTACTCCGGCTCTAAAATCAATCTTCAAAAGATCTATAACAAAGACTTCTTCACAGATAAGAGCACAGGTGCTCAAGCAGCATAGTCATGGGCATTAGACATGAAATTCACCCAAGTGAGATGTAATAATCTCACAATATTTCTCACAGGCAAAACTGTGAGAAAATTTACCACCATTCTTTGATTAAAATTTGCTGAGGCAGTCAAGCTCAGGAGTCAGATGAAATTGCTCTGCAGCACAGATAGTTTCATGAGCCACCAGTTGGGCATCCTTGTTTTAAATGCTGGTTCTACTGCCTTTTAGCTCTTTGAAACATTAAGTAATGATTATTTTAATGCAGATCCCTGTTTAAATGGAGAGCATTACAAGAGTCCAGTGAAAATTAAGAGTCATGGTGCTGTATTTCTAAAAATCCAAAAACCAATAACTCAACGTCTTCCACATACCGAATGCCCGCCCCGATTCCTCCGCTGGGCTGCCAGTGCCAGGCTGGGGGCTGCCCTCATCAATCCTTGACCCCCAAGCCCACTCCCCCACCCACCCCACCGACGTAGACACTACAGTCAAAGTTCCCCTTCACTCCTCACCTTTGGCGTCTTTCCCATCCAAGCGGGGCGGGGCCGGAGCCAGAGCGCTTTCTTCCGCCTGAAGGCGCTTGCCCAGAGCTGTCTGTTTGGCACTTTCGGCAGCCCACGCGCAGTTAACAACTCATCAGAGGCAGCAGCGCCGAGCTCTGATAAGGCGGTGGCGGCCCCATTCAGCAGATCCTGCAGCCCGATAGAGCGTTTTGATGGACTTGGCGAAAAGGTGGCCGCGCATTACCCATCAGCTGATGCCGCCGCCCAATGGCTTTTATTTACGTCCCGCCACTGTTTGCTTCCAAGGGTTCTCAGGCCCGCAGCCTGATCTTCAAGCAGGATAAAGTCCCTGTCTCAACCAGTCTGTTGCCGCCCGCGTTCAAAGTCTAAGTAAGAGGCTATAATCTCGGGCAATCTTTTTAGAGAAGCACTGATTATTGTTTCTGGTGGGGCTTGATTGCCAATGAGTTACTAATAAAACATTCTAGGGTTTAGAGCAGATTTTTGCAGCAGATTCCAGGCTTCTCTGTTTGTCTTTCTTTCAATCTTTGTCTGTGGAGTCCTGGAATGGGGAGTGGGGAACGAAGACACACACACTAAAATGTAAACGCTTCTTCGAGGCAGCAGCAGCAGCCGCCTCTTGCTCACTGCCGCCGCCGCATCCTGCAGGCTTTCTTGCTGCTGCTGCAGCTCCTGGTGCCCCGAGGAGTTTCCAAGCTGGAAGTGTGGGTTCCCGCCTCGTCACAAGCCCGCCCCTGTTCCACCCCTATTGGCCAAGCTGTTGGCCACTCCGGACCCATGAATTTGTGGTCGGGACTGTGGTTGAAGCAAGGCAAGCAGGCTGCAGCAGGAAACTAGGCGCCTGCCAGGCCGCCGCCACGGCGTCAAGCTATGGGGGGGGCGGGCACGGAAGGGGCCGCTCATGGGGTAGGGGGCGCCAACGCGCTCCCTTGACTGCTGAATTTTTTTTAAAAAAATATTTTTTAAAAAAATTTGGATCCGTGGGGGTCATGGCAGCGCCCCCCACGTGACCCACGAAGATGGCGCCTGGGGCACGTGCCCCCCCTGCCCCCCCTATCGTTACGCCTATGGCAGGAGCACATGTTCACACCAGTAAAGTACTGCAAAAAACCCCAACCCTCTTCCAATGTAATTGTATGCACAATCATATAAGCTGCTTTATTGCATTGTTTTATCAGATCATACGTGTGCACAGGCAACAACAACAACAACAACAACAACCCTTAGGTCATAAAAATACATCCTGAAACATTCTGGAGTTTCAGTAGCAAACATATTAGTTACAGGTTGTAAGCAGGGATGTGAGAATCGATTCAGGTACAAATAGATTTGTACCCAAATCTAGCTGACTCAGGCAATTTGTAGACAGAACAGTGGAGTTATGGAGCAAAATGTGTGGTCACTATTTTTCAAGTGTTTGAATTCTTAACCAATGATGGTAAACAAGAGTACAAGTTGAGAGCATTTGCAGATGATGTAGTAATTTTTTTAGAAGATCCAATTGAAAAGTTGGGCAAATGCATAGGGAAAATAGATTCCAATGGTCAACTGGTGGGTTTCTTCATTAATAGGCAAAAAACTAAGGTACTGATGAAAAATATGGACACGCAAGCCAAAAATAAGTTGTATGAAATGTCAACTGAAAATTGAAAAGAAGGTAAAATATCTGGATATTTGGTTATCTGATAAAAACTCAATGTTATTTCAAAATAATTATGGGGTTATTTGGGATCAGGTCAAAGTCGATTTACAAAGATGAACAGGATGAAATTATTGCTGCAGGGTAGAATTTCTGTTATTAAAATGAATGTACTACCAAAGATGTTATTTCTATTCCAAATGATACCTGTAATTAATACTTTGACCTGTTTTAAAGGCTGGCAGAAAAATATTTCTGATTTTATTTGGCAAGGGAAAAGACCCAGAATTAATTTTAAAAACTTAACTGATGCTAAAGAAAGAGGAGGTCTTGCCCTTCCAAATTTAAGATTGTATTTTGATCCAGCATGTTTGGTATGGATGAAAGAATGGATAGTGTTAAGAAACCCAAGAATTTTGGATTTGGAGGGCTTTGATAGAAGATTTGGTTGGCGTGTGTATTTATTTTATAAGACCAAAGTACATAGGGACTTTCTTAACCATTACATTAGAAGAAATGGGCTGAAGCCCATTTTAAGGACTACTCCATGGCGGTGGGGGCGGCGAAGAAATGCTTTTTCTTCGCCTCCATTGTGTCTGCTCAGTGCAGACAAACAGAGCTGTTTCATGTGGTAAAAAGCTTGCTCCACACATCCCCCCAGACAATGGGGGAGGAGTCATCTACAGCTCTTTGTGATCATTTTGGCTGTCACTTTGCAGATAAAGTCGCTCGCATCCGTGCTGACCTGGACTCCAGAGTTTTGGCAGTTACGGCAGACGTGCCTTTGGTACCATCTGGTCCCATTGTGTTGGATTCTTTATGGTTGGTGCAGCCTGAGGATGTGGACAAGATCATGGGCAGTGTGCGGGCGACGTCGTGCGCTCTTGACCCTTGACCTTCATGGTTAATAAAACCTGCCAGGGAGGGGACAGGCAGATGGCTGGAGGTGATCGTTAATGCTTCATTAAGGAAGGGCTGGATGCCATCGTGCCTCAAGGAGGCGGTGGTAAGACCACTATTAAAAAAGCCCTCCCTTGATCCCTCCAACCTGGATAACTATAGACCTGTGTCTAACCTTCCCTTTTTGGGCAAGGTGATGGAGCGTGTGGTGGTGTCCCAGCTGCAGAGGGTCTTGGATGATACGGATTATCTGGACCCTTTTCAATCTGGCTTCCGCCCCGGGTATGGGACTAAGACTGCCTTGTTCGCTCTAGTGGATGACCTACGCTGGGAACTAGACAGGGGGAGTGCGTCCCTGTTGGTTCTGCTGGACCTCTCGGCGGCGTTCGATACCATCGACCATGGTATCCTTCTGGGCCGCCTCTCGAGTATGGGAATTGGAGGCACTGCGTTGCGGTGGTTCTGGTCCTTTCTTGGGGGGAGGGTCCAGAAGGTGGTGCTGGGGGACTACTGCTCGGCCCCGTGGCCGTTGGCCTGTGGAGTCCCGCAGGGATCGGTCTTGTCCCCCATGCTGTTTAACATCTACATGAAGCCGCTGGGAGAGGTCATCCAGGGATTTGGACTGAGTTGTCAGCAATATGCGGATGACACTCAGCTCTATCTCTCCTTGTCATCTGATCCTAGGGAGGCGGTGGATGTCCTGAATCGGGGGCTGGAGGCCGTGATGGGTTGGATGTGGGCTAACAAACTGAAATTGAATCCGGATAAGACGGAGGTACTGTTGGTCAGTAGGAAAGCCAATCGGGATGAGGAGATTTTACTGGTTCTGGATGGGGTTGCACTCCTCTTGAAGGAGCAAGTACGCAGCTTGGGTGTACTACTGGACCCGGCTCTGCTTTTGGAAGCTCAGGTGGAGGTGGTGGCCAGGGGTGCCTTTGTAAGGCTTTGGCTAGTGCGCCAGCTGTGTCCCTTTCTCGAGAAGGCAGATCTGGCCACGGTTACCCATGCCTTAGTCATGTCGCGGCTGGATTACTGTAACATGCTCTACGTGGGGCTGCCCTTGAAGAATATCCGGAAACTGCAGCTAGTGCAAAACACGGCAGCGAGGGTTTTATCCGGAGCTGCCCATTGGGAACACATCACCCCCATTCTGAAAGAGTTGCACTGGCTGACAGTTCATTTCCGGGTCCAATTCAAGGTGCTGGTTTTGACCTTTAAAGCCCTTAACAGTTTGGGCCCGGGGTATTTGAGGGACCGCCTGCTCCCAAGGGTTGCTGCCCGCTTGACGATGACATCTGAGGGGGCCCTGCTCCGGGTGCCGACAATGAGAGAGGCCTGGCTGTCGTGCACTCGGGACAGGGCCTTCTCTGTTGCTGCTCCCAGACTCTGGAATGCTCTCCCAGTGGACATTCGTTCCTCGGACTCCATCACGGCTTTTAGAAAGCTTGTAAAGACTTGGCTTTTTACCCAGGCTTTTACATAATCGTTTTTACTGCTGCTTCTGTGTGTTTTTACTTGTATTGGTTTTATGCCTGTTTTTTATATGTTTTTATATTTTTCAGCTTGATGTTTTTATTGACTTTTTATTGTATGTTTTTAACTTTTGTAAACTGCCTTGGGGTTGTCTTTTAACGAAAGGCAGTGTAGAAATAGCAATAGCACTTACATTTATATACCGCTTTATAGCCGGAGCTCTCTAAGCGGTTTACAATGATTTAGCATATTGCCCCCAACATTCTGAGTACTCATTTTACCGACCTCGGAAGGATGGAAGGCTGAGTCAACCTTGAGCCCCTGGTCAGGATCGAACTTGTAACCTTCTGGTTACAGGGCGGCAGTTTTACCACTGCGCCACCAGGGGCTAGAAATGCAAAAATAAATAAATAAAATAAAAAGTTTGATAACAGTTTGGGAAAGAAATAAGAAATTCTTAGAAAAAAAGGCACCTCTGTGGTTATCTCCGTTAGAAGCTGTTATGTGTAAAGAAGTGAATATGAAAATCAGATGGCCAACTTATAATTAAATGTTGAATAAGTGTGATAATAAATGGGAATTGAAAAAGGAGGAAGAGCTAAAAGATAGAGCGACTAACTGGTTTCAATATTATCAGTCAAACGAGGTTTTAAAAAAGATTTCAAAATAGGCTTTGAAGAGCGGAGATCAAAATTTGAAATAGAGTTATGTGAAAGTGATGTAAAACTAATTACCAAAATGTACAATCTGTTATTATGTGAAGAAACAAGAGATGAAGTGGTAAAATCAACAATGGTAAAGTGGGCACAAGATGTAGGTCATAATATTAACTTAGAGGCCTGGGAGAAGCTATGGAAGAAAGATCTTAAATTTACAGCGTGTTATAATTTAAAATTTTTATTAAAATGATGTACAGGTGGTAATTAACACCTAAGAAACTAGCTTTAATGTACAAAAATGTATCTAATAAGTGTTGGAGATGTAAAGATAGTGAAGGGTCCTTTTACCACATATGGTGGTCCTGCAGGGAGGTAAAGAGGTTTTGGGAAATGATTTATGATGAACTTAAAAAGATTTTTAAATATGTATTTCATAAGAGACCTGAATCCTTTCTGTTGGGCATATTTAATGAAGAAATCTCGAAAGAAAATAGAAATTTATTCCTATATCTTATGACGGCAGCTAGAATGGTTCTTGCTCAGAAATGGAGATCTGCGGAAATTCAAGCAAAAGAAGAATGGCTGATGAAGGCATATGAATATGCAGAAATGGCAAAACTTACTGTATTAGTAAGAGACAGTCATATAGAAAATTTTGTAGAAGATTGGAAACCCTTTTTGCGGTATATGAAAAACAATGTGAATTTGGATTTATTAATAGGGGTTGAAATGTAAAAATAACAATTGGGGAATTTGTTATAGTAATGAAACTAATAGATTACTATGGTGATGAAAACAAGGACTAGGACATAATAACTAGATATATAAATACAAAGAAAATGTTCACATGAGAGCAAATTGGATGTTGTAGTATAACTATGTTGAAAGATCAACTGGAAGTCACATTGATATGTAGAAAACTAATAAAAATAAAGTGCAAAAAAGTGTTTGAATTCTTTGATGTATAAATAACTTTTCCACATAATGAATCCGTATGAGGATTCATTACACACCATCATTTCTTCTGTTCATTTTGACTGTCTTTGGATAGTGTCAACTGTCAACTGCCATGGGCCAACTACACCCTCTCCCACCGGCAAGGCAGTGTGGTACTACTCAATATATGTTCTAGGATTTTTTTCAAGTATTTAAGCTTTATGGTGTATAAAGCCCTATGAGGATTCATTACACACAAAAGAGTCAAAACACCTTGAGAATTCCTAAAATATAAACTGAGTACTCAGTGGCTTACAGGTTGAGGGGTAGTTGGCAGATGGGATGCCTCAAATTTCCTCTGCGCCCTGCAAAGGAGTGGGGTCGAAATGAAGGTGTGTAATGAAGACACCAAAGAATCTAAAGACTTTAAAATTTCCTAAAAAATAAACAGAGTGCCCCAGTGTGTGTGTGTGTGTAGATATGGCAGTTGACAAATGAAAGCTGGAGATCCATTTTATGGTTAAGATAGGGCAACTTCCAATCCCCATTATTTTCTATGGTGGAAATATACAAAATCGATAAAAACTGAAAGAAAATCCTTAAAAATCAACCAAGTGCCCCACTGCATTAAAATTTGGGTGCTTGGTGGCAGCCACGGGGACCTGCTCACCATCCAAATTAGGTGCCCCTAGGATCTTTATAAGTGGTCCAAATTGTTTCAAATCCAAATAGAATCAAATCAAATCCAAATCAAATCTAGAGTGACTCAGAGGGACAGATTTGGACACAAAACAAATCAGGGGTGATTTAATTTGGGCAGAAATCAAATTTTTTAAAATCAATTTGTGTACATCTCTAGTTGCAATTAGGTCATCATCTCTAGTCCTAGCTCAAGCAAAAGAAGTACGGGATAAGGGTATGCACAGATTGTTTGCTGCAATTTGGTGCAAATTCAAACTAAATTCAGACCAAACCATCGGTCCCCAAAACAGTTTGTTTGAACCCACACAGCTGGGCCAGTTGAGTTCGATGAAGCAGTTAAAATCAATGCAAAATGGTTCACAATCAAACCACTTGAACCAGCCCAGTTCACAGAGGACCAGTTCACAATAGAAGTGGTTCTTTACATCCTTAGTAAGGAAAAATGGAGCAATATCATTTCAACATATTTGACATATATGCCAGGATTTTCCATTGTGTGAGGGAGGGGTGAGATTTTTAGCAACCTTCTCTTTCCTCTGAAGCTGACTTTGCCTCCCAAACCTATGTCCCTGAGTGTTGGGGATCCTTCCGACCCTACCACCAGGAAGCATGGGAAGCTGCAGAGGAAAGAGGAGGTCACCAAAAATCCTACCACCTCTCTCTTGTGTAATGGAAAACCCTTGTGTGGGGGTGGTACGCTTGTCTGAACATATTTGAAAACCAATGAAGCAGATTACATGGACATATGTATTTATGTTATGTTTAAGCACAAATATCAATATTATGGAGTTCAGTTGAGTAATAACAGGATTTATAGTGCTGTGCTTTTATTAATTATCAGCTGACCTGCTTGCATTACTACTGTTCTTGTGGACAAGGAAATAAAGCAAAATTGATTTGGTTTCTCCACTTGTTTGGGGGTGGTTTCATTAAGCATCAAGAACAAGGAGTAAAGGTTAGCATACTAATCCCACAGCCAGCTTTAATTTGAATTGCAGGTGACATCCTGGCCAAGGGAAGTGAAAAAGAACTGGAAAGAGTTGCCTAACTGGCATAAATCATTTAATGTCTCATTTTTATAATCTTGTTTTTAAATTTTGCTGTAAACTGACTTGGGATTGTTTTAATGAAAGCTGGTATATAAATTTAATAATAAATAAATAAATAAATAAATAAATAAATAAATAAATAAATAAATAGGGTGGTAGAGGAGGAAGGAACACATACTATTCCTCCTAGCTAGAGCAAGGTTGGGTTGGTTCAGATGAGTGCCGGCCACAAGACACAAGAAGGACAGTGTCATGTCAGGAGTCTGTTGACCTGGCACCATTGGAGGACATCCCAACATGCTGTTATGACATCCTTTAATAGCATCGGGTGTGCATGTGTTCATCCGAGTTGCCCTTGCACACATGCTCCAAACAGAGCTGGAGAAAGCAGCATTTCCTTTGCAAAAAAACCAAATCAACTCACCAAACAAAAACAGAAAACTGGCCTGGTCCAGAGGAAATGTTTCTTCTAACACTCACTGAGAGGACTTTGCACTGGCAGTGTTGGAATCATAGTATCTTTCCCCACCGTTTAGTGACATCAGAATATCGGACAACACTTTTGCCATGAAATGCTTTGGCCTTCTCCTCCTCGTGGGACTCTTGGTTGATCCAGGTAAGAGCTATTGAAGTGTGATGGACAATTTAATGGTATATTGATGAGAAAGTAATGAACAAAATCATTCACACAATCATAAACTGTGTCTGGGAGCTTTGTGTGCTCCCAATTTAGGATGTCCAAATTTTAGGAGTTGGAAGCCTACTCTGGAAAGTGCAGGAGCAGCTTCAGGGGGTGAGCAAGCTTCTCTAATCAACAACATCTAGCCTTTCTCCCCTTTAAACTAACTAACAGGAGAAGGGGAGATTTCAAGGGGCTGGTTCCTCTTTAAGGGATAATTCCTAGTCTGCTTGTGTTATTTGCCAGGGCTAGCACAGTCTCTGTGTGTTATTTGCCAGGGCTAGCAAATTACTGTGTTTTAGTTTGTCCCTGCCTGGAGGGGGTGCGGTCAGCTAGGGCTGGGGAAGGCCCCACATTCCTTTGACCCACATACTGTGTCTCAGTTGGAAGCCTACTGTCTACATAAGAGGTGAAGGCCTGAGCGCATAGTGAACAGAGCATAGCGAGCAGGGATAGCAAACAGGACATTGGAGTTTTGCAGGAGTTTAGCGGGAAGTGTGCGGGGGAGCCTGGAACAAGCCCCTTTGATCACAAGGAGCCCAGTGGAGAAGAGAAGGTAAGTACAAATCCCTCCCTCATATTCCTCAGAAAGGATGTTTGGACAGTTAAATTGCTGACCATTACAACTGAGACCTATCCTTCTAATAAACTATTTCTAAATACTGTAAATTGCCAACAAAAACAGTATGAAGATAGAAGGTCAGCAGGGGAGGGGGCACTTCCCCGTGTATTGCACAGAGTGTAACATATATGACTATTTGCTCCATGGGTGTGTGCTTGGTTCACGGAGCTCCTGGCTCTCAGAGAACAAGTTCGTTCCCTCAAGACCAAGATGGTGGATCTGGAGAAACTCAGAGACACAGAGAAGCATCTGGAAGAGACCTTCAGGGATGTGGTAGAGGCATCTCACTCCAGGGCTGATAGCTCCTCTGCTGTCAGGGAGAATGACGGTCCTGGGCAAGGAGGACATCAGTCTGAGGAAGAGGGAAATGCTCCTTTAGAAGGGACCCCTTCCATGGATGATGAGCCCATATCCTCTCGCATAGTGAACACTCCTCGGGGGGGGGGTGGCTTCCTTGTAGTGGGTGAGTCAATCATTAGAGGTATAGAGAGATGGGTTTGTGACTCGCATGTGGACCGCACGGTGACTTGCCTGCCTTGAGCGACAGTTGCGGACATCACACAGCATCTAGATAGACTGTTAGGCAGTGCTGGGGAGCAGACAGCAGTCGTGGTGCACATTGGCACCAAAGATGTGAAGAAATGTAGTCGGGAGGTCCTGGAAGCCATATTTGGGCTGATAGGTAGCGTATTGCAGTCCAGGACCCCCAAGGTAGCATTCTCAGAAATGCTACCTGTTCCACGCGCAGGTACAGTGAGACAGGCAGAGCTGAGGGGTTTCAATGTGCGTATGAGGCGTTGGTGCTGGGAGAAGGGGTTTAGATTTGTTAGGCCCTGGGATACATTTGGGGGCAAGCAAGGCCTGTGCAAAATGGATGGCCTGCACTTGAATCAAGATGGAACCAGACTGCTGGCATTTAAAATCAGAAAGGTTGCAGAGCAGCTTTTAAAATGACGCCTGGGGAATAGCCGACAGGAGCGGGACAGTATCTGGTTTGGTAAATGCCATCCCTTAAAGTGCAAGGGTGCAGAGGATTCAGGTAAAACAGAAGAGGACAGAGCAGAATGCCATAAAGAGCAAACAGGAGGCTGGGCCAGCTGGGCAAAGAGTCCAAGGAAAGGTAGCATACACCAGGTAAGAGATTCAGCACATAGGTGCTTATATGCCAATGCCAGAAGCCTCCGAACCAAGATGGGTGAGCTGGAGTGCATGGTTGCTAACACAGAAATAGATATAGTGGGCATAACAGAAACATGGTAGAACAGTGAGACACTGTTATCCCTGGATATAAACAAGGACAGGGAGGAGGGGCGCCTTGGATGTGGAGTAGCACTGTATGTTAAAGAAGGGATAGAATCTAACCAGCTAGAAAAGCTAGGTGGACCGGAGTCCTCCACAGAAACCCTGTGGGTAACAATACAAGGCCTGAAAGGAAATGTGCTACTGGGGATGTGCTATTGCTCTCTGGATCAAAATGCTGACAGTGACTGGGAGTTGCAGCAAGAAATCAGGGAGGCTTCAAGGAGAGGCAGGGCAGTAATAATGGGTGACTTCAATAACCCACACATAGACTGGGTAAATTCACAGTCAGGTCAGGACAAAGAGGTCAAATTTCTAGATATGTTGAATGACTGTGCCCTAGAACAGTTGGTCTTGGAACCAACCAGAGAGAAGGTGACCTTGGACTTAATCGTGAGTGGCACCCAGGACCTGGTGTGGGATGTCAGGGTCATTGACCCTTTAGGGAACAGTGCCCATAGTGTGATAAAATTCAGCATACATGTGGAAAGAGAATCACCAAAGGAGTGTAACACAGAGACTTTGAATTTCAGAAAAAGAAAGTTCTCCCAAATGAGGAGTATGGTGAGAAGAAAGCTGATCTCTCCAAACTAGAGGAGTAGGCAAGAAAATGGCAATTGCGCTTCAATATTGGCAAGTGTAAAGTGATGCACATTGGGACAAAAGAATCCCAACTTCAAATATACGCTGATGGGATCTGAGCTGTTGCTGATTGACCAGGAGAGGGATCTTGGAAGTGTGGTGGAGAGCTCATTGAAAGTGTCAATTCAATGTGCGGCAGCTGTGAAAAAGGCTAGTTCCATGTTAGGGATCATTAGGAAGGGGACTGGAAATAAAACTGCTAATATTATAATGCCCTTATACAAAACTATGGTGTGGCCACACCTGGAGTACTGTGTACAATTCTGGTCACCACATCTCAAAAAGGACATTGTAGAACTGCTAAAGGTGCAGAAGAGGGCAAGCAAGATGATCAGGGGCCTAGAGCAATTTCCTTATGAGGCAAGGCTACAACACCTGGGGCTTTTTAGTTTAGAAAAAAAGACAACTGTGGGGAGAAATGATAGAGGTCTATAAAATCATGTATGGTGTGAAGAAAGTGGATAGAGAGAAATTCTTCTCCCTCTCACATAACACTAGAACCAGGGGTCATCCCATGAAATAAATTTACGGGAAATCTAGGACCATCAAACGGAAGTATTTTTTCACACAACACATAATCAACTTGTGGAATTCTCTGCAACAATATGTGGTGACAGCCAACAACCTGTATGGCTTTAAGAGGGGTTTGGATGATTTCATGGAGGAGAGGTCTATCAATGGTTACTAGTCAGAGGGCTATAGGCCACCTCCAGCCTCAAAGGCAGGATGCCTCTGAGTACCAGTTGCAGGGGAGTAACAGCAGGAGAGAGGGCATGCCCTCAAATCCTGCCTGTAGGCTTCCAGTGTCATCTGGTGGGCCAGTGTGTGAAACAGGATGCTGGACTAGATGAGCCTTGGACCTGATCCAGCAGGGCTGTTCTTATGTTCTTATATATGTGGGCTGGGCTCTTTTAGCCCACTTTCCAGAGGTCAGAAGAATAGCCTCTACTTCTGAAAGGTTGCTGACCCCTGGTCTAGGGGAGGATTACAAATAGGAGTGGAGTCAGACTTCTCAAGGGAGATTCTATTTGTATAAAATGCTTGCCTGCTATAGCAGGTGATGGGCAGCAAGTGGTGTTGTTTATCCATCTCAAGAGCTCCAGCACCACCCTTCTGATGCAAATCATGCCACCCACACCTTTGATTTCTGATATATTTAGGCAGGAGCTTGGCATCCCTCAGGCCCTCCTCTGCCTTCCTGGGAACAAGTACTGTGCAGCCGGCTTCTCTCAGGCAGCTCCTTCTGCACTCTCAACATGCCAGCAAAGCCCATGTATGGCCAAAGCCCCACAAAAAACGACAACACATCTGTGTCCTGATCTACCAGCAACACTGTTGGAAAGACAATTCTGACACAGTGTACAGGTGTTCCAGACCAGCCTGGCCAATCATGCCTCATCGTCATGACAACAAGGGTTGGACTCTTCCTAACCCACATCAGGAGCTCTCCTAGAGAAATCGATCCATCAGGCTGGACTTGGCAAATGCTGATACGTTCTTGGGATCCACCTCTTCCTAATTCCCTCAGGCTCTTTTGAAAGCCACATTTGGCTAAATGGATGTGGATGTGCTTTTTAGACTTTTATCTTTTAATATATCTGGAAACCTTCACTTTCTATGGTTGTGCGATGTATTTCTGTCACAGAAGTGAATGCAATGCCATTGGTTGATTATGCATTTCTTTTACGTTTGTATCGTATTTAAAATTGCCAGCATTCTGACTAAAGCTGTGAAGCCTTCGGGGAACATAACTTTGGGTGGCACAGAGTACTTCCAAGGGTAGGGGAGATCAGTGGAAATGGTTCCTCCCCCATCCATGAGCGCCCAGGCTGCTGAAGTGGGAACATGCCTACTGCATATGCATGGCTTATTTGCTTCTATGGGTGCAGCTTTAGTCAGGATGTCTGCCACTGTCATTGGTTTTTAACACTCTCAGATGTTTTGGCAAATCAGGAAGTTTGAAATTCACCTCAAAGTCCACTTATACTTAACTAGAGGGGACTTGAGTCTAAATGAACAAAAACGTGTCTACTTGCAAATGTCCAATGGGAAAGTTTTTCTCTTTTTTACAGGTCGCCCAAAAAAGGTTCGCACAAAAAAAGATTGTGCAAAAGTTGGTGCTTCATGCAGAACTTACTGTGGCGAAGATGATATTTTCTATGGCTTGTGTGCACCTAAAGTTGTCTGTTGTAAAAGGTAAATGCTAAATCCTAAAGGTGACAATGAAGGGTAAGCAATACTGTGGAAACAAAATTTAAGTTTGTTGTTTGCGCCTTCTTCTGCATGACCCCCACCGCACATTAAGGTCATCTGAGAAGGTTTGTCTCAAGTTCCCACCAGCTCGTCCTGTGGAGACTCGGAGGCGGGCCTTCTCTATAGCTGCCCCGGGGCTGTGGAATGCACTCCCTGCAGAAATCCGTAATTTGAATTCTCTATTAGCCTTCAGGAGAGCCCTTAAAACATATTTGTTTAGCCTGGCTTTCCAGGGTTTTAAAATCGGTTTTAATATTTTATGCCGGTTTCAGGGTTTTTAATTACTGCAATTGTTTAATTCTTGTCTTAACATGTTTTAAAATTCTTAACTGTTGTCATATTGTTTTAATTTTTTTTTAGCTCTTTATTGTTTTAGTGGTTTGTTTTTAATTGTAAACTGCCTTGAGCTATTTTGGAAGGGCAGTATACAAATCAAATCAAATCAAATCAAATCAATCAATCAATAATAAGTCGCATGTATGTGCCTGTGTGTTGCCATTGAGAAGGCTTGTAGATGCCTCTACAAAAAAATGAACACATGCACTACTGCAGGCTTTCTTAACCTTGGGCCCCCAGACGTTGCTGGCCTACAACTCCCATTATCCCCAGCCACCAGGGCCATTTTCTGGGGATGGTGGTAGTTGTAGGAAAACAACATCTGGAGGCCCAAGGTTAAGAAACCCTGCACTACTGCATTGGTTCCCAAACTGTGGTCTTCCAGATGTTGCTGAAGTATACCTCCCATCGCACCCCAGCCACAATTTGTTATGGCTGAGGATGATGGGAATTGTAGTTCAGCAAAATCTGGAGGACCACAGGCCAGAAACCCCTGCAGTAGAGCATACATGGTTGCAAAAATGGGTAATGCAAGGAGAGTGTGTGGACAGGTTTTGCTCAATTCACAGACCACCTTAGCCAAATTACTGCTGGTTTTGGACAAGTTAAGAAAGGTGTCAGTTGTGTTGATTCTGTTGATTTTCTCAGTGGAGAACCAGGTTTTTGGCAGCAATCATGAATTGTTCTTTGCTAATCAGGGTTCATCTTGGTTTGTAACTGGATGGGTGAAGACATGTGAGCACTATCTGTTATAAGATATTCACCATAGGAGATGCGGTTGTAGCTCAGTAGTAGCGCATCTGCTTGTGTGGAGAAGGTCCCAGGTATCTCCAGGTACTGCCTGAAACCTTGAAAAGCCACTGTCAGTCAATAGTCTGAACTTAGTATAAGGCAGTTTCCTATGCAACTATGGAAGGATCCTATCAAAGCAGAAAAAGCTAAGGTGGAAGTTTGTCTCCCAGCTTCAGTCAGGGAGAAGATAAGATTGTAAAGTAATAACTTTGGGTGCTGCAGACTGGACTGTGGCATTTGGCTTAGCAAACAGACAGATGGTTCAGGGAAACGTGTGTGTGTGTGTGTGTGTGTGTGTGTGTGTGTGTGTGTGTACACAGGTGTGGAAACACATATTCATGTTGCTGGGGAGAACAACTTCTTGGCCCAATTAATGAAACATTCCCTCTATATGGAAACTTTTACAACCCTCCAATGTTTGGTCTTTCTGATTTCGGTGGGAGATTTTTTGTGCGTGTGCTAAAGAGCAGCTGTGCAGTAAGGGATCTGGATAAGGTGGGGGGGAAAGGGGACTTCGGACTGTGTTAAGGACATGGGATTGAATTTAGATTGTAGTGTGTATATGTGTGTGCGTGTGCGTGTGTGTGTGTGTGCGCGTACACCACATGGCTGCTCTTTTCTCCAGTGGGAAAGAATAGATCCCATGGCTTTTCCATTTGGACCAAAATAAGGTATGTGGAGAGAGCCAGGCAGAAGCCACGATTTAAGGCAGTAATGAGGAAATGGAAGCAGAAGCTGGGGAAGAGCCCTCTCACCAGACGCAAGGGGCTCAAAGGAGAAAGCTCTTAGGCCAGGGTGCTACAGGGCCATCCGCTGCAACCCTTTTGCTTCAGACACGTTGCTAGGGTCTCACCTCCCAGCAGCCTCTGTTGGCTCCCTAATTCAGCTGGCCTACGAGCTTTTTGGCCTCTCTTCTTCAAGGTCTATATTTTCTGTTTCTGCAGAGATCCAGTAGCACTTTGTAAAAAGCAGGGAGGCAGATGCACCAGGTCGACATGTGCGGAAAGTGAAAGTTTCCTTGGGAAATGTGCAGATGAGTATCCCTGCTGCAGAAGGTGAGCCCAAAGCCTGACTGGTAACACTGCAGGAAGAAAGAACGAAAATATTGTTTCTAATGTAAAGCCTCTCCACAGGCCTTTACGATTTTGGCTTCAGGCCAAGCTGTGTCTCCGAGCCAGGAGTGAAGGGTTTCCAGCACCCTCACCTCCCAAAGCTGCTTGCCTTTCCTCATCCTTTGTTTGCCTTCCAGGCTTACTCCAGAGTCTGGTTACAGCAGCCTCATCACTGACCT
This sequence comes from Hemicordylus capensis, assembly GCF_027244095.1. NCBI lineage: Eukaryota > Metazoa > Chordata > Lepidosauria > Squamata > Cordylidae > Hemicordylus > Hemicordylus capensis. The sequence continues at coordinate 448,804,856 of NC_069657.1, forward strand.
TGCTGTCCTTATATAGCATACCCTGGGTTCCCGACCCCATCCCTTCCTCTCTCCTTATCTCCAGAGCAGTGACATCGCGAGCTTACAGGCGGCCGGAGGACAACGTGCAGCCAGGAGCGCCCCCCCCCCTTTTCCCATCGCATGTGCAAAGTGCACTCATGCCTCAAGCCACAGCCCCTGCATCTGATACCAGATGCAAGGAGGGGAGGCAATTAACTGCTGTACAGAACTCACTGGGAAACCTGCCGCCACCACCTCCTCCCTGCCAGCATGGTCAGGCTCTTTGGGTGGGTGCTGCTTCAGCCACTTTGCAGCCAGCCCAGCAGCCCACTGGATACAGGAAGGGGCAAAGTAGCACCCTGAGCAAGGGAGAGCCTTGTGAGGCCCCGCCAAACCTCCAGGCCTGGGGACAATTGTCCCTTCTGGTTCAATTGATGCTACACCCCAGAGGTGCACCTAGGTAATTTTGGAGCCTGGATCTAAAAGCCTTTGGATCCGCCCCCCCCCCCACACACATGCAAGTTAAACATTATTTTTTATCACATAGGTTAGTGATGGCACAAACCATACCACCGAGAACAGACTAAAGAGGATTTGGGGGCCAGAAGACTTGAGATAATGTTGCCACGTTTCCATTGGTTTAAGTTACTGCTGTGTGAGAATCATAATATCCCATTACTGGGAAGGTGCATCACCAGTGGGTAAAGCTCCCTGGTACCAGAATGGTGAAATATGCCTCAAAGATGGTAGTGGGTCTACTGCACTCTATAACTCTTGTGATGGGTCCACCACCACCCTCCACAAATTTCTTGGAAATAATCTTTCTTTCCTCTCATATTAGAGAAATGGAGTCTGAGCAACTCCTTCCCCTGAAAGCAGTCTCTCCACCAGCCGCCACCCTCCCCCCCCAAAAAAACAGCTCACTGCCTCCCACCCTTTACTTACCCGTTCCCAGGGCAAAAAGGAGCAGGCGAACCTTCTCTCCTCTGTTCTGTTTAGATTGACGTGGCAGTATGCTGCCTACTGCCCAAGATTAGCTTCCTCTCTCCCCATAGTCAAGGCTATGGTGCAGTGGCTTCTGGGTACATGTAGTCTCCAATAGTAATTCAGTGCAATTCCTTAATGACTTGCCTCAGATGTAACAGCCTTGTGGGGTGACCAGGAGTCCTCTTTTCTCCTGGAGAATACTCCAATTTTCCAGGGCTATCCAGGATTTGTCCAGTTGGCTCCTTTGCCCAGGATTTCAAATCTGAGGGTCACGAAGGGGCTTTACCTGACTCATAAGAACAGCCCTGCTGGATCAGGCCCAAGGCCCATCTAGTCCAGCATCCTGTTTTGCACCAGATGCCACTGGAAGCCACAGGCAGGAACTGAGGGCATGCCCTCTCTCCTGCTGTTACTCCTCCTCTGTAACTGGTACTCAGAGGCATCCTGCCTTTGAGGCTGGAGGTAGCCTGTAGCCCTCCGACTCCTAGCCGATGGTAGACCTCTCCTCCATGAAGTTATCCAAACCCCTCTTAAAGCCATCCAAGTTGACTTTAAGGTTAAGCCATCCAGGTTGACTCCTCTGAGATGGTTGGGGCAATGGCAGTCAGGGAGACAGAAGCCAACAGTCTTTCGATGCTGCTACAGGAGTAAGAAACTGCTATAGCGTTTACTTAGAGATGGTTTACTAGTTTCTTATCTCACCCAAATGCATTTGCGGATTTACAGTTGCAGGAACCTGAGAGCTTTAACTCCTTCACCTCTTCAGCATATGCTGGGTTCAGATATTTTAGCTTCCTTGTTTTCCTTTGCAGGTCTAAGCAGTCAACTGCTAGACAACTTTTGTTTTTACATCCATCTTTGGGTACCGCACCACCATCACCAGCAATATCCACAATTGACTTGCTGATGCTGAATAATCCGCACACCCACCAAAGATGACTGGGGAACAAATACAGAAACATGGATGCTTCAGACGTTCAACTTGCCTGATTGCAATGGTTTTTCTTTCATTGCTTGGATATGGTGATTAATAGGCATTCTTTTGCATCACATCTTTATTGTCATGCTAACTTTATGGATCCCGGTGGGGCCTGTTATAATAATCCAGTTGCTAATATGCTAATATTTCACAAATGGAAAATTTACTCACTGAATTTCTGTATCTTGTGCCAATAAATCATAGATGTCAACAAAGTTAAACTGTCTAATATTTATTGCTAGGTGAAAGTCTGAGTATTTTGATGGTTGTGTAGTATATCATCTGCAGCATCCAAGCTGGATTGCCCAAGTCATCACCCCCAAGGCTTAAAGCTCTTGAGTAGGTGATCTGAAAATGAGAAACAATCTGAGATAACAAGAGATAACCTGTACAGAAAACCCCCCACAGAAAATATACCTCCCACACCCAAACAAAAAATGAGGCCCTATTTAAGGAAAACTAAAGGGGACAAAGTGGGTACCAAAAAGAAACCACTTACCCCACATTGTCCAGAAGATCTTCTGCCCCACACACTGGTGAGGGAAAAAAAAGAAGCTTTCCATCCTGACCATTTGCTGGCTGGCAGCAGGCGGGCACAGCCGGGGTGAAGGGAGGGCAGAATGAACAACCTTCCAGCTGCCCACCCACCCAAGCAAACAAATTAAAATAACCACTGAATAAAATAAAATTAAAAGCTGGTGGGAGGGAAAGTGGACACAGGGAAGGCACTGCTTGTTGCATGTGCAGGACTTTGCACTGTCTCATGTCTTAATGACAGAGGGGGACAGACAAGTGAGTCACAGGGCTAGAGAGATCAAGACATTGGTCTAGGGATGTGCATAAAACCGGTTCTCCCGGTTCGGGTCCGAACCGGGTCCGGACCGGACCGGGGTGGTTCGGTTTTGGTTTTGCCAGACCACCCCCCGGTCCGGTTCGGATCCGAATCGGTTCGGATCCGAACCGAACCGGTTCGGATCACAAAAAGTGGCTGGTTTTGAAGGGGACATTGTGTTCTACCTGCCACCCAAATTTCAAGTCGATTGGACCTTCCTCTGATTTTTTACAATTTTTTTTCAAAAAATAAATTTTTGCCCATAACTCACAATGTGGAGCCCTTAGGGGCAAAAAGCTGGGGTGGGTGGTAGCCACCCATGGGTGTCCTCCACCCCAAAAATCCCAAGGCAATTGGTGGCTCCTAGTATTATTGGTGAATTTCTGAAGAAATTTTTTTTCCATTGGCTAGAATGGGGGTTTGGGGCTGCCCCAGACCCACCTCTGTGGGGTGGCAGCACCCCCAAAGTGGGTCCGGGGCCATGGCAAAAATGCCCTCAGTCCCTCCCAGCAATCCCCGTAGAGATAGGAGTGATGGTTCTGTTGTTTTTCTGAGGTATTCTGAGTGTAGATTCTATGATAGCTTATGAGATTTCCAATGAGACACCATGAATCCACTCTCATTTGCTATCACAGAATCCACACTCACTCAGAACACCTCAGAAAAACAACAGAACCATCACTCCTATCTCTACGGGGATTGCTGGGAGGGACTGAGGGCATTTTTGCCATGGCCCCGGACCCACTTTGGCAGTGCTGCCACCCCACAGAGGCGGGTCTGGGGCAGCCCCGAACCCCCATTCTAGCCAATGGAAAAAAAATTTTCTTCAGAAATTCACCAATAATACTAGGAGCAACCCAACAATTGCCACCCCATCTTTTTGGCCCCTCTCTCTGGGCGCCCTAACACGTAACACCTAGTCAGTCCATCTTAATGCCTACCTACTACCACCACTCCTATCCAAGCAAGTAAGAGGAGGACGCTCAGAGAGACAACACCCACTCTCTGATCTAACAAAAAGGCCACTGCTGTGCTGCCTGCCAGCACAGCAGCAGCAGCGGAGCAGCACACTAAGCACAAGAGCAGCACACACAGAGAAGAAGCAGGAGGCGGAGCAGCAGAGCAGCAGACCTGCCGCTCTGCATGATGGGTGACGTGATGCCCAAAGAAACCACCGCCTCACTCAGTGCCTGCCAGTGACTAGGCCCGACAGACAGAAGCCAGCCAACCTGCTCTGCTCTGCTCTGATGCTCCCCATGGATGATGCACACACACCCTACATCTGCATCCCAATGACCAGACCAGACCAGACCAAGTGCGCAGAGTCAGCACAGGCCAGCAGCCACCAGCCCAGCAACAACAACAGCTACTACTGCTACCACCACAACCAGTGTTGCCGCTACAATAACATTCCCAGTCCAGTCACGCGCGCCACAGCCTGAGCCTAGCACACAGCCAACAGCTGCTGCCAGCCAGTGCCTGGCAAGCCCAGCCAACATGAGGAGGAGAGAGCTAAGTAGACGGCGCACGCACATCACCAACCCATCACGACGGCGCAACTGCAAGGGGAGAGGGCACAATTACAGGCAGGAGGAGGAGGAGGAGGCAAGGCAATCCTAGCACAGATTTGAAAGTTTAAAATCCACCAGGACATCTTCTAGAATCTAGACTTCTGTTTTTTCTACCACCAGCTGTAGTGTCTAGTTAGTCAGTGTGCTGTGCAGCTGAGCTGCGTGTGAGGAAGGATGATTGTAGCTAGTTCTTTAGTTTCAGCAGACTGAGCATTGAGCATGGGCAGTGGCCTTGGGAAGCAACACAATTACACGACACTCACCTGCTGCTGCTGGTTCTAGAAGTTGCCTCTTCTCGTCTTTTCACCTCTTCGTGTGTGTGTGTGTGTGTGTGTGTGTGTGTGTGTGTGTGTGCAGTGAGTGCATGCCTTTTGCCTTGCTGGAAAGAAATGCTTCTCTGGTCCACCACCACATATCTGCTCAAGGACACAGAGGCCCAAGGCAGAGGTGGTGGCACCAGTGTGAGTGCATGTGTGCTGGTGGTGTTTGCCACCACAGGTGTTTTGTGTGTGTATGTGTGCGCTGCTAGCTAGGAGGGGGGAGGGAGGCAGGGAGGGAGGCAGGGAGGCAGGGGGGAGGAAAGGGGAGGGGGAGAGGGATGTAGAGGGGATTGAAGGGGGGAGGGTCCGGCTCAGAGTTGGTCAGCCACATATTTGTGCACACACGTGCTCACGTGTGTGCTTCGGTGGGAGAGACCAGACTCTCATCATCTGCCAGACCGGGGTTGGGGGCAGGTGAGGCGGTGGTGGGCTGGAAGGGAGGGAGGATGGAAGGTGGTGAAGAGGAAGGGGAGAGGATGAGAGGGGAAGGATGGAGGGAGGCATGGGGGGGAGGGAGTTGGGGGGAGGAAAAAAAACATGTAGACTGACACACACTACACACAGAAAGCATCCACACACAGAGACAGTGCTAGGCATCCATTCACACAGACAGACAGACAGACAGACACACAACAGGAAGAGACAGACTGAGCCTGCACCACACACACACACACACAGACCCAATTCCCCCCCTGCACAGTTATCAATCAATATGTTGTGTTGGCAGCCAGTTCATTGCTATTCTGATGGTTTTGGGTTTTTTGCCATCAGCCAACATCAACAGTGACCACAATCAAGATGAACATAAGATGATAATAATTCATTCGTTTCATTTGAAAAAATCACCCAGTCATTTTCTCCATGTAAACCAAGCCCCCCACACATGATTTCTGGCAACATTTTCAATAAAATCAATTCATTTGGCATTCATCATTTTGTTCTCCCTCTGTCACCTTTTTTTCTTTCTTTTGCATAATTTTGAGGCTTGATTTTGACATGGGGTTTTTAAAGAAAAAATTATTTACATGTTTATTTACATACAGTATTTACATATCTACACTGCATTTTAGAACGTATACCCGCCGCTGCCGCTAAGTCTAGTACTCCGTGGGCTGTGCTACTTTGGGGGTGTGTGCCGTGCCCATGCCAGGTCCCCAAATGCTGACAGGTGGATAGATAAAGGGCCTGTGCTGGTCAGCATTGGGTTTCTTTTTAGGTGGGCGTGGGCATTGTAAACATCTGGCCAGTCGCAGCACTACAACTACTACTACAACTGCATCTCTGTGTGGGCACACTACACGCTGCGACTGGCTGGCACGGCTCAGCATCTGTCATGTCAGCTCAGCTAGAGGTGGAAGGGGGGAGGGTAGGGATAAGCACAGAGGTCGAGCCAGGCAGGTGACCAACCATGGGGCAACCCACGGTAATCACTCGCCCATCTCAAACTGCAGCTTGGGGTAGCCCAACAGGGGGAGGTTCACCTTAAGGAAGACCAGCTGCTCCACCAGACCAGGGTCCAAGCGGGAGCGAGAGGGTGTCACCACGTCCCCGGCACGTGAAAACACCCGCTCACTCTGGACACTGGTTGGGGGGCAGGAGAGGAGGCGCACAGCCACCACCGCCAGGTCCGGCCAGACTTGGCGGCGGCTCGCCCAGAACTGTGCGCAGTCCACGCCGTCTCCCTCCACAGGCTCCTCCAAGTACTGCGCAACGCATTGCTCAGCACTGGAGGGGGGCCTGGCAGGTCGAGCCTCCCGCATACCAGGCATGGCGCCATAGCAGAACCGCTGAAACCACTGGGCGGATCTCGAGTCGGTAGCAAATGGCTGCTGCGATGGCGCCGACTGGGATGCCGCGCTGCTGGACTGGGAAGAGGGAGGGGAAGGGGAAGCTGACGCCGGCTGGCCGCCCATGATGCTGCTGGGTGTGGGTTGGGCCGCGAGGGCTGCCCCCGCACCACTACCAACACCCTGGTCTCTGCGGGCCCTAGCGGCCTCCTCCTCCCTAACCTTCTCGACCAGGATGCCCTTCCACCTGGGCAAGTTGTCGGCACTCACGGCATTGCCCTTGAGGGCTGGGTGACAGAGACAAGCGAGGACATACTCCTCCCTGTCTCCCAGCACATCAACGAGCCGCTTGTCAACCCCAGACCTCAGCCTCCCAGCCAGAGCACAACCCTCTGGCGTGGTCAGAGAGATATGGAGTCCACCCATCAGCTTCTCGAGACCAACAGCTGTGGGCAGCGCCTGGCTCAAGGGAGTGGTGTCGCCACACAAGCCCTTCGTGGCAAGCTGGAAGGGCTCGAGTGCCGACACCGCCTCGGACATCTGCTTCCACTCTGCGTTCGAGAAGTCGCAGACATCCAAGGACTCGTCCCTCGCCAGGGCGACAAGGGCTCTCTCCTGCTCCAACAGGCGCTGGAACAGGAGGAAGGTGGAGTTCCACCGCGTCTCCACATCCGTAGGGATGAGATGGCGAGGAAGGCCAAGGTCATCCTGCTTCTGGCGAAGCAGTCTCCTGGACTTCTCGCTGCGGTGGAAGTGGGCGGCCAGCTTGCGGGACTTATCCACAAGCGTGGCCGTGGCAGCAACAGCAGCTGGGATGGGGCGGGCCCCCTTCTCCCGGGACGCCTTCAGCTCCTTAAGGCCAAGGGCGTCCCTGACGGTCAGATGGAGCGTGTGTGCCATACACCGTATGTTCACACAGTCCATGACTGGCTCGACAGCGGCGGTAACGTTGGCTCCATTGTCGGTGACAATGAAGCCGCGGGAGAGGTGTGGACACCCGCCAATCCACTCCTCTATCTGGCGGTCGAGTACGGCCGCCACCTCCTCCGCGGTGTGCCTCGTGTCCATCGTCTCCACGTGCAGGACGGCCCACCTGTGCCGTAGTGCAGCGGGAGCCGCGCCGGACCCGGAAGCATCGCCCGCGGAGGTCCCCTCACTCTCCGGTCCCCACCAGTGGGCAGTGAGGGCCAGGAAAGAAGCGTGCATCCCACTGACACTGGTCCAGAGGTCAGTCGTGAAATGCACGCTTGTCCCTGCCAGAGCTGCACGCAGCTCGGCCGACACGAGCTCCCTGCACCGGCGGTACAGGGAGGGGACCACGTTCCGGCTGAACGTCGTCCTTGAGGGGATGACGTATTCGGGAGCCAGGTATTGGAGAATCCGGCGGAAGCCGTTGTTCTCAACCACCTGAAACGGCTGGTCATCTGTGGAAATCATCTCCCCTATGAGGCGGGTGAGGTGATGATGGTCCACGCGAACAATACGCTGGCTGCCCGAGGACTGCGTCCACCGCTGGACGGGCAGTGTAGCCTGCCTGCTGGCTGGCACACTGCCGCTGCCCGCCCTAGTGGCAGATGCACAAGGCGCACTAGCGCTGCCAGCCTGTCCCCTGAGACCTGGGTGGTGACGCTCTAGGTGTCTCCACATAGGCGTCGTACCCAGGTGCGCAGGGTCCCTTCCACGGCTGACAAGCATCCTGCAGTGGACACAGCGGGCGTGGAATGGGCCATCTTGAGGGACCTCAAAATGCACCCATGCACCACTGCCCTTGGCCTCCTGCGCCCTGGGCACCGTCCTAGGCCGTTTCTCGCAGGGTGGCTGCAGTCCTGGGGGGGGGGCGGCCGCCGCTGCCTGCCCACTGCTGCCACCCAACCCGCCCCTTCCGCCCTCCACAGCGGAGGAAGGGCCCGGCTCAACTGGCATCGGAGAGGCAGGCCTCTCCTCCACCACCTCGCCAGACCGCTCCCCACCAGAGTGTCGGGCTTCACGAGGGGGGGCCCCACTGAGCGGCGAAAGGATAGGGGGAAGGGGCCCCAGAGGGAGGGAGAACCTGGCTGCATCGCTGCCAGCCGCACGGTCCTCACTGCCCTCTACCTGCTCTTCCAACTCCACAGTCTCCTCCACCTCAACAACTGGCGGTAGCTCAGCAGCACCTGGTGCCGCCGGCGAGGAGGGACCCGCCACAGCCCTAACGGTGCCTCTGCCTCTGCCGCGATTGGCGGCAGCAGGCGTGGGGAACTGAATCCTGCGCACCAAAGATGGGGCCGGAGCAAATAATTCTCCAATGGGGAGAACTGGGGTGTCCTCAGGCTCCCTGCGTCCTCTCCCTCCCCGTGCCGCAGGCGCACCCCGCACCTGGCCTCTCCCACCTCTGCCTGCCAGCCTTGAGCGAGCCCTGCCCGCCACACGGCGCTCAGACATGCTGCTAGGTCAGAAGGAGGGAGACTTTAGGAGGAAGGCCAGAGACAGGGTCAAAAAAATAATTTCGAGGGGCTTAGGGGCCAAAAAAAAGGCAGCTGATTTGGAGACAGCGGGGGGGGGGTTGTTTTTAAAAAAGGAAGCCAATTGGGGGGGGAAAGGAAGACTTTTTGATGGGTGGGGGAAGCCAATTGAAGTGAGGGGGAGGGTGTCCTTTTAGAATTTGGGACTCGGGAGTCAACCAAGCCAATTGGGGAGATGGGTCTGGGAGGGTTTTTTTAAAAAATAGGGGGTTAAAGGGTGGACCCCTGGTGTGGGTGGCACGGGCAGTTGGGTGGAGTAGTTGTGGTGTGGGTGGCAAGTTTTTAAGTTTTTTTGGGGGGAGAGTGGATGGGGGGAGGGCACAGCACCTACCGGGGGTGGGGGAGGGACGCAGTCAACGCTTGGGAACCTGCAGATCAAAGGAGGAAAGCCTTATTTAGTGAACTGGAACACAAAGTGTGGGTTCTGGGGGGTGGTTCTCAAGTAATGCTCCTGTGGGGGGAGCATCAAACTCAATGCAGCCTATTTAGTGACTCTAAATTGCACACAACCAAAACCAGAACCCAGTCACACCTAAACAGAGGTTGAACCCACCCACTCTGTGACTCTGCCCGCCCAATGCCATGGCAAGCAAGCAGCAGCAAACACTTGATGGCAGCATCATGGATTGAACATCATCATCATATGTGTTGGCCCAGCAGGTAGTGGCAGCATCAGAACCCAGGACCCCACTCAGACTGCCCCAGAGGCAAGGAAGCACTCTGGCATGGCATTGGCCCAGCATGTAGTGGCAGCATCCGATCCCCTGACCCCACTCAGACTGCCCCAGAGGCAAGGAAGCACTCTGGCATGGCATTGGCCCAGCATGTAGTGGCAGCATCCGATCCCCTGACCCCACTCAGACTGCCCCAGAGGCAAGGAAACACTCTGGCATGGCATTGGCCCAGCATGTAGTGGCAGCATCCGATCCCCTGACCCCACTCAGACTGTCCCAGAGGCAAGGAAACACTCTGGAAGAAGGCACCTGTTCAAAAACCACCTGCAAGACGCATGCAATGCAACGCAACACACAGCAGCAGCAATTTCTTTATTGGGCATGAAGACACAAGTTGCAACGGTACATCTCCTCTCCCTCCTCCCCACACCCAAATGCATTTCAAGATAGGGGTGTCCCTATTTAAAACCGCCAGCTAGGGAGAGAAAGGGGGCAACAAAAGGTGCACAATTGCACACGCACTAACCCCTCTTCTTCCGGTCCTTCTCCTGCCGCTCACTGCTGGTCACGGATGCGCCGCCAACAGCCAACCCCCTGGGCTGGGACACAACAGGGCGGCCGCACGAGGCACAGGCAACCGGGGTAGTTCAACGATGGAGGGGCAGAAGTGAGGAGACCACACTATTTATGTGTTGTTGCTCAACTCACCCCCAAGCAGAGACAAATGAAATAAAACAACTTTCAAAAGAAAAATAACCGATGGCGGGGACCTCCAGGTGAGGTCGGAGGTAGGATACTGTGTGGCTGCAGCTGTGGGAGGAAGAAGAAGTGAAGGGATGAGGAGAGAGAAAGAGAGAGAGAGAGGAAGAAGAGAGGAGGAGCTGTAATGTAGCAGCAGGGAGGGGGATTCGGGTGTGGGAGGCAGCAGCAGCGGTGACGGTCCCAAGAGGGGGAGAGACCAACAGAGGGTGTTTGGGGGGTGGAGTGTGTTTCAGGGGGTCTGGGGTATGTAGCGGGGAGTCGGGGGGCAAGAGGGGGGGAGACCAGAGGGTGTTTGGGAGGTGGAGTGTGTTTCAGGGGGTCTGGGGTATGTAGCGGGGAGTCGGGGGGCAAGAGGGGGAGAGACCAGAGGGTGTTTGGGAGGTGGAGTGTGTTTCAGGGGGTCTGGGGTATGTAGCGGGGAGTCAGGGGGGCAAGAGGGGGAGAGACCAACAGAGGGTGTTTGGGAGGTGGAGTGTGTTTCAGGGGGTCTGGGGTATGTAGCGGGGAGTCAGGGGGGCAAGAGGGGGAGAGACCAGAGGGCAGGGTGTGTTTTGGGGGGATTAGTATGCGTCAAGGGGGATGAATCTGGGTGGGAGGGGGCAGGCAGGGCAGGAGTGGAGGAGGAGGAGGTGGCAGTGGGGGGAGTGGGTTTCTGGAGGGGAGGGAGGGGGGAAGCTGGGAGCAGAGGGCCACACAGAGAGGGGAACAATCAATGAATCAATCAAAGCAAACCAAACAATATGAAAAAAAGTCCAAAAAAAAAAAAACACCTGGGAACAATGGGCAGAAAGTCTGGGGAGGGGGGAGAGGAACCAACAACAACCAGCAGGGAGGAATGGGACACACACACAGCAAAACCAGAACCAAAAGAAGCTAATTGATTTCACACAAAAAACCAAAGTAACTAAGACAGGACTCAACAGGCAGCAGCAGCAGCACCAGGGAGGATGGGGAACAACACTCAGTCTGGGTGGGAGGGGGCAGGCAGGGCAGGAGTGGAGGAGGAGGAGGTGGCAGTGGGGGGAGTGGGTTTCTGGAGGGGAGGGAGGGGGGAAGCTAGGAGCAGGACCACACAGGGGAACAATCAAATTTGAATCAGAACAATCTATACACAAAGTAAAAAAAAGGAAACCAAAGGGCAGCCAGAAAGTCTCAGGGCGGGGGGGGGGGTAACAACTACCAGGGGGAGGGACTGGGGGAGTGGGTGGGACACACACAGGGAGCAAAACCAAAACCAGAACCTAATTCCACAAAGAAATCCAAAGAATGCAAGGCTCAACAGGCAGCAGCAGAGGAGGGAAACAATCTTATCTGGGTGGGAGGGAGGGAGGGAGGGAGGGGGGAAGCTAGGAGCAGGGCCAGAGGGGAACAAATTAACAATCAAAATCAGAACACAAGGAATCAAATTGCAGCAATAATATAAACTAAATCCTCAGAAACACAACTCAGACAGGCAGCCAGCAATAACAATAGCAGAAGTTATTAATTAAAAACCAAAATCAGCAAATATATAAATTTACACAGAAGCAATAATTGAATGAAACTCAAAAAGTGGAACAAAAGGCAGGCAAGGCACAAAAACAGGAAAGCAATGCAGAAGATGGCGGGGGGGAGGAGGGAAAGCCAAAACTTTGGGAGAAGGGTTGAGAGAGAAAGGGTGAAGAGAACAGAAAACACAACAGGAAAAGTTGGAAAAAGTTGAGGGGAAAGTATTAAAGAGGTTTGGACAGAGACAGACAGAGGGCAGATGGACAAGGTGGCACACAACAACACACAGAGAGAGCAGAGAGACAGACACACACTAATGTGACACACAGTCAGCAGGGACTCACAGCAGACACCAGCAGCAAAAGAGCAAGCAAGGTCTCAGAGATGATCCCACAACTGCAGCCAAGAGAAGTTTCCAGAGAAGAGGCTTGGGTTTATATAGGTTTGAAATTCCCTCCTTTGGGAGCCCCCACCTTTGCACTCCCCCCACGGCCAACAGGGTGCCAGCTCTCAACAGTGCAACAGCCAAGCAGCCTACCAGACCAAAGGACTCATTCTGGCCAATCAAAGGATCAATAGCGCAGCCAATACAATGCCTGAAAATAGCATCACAAAATGGATGCTAGGAGCAAAAGTTTCAGGAATGAGCCACAAAATGGAGGACACACTTCAAACTTTAAAGGGACACTCCACTGACTCCAGAGACTCAATTGAACTCCCGAACCGGTTCGGGAAACCCGAGCCGGTTCGGAGCCGAACCGACTCGGATTCGGTCCGGATCGGTCCCAGAAGGGCCCGATTCGGTCCGGGATCGAACCGCCGGATCCGGACCGAACCGCACATCACTACTTTGGTCATCCCTTCTCTTCTGCTCTGACACTATCCCTTTGCTATGTAGATTGCTACTCTTAGGGACTTCCTTCCTTCCTTCCTTCCTTCCGCCACTTCCTCTTCCTTCTCTTTCCTTTCTTCTCCTTTGCAACATGCAAGCTCCTCTCTCTCCCTGCACCATGTGTGCAGAGATGCAGAATCCATCTGCATCCAGCTAGCTAGGTCGATGAGAGATCCTATCTCTCCACTTTACTATCTAGAATGGAGTTCACTAATAAATACTCCTTATATTGATTTGAAACTATGAACTGGCTCCAAGTTATTTTGCTCTCAGCATACATGCATGCCTGGGCAGACTCCACTGTGTTGTGCCTCTATGCACTCTGCTATATTAGAAGGGTATCTCTTACCAGAGAGAATTCCCAGCAGATTATGGGACACAGAGCATTGAGCTGCATGTACTGCAACTAAAGAGTTAAATTTTGTTCCCAGAGATCCAGTGAGATCTAGCTGTGGACACTTTGAACTGCTGATCTATAGCTGCCTTTTAATGGAGCCTTCTGTGCACGCGCACAGAATCCTGCACTTCGCAGACAGCAGGGAAGGGGGCGGGCGGGCGGAAGGACATCTCGTTGCCGCCCGCCCGAGCGTGGTCGGACTCAGTCCGGGCGAGATTTAAAAAAGTGAAATGGCTTGAGGGGGCTTTGGGGGCGGCAGGGAAGTATCCTGCCGCCCGATTTTTAAAACAAGAAGGAGCCCCGGAGCCATATGAGTGGGCGGAGAGCGATTCTGCAGCCGCATTTTTTAAAAGAATTATGGCGCCAAAGCTGCAAAGCGTGGGAGGGGTGAGTAAAGCCCCCCCCGCCCTTAATGGAACCCCCCATCCTAACCCTCCTGAACCAACCCCCCCCTTGTCCGGACCAGTTCAGAGACCAGTAGAATGGCCTCCGAACCGGTCCGTGCACACTACTACCTGTGGGCTTTTCAGGGGCATCTGGTGGACCACTGTGTGAAACAGGATTCCAAACCAAAAGCGCCTTGGGCCTGATCTAGCGGGGCTCTTGTTATGTTCAAATATTATTATTATTATTATTAAATTAAATATGAGGCATTGTCAGGGAAGAGACCAAGTGACAAGAAGGATGCTGAACTGAGAACAGACATTTAGAAGCTATTCTCACGGGAGCTGTGCGGCTCCCAGCAGCAAACCACAAAAACTACCCCGCTCCTTAAATGAGGTTAGTGAAGCGGGCACTCTGCTAATCCCGTTTTGTTGATTGTGTGCTGGTGCAGCATGGCTCCATGCTGCAGCAACGCATGAAGAGAGCCCCATCGGGAGGATGAAACAAGCCTCCCCTCCCAGGGGGTCTCTCCAGAATGCACCATGCACTCGTGTGGGGCATCCTGGATCTTCCAGGAGCCAGCTGGCCCCGAACCCCACCGCCCCTGCTGGCTCCATGACGGAACTGGAAGTCGTGTGGCCGGCTGATCTGGCTGCCCAAGGACCGCTCCCTGCCCATGTGTGTGGAAAGCGGGCTAAGCCTGCTCTCCCTGCACTACCCTGACCAGCACTTCAAACCATTTTAATGTAAACCGCCCTGAGCCTTTTGGAAGGGTGGTATAAAAGTTTTAATTAATAATAATAACAACAACAACAACAACAACGATTTTTGCAGAACATGAGAATAGCCCCACTGTGTTGTACCATTATAAGGAGTGAACATTGTATTCATCCTAAAATGCAAGTTATAAGACTAATCTACTTGACACTTCACTTTGAGTAACTAGGCATGAGTTACTATTAGCTCACCACATTTAGTGCTAATTCAGTGAGAAATGACCAAGATACAGCCTCTTGAAAACTGATGCCTTAGAAGTTTGACTGGGTTCGTTCTGAAGTGTGGTAATTAGCCTTCATGAATTTGCCTTGCTCAAATTGGGGGAATTTAGCTTCAAAAGGGTGCAAACTGGTAAATAGCTATATTAACCTTAATTGGGAAAGTTGATGTCTGAAAGTTGACATCGATATGAATGCGCTGGAAGAAGACCAAAGAACAAAGTGCTCTATATTTGCACTGCTGAAAACAAAGAGGCTGTTCACACGTGCGTGCAAAACTGGGCTAAGGGAGCCCAGCCCAGTCGTGCACCACCTGGCAGCTCCACAGTGGCAAACCTGCCTAAATATCAATCCTCTTAAACGAGCACCCCCTTAACCCAATTCTTTTGTTTGTGTGGCAGCTACAGCTGCTTTCAGCCATGGTTAGGAACACAGGAACATAGGAAGCTGCCATATACTGAGTCACACCATATCTAGCTCAGTATTGTCTTCACAGACTGGCAGCGGCTTCTCCAAGGTTGCAGGCAGGTATCTCTCTCAGCCCTATCTTGGAAAAGCCAGAGAGAGATACTGCCAGGGAGGGAACTTGGAACCTTCTGCTCTTCCCAGAGCGTCTCCATCCCCTGAGGGGAATATCTTGCAGTGCTCACACTTCCAGTCTCCCATTCAAATGCAACCAGGGCAGACCCTGCTTAGCTAAGGGGACAAGTCATGCTTGCTACCACAAGACCAGCTCACCTCCCAGGTGTTGTATCCTTGCCTCATAAGAAAGGTGCTCTAGGCCCCTGATCATCTTGGTTGCCCTCTTCTGCACCTTTTCTAGTTCTACAATATCCTTTTTAAGATATGGTGACCAAAATTGACCAGCTCTCCTCTCCTTAAGGTTGCCACACTGAAACTGGTTCGGTTCGGTTCAAAGGCTCGGGTTCAAGCCGGACCACCCCTCCATTTGGCTCGACCCCAGACCGAACCTCCTCGGCCTGTTTGCGGGGTTTGCAAATGAATTTTTTTTAAAAACTTATGCCCTGCAGCGGGGAGTGTTCTCCGAAGTGGTAGGGGGGGGGTCCGTGGAGGGTCCCTCTCCCCCCACCAGCCTCGCTGCCTTCAAAAATGGCCCCATTTGGCTGTTCTTTGGCCATTTTGGAGGCTGTCGCACCTGCACAATGGGCCTTTGTGTGGCTTGGCAGAGGCCCATTGTGTACCTGTGGCGGCCTCCAAAATGGCTGCTGTGCCATTGGGAGAAAAGACCGAATGGGCTGAAGAATGGCCAAACAGGACCATTTTTGAAGGCGGAAAGGCCGGGAGGGGAGGGGAAACCTCCGCGGACCCCCTGCCAGCTTGGAGAGCCCCCCCCCCCGCTGGAGGATGCAAGTTGTTTTTGTTTTTGTTGTTATTTAATTTAATTTAAAATAATTTCATTTGCGAACCGCCCCCCCCCATCACAGTATATACTTCCAGCAGCTGTTGCTGGTCAGTCCTTTGCTTTTCTTTATAGATTATCCTTTGGGACAGGGAACCTTCACCTCACTGCTTCTGCTGTTTAAATTGCTTGAGACATTCTGTGCCGAAAATGATGGTGATATTGATTGATGATAGGAATTGGAAGCATTCTCCCCCCACTTCAAAGGCAGAACAACTCAGGCAATGAGATTCCTTGCAGGGGCCACTCCACCTGTGCTGTGTTTGAAGCCAGAGATTGGGTTGGTTGACAGAGCGGTCAGCTACTCCCATCCCTTGGTTCAAAAGCTCCCTGGAGGTTTTCCACACATGGCTCTATGCCTTGGGGTATCTGAAGAGCAAATCTGCTTCACAGCAGATTGGAGGCATTTTAATTTGAGGGACTAGATGGACCATTTGCAGAGCCATCTGCACCTCCATCAACACCTTCGGAGAAAGCAGAAGCTGCTAGAAATAGAGGATTTTTTTTTACCCTGGACATAACTCAGGCTAAGCCAGAATTTGCAGCCTCCATTTTGCGAGAATCAAAGTCCTGTCTTTTCTTGGTCCCTGATAGCCTGCAAGGTGGTTGGATTAAATCCAGAGAATGTGTAGACTGGCACACTCCGATCAGGATTGGATTTGGGGGGAAAGCCCCGTCTGTAAAACCTCCTGTGAAGGCTTCCTTTTGGAGCTATGCTGAATCCCTCTGAGGCCAGAGACTAGAATGGTGAGGAGTCCTCCTCCTCACCTCGGCTGCTCTGAGTTCTTTTGCAGCAGTGAAAACACAGGGAGTGTGTGTGCAGATTTCAATCCAGTCCTTTTGAATCCATATTTTAAAAAACCAACACAATCAGAAAACAGCACTATTAGAAATTTAACAATAGCCAGAGAATGATAGCTTATTTTTTGTACATTGAATCCCCCTCATTTTTAATAACTTTCTCAGAGGAAAAGAGTAACTTTTACCATTATTTTTCCATAGTCAGCAGTCTTTGTTTTGTCAAACTGGCTCTCCTTAAGTTTCTCCCCTCTATATTCCTATCCAGGTTTGGTCACATTTTTTCTTTGTAATTACCAGTGCCAACTTTGTATCTTTCTTTCTAAATATCATTTCCCCCCCTGATTCTGTCATCTTTCAAACACTTGCATATATACACAATACTCTGTGCTGATTCTGATGACATGTGGCTAAGACAATACATTGAAGAAAACTGACCTGGAATAACCATTCAAGGAAACATGGGAGATGACATTTCCCATTGGTACACCATGATCCCCATTGCTTGTGTGTGGGATAGCCCTTAACTATTCAAAAAGGTGGCAGAGGGTGGAATGTCCCTGAGATTATTACACTTGGACCAGTCAAAGAGGGACATGTTGCAACAGTGCAAATAGAGCAATTAAAAGACCTATACGAAGGAAATCTAAGCAAACGTTACAGAGGCTTCTCACCACTTTGTAATTATCTGCAAACACTTCCTCAGCCATCTGAAACGTATTTCTTCTGACTTCTTTCCATCTTGGGACTGTGAGTATGCTCTGTAGAGTTTCATCAGAGTGAAAGGGTGTGATCATGGATAGTGACTGGCAGGGAACTCTTCTCTCCATATCTCTCTGACTGGCTTCAAAATAAGAAGACCACTGTACATTTAATACTCCTGGAGAACACCCCACCCACCCCTCTCTGATTCATCAACTCACAAGCATTAATTAGGGAATAAGAGAGATGGAAGGAAGGGGATTTCATTGGGCTTAATGTTGTCTGCTTGCTGGTGCCCAAACTGTAGATTACATTGAGACATGGTAAGTTAATTAATTTTTAATTTATCATTGCCTGCCAACTTGTGAACTTTTAAATGAGAAGTAGATGAGCAAATGCTGTAATGAATTAAATAAATAACCCTCTAGAAGAGATATGTTAACTGGGAAGAGATGTTCTGCCCCCATTTTATGTCAAGTTAAAGTGCAACTCGGCATGCAATGAAAGGTTCATCCATAACACTCATCAGAGTAGGACGTGGCAAATAAATAGTTGGTGAACACCAATAGAATATTTCAAATTCAGCTTTCCATCTCTTATTTATTTCAGGAATAGCAAACCAGGTGACATAAATGGGCTCTGGTATGAATCCAGGAATAACTGCTATATAGCACCCCATATAGCAGTTATTTTAAAACTGTTTCTGGAATCCCTAGGAATTTTTGGAAGCTTCTCTGGGGTTATACAATGATAAAAGCTTCCCTGAAAAGCAGATTGCCCATGATTACCAACCATCCCCTCAAATGCACAGCAGTAGGTAGGTAGAGGGTTGTTCTTGGATGGACTCAGTTTTTGGAGAGGCAATAGTGAGGTCCAACAGGCCTGGCTAGTCTCCTGTCTGTACTGGGTACACTCAAGAAAATGTCCCAGAATCCTCTGGAATGCTCTGTTTTTCTTTGGCATATGTGTGCTGCAACAGGATGAGCTGCCACAGTATTTCTCCAGCGGTCAAGGGTTTGACATGGGGATGTTGCAAAAACTATCTGAGAAAATACTCTGGTGCTTCTCTGTGGGAAGAACCCTGAAACTCCCATTCTGAATATCACTTTGGAGAAATTTCAGTTCCAACCCAGAGGCAACCTGTATTGAAACGTGGTCCCTGCAGGCATAAGATATGAGTTGCGGTGGCCCTCCCATGAGGCAACATGAAGCAGTCAGCTCAGGGGGCAGATTGTTGGTGTGCCAGCAGAACAGCAAGATGATCCTCCCTTGCTGTCACAACCAGAGAAGCTCTTTGGGACCAACCTGACCCTTGCAAACTTTGCAAGAAGCTTGCAAGAAACACAAGGAGAGTCAAGGAGGCTGCCAGCAACCTCCCCTCCTCATTGCTCCACACTCTTGTGCTAGGGGGAACTTTCAAGCTGTATATTTTCCCCTCCCCATGATCATGCACATGCCTCCAACTTGTTACCATTTCCTCTAATCCCGAATAAGGTTCAAATATCCTCTCCCAGCTCTGTATCATTAATGTTGGGGGATATCTTCCCAATCCTCTGAACCACCATGTCCATAACCACCATGTTAAGTGATAGCTTATGAAGAGGCTGACTATCTTCCCTCCTCAAGTCTTCTTGCCCTCATTGTTCAAGGGGAAGGGCTTGCACACCTCCATGATCTCTGAAGGGGGATCAGTATGTCTCAATGAGCTCTTCACACAAAGATGGCCCCTCTCCTTGCAGAAATCTTGTCAGAACAGTCCGAACTATCCACTATCAAGAATAATTGGTGGTAGGTACTGCCCTCCACACTGCCTTGTCCCCAAATGCTGTACCTAATGTTTCCCCAATGGACAGGGAACTATGGCCAGGTTCTAACATTACATGGGACCCAAGTGTGAGATATGAAGGGAACATGAAGCTGGTGCTGCAGAACATCACATACTTTGGTGTTTGTTTATTTTTTGGAAGTAGCTGGCTTGAGTCAGAGATAAGTCCCCGGACTGGGCCTCCCAGTGAAGACTTGGATGCTATTCCAGTCTACCTTGCAGCCATTGATCCTGAAAGTGAAGAGGGCAGGGTCACTTGGTTTCATGAGGAGTGTGCCTTCAGCACACCTTAGTGGGAGCAGCAGTTCAGTTGGCAAGCCAGCTACAAAACTTGCTTACACATCTTGATTTGAGGCCCCAAGTGAACCCCATGTTCTTACCTTGACATCATTTCAGACAATCACAGACACATTAGTTACAAGTAGGTTCTGCATTATGTATGAACCCGGCCATGGCCTGCTGCATAGCTCAGCTGTCCCCATCTGTTAAGAACAAAGCCTTTTTCTATGGGTGGGTTCACACAACCCACCAAAAGTCAGTAAGAAGTCTTACTGAGAGGGAGCCTGTGGCATGTGCAATCCCGTGTGGCAGGTTGTCTGTACCCACCCAAGTCTGATGGGCAACCAGTCAAATCGACCTGTTACCAACCTTGTTAAGCCAACTTCCACCCTTGGTTAGAAAGCTTGGGCTGATGTTGGCAATAAGTTGGGTTGTCTGGACAACATGCCACATGAGACCATGCACATCATGGTTCTTTCCTGGACCTCGAGGAGATCATGTGAACCCACCTTATATACATTGATTGAGTTTGGGTCCTGATTCTGGATCACACCGATCTTTTGCTCACTGCAGAGTTTACAGCCAGATTTCAACCATGAAGACCCTCTGCCATCTTGCAGTTCTCTTCTTGGCACTACTGCTGATTGATTCAGGTACATTGTACAAGTCATGGAATGGTGTTTTGTGGGGATTGCTGTAAGAAGTTAACTTAAAATTAGAGAAGAACTTAGTCGTGTGTTCTTTGGGAGAGGAACTTGATTCTCACTTTACATAAAGTGTCATGCACATGGATTTATGGTGATTATTTCTAAAAGTATGAGAACAAGTATAAGAGTGATACAGAAACCATGATGCTAGTGACCAGTACCATAAGTAACTATTCCCTGTGAACCAAGTGTACCTTGGGTCAGTGTAACTCCCATTCTCATCTTACCAATATAACAATATAATATATTCCTGATAGTTAACCAGAACTGGATTTCCACTATTGCATAATTCTGGCCCCCAAATCCTGGTAATGTCCCTCTTCCATCACGGTAAGACTCTCTTTCTGTCAGGAATGTATACTGAATGATGTACCCGACTATTATTATTATTATTTCTTGTTTACACAGTCAGACAGGTGTTATTGACTGGTTTGTTTTATACAGACATCGAGTCCTTCCCAAGGACCTAGGATGGCTGAATTTTATTGTCAATGTTGTTGTTGTTGTTGTTATAGATATCGTTGCAGAATATAGGCTGTTCCCAGTAAAGCTGCTTTTTGTAATTGGCTGATGGTGATTTCTGTGGCAACTATGGTGTTGAGGTGCTCTTCAAGGTCTTTTGGAACTGCACCCAGGGTGCCAATTACCACTGGGATTATTTTGGTATTTTTCTGCCACAGACTTTCCATTTCAATTTGTAGATCTTTGTATTTGGTGATTTTTTCTATTTCTTTTTCTTCTATTCTGCTATCCCCTGGTATTGCTATGTTGATTATTTTAACTTGTTTTTCTTTCTCCTCGACTACACTTATATCTGGTGTATTGTGTGGCAGATGTTTGTCTGTTTGTAGTCGGAAGTCACATAATATTTTTACATCTTCATTTTCTTCAACTTTTTCAATTTTATGGTCCCACCAATTTTTGGCTACAGGCAGCTTGTATTTTTTGCAGATGTTCCAGTGTATCATCCCTGCTACCTTGTCATGCCTTTGTTTGTAGTCAGTCTTTACAACAGCTGATAAGGTGGTCCACTGTTTCATCATCATCATCATCATCATCATCATTATCATCATCATTATCTCTATTTCTATACCACCCTTCCAAAAATGGCTCAGGGCAGTTTAAACAGATAAATAATGAATAAGTAAGTAAGTAAGTAAATAAGTAAGTAAATAAATAAATAAATAAATAAATAAGGAAGATGGATCCCTGTCCCCAAAGGGTTCACAATCTAAAAAGAAACATAAGATACACACCAGCAGCAGTCAATGGAGATACTGTGCTGGGGGTGGATAGGGCCAGTTACTCTCCCCCTGCTAAATAAAGAGAATCGCCACATTTAAAAGGTGCCTCTTTGCCCAGTTAACAGGGGATTAATTACTCTAGGCTTTGAATGGGTAGGAAATATGCCTCTCCTCACCACCACAACCCACAAATATTTTATACCTTTACTATTGTTTGTGATTTTTTGGTAGATTACATGGCAAATGTTTTATGGTGTTCTGGCACATATATGTAATTGAAAGATGCTTGAATAATCACAATTCCATTCGATTTTCAAGTAATCACTCTGGTTATTTCCTTATTTTCTGTTCCTCTTTTCTGTTGCTAAGAGCATCTGATTTTACCTAATTAATAGTAGAAAATGAAGCACACACATCCTTCCCTTTCAAAGCATGGCTAAAGATTTTTTAAGGGATTTTATTTTTTGGCATAGGAACATAGGAAGCTGCCTTCTACTGAGTCATACCATTGCTCCATCCAGCTCATATTGTCTACACAGACTGGCAGTGACTTCTCCAAGGTTGCAGACTGAAGTCTCTCCCAGCAGAGGAAAGCAGAGGATAATGAGCATGTACCTGTTCCTTAACCAAGCTCCTGAGTTAGATAGAGGTAATGAGAGATGACATTGTAAACTATCTGAAAAAATTAAATAATTAGCAAATAGCTAGGGCCGGATGACGTTGACACAAGAGTCCTTAAAGAACTCAAATGTGGAATTGCTGACCTCCTTGCAAAAATACATAACTTATCCCTACAATCAGGCTCTTGATCAATCAATCATTTTTATTATGGTCATAGACCAGCATAAGATACAGGAGATTATTACAATGCAAAGTGTAATGCAGAGTGATGCAGAGTGATACATTTCAAAACAGTTGGAGTTATTAAAATTATTTAGGCACAAAATAGGGCATTAGAATAGGGAGGGGATATGGGCAGAGAGGTGGAGTGGCCGTGGTCTATAAGAACAATATCTCCCTTGCCAGGATCCCAGTCGAAGTGTCTGACCATACTGAATGTGTATACCTAAGTTTGGGGACCAGGGATAGAGTGGGACTTCTGTTGGTGTACCGATTGCCCCACTACCCAATGGAATCCCTAACTGAGCTGACAGACTTGGTCTCGGGCTTGTTGTTGGAGTCTCCCAGGCTTGTAACCACCCTGAGCCATTTTGGAAGGGCGGTATACAAATCAATCAATCAATCAAACAAACAAACAAACAAACAAACAAATAATTGTGGTCCTGGGCAACCAATATTCACTTTGGGACCAGTTTGTCCAGGGCGACCCAGGAGTTCATAGCAGCCATAACAACTATGGGCCTATCCCAAGTGGTCTCTGGACCGATGCATATTGCTAGGTCACATGCTTGATCTGGTCTTTCTCTCTGAACAGTGTGGTGTTCCATGGGTAGGGACTCCGGTGATTTCCCCATCGTCATGGATGGACCACCATCTGGTTAAGGTTGGACTCACGACCATGTCCCACCTCCGAAGGGGCAGGAGACCCATTAGGATGGTATGCCTGAGAAGGTTATTGGATCCAATAGGATTCCAAGAAGCCTTGGAGGGATTTTGTGTTGGCTCTGCTGGTGACCCTGTCGACACTCTGGTGGAGAATTGGAATAATCAACTCACCAGGGCAGTGGACATGATCACTTCTAAGTGTCCGCTCCGACCCGCTTCGAAACGGGCCCCATGGTATATGGAAGAACTACTGAGGCTGAAGCAGTGAGGTAGATGACTAGAGCGCAAGTGGAAAAAGACTCTACTTGAATCCGACAGATTACTACATAGAGCGCATTTGAAGATCTATGCTCAGGCGATATGTGCGGCAAAGAAGCGATTCTTTTTCTCCCATATCGTGTCCGCAAGTTCATGTCCGGCGGAGTTGTTTAGGGTTTTGAAGGGGCTAATGTGCTCCACTTTCCCCTTTAATCAGTACTTGGAACCAACTTGTGACATTTTTAATGAGTTTTTTGTGTACAAAATCTTTCGTATTTGGGCCAACAGATTCAAACGCCACAATTGTTACAGAGTCTGATGCTGAGGTGTCCAGCAGCTTCTCTTATGTGACGACCCTGGATCAATTTCAGTTTGTGACTCCTGAGAATGTGGACAGGTTGCTCAGAATGGTGCGGCCTACCACCTGCCCTCTTGATCCTTGCTCAACATGGCTTATACTATCTGTCAAGGAGGCTGTTGTAGAGGGTCTGTTAGAGATTATAAATGCTTTTCTGAGGGAGGGCAGGATGCCACCTTGTCTTAAGGAGACAATCACTAGACCGCTTCTGAAGAAGCCTGCCTTCGATCCCTCAGAGTTAAACAACTATAGGCCTGACTCCAACTTTCCATTGCAGTGCAAGGTGATTGAGGAAGGTGGTGGCTTCCCAGCTCCAGGTGGTCTTGGAGGAAACTGATTATCTAGACCCATTTTAAACTGGCTTTTGGGCAGGCTATGGGGTAGAGACTGCCTTGGTCAGCCTGATAGATGATCTTCAATTTGGAATTGACAGAGGGAGTGTGACTCTGTTTGTCATTTTGAATCTTGTGGCGGCTTTTGATACTATTTACCATAGTATCCTTCTGGAATGTTCTGGATGGGGTCACACTCCCCTGGAAGGAACAGGTATGCAGTCTGGGGGTGCTTCTGGATCTGAACCTCTCCCTGGTGTCCCAGGTTGAGGCGGTGGCCAGAGGTGCTTTTCATCAGCTTCGGCTGATATGCCAGCTGCATCTGTTTCTTGAGATGAACAACCTCCAAATGGTGGTAGATATGCTGGTAACCTCTAGGATAGATTACTGCAATGGGCTCTATGTGGGGCTGCCTTTGTACATAATCCGGAAACTGCAGTTGGTCCAGAATGTGGTGGCCAGGTTGGTCTCTGGGTCATTTAGGAGAGACCATATTACTCCTGTGTTGAAATAACTACACTGGCTGGTAAAACATTTCTGGGCAAAATACAAGGTACTGGTTATTATCTAAAAAGCCCCAAACAGCTTAAGCCCTGGGTATTTAAGAGAACGTCTTCTTCATCATGAACCCCACCGCCCACTGAAATCATCAGGAGAGGTCCGCCTGCCGTTGCCACCTGGACTTTGGAATGCACTCCCTGTGGAAATAAGAGCCTCCCCATCTCTGGCAACTTTTATAAAGCACTGAAGACACATTTATTCACCCAGGCTTTTGACAAAGTTCCTCATCAAAGACTCGAGAAAATTTAGAGGTCATAAGATAAGTAGACAGCACATGTGTGGCTTAGTAACTGGTTGAAGGACTGGAAGCAGAGGTAAGGAATAAATGGACAGTTTCCACAATGGAGGAAAGTAAGAAGTGGTGTCCCCCAGGGATCTGTATTGGGACCAGTGCTTTTTAATGTATTCATAAATGGTCTAGAAGTGTGGGTAAGCAGCGTGGTGGCCAAATTTGCAGATGACACCAAAGTACTTAAGGGAGTGAAATCCAAAAGAGATTGCAAGGAGCTCAGAAAGGGTATCCCCAAACCAGGGGAATGTGAGACAAAATGGCAATTGCAGTTCAGTGTTAGCAAGTGTAAAGTGATGCTTATTGGGACAAAAAAACCCAACTTCACATATATGCTGATGGAGTCTGAGCTGTTCATGACTGACCAGGAGAGAGATCATGTGGTCATGGTGCACAGCTTGTTGAAAGTGTCAACTCAGTTCATGACAGCTGTGAAAAAGGCTGATTGCATGCTAGACATTATTAGGAAGGGGGCTGAAAATAAAATGGCTAATATTCTAATGTCCTTATACAAATTAATGGTGCAGCCACATTTGGAGTGCTGCATGCAGTTCTGGTCACCATATCTTAAGAAGGACATAGTGATAGTAGAACTGGAAAAGGTGAAGAAGGGCACCCAAGATGATCAAGGGCATAGAGTACCTTCCTTACAAGGCAAGGCTACAACACCTGGGACTTTATAGTTTTGAAACAAGACGACTGCTGGGAGACATGATAGAGGTCTATAAAATCATACATGGTGTGGAGAAAGTGGATAGAGATAATTATTTCTCTCTTTCACATAGCACTAGAACCAGGGGTCATCCCATGAAACTGATTGCGAAGAAATTTAAGACCGACAAAAGGAAGTACCTTTATCACACAAAACCTATGGAACTCTCTGCCACAAGACGTGGTGACAGCCAACAGTCTGGGTGGCTTTAAAAGAGGTTTAGATAAATTCTTGAAGGACAGGTCTAACAAAGGCTACTAGTCTGAGGGCTATAGACCACCTCCAGCCTCAGAGGCAGGATGCCTTTTCATACAAGTTGCAGGGGAGTAACAGTAGGGGACAGGGCTTGGGCCTGATCCAACAGGGCTGTTCTTATGTTCTTTTGTTCTTCTTTTCATAACAATGGCTCACACTGCTCTGAGTTGCCCCCAATATTTTTCCTTTTCTGCAGGACTAACTATGCTGGTTACAACCGAGAAAGAATGTGAACAAGCTACTGGATGGTGTTCACGGGGCATGTGTTCGTTCCCTGGGCAGTCAGTCATTGGATACTGTGATTGGCAAACTACGAAATGTTGCATCTTTTGATTTCAGATTATCCAGGTGGCATTTCTGACTTAGTTGGATTTAAACAAAGTTTTTTCACCTACATTCAAGACATCTCCAACTCCAAATCAAGACAGAGAATCTCTTCAGCCTCCCCAGATTTTTCATGGTAACAAGGATGCACTATCTAGGTGTCAAAGACATCTGTGCAGAACATCTTCTGACTCCTATCAGTAAACCCTACCATTAATGTGCAGGTGATAACTGTACCTAGATATGTCAAGAAGAAGACTTGACCTGTAAGGATCCATCTTAGATAGCCTGTGTTGAGAACTGTCAATTCTGAGCCTCTCTCTCTCTCTCTCTCTCTCTCTCTCTCTCTCTCTCTCTCTGCTTTTCAGCCAAGTTAGTGCTCTGCTTGAGTGAGAAAAAATGCTGCATTTTGGGCAGATTTAACACTGGCATATGGAAAACAGCACAGATTTCAACTGTAGCCCATGGAAAAACCTTGACGATCTCATTGCCAGCTGAACATAAAGTGCCATAGATGGGTTACAGTATAGGGATAAGAATGGATCTTCTTGACACTTTGTATTGATCTGGGTTTATTTGGGTTCCCACGCACAGAACAATAGGAAGTAATGGAGTAATGAGGCTGTTCTCACGTGCAGCCTAACCTAAGCTAGAGATGCCCAGCCTGGGTTAGGTTGTCCATGGGAACTGCCAGGATCAGGCCTGATCCTGGCAGGCCAGCGCTGCATAGCCTGGCTTTGTAGCCCGACTGCTAGCCAAGTTTAAGGGAGAGAGTGCTCCCCTAACCTCAAACTACTTGCTCATGTGTGCGCCAGACTGCTTCCAGCTCGGCCACACACAGAGACGGGCACCTTGAGTGCAGTGCCGTGAAGTGCATTGTGGCAGTCCCGGAGGCCAAGACAATAAGTCCCTGTCTCTATTTACCAGCACTGCCAGGAGCAATGAGGAGAGTCCTCTGCAATGCTCCTGGCAGCACTGGTCATGTGAGCGTGCGTCTTTCCTGCTGCCCGGGCTGAGAGTGGTCGTTTGGGGGAAGGTAGGTTCTACCTTGCTTCCTCCCCCGCCTGCCCAGCTGCACATGGGGTTGTGTGATCAGCCCACCGTTGGACATCACCCAGATTAATAAATGCCTACTGCAAAACCTATTAATTCATATGAAGATGGCTGGGTTGCTAAGAGAGAATCCATCCAGTGAAAAGCCTGGCAAAGAATTCAGCCAATTAAAAGCCTATCCCAACTAACTGAGTTGGGGTATAAAAGTCTGGAAGCCCAAGTTTGGGAACTTCTTTTTCCTGAAAGCTATGCTAGGGCTTTTACTAATCAGTCTGGGGGAGAAGGAGAACTTCTAAAAGGTTTCCTCCTCTTCTTAATTCCCCCCCTTTTAAGTCCCTATGCAGTTGCCACTGGCTCATTTGGTGGCTACTCGGAGATGGACCTTCTCCGCTGCTGCCCCAAAGCTTTGGAACATGCTCCCTACTGAAATAAGAGCCTCCCCATCTCTGACAGCTTTTAAAAAGTCTTTAAAGACACACCTATTCACCCAGGATTTTAACTAAATATTGTTTTAACAGCTTTAACATCATTTTAAAATGTTGTTCTAAAATTCAAATTGTTGTAATATTTTAACTTTTACTATGTCATTTATTTTATTTTAACTACTGTTTTAAGTTTTTTGTTGTCATTTATTTTAACTAATGTTTTAACATTTTGTTTGTTGTAAACCACCCAGAGACGTGAGTTTTGGGTGGTATAGAGGTGTGTGAAATAAATAAATAAATAAGATAAATGCCTTAGTTTCCAGACTTGTTCACGCAAACGTTAAGTGGGTGAGACAAGTGTCCTTCCCAGCTTTAGGAACTTTCACACTCCTATTTGGTCATGTATGAGTTAAAAGCTAGGTCAGAAGAGGGGGAACTGATCATGTGGGAGGCAGGCACAAGCTCTGATAGCATTGTGCTACCCAGCACTTTGACCAAACATATGACCAAGGTAGGAGGAAACGCTGATGGAGCCCCTGCCTCTCTCCCACATGAGAACATGTCCTCTTCAGAACTAGATTTTAACTCCTACACAACCAAAACTTGGGAATGCACAAGTTCCCATATGTGGGTAGGAAGCTTCTCCTGCCACTTAATGGTCATGTGAAAAAGCCCTCTTTGCAGTACATTCTCATTGTCTCGAATAGTTTGTATTTAACAGCATCCCAATAATTTTGGAGAGGACTTGTTTCCTGGCTTAGGGTTCTTCAAGTTGAGAGACTTGACTGGATAAGGCTGCTGTCCTTTTTCTTGTATCAGTTCTAGGGCTATTTTCCTCAATGGATAGTTCTAGTGATTCTCCAGCTCAAAGGCTGATAGATATTAATTTTATTTTCTATTTTGAATAGTAATTTTATAGACTAATTGCTGTCAATTGCTGGCAACAAGTAGAGTGTCCAAGTGATCTAAGCAGGTGGGAGGGAAGGAGACTGATTAAATGCACAGTTGTTGCATAAAAACAATTGTTCTGTATTAAAACCAATTGTTTCAACGTTTATTGTCTCTGCATTCATCCGAGTTCCATTTTCCTGATATTGCTTGTGTAAACACTTGATGCCAGAATAAACTGCTTTAATTCATTTCAATACAACCAGTGAGTCAGTGCTCTGTGAGCTGGTGTGTCTGTTTATTCCCAGCCACACTTTCTCTCATCAGTTTAGCCTTTTGTGGCAAATAAAGGATCTGATTTTCAACCTGTTGGGCAGTTTCTCCAGCTATCTGCCAATGAGAAGACCCCCTTCCCCTGGGCTAGTATTGGGAATACTCACCTCTTCATCACCTTCTCCTTTCCATCACCTTCTCATCACTCATCACCTTCTCCCCTCTCAGTGGTTCCTTTCAAATGCTGAACTTTTCTCCCACCCAATTCTTCCTCACAGCTCTCATAACTGGTACTCAGGATGCCTCTGAGTTCCAATTGCAGAGGAATAACACCAAGAGAGAGGGCATGCCCTCAACTCTTGCCTGTAGGCTTCCAGCGGCATCTGGTGGGCCACTGTGTGAAACAGGATGCTGGACTAGATGGGCCTTGGGCCTGACCCAGCAGGACTGTTCTTATGTTCTTATGCACTGGGACACCATGATCCCCACTGCATTTGAATAGCCCATATAAAATATATGAAGCATGCAGAGCACTACAGGATGGGATGTGCAGAGGACGGCATGTTCCTGGAAACCTTATAATTGAGTGAGCCAAACAGGGGTGTGTCCCACAAATGCAATTAAAGGGAGGTTGGAAATTATAAAAAAGAAATTGAAGGAGCAAGAAAGGCTCCCCATCTCTTGGTAATCAGTTGTATACTGCCACACTCTTTAGAGGGCTGGAATATCTTTCTCCCTACTTCTTTTCATCTTGGGACTGTGGGTGTGCTCTCTAGAGTTGCATCAGAGTGAAAGGTATGATCCTGATGTAAGAGAGCTTGGAGGGGAGATTTCTTTATCTACCCCAGCTGTTGCAGAAGTGCACAGGTAAGGAGAACATGGCTAATTAATATTGTCTGGAGACATTTTATTTATTATTTATTCAATATATTTATATACTGCTACCAGAGTATCTAGACAGTTAACTGATGGAGTCATAAGAACATAAGAACAGCCCTGCTGGATCAGGCCCAATGCCCATCTAGTCCAGCATCCTGTTTCACACAGTGGCCCTCCAGATGCCACTGGAAGCCTACAGGAAAAAGCTGAAGGTTTGCCCTCTCTCCTGCGGTTGCTCCCCTGCAACTGGTATTGAGAGGCATTGTGCCTCTGAGGCTGGAGGTGGCCCACAGCCACCAGACTAGTAGCCATTGATAGACCTGTCCACCATGAATCTGTCTAAGCCCTTTTAAAGCCATCCAAGCTAGTGGCCATCACCATATCCCATGGCAAGGAATTCCATAGATAATTATGCACGGTGTGAAAAAGTCCTTCCTCTTGTCAGTCCTAAATTTCCCGACCTTCAGTTTCATTAAAGATCTGATCAGGACCGGGAGCTGACCAGGACTTGGAAGACTACTCTGTGAAGAGCAGACACATCTTGGGGAGGTGAGCAAACCTTTTTAAGCATCTAGCCCTTCCCCGCTTCGAACCAACTAACAGGAGGAGGGGAGATTTTCAGGGGCTGGTTTCTCTTTAAGGGATAAGTCCTAGTCTCTGTGTGTGGGTTTGAAATTGCAAGGGTTAGAGTTTTCAAGGATTAGCTAACTCCAGTGTTAGCTAACTCTGGTGTTTGTCCCTGCAAGGGTTAGAAATTGCAAGGGTTAGGTAACTCCAGTGTTTGTTGATTGTCCCTTTCTGGAGAGGGTGGAGTCAGCTAGGGTTGTGGGAGGCCCCACATTCCTTTGACTCACATCCTGTGTCAGTTGGAAGACTACTCTCTACATAAGAGGTTTAGGGCTGAGAGCATAGCGAACAGGACATAGGGGTTTTGCAGGAGTTTAGCGGGAAGTGTGCGGTGGTGCCTGGAACAAGCCCCAGTGATCGCAAGGAGACTGGTGGTGAAAAGAACGTAAGTACAAATCCCTTCCTCATATTTTTGGAAAAGGCTGCTTGGACAGTTAAATAGCTGACCATTACAGCTGAGACCTATCCTTCTAATAAGCTATCTCTAAATACTGTAAAGAGCCAACAAGAACAGTATGAAGATAGAAGGCCAGCAGGGGAGGGGGCACTTCCCAATGTATTGCACAGAGTGCCACATGTATGACTATTTGCCCCATGGGCAGAAGTCATGGGTGTGTGCTCAGTGCAAGGAGCTCCTGGCTCTCAGGGAACAAATCCGTTCCCTCAAGACCAAGGTGGCGGATCTGGAGAAGCTCAGAGACAGAGAGGCATGTGGACGAGACCTTCAGGGATGTGATAGAGACATCCCATTCCAGGGCTGATAGCTCCTCTGCTGTCAGGGAGAAAGAAGGTCCTGGGCAAGGAGGACATCAGTCTGAGGAAGAGGGAAATGCTCCTTTAGAAGGGACCCCTTCCATAGATGATGAGCCAATATCCTCTCGCACAGGGGATACTCCTCTGGGGGGTTGGGCCTCCTTGTAGTAGGTGATTCAATCATTAGAGGTATAGAGAGATGGGTTTGTAACCCATGTGTTGATCGCACTGTGACTTGCCCAGCTGGTGCGAAGGTTGTGGACATCACGCAGCGTCTAGATAGGCTCTTAGGCAGTGCTGGGGAGGAGACGGCTGTTGTGGTGCATGTCGGCACCAACGATGTGGGGAAATGTAGTCGGGAGTTCCTGGAAGCCAAATTTAGGCTGATAGGTAGCGTATTGAAGTCCAGGACCCACAAGGTAGCATTCTCAGAAATGTTACCTGTTCCACGCGCAGGTACAGTGAGACAGGCAGAGCTGAGGGGTTTCAATGCATGGATGAGAAGTTGGTGCCGGGAGGAAGAGTTTAGATTTGTTAGGCACTGGGATACATTTTGGGGAATAACAAAAACTTCTTTAAGTACATCAGAAGCAGGAAAACTGCCAGGGAGGTGGTTGGACCATTAGACAACGACGGAGTGAAAGGGATTATTAAGGAGTATATGGAGGTTGCAGAGAAGCTGAATGAGTTCTTTGCGTCTGTCTTCATGGCAGAGGATACTGAACATATACCTGTCCCTGAACCAGGCTTTTTAGAGATGGCGGCTAAAGAACTGATCCAGATAGAAGTGACGAGAGATGATGTTCTAAACTGTCTGGAAAAACTAAAAACTAACAAATCACCAGGGCTGGATGGCATCCATCCAAGAGTCCTCAAAGAACTCAAATGTGAAATTGCCAACCTCCTTGCTAAAATATATAACTTATCCCTGCAATCAGGTTCTGTACCAGAGGACTGGAGAGCATATTTTAAATTCCGTTCAATTTCATTTAATAGCAACATAGAGAGCTGCTGCTGAACCATTTTAATAACTTGAATAGTCTTCTGCTTGTCCTTAGTCCATAGCAGTTCTCTTTCTTTTTTAGAAATCTCCATCAGTAGTCCCTCTTTTTTCAATCCCCTTTGTTTCTTAAGATATGCATTCTGTTGTATAAAAAAGCCTCTCATACCCACTTTTCCTGTGTCTCAAACTGTGTTATTGTCCATTCCTTGGTTTAAATTCAGTTCATAATAGTCCTTTAACTTTCTTTTGGCTTTCTCCACAATTTCTGCTTTTTTCAGCAAATATTCATCGAGTTTACAATGAAAGGATACAATTCCTGTCTTCTTCCATGTAAAGCAAATTGCATTATGATCTGATAAAGTTCTAGGCATAATATCCATTCTTTACATACACGACATGATAGTAGGGGTGTGCAATTTGGATTCTCGGTGATTCGGTTCAGGACCCAAACTCAATCACCCCTGTTCTGTTTTGTGCCCGAATATGGGCCACCCGAATCACCCTTGATTCGTTTCGGATTCAGATTTAATCTGAATCTGAATCGATTAAGGGGGCGAAAGGGCCCAGGGGCAAAATTTTGGGGTGGGGTGGTAGTGCCCAATGCGTGGAAGCTACCACCCCAACTTCAGGGGGATTGGGCAAAGGGCTGATTTTTGGAGAATTCTTGAAGTTTTAGTGACTTTGGGGCAGTTCCAAGGCATAGCATGGGATCTGGGCAAAAAGAGTGGGGTGGGGTGCTGGTTCCTAATGGGTGCAGGCTACCACCCCAATTTCAGGGGAATTGGGCAAAGGGCTGATTTTGGGGGAATTTCATGTCTTTGGGGCAGATTGGGGCAGAAATTGGGGCCTGGGGCAGAATAGTGGGGTGGGGTGGTAGTGCCTAATGGATGGAGCCTACCACCCCAATTTAAGGGGGATTGGACAAAGGGCTGATTTTTTGGGAATTTTTGAATTTTTTGTGTCTTTGGGGCAGTTTGGGGGCAGAAAGTGTAACTGCCCCCAAAGGGTGGGGTGGTAGTGCCTAATGGGTGGAGGCTACCACCCGTCCCCAATTTCAGAGTGATTGGCCAGAGGGCTGGATTTTGGTGAATTTCTGAGGTTTTTCTTCATTAGGTGCAGTGTGCTAGATTGATATTCATAGTAAATGAGAGTGTGAAAAAGTGAAAGTGGGGTCATGAGCATTCTTTAATTGAAAAAAATCTCATTTGGTATCATTGAATGAGAATTCACACCTCAGATGTTTTTCTGAAGGGATGTTATTCCCTTATTTTCTGAGGTGTGAATTCTCATTCAATGATACCAAATGAGATTTTTTTCAATTAAAGAATGCTCATGACCCCACTTTCACTTTTTCACACTCTCATTTACTATGAATATCAATCTAGCACACTGCACCTAATGAAGAAAAACCTCAGAAATTCACCAAAATCCAGCCCTCTGGCCAATCACTCTGAAATTGGGGACGGGTGGTAGCCTCCACCCATTAGGCACTACCACCCCACCCCACTCTTTTTGCCCAGATCCCATTCTATGCCCCCGAACTGCCCCAAAGTCACTAAAACTTCAAAAAATCCCCCAAAATCGGTCATGAGCCAAATCACCCGAATTTTTCGGCCCCGAAATTCGGGTGATTCGGCTCGGGCCTGAAAAATATTGGGGGACATCGAGGGTGATTCGGTTCGGCCCCAAATTACCCGAAATTGCTCATTTTGGGCACAGATCGATCTGTGCCCGAAATTTTTTGCACATCCCTACATGATAGATTTGGATGTCCAGACCATATCTATCCTTGAGTGGGATTTGTATCTTTCAGAGAAATAGGTATATACCTTCGCATTTGAATTTTTAAGTCTCCACAAATCATAGAGATCCATGTGTACTACTAAATCAAAAAAGGCTTTTGGTTCTTCTAAAATCCTTTCAGACGTATCAGATTTTCTGTCTAAAGTTGTAGAGACAACCATATTAAATTCTCCCAATAGGACTAAGTTAGTATTCGATAACTCAGCCATCTTCTGTTCTAAATATTTATAAAATTCTACTTTTTTTTGGTTGAGTGCATATATTCCGATTATCACCATTTTAAGTCCAGAAACTATAATTTCCAAAACTATCACCCTGCCTTCTTCATCTTTAAAAATCATCTTGGGTTCAAATTGTTGCTTTACATAGAGCACTACCCCTCTTTTTTTTTTGTCAGAGGAAACAAATTCTTGGCCCAAGGCCTTATTAACCAAATATTTTCTATCTTGTTTTCTAATATGTTTCTCCTGTAAGCATATAATGTCCACATTTTGCTTTTTAAGAAAATATTTTTTCCCCTTTTGGTTCTATTATTTAAACCATTGACATTCCATGAGACTATTTTGTAATCCATTTTGACTAGTTAGAATTATGTGTTGAAGGCACTGGGTGCTCTGGAGTTAAAGTCTTTTTGTATTGATGCCAAAATTCTTGCACTTTGGGGAGCTCTGTAAACCTATTCCTCTTCCCTTTGTA
The DNA here is from genome assembly GCF_027244095.1 of Hemicordylus capensis. Lineage (NCBI taxonomy): Eukaryota > Metazoa > Chordata > Lepidosauria > Squamata > Cordylidae > Hemicordylus > Hemicordylus capensis. Next base: position 448,839,395 of record NC_069657.1, read on the forward strand.
AAAAAAGGAGACCCCTTCAGGCACTTCCCATCTGAAACGTATTCCATTGGCACTTAAGGCATCTGTTAAAAATTTGTAATCCTTGTGTTTCCTTAAGGTCCTGGATGGTATTTCTTTCAAAACTCTAACCTGTTGGCCTTCAATGGTAAGGGCTTTAGCAAAATGTGCTTGCAGTATCTGATCTGTGATTGATTTGGAGTTAAATTGAGCCATAGAATCTCTTTGTACCTTGTTCATTGTGGCATATAGAAAAATTCAACAAAAAGCTGAATCTATCTGCTTATCCATCTCTTCACTTGAGGTTCCCAAAAGAAGTGCAAGTTCCTCTCTAAGCACTTTTCTGATATCTTGCCCAGTTTTTTCTGTTTTTTTTCTGGTTTAGATTCCTCTAAACCTCAGAAAGTGCTCTTTTTGTCTCAGTTCTAGCAAAGCCATCTGGTCTAGTAATTTTTCCCTGTCATCTCTTAATGATCCCAGGTCTTGCTCCAAACTTTCTACCCTTCTTGTAAATTCTTTATTGTCATCAGCTAATTTTTTTACTGTCTCCTCAATATTTGATGTTCTCTTATTCAGTGTTTGTATGTCCTGACTTACTTGTTGTAAGGTGCCAGAGTTAACTTCTAGTAGCTGTTTCATAATAACTAATGTCTCATTCAGCTCTGAGGACATTTTCCTTCCCCCCAAGCCTGAGTTTTGACAGAAAGCCTTCTGGCTTGTGTTGGATTCTGTTGTTTACTTTTTTGCATTATTTTCAACTCTTCTTCACATAAAGCAGTATGTAAATAGTCAAACCCAGAAACACATCTCTTAGAGTAAAATTCAGTCTCCTTGTTATCCAAAAATGTACAGGCCTCCAATTGTTTCCAGATAGACTCAGCTCCAGACTGCAGCCCTTCTGTCTTATCACCGCAAATATATTTTCCCACGGTTCAATGGTCCGCCTTCTTCATCTAATTGGTGTGCTTTCTGATAGACATATTCAGCAGCAAACAGCACTTGCTTCTTAAGTTTTACTCTCTCTGGAGAATTCACAGAATAGTCCCAACTACTTTACTTTTTAAGTTTTGGAATTTTTAACCATCAGTTCAGTACTTGAATTGCAGCATTTAATAAACAGATTCAGCCCCCAACCTTAATTTATGGTTGACAGACTCACACGGACCTCTCAGCCACGGCTTCATGGCAGTCCAATTGTTACAGCAACAGCAGGTAAAATTCCAGCAATTTATCACTGATCACGCTTAGTGGGTAAACTTCTTGACCTATAACCATTAATTATAATCCAGACCAAAAGAAATTGGATGCTGGAGAAGCTTCTGTCCTTGGATTTCCAAAGGAGGAGTATAGCTTGATGAATCCCTGCCCCCAGCACTCGACTTAAATCAAAGCTGTACTTTCCAGCACAACTTGAGCTAAGGAGCAGGCTCCGGGGGATGCAGTGGGCAATCTCAGTCCAAACGCTTTAATCCAGGGTGGTGGGGGAGGGGGTTAAGAAGGCTCAACCCCCCCCAAACAACTCCTCCTTGGTCTCCCCTATCAGGAAGAATGCAGCCTCTTCAGCCGTCCAACCAGAAGTAGATTCAAAATTTTCAGCAATTGCTCCAAGCCCTTTTTCTGTCGTCCTCTTTGAATCCCTGTTAGCCCTGTTTTTCTGGTTTGGAGAGATTATTGCCTTTGTTCTGAGGACAATTCACTTGCAAATGTTGTGTTTTAAATTTCTTCTTTTGGTTTTAACTAATGTTTTAATGTTGTTTTTATCTGTTGTAAACCGCCCAGCAACATAAGTTTTGGGCTGTATAAAAATATGTAAATAAATAAAATGGTTTGGCTTCCTACACAGCCAACAGACTTTGCTTTTTTGTTTGGTTTGAAATTCTGTAACCAGACTCTTTTGGTCAGAGACTTCACTGGGGATTGTATCTGATCTCATATCAAAATCATAAAGTCTTGAAATTTCAAATTTCAAATTAATCTCCTCTTTTGGTTCCAAAACAAAACATATCACTTCAAATATGTCAGGCAGGCTATTCAAAATAAATTGCTTCATCTGAGATTCTTACATTTTCCCTAACTAGGATTTGATCAGTTACATTCTGTTCTCTGAGTTTCATATTACACAGTCTGAGAATCAGATCAATACTAGTATTAGTTGTCTTTCTACATAATTTCTGAGGCGCTCCACATGATTAGTGTGAAGTGCCAGGAGGGTTAGTGTGGGGACAGCAGGCTTAATCCACTCTCCCTGCACATGAGCAGAGCGCTCCCCCTGGGTGGCCGGATCATTGTGCTTGCGAGCGTGCATGTTGGGCACGGCCACGTGATGTGCGCACATGCACAGGCGCATCCACTCCTTCCGGGTACTTCCAGAAAACATAGTGAAGGGGGCGGCAGGGAGGTACACTGCCACCCCGATGGATCTTTGAGAAACCAAGCAAGCACTGGTGGAGGAAATGCGGCAGGGGGGGTATGTGAATCTTCCTCCGCCCTTAAAGCTGCAGCCCCCACCGTCAAACCAGTGGAACCACCCACCGTTTGAACTCGTTTGGAGCCCCATAAAAGGCCTCCGAACTGGTTCCATGCAAACCCCTAAAGTACAGTAGAGAAAGCATCATCAGAGAGGGGATTCCATTACTCGCAATCTCTACCCCTAGGGTCCCTAGTGATTAATAGCATTGCTGGGGCTAAGAGTCAAAGCCATCAGGAGCTGCATCTCCAACACTTTACACACTCTGGTGATGTGGTGGAAGAGGACTCTTCTCTCCCCTCTTGCTTCTCTTCAACTGGCATCAGCATAGGATGGGAGGCCAGTGTGGACTACAAACACACACACACACACACACACACACACACACCTCTGTCCAAATCTCCCCTTGCTCCACAGTTTCCCAGGGGAAGCAATGGGAAAGGAAAGAGAGAAGGTCCTGTTGACCTCTATGTGGATTGCTCTATGTGGTTGCAGTGAAAACATCATGTCCAAATGGTACATTCAACTGTGTTGTGGTGGTTTTATTTGATTGAATGTATTCAGAGTGTTTTTAAGTACTTTAGTGCAGTTTTAAGTGGTAAGATGACACAGGCTCAGTGAAGAAGCAAACAACAAATCAACAAATAATAAATAAATAAATAAATAAATAAATAAGAACAAACAAATAAAAACAAAAAATAAAATAAAATAAGTTTGTTAACTTTGACCTCCCCACCCCCAAAGATCTGTATTACATCTTCATGGGCATTGAACATTTAAAAAAACCAAAAACCTCACATTCAGAAAATAGTTAAGAGTAGGATATCCTTGCTGGTAAGGAATATCACCAGTTTGATCAAGTTCAGCTTTCAATTTCTTCTTCATTTCTGGAATTATCAAAACACCTTTCAGGGAAAGGGGTGCTCCAGTTTGCTTTGGCCCAATTTGACTTGGTCACTTGAAAACAGAGCAGAAGCTTCAGATGAACCCTGACACTCCAATCTGCATTCCTCCAATCCCTGTACTTACTGGGCATGAACTGGAGACAGATTGGCAGAGGTAACACTTGACTTTGTTTCCATCTTCTCGATGTCAGGGTAACAAAACCATGGATGCTTATTGCTCGAGATGAAACAGATCCATGATGAAACGGATATGTATTATCGCACGTGGTGGAGCTACAATTTCTGAAATATCTTTTGAGGAAAATATTTGGGGGAAAAATTAAAAATCACAAAGCTGGAATCCAAATCGCTGGATTCTGCAATGGCTTTTCTATCTGTACTGGAGAACTTTCACAAGGACTTGCCTCTCAATAACCTTATTACTATTTTGTTACTCATGGTACGCTAAGAAATAGACAAGCACTGAAAAAATATGATCAGTTGTTATTGGAATTATAGTATCAGAGGCTGACATCCTAAGTTTGTGACATGCGCTGGGGAAAAACATCCCTGCCATGCAAAGCCTCCTGGGTTTGGTAGTACCTATCCTGCAAGAAGGCTGCAATTTTTACTGATCTCTTCTTTCCCCAGAATTGCCCCATGCCACTCAAAAATATGTCCCTGAGGGCCACATAGCCCTCAGGAACACATTTTTGAGTAATACAGGGCACTTCCAATGGAAGGAAAGATGGCAAAATTTGCCCACACCGTCAGATAGGCACTGCAGAGCTTAGTAATCTCTTCCCACAGAAGGGATGCTGCTTATTTATTTATTTATTTATTTGATTTCTATACTGCCCTTCCAAAAATGGCTCCCAGTGCATGGGCACACATTTAGACAGGGTGTTGGCTGGAGAGTTTGGAATATTGCTTTTTTTGGAGAAATGTTCTGAAATTAGATGATCAAAAGGTTGCACAGACTCTGATGCTTTTACTGCAATATGCTTTAATTTAATTTCATACATCTACAGTACTGGATCTTTCTTAGTAGCACATCATCCACTCATAACAACTTCTGAAAGGAATATCTTAGATTAATCTTTAGTGGATATTATTTGAACTCTGACCTTTGGTCTCTTCATACTCACTATCTTAAAATATTTCCTCTAAACAAGCATTTGTATTCTATATGGAAATTCATTTTGGGGGGAAAATGTTAGGATTTTTTTTTTTAATTTGTAAATCCTGGAAAAGGAGCAGGTTTTTGTTTCTTTCTTTGTTTGTTTGTCTGAAATTGTAGCATTTTCAGGGGCTGCTGCCATTGCAGGCAATTGAGCCTTTGGTAGCATCTGCCCCCATCAACTCTCTCATACCAAGTATATTATTTCCCTCCACTGCACATGGTGTCTGTAGTCCATACCTCAGGTGTTCCCAGCCACTACATATAAAGCCTTTACTTATCTACATAGTCTTATGTTGGCCCCTGTTTCTTGGTCACAATAATCTTTTCCTTTTATTTAGCACAGAGTTTTCAGCTAATTCTCAAACATGAAGAACTTCTGCAGTCCTTCAGTCCTCCTTTGCTTGCTGCTGCTGCTGGATGTTCCAGGTAAGTTGTGCATGAAATGCAGGGGTGATTGACAGAGAATTCCAGTTCTCTGACCTTGAGAATGCAGAGTTGGGGGAAAAGTGAGATGACTAAGCCAGGTGTAAAGCCCTGCACTTCCATCAAATATCCTCTGAAGCTTTCCATGCCTTCCAAGCATACTTGGAAGTTTATGTTCTGCAGGGCCTGATGGAGAGAGAGGGAGAGTGATGGAATGGAACCATTTTTTAAATTCAATTGCTGATCGAATAGGTTCCCAGTGACCCTCCTGCTTATACTATATGCTTTCATATGGGTCAAAGAGAAATTTTATTTTATTTATTTATTGTTAAATTTATATACCGCCTTTCATTGAAAACAATTTCAAGGCGGATTACAGAAGTTTAAAAATATATAATAAAAATGATAGTTAAAAGTATTAAGCTAAATATATGAAAACAAATCTGATTTAAAATATATAATATACAAACACATAAACTGTACATGGATAAAAACACACAGAAGCAGCAATAGAACAATCATGTAAAGGCCTGGATAAAAAGCCAAATTTAACAAGCTTTCTAACTGTGATGGAGTCCGAGGAGCGAATGGCCACTGGGAGAGCATTCCAAAGTCTGGGGGCAGCAACAGAGAAGGCCCTGTCCCGAGTGCAAGACAAACGAGCCTCCCTTATTGTCGGCACCCGGAGCAGAGCCCGCTCAGATGACCTCATCAAGCAGGCAGCAACTCTTGGGAGCAGGCGGTCCCTCAGGTACCCCAGGCCCAAACCATTTAGGGCTTTAAAGGTCAAAACCAGCACCTTGAATTGGACCCGGAAACACAGTGGTAACTAGTGCAGCTCTTTCAAAATAGGTGTGATATGATCACACCGGGCAGCTCCAGCTAGAACCCTAGCTGCCGCATTTTGTACAAGCTGCAGTTTCCGGATATTCTTCAAAGGCAGCCCCATGTAGAGCGTGTTACAGTAATCCAGCCGTGACATGACTAAGGCATGGGTAACTGTGTCCAGATCTGCCTTCTTGAGAAAGGGACACATCTGGTGCACAAGCCAAAGACGTGCAAAGGCACCCCTGGCCACCACCTCCACCTGAGCTTCCAAAATCAGACCTGGGTCCAGTAATACCCCCAAGCTGTAAATGTTAGTAAATGTTAATGGTGATGGACTCTCTGTACAAGACTGAGTGGATGCTCAAAGCTGCTCAATCTCTTCTGCTCTGGTCAACAATAGAGATGGAGAGGGGGTCCCCATGGGAAGCCATGGGTCGGGGGCAAGTGGGCAGTTGCCCTCCCCTGGTTTGAGCAGATATTGCAAATGCCATGCTACTACGTGATTTCTATTTACATTCTTTGTATGTGTATAATTGGCCCCCTGGCCCAGGAAAAAAGAACTGCAGACATGCATGATTATTTTTTGTTACATTCTTAGAATGTCAGACTTACAATGTGTAGGACTGACCTTTGCAACAGGCTGGCTCTACTTTGAAATGTATTAAATCAGTACTTAGAACTCATAAGCGGAGCCGAGTGTCATGTTCTGCCAATGCCCAAAGAGTTCCTTTCCTGGGTCTACTTGTGGTTACAGATCCATAGAGTTTGATTCTGGTGCTGAAGAGAAGCTCTGCATGAAGTTGATTGTCTGAATTTAAAGTGGATTTAATTCATTTGGTTTCTCCAGTTCAGGTTCTTTTCTTTACTACAGGAATAAATACAGATATTGTGACTACAGAAGACTGTCATGAAGCTGGATCAAGTTGTGTGCCAGTTACATGTCTCTACCCCGGTTCTTACAGAATAGGATATTGTGGTGTACAAGTGATGATTTGTTGCACATTTTGATTTCAAATCACCCAGATATCAACTTTGTCTTGTCCAGATGACATGAGTGTTTTCACCCACATCCTGCTCATCATGAATAAACTTCAATTCACAGTCTCAACCATTTCCACTGTCTTTATCTGGTACAACCCACCCAATCCCTCCCAAATGGTATTGGGAGGGTTGCATGATGTGTGCACACCCCATCTCTGGTTGTAGGGACCCAACCATGTTGGAGCATGCCAATCCAATAATTAACTGGGACTGTTAACCTTGGATTTGATCTACAAAGTTTGGTTCTGGTGATACATTGGGCTGGTGCTGCAGGAGCACAGTATTGCTGACAATTCCCAAATGTTTAGAATCAGAACTGGAAAGTATGTGAGTCGTGCAAATCTCCTGATTCTCATTTCTCATCATAGTGGCTATTCTGAGAACCAGCCCAATGATTCATTTCCTATGAGTCAAAGGCATCCGTTTAGAACATGATTGGATTCCTGAATTAAAAACCCACCTATGGGGCAATCTCTCAGCTCACTTGAATATGAGAGGAATAATTCCAGTTCATAACTATGTGGAATCCATCACCACCTCAATGAGAGATCACCCTTATTCATGTATCAATCACAGTTTAGGGGATTTCCAAAAGGTAAGGATGAATATTCTAGACTAGAATATTCCACCAGTAGCCACCAGTAAAATAAACAAGTGGTTCATTCCAGCTTTTCCAGCAGAATGGAATTATTCTGTTAGCCACAGAGCAGAAGAGATTTTGTGAAAGAATTTGTTTTCACAGTGGTAGAAGGTTTATCTTTTGCAAGAAAAATGAGAAATGTGGCGATCCAGGCTAGCGTTTCACTAGCACAAGATTCTTGCACCAGCTAAGTGAGCTAACGCTGGAAGTTGTGTGTTGTGCTAGTGTTGTGCTAGCACAATAAGGTGTGCAACCAGTGACCTGTTCATTGCAGCAGATCATTTTCTGGACTACAGTACACTTCATCGGGTATTGTAGTGGATCAGACCCAGCCTTTGTCTTAGGGCAAACCCACATGAGGGGAAGAAAAATACTGAATCATCCCCCCTCTATGCTTTCACCCACAAAGAAAGCTCCCCAAAACCTTCCTGGTAGATAATATGCTGCCACCACACCCTAGTTATTACAAAGTTTGACACAACCATCCCCCTGGATTTGGGTGAATGTCCAGGGAGATTCTCCTTCTCTTTACTATTGGAAAAGTACAAAAAGAGCTTCCACATGCAAGCCTACACATGATGAGGAAACCTAGTAGGGTTGCTGAGCAATCAAACACAAGACGTGTATTACACCAGAGTAATACACGAAGGTGGGAAGTGATTGTGAGTCCAACCTTAACCAGATGGTGGTCTGTCCATGACAATGGGGAAATTACAGGATTTCCCACCCACGGAACACCACCCTGATCAGAGTGAAAGACCAAATGAAGTGTGTGATCAGCAATGTGTATCGGCCCTGAGACTACTTGAGATAGGGCCGTAGTCATCATGGCCGCTATGAACTCCTGAGCCGCTATGGACAAATTGGTCCCAAAGTGAACATTGAAGTTGCCCAGCACCACAAGCCTGGGGGACTCCAACACCAAGTCCAAGACTGGTTTGTTTGTTTGTTGTGTGAAAAAATACTTCGGTTTGTTGGTCCTAAATTTCCCGGCAATCAATTTCATGGGATGACCCCTGGTTCTAGTGTTATGGGAGAGGGAGATGAATTTCTCTCTATCCACTTTCTCCACACCATGCATGATTTTATACACCTCTATCGTGTCTCTCCGCAGTTGTCTTTATTCTAAACTAAACAGCTCCAGATGTTGTAGCCTTGCCTGTAAGGGTGACTGGGCAGTTTTTCCTGGTTCCACCTGCTGAGCTTACTGCTCAGCCTATATAGGAAGGCTGCCAGTGGTGGCGGGCCCGCCACCGGCGAGGTCACCACCGAAGGGGCGACACCAAAGGGGGTTAACCCTTCGGGGGAGCCACTTTGGGGGAGAAACGAGGGCAAGGGCTGGACACTTTGTCCAACCATTTGTATAGAGGGAGGCATTCAATAGTGGGGCTTCTGTTCAATCAGTTTTAAGTTGTGCTGAGGTTGGGTTGAAGTTGTAATGTGTGTGGGTTTGTCATGAGATGGGGAGCCAGGAAGTGCCTTCATTGAAGGTGGGGCAGCTATTCCTGTGATGGTGGGGAATAGAAGAAGAAACGCTGGCAGGTCAGCAGGCTGTTCCGGGGGAAGGGTAGTCAGAAATCTAATAGCTGTCCCCCTTTCCGGCTCTCCTGCCAGCTCTTTGACCTCGGGGAGCACTGCCAACATCCCACATAACCTTACCTTGCTCTTCTGCAATGCCAGGTCGGTCCAAAATAAATCAGAATTCATCCATGATTTGATCATGGATGAAGGGGCCGACCTGATGTGTATTACTGAGACTTGGTTGGGGGAGGCTAGTGGTCCAGTTTGTTCCCAGCTTCTCCCACCAGGATATTCTGTAGAGGAGTAGGTGAGGGGATGAGGGTGGGGAGGTGGAGTGGCTGTGGTCTATAAGGAAAACATCTCCCTTACCAGGGTCCCTGTTAGGGTATCGGACCATATCGAATGTGTGTACTTGAGTTTGGGGACCAGGGATAGATTGGGACTTCTGCTGGTGTACCGATCACCCCACTGCCCAGCAGAATCCCTTACTGAGCTCACGGATTTGGTCGCAGAACTTGCGTTGGAGTCTCCCAGACTTTTGGTGCTGGGGGACTTCAATGTTCATTTTGGGACCAATTTGTCCGGGGCAGCTCAGGAGTTCATAGCGGCCATGACGACTATGGGCCTATCCCAAGCGGTCTCTGGATCGATGCATATTGCAGGTCACATGCTTGATTTGGTCTTTTATTCTGATCAGGATGGTGTTCCGTGGGTGGGGACTCCTACGATTTCCCCGTTGTCACTGACGGACCACCTTCTGGTTAAGGTTGGACTTACAACCACTTCCCACCTCCGTGGGGCGAGGGGCCTATTAGAATGGTCTGTCCGAAGAGGTTACTAGTTCCGGTAGGATTCCAAGATGCCTTGGAGGGATTTAGTGTTGGCTCTGCTGGTGATCCTGTTGATGCCCTGGTTGAGAACTGGAACAACTTGCTCACCAGGGCAGTAGACACGATTGCTCCTAAGCGTCCCCTCCGACCTGCTTCAAAATTGGCCCCTTGGTATATGGAAGATCTACGGGGGCTGAAGCTGCAAGGTAGGCAACTCGACTCGAGTCCAACAGATTATGACATGGAGCACATTTAAAGATCTATGCTCAGGCGATACGTGCGGCAAAGAAGCAGTTCTTTTCTGCCCGTATTGCCTCTGTGACTTCACATCCGGCGGAGTTGTTCAGGGTTGTGAGGGGACTAGTATCTGCTCCCTCTCCCTTGAACCAGAATTTGGAGGCATCAGTTACCTGCTGTGGTGTGTTTAATGAATTTTTCGCAGAAAAAAACTCTTGGATTCGGGCCGACCTAGATGGAGACTCCACAATTAATTTGATGTCTGAACTGGAGGTGTCCGACAACTCTTATACGATTCGACTGGATCAATTTCAGTTTGTGACTCCTGATGATGTGGACAAGCTGCTTGGAGCAGTGAGGCCTACCACTTGTCCTCTTGATCCTTGTCCAACATGGCTTGTTCTATCTAGCAGGGAGGCTGTTGTAAGCAGCCTGGTAGAAATCACAAATGCTTCTCTGAGGGAGGGCAGGATGCCTCCTTGTCTTAAGGAGGCAATTATTAGACCTCTTCTAAAGAAGCCTGCGTTAGATCCCTCAGAGTTGAGCAATTATAGGCCAGTTTCCAACCTCCCATGGCTAGGCAAGGTAAAGAGGGTGGTGGCCTCTCAGCTCCATGCGGTCTTGGAGGAAACTGATTATCTAGACCCATTTCAAACTGGTTTTCGGGCGGGCTATGGGGTGGAGACTGCCTTGGTCGACCTGATGGATGATCTCCAATTGGGAATTGACAGAGGAAGTGTGACTGTTGGTTCTTTTGGATCTCTCTGCGGTTTTCGATACTATCTACCATTGTATCCTTCTGGAACGTCTAAGGGTGTTGGGGGGTAGGAGGCACTGTTTGACAGTGGTTCCACTCCTACCTCTTGGATAGATTCAAGATGGTGTCAATTGGAGACTCTTGCTATTCAAAATTTGAGCTTAAGTATGGTGTCCCTCAGGGCTCCAAACTGTCTCCAATGTTTTTTAACATCCACATGAAACCGCTGGGAGAGATCATCAGGGGATTTGGAGTGGGGTGTTATCAGTAGGCTGATAAAAAAATACAAAATGCTTGTTATAACTTAAAAAGCTCTAAATAGCTTAGGCGATGGGTATCTAAGAGACCGTCTTCTTCACAAGCCCCACCGCCCACCTGCTCCTCAGGTCATCTGAGGAGCTCCGCCTCCAGTTACTGCCAACTCGTTTGGTGGCTACACAGAGATGGGCCTTCTCAGTCGCATTCCACAACCCGAGATTGTGGAATGCTCTCCCTGCTGAGATACGATCCTCCCCATCTCTGGCAATTTTCAAAAAACACCTGAAAACCCATCTTTTTGCCCAAGCTTTCTCAACTTCCTAAAAAAAAAGGGGGGGGGGTTAATGTCTGGTTTATTTTTAAATTGTTAAATTGTTTTTAAGCTTTTTGTATATGTTTTTAACTGGTTTTATGCTATTGTTAACCACCCAGAGATGAAAGTTTGGGGCGGTGTACAAATCTGATAGATAGACAGACAGACAGACAGACAGACAGATAGATAGATAGATAGATAGATAAAATAAGTATGTGGATCAAGGTGATCCAGTTGACATAGTCTACCTGGACTTCCAAAAAGCTTTTGAAAAAGTTCCTCATCAAAGACTCCTGAGAAAACGTAGCAGTCATGGGATAAGGGGAAAAGTACATATGTGGATTGCTAACTGGTTGAAGGACAGGAAACAGAAGGTAGGTATAAATGGAGAGTTTTCACATAAGAACATAAGAACAGCCCTGCTGGATCAGGACCAAGGCCCATCTAGTCCAGCATCCTGTTTCTCACAGTGGCTCACCAGATGCTGCTGGAAGCCACAGGCAGGAGTTGAGGGCGTGCACTCTCTCCTGCCATTACTCCCCTGCAACTGGTTCTCAGAGCCATCCTGCCATCCACAATGGAAGGAAGGAAGAAGTGGGTTCCCTCAGGGATCTTTACTGGGACCAGTGCTTTTTAATTTATTCATAAATGATGTAGAAGTAGAGGTAAGCAGTAAGGTGGCAAAATTTGCAGAGAATACCAAACTCTTTGGGGTAGTTAAATCCAAAATGCATTGTGAGGAGCTCCAAAAGGATCTCTCAAAACTAGGGGAGTGGGCGATTAAATGGCAAACTTATATGTGCTTCAATGTATATGTTCTTCAGTGATGGCAAGTGTAAGGTGATGCACATTGGGACAAAAAACTCCAACTTCAAGTACACTCTGATGGGATCTGAGCTGTCAGTGACTGACCAGGAAAGGGATCTTGGGATCGTGGAGGAGAGCTCGTTGAAAGTGTCGACTCAATATGTGACAGCTGTGAAAAAGGCCAATTCTATACTAGGGATCATTAGGAAGGGGAGTGAAAATAAAACTGCTAATATTATAATGCCCTCCTACAAAACTATGGTGCGGCTACACCTGGAGTACTGTGTACAATTCTGGTCACCATATCTAAAAAAGGACATTGTAGAACTGGAAAAGGTGTGGAAGAGGGCAACCAAGATGATCAGAGGCCTAGAGCACCTTTCTTATTTATTTATTTATTTATTTATTTATTTATTTATTTATTTATTTATTTAACTTTTATACTGCCCTTCCAAAAGGCTAAGGGCGGTTTACATTAAAACACCATTAAAATCAATTAATCATTAAAACAAAAATTATAAAACATAAAACAATAATTAACAATTAAAAACATCATAAAACAACAATTAAATATTCAGAACTATTTAAAAACAAGTTTTAAAAAGCTGAAAAATCCTGGTTGAAGAGGTGTGTTTTCAGGTGTTTTCTGAAAATTGCCAGAGATGGGGAGGATTGTATCTCAGCAGGGAGCGCATTCCACAATCTCAGGGCAGCAGCCGAGAAGGCCCATCTCTGTGTAGACACCAAACAAGTTGGTGGCAACTGGAGACGGACCTCCTCATGTGACCTCAACGGCCGGTGGGGCTCATAGCGAAGATGACACTCTCTTAAATACCCAGGGCCTAAGCCATTTAGGGCTTTATAAGTTATGAGTAGCACTTTGTATTTTGCCCGGAAACCTATTGGCAGCCAGTGTAACTCCATCAACAAAGGAGTAATGTGGTCTCTCCGAGATGACCCAGAGACAAACCTGGCTGCCGCATTCTGAACCAACTGAAGTTTCCGGACTATGTACAAAGGCAGCCCCACGTAGAGCGCATTACATAAGTCCAGTCTGGAGGTTACCAACAAATGTACCAGTGTTTTGAGGTCATTGATCTCAAGAAACGGGCGCAGCTGGCGTATCAGCTGGAGCTGATAGAAAGCACCCCTGGCCACCGCCTCAACCTGAGAAACCAAGGAGAGACGTTGATCCAGAAGTACTCCCAGACTGCGAACCTGTTCCTTTTGGGGAAGTGTGACCCCGTCTAGAACAGGCAGATCAAAATAGTCTCTAGAGTTCTGACCCCGCACAATAAGTACCTCCGTCTTATCTGGATTCAGCTTTAGTTTATTCTCCCTCTTCCAGCCCATTACTGCTTCCAGGCAGGCATTTAGGGAGGATATGCCAACTCCTGAAGAAGTTGACATGGAGAAGTAGATCTGGGTGTCATCAGCATACTGGTAACACCCAGCTCCAAATCCCCTGATGATCTCTCCCAGCGGTTTCATGTAGATGTTAAAAAGCATTGGAGAGAGTATGGAGCCTTGAGGGACACCATACTTAAGCTCAGATTTTGAAGAGCAACAATCTCCAATCGACACCATCTGGAATCTGTCCAAGAGGTAGGAGCGGAACCACAAGTGCAAAGAAAAAATATATAATTTATGGAATACAAAGTAAAAATTTGGCTATGATCAGAGATGTGGCTATTCCCACATTAAGCTGAACATGCAAGATTACACATGTCTGGGTAATTTTACCTCTGATATAGAATATTTTACCTCAGTTATACAGTTACTGAATGAGTGTTTACTATGTACCAAACACATCAGTATTCGCCATTGATCATGAGACTGTTTCTATTCCACACCTCAGGTGTGCCCAGCCAGGAATAATCAAGTCTTTCCCTATCTATGTTGTCTTCTGTGGTCACAATCATTTCTTTTCCTTTTTGGTGAGCACAGCATTTCCATCTCAGCCATGAAGAACGTCTGCAGTCCTTCAGTCTTCCTCTGCTTGCTGCTGCTGCTGGCTGCTCCAGGTATAGTAAGTCATGCATGAAATGCATGGGTGGTTTATGAAGAATGTCCAGATTACTCGAAGAAGCTTAACAGTGTCCCTGAGAATTTGTAGTTGGCAAAGCAGTCAGATGACTTCTCCCTTTGAGTTAAGGCTAGCTTGGGTTAACTTAAGTCCCTTTCTTGTCATACCAATATGATTTCAGAACTTGGCAAGCATTGGGCTTACAGTATTCCACAATTTCTGTGAGCACTTGGAAAAGAGTCAGTGGATTACTAGTTATCAGGATGGATTTGTAAAGAACAAATCATACCATAGGAACATAGGAAGTTGCCATGTACTGAGTCAGACCATAGGTCCACCTAGCTCAGTATTGTCTACACAGACTGGCAGTGGCTTCTCCAAGGTTGCAGGCAGGAATCTCTCTCAGCCCTTACTTGGTGATGCCAGGGAGGGAACATGGAACCGAGATGCTCTTCCCACTATGGCTCCATCCCCTAAGGGTAATATCTTACAGGGCTTGCATTTCTAGTCTCCATTTCATATGTGACTGGGGTGGACTCCTTCTTAGCAAAGGGGACAAGTCTTGTCTGCTACCACAAGAACAGCTCTCTTCCCATAGTTTGAACTCCAGTGGAAGAACCACCATACCAGATGAATCCAAACTCCTTTTTGGACCATTATTCTTTTAATAGATCATGGGAATGCTATGGACAAAACGTATCATGACTTTTGCAAAACATTTGACAAAGTCTCCCATGATATCTGTGGACAAGACGGTAAAATGCAGGCTAGATGATACTACTGTTAGGTGGTTTCATAGCTGCTTGAACAAACATGTGCACTGGGTGCTGATTAAGGGCTCCACCTCAACCAGTCGGAAGATGTCAAGAGGAGTGCCAGGTCTCTGTCTCAGGTCCTGCACTGGTCAGCATTTTTATAAGTGACTTGGATGAAAGAACAGAGGAGATGCTTAACAGAGTTGCAGATGACATGAAGTTGTGGAGAGGGAGTGAACGTCTTATCATGACAGTGACTAAAGGGAAAGATTGAAGCTCTTTTCATCATTTATATCAGGCCAACTAGAACCACTGAGTTGAAATTACAAGAAAGCAGATTATTGATTGATTGATTGGTTGGTTGGTTGCATTTACACACTACCTTTTTGTCTGTAGACCCTAAAGCAGTTTACAACATCATTAGCAACATTGGTGCCTCAAGTGAAAATTCTGGATTGATTTGTTCTATGATCCATTTGTTTGTTTTCCTGACTGTCCATGGTATCCTGAAAAGTCTTCTCCAGCACCAAGGTTAAAAAGCGTTAATGCTTTTTCTTTCGCATCTTTTTTCTTTTGCAATGCTTTTGCATCCGTAGAGAATCACGGGAGCCATGGTCCAAACGATTCTAATCTTTGTAGGTGTACACACATCACGGCATCTAAATATCCTTTCCAAGGCCTACATTGAAACCCTACCAAATGCTAGTCTGTGGCGTATTTCTTGACTGTTGGATGCTAAAAGGCAGAAGCTATCCACCACTTCGATTTCTTCATTGTCAATTCTGAGGCTGGTTGCTGTACCCGTTGTCATTAGTTTAGTCTTCTTTACATTTAGTTGTATTTCCATTTTTTTCACTGTGCTCCTTGACTTTCATTACTGGATTCATCATCTGGATTCTCAGCTAACATAGTGGTGTCATCTGTGTATTATTATTTCTTGTTTACACAGTCAGACAGGTGTTATTGACTGGTTTGTTTTATCCAGACATCGAGTCCTTCCCAAGGACCTGGGATGCCAGAATTGTATTGTCAATTGTTATAGATATCGTTGCAGAATATAGACTGTTCCCAGTAAAGCTGCTTTTTGTAATTGGCTGATGGTGATTTCTGTGGCCCCTATGGTGTTGAGGTGCTCTTCAAGGTCTTTTGGAACTGCACCAAGGGTGCCAATTACCACTGGGATTATTTTGGTCTTCTTCTGCCACAGCCTTTCAATTTCAATTTGTAAATCTTTGTATTGGGTTATTTTTTCTATTTCTTTTTCTTCTATTCTGCTATCCCCTGGTATTGCTATGTCGATTATTTTAACTTGTTTTTCTTGATGGACTTGCAGCATTCCTCTTCCACCTGAGCTGCAAGGGAGGTATAGCCTCTCTACATCACTGTGGGGGTGCAGAGCATAATTGATAATAATCATTTTCCTGGTCTTATGATCCAGTGTCTCTAGCTCTGCCTGGGTCCAATCTATTATTCCTGCAGTGTATCTGATAACAGGTATAGCCCAGGTGTTTATGACTTGTATGGTGTTCCCGCCATTGAGTTTGGACTTGAGGATTTTTCGAACTCTCCTGATGTATTCATTTCCATTTTTTCTTTTAACTTCAGTGTGTGCGATGCTATCAGCCTGGAGAATGCCCAAGTATTTGTAATGATTTTTCCCTTCCAGGTTCTTGATCTTGCTTCCATTGGGCAGTTCTATTCCTTCTGTTTTTCTTATTTTTCCTCTGTTCATTATTAATGCAGCACACCTGTCTAGTCCAAACTCCATTGCTATATCTTTACTGAAAATACTATTATTATTATTATTTCTTGTTTACACAGTCAGACAGGTGTTATTGACTAGTTTGTTTTATGCAGACATCGAGTCCTTCCCAAGGACCTGGGATGCCAGAATTTTATTGTCAATTGTTATAGATATCATCACAGAATATAGGCTGTTCCCAGTAAAGCTGCTTTTTGTAATTGGCTGATGGTGATTTCTGTGGCCCCTATGGTGTTGAGGTGCTCTTCAAGGTCTTTTGGAGCTGCACCAAGGGTGCCAATTACCACTGGGATTATTTTGGTCTTTTTCTGCCACAGACTTTCAATTTCAATTTGTAGATCTTTGTATTTTGTGATTTTTTTCTATTTCTTTTTCTTGTATTCTGCTATCCCCTGGTATTGCTATGTCGATTATTTTAACTTGTTTTTCTTTCTTCTCGACTACAGTTATATCTGGTGTATTGTGTGGCAGATGTTTGTCTGTTTGTAGTCGGAAGTCCTATAATATTTTTACATCTTCATTTCCTTCAACTTTTTCAATTTTATGGTCCCACCAATGTTTGGCTACAGGTAGCTTGTATTTTTTGCAGATGTTCCAGTGTATCATCCCTGCTACTTTGTCATGCCTTTGTTTGTAGTCAGTCTGTGCGATCTTTTTACAACAGCTCATTAGGTGGTCCACGGTTTCATCTGCTTCTTTACCAAGGCGGCACTTGCTGTTTGTGCTTGATTTTTCTATTTTTGCTCTTATTGAATTTGTTCTTAGTGCCTGTTCTTGTGCAGCCAGTATTAAACCCTCAGTTTCTTTCTTCAACTTGCCATTCTTAAGCCATTGCCAGGTCTTGGTGATGTCTGATTTTCCACTTATATTGTGCAAATATTGACCATGCAGTGGTTTATTTTTCCATTTTTCTGCTCGGTTCTTGACTTGTTCTTTCTTGTAGGCCTGCTTTGTTTCATTGGTGTTGAATAGTTTCGCATTCTTGACCATTTGAAGTGCATCTTCTTCACTGTCCTTGATATATATTCTTCAAGGCCTCTTTTCTCCTCCTCTACTGTTTGATGGACTTGCAGCATTCCTCTTCCACCTGAGCTGCGAGGAAGTTATAGCCTATCGACATCACAGCGGGGGTGCAGAGCATGATTGATGGTCATGATTTTCCTGTTTTTCTTATTTTCCCTCTGTTCATTATTAATGCAGCACACTTGTCTAGTCCAAACTCTATTGCTATATCGCTACTGAATATATGGACAGTGTTTAGCAGTGATTCAATTTCTGACTGGGACTTTCCATACAACTTCAGATCGTCCATGTACAGCAGATGGTTGATTTTACTGGATGTTTTAGATGTTTGGTATCCGAGGCCTGTTTTGTTGAGTATTTGTGAAAGTGGGGTCATGGCGATTACAAACAACAGAGGGGATAGTGAGTTCCCTTGGAAAATGCCTCTTCTAATGCTGACCTGTCCAAGTGCCTCGCCATTGATTGTTAACTGTGTACTCCACATGCTCATTGCTTTTTTAAAAAATAAATATCAGAATGTTTTTGCTGACACCAGTTCTTTCTAGACATTTTAGTATCCATGTGTGAGGCAATGAATCAAAGGCTTTATTATAGTCGATCCATACAACACTTAGATTGTTTTTTCTTCTCTTGCAAATTTCTAAAATCATTTTGTCAATCAGCAGCTGGTCTTTTGTGCCTCTGGTGTTTGGGCAATTTCCTTTCTGTTCAACTGGTAGCTGTTTGTAAATTAATAAGTGTTGCATCACTTCATCTGCTATTATTCCTGTTAATAATTTGAACATGGCTGGCAGACAGATTATCGGTCTACAATTACTTGGAACTGCATCTTTTTGCTGGGTCTTTCATGATGAGATGAGTTTTCCCAGTTGTTAGCCATTGTTCAATATCACCTGCTTGCAAAATGTGATTGAACTGTTTTGATAGTTGTTTATGAAGGCTTGTTAGGTGTTTAAGCCAAAAGCCATGCAGTTCATCATTGCCTGGAGCAGTCCAATTTTTAATATTCTTTGCTCTTTCACTTATTAATTCTTGTATTGTTATTGGATCTTGCATTTGTTGGTTACATTTTTTGACCTCTTTCATCCAGCCTGCTTTTTTATTATAATCTATTGGATTGTCCCATAATTTCCCCCAGAATTGTACTGTTTCTTCTTTATTTGGTGTTTCTAGGTTTCTTGCCGTTAGTCCTTCTATGCTTTGGTAGAAACGTCTCTGATTCGACTGGAATTGGAGATTCTGCCTGTGTTGTGTAGTTCTGGCTTCATATCTGCTAATCTTCTTTGACACTGCTGTTATTTGCTGCTTTATTAATTCCAGGACTTCTCTAATTTTCCTTGAATCTAGGTGGTATTTTTGGATCAGATACTGTTTGGTACTGTTTGGCTGCCATAAAAAAGGAGGTGGGTGTCTGGGGGAGGGAGGAGGACTCCTCAGGGGTGATTTAAGGGAAGGAGGCTAGAGGTTTCCCTCCTCCATAAGGACAAGTAGAATAAAAAATAAAAGAGCGAAAGCTTCCTCTTCCCTCTTCCTCCCTAAGCTTGTACAGGAGCCTGGACTCCCCACCACCACCAAGCTTCAAGCTTTCCTGAAGAGAGGACACAAAAAATGGGGGAGGGAGAAGAGGGACTGGGAGCCCTGTGGGCAGACCAAACCCAGGTCTTCCCCTGCCTCCAGCCCTTCCTCTGGAGCAGGGCTTCTCTGGTCTCCCACAGCCCTTTGTTTCCAGCCCTGACCCTTGCTCATCATTCTTCTCTCTCATTGCTCATCTCTCTCAGCCACAAACAACCTCGACTTTCACCCGGGAAAGCCCACTCTCTCCTCAGCCCTCCTGCCTCCAGCCCCTGCCCACCAGTCATTCCGTTGTTTTCACCCACTGGTACAAGGAGGAAAACGGCACAAATTTCCGACAGGGGAGCAAGGAGAGCAGAAGAGGGAAGTCAAGGTAAGGCAACAAAACACAGGAGGCAACCTCCTGAAAGTGCAACAGCCCCGCCGAGAAGATTCGGCCTTCACCTCCCTGCTCCCCAGTGTAGGCTCTAGTCCCACCCTTCCCTACCGGTAGTCGTCCCAGCCTAGCCAGGTGGCAGGAGAAGAAGAACCCAACCTCTCTCTCTTCAGGGTAGAGCGCGCTGCTGTCTGACCCTCTAGGAAAAGCCTAGCCTAGGGCAGGCTCTGTCTCTCCGAGTGCCGCCTGCCACCTCTTCCAACTGTCAGGGGTGGGAGGCCACACCCCCGGCCCCCACCGCCCCCGCCATGGCACCCCCCGAGACACACACACCCCAGCCAAGGTAGCTGCTCAAGCAAGAGCCACCCCTGGCCACTGCTGCCCTCGCCACCCTCCAAGACACCCGCTGTCCTCTGTCAAGAAGCCAGCTCCAAGCAAGCCCCCACCCTGGTAAATGAATTTAAATAAAAAATAAAAAAATTAAAACACACACACACACACACACACACACACACACACCCCTTGGCTGAATGCACTGAAACTTTATTGTTGAGATGTCGTTGCTGGAGATTGGGGTTTGAGCCTGGCAGGTGGCAAAAGCAGCAAGACTCCCCCTCCTCCTGGCTCCTAGGCTCGATCCTCATCATCGTCCTCTGCTCCTTGTGCTTCCAGGCAGCCAGGCAGCCTCTCCTCCCACACACACTCTCTCTCACACACACCAGCAGCCACAGCGTGCAATGCAGCATGTGCGACTCGACAAGGTTACAGAGAGATCATCTCGTGCATGCACAAGTAGGGAGGTGGGAACTGGAAGTGCCAGGAGGAGGAGGTCCATCGGGCAGCCAGCAGGCAGTGGGGCGCCAGGAGCTGAGATCGCCGTGGCACCGTGGCCCGCGCCAGCACCACGTACACCCCAAAACTAAAACTAAAAATTTTGGGTGGGGGCAGGGCAGGGCAGGGGATCCACATGGCACTTTTGTGCCCCCCCCAGTTACACCTGTGGACATCCCTGCTGTACAGATTTTCAGTATACTCCTTCCATCTCTGTTTGATCTTCTGTGAATCAGTTACTGGCTGTCCTTTGGCATCCCTTAACATACCAGTTTGATGCTGGAACCTCGCTCTGAGTTCAGAGATCTTTTGGAAAACTTGCCTTCTTTTTCCACGTCTGTCTCCATCCACAAGGTCTTTACAGATCATTCATTTCATCTTTCACTGTGTCGAGCTTTCCCATATTCATGCTTCTTACGTTCCATGTTCCCATTATAATTCTGTCTTTGCAGCTTCGGATTTTCTTTTCCCACACGGCAACATCAGCTGCTAGACGTCCAAAAGGCTTTAGTCTAACCACGTCATAAACACCATCGGTACTCTGAGAGATCGTCAGCTCTTCTTCAGTAGCATTTTGACTACCATCCAACCTGGCCCCACATCGACAATCATTCCATTTAGTCTATTGATGTGGTTTTCTTGGTAACATAAACGAGTGATTTACCATTGCCTTCTCCTGCGCAGTGTGAAGTGATGCCTTTGTCGTTGAAGTGATCATCCGCCTCTAGCACTTTCCTATATCGCTGCTGCCCAACATAGGTGCCTGCTTGCTTTAACTGGGCAACTGGGATCACCTTCGTGCTTTGGGTGACCCTACTGGGAGCAACAATAAACCCGCACATTAAGACCGAGCAATGGAAATGCATTTTAAGCATAGAGTTCAGGGGAACAAAACTCCTAGATCAGTTGGCACTGAATGCTAGTGCCGAATGGATTAGCAGAGAAACTACAGAGACTATAGAGGGATAAAGTCCCTGAACAAGAAATTCGTGCAGGAGCAAGAGATGGGGATGAGGAAGGAAAGAGATTAAGGGAAGATGGCCTAGGAGATAGAGTGACAGAACAGATCACAAATATTGGTAATGGAGCAATTTGAGTGGGAGGAAGTAAACAAAAAATGGGGATATCTGGAATGCAGAACAGCTGTGTTTGATTGGGAACTGTATATTTATTCTACAGTGGCAGAGTGAAAGGGAAGGGTTTATTGGGTTGGGAAGGGAGAGGTAACAAAAAATGCATGAAGACAAATCTGGGGGATTTTCCTTTCTGAAAGAAGAGTTACTGGCAAAGGACACAAAGAACATTTCAATGGGATGCTTCCACTGACAGAGTGAGTAAAAATAATGAATTGGGAAACAAGGTTTTAGGGAGTCTTGAGAATTTAGTGGTGACCTTTGAGGACAAAGTGGAAAGATCTTTTGTTGTCCTCTAGGAAGTATTATGGATCAAGCCCAAGTTCCAGAGTACCAAATGGCACTGTTCCAGTTTGGCCTTGCTTGCTGTGCAACTCGCAGGGACATTTTTCGGGGTGGCATAGAAGGCTTCCTGGTTAAGAGAGGAGGCCATCAAAAATTGCCTTTTCCCTGCTGCACCAGTTCATTTAGTTGGGAAAGTCTGCCAGGCTGCTGACTTGCTGCATCAGTACACCCTTGCTCTGTATGTCAACCAATAATAATCACAGCTGTGGCCCATAGCCAGCCAAAAGATTTCGGGGGGGGCACCAAAAAGCAGGGGGGCAGCTTATCTGTCCCTTTTCAGTCCTAAGAGCGAGGAGCATTCAGGTTTTTTTTAAAAAACCATTTGTTTGCAAAAGATGGGGGGGGGGGAATGTGGCGCGCCAAGGCTTGCCCTAGCCCCAGCCCAGCTATGGGTGTAGAGTAGGTGCTATTGCCTCTCCATCATTGCCCACAACATCCCTTTGGGTAAAACACACAAAACACACTGTGACACAAGCAGTATTTTGAACATGTGGGTTCTTGGGGGCAGAAACAGCAACTCAACTCACAAGAATGTACGGATTTAAAACCAATATATTTATGCAAATACGCATTAGCAGAAACATTTCAACACACAGCCTAACATATTTCGAACCCACATATTACCACACAAAAGCACCCAGAAAACAGACCACAGTAGAAACAACAGTTCTTTCTTCGAGTCTCAGCCTGCTTTCTCCCTTTCCCTCACTCCCCACACCCACTCCAAGACCAATACCCACTAGGGATGTGTGAATCGATTTGGGTACAAAACTATCTGTACCCAAATCTAGCTGATTCTGGTGATATGTGGACAGAACAAATCGCCCATGTGCTCCATTGCTCAGATTCGGGAACAAAACAAATCACCCAGATCTGGACCCGAAAATATTCAGGGATTTGGACCTCCATTTTGTGGTCACAGTGGGTCGGGTGGTAGCTTCCACCCATTGGGTGGAAGAAATTTGGCAAAGCGGTGTTTTTTTTTTTGTTTTTAAAATGAAGTTGGCACATCTTTAAGCTTTTTCCCATAGGGAATGATGGGTATTTCAGCAACCTTATATCTCCATGTGGAGGGCACCAGGGTGGCCCAGAGTGGGTTGTGGTTGGTGGTAGCGTGCAATGGGTACAAGGAAGCTACCATCCAGATTTCAAAGCATTGGGTAAATTGGGGGGGGGGTCATCAAAGTCTACCTGTGATTAAAGATCCACACAGCTGGATTCTGGTGTTGAAGACAAGCTCTGCATAAGGTTGATTGTCTGAATTTAAAGTGAATTTAATTCATTTATTTTCTCCAGTTCTGGTTCCAATGTCTTTTGTTTTCTACAGGAATAATTGCATATATTTCGACTACGGAAGTCTGTCACAATGCTGGACACTCGTATATCTTCGCTACATGTCTACTTCCTAGTCAACTCCGGTTCGGAATTTGTGATTCATCGTTTTATCCTTGTTGCGGATAATGATTTCAATTCACCCAAGAATAACTTCTGTCTTGTCCAGAAAGAATTTCAGTTTTTTCACCCACATCTTGCCCAGCAATAAATGAACCTCAATTCACAATCTCTACAAATCCCACCGCCTTTCACTAGTAACTATGGGCCAGTTCCCACAACTCCCCCCTTGGAGAATTGAGAGATTTGTGCAGCAGGAGCCCCTGGTGGCGCAGTGGTAAAACTGCCGCCCTGTAACCAGAAGGTTACAAGTTCGATCCTGACCAGGGGCTCAAGGTTGACTCAGCCTTCCATCCTTCCGAGGTCGGTAAAATGAGTACCCAGAATGTTGGGGGCAATATGCTAAATCATTGTAAACCGCTTAGAGAGCTTCGGCTATAAAGCGGTATATAAATGTAAGTGCTATTGCTATTGCTATATGAGCTGCCCATTTCCAGTAGTATGAAACTGGAAATGTTGTGGCAATGTCAGGTTGGCACTGCCTCTACCCAACATGAAACCAGGATCCATAATCCAGGATTTAATCTATGGTTGTCTATGCCATTCACTTCTCAGACAGTGTCAGTCTTTCATTGTCAGAAAATTTCTGGGGTCCTACAATCAGAAATTAGAAGCACGCTTACCATGTGACTCTCCTAATTCCTGTTTCTCCACTGTAGAGGTGATAGTGAGAACCAGCCCTATGCTTAATTTTCTATGAGCCAAAGGCATCCATGCACAACATGCTTGGATACCTGAAATTAAAATCCATCTATGGGGCAGTCTGGCAACTCACTTGACTGTAAGAATAATAATTTCAGTGTATAAGAATTTGAAATATATTATGACATGTCCTGGGTCCCTATTCATCTACCAAACACTGTTCAGAGGATTTCCAGTGGATAAGAATGAAGATTCTAGTAGCCACCAATAAAATAAACAAGTGATTCATTCCAGCTCTCCAAAAGAACTAAATTATTCGGATAGCCAAAGCGTAGTAGAGATGCTACCGAAGTATTTATTTCCAGAGTGGTAGAACATTAATCTTTTGCAAGAAAAATGACAAATGCTGAGATCCAGGCTAACACTGCAATAGCAAAAGGGTATTGCGCCAGCAGGGCACATTTGCAAATGAATACATTGTAGAACATTCAATTTGCACAGCTTTGCAACCTTCATGCACTCACACAGCTTTGCTTGTAACACTAGCACAGTCTGGATCTCAGCCACTGTGGCTTGCAGTATCTTAAAAATAAACAATTTATTGTAGCTTATGCTTTTGTGGACTACACTACACTTTATCAGATGCATTTAATGTTGTCCTCAGTGGGCAAAAATTATACAAGTCTGATAAGGCTTATTTCAGTACCAGTTAGTGAGCCCTGCGTCGGGCATTGAGGCCAGAATATAACATTAAAAAGTGGCAAACATACCTGGTGGCGCAGTGATAAAACTGCCGCCCTGTAACCAGAAGGTTGCAAGTTCGATCCTGACCAGGGGCTCAAGGTTGACTCAGCCTTCCATCCTTCCGAGGTCGGTAAAATGAGTACCCAGAATGTTGGGGGGCAATATGCTAAATCATTGTAAAACGCTTAGATTGCTTCCAGCTATAGAGCGGAATATAAATGTAAGTGCTATTGCTATTGCTACCGCCAGCACCTGGCATCGTACTAAACCACCCTTCCCAAAATGGCTCAGGGCGGTTTACACAAAGAAATAATAAATAAATAAGATGGATCCCTGTCGCCAAAGGACTCACAATCTAAAAAGAAACATCAGATCGACACCAGCAACAGTCACTGGAGGTACTGTGCTGGGGGTGGATAGGGCCAGTTACTCACTCCCTGCTAAATAAAGAGACTCTTCATGTTAAAAGGTGCCTCTCCAACCCGCTTCAAAACTGGCCCCTTTTGTATACGGAAGAACTACAGGGGCAGAAGTGGCAAAGTAGATGAATGGAGCACAAGCAGTGAAAGACTTGACTTGAATCCGCCAGATTGCAACATAGAGCGCATTTGAAGGTTTATGCACAAGCGATATGTGTGGCGAAGAAATGATTCTTTTATGCCGATATTGCATCAGCAAGTTTACATCTGATGGAGTTATTTAGGGTTGTGAGAGGGCTAGTATGTGCCCCTCCTCCCTTGAATCAGAATCTCAAACCATTGATTACCCGCTGTGATGTGCTTAATGAATTCTTTGTGTGTGGGGTAATCTCTTGTATTCGGGCCGACTTAGACTCCATCTCCACAATTACTTCAGTGTCTGATGGTTCACACCTCTTGTGTGGTTAAGTTGGATCAGTTCCAGTTTGTAACTCCTGGGGACGTGGACGAGCTGCTTGGAACAGTGCGACCTACCACCTGTTCTCTTGACCCTTGCTCGACATGGCTTATAATATCTGGCGGGGGCGGGGTGTTGTAGAAGGCCTGGTAGAAATTATAAATGCTTCTCTGAGGGAAGGCAGAATGCCTTTTTGTCTTAGGGAGGCAATTATTAGACAACTTCTGAAGAAGCCTACCTTGGATCCCTCAGAGTTAAGCAACTACAGGCCTTTCTCCAACTTTCCGTGGCTGGGCAAGGTAACTGAGAAGGTGGTTGCCTCCCAGCTCTAGACAGTCTTGGAGGAAACTGATTATCTAGGCCCATTCCAAACTGTCTTTGAGGCAGGCTATGGGGTGGAGACTGCTTTGGTCAGCCTGATGGATGATCTCCAATTGGGAATTGACAGAGGAAGCATGACTCTGTTGGTCCTCTTGGAATTCTCGGCAAATTTCGATACTATCGACCATAGTATCCTTCTGGAACACTTGAGGGGGTTGGGAGGGGGAGGCATTGCTCTGTGGTGGTTCCACTCCTACCTCTCGGGCAGGTACCAGATGGTATCCATTGGAGACTGTTGTTCTTCAAAATCTGAACTTTTGTATGGTGTCCCTCAGGTCTCTGTATTGTCTTTGATGTTGTTTAACATCTACATGAAACTGCTGGGAGAGATCATCAGGAGATTTGGTGCAGGGTGCTATCAGTATGCTGATGACACCCAAATCTATTTCTCCATGTCAACATTATTGGGAGAGGACATAACCTCTCTAAATGCCTGCCTGAAGGCAGTGATGGGCTGGATGAGGGATAAACAACAGACTGAATCCAGATAAGACGGAGGTACTCATTGTGTGGGGTTGAAACATGGGACATGAGTCTGATCTGCCTGTTTTGGATAGGGTCACACTTCCCCAGAAGGAACAGGTACACAGTCTGGGAGTGCTTCTGGATCCAAGCCTCTCCCAGTGGTGTCCCAGGTTGAGGCAGTGGCCAGAGGGGCCTTCTAGCAGCTTTGGCTGATATGCCAGCTGCATCCGTTTCTTAAGATAAATGACCTCAGAACAGTGGTACATCTGTTGGTCACCTCCAGACTTGATTACTGCAATGCACTCTACAGTATGTGGGGCTGCCCTTGTGTGTAGTCCAGAGACTACAATTGGTCCAGAACGTGGCAGCCAGGTTAGTCTCTGGGTAATCTCAGAGAGTCATATTACTCCTGTATTGAAAGATCTACACTGGCTGTCGACATGTTTCTGGGCAAGATTCAAGGAGCTAGTTATAACCTATAAAACCCTAAACAGCTTGGGTCCTGGGTATTTAAGAAAACAACTTCATTATTATGAACCCCACCACCCATTGGGATCATCAGGAGATGTCCGTCTGCAGTTGCCAACAGCAAGTCTGGTGGCTACTCGGTGACGAGCCTTCTCCGCTGCTGCCCTGAAGCTTTGGAACATGGCTACTAGTCCTAATAGCTATCGGCTACCCCAGGTTTCAAGGGCAGGAAGTCCATGAATACCAGTTGCTCTAGAGCAACAGCAGCAGAGGTGGCATGCTCTCATTCCTTGACTCTCAGTTTCCAAGAGGCATTAGCTGGACCACAGGAAGCTGGACTAGATACAGGTGAAACTCGGAAAATTAGAATATCGTGCAAAAGTCCATTAATTTCAGTAATGCAAATTAAAAGGTGAAACTGATATATGAGACAGACGCATTACATGCAAAGCGAGATAAGTCAAGCCTTAATTTGTTATAATTGTGATGATCATGGCGTACAGCTCATGAAAACCCCAAATCCACAATCCAAGAAAATTATAATATTACATGGAACCAAGAAGACAAGGATTGTAGAATAGAACAACACAGCTTCCTGTGTTCCAATGGAAGCAACTTGACCTAACATTGGGCTGCTCAACGTCAGCCCTCCTGCAGATGTTGGCCCACACCTCCCATAATCCCTGGCTATTTGCCACTCTGGCTGGGAGCAATGAGAGTTCTAGTCCAATAACAGCTGGGGGCCTAATCTCCACCCCCTGCAGTAGGGAAACTAGAGATGCGCTGTCCATGGTGAGTCTTCCTAAATGCAATGGGCGATATGCGTTGGCTCCAGTCAGCATCAGCCCTTTGCTTGAAGATACCAACTTTGCTGCCATCTTGTCAAGGCTCCTGCATCCACAAGTACAGCCCCTGAGCCATAAAGCATTTTAAGGTTGATGCTTCCCCAGCAGGATGGAGACAATCCCAAGCCAATGCTTCCTCAGGCACAAAGGCTCTAGAGATTTCCAAGCATTACTCCTTCCACCAAACGTGTGCATTTAGGTGCTCACCACCCTCCTCTGCCCATTTATAAGTCACTGTACTTGCCATTGTGACTGGGATGTCTAACAGCCTAAGGGACAATAGTGCGAGGTAGGCAAAAAAGACCCCCAGTGTAGGCCCATCCTCTGGGATCTAAAACATCCCTACCCAGTCCCCCAGAAGGGGTGACCAGCCAAAGCCCTCACTATGCCCAGGGATGGTGAGGTTGCTTCTCAAATGAGGGCTGAGGGCAAAGGATGAAGGGCCAGTTGTAACTATGATGGTCCTGCCTCCAAATCCCATCCAGCCAATCAGATGGCCTCAATTGTCCCACGTTTCCTTTGAACAAGGCTGGGGTAATGAAGCTGTGTCCTGGATGCTCCGGGGTGCATGGCTGCAAAACCTTTCCCATTATGTTTCCATTGTGAGTAGTATTCCTTTCCCCAAATCAGTTCTGCTAAGTTTCTTCTCTTGATATCCCTATCCAGGTTTGGGCACAATTATTCTAAGTAATAAGTGGTGCCAAGCTTGTATAAGACTTTTCTTTCTAAATATCATTATATTTTCTGATTCTGTCATCTCCCAAACATTTGCATATATGCACTATATTCTGTGCTGATTCTGATGGCATATGGTTAAGACAATATCTTGAACAAAATTGATGCATTCACCATACGTCAAAAAACAGGGGCAGTGTGCAAAACAATTAGAGACACCATCAGTCCTTCACACCATGGTCTCATGGGCAATATCAGAGTTGAGCGGGATCCTGACACACTTCTCATGTCCACCCTGGAGCAAGAAGAAGTAGCGTTGGTAGATCAGCGGGCCATTAGAGGGGAAGGGGAATTGGAAATCTAATTGCTGTTCCCCTTCCAGCTGTCCTGCCAGCTCATTGATCTTGGGGAGCAGTGACGACCACCCTTAGAACCTCGCCTTGCTCCTTTGTAATGCCAGGTTAGCCCAGAGCAAATCAGAAACTATCCATGATCTGATTCTGGATGAAGGTGCTGACCTGGTATGTATTACAGAGACCTGGTTGCTGGAGGCTGGTGGCCCAGTCTGGTCCCAGCATCTCCTTCCAGGGTACTCTTTTGAGGATGAGGAGCATGGGAGAAACCTTGGGTGGGGAGGTGGAGTGGCTGTGTTCTATAAGAATAACATCTCCCTATGCAGATGATGTTGTACTTACAATTACTCAACCAAAAGATTCATTAGACTCAGTAATGGAACATATACATTACCGTGTTTCCCTGAAAGTAAGACCTAGCAGTAATTACCGCTGTACCGCTAATATAAGTCCTCCCCCGAAAATAAGACCTACCGCTAATCCACCGTTTTTTAGGGGTGTGTATGGAAGCGTGGAGCTGCGGTCCGGCACTGGGGTGGGGGTTCCATTAAGGGTGGGGGGCTTTACTTACCCCTCCCGCCGCTTTCCACCTTTGGTGCCGTATTTAGTGTAGAAATCCGGCGGCAGGATACCTCCCTGCCGCCCCCTTCAAGCCCTCTTCAAGCCCGCTCCGCTTGCTCTTTAGAAATGGGCAGCAGGACACCTCCCTGCCGCCCCTTTGCTTGTTGGGCTGCAAAAGTCTTTAAGAAGCCTTTTGCGCGCGCCCGCACAAAAGGCTTCTTAAAGATTTTTGCAGCCCAACAAGGAAAGGGGCGGCAGGCAGGCGTTGTAGTTTGTAGAACATGAATACCGTACATGTTGATTTGATTGTTGAACAGGCGTTAACGTACCAGTAGTTTGTACCGTATAATTGTTGAACAGGAATAAACGTACTTTACTTTTTTGAACTTCAATAAAAATAAGACCTACACGAAAATAAGCCCTAGTGCATCCCAAAATTAATCCCAAAATTAATATAAGACACTGTCTTATTTTCGGGGAAACACGGTACTATAGCATGGTTTATTGAAATAAGATCAACAAAAATAAAATGCAGATCATTACATGGAACTTAGCAGAACTGGACTAGCAATATTTGAAAGAAAAGATGGGATTTCATATAAGTACTAATCCAATCAAATATCTGGGGGTAAAATTAATGACCTCTAATAAAGACTTATTTAAAAATAATTATTTGCCAACATGGAAGAACATAATGGCGGACGTATCTAGATGGAAGAAGTTAAATCTTTCTTAGCTAGGAAGAATATTGGCAAATAAAATGAACATTCTTTCCAGGATATTTTTTTTATTCCAAATGATCCCAATAAAAATAGAAGAAAAGACAGTGAATGAGTGGCAAAGAAATATAAATTCTTTTATCTGGGCCTCTAAAAAGCCAAGAGTCAAGTTCAAGATAATGCAGGATGTAAAGGAAGGTGGAGGATTGGGAATTCCGAACTCTCAATTTATATTATTAGGCTAGTTGGTTTACACAGATTACAGAATGGATTAAAGAACCATACAGATGGATTATGTCAATGGAGGAAATAGGTCTTTCAGAAGGATTCCATCGATATTTATGAACTGATATAAGAAGATCGGTTGTGGATATAAAAGGTCATTCCATTAGAAGTAGTTTATTAAGCGTTTGGGATAAACATAAAAAAAGAATAAGACCAGCTTTATCTCCTTTGAAGTCATTATTAATTTTTTTTTCATGAAGAAGAACATACTAAAAGATTTCAACATTGGAGAGAGGTGGTGTATAACTTACAAAGTTTGACTACAGGGGAAAAAATGAAGTCTATTCAGGTTCTTTCGTTGGAATGGGTGAGTAAGCCTTCTTGATTTCAATATTCACAAATAAATGGCATAGTACAGAAGGAAATACAAAAGCAAGGTGGAAACAGAGATCTGACAGAATTTGAAATATTAATAACTAAAAATGATGAACACTTGGTTTGATATATAAGTTGTTCGTGAAATATGACTCAGAATCAGAACAAGTTAAAGACTGTGTGATTAAATGGATGCGGAA
The DNA here is from genome assembly GCF_027244095.1 of Hemicordylus capensis. NCBI lineage: Eukaryota > Metazoa > Chordata > Lepidosauria > Squamata > Cordylidae > Hemicordylus > Hemicordylus capensis. The sequence goes on from NC_069657.1 coordinate 448,870,385, forward strand.
TCTAATAAATAAGTAAATGAATAAATGAATAAATATGAATAAAACAATCATTATGCAACAATGGGAATATCAATAGAAAGTGAACATTAAATTTACAGTAAATAGTACGTGAAGAGAAAATTGGTACAAAATGTATTTCCATTGGTATATTACTCCAATGAGGATTTCAAAGATAGACAATAAGTATCCTGTAAATTGCTGGAAGTATATGAATCAGCTGGGAACCTTTTATCACATGTGGTGGACATGCACTAAAGCGCAGAGATTTTGGAAGTTAATTCACAGCAAGATTGAACAAGTGTTAAAAATACATTTTCATTTGTCTCCAGAGATTTTTTATATTAAATATTACTAAGCCCTATATACCTGCAGGATATACAGAATTGTCCTTATACATGATAACTGCAGCTAGAATTCTTTGTGATTCTTATTGGAAAACTCATTTGTTAGTGACATTAGAGGAGTGGCATCTTAAACTTTGGGAATATGCTTCAATGGCTAAAGTTACTTCATATATTTTTAAAAATCAGAAGATAAATTTGGCATTACTTGGGAACCCTTTATACGTTATAATCTGTCACAGGGTCGGATACCTCATCCAAGATTTAGATTTTCTCTGCTAATGAATCCTTGAATGAGTTTATTTTAATTTTGATGCTGTTTAATTTTGATATTTAGTTATTCAGTTGGGTGTTCTATTTGAACATTTAAGATTTGTGGTTGAACGTTCGAATTAGAATACGTGTGGTTAAGGAGGCATTGTTTTCCGGTTTGATGTACAAAACTTATATGAGATGGTATTTACTGTACTTGTGTATTCTTTTTCTATATTCTGTATTTCTGTATTCTTAATTAAAAAGAGAATAACATCTCCTTGGTTTGGGGACCAATGATAGACAGGAACTTCTGTTGGTGTACCAGCTGCTTTGCTGCTCAACAGAACCCCTAACTGACTTGATGGACTTGGTCTCAGGCTTGGTGTTGGACTTCCCAGGCTTGTGGTGGTGAGAGGACTTCAATGTTCATTTCAGAATCAATTGGTCTGGGGCGCACCTGAATAGCTTTTAGCAGGGCTATTCTTTCTTATGTGTGTTTCCCACATGTACACCACGATCCCAAATATCTGTGTGTGGGATAACTGTTATAAAATAAATGAAGCGTGTCAAGGAACTCTCCAGAAAGTAGGTGGAGGATGGATTGTCTCTGACATTACTGCAGTTTGACCAGTCAAAGAGGGACATGTTGCAACAATGCAATTATAAGAACAAAAAAGACTACAAGAAAAAAACTCAGCTGGAAGCAACGGTGGCTTACAGCTGCTTGATAACTGACTCTAGGTAACTACTCCATTCACCATCTTAAGCAGCTCTCCTTTGAATTCATTTCCTCTAGGAACGGTGAGTATTCTCTCTAGATTTGCATCTGAGCACAAGGGCACAATACTTACACAAAAGGGCACAATCCATACACTTGCAAGGGCAAAAATCAGCCTGGGCCTCCAGCATAGATGAGTTTTGGGAGTAAGGGGATTCTCACTTGACTGCTATGCAGAAGAGATTCATAGCCATACTGTGTGTCACACTTTGATGCACACAGATCCTGCCCTTCATTTGCTGAAGGAGAATTTTGCATGCAATGAAAGATAATCCAAAACATGGGTTCCCAACCTGTTGCCCTACAGATGCTGCTTAACTACAGCTTCCATCATTCCCAGCCACAATGAAATTGTCGGGATTTCCTACCCACCTCTGTGAAACAGGGTTGTTACCCAGTCAAACGGAAGTGTGCCGAGAGAAGCAGTGGGCTCAAGACATGAGTACAACCCCAGTAATTACCTTTCAGAAGTCAGGAGGGGCTCAGAGAGGTGGGCAACTGCTGCTGGGGGGTGGGTGGGTTCAGTCCAAGAGGCAGCAGAATGGTGGAGATAGAAGAGCGATGATATCAGCTCCACAGCTGCAAATGGGTGCAGAAAAGCTAAGGAAGGGGGTGGAGTTGGAGAAAAAGGACCCTTGGGAGGCCAGGGGTGGGTGGCCAATCCACTTGCCTCGCCAGGGAAGAAGGAGCAAGCTGGAAGGGGGGAGAAATATCTGAAATTTAGGGCTTTATTTAAGGCAGGGGCTGCCAAAGATGAGGGGATCAACAGGGATGGGGTTTGTTGGTCTGGTGGACTCCCGGAGAGGAGCACAGACCTTTGCTCCCGCTGATAGATGAAGGAGTGGAGTGACTATACTTCCCTCCTCCCCCAACTCTGAGGCAATGCCCGTGCCTATAATGTAGTGCGAGAAGGTGGGAGAGTTAATTAGAGAATTCCTCCTCCCTAAACACAGACAGAAATTATTAGGGGTGTGTCCGGACCGGTCCGGAGGCCATTCTAGAGGCCTCTGAACCGGTCTGGTTCTGAACCGGTCTGGTTCCGAACCGGTCCGGAGGCTTGGCTCGGAGGTGGGTTGTAGCTTTAAGGGTGGGGGGGTAGCACTTACCCCCCCCCCGGCCACTCTTCTCGCTTCAGCGCTGTGAAAATTCCAAAATTTTCTGGGGCGGCAGCGTTCTTCCCTGCGGCCCCAAGCCCCATCGTTAGCTCGTACGCGCTGCAATAGTTTCCACTCATGCGCTCGTTCCAATGCACTGCGCATTCGTGGCGGTCGTGCGCGCGCTCCCGTCGCGTCACACGTCGATGTGTGATGTGTTGGGAGCGCGCGCGTGACGGCCGCAAGCGCGCACGTTTATCGGAACGAGCGCATGCCTGGAAACTATTGCAGCGCGAGTGGGCTAACGAAGGGGCTTGGGGTGGCAGGGAAGAACGCTGCCACCCCAGAAACTTTTGGAATTTTCACAGTGCCAGAGGGGGAAGAGCGGCGGGGGGGGGAGTGCTACCCCCCCACCCTTAAAGCTACAATCCACCTCCGAGCCAAGCCTCCAGACCGGTTCGGACGGGTGCACACTCATAGAAATTATGGCTGGGGATGATGGTGCTGCATGTGGATCTTGTTAGTCAGCATGTCAGCCACTGAATTCTGTTGAATTCTGATTCTTGATCAGAGTGAACTTTCCTCTTTTGCTTACTGCAGAACCTGCAGCCAGTTTTCAACCATGAGGACCTTCTGCCATGTTTCAATTATCTTCCTGGTAGTGCTGCTGATTAGTCCAGGTAAGCCGAGTGTGAAATGGAGAGGTGAGCTTGGCGTGAAGAGTGATATTGAAAATTTGGGTCTGGTAACATAGGAACATAGGAAGCTGCTTTGTACCGAATCAGACCATTGGTGCATCTAGCTCAGTATTGCCTACACAGACTGACAGCAGCTTCTCCAAGGTTGAAGGGTCGGTTTTAACCCTATCTTGGAGATACCAGGGAGGGAATTTGGAACCTTCTGCATGCAAGTACTGTTCCCAGAGTAGCCCCATCCCTAAGGGGAATAATCTACAGTGCTCACACATGTAGTGTCCCATTGAAATGCCAACCAGGTGGGCCCTGCTTAGCAAAGGGGACCATTCATGCTTGCTACCACAAGACCAGCTCTCCTCTGACTGTTATCTGCAGCCAGATAACATACTGGACTGGCAACAGAGAGCCTAGGGGGACTCTTTTGGGCTATATTGCATGCTCAGATGTGCAGATGCAGATACATCTGGAAACATGTTTAAACAGGCGACTCAATTTTTTTAATGTCACATTAAAGGAGAGTGAAATCAGACAGTAGAATAGTAGATTCAAATGTAGATTGTCAGAATTTCATAGGCGGTCACTCAATATAGCACTTAAAAACTGGACTCAGGAGTAAAATTTCTTGTCTTGAATGAAGCCTCTGAGATAGGGATGTGTGATTCCATTTGGGTACAAAATGATTTATACCCAAACCAACCTGTTTTGGGTGATTTGTGAAAAAAAATAAATCACCCCTGTGCAAGCTGGCCAGTTTTGGGTCCAAAACAAATCACCCATACTTTGGACCTGAAAAATTTGTAGATTCAGACCTCCATTTTGTGGCCATCTCTCTTGCTGTCTCCATTTTGTGTCAGGATTTTTTAAAGAAAAAATCCCGCCCTCCCAAGCTTTAGATGGGTGACTTACAATGTGCAACGATGGGCTGGTGATTCCTTTCTGGTTCCAGATAGGCTCATTTCCATTCAAATTTTTGTGTTGAGTCAAAGAAGGGGCAAGGGCGGGGGAGTGTACTTAAGGAGGCAGCCAGCCACCATTCTGCCTGTTTGCCTCGTGGGAGGAGAAAGATAGAGTCAGAGGAGCTTTGCTATCCCTTGCCTGCCTCCTGCCTGGAATGGATTCTCTACTTTTTGTTCCTGCTTTCCTGATCGAAGAAAAGAAAAGATCCATTCAAATTTTGTGTTGCCAGGGGTGACTGACCCTGCATTGGCTCGGAGAAGAGTCAAAGAAGGGACAAGGGTGGGGGGAGTTTGAAGGAGGGATTTTCAAATGTACTTAAGGAGGCAGCCAGCCACCATTCTGCCTGTTTGCCTCGTGGGAGGAGAGAGAGAGAGTCAGAGGAGCTTTGCTATGCCTTGCCTGGAATGGATTCTCTACTTTTTGTTCCTGCTTTCCTGATCGAGGAAAAAAGAAGATACTTTTTTTTTCATCCCCGTCCTGCTGCTCAGAGAATCACTGCCTGCACCTGCTGACTGTGTGAATTTATTTGGGTACAAAATGATTTCTACCTGAATCTACCTGTTTGGGGATATTTGTGGACAGAACAAATTGCTCTTGTGCCAGCTGGCCAGATTTGGACCCAAAACAAATTGGGGGTGATTCAGTTTGGGTACAAATTGAATTGAAAAAATTGATCCGTGCACATCCCTACTCTGAGATCCTCTTTGGCGAGTGGCCAGAGCTCGAGCTGGAACTCAAACTTGGGAGCTGGTTCTAGGAGGTGCTCACAAAGAGGAACTGTTACCCCAGCAAAGTCTGGTGGGGTTATGAAGGGAATTGGAGTCCTACCTCTTCATGGAGCTGAAATGCATCAAGAATACATAGCAGGCTCATGAACTGTCTTCTTTCCCTCTGAATAGGCTCAGCAGGCATACAAATGCTGGAGTTCATATCTGGCTTAATGTCACTTCTATTCCTGTGAGTCTTGGTACTGTTGGAAACAAGGTGATGGCATCAGTGGGCCTTTGACCCAACCAAGCATGGTGGTTGTTGTTGTTATTATTAATTCGATTTCTATACCGCCCTTCCAAAAAGGGCTCAGGGTGGTTTACAAAGAGTAATAATAAATAAATAAGATGGAACCCTGTCCCCAAAGGGCTCACAATCTAAAAGGAAACATAAGAAAGACACCAGCAACACTCACTGGAAGTACTGTGCTGGGGGTGGATAGGGCCAGTTACTCTCCCCCTGCTAAATAAAGAGAATCACCACATTAAAAGGTGCCTCTTTGCCAAGTTAGCAGGGGTTGTTCTTATCAGCAGGATGACCCACACCTGTCTACTTTTCCACTTGCTTTCTCCAGTTCTGTTTCCAGGGTCTTTTCTTTTCTGCAGGATTAACTGCATACATTGGAGAAAAGCGCTCATGTCATAGTGCTGGAGGAACCTGCTATTCCGTCGCATGTTCATGGCCCCAGTCTTACAAAATTGGACATTGCTCTGTGGTTAGACCTTGTTGCAAATTTTGACTTCCACTTCCACAATGTACAAAATAACTGACATTAATTTTAAAAGTTTATTTTAAAATCATGTTATGTTTCTATGTGTGCGTCTGTAAAATGTACGCCATTAGGAGATTTTCTGGAAAGTGCACTTCTGTGATTTTCTCACTTTGATGGCATTTTTGTTGGGGAAACATCTCACTGTCAGCATACCCTAAATCACCTCCTATGTATTGTGAATTTGGTTTATATCAGACTTTAAACAAATGATTCCATTTCGGAGGCTGCCGAACATGCCCAATGGGCCTCTGCATGGCCCTGGGTCATGACCCAGCCATGCAGAGTTCCATTGAGCATGTGCGCCGGCCTCCAATCGACTTGATGGGACGCTTTACCTTTAAGTGTGTCACCAAGTGTGTGCAAAACTGACATTTCTCTGCAGAGACAGTAAGTCCATGTTGTTGTTTCTTAAGACTTCTGTCATGCTTCTCAATGGTTTTGCCATATACTAAAGTGTCATCCTGAAAGTACTGCATTTTGAATTTTTTGTTTTGTGTTGTGATTTGTTTGTCATATTTTATGGGATTTTATTGTATTTTTTAAAAATCTAGTGTTGTGAGCCACTAAAAACATTGGATGTTTTTTAATTGAGTGGTTGTGTGTAGTAGTAGTAGTAGTAGTAGTAGTAGTTAAGAACATAAGAACAGCCCTGCTGGATCAGGCTCAAGGCCCATCTAGTCCAGCATCCTGTTTTGCACAGTGGCCCACCAGATGCCGCTGGAAGCCACAGGCAGGAGTTGAGGGCGTGCCCTCTCTCCTGCGATTGCTCCCCTGCAACTGGTACTCAGAGGCACATCCTTGAGGCTGGAGGTGGCCCACAGCCCTCCGACTAGTAGCCATTGATAGACCTCTCCTCCATGAAGTCATCCAAACCCCTCTTAAAGCCATCCAGGTTGTTGGCTGTCACCACATCCTGTGGCAGAGAGTTTCACAAGTGGATCACGCGTTGTGTGAAAAAGTACTTCCGTTTGTTGGTCCTAGACCTCCTGGCAATCAATTTCATGGAGTGACCCCTGGTTCTAGTGTTGTGTGAGAGGGGAAAGAATCTCTCTCTCTCCACTTTCTCCACGCCATGCATGATTTTATAGACCTCTATCATGTCTCCCCGCAGTCGTCTTTTTTTTAAACTAAAAAGCCCCAGGTGTTGTAGTCTTGTCTCATAAGAAAGGTGCTCTAGGCCCCTGATCATCTTGGTTGCCCTCTTCTGTACCTTCTCCAGTTTAACTATGTCCTTTTTAAGATGTGGTGACCAGAATTGTACGCAGTACTCCAAGTGTGGTCGCACCATAGTTTTGTATACGGGCATTATAATGTTAGCCGTTTTATTTTCAACTAGTATTTTTAAGCCCGTTATAATAACGGGCGCTAGTTTTTTTTGCCCCTTTAATTGTTCTTCCCTTCTATTGGGTTTTTTTTAAAATTTCTGTCTCTCTGTCTTTCTTTCCTTTCCTTCCTTTTCTTGCTCTCCCTTTCCTTCTCTTTTTTCTGTTTTTTATTTTGTTGTAATTCTTTTTGTTTTCTTTATCTTTATTCCTTCTTTAATGGGCGTGTTCTTTGGGGCTGTTGGGTTGTTGTTTTTACCTTTTTCTTTTTTTCTTTCTTTTGTTTTTCTCCCTTTATTCTTCACTTCTATCTCTTTTATTTTTCTTTCCTCTCTCTCTCTTTTTGTTCTTTTCTTTCCCTTCTCTCTCTCTTCTCTCTTTTTCCTGCTTTTTTAATTTTATCTTATCTATTGTTCTGTCTCCCTTCCTCATTCCTTGTTTTCTCTTTCTCTGTGTCTTTGTTTTCCTCCACCCTTTAGCAAGGCTCCCTGGCTTTCTACCTGCTATAGGGGAGAAGCAGCAGAAAACAATCTGTACAGGATTGTGCTCGATCTGGATGTACAGGGCTTGTATGCAGCTTCTGCAAGCTTCTGCCTCTCAAGCCTGTTCCTTGGGCGGTGAACCCCCTTCCATCCCAGCAAGAATGTTCACAGATGCAGAGAGCTTCCCCCAACTCAAGCCCCTGCAGAAAAAGTCCTCTGGATATTCCAGGAGTAAAAGGAAGTTTCTTCCCTCTTTTGTCATCGGCAGGCTATGCAGAGAGAAAAGGAGGACGACGGATGTAAAGGAAAAGGCGAGGGAGGGGAGAGGCGCCCAGTGCTACTTTGCAAATTGCCATTCCATTCACTCCTAAGTCCGCTTCCAGTAACCCACACGCAGAGAAAGTGAGAGGGGGAGGGAATGGCGGCTGTGGGTGCTTTTTTTATTACTCATTTGGCTCTTGGGCGGGGGGACGTTGTGTGTGTCTGTTTTTAACATGTATGCTTGTAGCTTTGTTTGTTTTGGGGAGGGGTGTTTGTGTGCGACTTTGAGTGGTGTGCTTGGGCGTCGGGCTGGACGTGCTTTTGCTGCCTTTGGGCTCTTCGTGGCCGGGCTGGACCCGCTGCCGCCGTTGCTTCTTTCTTGGCAGGCGGGCCGACCCCGCCACCAATGCCTCCCTGCGGTTGTTCCGGGTGCGCCATCGTTGCCTCTGGGCTCCCGGTTGAGTGGTGAGTGCCATTGCCCTCGGCTTTTTCAGGGCGGCATTCACCCCCTCCCGCCACCCACTGCCGCCCGCGGCTCCGGCCGGGCCCTCCACCCACTGCCCCCCGCCGGTTTTTTGCTTGTCCTTCTGCCTCTAATGCTCTCCCCCTTCCCCACATTCCCGGCTTGCTGGGGCGGCTCTTTCTGGCCACCCAAGATGTTAGGCGGCTCCTGCCGCTCGGTCCTCCTGCCGCCGCTAATGCTTTCCCCATTCCCCGCATTCCTGGCTTCCTGGGGCGGCTCTTTCTGGCCACCCAAGATGTTTGGCGGCTCCTGCCGCTCGATCCTTTGCCGCCGCTAATGGCCGAGGCGGAGCCAGTCTCTCCCTCCTCCACAGTCCCGGCTTCTTCGGGGCGGCCGTTTGTGGCCGCTCAACATGGCCGCCGGGTGCTGGCGGTCGTGTCTCCCTTGGACAGTTCTGAGCGTGCGCTCCGCGCACGCTCAGAACAGTCGAGGCACGAACGCACGCTTGGTGTCCGTCCACGGACGGACACAAAGCGTTTTATTAGAGAGGATCCCCTTCCTAATGATGCCTAGCATGGAATTTGCCTTTTTCACAGCTGCCGCACATTGAACAGACACTTTCAACGAGCTGTCAACCACAACCCCAAGATCCCTTTCCTGGTCCGTCACCGACAGCTCAGATCCAATCAGCATATACTTGAAGTTGGGGTTTTTCGTTCCAATGTGCATCACTTTACACTTGCTAACATTGAACCGCATTTGCCATTTTGTCGCCCACTCCTCCAGTTTGGAGAGATCCTTTTGGAGCTGCTCACAATCCATTTGGGATTTCACTACGCGGAAGAGTTTGGTATCATCTGCAAATTTGGCCACATTGCTGCTTACCCCTGCTTCTAGATCATTTATGAATAAATTAAAAAGCACCGGTCTCAGTACAGATCCCTGGGGGACCCCACTTCTTACTTCCCTCCATTGTGAAAACTCTCCATTTATACCTACCCTCTGTTTTCTGTCTTTCAACCAGTTAGCAATCCACACATGTACTTGTCCCTTTATTCCATGAAAGCTAAGTTTCCTCAGGAGTCTTTGATGAGGAACTTTGACAAAAGCTTTTTGGAAGTCCAGGTAGACTATGTCAACTGGATCACCTTGATCCACATACCTGTTGACACTCTCAAAGAAGTCTAAAAGGTTCGTGAGGCAAGATTTACCTTTGTGGAAGCCATGCTGGCTCACTCCCAGCAGTGCCTGTTCTTCTAGGTGCTTTACAATTTTATCCTTGAGGATGCTTTCCATCAATTTTCCTGGAACGGACGTTAGGCTAACCGGCCTGTAATTTCCCTGATCGCCCCTGGATCCCTTTTTGAAAATCGGTGTTACATTTGCTACTCTCCAGTCCTCTGGTACAGAGCCCGATTTCAGGCATAAGTTAAATATTTTAGCAAGGAGATCGGTAATTTCACATTTGACTTCCTGGAGGACTCTTGGATGGATGCCATCCGGCCCTGGTGATTTGTTAGCTTTCAGTTTTTCCAGACAGTTTAGAACATCATCCCTTGTCACTTCTATCTGACTCAGCTCTCTAGCCTCCATCCCTAAAAAGCCTGGTTCAGGAACAGGTATATGCTCAGTATCCTCTGCCGTGAAGACAGACGCAAAGAACTCATTCAGTTTCTCTGCAACCTCCATATCCTCCTTAATAATCCCTTTCACTCCCTCATTGTCTAATGGCCCAACCACCTCCCTGGCAGGTTTCCTGCTTCTGATGTACTTAAAGAAGTTTTTGTTATTCCCCTTGATACTTTTGGCTAAATGTTCCTCAAACTCTCTTTTTGCCTCCCTTATTGTCACCTTGCATTTCTTTTGCCAGAGTTTGTGTTCCTTTCTGTTCTTTTCATTTGGACAGGCCTTCCAATTTCGGAAGGAAGTCTTCTTCCCTTTTATGGCTTCCTTGACGGTACCCGTTAGCCATGCTGGCATCCTCCTGGACTTAGTGGTAGCTTTCCTCCTTTTGGGTATACAATCTAACTGGGCTTCTAGTATTGTGGTTTTGAGTAAACGCCATGCACTCTGGAGCGAAGTGACTCTCCTGATTTTCCCCCTCAGCTTTCTTTTCACCATACTCCTCATTTTGGAGAAGTTTCCTCTTTTGAAATTTAAAATGTCTGTGTTTGACATCCTTGGTGATTCTCTCCCCGGATGTATGCTGAATTTAATGGCACTGTGGTCACTGTTCCCTAAAGGGTCGATAAGACTGACATCACGCACCAGGTCCTGGGTGTCACTCAGAATTAGGTCCAAGGTCGCCTTCTCTCTGGTCGGTTCCATGACCAACTGTTCTAAGGCACAGTCATTTAGCGTATCTAGAAATTTGACCTCTTTGTCCTGACTTGAATGTGAATTTACCCAGTCTATGTGTGGGTAGTTGAAATCACCCATAATTACAGCCCTGCCTCTCCTTGATGCCTCCCTGATTTCCTCCTGTAACTCCCAGTCACTGTCGGCATTTTGATCCGGAGGGCGATAGCATGTCCCCAGTAGCACGATTCCTTTCCGGCCTTGTATAGTCACCCACAGGGTTTCTGTGGAGGACTCCAGTCCACCTAGGTTTTCTAGCTTGTTAGATTCTATCCCTTTTTTAACATACAGTGCTACCCCTCCTCCAAGGCGCCCCTCCCTGTCCTTCCTATAGAGTTTATACCCAGGGATAACAGTGTCCCACTGGTTCTCACTGTTCCACCATGTTTCTGTTATGCCCACTATATCTATATCTGCGTTAGCAACCAAGCACTCCAGCTCACCCATCTTGGCTCGGAGGCTTCTGGCATTGGCATACAAGCACCTATACACTGAATCTTTCCCCTGATGTATACTATTCCTTTGACTCTTTGACCTGCTGGCACAGCCTCCCGTCTGCTCTTTATGCAGTTCTGCTCCGTCCCCATCTGTTTTATTTGAATTCTTTGCAGCCTCACACTTTAAAGGATGGCTTTTGCCAAACAGGATACTGCCCAGCTCCCATCGGCTGTTCCCCAGGTGTCATTTTAAAAGCTGCTCTGCAACCTTTTTGATTTTAAGTGCCAGCAGTCTGATTCCATCTTGGTTCAAGTGCAGCCCATCCATTTTGTACAGGCCTTGCTTGCCCCAAAATGTGTACCAGTGCATAACAAATCTAAAGCCCTCCTCCCGGCACCAACGTCTCATCCACGCATTGAAACCCCTCAGCTCTGCCTGTCTCACTGTACTTGCGCATGGAACAGGTAGCATTTCTGAGAATGCTACCTTGGGGGTCCTGGATTTCAAAATGCTACCTATCAGCCTAAATGTGGCTTCCTGGACCTCCCGACTGCATTTCCCCACATCGTTGTTGCCGACGTGCACCACGACAGCTGTCTCCTCCCCAGCACTGCCTAGGAGCCTGTCTAGACGCTGCGTAATGTCTGCAACCTTTGCACCAGGCAGGCAAGTCACCGTGCGGTCAACACGTGGGTCACAAACCCATCTCTCTATCCCCCTAATGATTGAATCACCAACTACAAGGAGGCCCCCACCCCCCAGAGGAGTATCCCCTGTGCGAGAGGATATTGGCTCATCATCCACGGAAGGGGTCCCTTCTAAAGGAGCATTTCCCTCTTCCTCAGACCGATGTCCTCCTCGCCCAAGACCTTCATTCTCCCTGACAGCAGAAGAGCTACCAGCCCTGGAGTGGGATGCCTCTATCACATCCCTGAAGGTCTCATCCACATGCCTCTCTGTCTCCCTGAGCTTCTCCAGATCCGCCACCTTGGTCTCAAGGGAACGGATTTGTTCCCTGAGAGCCAGGAGCTCCTTGCACCGAGCACACACTCCTTGCACCAAGCACACACCCATGACTTCTGCCCATGGGGCAAATAGTCATACATGTGGCACTCTGTGCAATACACTGGGAAGTGCCCCTTCCCCTGCTGACCTTCTATCTTCATACTGTTTTAGTTGGCTGTTTACAGTATTTAGGGAGCTTATTGTCCGTTTATTAGATAGTTTATTAGGATAGGTCTCAGCTGTAACGGTCAGCTATTTAACTGTCCAAACAGCCTTTCCCAAGAATATGAGGGATACGAGGGAGGGATATGTACTTACGTTCTCTTCTCCACCAGGCTCCTTGTGATCCTTGTGATCGCGGGGGCTTGTTCCAGGCTCCCCCGCACACTTCCCGCTAAACTCCTGCAAAACTCCTATGTCCTGTTTGCTATCCCTGTTCGCTATGCTCTGTTCGCTATGCTCTCGGGCCTACACCTCATATGTAGAGTTGCCTTCCAACTGTCACACAGGATGGAAGTCAAAGGAAGGAATGTGGGGCCCCTCCCAGCCCTAGCTGACTCCACCCCCACTACTAAGTAGTATGGTAGTAGTATGGTAGTAGTATGGCCAAGATTCCCATAAAGAAAGGAATACAACCAAAGGAGTGTGGCCACAGCAAAGGAGGAAGCAGATATAATTAGGATCTCCACTCTTCCAGGCTTAGGCACAGAAAGGAAAGGAGATCAGAGGAGGAAAGGAAGGGAGAACATGCATTCTGGCCTGCATTTGGATGTACAGAAAATGAAATCAGCGGTCTCCGCAGTTTTGTATTAAGTTTGAAGTCCCAGTTTTGTATTGTGTGAATGCAGTAAACTAGACTCCCCTCCCTTTCCCATAACACTAGGATGTACAGTCACACCATTGAAACTGATGGGCAGGAGGTTCAGAACAGGAGATTCATAACAAACAGAAGGGAGGACTTCTCTATACTACTACTACTACTACTACTACTACTACTACTACTGTCACTTCATACCTCCTCATGAGCCTCCAGCAGCGGCAACTTAGCAGGGGCTCCATACGGTATATAAGTAATTTTTGGAATTAACTGCCTTGTAGAGATGCGCACAAAACACATTTTTTAAGTTCATTTTGAATCTGAATCGAATTTGAATCTGCTCCAAAAATTCAATTCAAATTTGAATTGAATTCAAATCAATTAGACCTTGTTTTGGCACTTTTAAAAACCAATCATGGGATCCAAATGGTTTTTAGAAGGTGCCAAATAGCTCTCGGATAGAAGTCAAATTGAATTTCAAAAGTTCGATTTGAGTTGGAATAGAATTGCCCTTTTAAGGGGTGATTCGATTCGGATTTGAATCTCTTGAATCACCTAGATTTGAGACAAATTGATTCAAACTGGAATCTATTTGCATATCCCTACTGTGTAGACAGTGACCAAGGAAATAGAAAATCCTTGGAGAACAGATCTGTCAATATCTTCCAGTCTTGATGGCTATATGCTACCTGCTCATGCAGAGGCAGTGTGCTTCTAAATGTCAATTGCAAGGGAGAAAGAGAGCTAGAGGTGCTATTTGCCTCTATGTTCTCCTTCTAGACATTCATTGCAGGAAATGGGATGCTGGACAAGATGAACCCCTGGTTTGATCCAGTCAGGCCCTTAAAGCATGTGAGGAAAGAACTGAGTGAAAAATAACATTCTAGGTTTCTGTGGGTATTTACTACAGAATGAGGCCTTCTCAACACAAATGCAGAGTGGGGAATATTTTCATGGTGGAACTTGCTGCCATAAGAACAGCCCTGCTGGATCAGGCCCAAAGCCCATCTAGTCCAGCATCCTGTTTCACACAGTGGCCCAGCAGATGCCGCTGGAAGCCTACAGGCAGAAGCATAGGGCATGCCCTCTCCCCTGCTGTTAACCCCTGCAACTGGTAGTCAGAGGCATCCTGCCTCTGAGGCTGGAGATGGCCTATAGCCCTCTGACTAGTAGCTGTTGATATACCTCTCCTCTATGAAGTTATCCAAATTCCTCCTAAAGCCATGCAAACTAGTAGCCAACACCACATCTTGTACCAGTGAATTCCACAAGTTGATTATGCATTGTGTGAAGAAATATTTCTATTTGTTGGACCTAAATTTCTTGGCAATCAATTTCATGGCATGAACCCTGGTTCTAGTGTTATGTGTGTGAGAGATAAATTTCTCTCTATCCACTTTCTCTACACCATGCATGATTTTATAGATATATCATGTCTCCCCACAGCTGTCTTTTTTCTAAACTAAAAAGCCCCAGGAGTTGTAGCCTTGCATCACAAGGAAGGTGCTCTAAACCCCTGATCATCTTGGTTGCCCTCTTCTGCACCTTTTCCAGTTCTACAATGTCCTTTTTTAGATGTGGTGACCGGAATTGTACACAGTACTCCAGGTGTGTGGCCGCACCATAGTTTTGTATAAGGGCATTATAATGTTAGCAGTTTTATTTTCAATCCCCTTCCTAATGATCCCTAGCAAAATCTCATGTTCTCATGGGATTTTGCAAGTAGAGGGGAAGTGGAGTATTTAATTGGCAACCATTTTGTGGTTCTCCATTTGGAGTATTAGGATGTACATGAATGTGCCTTCCCAATTTTCTTGGGCTATGCTGGTCACTCTTTATGGGGTCATGAGGGAATTTTGTCTACCACCATGATTGCCCTTGGGATGGATGGACTTTCACCCTCATTGGGATGGAGGCCTTCATTTTATCTGCTACTGATATTATGCATTTATTTGTCACAACTTTGTATGTTGGGGTTAGCCAGATGGCAGAAGAATACAGGGTTATCAGGTTGTGGGGAGGGGGTCAGGCACTTCTCCTTTAAAGGGGGCTTAGACTTATATAAATCTTTGCCAGGGACTGTGTTGGAGGGTCCTCCGGCGCTTGGGTGCTTAAAGGGTTGGAGTAAACCCCAACTGGGCAGCTGGGCTTTGCCTTGACATTTGACCATTTGGACCTCCTGGGGACTGTTTGGCTGCAATTTAGTTGCCAGCCGTTAGATTGGTACTTTAGGGGTGGGCAGACCAGATTGACCTGTCTGCTTTCATCCCTAGGGGGATTATGGTTAATGTCAGGATATACCATCCAGATCCCTCTACAAAGCATTGCTACACAGTTACTTATTAATATTTTATTTATTTAATTTATGTATTGTTAAATTTATATACCGCTTTTCATTAAAAACAATCACAAGGCAGTTCAAATAGAAAAAAATTAAAACAGAACTATAAAAATTACACAATTAAAATTTTATGCTAAAATATAAAAACAGATCTAATTAATTTTTTAAAAAAAATACATACATAAAAATAACCATTCAATATACAAAGAAGCAGCAATGGGGACAATCACATGAAAGCCTGAGTAAAAAGCCAAGTCTTCACATGCTTTCCATAGGCCATGAAGGAGACTGAGGAGCAAATAGCCACTTGGAGAGCATTCCAGAGTCTGGGGGCAGCAACAGAGAAGGCCCTGTCCTGTGTGCACAACAACCGAGCTTCCTTCATTGTTGGCACCCGGAGCAGAGCCCCCTTAGATGACCTTGTCAAGCAGGCAGCAACCCATGGGAGCAGGCAGTCCCTCAGGTATCCCAGACCAGTGTTAATCTGCAACAGTTTTGGCCAGTGTTTACCTGCACCACTTTACCTATGTTTATGTGTTCTGCCCCTTTTTTCTTGTTACGCTCATTGCAAAAAACTCAATTAGTTTCAGAAATGGAGCATGACCTTTTAATGACTGGCAAAATGGTACAAGAGGAGGGGTGGCTAACCTGAGGCTCTGCAGCTGTTGGACTTCAGCTTCTAGCATCCCCCAGCTGCCATGAATCCAACAGCAGCTGCAGAGCCTCAGCTGGGATGCCTGTATACTAAGGGATGTTGGAATGGGATGCTTGGGACTTATTTATGTAGCAAGATGGTCTTCCTACATGATGTACTCAGGAAGGTAATTAAGGAAGAACTTAGATCTTAGTATAGTAAATTGAACACTTATCTGCTAAAGTGGAAGGACCCATGCAATGTTTATTTAAGGATTGTGAGAGGTCAGAGTTGTGCACCATGTGCCAGGATACTGGAATGTGATGACCATCCAGATACCATGCCAGGGTAGAGTGTTCCTCAGAGCATTATGAATAGTTTATTCCAAGAGTGACACAGGACAAGAAGGAACAAAGAAGATCAAAAGAAGGACATCTCACCAGAAGCACTAGAGACTTCCCAGCTCTTTGGTAAGTCACTGCAGGTAGTTCTTTAATTTTAACTACTGGAAATCTCTTTATGGGTTGTATCCTAAGCAGTAACTGTGCAAAGAAGTTTGCACAAGGAAGGAAATACATATAGAAGGAAGTTTGCATATGGAAGGAATTGCCTTGCCTTCTTAACAGCTTCTGCTGGGGACAGAAGATATTTGTCCAAGGGCAAAAGCCCATAGAGTTCCATCAAATAGGTCGTGGCCACAAAGAAGGCCCTTCCTCCTGTACTAATGACAAACAAGTCAGACATTGGTGGAACATGAAGATTGGCCTCCATGGAAGATCTTTAAAAATGGACAGGCTCATGCAGAGTGGGGAGTGGCCCTTAAGGTAAGGTATTCAATCCAAGTTACATAGTAGCCGCAGCATCCCCCAAGTCCACTGCAGCCCTCGGCGGTGGTAAGCCATTACTTTTTAAACTTAGTTTTACACCCCCTTGAACTGGACCCATACTGGCTCAGCTTGACTTTGAACCAAACCAGGCTCGGTTCAGATCGAGGTCGAGTCTTCGAGCCAAGCCTGTTCAAACCGGCTCAATTTCGATTTCAGTCTGGTTCATAGACCCCTATTTGGGGATGCACAGAATGAGTGTGTGTGCCCTGCTCTTGCATTAGTTCGGTGCTATACTGTATGTAGCTGGTTTCTCCTACTTTCCGCTTTAACTCTGTGCCTGCGTTTCTTAAATGGGCAAAAACTAAGAGCAGCTTGTAATTCATTTGCAACAAAAAGTAAACACTTTGAAAAGTAAATTCAAATAGTACCTTTGTACTTATTGTCTGAATAAACTATACTTCTATATGTAATATTATCAATATAATCAATATCTAGCAGTTTTTAAAAGATCTTTGAAGACTAATCTTTTTAATCAGGCCATTTAGCTTTTGTAATTTTAAATATTGTAATTTTTTCATTTTAAGCAGCTTTTTTGGAGTTTTAATTGATTTTAATGTTTTATTTATTTGTATTGTTTTATGATTGTGAACTGCCCTGAGACTTTGGTTTGGGGTGGTATATAAATGTATTAAATAAATAAATAAATATTATGAGCACAACAGGTTATATATAATACGTTTTAAGTTCCTAGAGAAACATGACTTTAGATCTGTAAAGGGCACTTTTAAAAAGCATATTGCATACATATTTCAATTTCCCCCAAAATTTTATTTCCCCCCCCCCAGAAGAAAAGGAGGAAACAGGTTTTTCCCATAGCTTCAGAATTCCCAAAATATTCTGCATTCTAGGGTGATTCCAGTGCACAGGCAGAGCTGATGTGCATATGGTCCTCAGCCACATCCCCATAGATGCTTTTTTTCACTCATGGGCTTCATTAATCAGGATGTCTGCCGGTGTGGTTCTTCCTTACAAGAAAGTGGAATGTGTTTTTAAACTGATATAATTTCCAAAAAGATATATATCTTTCAGACAAATCTTTGCATTTTGATTTTATTCAGTGGGAGAATCTCTTCATTATTCCAAGACTGACAGTCCACTTCTCAGCCATGAAGATCTGCCTTCTCATTCTCTTCTTGAGGTGGCTGGATTCTTCAAGTAAGTTATGTGAGAAATTAGCATGTGTGTCGCAGCTGATGGCTGGCATGAGGAATGCTACAGTTACCAACTAACTTATGCTCCTGAAAAGAAAATTGCTGCTTTGCTTTTGGGGATCATATCCCCATGGACAAAATGTGGGGAAGCTGTGGCTAAGGAGGAGCAGACTCACTCTGTTCTATTCCTGTACTGAGCTACATCGCAGGAGAGCTGGTCTTATGGTAGCAAGCATGAACTGTCTCCTTTGCTAAGCAGGGTCTACCCTGGTTTGCATTTGAATGGGTGATTACATGGGAGTACTGTAAGAAACTCTCTTTAGGGCATGGGGCTGCTCTGGAAAGAGCACCTATCTGCTTGCATGCAGAAAGGTCCAGTTCCACCCTGGCATCTCTTGAGATAGTGCTGAGAGAGACTCCTGCCTCTAACCTTGGAGAAGCCATTGCCAGTCTAGGTAAACAATACTGAGCTAAATGGACCACAGGACTAAGTAGAGTACGCTTCCTATGTTCCTATGCTCCTACGTTTCCTTAATACTGATTTAAATGTGTGAATTCTGACATCTCCCTCTTTCCATCTCCCATTCTTGATGCTACTGATGGACCAATTAGCACCGACAAAACAAAGTCACTACTTCATGCCTCCCCGCTCCCTCAAATTGTCACATCAAAATGTTCTTCCTGAACACAAATGTTTAATCTCTTTTCACCCCTTTAAGGGACATGTTGGAGAATGTATTTTTTAAAATCTATTGTTGAGTGTGGTAAGGTCAAATTGCTCAAGCTGGATAATCCAAAAAGTTTAAGGTATGTTTAAGTTAATTACAAATGCTATCTGTTTTTGTGCATGCACAATAGCCTTTTTGTGTAAAGTGGGAAGAGATCTGTTCTGTGGGAAGAGAGCTGATCTTGTGGTAGCAAACATGAATTGTCCACTTTGCTAAGCATGGCCCACCCTGGCTTGGATTTAAATGGGAGACGACTTGTGAGCATTAGAAGATATGCCCCTTAGGAGACATGGCCTCTCTGGGAAAAGCATCTGCGTGCTTCCATAACCCCGCCATTATTACCAGTACTATTGTTAGTTTATGATGTGGATTAACTATAGAGGCTCCCTGAATTTGGCAACTAAAGAGGGTTGTGATCTCCACTCCTCTTTCTTAAATGGTAGTGGAGCATGCTCAGAAGGTCCTTGGAATCTTCTGGAGGTTTCAAGCCCAGCAGAAACAGAAACCTCCTGAACTTAGAGGGATAAAAGATTCGGAAACCCTCTGTTTTATGAACTTACTACTTTATTGCAGGTAAAAGGGAGAGGGTCTTCCCTTTCAAAAAGAGAAGGGGAAATGGCTTTATGTAGGATAGGATTAGTCAGACTCTGAGAGTGAGCAGGATTGGTTGGAAAGTTGCTGTTGCTGTAGCACAATATTGCTAAAAGAAATTAATAATTGTATTAAATGTTTATTGTAATGGTTATGTGCATTTGTGTAGCTATGTAACATTTAATAAGAAGGTCTTTGAAATCTTCTAGGGGTTTCAAACCCAGCAAAAGTAGAAGATCCTGAATTGAGAGGGAGAAAAGTGTTGGGAACCCCTTGTCTCATGAACTTGTTTCTTTATTGCAGTTCCTCTTCAAACAAGTTGTGCACTAGTTTGAGATGCTGGAGAAGCCCTGTCAGCTCGTTACACATCTGTTGGTCTTTTTCATTTCAGCTGCACACCCAGAAGACGTCTCATAGGAGTGGCATGAACTGTCCAAAAGTGCTTTGGGGACAATTTTTTTTAAAAGAAAGAGACCAGGAGTTTGTGTTTTTCTTTATCGAGCCACATGCTATTTTGTGGGAAAGAAGCTATCATAAAATAGCCTTATGATATCATTGTATGATGTGTTTCTAATTCATACGATTTTGTAAATTTGTATTTGAAGTTTTCCTTTATGTGTGCTTAACAAGTTCATATGTACAAAGAAACCTTAAATGCTTATAAACACTTGAGTTTGTCATTAGAATTTGTCTTTATTGCAATCACTGGTGAAAATACACTGTCTCAGAAAATATAGACTTGAAACCCACCCACCCGCATTTATTGAGTATGAATTGGGGTTACACTTGCATGCAGAAGGTTCCAAGTTCCCTTCCTGGCATCTCCAAGATAGGGCTGAGAGAGACTCTGCCTGTAACCTTGGAGAAGCCGCTGCCAGTCTGTGTAAACAATACAGAGCTAGATGAACCAATGGTCTGACTCGGTAGAAGGCAGCTTCCTATGTTCCTGTGTTATGGACAGTACTTGCTATATTCCTATGTTATAGGCAGTACTCATGGGAGGAGAGCTGGTCTTGTGGTAGCAAGCATGACTTGTCCCCTTAGCTAAGCAGGGTCCACCCTGGTTGCATATGAATTGGAAACTACATGTGAGCACTAGGGATGTGCACAAAACTAGTTCGCCCGGTTCGGTTCGGATTCAAACCGGGTCCGAAACAGGAGGGGGTGGTTCGGTTTTGGTTTTGTTCGAACCACCCCCTGGTTCAGTTCAGATTCGAACTGTTTCAGAATGGTTAGGACACTGAAGAATTGGTAGCATGGTAGATGGCACCCAGGGGTACCTGTCACCCAAACCCCAAAGCAATCGGACACTCGTATGATTTTTTATGAATTTTTGAAAAATATTTTAATTTTTTTCTCATAGGATATGATGGGACTCGAACCAGGCCATTATTACCTATTGTGGAGCACCCATAGGTGCCAACAACCATGCAAACCCTGAAGCAATCAGACACCCCTATGATTTTCTATACTTTTAATTATTTTTCTCATAGAGTATAATGGGACCCGAACCAGTCCATATCCCCTATTGTGGAGCACCTAGGGGCACAAAAGCGGGGTGGGTTATAGACAGATGGGGTGCCTACCACCCAAAAAATCCCAAGGCAATTGGACACTCCTCTGATTATTGGTGAATTGTTAAAGTATTTTTGAATTCCTCATAGAGAATAATGAGGATTGCAGCAAATGTATAGCTTCACGTCGGGGGGGGGAAGGGGTGTCGTAGAGTGGAGTGTGGTGGGTGGTAGTTCCTAGGGTGGGCAAGGAAGCTATCAGAATTATTTGAAAGGAATTGGGCAAAGGGCTGGTTTTTAAGTGATTTTTGAAGTTTACGTGTCTTTAAGGTTTTTCTCGATAAAGAAGCATGGAGGTGTCAGCAAATGTATAGCTGCACGTCAGGGGCAAAAGGGTGGCCTAGAGCAGTGTGGGGTTGGTCGTAGTGCCAGGTAGGGGCAAGGAAGCTACCTGAATTTTTTCAAAGGATTTGGGCAGAGGGCTGATTTTTGGTGAATTGTTGAAGTTTACGCGTCTTTAAGGTTTTTCCTCATAAGGTGGTGTAATGGAGCTTTCAGCAGCCCCATAGGTGCACTTGGGGGGTGCTGGGGTGGCCCAGAGCGAGTGGTGGTGTATGGCACATAGGGTGCCAACCACTCCCATGGGTTTCTAACCCATGGCGTACATGGTTCTGTTGTTTCTGAGGTATTCTGAGTGTGGATTCCATGATAGCATATTAGAGTGGATTCATGGTGTCTCATTGAAAATCTCAATTCACCAAAAATCAGCCTTCTGCCCAAATCCTTTGAAAAAATTCAGGTAGCTTCCTTGCCCCTACCTGGCACTACCACCAACCCCACACTGCTCTAGGCCACCCCTTTGCCTGCGACATGAAGCTATACATTTGCTGACACCTCCATGCTTCTTTATGGAGAAAAACCTTAAAGACGCGTAAACTTCAAAAATCACTTAAAAACCAGCCTTTTGCCCAATTCTTTTCAAATAATTCTGATAGCTTCCTTGCCCACCATAGGAACTACCACCCACCACACTCCACTCTATGACACCGCTTCCCCCCCGACGTGAAGCTATACATTTGCTGCAATCCTAATTATTCCCTATGAGGAATTCAAAAATATTTTAACAATTCACCAATAATCAGAGTGTCCAATTGCCTTGGGATTTTTTGGGTGGTAGGCACCCCTGTCTGTCTACCACCCACCCCGCTTTTGTGCCCCTAGGTGCTCCACAATTATACTCTATGAGAAAAATAATTAAAAATATTTCAAATATTCAAAGAAAATCATAGGGGTGTTTGATTGCTTATGGGTTTGCATGGTTGTTGGTACCCATGGGTGATCCACAATAAGGAATAATGTCCTGATTCGAGTCCCATTATATCCTATGAGAAAAAAATAAAAATAATTTCCAAAAAATCATAAAAAATCATATGAGTGTCCGATTGCTTTGGGGTTTGGGTGACAGGTACCCCCCCCCGGGTTCCATCTACCATCCTACCAATTTTGGGGTGTCCTAACTGGTCCTAACCAGTTCAAATCAAACCACCCCCGGTTCGGTTCGAATTCAAACTTGCAGTCCGAACCTGATGGCTGGTTCGGTTCGAATTCGAAACTCCGAACCACCCTGGTTTGGATTCGAACCGCTTCGCACATCCCTAGTGAGCACTGTAAGATATTCCCCTCAGGGGATGGAGCTGCTCTGGGAAGAGCATCTAGGTTCCCAGTTTCCTCCCTGGCATGTCCAAGATAGGGCTGAGAGAGTTTCCAGGCTGCAACCTTGGAGAAGCCATTGCCAGTCTGTGTAGACAATACTGAGCTAGATAGACCAATGGTCTGACTCAGTATATGGCAGCTTCCTATGTTTTTTGGAATCTGAATCTCTTCTTGAGTGCGTGCCTTGACTTGATGTCAGTGATTGAGTATTGATGCTGCTTTTCCTGTTTGCAATAAAAGAGATATTAGGGGAGAAAAGAGTCCCTCTTCTTCATTTTTTACTTGCCTGAACTATCCTTGGCCTAATCTAGCCTAAGACCTTAGGCATTCAATTTGTTGAGTGAGAGGGCCGACTGGGATAACATATATGTTTTTGGCAGGCACACACCTCTCCCACTCAGTGATGTCATATACATGACACCTATGCAAAGTTCTTGTGTAATTATTCTTTTAAGATTTGGAGAGTATGAAATGCAGAGACAATACTCTGAAGCCTTGAGCCTGGAAACCAAAGGAATTTCAATTGCTATTTTAAGACTAATTATTAGGGATGTGGAAATCGATTCGGGTACAAAATCCAGCAACCATTCTGCCTCATGGAAGGGGGGGGGGAGAGAGAGAGAGAGCCAGAGGAGCTTTGCTTTCCCTTGCCTGCCTGCCTGCTGCCTAGAGTGGATTCTTGGCTCTTTGTTCCTGCTGTAGTGATTGAGGAAAAGAGATAATAATTTGATCTCACCCCCTTCCTGCTGCTGAGAGAATCACTGCCGGCACCTAATGTCTGTGCGAATCGATTCGGGTACAAAATTATTTGTACTCAAATCTACCTGTTTTGGGAGATTTGAGGACAAAACAAATCACCCCTGTGCTAGCTGGCCAGATTCGGACACAAAACAAATTGGGGGTGATTTGATTTGGGTTCAAATTGAATCAAAAAACTTAATTCGTGCACATCCCTACTAGAGATGAGCAAACATTTCAATTCGAACCGGTTCGAATTAAAACTGGTTCAGTTTGATGGTTCGAATTCGAACCAAACCAGCCATCAGGTTCGAGCTGTGGGTCCAAATTCAAAATAAACTGAGGGGACAGTGTTCGATTCGAACTGGTGCCTACTACCTATGAAACCCCAAGGCAATCGGACACGCCTCCGATTATTGGTAAATTGTTAAGGTATTTTTTAATTCATCATAGGGAATAATGAGGATTCCAGAAAATGTATTGCTTCACGTCGGGGGGGGGGGAGGTTGCCCAGAGTGGAGTGTGGTGGGTGGTAGTTCCCAAGGGGGGCAAGGAAGCTACCGGAATTATTTGAAAGGAATTGGGCAAAGGGCTGATTTTTAAGTGATTTCTGAAGTTTACACATCTTTTAAGGTTTTTCTCCATAAGGAAGAATGGAGCTTTCAGCAGCTCCATAACTGCACTTGTGGGGTGTCGGGGTGGCCCAGAGCGAGTGGTGGTGTAGTGCACAGAGGGTGCCAACCACCCATATGTGTTGCTAACCCATGGGGTACTGGTTTTGTTGTTTGAGTGTAGATTCTCTGGTAGCAAATGAGATTTTCAATGACAAACCATGAATCCACTCTCATACACCCGCTCCAGCTTGGATCCTCCCTGCAATTGTGCTTCATTTTTGTGGCACAGAATGCATGAAAAGCAAAACACTCCTGGGAGAGATGACTCCCCCACACCCTCCTCAGCTCTGCCATGCTACAAGGGAAGCCCCCATGACACATTTGCAGTGGAAATGCTTTGAAAAAGCTGGATATTAGGAGCCAACCCAATTAATATGTATTGATTTAAATACTTGATTAAAAAAACACAAACCCAGCTGTTCACAAAGCTCAAAGCAGCTGCTTCCAAAATGCAATGTGATCCATGATTAATAATTTCCCCCTCCAAAAAACAACCACCACCAACCACCACAAAATAGAGGTTACTGTGTCAGTGGTAAGGTGACTAACAGGAGTTCCAATCTCAGAAAACAGAACACTGAAATGAAAAACCTAAAGAACTCATGAAATAGAACATGAGGAATGACTGTTGCACAACATGTTCTCTGGTTCTTTCATCAAGATAGGTTGCCAGAGCAGACCCTCAGGGAACTGTAAAGGTAAGTGTTTGTTTTTTTAAAAGGCTACAATTAACAATTAAATACCCAGGAATGAAATCTAACCAAAAGCAATAGAGACTTCCCATCTCTTTGGAAATCAGCGGCAGCTACTTGGTTTTACCTTTCACATATATTAATGCCTCTTAACACATGATAGAGTTTGAAACCTACTCTGGGAAGAGCAGAAGCAGATTCAGGGAGATAAGCAAGCTTTTCTACACAAAACAACAGCAACCATGTTTTCTTCATACAAACTAACAGGAGGGGAGATTTTAAGGTGCTGGTTTCTCTTTAAGGGAGAAGTCCCATTGCTTGTGTCTGTGTTTTGTTTATTTGCCAGGGCTAGCATTTGCCAGGGCTTGCTTTGGGGGCTCAGTGGCATTTAGTTGTTGTTTGCCTGAGGGACAGAGGGAGGAGTCAGCTACGGCTGTAGTGAGTCATACCTGGTGGGAGGGGCTACATTCCTGTGAGCCACATTCCTGTTTCCGTTTGAAGCCTACTCTCTATATAAGAGGCGAAGGCCAGAGAACTTAGCAAACAGGGATAACAAACAGGGCATTGGAGTTTAGCAGGGATGTGTGTCTGCCTGAAATGAGTCCCCTTGATCACAAGGAGCCTAGTGGGGAGAGAAGGTAAGTATTATTCCCTCCTTCATCTTCTTAGGAAAGGAAGTTTAAATGGTTAAATTGGTGACCAATACAGCTGACACCTATCTTTCTAACAAACAATCTCCAAATACTATAAACAGCCAACAAAACCAGATATGAAGTTAGAAAGCCAGCAGGAAAGGGGGCACTTCCCAGTGTATTGCATAGCGTATTGCATGTATGACCAGTCCACAGGCAGGAGTCATGGGTGGGTGCTCGGAACAAGGAGCTCCTGGCTCTCAGGGAACAGGTTTGTTCCATTGAGACCAAGGTGGCGGATCTGGAGAAGCTCAGAGAAGCTTGTGGATGAGACCTTTAGGGATGTAGTAGAGGCATCCTACTCCAAGGCGATGGTCTCGGGGAAGGAGGGCATCAGTCTGAGAAGGAAGGAAATGCTTCCTTAGAAGTGACCCCTTCTGTGGATGATGAGCCCATATCCTCTCACACAGAGAATAATCCCCTGGGAGATGGGAGCCTCCTTGTAGTGGGTGATTCGATCATTAGAGGTATAGAGAGATGGGTTTGTGACCTGCATGTTGATCAGATGGTGACTGGCCTTCCTGGTGTGATGGTTGCAGACACCACACTGCATCTTGATAGGCTGTTAAGTGCTGTAGAGGAGACAGCTGTCGTGGTGCATGTTGGCACCAACAATGGGGGAAATGTAGTTGGGAGGCCTCGAAGCCCGATTTAGGCTGATAGGCAGTATGTTGAAGACCAGGACCCCCTAGAAACTATTTCCCCCAAATAGTCCACACGTTCATTCTCCAAAGGGAGATTCTCAAGATCTGAAGATAAATAATTTAAGGGGAGGTTTGGGTCAGAGGGAGTAGCCAGGTTCTAGCTGTGATAAGGGATATGCAGAATCTGCTGAAGAGGGGATTGAGGGGGATAAGTCCAGCAATACATCATCATTCAAAGTTGAAAATCAGTTGGATGAAACAACTGCTGCAGTACTTAGAGGTTCATGCAAGTTCAGGAATTTGTCAGTCTTGGCTTGCTGGAAATTTTTATTGCCTTTTTGACCCGGGGAGTTCCTGGAACACTTTTTCTTTCTCATTTTATCCAGAGTAGTTAGATTTACTGTTCAGTCAAGAATAGACCTTCCAAATTGGAGCCAGTCTTAAATTATAGTTAGAACATCAATTAGACCATCCACTGCAATGCCATATCATCGTAAAATGAAATAAAACCATCAACTAGCCCTAACAGGAGGAGGATGGGAGATAAAAATCTAGGGAGAGCTCATGAATGGAGCAGCCTACCCTGCTCCCAATGTACCCAATTGGATTACTTGGGAGTAGGAAGTCATACTTGTGTATAAAAACCTGTGACACCAGATGAGGGTTAAGACATTCCCCCATTCATTTTAATTAATGAGATTAAGCATGTGTTTATCTCCTGCTGAAACCAATGGATCTTAATACTGTTTAACCATGACTACATAAGGATCATTTCCCCTTAAATCAGGGCTGCTCAGCTTCAGCTCTCCTGCAGATGTTGGCCTACAACTTCCAGTACTTCCAGTGACTGTTGCTAGTGTGTGTCTTATGTTTCTTTTTAAAATGTGAGCCCTTTGGGGACAGGGAGCCATCTTATTTGTTTGTTATGTCTCTGTGTAAACAACCCTGAGCCATTTTTGGAAGGGTGGTATAGAAATCGAATTATTATTATTATCCCTGATTATTGGCCACTTGGCAGGGGGTTATGGGAGTTATAGTCCTAACATCTGGGGGGCCTAAGTTGAGCAGGTGTGCCTTAAATTGTGTCTCAAATGCATAATGCAAGGCGCAAAAGTGGCAAATATTCAAAATTGAAAAATATTTTTGGCATTCCGCCTCATGTGAAATTTGTTTGACATTCTGGTTTCTTGTAACTTTATTTATTTATTTAACATATTTTTGTACCACCCAAAACATACAAAAAAAAAAAAGATTTTTAAACATTTTGTTAAAGATTCTTTAACTACAGATGATGGAGCCATTTTTTCTTACCTGACAATTTATTCATTGTAACTAAACTACTTTTGTGAAAGAAAGAACTGGCACTGTGCAGCCAGCTGAAGTTGATCACTGTTAAGGGTCCTTTATATTCAAAGGGAGAATCTGTTGCTGATTCCAGGCTTGTTTCTCCTTCAGTTAATGCTGAGACCCCAGCATATTTGCAGCTTTGAAGACGTTGTGCTTTTCAACTATGAAGTTGTTGTGCCTTCTCTTTCTCTTCATTTTGCTGCTGGATTCTCCAAGTAAGATATGTGTGATGCTGACATAGAATTTACAGCTTAAGAGTGACATGAGGAACATTGTGGATAGCCATCATGTTTATTCTTATCAGATTCATGGGAGGGTAGGAAATGTTGGATAAGGAAGAGCAAATGTCCCTCATTCCACCGCCGCCGCCACCATCACCACAGTAGGTGCCACCTCATGTCACGTGCCTCTTTGCTTGCCTGGCTGTTCTCTGACCACTGCTCCCTACCTCACTCTGCTAGGCTGCACTTCCTCCTTTTTTAACCTTCCTGTCTGTTCACCCCCCCCCCCCAATGCTTCACACATACCGAGGGGACAGAGTGAGGGAGGGGGGAGAACAGGGGAATTGTATGGGAGCACTACAAGCAGGCGCGTAACAATGATAGGGCAAGGGGAGACAGTTGTCTGGGGGCCCCACTGCCTGGAGGGGCCCCCCAGAGGCACCTCATGTGACTCCCCATTGCCCCCTGCCCAGCCCCAAGGCCCCTTAGCCACTTGCCCTGTTCGCCGTCTCTCCAGCTTGTTCTCCTGGCCGGCAATCGAGGCAGCAGACAAGCTGCAAAGAGCTCCTTTTCTCCCGCCTCTCAGCTGATCGGCGGGTGGGCGGGGCTTCCACGGAGGCCTCGTGTAGGCCTCTGTGAAGCCTGAACTCCAGTAGGGCCCAAGCAAGCCAGGAAGGAGGAGGCAGCCAGAGAGGCCTCCACTGTTCTCTGCAGCAGAAGACCCCCTGCTGCCAGGTAGAGTGTGAACTCCTTTTTGTGGTTACCTCCCTCCCCCCCCCCCAGGATATATAGGCATCTGCTTGCCATAGGGCTTGGATATGAGGGGGGGGGGGGGACCGAGAAGTCTCTGAAAATTTATTTTGAAACAGCTTGGAAAATTTGCTGACTTAAAAAAACTATCTAAAAAGTCCTATAAGTGGCTTGTTTCATGGCAGAAAATTGCAAAAACTTCTGGAACAGTATTTTATTAATTTTATTTATTCATTCATTCATTTATAAATGCACCTATGTTCAAGTTGTTTTGCAACCCAGAAGGTCTGAGTGAGAACTGTGAAGCATGTGTGGTGCTTTTATTTTATTTTTCTTGTGTGTGAACTGCTCCCCAATAACTCGCAGGGACTTCAGGGTAAATCTGGCCAACATGTGAATGCAGCACCTCCATTCCAGAGGAGATGTGTCTTAAAGGGCTTTAAAAGCCTCCTGTGAAAAACCTCCTGCAATCAAACTTGACTGAATTTGTTCAGAATTCTGAGAAAACAAACATAGGCTCACCCTGCATGGCTGAAAGTCTCCTTTGCTAATCTGCAGCGAGGGGCCCATTTTAATAATTCATCTTTCTAGTGTGTTCTAGGCATTAAAAGTAATACAAATGTATAGTACTCAATGTATATCACTATATATTGTGACGTGTGTGTGTGTATTCAGTGAAATGTATTTGCAGGCAGCATACTTATTTTGGAATATCAGACTTAAATCCTTGGGGGCCTGGGGTGTGCGGAGGCCCTGGACTTTGGGGGGGGGCCCATTTTAAAATCTTGTCTCTGGGCCCACTCCAACCTTGCTACGCCCCTGACTACAAGGGTAATAAAGAAGGGTGGAGACCTAATCAAGGGGTGTTGGAGCAAGGTGTGAGTCATGTGAGAGGGTATATAAAATGGAGATGGCCAGTGATGAGGAGGCAGATGGAGAGAGTGTCATAGATCTCTGGTGAGAGGCTGACACAGGGACTGCAAAACCCCAAGGAGGAGGACCTAGCTGACAAGGAGCCCTCTTCTCTTGTAGGCTGAGGCTTGACCTTAAGTGGCTGTCTTGCAGCCAGGGCACCAGGGACCTGTTTGGACAACCCATAAAGCTATTTTTGAATGTGACAAAAAGGGAAGGGGGCACTACATCTTTTGTGCATTTCTCTCACTTTGGAAAGGAAAAGATCAGCTTAATGTTGCATCCAAAAGTGCTCTCAAAATAGGTGGGGAAAGCCTGTTTGAAACTTCACTTGATTTTCCAGCCACCAGCTTCTTCTTTTCCCCACTACAGGAGTCATGGCAGTAAGGATTACTAGTGAAAAACAATGTGTGGAAGCTGATGGAATGTGCCTATTTAGAGAATGTCCTATAACTAAATTTATTGGGGAGCGTTCAGACTTTAGACATTGTTGCCATATTAGAGATCAAGCTGAAACCGATGCTGAAACTACAGTCTCCAAGTGAATAAAAGGTGAAGATTGCATTTGTACATACCAAAGTCTGTCTTCAAAGATGTGTTACAGTCATCCTGTGGGGCTCTGGAGGACATGAAATATAGGTACATTGCTTCTGGGACAGGAAGCCCTCAGCAGCCTGTCTAGTGCAGACAGGCTGTGTGAAACAGGATACTGGACTAGATGGGTCTTGGGCCTGATCCAGCAGGGCTGTTCTTATGTTCTTATGATGTTGTGGGAGCTAGTTCTGCTAAGTCAAGCTCTTATATTCCAGGATAGTATTGTGCTACTCCTCAGGTGTGCTTGCAAAAACTGTGGCATGTACCTGCTGTGAAATCTCTTCTTCAGTCCATATATGTTGTAGGGAACGGTGCAGAGGTCTCCACTGTCCCTTTTGGGGAGTCCTCCTGATGCGGGGAGGCTTGTTGTAGCAGCCACCCAGTTGCGGGGTACTCGTGAGTCACAGCAGCACAGAGTCATGCCACCATGACACATGACTCTCTAAGGTGCTTTCCGGGCACAAGTTTGCTGCTTGCCATCCCCCTCTCCATGGTTACCAAATAACTTGATTTCCCCTCCCTCGACACCCTCTGCTCTCTGAGGCTAACACACCTCCAGTGGCAACAAAAGCAAGCCCACCGCACCCCATTAACCCCAAGCACAGTCCATGCTGCACACAGAGAGTCTTGGGGTGGGATGGGGAATCCCAAGTCCTCCCCTGCCCCATACAACTGCCTAAACCTCCTGTTGCCCTTCCCACCAATGGCCAGGTGTGAGGGGGAATTTTGCATTTGCATTGGGAAAGAATGCTTTCACTTTATTTGGCAGTAATAAACTAGCAGCATTTTCCTTAGCAAGGTGGGGGCAGGTGTTTGCAATCTCTGAGCCCCTTGATGCTACAGATGTGGGTGATGGTCCCATGCTAACATCAATGGTTTAAAGAGAGGCACACCGTTCCAACTCCTACGCATCTGCCCACCTTGGACCGGAGGGAGATGCTCCCAGGGGTGTCCTACACCTCCCTGCCACCGCCAATTACCCTCAAGACTGGGGCCTCAGGGCCCACTGACACAGCGTCTCCATCTCTGCTGGGCACCCCTCCACCACTGATGTTTGGGCGGGTCCACGAGCTCCTCCAGCAGGACATCTGCCATAGACTTGCATATGTGGTGTAGGACATAACAGGTCGTGATTACCTTCAGCACCCGCTCCTCCTCAGCATCCAGCAAGGCATAGTGGGCACACCACCAGGCCTTCAGCCTCCCCAATGACTGCTCCAGCACAATCCTCATGGTGCTGTGCCTGTGATTGAATTTCCTCTCCAGGGCATCTCTGGATGTGCGATAAGGGGTGACCATCCACTCCCGCTGGCTGTATCCCTGGTCCTCTGAATATCACCGGCTTCGCCCATTGCCCACTGACCTCCATGGATGCAACATTTACCCAGGTACCAGTGCAGGGATTTGAGGCAAGTGGGTAGGTCCAGAAAATGGTGGTGTCAGGACTTCTTCCTAACACTCTGGTGTACATATCCATGAACCATCAATTTGAGTCCACCTACCCTTGGATGATCAAGGTGTAGTTGTACTTCTGCCCAAAGTACTCATCATGGCATTAGGGACAGTGTGAAAATTCCCACATGCATGCTGGCTATAGAGCCAAGGATCCCTGGGAACCTCTTCTTCTGGAACCACAACATCAGCTCCTGTAGGTCACCCACACAGCTCATGTACCCAGGGAAAATTTTCACCTGGAGGTCCACCACTTTGTTGACTATCTCAAAAATGGTGCATGTGCCAACTGCAAACAGGTTTCTCGGGGCAGGTAGTTCATGTTGGATGCCAGCTTGTAAATCCTCCACTGGACATTCCAGCTCAGACGGAGTGCAGCCTGCTTGTCGGTTGCCAAGTTCCAGCTGGCTGGTTGCTAGCCTCCCAGACTGTTGAGTTGTTCCACCTGCTGCCTGTCCTGGGAGCTGCTTGTGAGGGGAGTGGCTTCTGGGGCTTGCATGCTTAAAAGCAAGGAGACTTGCCAAAGGCCTTTGGAGCTGGGCATTCGGGAGTGGGACTGAGGGTTGGGTTGGGCCGGGCCGGGCCGGGCCAGGCCAGGTTGGGCCAGGCCTTTTGCAGATATGTGTTTGGGCTCTCTTGAGGGGGATGGTGCTGGGAGTGCACCCAGCATTTCTGGGGCAGCTATTACTGTAGTGGTGGGGAATAGAAGAATCGGTGCTGGCAGAGCAGCTGGCCATTACAGGGGAAGGGAAACCAGTAATTTAGTAACTGTTTCCACTTCCAACTGCTCTGTCAACTCTTCAGCCTTGGGGAGCAGCTCCAATGGTCTTACGATCCAGCGTCTCTAGCTCTGCCTGGGTCCAGTCTATTATTCCTGCAGTGTATCTGATAACAGGTATAGCCCAGGTGTTTATGACTTGTATGGTGTTCCCACCATTGAGTTTGGACTTGAGGATTTTTTGAACTCTCCTGATGTATTCACTTCCAATTTCTCTTTTAACTTCAGTGTGTGCGATGTTATCAGCCTGGAGAATGCTCAAGTATTTGTAAGGTTCTTTCTCTTCCAGGTTCTTGATCTTGCTTCCATTGGGCAGTTCTATTCCTTCTGTTTTTCTTATTTTTCCTCTGTTCATTATTAATGCAGCACACTTGTCTAGTCCAAACTCCATTGCTATATCGCTACTGAATATATGGACAGTATTTAGCAGTGATTCGATTTCTGACTGGGACTTTCCATACAACTTCAGATCGTCCATGTACAGCAGATGGTTGATTTTACTGGATGTTTTAGATGTTTGGTATCCGAGGCCTGTTTTGTTGAGTATTTGTGAAAGTGGGGTCATGGCGATTACAAACAACAGAGGGGATAGTGAGTCCCCTTGGAAAATGCCTCTTCTAATGCTAACCTGTCCAAGTGTCTCGCCATTGATTGTTAACTGTGTACTCCACATGCTCATTGCTTTTTTATAAATATCTGAATGTTTTTGCTGACACCAGTTGTTTCTAGACATTTTAGTATCCATGTGTGAGGCAATGAATCGAAGGCTTTCTTATAGTAAATCCATGCAACACTTAGATTGTTTTTTCTTCTCTTGCAATTTTCTAAAATCATTTTGTCAATCAGCAGCTGGTCTTTTGTGCCTCTGGTGTTTGGGCAATTTCCTTTCTGTTCAACTGGAAGCTGTTTGTTAGTTAATAAGTGTTGCATCACTTCATCTGCTATTATTCCAGTTAGTAATTTGAACATGGTTGGCAGACAGATTATCGGTCTACAATTACTTGGAACTGCACCTTTTTGCTGGCTCTTTCATGATGAGATGAGTTTTCCCAGTTGTTAGCCATTGTTCAATATCACCTCCTTGCAAAATGTGATTGAACTGTTTTGATAGTTGTTTATGAAGGCTTGTTAGGTGTTTAAGGCAAAAGCCATGCAATTCATCGTCGCCTGGAGCAGTCCAATTTTTAATATTCTTTGCTCTTTCACTTATTAATTCTGGTATTGTTATTATATCTTGCATTTGTTGGTTACATTTTTTGACCTCTTTCATCCAGCCTGCTTTTTTATTATAATCTATTGGATTGTCCCATAATTTCCCCCAGAATTGCACTGTTTCATCTTTATTCGGTGTTTCTAGGTTTCTTGCCGTTTCTCCTTCTATGCTTTGGTAGAAACGTCTCTGATTCGACTGGAATTGGAGATTCTGCCTGTGTTGTGTAGTTCTGGCTTCAGATCTGCTAATCTTCTTTGACACTGCTGTTATTTGCTGCTTTATTATTTCCAGGACTTCTCTAATTTTCCTTGAATCTAGGTGGTATTTTTGGATCAGATACTGTTTGGTGTTTTCATTCTTCAGCTTCTTGTCTTTCATATCTTTCAGTTTACTAGCATCTGATCTAAGCCTGGAGATTTTATTTTCTAATCTAATCTTCCATATATGTGATGTACTACTTTCTTTTTTTACAGGTCCATTGATCTTATATCTGAACTCTTATGTTGTTGTTGTTGCTGCACTGAACCAGGGGTCACTCCATGAAATTGATTGCCAGGAGGTCTAGGACCAACAAACGGAAGTACTTTTTCACACAACACGTGATCCACTTGTGGAATTCTCTGCCACAGGATGTGGTGACAGCCAACAACCTGGAAGGCTTTAAGAGGGGTTTGGATGACTTCATGGAGGAGAGGTCTATCAATGGCTACTAGTTTGAGGGCTATGGGCCACCTCCAGCCTCAAAGGCAGGATGCCTCTGAGTACCAGTTGCAGGGGAGTAATGGCAGGAGAGAGGGCACGCCCTCAACTCCTGCCTGTGGCTTCCAGCGGCATCTGGTGGGCCACTGTGCGAAACGGGATGCTGGACTAGATGTGCCTTGGGCCTGATCCAGCAGGGCTGTTCTTATGTTCTTATGTTAAGCACTGGCAGGGGCTGCAGGGCTGCAACCCTGTGCACATTTACTAGGAGCAACCTGCGGGGCTCAATGGAGCTTGCTTTTGAGTAGAAGTGCTTGGGCTGCACAAAGGAACGGAGAGGTTGTTCTTCATTTTCTTGCAGCCAAAAGCGATATACTCGTGCCTGCCTCAGGGACTGGTGGAGAGAAAGAAGCAGGAAAGCCGCAGCAGCAGTGAAGAATGGATGGGACGGAGGGTCCCCATGGAAGAAAACATTGGGGGGAATGAAGAGGAGTGGCGCTGCCATAATAAAAGGAGGTGGGGGTCTGGGGGAGGGAGGAGGACCCCTCAGGGGTGATTTAAGGGAAGGAGGCTAGAGGTTTCCCTCCTCCATAAGGACAAGTAGAATAAAAAATAAAAGAGCGAAAGCTTCCTCTTCCCTCTTCCTCCCTAAACTTGTACAGGAGCCTGGACTCCCCACCACCACCAAGCTTCAAGCTTTCCTGAAGAGAGGACACAAAAAATGGGGGAGGGAGAAGAGGGACTAGGAGCCCTGTGGGCAGACCAAACCCAGGTCTTCCCCTGCTCCAGCCCTTCCTCTGGAGCAGGGCTTCTCTGGTCTCCCACAGCCCTTTGTTTCCAGCCCTGACCCTTGCTCATCTCTCTTCTCTCTCATTGCTCATCTCTCTCAGCCACAAACAACCTCAACTTTCACCCGGGAAAGCCCACTCTCTCCTCAGCCCTCCTGCCTCCAGCCCCTGCCCACCAGTCATTCCATTGTTTTCACCCACTGGTACAAGGAGGAAAACGGCACAAATTTCCAACAGGGGAGCAAGGAGAGCAGAAGAGGGAAGTCAAGGCAAGGCAACAAAACACAGGAGGCAACCTCCTGAAAGTGCAACAGCCCCTCCGAGAAGATTCGGCCTTCACCTCCCTGCTCCCCAGTGTAGGCTCTAGTCCCACCCGTCCCTACCGGTAGTCGTCCCAGCCTAGCCAGGTGGCAGGAGAAGAAGAACCCAACCTCTCTCTCTTCAGGGTAGAGCGCGCTGCTGTCTGACCCTCTAGGAAAAGCCTAGCCTAGGGCAGGCTCTGTCTCTCCGAGTGCCGCCTGCCACTTCTTCCAACTGTCAGGGGTGGGAGGCCACACCCCCGGCCCCCACCGCCCCCGCCATGGCACCCCCCGAGACACACACACACCCCAGCCAATATAGCTGCTCAAGCAAGAGCCACCCCTGGCCACCGCTGCCCTCACCACCCTCCAAGACACCCGCCGTCCTCAGTCAAGAAGCCAGCTCCAAGCAAGCCCCCACCCTGGTAAATGAATTTAAATAAAAAATTAAAACACACACACACACACACCCCTTGGATGAATGCACTGAAACTTTATTGTTGAGATGTCGTTGCTGGAGATTGGGGTTTGAGCCTGGCAGGTGGCAAAAGCAGCAAGACTCCCCCTCCTCCTGGCTCCTAGGCTCGATCTTCATCATCGTCCTCTGCTCCTTGTCCTTCCAGGCAGCCAGGCAGCCTCTCCTCCCACACACACTCTCTCTCACACACACCAGCAGTCACAGCGTGCAATGCAGCATGTGCAACTCGACAAGATTATAGAGAGATCATCTCGCGCATGCACAAGTAGGGGGGTGGGGACGGGAAGTGCCAGGAGGAGGAGGTCCATCGGGCAGCCAGCAGGCAGTGGGGCGCCAGGAGCTGAGATCGCCGTGGCACCGTGGCCCGAGCCAGCACCACATATGCCCCAAAACTAAAACTAAAAATTTTGGGTGGGGTGGGGGCAGGGCAGGGGGTCCACATGGCACTTTTGTGCCCCCCCCAGTTACACCTGTGGACGTCCCTGCTGTACAGATTTTCAGTATACTCCTTTCATCTCTGTTTGATCTTCTGTGAATCAGTTACTGGCTGTCCTTTGGCATCCCTTAACATACCAGTTTGATGCTGGAACCTCGCTCTGAGTTCAGAGATTCTTTTTCCACGTCTGTCTTCCACATCTGTCTTCCACCACAAGGTCTTTACAGATGATTCATTTCATCTTTCACTGTGTCGAGCTTTCCCATATTCATGCTTCTTATGTTCCATGTTCCCATTATAATTCTGTCTTTGCAGCTTCGGATTTTCTTTTCCCACACGGCAACATCAGCTGCTAGACGTCCAAAAGGCTTTAGTCTAACCACGTCATAAACACCATCGGTACTCTGAGAGATCGTCAGCTCTTCTTCAGTAGCATTTTGACTACCATCTAACCTGGCCCCACATCGACAATCATTCCATTTAGTCTATTGATGTGGTTTTCTTGGTAACATAAACGAGTGATTTACCATTGCCTTCTCCTGCCCAGTGTCGTTTGTCGTTGAAGTGATCGTCGTTGAAGTGATCGTCCGCCTCGAGCACTTTCCTATATCGCTGCTTCCCAACATAGGTGCCTGCTTGCTTTAGCTGGGCAATTGGGATCACCTTTGTGCTTTGGGTGACCCTACTGGGAGCAACAATAAACCCGCACATTAAGACCGAGCAATGGAAATGCATTTTAAGCATAGAGTTCAGGGGAACAAAACTCCTAGATCAGTTGGCACTGAATGCTAGTGCCGAATGGATTAGCAGAGAAACTACAGAGACTATAGAGGGATAAAGTCCCTGAACAAGAAATTCGTGCAGGAGCAAGAGATGGGGATGAGGAAGGAAAGAGATTAAGGGAAGATGGCCTAGGAGATAGAGTGACAGAACAGATCACAAATATTGGTAATGGAGCAATTTGAGTGGGAGGAAGTAAACAAAAAATGGGGATATCTGGAATGCAGAACAGCTGTGTTTGATTGGGAACTGTATATTTATTCTACAGTGGCAGAGTGAAAGGGAAGGGTTTATTGGGTTGGGAAGGGAGAGGTAACAAAAAATGCATGAAGACAAATCTGGGGGATTTTCCTTTCTGAAAGAAGAGTTACTGGCAAAGGACACAAAGAACATTTCAATGGGATGCTTCCACTGACAGAGTGAGTAAAAATAATGAATTGGGAAACAAGGTTTTAGGGAGTCTTGAGAATTTAGTGGTGACCTTTGAGGACAAAGTGGAAAGATCTTTTGTTGTCCTCTAGGAAGTATTATGGATCAAGCCCAAGTTCCAGAGTACCAAATGGCACTGTTCCAGTTTGGCCTTGCTTGCTGTGCAACTCGCAGGGACATTTTTCGGGGTGGCATAGAAGGCTTCCTGGTTAAGAGAGGAGGCCATCAAAAATTGCCTTTTCCCTGCTGCACCAGTTCATTTAGTTGGGAAAGTCTGCCAGGCTGCTGACTTGCTGCATCAGTACACCCTTGCTCTGTATGTCAACCAATAATAATCACAGCTGTGGACCATAGCCAGCCAAAAGATTTCGGGGGGGGGGGCACCAAAAAGCAGGGGGCAGCTTATCTGTCCCTTTTCAGTCCTAAGAGCAAGGAGCATTCAGTTTTTTTTTTAAAAAAACCATTTGTTTGCAAAAGATGGGGGGGGGGAATGTGGCGCGCCAAGGCTTGCCCTAGCCCCAGCCCAGCTATGGGTGTAGAGTAGGTGCTATTGCCTCTCCATCATTGCCCACAACATCCCTTTGGGTAAAACACACAAAACACACTGTGACACAAGCAGTATTTTGAACATGTGGGTTCTTGGGGGCAGAAACAGCAACTCAACTCACAAGAATGTACAGATTTAAAACCAATATATTTATGCAAATACGCATTCGCAGAAACATTTCAACAAGGAGCCTAACATATTTCGATCCCACATATTACCACACAAAAGCACCCAGAAAACAGACCACTGTAGAAACAACAGTTCTTTCTTCGAGTCTCAGCCTGCTTTCTCCTTCTCCCTCACTCCCCACACCCACTCCAAGACCAATACCCACTAGGGATGTGTGAATCGATTTGGGTACAAAACTATCTGTACCCAAATCTAGCTGATTCTGGTGATATGTGGACAGAACAAATCGCCCATGTGCTCCATTGCTCAGATTCGGGAACAAAACAAATCACCCAGATCTAGACCTGAAAATATTCAGGGATTTGGACCTCCATTTTGTGGTCACACTGGGTCGGGTGGTAGTTTCCAATGGGTGGAAGCTACCACCCAAATTTCAAAGAAATTTGGCAAAGCGGTGTTTTTTTTGTGTGCTTTTTAATGAAGTTGGCACATCTTTAAACTTTTTCCCATAGGGAATAATGGGTATTTCAGCAACCTTATAACTCCATGTGGAGGGCACCAGGGTGGCCCAGAGTGGGTTGTGGTGGGTGGTAGCGCGCAATGGGTACAAGGAAGCTACCATCCAGATTTCAAAGCATTGGGTAAATTGAGGGGGGCGGGTCATCAAAGTCTACCTGTGATTAAAGATCCACATAGCTGGATTCTGGTGTTGAAGACAAGCTCTGCATAAGGTTGATTGTCTGAATTTAAAGTGAATTTAATTCATTTATTTTCTCCAGTTCTGGTTCCAATGTCTTTTGTTTTCTACAGGAATAACTGCATATATTTCGACTACGGAAGCCTGTCACAATGCTGGACACTCGTGTATCTTCGCTACATGTCTACTTCCTAGTCAACTCTGGTTCGGAATTTGTGATTCATCGTTTTATCCTTGTTGCGGATAATGATTTCAATTCACCCAAGAATAACTTCTGTCTTGTCCAGAAAGAATTTCAGTTTTTTCACCCACATCTTGCCCAGCAATAAATGAACCTCAATTCACAATCTCTACAAATTCCACCGCCGTTCACTAGTAACTATGGGCCAGTTCCCACAACTCCCCCCTTGGAGAATTGAGAGATTTGTGCAGCATATGAGCTGCCCATTTCCAGTAGTATGAAACTGGAAATGTTGTGGCAATGTCAGGTTGGCACTGCCTCTACCCAACATGAAACCAGGATCCATAATCCAGGATTTAATCTATGGTTGTCTATGCCATTCACTTCTCAGACAGTGTCAGTCTTTCATTGTCAGAAAATTTCTGGGGTCCTACAATCAGAAATTAGAAGCACGCTTACCATGTGACTCTCCTAATTCCTGTTTCTCCACTGTAGAGGTGATAGTGAGAACCAGCCCTATGCTTAATTTTCTATGAGCCAAAGGCATCCATGCACAACATGCTTGGATACCTGAAATTAAAATCCATCTATGGGGCAGTCTGGCAACTCACTTGACTGTAAGAATAATAATTTCAGTGTATAAGAATTTGAAATATATTATGACATGTCCTGGGTCCCTATTCATCTATCAAACACTGTTCAGAGGATTTCCAGTGGATAAGAATGAAGATTCTAGTAGCCACCACTAAAATAAACAAGTGATTCATTCCAGCTCTCCAAAAGAACTAAATTATTCAGATAGCCAAAGCGTAGTAGAGATGCTACCGAAGTATTTATTTCCAGAGTGGTAGAACATTAATCTTTTGCAAGAAAAATGACAAATGCTGAGATCCAGGCTAACACTGCAATAGCAAAAGAATGTTGCGCCAGCAGGGCACATTTGCAGATGAATACATTGTAGAACATTCAATTTGCACAGCTTTGCAACCTTCATGCACTCACACAGCTTTGCTTG
Source organism: Hemicordylus capensis (assembly GCF_027244095.1). Lineage (NCBI taxonomy): Eukaryota > Metazoa > Chordata > Lepidosauria > Squamata > Cordylidae > Hemicordylus > Hemicordylus capensis. The sequence continues at coordinate 448,909,935 of NC_069657.1, forward strand.
TAACACTAGCACAGTCTGGATCTCAGCCACTGTGGCTTGCAGTATCTTAAAAATAAACAATTTATTGTAGCTTATGCTTTTGTGGACTACACTACACTTCATCAGATGCATTTAATGTTGTCCTCAGTGGGCAAAAATTATACAGGTCTGATAAGGCTTATTTCAGTACCAGTTAGTGAGCCCTGCGTCGGGCATTGAGGGCAGAATATAACATTAAAAAGTGGCAAACATACCTACCGCCAGCACCTGGCATCGTACTAAACCACCCTGCCGAAAATGGCTCAGGGCGGTTTACAGAGAAATAATAAATAAATAAGATGGATCCCTGTCGCCAAAGGGCTCACAATCTAAAAAGAAACATCAGATCGACACCAGCAACAGTCACTGGAGGTACAGTGCTGGGGGTGGATAGGGCCAGTTACTCTCTCCCTGCTAAATAAAGAGATTCTTCATGTTAAAAGGTGCCTCTCCAACCCGCTTCAAAACTGGCCCCTTTTGTATACGGAAGAACTACAGGGGCAGAAGTGGCAAAGTAGATGAATGGAGCACAAGCAGAGAAAGACTCAACTTGAATCCGCCAGATTGCAACATAGAGCGCATTTGAAGGTCTTTGCACAAGCGATATGTGTGGCGAAGAAATGATTCTTTTATGCCGATATTGCATCAGCAAGTTTACATCTGATGGAGTTATTATAGGGTTGTGAGAGGGCTAGTATGTGCCCCTCCTCCCTTGAATCAGAATCTCAAACCATTGATTACCCGCTGTGATGTGCTTAATGAATTCTTTGTGTGTGGGGTAATCTCTTGTATTCGGGCCGACTTAGACTCCATCTCCACAATTACTTCAGTGTCTGATGGTTCACACCTCTTGTGTGGTTAAGTTGGATCAGTTCCAGTTTGTAACTCCTGGGGACGTGGACGAGCTGCTTGGAACAGTGCGACCTACCACCTGTTCTCTTGACCCTTGCTCAACATGGCTTATAATATCTGGCGGGGGCGGGGTGTTGTAGAAGGCCTGGTAGAAATTATAAATGCTTCTCTGGGGAAGGCAGAATGCCTTTTTGTCTTAGGGAGGCAATTATTAGACAACTTCTGAAGAAGCCTACCTTGGATCCCTCAGAGTTAAGCAACTACAGGCCTTTCTCCAACTTTCCGTGGCTGGGCAAGGTAACTGAGAAGGTGGTTGCCTCCCAGCTCTAGACAGTCTTGGAGGAAACTGATTATCTAGGCCCATTCCAAACTGTCTTTGAGGCAGGCTATGGGGTGGAGACTGCTTTGGTTGGCCTGATGGATGATCTCCAATTGGGAATTGACAGAGGAAGCGTGACTCTGTTGGTCCTCTTGGAATTCTTGGCGAATTTCGATACTATCGACCATAGTATCCTTCTGGAACACTTGAGGGGGTTGGGAGGGGGAGGCATTGCTCTGTGGTGGTTCCACTCCTACCTCTCAGGCAGGTACCAGATGGTATCCATTGGAGACTGTTGTTCTTCAAAATCTGAACTTTTGTATGGTGTCCCTCAGGTCTCTGTATTGTCTTTGATGTTGTTTAACATCTACATGAAACTGCTGGGAGAGATCATCAGGAGATTTGGTGCAGGGTGCTATCAGTATGCTGATGACACCCAAATCTATTTCTCCATGTCAACATTATTGGGAGAGGACATAACCTCTCTAAATGCCTGCCTGAAGGCAGTGATGGGCTGGATGAGGGATAAACAACAGACTGAATCCAGATAAGATGGAGGTACTCATTGTGTGGGGTTGAAACATGGGACATGAGTCTGATCTGCCTGTTTTGGATAGGGTCACACTTCCCCAGAAGGAACAGGTACACAGTCTGGGAGTGCTTCTGGATCCAAGCCTCTCCCAGTGGTGTCCCAGGTTGAGGCAGTGGCCAGAGGTGCCTTCTAGCAGCTTCGGCTGATATGCCAGCTGCATCCGTTTCTTAAGATAAATGATCTCAGAACAGTGGTACATCTGTTGGTCACCTCCAGACTTGATAACTACAATGCACTCTACAGTATGTGGGGCTGCCCTTGTGTGTAGTCCAGAAACTACAATTGGTCCAGAACGTGGCAGCCAGGTTAGTCTCTGGGTAATCTCAGAGAGTCATATTACTCCTGTATTGAAAGATCTACACTGGCTGCCGACATGTTTCTGGGCAAAATTCAAGGAGCTAGTTATAACCTATAAAGCCCTAAACAGCTTGGGTCCTGGGTATTTAAGAAAACAACTTCATTATTATGAACCCCACCACCCATTGGGATCATCAGGAGATGTCCGTCTGCAGTTGCCAACAGCAAGTCTGGTGGCTACTCGGTGACGAGCCTTCTCCGCTGCTGCCCTGAAGCTTTGGAACATGGCTACTAGTCCTAATAGCTATCAGCTACCCCAGGTTTCAAGGGCAGGAAGTCCATGAATACCAGTTGCACGAGAGCAACAGCAGCAGAGGTGGCATGCTCTCATCCCTTGCCTCTCAGTTTCCAAGAGGCATTAGCTGGACCACAGGAAGCTGGACTAGATACAGGTGAAACTCGGAAAATTAGAATATTGTGCAAAAGTCCATTAATTTCAGTAATGCAAATTAAAAGGTGAAACTGATATATGAGACAGACTCATTACATGCAAAGCGAGATAAGTCAAGCCTTAATTTGTTATAATTGTGATGATCATGGCGTACAGCTCATGAAAACCCTAAATCCACAATCCCAGAAAATTAGAATATTACATGGAACCAAGAAGACAAGGATTGTAGAATAGAATAATATCAGACCTCTGAAAAGTATACAGAGTACTGTGCTTGATTGGCCAGCAAACTCGCCTGACCTGACCCCATAGAGAATCTATGGGGCATTGCCGAGAGAAGGATGAGAGACATGAGACCAACTAATGCAGAAGAGCTGAATAGCAATAGCAATAGCACTTACATTTATATACCGCTTTATAGCCAGAGCTCTCTAAGCGGTTTACAATGATTTAGCATATTGCCCCCAACATTCTGGGTACTCATTTTACCAACCTCGGAAGGATGGAAGGCTGAGTCAACCTTGAGCCCCTGGTCAGGATCGAACTTGTAACCTTCTGGTTACAGGGCAGCAGTTTTACCACTGCGCCACCAGGGCCGCTAATGAAGCATCCTGGTCTTCCATAACACCTCATCAGTGCCACAGGCTGATACCACCCATGCCAAGCCACATTGAGGCAGTAATTGCTGCAAAAGGGGCCCAAACCAAGTACTGAATACATATGCATGCTTATACTTTTCAGAGGTCCGATATTGTTCTATTCTACAATCCTTGTCTTCTTGGTTCCATGTAATATTCTAATTTTCTAGGATTGTGGATTTGGGGTTTTCATGAGCTGTACGCCATGATCATCACAATTATAACCAATTAAGGCTTGACTTATCTCACTTTGCATGTAATGCGTCTGTCTCATATATCAGTTTCACCTTTTAATTTGCATTACTGAAATTAATGGACTTTTGCACGATATTCTAATTTTCCGAGTTTCACCTGTAGGCTTTGGGCTTGATCTAGCAGGACTGCTCTTTCTTATGTGTGTTTCTTACTTCTACACCACAATCCAAAATATCTGTGTGTGGGATAACTGTTATAAAATAAATGAAGCATGTCAAGGAACTCTCCAGAAAGGTGGTGGAGGATGGAATGTCCCTGACATTATTGCAGAATGACCAGTCAAAGAGGGACATGTTGCAACAGTGCAATAAGAAGAATGAAAAAGACTACAAGAAAAAAACCCAGCAGGAAGGAACAATGGCTTACAGCTGCTTGATACCTGACTTTAGGTAGCTACTCTATTCACCACCCTAAATTTATTTATTTATTTATTTATTTATTTATTTATTTATTTATTTATTTATTTATTTATTTTTTATTATTTAAATGGCTCTCTTTTGACTTTATTTCCTCTTGGAATGGTGAGTATTCTCTAGATTTGCATCTGAGTGAAAGGGCATAATAGTTACACAAAAGGGCAAAATCTTTACACTTGCAAGGACAAAAATCAGCCTGTGCCTCCAGGGAAGATGAGTTGCGGGAGTAAGGGGATTCTCAATTGACTGCTATGCAGAGGAGATTCATAGCCATACTTTGTGTCACACTTTGATTCACACAAATCCTGAACCACAACTGCCTTCATTCTAAGGTGATGTTCATGAGAGAGCAAAACCAGGCTAAGTCTCCATGGCAGCAAGCCCATCAAAATACCCTCCCTGTTAAATGAGGTTAATGGAGTGAATGCGCATTTTCATGATCACCTGACCCCTGGAGGGCCAGGGTGAGCCACAGCCGGATCAAAGCAGCCGCTTGTCTGGACGGGCAATTCACCCACCCAGGGAGAAGTGATTGATCATCTGTAGGGGGAGTGGATTGAGCCTGACCTCCCTGCAGAACCCTCGACCTCCCTGCGGAATCCTTTTCGGCTGTACACACTAATCATGCGTTGAGGCTTACACTGAAATTATGGCTGGGAATAATGGTGCTGCATGTGGACCTTGTTAGTTAGCATACCAGCCACTGACTTCTGTTGAGTTCTGATTCTTGATCAGAGTGAACTTTCCCCTTTTGTTTACTGCAGAATTTGCAGCCAATTTTTTTCAATCATGAAGACCTTCTACCATGTTTCAGTTATCTTCTTGGTAGTGCTGGTGATTAGTCCAGGTAAGTCGTGTGTGAAATGGAGAGGCGAGCTTGGGAAGATATTTGTAAGAAGTTGAGAAGAAGTTGAAGAGTGATTGTAGTTGATTTAACCCAGCCTGTGTCTCATAGCAAGCTCACGTGAGGGGAAGAAAACAAAATGCTGAATCATCCCCTCTCTATGCTTTCACCCCCAAAGGCTGTTCCACAAAACCTTCTGGGTAGATAATATGCTGCCATCACACCCACCTATCAAGAGTTTATTCCCCCTTGGCTTGGGTGAATTTCCAGGGAAACTCTCTTTCTCTTTCCTATTGGAAAGGTACAAAAAACCACCCACGCGTAAGCCTACACATGATGAGAAAACTTGGTAGAGTTGCTGAACAACCAAATCGAGATTTGGTTGCACCAGAGCAAGCACCAGAGCAAGCCCTCTCCCTGCCCCCCCTTTCCTGAGTCAGAAATCCACTCAAGAGGCTGGTTAAAGTTGCAAAGAAAAAAAAGGAAAAAAAAACTTTATTCAAAATACTACAGACTGTTTCCACCTGAGGCTTTCTCAGTGTTTAGTTACAGGTAAAAGGAACACTCAGTAGCTTCAGCTCCCTGCTGAACTAAGAGCATCTCCTTCTCTGTTTGTTTTAGGAAGACCCTCCAGACTTTCCTATTCTCGCAAGCTTTTAATTAGAATTTTAATAATTTTGATAATTTGTTTTAAATTGCTTTTTTCATGTTTTATGTATTTTAACCTGTGATTTTAATGTTGGGATTTGTACACCACCTAGATATTTACATATCAGGTGGTAGAAAAATATGATAAATAAATAAATAAATAAATAAATAAATAAATAAATAATACAAATAATACAAATAATGGAGATACTTGCATTTTGGGTGGTATACAAATGTGTTAAATGAATGAATTGATGGCTGGATGAATAGTGGCCAGAGCTTGAGCTGGAACTCACACTTGGGACCTGGTTCTAGGAGGTGCTCACAAAGAGATACTGTTACCCCAGCGAGGTCTGGTGGGGTTATATAGGGAACTGGAGTTCTGCCTCTTCATGGAGCTGAAATGCATCAAGAATACATAGCAGGCTCACGAGCTGGCTTCTTTTCCTGAGTAGTAACTGTCTTAGTACTGTTGGAAACACAATGCTGGCATCAGTGGGCCTTTGATCCAACCAAGCATGGCTCTTCTTATCAGCAAGATGACACACATCTGTCTACTTTTCCATTTGCTTCCCTCAGTTCTGTTTCCAAGGTCTTTTCTTTTCTACAGGATTCAGTAAATTCATTCGGGAAAGGCTCTCATGTCATAGAGCTGGAGGAATCTGCCATACCATCATGTGTTCGTGGCCCCACCCTTTCAAAATTGGACGTTGCTTTGTGACTAGACCTTGTTGTAAATTTTGACTTCCGCTTCCACAATGTACAAAATAACTGACATTAATTTTAAAAGTTTATTTTAAAACCATGTTATGTTTCTATGTGTGCTTCTGCAAAATTTAGATGTTCTGGAAAATACACTTCTGTACACTTTTCTTTTCTACAGGATACTACATACATTTGTGGAAAGGGCTCATGTCATAGAGCTGGAAGAACCTGCTATTCTGTCACGTGTTCATGGCCCCAGTCTTACAAAATTGGACGTTGCTCTGTGACTAGACCTCGTTGTAAATTTTGACTTCCGCTTCCACAATGTACAAAATAACTGACATTAATTTTAAAAGTTAATTTTAAAACCATGTTATGTTTCTACATGTGCTTCTGCAAAATGTACTCCATTAGGAGATTTTCTGGAAAACGCACTTCTGTGATTTTCTCACTTTGATGGCGTTTTTGTTTTGGAAAACATCCCACTGTCAGCATATCCAGAACCACCTCCTATGTGCTGTGAATTTGGTTTTTATCAGACTTCAAACACATTTGTTTATTTATTTATTTATTTATTTAAACATTTCTATACCACCCAAAACTTACGTCTCTGGGCAGTTTACAACATGATTCCTAAAGGGGCGTTGCTTGCATCTGGAGTGGACACCATTTTGAAACAAGATTACAGAGGGGAGAAACATGCCTAGGACATTTCCTGTGTGCTGTAGGGATGTGCGAAACGTTTCGGATACAAAACGTTTTGTTCCCAAAACAGCCTGTTTCAGGTGTTTTGTAGACAAAACAAAACACCCATTTTCCAGATCCAAAAGTTTTGTATACAAAACAAAACGTCCCTGTTTCAGCTACAAAACGTTTTGTTGTTTCGGACCTCCATTTTGTGGTGATCTCTGAGTCAGTCTCCATTTTGTGTTTGACATCTCTTTGAATTTCCCACCCTTCCAGCCTTCTGATCAGTGACCTAAATCATGGGCTGACCTGCTGACAGTTCCCTCCTTGTTCCCCATTGGCTCTTTTGCTTCTTCCCACTCTTTACTGACCCCACATTGGCCAGGGGAAGGGTTGCTAACCTATACGGTGCTGGGTTCTGTTGTTTCTGTGGTGTTCTTAGTGTAGATTCTCTGGTAGCATATGAGAGTAGATTCTTGTTTTTCACTGAAAATCTCATATACTACCAGAGAATCTACAATGAACACCTCAGAAACAACAAAACCCAGTACCCCACAGGCTTGTGGGGGTGGGGGTGGTTGGCACCCTATGTGCACTACACAACCCCTTGCTCTGGGCAACCCCAGTGCCCCCCCCAAGTGGAATTATGGGGCTGCTGAAACCTCCATTATTCCCCATGGGAGAAATCTTAAAGACACGTAAACTTCAACAAATCACAAAAGATCAGCCCTTTGCCCAATCCCTTTGAAATAATTCTGGAAGTTTCCTTGCCCCCATTGGGCACTACCACCCACCACCCTTCACTCTTGGTCATCCCTTTCCCCTTGATTTGAAGCGATACATTTGCTGGAATCCGCATTATTCCCTATGGGAAAATTCTTAAAGATGTGTAAACTCACATAAAATTAACAAAGAAAATCAGCCCTTTGCCTAATCCCTTTGAAATTTGGGTGGTAGCTTACACCCATTGGACACTACCACCACCACCCCATTCTTTTTGCCCTGAGACCCTTTTTAAAAATCCAAATCGATTCGGATTCAGATTCGGAAAATTTGGCTACAAAACAAAACAGGGCTGATTCGGATTCAGAAAATTTGGGTACAAAACAAAACGGGGATGTTTCGATTTGGATACAAATCGAAACAAGAAAATTCCAAAATGCACACCCCTAGTGTGCTGTGAATTTGATCTGCATGAGATTTTAGAAGCTGAAATTAAATCCAGACAAGATAGAGGTTCTCCTTCTTAGGAGATCTGCTGATCAGCACCCAGTACATTTTGAAGGCCTCCAAGAATGCTCAATGGGCCTCTGCATGGCCTGGGTCATGACGATCTGTACATAAGTAGAGGCCGATTGTGGGGGGTGGGGGTGGAGAACTTCTGGAGACACACCCACACCCATTGCTGAATCTAAGCCCCCGGACCAGGTGGCACCCATGGCTAAATCTAAGCCATGTGGCAGGTGGCACCCGGACCAGGTGGCCGTAAGTAAAATTTATTTTTTATTTTTATTTTATTTTATTTTTTTTAAAAGCAACCTCCCAAAAGGCAGTGGGGGTGGGGTTGGTCTGACAGCAAACCAAACTGGGCGGGGGCTCTGTTCGATATCAAACCGAACTTGTTCGACATCAAGCCTGTTTGCACATCCCTAGGGCCAACTGATGTGAGTGATTGGACATGCTGGTCTGCCATTTGCTGGGCATGAGGGAAGAGGCTTGCATGGCCAATGCACTGCAGGTGTGGCAGCTGACCTTTTAGTCTGGCCCCACCCACAGAATCTCAGTCTCGGCTTCGCAGTGATTTCATGTGTCTTGACTTGATGGTTTAATGCTGTGTTGTGAGCCACGCGGAGAACAATTTGTTATGGAGCGGTTAACAAATAAAGTTTGTTTGTTTATTATTAGCTCGGCACCCACTCACCCATTTGTCAGTGGGTGGGTGGGTGCTGAGCAGCTGGTTGCTGTTCAGGGGCTGAACAGATATTTTTCATTTCCATCTGATTGCCCATGATGGATTTCCCCCCCTCCTGCTTCCCACTGAGTTCTTTCTGCTCAGATGCTAGGTTAATAGTGCTTGCTAATAAATAATGTCATCCCGGTCACACTGTCAGCTGAGTGCACACTGTGGAGAGTTAGGCTGCTGTCAATGGTGTTCAACCAGAGGCACCATTGCAGTGATGGGGGATTCCATGGAATAGCCCCTCAGGGTTTCGTGGCATTGGGTGGCTGGGAATAAAATTCCTTTGGGGCGTTGCTTGGCTCACCCACTCTACTTCCCCTCCATGCAGAATGCTGTGGACAAGGATGAAGTGAGAGAGGTTGGCTGACTGCTGGCTCCCTCTAAGCTCAGTTGATTTGCCCAACAGTGGGAAATTCATTCATTTATTTATGGTTTTATTTATATTTTGCTTTCCATTAAAATAATCTCAGAAGCAGTTTAATCAGAAATAACTGATGAGTGATGAGGCTGCCTCCCATGGGGGTGGGGGAAATGGCCACACTCTAATGGAGTTAGTACTTGTAGCTCTGCTGCAGAGAGATTTTGCAGAGAGTTCAAAATGGTGTGGCCTGAGTTCAGTCCACCATGCACTCTAATTGCAGTCTGGGGAAAATACGACAACCTCTTCTTTACAGGCTTTCACTTCCTATGACAAATTTACTTTGGGAGTGCTCCAAAACCCATATTTTCTGCTGGATTATCAGGTGGCATCTGTGGCTTGAGGACATTCATATGGTCTCAACTGGTGTGACTGTAACTACAATGGGTACAAACGACGGCAGCACAGGTTCTGATGGGCACGACTCATCCAGAAAATGTTACACATCTTTCCAGCAGGGCTATTCTTCTGGGACCAACAAAAGAAAGTCCTTTTTCACACAGCTCATAATTAACCAATGGAATTCTCTGACACAAGATGTAATGATGGCCAACAACTGGGATGGCTTTAAGAAGGATTTAGATACATTCATGGAGGGCAGGTCTATCAGTGGCTCCTAGTCTGGGAGCTATAGGCTACCCCCAGCCTCAGAGGCTAGATGCCTCTAAATACCAATTGCAGGGGTGCAACAGCAGGAGAGAGGGCATGCCCTGACCTCTTGCCTGTGGGCTCCCCAGAGGCATCTGGTGGACCACTGTGTGTAACAGGATGATGAACTAGATAGTCCTTTTGCCTGACCCAGCAGGGCTGTTCTCATGTTCTCCTCAGCTTCTTCAGTAGCCTTCTTCCTCTCTTCTCCTTAGTCATTCTTTCCTGTCTTCCCTCTTCTAACTTCTTTCACTCATCAATAGCTCCAGCAAAAATTCAGCTCCTCCTCCTGGTTACCTAGGTAACTTGATCCCCTTCCCTGCCCCCTTCTCTGTTGTGACAGGTGGGAACCATGCTCCAGGTTGGTAGTGCTAGAGTTGCCATATTCAAGCTTTCTAAATCCAGGTCGTCTAATTTGCATATTATGTCAACTGAAGCCCTGGAGAGCCACTACCCATCAGAATAGAAAATACAACTCTAGATGGACCAGTGGTCTTTTGAAGGGGGCAGCAGCTTCCTGTGTTCCAATGGAAGCAACTTGACCTAACATTGGGCTGCTCAACGTCAGCCCTCCTGCAGATGTTGGCCCACACCTCCCATAATCCCTGGCTATTTGCCACTCTGGCTGGGAGCAATGAGAGTTCTAGTCCAACAACAGCTGGGGGCCTAATCTCCACCCCCTGCAGTAGGGAAACTAGAGATGCGCTGTCCATGGTGAGTCTTCCTAAATGCAATGGGTGATATGCGTTGGCTCCAGTCAGCATCAGCCCTGTGCTTGAAGATGCCATCTTTGCTGCCATCTTGTCAAGGCTCCTGCATCCACAAGTACAGCCCCTGAGCCATAAAGCATTTTAAGGTTGATGATTCTCCAGCAGGATGGAGACAATCCCAAGCCAATGCTTCCTCAGGCATGAAGGCTCTAGAGATTTCCAAGCATTACTCCTTCCACCAAACGTGTGCATTTAGGTGCTCACCACCCTCCTTTGCCCATTTATAAGTCACTGTACTTGCCATTGTGACTGGGATGTCTAACAGCCTAAGGGACAATAGTGCGAGGTAGGCAAAAAAGACCCCCAGTGTAGGCCCATCCTCTGGGATCTAAAACATCCCTACCCAGTCCCCCAGAAGGGGTGACCAGCCAAAGCCCTCACTATGCCCAGGGATGGTGAGGTTGCTTCTCAAATGAGGGCTGAGGGCAAAGGATGAAGGGCCAGTTGTAACTATGATGGTCCTGCCTCCAAATCCCATCCAGCCAATCAGATGGCCTCAATTGTCCCATGTTTCCTTTGAACAATGCTGGGGCAATGAAGCTGTGTCCTGGATGCTCTGGGGTGCATGGCTGCAAAACCTTTCCCATTATGTTTCCATTGTGAGTAGTATTCCTTTCCCCAAATCAGTTCTGCTAAGTTTCTTCTCTTGATATCCCTATCCAGGTTTGGGCACAATTATTCTAAGTAATAAGTGGTGCCAAGCTTGTATAAGACTTTTCTTTCTAAATACCATTATATTTTCTGATTCTGTCATCTCCCAAACATTTGCATATATGCACTATATTCTGTGCTGATTCTGATGGCATATGGTTAAGACAATATCTTGAACAAAATTGATGCATTCACCATACGTCAAAAAACAGGGGCAGTGTGCAAAACAATTAGAGACACCATCAGTCCTTCACACCATGGTCTCATGGGCAATATCAGAGTTGAGCGGGATCCTGACACACTTCTCATGTCCACCCTGGAGCAAGAAGAAGTAGCGTTGGTAGATCAGCGGGCCATTAGAGGGGAAGGGGAATTGGAAATCTAATTGCTGTTCCCCTTCCAGCTGTCCTGCCAGCTCATTGATCTTGGGGAGCAGTGACGACCACCCTTAGAACCTCGCCTTGCTCCTTTGTAATGCCAGGTTAGCCCAGAGCAAATCAGAAACTATCCATGATCTGATTCTGGATGAAGGTGCTGACCTGGTATGTATTACAGAGACCTGGTTGCTGGAGGCTGGTGGCCCAGTCTGGTCCCAGCATCTCCTTCCAGGGTACTCTTTTGAGGATGAGGAGCATGGGAGAAACCTTGGGTGGGGAGGTGGAGTGGCTGTGTTCTATAAGAATAACATCTCCCTATGCAGATGATGTTGTACTTACAATTACTCAACCAAAAGATTCATTAGACTCAGTAATGGAACATATACATTACCGTGTTTCCCTGAAAGTAAGACCTAGCAGTAATTACCGCTGTACCGCTAATATAAGTCCTCCCCCGAAAATAAGACCTACCGCTAATCCACCGTTTTTTAGGGGTGTGTATGGAAGCGTGGAGCTGCGGTCCGGCACTGGGGTGGGGGTTCCATTAAGGGTGGGGGGCTTTACTTACCCCTCCCGCCGCTTTCCACCTTTGGTGCCGTATTTAGTGTAGAAATCCGGCGGCAGGATACCTCCCTGCCGCCCCCTTCAAGCCCTCTTCAAGCCCGCTCCGCTTGCTCTTTAGAAATGGGCAGCAGGACACCTCCCTGCCGCCCCTTTGCTTGTTGGGCTGCAAAAGTCTTTAAGAAGCCTTTTGCGCGTGCCCGCACAAAAGGCTTCTTAAAGATTTTTGCAGCCCAACAAGGAAAGGGGCGGCAGGCAGGCGTTGTAGTTTGTAGAACATGAATACCGTACATGTTGATTTGATTGTTGAACAGGCGTTAACGTACCAGTAGTTTGTACCGTATAATTGTTGAACAGGAATAAACGTACTTTACTTTTTTGAACTTCAATAAAAATAAGACCTACCCGAAAATAAGCCCTAGTGCGTTTTTTGGTCCCAAAATTAATATAAGACACTGTCTTATTTTCGGGGAAACACGCTACTATAGCATGGTTTATGGAAATAAGATCAACAAAAATAAAATGCAGATCATTACATGGAACTTAGCAGAATCGGACTAGCAATATTTGAAAGAAAAGATGGGATTTCATATAAGTACTAATCCAATCAAATATCTGAGGGTAAAATTAATGACCTCTAATAAAGACTTATTTAAAAATAATTATTTGCCGACATGGAAGAACATAATGGCGGACGTATCTAGATGGAAGAAGTTAAATCTTTCTTAGCTAGGAAGAATATTGGCAAATAAAATGAACATTCTTTCCAGGATATTTTTTTTATTCCAAATGATCCCAATAAAAATAGAAGAAAAGACAGGGAATGAGTGGCAAAGAAATATAAATTCTTTTATCTGGGCCTCTAAAAAGCCAAGAGTCAAGTTCAAGATAATGCAGGATGTAAAGGAAGGTGGAGGATTGGGAATTCCGAACCCTCAAATTATATTATTAGGCTAGTTGGTTTACACAGATTACAGAATGGATTAAAGAACCATACAGATGGATTATGTCAATGGAGGAAATAGGTCTTTCAGAAGGATTCCATAAATATTTATGAACTGATATAAGAAGATCAGTTGTGGATATAAAAGGTCATTCCATTAGAAGTAGTTTATTAAGCGTTTGGGATAAACATAAAAAAAGAATAAGACCAGCTTTATCTCCTTTGGAGTCATTATTAAATATTTTTTTCATGAAGAAGAACATACAAAAAGATTTGAACATTGGAGAGAGGTGGTGTATAACTTACAAAGTTTGACTACAGGGGAAAAAATGAAGTCTATTCAGGTTCTTTTGTTGGAATGGGTGAGTAAGCCTTCTTGATTTCAATATTCACAAATAAATGGCATAGTACAGAAGGAAATACAAAAGCAAGGTGGAAACAGAGATCTGACAGAATTTGAAATATTAATAACTAAAAATGATGAACACTTGGTTTGATATATAAGTTGTTCGTGAAATATGACTCAGAATCAGAACAAGTTAAAGACTGTGTGATTAAATGGATGCGGAATCTAATAAATAAGTAAATGAATAAATGAATAAATATGAATAAAACAGTCATTATGCAACAATGGGAATATCAATAGAAAGTGAACATTAAATTTACAGTAAATAGTACGTGAAGAGAAAATTGGTACAAAATGTATTTCCGTTGGTATATTACTCCAATGAGGATTTCAAAGATAGACAATAAGTATCCTGTAAATTGCTGGAAGTATATGAATCAGCTGGGAACCTTTTATCACATGTGGTGGACATGCACTAAAGCGCAGAGATTTTGGAAGTTAATTCACAGCAAGATTGAACAAGTGTTAAAAATACATTTTCATTTGTCTCCAGAGATTTTTTATATTAAATATTACTAAGCCCTATATACCTGCAGAATATACAGAATTGTCCTTATACATGATAACTGCAGCTAGAATTCTTTGTGCTTCTTATTGGAAAACTCATTTGTTAGTGACATTAGAGGAGTGGCATCTTAAACTTTGGGAATATGCTTCAATGGCTAAAGTTACTTCATATATTTTTTAAAATCAGAAGATAAATTTGGCATTACTTGGGAACCCTGTATACGTTATAATCTGTCACAGGGTCGGATACCTCATCCAAGATTTAGATTTTCTCTGCTAATGAATCCTTGAATGAGTTTATTTTAATTTTGATGCTGTTTAATTTTGATATTTAGTTATTCAGTTAGGTGTTCTATTTGAACATTTAAGATTTGTGGTTGAAAGTTCTAATTAGAATACGTGTGGTTAAGGAGGCATTGTTTTCCGGTTTGATGTACAAAACTTATATGAGATGGTATCTACTGTATTTGTGTATTGTTTTTCTATATTCTGTATTTCTGTATTCTTAATTAAAAAGAGAATAACATCTCCTTGGTTTGGGGACCAATGATAGACAGGAACTTCTGTTGGTGTACCAGCTGCTTTGCTGCTCAACAGAACCCCTAACTGACTTGATGGACTTGGTCTCAGGCTTGGTGTTGGACTTCCCAGGCTTGTGGTGGTGAGAGGACTTCAATGTTCATTTCAGGATCAATTGGTCTGGGGTGCTCCTGAATAGTTTCTAGCAGGGCTATTCTTTCTTATGTGTGTTTCCCACATGTACACCACGATCCCAACTATCTGTGTGTGGGATAACTGTTATAAAATAAATGAAGCGTGTCAAGGAACTCTCCAGAAAGTAGGTGGAGGATGGATTGTCTCTGACATTACTGCAGTTTGACCAGTCAAAGAGGGACATGTTGCAACAATGCAATTATAAGAACAAAAAAGACTACAAGAAAAAAACTCAGCTGGAAGCAACGGTGGCTTTCAGCTGCTTGATAACTGACTCTAGGTAACTACTCCATTCACCATCTTAAGCAGCTCTCTTTTGAATTCATTTCCTCTTGGAACGGTGAGTATTCTCTCTAGATTTGCATCTGAGCACAAGGGCACAATACTTACACAAAAGGGCACAATCCCTACACTTGCAAGGGCAAAAATCAGCCTGGGCCTCCAGCGTAGATGAGTTTTGGGAGTAAGGGGATTCTCACTTGACTGCTATGCAGAAGAGATTCATAGCCATACTGTGTGTCATACTTTGATGCACACAGATCCTGCCCTCCATTTGCTGAAGGAGAATTTTGCATGCAATGAAAGATAATCCAAAACATGGGTTCCCAACCTGTTGCCCTACAGATGCTGCTTAACTACAACTCCCATCATTCCCAGCCACAATGAAATTGTCGGGATTTCTACCCACCTCCGTGAGACAGGGTTGTTACCCAGTCAAACGGAAGTGTGCCGAGAGAAGCAGTGGGCTCCAGATACAAGTACAACCCCAGTAATTACCTTTCAGAAGTCAGGAGGGGCTCAGAGAGGTGGGCAACAGCTGCTGGGGGGTGGTGGGTTCAGTCCAAGAGGCAGCAGAATGGTGGAGATAGAAGAGCGATGATATCAGCTCCACAGCTGCAAATGGGTGCAGAAAAGCTAAGGAAGGGGGTGGAGTTGGAGAAAAAGGACCCTTGGGAGGCCAGGGGTGGGTGGCCAATCCACTTACTTTGCCAGGAAAGAAGGAGCAAGCTGGAAGGGGGGAGAAATATCTGAAATTTAGGGCTTTATTTAAGGCAGGGGCTGCCGAAGATGAGGGGATCAACAGGGATGGGGTTTGTTGGTCTGGTGGACTCCTGGAGAGGAGCACAGACCTTTGCTCCCGCTGATAGATGAAGGAGTGGAGTGACTATACTTCCCTCCTCCCCCAACTCTGAGGCAATGCCCGTGCCTATAATGTAGTGCGAGAAGGTGGGAGAGTTAATTAGAGAATTCCTCCTCCCTAAACACAGACAGAAATTATTAGGGGTGTGTCCGGACCGGTCCGGAGGCCATTCTCAAGGCCTCCGAACCGGTCTGGTTCTGAGCCGGTCTGGTTCCGAACCGGTCCCGAGGCTCGGCTCAGAGGTGGGTTGTAGCTTTAAGGGTGGGGGGGTAGCACTTACCCCCCCGGCCGCTCTTTCCGCTTCAGCGCTGTGAAAATTCCAAAATTTTCTGGGGCGGCAGCGTTCTTCCCTGCGGCCCCAAGCCCCATCGTTAGCTCGCACGCGCTGCAATAGTTTCCACTCATGTGCTCGTTCCAATGCGCTGCGCACTCGCGGCGGTCGCGCGCGCGCACCCGACGCGTCACATGTCGACGTGTGATGTGTTGGGAGTGTGCGCATGACCGCCGCAAGTCTGCACGTGCATCGGAACGAGCGCATGCGTGGAAACTATTGCAGTGTGAGTGGGCTAACGACGGGGTTTGGGGCGGCAGGGAAGAACGCTGCCGCCCCAGAAACTTTTGGAATTTTCACAGTGCCAGAGGGGGAAGAGCGGCGGGGGGGGGAGTGCTACCCCCCCACCCTTAAAGCTACAACCCCCCTCCGAGCCGAGCCTCCAGACCGGTTCGTACGGGTGCACACTCATAGAAATTATGGCTGGGGATGATGGTGCTGCATGTGGATCTTGTTTGTCAGCATGTCAGCCACTGAATTCTGTTGAATTCTGATTCTTGATCAGAGTGAACTTTCCTCTTTTGCTTACTGCAGAACCTGCAGCCAGTTTTCAACCATGAGGACCTTCTGCCATGTTTCAATTATCTTCCTGGTAGTGCTGCTGATTAGTCCAGGTAAGCCGAGTGTGAAATGGAGAGGTGAGCTTGGCGTGAAGAGTGATATTGAAAATTTGGGTCTGGTAACATAGGAACATAGGAAGCTGCTTTGTACCGAATCAGACCATTGGTGCATCTAGCTCAGTATTGCCTACACAGACTGACAGCAGCTTCTCCAAGGTTGAAGGGTCGGTTTTAACCCTATCTTGGAGATACCAGGGAGGGAATTTGGAACCTTCTGCATGCAAGTACTGTTCCCAGAGTGGCCCCATCCCTAAGGGGAATAATCTACAGTGCTCACACATGTAGTGTCCCATTGAAATGCCAACCAGGTGGGCCCTGCTTAGCAAACGGGACCATTCATGCTTGCTACCACAAGACCAGCTCTCCTCTGACTGTTATCTGCAGCCAGATAACATACTGGACTGGCAACAGAGAGCCTAGGGGGACTCTTTTGGGCTATATTGCATGCTCAGATGTGCAGATGCAGATACATCTGGAAACAAGTTTAAACATGCGACTCAATTTTTTTAATGTCACATTAACGGAGAGTGAAATCAGACAGTAGAATAGTAGATTCAAATGTAGATTGTCAGAATTTCATAGGCGGTCACTCAATATAGCACTTAAAAACTGGACTCAGGAGTAAAATTTCTTGTCTTGAATGAAGCCTCTGAGATAGGGATGTGTGATTCCATTTGGGTACAAAATGATTTATACCCAAACCAACCTGTTTTGGGTGATTTGTGAAAAAAATAAATCACCCCTGTGCAAGCTGGCCAGTTTCGGGTCCAAAACAAATCACCCATATTTTGGACCTGAAAAATTTGTAGATCCAGTCCTCCATTTTGTGGCCATCTCTCTTGCTGTCTCCATTTTGTGTCAGGAATTTTTTAAGAAAAAATCCCGCCCTCCCAAGCTTCAGATTGGTGACTTACAATGTGCAACGATGGGCTGGTGATTCCTCTCTCGTTCCAGATAGGCTCATTTCCATTCAAATTTTGTGTTGCCAGGGGTGACTGACCCTGCATTGGCTCGGAGAAGAGTCAAAGAAGGGACAAGGGTGGGGGGAGTTTAAAGGTGGGATTTTCAAATGTACTTAAGGAGGCAGCCAGCCACCATTCTGCCTGTTTGCCTCGTGGGAGGAGAGAGAGAGTCAGAGGAGCTTTGCTATGCCTTGCCTGGAATGGATTCTCTACTTTTTGTTCCTGCTTTCCTGATCGAGGAAAAAAGAAGATACTTTTTTTTTCATCCCCGTCCTGCTGCTCAGAGAATCACTGCCTGCACCTGCTGTCTGTGTGAATTTATTTGGGTACGAAATGATTTCTACCTGAATCTACCTGTTTGGGGATATTTGTGGACAGAACAAATTGCTCTTGTGCCAGCTGGCCAGATTTGGACCCAAAACAAATCGGAGGTGATTCAGTTTGGGTACAAATTGAATCGAAAAAATTGATCCGTGCACATCCCTACTCTGAGATCCTCTTTGGCGAGTGGCCAGAGCTCGAGCTGGAACTCAAACTTGGGAGCTGGTTCTAGGAGGTGCTCACAAAGAGGAACTGTTACCCCAGCAAAGTCTGGTGGGGTTATGAAGGGAATTGGAGTCCTACCTCTTCATGGAGCTGAAATGCATCAAGAATACATAGCAGGCTCATGAACTGTCTTCTTTCCCTCTGAATAGGCTCAGCAGGCATTTTGATACAAATGCTGGAGTTCATATCTGGCTTAATGTCACTTCTATTCCTGTGAGTCTTGGTACTGTTGGAAACAAGGTGATGGCATCAGTGGGCCTTTGACCCAACCAAGCATGGTGGTGGTTGTTGTTATTATTAATTCGATTTCTATACCGCCCTTCCAAAAAGGGCTCAGGGCAGTTTACACAGAGTAATAAATAAATAAGATGGATCCCTGTCCCCAAAGGGCTCACAATCTAAAAGGAAACATAAGAAAGACACCAGCAACACTCACTGGAAGTACTGTGCTCGGGGTGGATAGGGCCAGTTACTCTCCCCCTGCTAAATAAAGAGAATCACCACATTAAAAGGTGCCTCTTTGCCAAGTTAGCAGGGGTTGTTCTTATCAGCAGGATGACCCACACCTGTCTTCTTTTCCACTTGCTTTCTCCAGTTCTGTTTCCACGGTCTTTTCTTTTCTGCAGGATTATCTATATTCATTCGGGAAAAGCACTCATGTCATATTGCCGGAGGAAAATGCTATTTCGTTAGGTGTCCATGGCCCCATTCTCACAGACTTGGACAATGCTCTGCGACAAGACCTTGTTGCAAATTTTGACTTCCGCTTCCACAATGTACAAAATAATTGACATTAATTTTAAAAGCTTATTTTAAAAACATGTTATGTTTCCATGTGTGGTTCTGTAAAATGTACGCCATTAGGAGATTTTCTGGAAAGTGCACTTATGTGATTTTCTCACTTTGATGGCATTTTTGTTGGGGAAACATCTCACTGTCAGCATACCCTAAATCACCTCCTATGTATTGTGAATTTGGTTTATATCAGACTTTAAACAAATGATTCCATTTCGGAGGCTGCCGAACATGCCCAATGGGCCTCTGCATGGCCCTGGGTCATGACCCAGCCATGCAGAGGTCCATTGAGCATGTGCGCTGGCCTCCAAAATGGCCAGAGCAATGGAAAGCAGGCCCGGAAGGGCTGAAGACCTTCTGAACCAGGTGATTTGGACATAAAAGAAGGCCAGTGGGGGGGGCACCCCCCTACGGCTGAATCTAAGCCCCTGGACTAGGGGGCATTCACTAATTTTAAAAAGTTTTCTTAAAGTTGTGAAACACCCCCTCCCCCTGAATGGCCAAGGGGTTTCGGTCTGATAGTGAACCAAAGTGAGTGGAGGTTTGGTTCTATACTGAACCATCAAAATGAACAAGGCCATGGGGCAATGGGTTTTGTTGTTTCTGAGATGTTCTGAGAGTAGATTCTCTGGTAGCAAATGAGAGTGGATTCAATGCTTGTCATTTAATCCACTCTCATTTGCTACCAGAGAATCTGTTCTCAGAACACAAAGGACATTGAAAAAAATAAAACCCAGTGCCCCATGGGCTTGTGGGCTTGGTGGTGTTGGGCACACTATGTGCACTCCACCACCACTCACTATGGGCCACCCTGGTGCCCCCCAAGTGGAGTTATGGGGCTGCTGAAATCCCCATTATTCCCTATGGGGAAAAGCTTAAAGATGTGCAAAATTTAGAAATTCTTTAAATATCACCCCTTTCACCAATTTATTTGAAATCTGGATGGTAGCTTCCACCCACTGGTCATTACCATCCACCTCACTCTTTTGGCCCCAATACCCTTTTTAACAAATCTAAATTGATTCGAATTTACATTCAAAACATTTGGGTACAGATGGAATCTAGGGTGATTCAGGGGTGGGTGGGTCAGATTTGGACCCAAAACAAATTGGGGGTGTTTTGATATGGGTACAAATTGAAACAAAAAAAAAAGATTTGTGCACACCCCTACTAAGGCAACTGTAACTTCCCTGTCCCCT
Organism: Hemicordylus capensis; assembly: GCF_027244095.1. Classification (NCBI taxonomy): domain Eukaryota; kingdom Metazoa; phylum Chordata; class Lepidosauria; order Squamata; family Cordylidae; genus Hemicordylus; species Hemicordylus capensis. The sequence goes on from NC_069657.1 coordinate 448,930,206, forward strand.
TTTTTCTGGGTCAAGACAGCATGCAAACCATATTCAGAAGCATCAGTGGTTCCAATAGTGTGCCCGTTGATGTCAAAAGAAGTGAGAACATGGCTTTCAGCAATGGCCAATCTGAAAAACTAACCTCAAGGGATGCATTCCAACTTAAATGCTACATCATTTTTAAAAAGAAGGTGTAATGGAGTAATGTTTGAGGCAAATTGTCTAACAAATTTAGAGTAATACTCACAGAGTCCTAAAAACAAGTGAAGTGCATTCTTGTGTGGCTTTGGTGCTTCCTGGATAGCTTTCATTAAGTATGTTTTTGGATGTACACTACTATGAAATGTTGTGTATCCCAGCAGGGAAATGCTTGACTAACAATGAGAAGGTTGCCGGTTCGAATCCCCACTGGTATTATATTGGGCAGCAGCAATATAGGAAGATGCTGAAAGGCATCATCTCATATTGTGTGGGAGGAAGCAATGGTAAACCCCTCCTGTATTCAACCAAAGAAAACCACAGGGCTGTGTGGGCGCCAGGAGTCAAAATCGACTTGATGGGACGCTTTACCTTTAAGTGTGTCACCAAGTGTGTGCAAAACTGACATTTCTCTGCAGAGATAGTAAGTCCATGTTGTTGTTTCTTAAGACCTCTGTCACGCTTCTCAATGGTTTTGCCATACACTAAAGTGTCATCCTGAAAGTACTGCATTTTGAATTTTTTGTTTTCTGTTGTGATTTGTTTGTCATATTTTATGGGATTTTATTGTATTTTTTTTTAAATCTAGTGTTGTGAGCCACTAAAAACTTTGGATGTTTTTTAATTGAGTGGTTGTGTGTAGTAGTAGTAGTAGTAGTAGTAGTAGTAGTAGTAGTAGTAGTATGGCCAAGATTCCCATAAAGAAAGGAATACAACCAAAGGAGTGTGGCCACAGCAAAGGAGGAAGCAGATATAATCAGGATCTCCACTCTTCCAGGCTTAGGCACAGAAAGGAAAGGAGATCAGAGGAGGAAAGGAAGGGAGAACATGCATTCTGGCCTGCATTTGGATGTACAGAAAATGAAATCAGCGGTCCCCACAGTTTTGTATTAAGTGTGAAGTCCCAGTTTTGTATTGTGTGAATGCAGTAAACTAGACTCCCCTCCCTTTCCCATAACACTAGGATGTACAGTCACACCATTGAAACTGATGGGCAGGAGGTTCAGAACAGGAGATTCATAACAAACAGAAGGGAGGACTTCTCTATACTACTATTACTACTACTACTACTACTACTGTCACTTCATACCTCCTCATGAGCCTCCAGCAGCGGCAACTTAGCAGGGGCTCCATACGGTATATAAGTAATTTTTGGAATTAACTGCCTTGTAGAGATGCGCACAAAACACATTTTTAAAATTCATTTTGAATCTGAATCGAATTTGAATCTGCTCCAAAAATTCAATTCAAATTTGAATTGAATTCAAATCAATTAGACCTTGTTTTGGCACTTTTAAAAACCAATCATGGGATCCAAATGGTTTTTAGAAGGTGCCAAATAGCTCTCGGATAGAAGTCAAATTGAATTTCAAAAGTTCGATTTGAGTTGGAATAGAATTGCCCTTTTAAGGGGTGATTCGATTCAGATTTGAATCTCTTGAATCACCTAGATTTGAGACAAATTGATTCAAACTGGAATCTATTTGCATATCCCTACTGTGTAGACAGTGACCAAGGAAATAGAAAATCCTTGGAGAACAGATCTGTCAATATTTTCCAGTCTTGATGGCTATATGCTACCTGCTCATGCAGAGGCAGTGTGCTTCTAAATGTCAATTGCAAGGGAGAAAGAGAGCTAGAGGTGCTATTTGCCTCTATGTTCTCCTTCTAGACATTCATTGCAGGGAATGGGATGCTGGACAAGATGAACCTCTGGTTTGATCCAGTCAGGCCCTTAAAGCATGTGAGGAAAGAACTGAGTGAAAAATAACATTCTAGGTTTCTGTGGGTATTTACTACAGAATGAGGCCTTCTCAACACAAATGGGGCTTCTGCCCCACCTCTTTCTCCAGGTGTGTGCCATCTACCCTCAGCCTCTGTGGCTTTAAAGCTGGGGCTGGGCCAGGGACTGAGGAAGGGAAGAGGGAACATCTTGGCAGGGCAGTGACTGTGTTTGGGCTTCTGCCCCACCTCTTTCTCCAGGTGTGTGCCATCTACCCTCAGCCTCTGTGGCTTTAAAGCTGGGGCTGGGCCAGGGACTGAGGAAGGGAAGAGGGAACATCTTGGCAGGGCAGTGACTGTGTTTGGGCTTCTGCCCCACCTCTTTCTCCAGGTGTGTGCCATCTACCCTCAGCCTCTGTGGCTTTAAAGCTGGGGCTGGGCCAGGGACTGAGGAAGGGAAGAGGGAACATCTTGGCAGGGCAGTGACTGTGTTTGGGCTTCTGCCCCACCTCTTTCTCCAGGTGTGTGCCATCTACCCTCAGCCTCTGTGGCTTTAAAGCTGGGGCTGGGCCAGGGACTGAGGAAGGGAAGAGGGAACATCTTGGCAGGGCAGTGACTGTGTTTGGGCTTCTGCCCCACCTCTTTCTCCAGGTGTGTGCCATCTACCCTCAGCCTCTGTGGCTTTAAAGCTGGGGCTGGGCCAGGGACTGAGGAAGGGAAGAGGGAACATCTTGGCAGGGCAGTGACTGTGTTTGGGCTTCTGCCCCACCTCTTTCTCCAGGTGTGTGCCATCTACCCTCAGCCTCTGTGGCTTTAAAGCTGGGGCTGGGCCAGGGACTGAGGAAGGGAAGAGGGAACATCTTGGCAGGGCAGTGACTGTGTTTGGGCTTCTGCCCCACCTCTTTCTCCAGGTGTGTGCCATCTACCCTCAGCCTCTGTGGCTTTAAAGCTGGGGCTGGGCCAGGGACTGAGGAAGGGAAGAGGGAACATCTTGGCAGGGCAGTGACTGTGTTTGGGCTTCTGCCCCACCTCTTTCTCCAGGTGTGTGCCATCTACCCTCAGCCTCTGTGGCTTTAAAGCTGGGGCTGGGCCAGGGACTGAGGAAGGGAAGAGGGAACATCTTGGCAGGGCAGTGACTGTGTTTGGGCTTCTGCCCCACCTCTTTCTCCAGGTGTGTGCCATCTACCCTCAGCCTCTGTGGCTTTAAAGCTGGGGCTGGGCCAGGGACTGAGGAAGGGAAGAGGGAACATCTTGGCAGGGCAGTGACTGTGTTTGGGCTTCTGCCCCACCTCTTTCTCCAGGTGTGTGCCATCTACCCTCAGCCTCTGTGGCTTTAAAGCTGGGGCTGGGCCAGGGACTGAGGAAGGGAAGAGGGAACATCTTGGCAGGGCAGTGACTGTGTTTGGGCTTCTGCCCCACCTCTTTCTCCAGGTGTGTGCCATCTACCCTCAGCCTCTGTGGCTTTAAAGCTGGGGCTGGGCCAGGGACTGAGGAAGGGAAGAGGGAACATCTTGGCAGGGCAGTGACTGTGTTTGGGCTTCTGCCCCACCTCTTTCTCCAGGTGTGTGCCATCTACCCTCAGCCTCTGTGGCTTTAAAGCTGGGGCTGGGCCAGGGACTGAGGAAGGGAAGAGGGAACATCTTGGCAGGGCAGTGACTGTGTTTGGGCTTCTGCCCCACCTCTTTCTCCAGGTGTGTGCCATCTACCCTCAGCCTCTGTGGCTTTAAAGCTGGGGCTGGGCCAGGGACTGAGGAAGGGAAGAGGGAACATCTTGGCAGGGCAGTGACTGTGTTTGGGCTTCTGCCCCACCTCTTTCTCCAGGTGTGTGCCATCTACCCTCAGCCTCTGTGGCTTTAAAGCTGGGGCTGGGCCAGGGACTGAGGAAGGGAAGAGGGAACATCTTGGCAGGGCAGTGACTGTGTTTGGGCTTCTGCCCCACCTCTTTCTCCAGGTGTGTGCCATCTACCCTCAGCCTCTGTGGCTTTAAAGCTGGGGCTGGGCCAGGGACTGAGGAAGGGAAGAGGGAACATCTTGGCAGGGCAGTGACTGTGTTTGGGCTTCTGCCCCACCTCTTTCTCCAGGTGTGTGCCATCTACCCTCAGCCTCTGTGGCTTTAAAGCTGGGGCTGGGCCAGGGACTGAGGAAGGGAAGAGGGAACATCTTGGCAGGGCAGTGACTGTGTTTGGGCTTCTGCCCCACCTCTTTCTCCAGGTGTGTGCCATCTACCCTCAGCCTCTGTGGCTCTCAGCCGTGGGGCGAGCTGCCTGGAGCCCTGAAGATCTTCTCCTCCTGCCTTGACGATCCATCTTCCACCAAGCAAGAAGTCAGCAGGGACTGTATGAGTCTGGTCTTGGTTTTAAATTAAGCCAAGTAGCCGTGGTGGAATAGTCTGGGGAGATGTGTCTGGGAGAGCAAAAAAGTGGGTCTGGAGTGGGGGCGGCAATATCACGGGTAGCGGGCAGAGGGAGGTATGGCGGTGGGAGTTGGGCAGGCCGTTACAGGGGAAAACGGTCCAGGCAATTGAGGCCTGTTCCTTTTTCCGGCCCTTCCCCCAACCCTCTGACCCTAGGGAGCTCTGTGAACACTCCTTCGAGGATTAGGGTGCTGCTGCTAAATGCCAGGTCAGTTAACGCAAAAACATCTCTCATCCACGATTTGATTGTGGATGAGCGTGCTGACCTGGTATGCGTGACGGAGACCTGGTTGGATGCGCTGGGCGGGGTTGGTCTCTCTCAGCTTTGTCCTCCAGGTTTCCAGATCGTGCAGCAGCCCCGCCTCGAGGGTCGGGGAGGAGGCGTTGCAGTCATCTTTCGAGAGACCCTCCCCGTTTCCAGGTGCCCGGTCAGGCAATCTCAGAATTTTGAGTGTTTGTCCTTGAGGGTGGGCCTCCGAGATAGGCTGGGGATTCTGCTGGTGTACCGACCACCCCGCTGCACTTCAGTCTCCCTACCTGAGCTGGCGGGGGTGGTCTCAGAGGTGGCCTTGGGTTCCCCCAGGCTTATTGTCTTGGGGGACTTCAATGTCCACGCTGAGGTCCCCTTAGTGGGTGCGGCTCAGGATTTCATGGCCTCCATGGCAACCATGGGCCTGTCTCAGTTGGTATCGGGCCCTACCCACGTGGCGGGACACACTCTGGATCTGGTTTTTGCCGATCGGGAAATAAATGATCTGGAGGTGGGGGAATTTGAGATCACTCCCTTGTCATGGACAGATCATCACCTGGTGGGGTTTAGTTTGACTGCTCCGTCTGCCCTCTGCAGGGGTGGTGGGCCGATTAAGATGGTCCGCCCCCGGAGGCTTATGGATCCGCTTGGATTCCAGACGGCCCTCGGGGAGTTTCCAGTGTCCAGAGCTGGTGACTCTGTCGACGCCTTGGTTGATCTCTGGAATGGAGAGATGGCCAGGGCTGTTGACACGGTTGCCCCCAAGCGCCCTCTCCGGCTTGGTGGAGCCCGTTCTGCTCCTTGGTTTTCCTCGGAGCTTAGGGCGATGAAGCAACTCGGACGACGGCTGGAGCGACGGTGGAGGAAGAGTCGTCACGAATCCGATCGAACACGGGCTAGAGCCCATTTTAGGGACTATGCCGTGGCGGTGGGGGCGGCGAAGAAATGTTTTTTCTCCGCCTCCATTGCGTCTGCTCAGTGCAGGCAAACAGAGCTGTTTCGTGTGGTGAAAACATTGCTCCACACATCCCCCCGGACAATGGGGGAGGAGTCATCTACGGCTCTTTGTGATCGGTTTGCCTGTCGCTTTGCAGATAAAGTCGCTTGCATCCGTGCTGACCTGGACTCCAGAGTTTTGGCAGTTCCGGCAGACGTGCCTCTGGTACCATCTGGTCCCGTTGTGTTGGATTCTTTTCAGTTGGTGCGGCCTGAGGATGTGGACAAGATCCTGGGCAGTGTGCGGGCGACTTCGTGCGCTCTTGACCCTTGCCCTTCATGGCTAATAAAAGCTGCCAGGGAGGGGACAGGTAGATGGCTGGAGGTGATCGTTAATGCTTCGTTAAGGGAGGGCAGGATGCCATCGTGCCTCAAGGAGGCGGTGGTAAGACCTCTATTAAAAAAGCCCTCCCTTGATCCCTCCAACCTGGACAACTATAGACCTGTGTCTAACCTCCCCTTTTTGGGCAAGGTGATGGAGCGTGTGGTGGCGTCCCAGCTGCAGAGGGTCTTGGATGATACGGATTATCTGGACCCTTTTCAATCTGGCTTCCGCCCCGGGTATGGGACTGAGACTGCCTTGGTCGCTCTAGTGGATGACCTACGCCGGGAACTAGACAGGGGGAGTGCGTCCCTGTTGGTTCTGCTGGACCTCTCGGCGGCGTTCGATACCATCGACCATGGTATCCTTCTGGGCCGCCTCTCGAGTATGGGAATCGGAGGCACTGCGTTGCAGTGGTTCCGGTCCTTTCTTGAGGGGAGGGTTCAGAAGGTGGTGCTGGGGGACTACTGCTCGCCCCCCTGGCCGTTGGCCTGTGGGGTCCCGCAGGGATCGGTCTTGTCCCCCATGCTGTTTAACATCTACATGAAGCCGCTGGGAGAGGTCATCCGGAGATTTGGACTGAGTTGTCAGCAATATGCGGATGACACTCAGCTCTATCTCTCCTTGTCATCTGATCCTAGGGAGGCGGTGGATGTCCTGAATCGGGGGTTGGAGGCCGTGATGGGTTGGATGTGGGCTAACAAACTGAAACTGAATCCGGATAAGACGGAGGTACTGTTGGTCAGTAGGAGAGCCAATCGGGATGAGGAGATTTTACCGGTTCTGGATGGGGTTGCACTCCCCTTGAAGGAGCAAGTACGCAGCTTGGGGGTACTACTGGACCCGGCTCTGCTTTTGGAGGCTCAGGTGGAGGCGGTGGCCAGGGGTGCCTTTGCACGGCTTCGGCTGGTGCGCCAGCTGCGTCCCTTTCTCGAGAAGGCAGATCTGGCCACGGTTACCCACGCCTTAGTCACGTCGCGGCTGGATTACTGTAATGCGCTCTACGTGGGGCTGCCCTTGAAGAATATCCGGAAACTGCAGCTAGTGCAAAACGCGGCAGCGAGGGTTTTATCCAGAGCTGCCCGTTGGGAACATGTCACTCCCATTTTGAAAGAGCTGCACTGGCTGCCGGTTCGTTTCCGGGTCCAATTCAAGGTGCTGGTTTTGACCTTTAAAGCCCTAAACGGTTTGGGCCCAGGGTATTTGAGGGACCGCCTGCTCCCAAGGGTTGCTGCCCGCTGGACGAGGACATCTGAGGGGGCCCTGCTCCGGGTGCCGACAATGAGGGAGGCCCGGTTGTCGTGCACTCGGGACAGGGCCTTCTCTGTGCTGCCCCCAGACTCTGGAATGCTCTCCCAGCGGCCATTCGTTCCTCGGACTCCATCACGGCTTTTAGAAAGCTTTTAAAGACTTGGCTTTTTACCCAGGCTTTTACATGATTGTTTTCTACTGCGGCTTCTCTGTGTTTCTATTTGTTGTATTTGTTGTGTTGTTTCTATGCTTGTTTTTATATGTTTTTATACTCTAAGCATGTTGTTTTTATTGTGTTTTTATTGTATGTTTTTAACTTTTGTAAACCGCCTTGGGGTTATCTTTTTAATGAAAGGCGGTATATAAATGCAAAAATAAAATAAATAAATAAATAAATAAATAAATAAATAAATGCAGAGTGGGGAATATTTTCATGGTGGAACTTGCTGTCATAAGAACATAAGAACAGCCCTGCTGGATCAGGTCCAAGGCCCATCTAGTCCAGCATCCTGTTTCACACAGTGGCCCACCAGATGCTGCTGGAAGCCTACAGGCAGAGGCATAGGGCATGCCCTCTCTCCTGCTGTTAACCCCTGCAACTGGTACTCAGAGGCATCCTGCCTCTGAGGCTGGAGATGGCCTATAGCCCTCCGACTAGTAGCTGTTGATATACCTCTCCTCTATGAAGTTATCCAAACTCCTCCTAAAGCCATGCAAACTAGTAGCCAACACCACATCTTGTACCAGTGAATTCCACAAGTTGATTATGCATTGTATGAAGAAATATTTCTATTTGTTGGACCTAAATTTCTTGACAATCAATTTCATGGGATGAACCCTGGTTCTAGTGTTATGTGTGTGAGAGACAAATTTCTCTCTATCCACTTTCTCTATACTATGCATGATTTTATAGATATATCATGTCTCCCCGCAGCTGTCTTTTCTCTAAACTAAAAAGCCCCAGGAGTTGTAGCCTTGCCTCATAAGAAAGGTGCTCTAGGCCCCTGATCATCTTGGTTGCCCTCTTCTGCACCTTTTCCAGTTCTACAATGTCCTTTTTTAGATATGGTGACCGGAATTGTACGCAGTACTCCAGGTGTGTGGCCACACCATAGTTTTGTGTAAGGGCATTATAATATTAGCAGTTTTATTTTCAATCCCCTTCCTAATGATCCCTAGCAAAATCTCATGTTCTCATGGGATTTTGCAAGTAGAGGGAAAGTGGAGTATTTAATTGGCAACCATTTTGTGGTTCTCCATTTTGAGTATCAGGATGTCCATGAATGTACCTTCCCAATTTGCTATGAGTTTTCTTGGGCTATGCTGGTCACTCTTTATGGGGTCATGAGGGAATTTTGTCTACCACCATGATTGCCCTTGGGATGGATGGACTTTCACCCTCATTGGGATGGAGGCCTTCATTTTATCTGCTACTGATATTATGCATTTATTTGTCACAACTTTGTATGTTGGGGTTAGCCAGATGGCAGAAGAATACAGGGTTATCAGGTTGTGGGGAGGGGGTCAGGCACTTCTCCTTTAAAGGGGGCTTAGACTTATATAAATCTTTGCCAGGGACTGTGTTGGAGGGTCCTCCGGCGCTTGGGTGCTTAAAGGGTTGAAGTAAACCCCAACTGGGCAGCTGGGCTTTGTCTTGACATTTGACCATTTGGACCTCCTGGGGACTGTTTGGCTGCAATTTAGTTACCAGCCATTAGATTGGTACTTTAGGGGTGGGCAGACCCGAGTGACCTGTCTGCTTTCATCCCTAGGGGCATTTCAGTTAATGTTAGGATTTACCATCCAGCTCCCTCTACAAAGCATTGCTACACAGTTACTTATTAATATTTTATTTATTTATTGTTAAATTTATTTACCGCCTTTCATTAAAAACAATCACAAGGCGGTTCATATAGAAAACATTAAAACAGAACTATAAAAATTACACAATTAAAATTTAATGCTGAAATATAAAAACAGATCTAATTATTATTATTTTATAATACATACATAAAAATAACCATTCAATATACAAAGAAGCAGCAATGGGGACAATCACATGAAAGCCTGAGTAAAAAGCCAAGTCTTCACAGGCTTTCTATAGGCCATGATGGAGACTGAGGAGCAAATAGCCACCGGGAGGGCATTCCAGAGTCTGGGGGCAGCAACAGAGAAGGCCCTGTCCCGTGTGCACAACAACCGAGCTTCCTCCATTGTCAGCACCCGGAGCAGAGCCCCATCAGATGACCTTGTCAAGTGGGCAGCAACCCATGGGAGCAGGCAGTCCCTCAGGTATCCCAGACCAGTGTTAATCTGTACCATTTGTGGCCAGTGTTTACCTGCACCACTTTACCTATGTTTATGTGTTCTGCCCCTTTTTTTCTTATTGTTCTCAGTGCAAAAATCTCAATTAGTTTGAGAAATTGAGCATGACCTTTTAATGACTGGCAAAATGGTACAAGAGGAGGGGTGGCTATCCTGAGGCTCTGCAGCTGTTGGACTTCAGCTTCCAGCATCCCCCAGCTGCCATGAATCCAACAGCAACTACAGAGCCTCAACTGGGATGCCTGTGTACTAAGGGATGTTGGAATGGGATGCTTGGGACTTATTTATGTAGCAAGATAGTCTTCCTACATGATGTACTCAGGAAGGTAATTAAGGAAGAACTTAGATCTTAGTACAGTAAATGGAACACTTATCTGCTAAAGTGGAAGGACCCATGCAATGTTTATTTAAGGATTGTGAGAGGTCAGAGTTGTGCACCATGTGCCTGGATACTGGAATGTGATGACTATCCAGATACCATGCCAGGGTAGAGTGTTCCTCAGAGCATTATGAATAGTTTATTCTAAGAGTCACACAGGACAAGAAGGACCAAAGAAGATCAAAAGAAGGACATCTCACCAGAAGCACTAGAGACTTCCCAGCTCTTTGGTAAGTCACTGCAGGTAGTTCCTTAATTTTAACCACCTAAAATCTCTTTATGGGTTGTATCCTAAGCAGCATCTGTGGAAAGAACTTTGCAAAACGAAGGAAATACATATAGAAGAAAGTTTGTGTATGGAAGGAATTGCCTTGCCTTCTTAACAGCCTCTGCTGGGGACAGAAGATATTTGTCCAAGGGCAAAAGCCCATAGAGTTCCATCAAATAGGTCGTGGCCACAAAGAAGGCCCTTCCTCCTGTACTAATGACAAACAAGTCAGTCATTGGTGGAACATGAATATGGGCCTCCATGGAAGATCTTTAAAAATGGGCAGGCTCATGCAGAGTGGGGAGTGGCCCTTAAGGTAAGGTATTCAATCCAAGTTACATAGTAGCCGCAGCATCCCCCAAGTCCACTGCAGCCCTCGGTGGTGGTAAGCCATTACTTTTTAAACTTAGTTTTACACCCCCTTGAACTGGACCCATAGTGGCTCGGCTTGACTTTGAACCAAACCAGGCTCGGTTCAGATCAAGGTCGAGTCTTCAAGCCAAGCCTGTTCAAACCGGCTCAATTTTGATTTCAGTCTGGTTCATAGACCCCTATTTGGGGATGCACAGAATGAGTGTGTGTGCCCTGCTCTTGCATTAGTTCGGTGCTATACTGTATGTAGCTGGTTTCTCCTACTTTCCGCTTTAACTCTGTGCCTGCGTTTCTTAAATGGGCAAAAACTAAGAACAGCTTGTAATTCATTTGCAACAAAAAGTAAACACTTTGAAAAGTAAATTCAAATAGTACCTTTGTACTTATTGTCTGAATAAACTATACTTCTATATGTAATATTATCAATATAATCAATATCTAACAGTTTTTAAAAGATCTTTGAAGACTAATCTTTTTAATCAGGCCATTTAGCTTTTGTAATTTTAAATATTGTAAATTTTTCATTTTAAGCAGCTTTTTTGGAGTTTTAATTGATTTTAATGTTTTATTTATTTGTATTGTTGTTTTATGATTGTGAACTGCCCCGAGACTTTGGTTTGGGGCGATATATAAATGTATTAAATAAATAAATAAATATTATGAGCACAACAGGTTATATATAATACGTTTTAAGTTCCTAGAGAAACATGACTATAGATCTGTAAAGGGCACTTTTAAGAAGCATATTGCATACATATTTTATTTTCCCCCCAGAAGAAAAGGAGGAAACAGGTTTTTCCCATAGCTTCAGAATTCCCAAAATATTCTGCATTCTAGGGTGATTCCAGTGCACAGGCAGAGCTGATGTGCATATGGGCCTCAGCCACATCCCCATAGATGCTTTTTTTTCACTCATGGGCTTCATTAATCAGGATGTCTGCCGGTGTGGTTCTTCCTTACAAGAAAGTGGAATGTGTTTTTTAAACTGATATAATTTCCAAAAAGATATATATATCTTTCAGACAAATCTTTGCATTTTGATTTTATTCAGTGGGAGAATCTCTTCATTATTCCATGATTGCCAGACCACTTCTCAGCCATGAAGATCTGGCTTCTCATTCTCTTCCTGCGGTGGCTGGATTCTTTGAGTAAGTTATGTGAGAAATTAGCATGTGTGTTGCAGCTGATGGCTGGCATGAGGAATGCTACAGTTACCAACTAACTTATGCTCCTGAAAAGAAAATTGCTGCTTTGCTGTTGGGGATCATATCCTCGTGGACAAAATGTGGGGAAGCTGTGGCTAAGGAGGAGCAGACTCACTCTGTTCTATTCCTGTACTGAGCTACATCGCAGGAGAGCTGGTCTTATGGTAGCAAGCATGAATTGTCTCCTTTGCGAAGCAGGGTCCACCCTGATTTGCATTTGAATGGGTGATTACATGGGAGTACTGTAAGAAATTCTCTTTAGGGCATGGAGCTGCTCTGGAAAGAGCACCTATCTGCTTGCATGCAGAAAGGTCCAGTTCCATCCATGGCATCTCTTGAGATAGGGCTGAGAGAGACTCCTGCCTCTAACCTTGGAGAAGCCATTGCCAGTCTAGGTAAACAATACTGAGCTAAATGGACCACAGGACTAAGTAGAGTACGCTTCCTATGTTCCTATGCTCCTACGTTTCCTTAATACTGATTTAAATGTGTGAATTCTGACATCTCCCTCTTTCCATCTCCCATTCTTGATGCTACTGATGAACCAATTAGCATCGACAAAACAAAGTCACTACTTCATGCCTCCCCGCTCCCCCAAATTGTCACATCAAAATGTTCTTCCTGAACGCAAATGTTTAATCTCTTTTCACCCCTTTAAGGGACATGTTGGAGAATGTATTTTTTAAAATCTATTGTTGTGTGTGGTAAGGTCAAATTGCTCAAGCTGGAGATTCCAAAAAGTTTAAGTTATGTTTAAGTTAATTACAAATGCTATCTGTTTTTGTGCATGCACAATAGCCTTTTTGTGTAAAGTGGGAAGAGATCTGTTCTGTGGGAAGAGAGCTGGTCTTGTGGTAGCAAACATGAATTGTCCACTTTGCTAAGCATGGCCCACCCTGGCTTGGATATAAATGGGAGACGACTTGTGAGCATTGGAAGATATGCCCCTTAGGAGACAGGGCCTTTCTGGGAAGAGCATCTGCGTGCTTCCATAACCCCGCCATTATTACCAGTACTATTGTTAGTTTATGATGTGGATTAACTAGAGAGGCTCCCTGAATTTGGCAACTAAAGAGGGTTGTGATCTCCCCTCCTCGTTCTTAAATGGTAGTGGAGCATGCTCAGAAGGTCCTTGGAATCTTCTGGAGGTTTCAAGCCCAGCAGAAACAGAAACCCCCTGAACTTAGAGGGAGAAAAGATTTGGAAACCCTCTGTTTTATGAACTTACTACATTATTGCAGGTAAAAGGGAGAGGGTCTTCCCTTTCAAAAAGAGAAGAGGAAATGGCTTTATGTAGGATAGGATTAGTCAGACTCTGAGAGTGAGCAGGATTGGTTGGAAAGTTGCTGTTGCTGTAGCACAATATTGCTAAAAGAAATTAATAATTGTATTAAATGTTTATTGTAATGGTTATGTGCATTTGTGTAGCTATGTAACATTTAATAAGAAGGTTTTTGAAATCTTCTAGGGGTTTCAAACCCAGCAAAAGTAGAAGATCCTGAATTGAGAGGGAGAAAAGTGTTGGGAACCCCTTGTCTCATGAACTTGTTTCTTTATTGCAGTTCCTCTTCAAACAAGTTGCGCACTAGTTTGAGATGCTGGAGAAGCCCCGTCAGCTCGTTGCACATCTGGTTTTTCCCCCCCATTTCAGCTGCACACCCACAAGACGTCTCATAGGAGTGGCATGAACTGTCCAAAAGTGCTTTGGGGACAATTTTTTTTAAAAGAAAGAGACCAGGAGGTTGTGTTTTTCTTTATCGAGCCACATGCTATTTTGTGGGAAAGAAGCTATCATAAAATAGCCTTATGATATCATTGTATGATGTGTTTCTGATTTATACGATTTTGTAAATTTGTATTTGAAGTTTTTCTTTATGTGTGCTTAACAAGTTCATATGTACAAAGAAACCTTAAATGCTTATAAACACTTGAGTTTGTCATTAGAATTTGCCTTTATTGCAATCACTGGTGAAAATACACTGTCTCAGAAAATATAGAGACTTGAAACCCACCCACCCGCATTTATTGAGTATGAATTGGGGTTACACTTGCATGCAGAATGTTCCAAGTTCCCTCCCTGGCATTTCCAAGATAGGGCTGAGAGAAACTCTGCCAGTAACCTTGGAGAAGCTGCTGCCAGTCTGTGTAAACAATACAGAGCTAGATGAACCAATGGTCTGACTCAGTAGAAGGCAGCTTCCTATGTTCCTGTGTTATGGACAGTACTTGCTATATTCCTATGTTATAGGCAGTACTCATGGGAGGAAAGCTGGTCTTGTGGTAGCAAGCATGACTTGTCCCCTTAGCTAAGCAGGGTCCACCCTGATTGCATATGAATTTGAAACTACATGTGAGCACTGTAAGAGGGGATGGAGCTGCTCTGGGAAGAGCATCTAGGTTCCCAGTTCCCTCCCTGGCAAGTCCAAGATAGGGCTGAGAGAGATTCCTGCCTGCAACCTTGGAGAAGCCACTGCCAGTCTGTGTAGACAATACTGAGCTAGATAGACCAATGGTCTGACTCAGTATATGGCAGCTTCCTATGTTTTTTGGAATCTGAATCTCTTCTTGAGTGCGTGCCTTGACTTGATGTCAGTGACTGAGTATTGATGCTGCTTTTCCTGTTTGCAATAAAAGAGGTATTAGGGGAGGAAAGAGTCCCTCTTCTTCATTTTTTACTTGCCTGGACTATCCTTGGCCTAATCTAGCCTAAGACTTTAGGCATCCAATTTGTTGAGTGAGAGGGCTGACTGGGATAAGATGTATGTTTTTGGCAGGCACACACCTCTCCCACTCAGTGATGTCATATACATGACACCCATGCAAAGTTCTTGAGTAATTATTCTTTGAAGATTTAGAGAGTATGAAATGCAGAGGCAATGCTCTGAAGCCCTGAGCCTGGAAACCAAAGGAATTTAAATTGCTATTTTAAGACTAATTATTAGGGATGTGGAAATCGATTCGGGTACAAAATCCAAGAAACCATTCTGCCTCATGGGAGAGAGCCAGAGAAGCTTTGCTTTGCCTTGCCTGCCTGCTGCCTAGAGTGGATTCTCTGCTCTTTGTTCCTGCTGTCCTGATTGAGGAAAAGAGAAAATAATTTGATCTCACCCCCTTCCTGCTGCTGAGAGAATCACTGCCAGCGCCTAATGTCTGTGCAAATCGATTCGGGTAAAAATTATTTGTACTCAAATCTACCTGTTTTGGGAGATTTGAGGACAAAACAAATCACCCCCATGCTAGCTGGCCAGATTCGGACCCAAAACAAATTGGGGGTGATTTGATTTGGGTTCAAATTGAATAAAAAAAATTAATTCGTGCACATCCCTACTAGAGATGAGCAAACATTTCAATTCGAACCGGTTCGAATTCAAACTGGTTCAGTTTGATGGTTCGAATTCGAACCAAACCAGCCATCAGGTTCGAGCTGTGGGTCCAAATTCAAAACAAACTGAGGGGGCAGGGTTCGATTTGAACTGGTGCCTACCACCTATGAAACCCCAAGGCAATTGGACACTCCTCCGATTATTGGTAAATTGTTAAGGTATTTTTTAATTCATCATAGGGAATAATGAGGATTCCAGAAAATGTATTGCTTCACGTTCGGGGGGGAGCGGTGGCCTAGAGTGGAGTGTGGTGGGTGGTAGTTCCTAAGGGGGGCAAGGAAGCTACTGGAATTATTTGAAAGGAATTGGGCAAAGGGCTGATTTTTAAGTGATTTCTGAAGTTTACATGTTTTTTAAGGTTTTTCTCCATAAGGAAGAATGGAGATTTCAGCAGCTCCATAACTGCACTTGGGGGGTGCCGGGGTGGCCCAGAGCGAGTGGTGGTGTAGTGCACAGAGGATGCCAACCACCCACATGTGTTGCTAACCCATGGGGTACTGGTTTTGTTTTCTGAAGTGTTCTGAGTGTAGATTCTCTGGTAGCAAATGAGATTTTCAATGACAAACCATGAATCCACTCTCATACACCCGCTCCAGCTTGGATCCTCCCTGCAATTGTGCTTCATTTTTGTGGCACAAAATGCACGAAAAGCAAAACACTCCTGGGAGAGATGACTCCCCCACCCCCTCCTCAGCTCTGCCATGCTACAAGGGAAGCCCCCGCGACACATTTACAGCTAGATATTAGGAGCCAACTCAATTAATATGTATTGATTTAAATACTTGATTTTTTTTTAAAAACCCAGCTGTTCATAAAGCTCAAAGCAGCTGCTTCCAAAATGCAATGTGATTAATAAGCTCCCCCTCCAAAAAACAACCACCACCAACCACCACAAAATAGAGGTTACTGTGTCAGTGGTAAGGTGACTAACAGGAGTTCCAATCTCAGAAAATAGAACACTGATATGAAAAACCTAAAGAACTCATGAAATAGAACATGAGGAATGACTGTTGTGTTGGAAGTAAAGGACTTTGCGCTGTCTCTTTGCCTCAGACAGTGGAGGACAGACTAGTAAGTCAGAGGGCTAGAAGGTCAAAGACATTTGGTCATCACTTCCTGCTGCTCTGATGCTATCCCTTTGAAATGTAGATTGCTAATCTTAGGGGATTCAACTTCCTTCCTCCTTCTCTCTCTTGCTACCTGGCTGTTGACCTTGCAACATGGCAAGTCTCTTGCCCTGCACCATATGTGCAGAGAAGATGGTGAATCCATCTGCATCCATTTAGATAGATAGATTACTGCCCGCCCCAAAATGGAATCGCAGAAAGAATGAACAGAACTCTACTGGACATGGTAAGATGCATGCTTGCTGACGCACACCTCCCACAGAAATTCTGGGGAGAAGGCATCATGACTGCTACATACATTCACAACAGAATGAACACAAAACCTATTGAAACAACACCTTATGAACTTTGGCATGGTCATAAGCCGTCCATGACGCATCTGCGTGTCTTTGGAAGCACGGCTTACTCATACATCCCAAAGGAAAAAAGGACTAAGTTAGGGGCTAGGGCCACAAAAGGGATTTTTGTAGGCTACGCAGCACAATCCAAAGCCTACAGAATTCTGGATCCTGACACCAACAGGATAACCATAAGCAGAGCAGTGTGTTTTGAAGAGAATGAAAGAGCTACACCTTCAGAGGGGGCCTACACTGAAGCAAGCAACCAGACCAAGCACCCTGATGACTGGATTATGCTTCCTGATCTCAGAGGAACTGAGGAGGAGGAGACAGCAGATCCAGATCCAACCACACTTGACACAGAGACCCCCAGCGATCCACCAGACACACCTGAGGTGATAGAAGGGACCACAGAGGGTGAGGTGAGGCGATCAACACGCTCAAACAGAGGTGTTCCAGCTCCGAGACTGTCCTACCTCGCAAGAACGGCGGAACAACCAGAATCTTCATCATGGGAGGAAATATCCCAGCTACCACAACCAGAAGCCCAGAACCTGGACTCTTACTAAGTTACCACAAGGAAGAAAAGTTATTGGCTGCAAATGGGTTTTCAAACTCAAACATGATGCTGATGGTGAGATTCAGCGCTACAAAGCCAGATTAGTAGCAAAAGGATATTCACAAAAATATGGAGAAGATTATGATGAAACCTTTGCACCAGTGGTTAAACATACCACAGTAAGGACTCTGTTAAGTATTGCTGCTAGCAAAGGAATGCATGTTGAGCACCTAGACGTGAAAACTGCATTCTTGCATGGTGAACTAGAAGAGGACATTTACATGCAACAACCACCAGGTTTCTTACAGGAAGGCAAAGAGGACTATGTATGCAAACTGCAAAAGAGCATTTATGGTTTAAAACAAGCTGCCAGAGCATGGAATATAAAACTGAATGATATGCTGCTTCAAGCAAACTTCAAAAGAAGTGAAGCTGATCCCTGCCTGTACACGAGATGCAGAGATGGGAAATGGACTTACATTTTGGCGTATGTTGATGATTTGATTTTTGCCTATGAAAATCCAGATGACAGCAAGGAAATAATGGGTCATCTGAGCAAAGAAGTGGAAGTCAAGCAACTTGGCAACATTGCACACTACTTGGGCATTCAAGTACAAAGAGAGAAAGATGGAAGTTTCCTGATCAACCAAGAACAGAAAATCAAAGACTTGATAAACTTGCTCAGACTGGAAAATGCAAATCCTACACCAACTCCAATGGAAGTGAACTACATAAAGCAAGAAGATAAAACTGAGCCACTATCTGACAACCATAGATATCGTGAAGCATTGGGTAAGCTTTTATACATTAGTACACTCACTAGGCCAGATATTAGTACAGCAGTTGGCTTACTTTGTAGAAAGACTGCATCACCAACAGTCAAGGACTGGAATGCAATGAAAAGACTTGTTAGGTACCTAAAGGGTACTGCACACTTTAAGCTCAAGCTGTCAGCTAATAGTCAACCAAAGCTAGAAGCATATGTAGATGCAGACTGGGGTGGAGATATAACAGACAGGAAATCCACCAGTGGTCACATAATTTTCTATGGAGATGGAGCGATAAGCTGGTCAAGCACAAAGCAAGACATAGCAGCAGCATCAACCACTGAAGCTGAATATGTATCAGCTGCACAGGGCAGTCACGAGATACAATGGCTGTGTCAACTACTGAAGGACCTAGGTACAGATGTACCACAGCCCATACCAGTGTATGAAGACAACCAAAGCTGCATTCAACTCTCCAAACAAGAAGATGTAAAGAGGAGTACCAGACATATTGATGTGAAGTACAATGTAGTGAGAAGTCTGCAGAAAGATGGACTAATCAAGTTGCTCTACTGCCCGACAAATGAAATGCTTGCAGACTTACTCACTAAGCCACTACCAAGACCCTGCTTTGAAAAGCTGAGAGAGAAAATGAATATTGTGAACTGAGTCACGAGACAACGAGAGGGGGTGTTGGAAGTAAAGGACTTTGCGCTGTCTCTTTGCCTCAGACAGTGGAGGACAGACTAGTAAGTCAGAGGGCTAGAAGGTCAAAGACATTTGGTCATCACTTCCCGCTGCTCTGATGCTATCCCTTTGAAATGTAGATTGCTAATCTTAGGGGATTCAACTTCCTTCCTCCTTCTCTCTCTTGCTACCTGGCTGTTGACCTTGCAACATGGCAAGTCTCTTGCCCTGCACCATATGTGCAGAGAAGATGGTGAATCCATCTGCATCCATTTAGATAGATAGATTAGAGAGCCTAAATCCTCACTTTCCTATCTAGAATGGAGTTCCTTAATAAATACCTTTTATATTGATTTGAAACTAGCAATTGGCTCCAAGTTACTTTACTCTTAGCACACATGCATGATTAACTAAATCCGCTGTGTTTGTGCCTCTGTGCACTCTGCTATATTGAAAAAGGGATTCTCTCACCACAGAGAATTTCCAACATGTTGCACAACATGTTCTCTGGTTCTTCCATCAAGATAGGTTGCCAGAGCAGACCCTCAGGGAATTGTAAAGGTAAGGTGTTTTTGTTTTTTTAAAAAAGAATGAAATCTAACCAGAAGCAATAGAATGAAATCTAACCAGAAGCAATAGAGACTTCCCATCTCTTTGGGAATCAGCAGCAGCTACTTGGTTTTACCTTTCACATATATTAACGCCTCTTAACATATGATAGAGTTTGAAGCCTACTCTGGAAAGAGCAGAAGCAGATTCAGGGAGATAAGCAAGCTTTTCTACACAAAACAACAGCAACCACGTTTTCTTCATACATACTAACAGAAGGAGGGGAGATTTTGAGGTGCTGGTTTCTCTTAAAGGGAGAAGTCCCATTGCTTGTGTCTGTGTTTTGTTTATTTGCCAGGGCTAGCATTTGCCAGGGCTTGCTTTGGGGGCTCAGTGGCATTTAGTTGTTGTTTGCCTGGAGAGGGACAGAGGGAGGAGTCAGCTACGGCTGTAGTGAGTCATACCAGGTGGGAGGGGCTACATTCCTGTGAGCCACATTCCTATTTCAGTTTGAAGCCTACTCTCTATATAAGAGGCAAAGGCCAGAGAACTTAGCAAACAGGGATAACAAACAGGGCATTGGAGTTTAGCAGGGATGTGTGTATGCCTGAAATGAGTCCCCTTGATCACAAGGAACCTAGTGGGGAGAGAAGGTAAGTATTATTTCCTCCATCTGTTTAGGAAAGGAAGTTGAAACTGTTAAATTGGTGACCAATACAGCTGAAACCTAACTTTCTAACAAACAATCTCCAAATACTATAAACAGCCAACAAAACCAGATATGAAATTAGAAAGCCAGCAGGAAAGGGGGCACTTCCCAATGTATTGCACAATGTATTGCATGGGCAGAATTCTTGGGAGAGTGCTCGGAGCAAGGAGCTCCTGACTTTCAGGGAACAGGTTTGTTCCATTGAGACCAAGGTGGCGGATCTGGAGAAGCTCAGAGAAGCATGTGCATGTCAGGAGAGGAGAGCTGGTCTTGTGGTAGCAAGCATGACTTGTCCCCATAGCTAAGCAGGGTCTGCCCTGGTTGCATATGAATGGGAGACTTGATGTGTGAGCATTGCAAGATATTCCCCTCAGGAGATGAAGCTGCTCTGGGAAGAGCAGAAGGTTTCAAGTTCCCTCCCTGGCTTCTCCAAGATAGGGCCCAGAGATATTCCTGCCTGCAACCTTGGAGAAGCCGCTGCCAGTCTGTGAAGACAATACTGAGCTAGATAGACGAATGGTCTGACTCAGTATATGGCAGCTTCCTATGTTCCTATGTTGATGTGGATGCGACCTTCAGGGATGTGGTAGAGCCATCATACTCCAAGGCGACAGTCTTGGGGAAGGAGGGCATCAGTCTGAGGAAGAGGGAAATGCTTCCTTAGAAGTGACCCCTTCTGTGGATGATGAGCCCATATCCTCTCACACAGAGAATAATCCCCTGGGAGATGGGGGCCTCCTTGTAGTGTGTGATTCGATCATTAGAGGTATAGAGAGATGGGTTTGTGACCTGCATGTTGATCAGACGGTGACTGGCCTTCCTGGTGTGATGGTTGCAGACACCATACTACATCTAGATAGGCTGTTAAGTGCTGTGGAGGAGACAGCTGTCGTGGTGCATGTTGGCACCAACAATGTGGGGAAATGTAGTCGGGAGGCCTGGAAGCCCAATTTAGGCTGATAGGCAGTATATTGAAGACCAGGACCCCCCCGAGCCTATTTCCCCAAATAGTCCAAACCTTCATTCCCCAAAGGGAGATTCTCAAGATCTGAAGATAAATAATTTAAGGGGAGGTTTGGGTCAGAGGGAGTAGCCAGGTTCTAACTGTGATAAGGGATATGCAGAATCTGCTGAAGAAGGGATTGAGGGGGATAGGTCCAGCAATATATCATCATTCAAAGGTGAAAATCAGTTGGATGAAACAACTGCTGCAGTACTTAGAGGTTCATGCAAGTTCAGGAATTTGTCAGTCTTGGCTTGCTGGAAATTTTTATTGCCTTTTTGACCTGGGGACTTCCTGGAACACTTTTTCTTTCTCATTTTATCCAGAGTAGTTAGATTTACTGTTCAGTCAAGAATAGACCTTCCAAATTGGAGCCAGTCTTAAATTATAGTTAGAACATCAATTAGACCATCCACTGCAATGCCATATCATCATAAAATGAAATAAATCCATCAACCAGCCCTAATAGGAGGAGGATAGAAGATAAAAATCTAGGGAGAGCTCATGAATGGAGCAGCCTACCCTGCTCCCAATGTACCCAATGGGATTACTTGGGAGTAGGAAGTCATACTTGTGTATAAAAACCTGTGACACCAGATGAGGGTTAAGACATTCCCCCATTCATTTTAATTAATGAGATTAAGCATGTGTTTATCTCCTGCTGAAACCAATGGATCTTAATACTGTTTAACCATGACTACATGAGGATCACTTCCCCTTAAATCAGGGGTGCTCAGCTTCAGCTCTCCTGCAGATGTTGGCCTACAACTCCCAGTACTTCCAGTGACTGTTGCTGGTGTGTGTGTTATGTTTCTTTTTAAAATGTGAGCCCTTTAGGGACAGGGAGCCATCTTATTTGTTTGTTATGTCTCTGTGTAAACCGCCATTTTTGGAAGGGTGGTATAGAAATTGAATTATTATTATTATTATTATTATTATTTTATTTATTTTACACAGTCAGACAGGCGTTATTGACTGGTTTGTTTTATCCAGACATCGAGTCCTTCCCAAGGACGTGGGATGCCAGAATTTTATTGTCAATGTTGTTGCTGTTCTTATAAATATCATCGCAGAATATAGGTTGTTCCCAGTAAAGCTGCTTTTTGTAATTGACTGATGGTGATTGGTGATTTCTGTGGCCCCTCTGGTGTTGAGGTGCTCTTCAAAGTCTTTTGGAACTGCACCCAGGGTGCCAATTACCACTGGGATTATTTTGGTCTTTTTCTGCCACAGCCTTTCAATTTCAATTTGTAGATCTTTGTATGTGGTGATTTTTTATATTTCTTTTTCTTCTATTCTGCTATCCCCTGGTATTGCTATGTCGATTATTTTCACTTGTTTTTCTTTCTTAACTACAGTTATATCTGGTGTATTGTGTGGCAGATGTTTGTCTGTTTGTAGTCGGAAGTCCCATAATATTTTTACATCTTCATTTTCTTCAACTTTTTCAACTTGATGGTCCCACCAATTTTTGGCTACAGGTAGCTTGTATTTTTTGCAGATGTTCCAGTGTATCATCCCTGCTACCTTGTCATGCCTTTGTTTGTAGTCAGTCTGTGCAATCTTTTTACAACAGCTGATTAGGTGGTCCATGGTTTCATCTGCTTCTTTACAAAGGTGGCACTTGCTGTTTGTTGTTGATTTTTCTACCTTTGCTCTTATTGCATTTGTTCTTAGTGCCTGTTCTTGTGCAGCCAGTATTAAACCCTCTGTTTCTTTCTTCAAGTTGCCGTTCTTAAGCCATTGCCAGGTCTTGGTGATGTTTGATTTTCCACTTATATTGTGTAAATATTGACCATGCAGTGGCTTATTTTTCCATTTTTCTGCTCGGTTCTTGACTTCTTCTTTCTTGTAGGCCTGCTTTCTTTCATTGGTGTGCCCAGGGAAAATTTTCACCTGGAGGTCCACCACTTTGTTGACTATCTCAAAAATGGTGCATGTGCCAACTGCAAACAGGTTTCTCGGGGCAGGTAGTTCATGTTGGAGGCCAGCTTGTAAATCCTCCACTGGACATTCCAGCTCAGACGGAGTGCAGCCTGCTTGTCGGCTGCCAAGTTCCAGCTGGCTGGTTGCTAGCCTCCCAGACTGCTGAGTCGTTCCACCTGCTGCCTGTCCTGGGAGCTGCTTGTGAGGGGAGTGGCTTCTAGGGCTTGCATGCTTAAAAGCAAGGAGACTTGCCAAAGGGGGCTGGCCTTTTGAGCTGGGCCTTCGGGGGTGGGACTGAGGGCTGGGGTTGGATGGGATGGGGTGGGGTGGGGCTGGGCGGGACTGGGCCAGGCCTTTTGCAGATATGTGTTTGGGCTCTCTTGTGGGATGGTGCTGGGGGTGTGCCTGGCAGTTCGGTGGCAGCTATTACTGTAGTGGTGGGGAATAGAAGAATTGGTGCTGGCAGAGCAGCTGTCCATTACAGGGGAAGGTAAACCAGTAATTTAGTAACTGTTTCCACTTCCAACTGCTCTGTCAACTCTTCAGCCTTGGGGAGCAGCTCCAACGACTCACAGAATCTGGCCTTGCTCCTCTTCAATGCCTGGTCAGTTCAGAATAAGACCAAAATTGTCCACCAGTTGGTCGTGGATGAGGGAGCTGACCTGGCATGTATAACTGAGACCTAGTTGCGGGAGGTGAGTGGTCCAGTGTGGGCTCAGCTTCTCCCACCAGGTTACTCTGTCGTGGAGCAGGCCAGGGGAAGTGGGTGGAGGTGGGGGTGGAGTGGCTGTGGTCCAGAAGAATACCATTTCCCTTACCAGGGCCCCTGTGAGACAGTTGACTTATACTGAGTGCATATTTTTGAGGCTGGGAACTAGGGATAGATTGGGGATTCTGTTGGTGTACCATCCACCCCGCTGCCCAACTGACTCCCTAACGGAGCTGACGGAGCTGGCCACGGAGTTGGTGGAGTCTCCTAGACTTTTGGTGCTGGGAGACGTCAATATCCACTTTGGAGCTGGCTTGTCTGGTGTGGCTCAGGAGTTTATAGCAGCCATGACAACGATGGGCCTATCTCAGTTAGTTTCTGAACCAACTCATGTTGCTGGGCATGCACTTGATTTGGTCTTTGGTTCAGATCAGGGGAGTGTTCCGTGGGTGGGATATCCGGTGGTTTCCCCATGGTCATGGATGGACCACTACCTGGTAAAGGTTGGTCTCACAGCCACAATCCACTCCTGCAGGGGTGGTGGTCCTATTAGGATGGTCCGTCCCAAAAGGCTGTTGGACCCAGTGGGATTTCAGAAGGCCTTGGAGGATTTTGACATTGGTACGGCTCGTGATTCTGTTGATGCCCTGGTGGAACCTGGAACAGGGAACTCAACAGGGCAGTAGAAAATGACTGCTCCTAAGCATCCTTCCGACCTGCTGCAAAAATGGCCCCTTCGTATACTGAGGAGCTGCGAGGGCTGAAGCGGTTGGGTAGGCAACTAGAGTGCAAGTGGAGGAGAACTCGATTCAAATCTTACAGGGTTCAGCATGTGACCCATTTGAAGCCTTATGCAGTGGCAGTAGGTGCACCAAAAAAGAGATTTTGGTCATGGTTCCACTCCCCACTCTCCCATCGGAATTCAGACCTTCAGGAAAGCAGCTTCTTTGCAGTTTCACTGACTGCAGAGAGGAGGCAGGAACTGGTTGCCTGGGCTTCTTTCTTTACTGACGGTCAGCCCCAGCAGCCAATAGCATACTAACCAGAGTTCAAACCACAGTTTGAATTGAACCGGCCAGGTTCGGCCACTCTTGTGTTCAGACTGGACCAACTCTGGTTCTAAAAGAACCAGTTTGAACTGGTTCAGGTTTATACTTATAAAGGGGAATGCAGTGAGGATTCCCCTTTACAAGTAAAGGGCCAATCCCTAGCCTAAGAATGGGGGGAGGGCAGAGAAGAATAGGTTCATATCTGCTATATACAGGCAGCAGTGGAGGATGTGGTGGCAGAGGTGGGGGGCTCCTCCAACACAACCTCCACCAGCCTTCCAAAGATAAACTGGTCTGGTAGTGACCCAGTTTGGGACTCTGTGTGATCTCCAGAGGTGATTTGCATCACCATACACATTTCATGGTGTCATAAATGTCCTCCGTGTATGTTTGGGGGTAACAAAAATGGCCTCCATGCATGTGTGGAGGCCCAAACCTGGCTTTGGCCAGCCTCTGCTGATCTTAGGAGGCCTGTGGGGGGTTTGTAGGAGCCACCGCCATTGTCTCTGTCACTGCTACCACTTGCATATAGTAGGTATCAAATGCCCCCCCCCCATCCTTAGTCTAGGGGTTGCCCCTTTACTTGTAAAGGGGAATCCTTTCTGGATTCTCCTTTACAAGTATATATACTTGTAAAGTATATATACTTGTAAAGTATATATACTTGTAAAGTATATATACTTGTAAAGTATATACCGGTTTGCTGGCCCGTGAACCGGTTCGGCCCGGTTCAGTGGTTGAACCAGACCTGTTTTGGGGTCCAGTTTTGGGGTCCAGTTAGGCTGGACCCCAAATCAGACCAGTCCAGGTCAGTTTGAATCCAGTTTGGTTTCAAACCAAACCAGCAAAACTACTTCCGTGCACACCCTTATGTCTAGCCTCAGGCGCTGCAGCTGTGGACTACAGTTTCCAGCATCCCCTTGTTACCATAAATGCAACAGCAACTGGAGAGCCTCAGGTGGGATCCCTGTGTACTAAGGAATGTTGGAATAGGATGCCTGGTACTCATTTATGTGGTAATATGGTCTTCCTACATGATGTACTCAGGAAGGTAATTAAGGAGGAACTTAGTTCTTAGAAAATGGAACACTTATCTGCTAAAGTGGAAGAACCCATGCAATGTTTATTGAAGGAACATGAAAGGTCAGAGTGTTGCACCATGTGCCAGGATATTGGTATGTGATAACCATCCAGATACCTTGCCAGGGTAGAGTGTTCCTCAGATTGTTATGAAAAGGTTAGTCAAACAGTGGCACAGGACAAGAAGGACCAAAGAAGATCAAAAGAAGGACATCTCACCAGAAGCACTAGAGACTTCCCAGCTCTTTGGTAAGTCACTGCAGGTAGTTCTTTAATTTTAACTACTGGAAATCTCTTTATGGGTTGTATCCTAAGCAGTAACTGTGCAAAGAAGTTTGCACAAGGAAGGAAATACATATAGAAGGAAGTTTGCGTATGGAAGGAATTGCCTTGCCTTCTTAAAAGCCTCTGCTGGGGGCTGGGGACAGGAGATCTTTGCCTGAGGGTAAAGGCCCATAGAGAGGGAGCATAGCAGGCCTACCTGTGCTGGGAGTTCCTTAAGTAGGTCAGGGCCACAGAGAAGGCCCTTTCTCCTGTACTAATTATAAACAAGTCAGACTTTGGTGGGACATGAAAATTGGCCTCCATAGAAGATCTTTAAAAGTGGGCAGGCACGTGGGGATTGGCTCTTAAGGTATTCAGTCCAAGGTGCATAGAGTTTCAGAGCAAAAATAAAAATAAAAACGTGCCCATGTTACCGTTCTGCATTTTAAAATTTTTATTGATTTTTACAATACCTTAACAATCAAGCTACACTTAATTAAGTAAATATTGACTTCCCGCTTACCAGTCTGTGCGGTTCTTGTTAACTATACATATAAGCCATTGCTATAATAATACAAAACATATATACTCCATCTTACAGTTATATTCTACCCTACCCAACCTGCTGTAATTACTAAATTCCAAACCCTGCTGAAAGGTCCTTTTAGAAAAATAGTTCTTTAAGTCAAGTAAGAAAGGTTCCCAATCTTCTTTGAAATATTCTAAGTTTTCATCTCTTATAAGTGTTGTAAGTTTTGTCATCTCCGCATATTCCAAAATTTTTATCATCCAGTCTTCTTTTGAAGGCATTTTATTGTCTTTCCATTTCTGCGTGTATACTATTCTAGCCGCCATGTTTCCATACATAAAAAAAGTTAAGTTTCTTCTAGAGAACTCTCCTTGAGTTATTCCCAGCAAGAAGGATTCTGGCCTCTTATGAAATATCATTTTAAAATTTTTTTCAGCTCTTTATATATCACTAGTATGTTTAAGCCCGTTTTAATAACAGGCTCTAGTTACGGCACTCCTGGCCCCCCGCTGCCATTCCCCCCTTTCTGCCGCTCGTCCAGCCGCCCTCCTGTTTTTTGATCCCCCTTCCCCCCTTGTCGTTTAAGGGCCAAAAGTGTTCTCGGCGGCCACCACCGCCAGCGGGGCCAGTGTTTTGGGCCAGAACGGCACAAAAAGACACGGGCGCACGGGATCACGCTCAAGGATTTTATTATATAGGATATCCCAAAAGGCCTTTGCCTTCCCGCATGTTCACCACATATGGAAGAAAGTTCTTTCACATTGTCCACATTTCCAACATTTGTTTGAAACATTTTAATACATTAATGCTATTTTTTTAGGTGTCAGATACCACCTGTACATCATCTTATAACAATTTTCTTTTACAAGCAGTGAACTTTAAATCAGTTTTCCATAATTTTTCCCAAGCAGCCATCTCTATTTTATGACTCACATCTTGAGCCCACTTTATCATAGTCGTTTTAACCACTTCGTCTCTTGTCTCCTCCAAAAGCAACAACTTACACATCTTAGAGACTAATTTTTCATCATTTTCACACAACTCCTTCTCAGATCTCAACATCAGATCCTCAAATCCAGCTTTAAGATCCTTCTTATGAATTTCGTTTAGCTGATGGTACTGAAACCAGTTGCTAACCAAATTTTGGACTTCAGCTATATCGTTTAATTTACAGCCCTTCTCTTGAAAACATAACAAATCTCTATAGGTACCCCATTCAGACTGCATATTTATCTCTTTATGTGCCAAAGCTTCAATTGGGGATACCCATAATGGAGTTTTAGGTTCCAGCCATTTTTTATATTTTACCCACACTGGCATTAGACTCCTTCTTACATAGTGATTAAGAAAATCTTTATGCACTTTAGTTTTATCGTACCACAAATAAGAATGCCATCCAAACCTTCTATCAAATCCTTCCAGATCAAGTATTCTGGGATTTCTTAATGTTATCCATTCCTTTAACCACATCAAACAAACAGCATCAAAATACAACCTTAAATTTGGCAGGGTAAGACCACCTCTTTCTATAGCATCTGTTAAATTTTTAAATTTAATTCTTGGCCTTTTCCCTTGCCAAACAAATTTAGTTATGTCCTTTTGCCATTGCTTAAAACAAGTTAACGTATTAATTATAGGAATATTCTGAAAAGGAAACAACATTTTAGGTAAAACATTCATCTTCACAACTGAAATTCTTCCCATTAAAGATAAGTTCATTCTAGTCCATCTTTGCAAATCATTTTTACTGTATTCAGTATTTTGACATAATTATTTGAAAACAATAAAGAATTTGTATTTGTCAGCCAGACACCCAAATATTTAATTTTCTTCTCCACTTTTTCAATTTGCTTATTTCATACAGTCTATCCTTGGATTTCTGGTCCATATTCTTTGTCAACACCTTCGTTTTAGTCTCATTTATATAAAACCCAGCCACTGGCCGAATTGTTCTATTTTTTCCAAGAGCCTTCCGATCTTTTCTAATGGATTTTCAAGAAAAAACACCACATCATGATCTTTAAAGGATTTGTAGTATGAAGCTGGTAGGCCGTCGGGCCCTGACACTTTATTGGATTTGCTTGAGTTTATTACTTCCGTTATTTCCATTTTTGATATTGGTGCATTCATAATTTCTATATGATCCTTGGAAAGTTGTGGGATATTTTGTGTCTTCAGAAATTAATCAATTTTTGTATTTTCTACTTTGTTTTCTTTATATAATTCAGAGTATTATCTAAAGAATTCCCTTTTTATTTCCCTTTCATCATAGGAAAGCCCATTTTTTGTTGATATCTTGGATATGTGCATATTCTTTTTCTCATTTCTAATTTTCCAAGCCAATAACTTGCCTAGTTTGTTTTCAAATTCAAATGACTTTTGCTTTGCATATTTTAAAATCCATTCAGTTTAATTTAATAGCAACATAGAGAGCTGCTGCTGAAGCATTTTAATAACTTGAATAGTCTTTTGCTTGTCATTAATCCATAGCAATTCTCTTTCTTTTTTAGAAATCTCCATCAGTAGTCCCTCTTTTTTCAATCCCCTTTGTTTCGTAAGATATGCGCTCTGTTGTATAAAAAAGCCTCTCATAACTGCTTTTCCTATGTCCCAAACTGTTTTATTGTCCATTCCTTGATTTAAATTCAGTTCAAAATAGTCCTTTAACTTTCTTTTGGCTTTCTCCACAATTTCGGCTTTTTTCAGTGAATATTCATTGAGTCTCCAACGAAAGGATACCATTCCCGTCTTCTTCCATGTAAAGCCAATTTCATCATGATATGAGAAAGTTCTAGGCATAATATCTATTCTTTTCATACATAACATAATAGATTTGGATGTCCAGACCATATCTATCCTTGAGTGGGATTTGTATCTTTCAGAGAAATAGGTATATTCCTTCGCATTTGAATTTTTAATTCTCCACAAATCATAGAGATCCATGTGTTCTACTAAATCAAAAAAGGCTTTTGGTTCTTCTAAAATCCTTTCAGACGTATCAGATTTTCTATCTAAACTTGTAGAGACAACCCCATTAAAATCTCCCAATAGGACTAAGTTATCATTCGATAACTCAGCCACCTTCTGTTCTAAATATTTATAAAATTCTGCTTTTTAAAAATGGGGTGCATATATTCCGATTATCACTGTTTTAAGTCCAGAAACTATAATTTCCAAAGCTATCACCCTGCCTTCTTCATCTTTAAAAATCTACTTGGGTTCAAATTGTTGCTTCACATAGAGCACTACTCCTCTTTTTTTTTGGTCAGTGGAAACGAATTCTTGGCCCAAGGCCTTATTAACCAAATATTTTCTATCTTGTTTTCTAATATGTGTCTCCTGTAGGCATATAATGTCCAAATTTAGCTTTTTAAGAAAATGATTTTTTTTTTGCCCTTTTGGTTCTATTATTTAAACCATTGACATTCCATGAGACTATTTTGTAATCCATTATGACTAGTTGGAATTATGTGTTGAAAGCACTGGGTGCTTTGGAGTTAAGGTCTTTTTGTATTTACGCCAAAATTCTTGCACTTTGGGGAGCTCTGTAAACCTATTGCTCTTCCCTTTGTAAAAAAAAGGAGACCCCCTTCAGGCACTTCCCATCTGAAACGTATTCCATTGGTGCTTAAGGCATCTGTTAAAAATTTGTAATCCTTGCGTTTCCTTAAGGTCCTGGATGGCATTTCTTTCAAAACTCTAACCTGTTGGCCTTCAATGGTAAGAGCTTTAGCAAAATGTGCTTGCAGTATCTGCTCTGTGATTGATTTGCAGTTAAATTGAGCCATAGAATCTCTTGCTTCCTTGTTCGTTGTGGCATATACAGAATTTTTTCGAAAATCTGAATCTATCTGCTTATCCATCTCTTCACTTGAGGTTCCCCAAAGAAGTACAAGTTCCCCCCCTAAGCACTTTTCTGATATCTTGCCCAGTTTTTTTCTGGAATTTCTCTAAACCTCAGAAAGTGCTCTTTTTGTCTCAGTTCTAGCAAAGCCATCTGGTCTAGTAATTATTCCCTATCATCTCTTAATGATCCCAGGTCTTCCTCCAAACTTTCTATCCTTCTTTTAAATTATTTATTGTCATCAGCTAATTTTTTCACTGTCTCCTCAATATTTGATGTTCTCTTATTCAGTGTTTGTATATCCTGACTTACTTGTTGTAAGGTCCCAGAGTTAGCTTCTAGTAGCTGTTTAATAACAACTAATGTTTCATTCAGCTCTGAGGACATTTTCCCTTCCCCCAAGGGTTTTGGACAGAAAGCCTTCTGGCTTGTGTTGGATTCTGTTGTTTACCTTTTTGCATTATTTTCAACTCTTCTTCACATAAAGCAGTATGTAAATAGTCAAACCCAGAAACACAACTCTTAGAGCAAAATTCAGTCTCCTTGTTATCCAAAAATGTACATGCCTCCAATTGTTTCCAAATAGACTCAGCTCCAGACTGCAACCCTTCTGTCTTATCACCGCAAATATATTTTCCCACGGTTCAATGGTCCGCCTTCCTCATCTAATTGGTGCGGTTTACTCTCTCTGGAGAACTCACAGAATAGTCCCAACTACTTTACTTTTTAAGTTTTGGAATTTTTAACCATCAGTTCAATACTTGAATTTCAGCATTTAATACACAGATTCAGTTCCCAACCTTAATTTATGGTTGACAGACTCACACGGATCTCTCAGCCACAGCTTGATGACAGCCCAATCGTTACAGCAACGGCAGGTAAAATTCCAGCAATTTATCACTGATCACGCTTAGGGGGTAAACTTCTTGACCTATAACCATTAATTATAATCCAGACCAAAAGAAATTGGATGCCAGAGAAGCTTCTCTCCTTGGATTTCCAAAGGAGGAGTATAGCTTGATGAATCCCAGCCCCCACCGCTCAACTTAAATCAAAGCTGTACTTTCCAGCACGACTTGAGATAAGAAGCAGGCTCCAGGGGATGCAGTGGGCAATCTCAGTCCAAACCCTTTAATCCAGGGTGGTGGTGGGGGGGGGGGGGTTAAGAAGGCTCACCCCCCCAAACAACTCCTCCTTGGTCTCCCCTATTGGGAAGCATGCAGCCTCTTCAGCCATCCAACTGGAAGTCCCCCATGTTACCTTTTTGAATGTTCCCAAGTATGGAAGCTGTTGGGTGCAAGTGGATAATATTCTAGCAAAATGGTTTTTACTTCTTTTGATAAAGATTCACTAACTATGAAGGTCAGTGAGTGACACACTTACAAAGGGACTAGAGACTTGACTGGGCCCCACACACAACTCTGCTCTCACTCTTGAAGCACTCTAGAAAAGATGAAACACATCACTGAGGGGGGCTGGGGGGAGGAAAAATTGGGGGAAAGTTTTTTTCCCATGGTGTGGGAAGATTATCATATACTTTCTTTTGGAATTATGATTAAAATGTGTAAGAAAAGTGTTCAAATATATTCATATAAGAAAAGGTGCTCTGATCTTTACTTTCCGAAGCTTCTTGCTTGTTTCAGATTCTTCTGTTATTGGCAGCATGTGAAATAAATGGGTCAGTGTTTGGAAGTAAACTTAACATGTGAAAAGGTAGATCAGCTTATCTCAATCCAGGCAAACCAGCTTTTAGAGAAGTCCGTGAAGGTGATGAGAAGAAGCTGAAATTTCAGTTAAGTTGCTAAATTTCTGTTTGCAAGTCTCCTGCTAAATGAGCAAAGAGGCACCTTTTAAAAGTGGTGATTCTCTTTCTTTAGCAGTGGGAGAGCAACTGGCTGGCTGTATCCATCCCCAGCACAGCATCCCTCCATTTGCTCTTGCAAATGTCTGTCTTTTGTTTCTTTTTTAGAGTGTGAACCCTTTGGGGACAGGGAGCCATTTTATTTATTAACTATGTAAACCACTTTAGGAACTTTTGTGGGAAAAGTAAAGTAAAGGTAAAGTGTGCCGTTGAGTCGGTGTCAACTCCTGGTGAACACAGAGCCCTGTGGTTGTCTTCGGTAGGATACTGGAGGGGTTTACCATTGCCTCCTTCCACGCAATATGAGATGATGCTTTTCAGCATCTTCCTATATCACTGCTATCTAATATAGATGTTCCCCATAGTCTGGGAAACACCAGCGGGGATTTGAACCGGCAGCCTCTGACTTGCTAGTCAAGTCATTTCCCCACCATTCCATTAGGTGAGCGGCATTTTATTATTTATTTATTTTATTTATTTTTCCATTTGTATACTGCCTTTCGTTAAAACACGCCCAAGGTGGTTTACAACAGAATTTAAAAACAAGATTGTAAAAAAGACAATTAAAATATTAATTGGTATATAAATATCCATCATATTCGTATTGGTATTCAAACTGTTGATAGTGATAGATCAGAAAATGAGACTGGTTAGAGAAAGTATTAGAGAAAGTATGTGGCAAAAATATTCAGTTATATTTTTTCACTCTTTTTTTGGAAAATGAGTGCCTTCTGTATTTGCTTGACACTGGAGGAGACGATGTCCACAACACATAATTATAATTTATAATTCTTTGGCTTAGATACAGAGCAGCAACCTGCTGATCCAAGAATGGGGCATGCACACTTATTCTGCGCATCTCCAAACAGCTTCCTACCAGGCTTGCAGAACTCCATGGTTCCAAATAATTGCATCTTCACTGCAGTAACAAGCCTCTCATGGGTAAGTATAGGAGGCTTGTCACTGAAGCAATGGCACAATCATTAGTAGCAATGCAGCCTCAGTGAGCTCAGTAGGATCAGGTTTGGGGATGTGCAGAATGAGTGTGTGTGCCCTGCTCTTGGATCATTTGGGCATTGTACTGTACTTATTGGCTGAATAAATTATTCTTCTATATTTAAAATACCAAAAATGATCAATACTATGAACAAAGCAGGTTATATATAATACATTTTATGACCCGAAATAAACAACATGATTTTAGATCTCCAAAGGGCACTTTAAAAAAAGAGTATTGCTTATATATTTCAAATTTCCCCCAAATTTCCATTCCCCCCCTAGAAAATGAGGGTGGCGGGGAGACAGGTCTTTATAAGAGTTTCAGAATTTCAATTTCTTTTGTATCTCTATTCTAGGGTGTGTCCAGTGCACAGGCAGAGCTCATGTGTACATCACTGTGTGCATAGAGGGACTGGGGGATTTGTACATGGACCCCAGCCACATCCCCAAAGATGCTTTTTTAATGTGTTGCTTCATTAATAGGGGTGTGCACAAAACCGGCTGGCCAGTCTGGAACAGGCCAGTTCGGTTTTGCCTCCCATCAACCCCATGGGTTCGGTTTGGAGATTCGTGAGCATTTTTACGTTTAAAAAAATTCCCCTCCCCCCACTGGCCTCCATTTTGGCAAAACATGCCCAGTTTCTTTGGCCCTTCCCCCCTCATGACTGCCATTTTGGTGGCTGCCGTGCATGCACAATGGGTCCCTGCTTGGCCTGGGTCATGACTCAGACACACAGGACCCCATTGCGCTTATGCAGTGGCCTCCAAAATGGCCACCACAATGGGAGACAGGCCCAAATTGGGTCAGAAAATGCCCTAACTGGGCGGTTTTTGCCCAAATGGAGGCTGATGGTGGGAGGGGGAACCTCCACTGACACACACACACACACACGGCCTCACAGAAGGACCCTGGAGGAAATAAGTACTAAAAATATAGTTTTTAACTATTTAAAAATAATTTTAAACCCTGGGGTGGTCCGGGATTGAAACTGGGGGTGGTTCATCTCACCCCCAAATATTCGAACTGGTTTGCACATCCCCATTCATTAATCAGGATGTCTGCTGGTGTGGTTTTTCTTTATAAGGAAGTGGGGTGTGTCTTTTAAACTTATATACCTTCCCAAAAGAATATCTTTCTGCCAAATTTATGCATTTTTATTTTATTCAGTGGGAGTATCTCTTCATTATTCCAAGATTGTTTCAGTCAAGGCCAAGATGCCAGCCCACTTCTCAGCCATGAAGATCTGCCTTCTCCTTCTCTTCCTGATATTGCTTGATTCTTTAGGTAGGTTATATGTGAAATTAGTATGTATGTTACAGCTTATGGCTGGCACGAGGAATGCCACAGTTACCAACTATTTTGTGCTTCTGAAGAGAAAATTGCAGCTTTGATGTTGGGGATCATATCCCCATGGACAAAATGTGGGAAAGCTGTGGCTAAGGAGGAGCAGACTCACTCTCTTCTATTCCAGTACTGAGCTGCATTGCACTTTTCCGTAATACTTAATAATATGTGAATTCTGACATCTCCCTCACTCATTCTCGATGTTCCTGATGAACCGTAGTTCCTCTTCTAAACTAAGACCAGGTCATAAGGAACTCCAAAGTCAGGTGAGAAATTCGGACTTGCAGAAGTACAGAAGCATCCCTAAGGATGACTTAATATAATAGCATTGTACAGTTAAGCAAATGGTGCTTGTGATACACAACACATCATTCTTCCCTGGACTGCTATCTATGCTTTTGATTAAGGAATACGATGCACAAGGAAACCAATTGTAGTTAGTATTTGAAAAACATTCTATTCAGAGTTACTTCGGCTTGCTTTCTATCATTTTATTTGCATCCCTCCTTTGTGTATATGGATAACTTATATCAGAATTAGTTCTCTGTTTAATATATTATTGGTCAGCAAGCCCTAATGGCCATCTAAGATCTTACTCAGTGCAAAACATGGCAATCATGTGCTCCCCAAATAAGTGATGCTGCCGAAATCTGTTGATACTTTGTTTGGAATATGGATTTCTCCTGATTGTAATGCTTAGAAGGAATATGAGGAAGATAACATTTGCCGCAACTTTCTACTACGCTAGGGATGTTCTTGAGCCAAAAGTAGAAGCTCGGTTCGATTACAACTGATTCGAACCAAATTGAACCATCTTGCCGAACCAGTTTGGTCGAACCAACTGGTGGTCTGGACTGATTGACCGGTCCGGTTTGGCGGTTTGAGTGTCAATACTTCTAAAATGGAATCTGGTGAGGAATTCTACCCTCCAAGGGGCAGCCAGGGGGACTGTCAAGAGAGGCATGTTAAGGGTCTTACACACCCAACATGGCTGCAAGCACCTCCACTCACCCCAGCTGGCACAGCCCAACCGTGCATGACGCCTCTTTAGCAAAGCTGCCCACAATGCAAATTGCATAGCTGCAATGCAAATTGTGTGGCCACACAAATGCCCTCCATGAATCTACGGAGGCTGGAACCACACTACCATGTGGGCATAAGAACAGTCCTGCTGGATCAGGCCTAAGGCCCAGCTAGTCCAGCATCCTGTTTCTCACAGTGGCCCACTAGATGCCGCCATTCCTCCATTGTGAAAACTCTCCATTTATACCTACCCTTTTTTTCCTGTCTTTCAGCCAGTTAGCAATCCACATATGTACTTGTCCCCTTATCCCATGACTGCTAACTTTCCTCAGGAGTTTTTGATGAGGAACTTTGTCAAAAGCTTTTTGGAAGTCCAGGTATACTATGTCAACTGGATCACCTTGATCCACACATTTGTGGATACCCTCAAAGAAGTCCAGTAGGTTGGTGGGGCAAGATTTACCTTTGCAGAAGCCATGCTGGCTCACTCCCAGCAGGGCCTGTTCTTCTAGGTGCTTTACAATTTTATCCTTGAGGATGCTTTCCATCAGTTTGCATGAAACGGATGTTAGGCTAACCGGCCTGTATTTTCCCAGATCGCCCCTGGGCCCCTTTTTGAAAATCGGTGTTACATTTGCTACTCTCCAGTCCTCTGGCACAGAGCCCGATTTCAGGGATAAGTTGAAAATTTTAGCAAGGAGGTCGGCAATTTCATGTTCGAGTTCTTTGAGGACTCTTGGATGGATGCCATCCGGCCCTGGTGATTTGTTAGCTTTCAGTTTCTCCAGACAGTTTAGTACATCATCCCTTTTCACTTCTATCTGACTCAGCTCTCTAGCCTCCATCCCTAAAAAGCCTGGTTCAGGAACAGGTATATGCTCAGTACACTCTGCCGTGAAGATGGACACAAAGAACTCATTTAGCTTCTCTGCAACTTCCATATCCTCCTTAATAATCACTTTCACTCCATCATTGTCTAATGGCCCAACAGCCTCCTTGGCAGGTTTCCTGCTTCTGATGTACTTAAAGAAGTTTTTGTTGTTCTCCTTGATACTTTTGGCTAAATGTTCCTCAAACTCTCTTTTTGCCTCCCTTATTGTCCCTTGCATTTCTTTTGCCTGTGTTTGTGTTCCTTTCTGTGTTCTTCATTTGGACAGGCCTTCCAATTTCGTAAAGAAATCTTCTTTCCTTTTATGGCTTCTTTGACAGTACCCGTGAGCCATGCTGGCATCCTCCTGGACTTAGTGGTACTTTTCCTCCTTTTGGGTATACAATCTACCTGGGCTTCTTGTATTGTGGTTTTGTGTAAAGTCCATGCACTCTGGAGCCAAGCGACTCTCCTGATTTTTCCCTTTCAGCTTTCATTTCACCATACTCCTCATTTTGGAGAAGTTTACTCTTCTGAAATTCAAAATGTCTGTGTTAGACATCCTTGGTGATTCTCTCCCCACATGTATGCTGAATTTGATGGCACTATGGTCACTGCTCCCTAAAGGGTCGATGACAGTGACGTCATGCACCAGGTCCTGGGTGTCACTCAGAATTAGGTCCAAGTTCGCCTTCTCTCTGGTCGGTTCCATGACCAACTGTTCTAGTGCACAGTCATTTAGTGTATCTAGAAATCTGACCTCTTTGTCCTGACCTGACTGTGAATTTACCCAGTCTATGTGTGGGTAGTTGAAATCACCCATAATTACAGCCCTGCCTCTCCTTGACGCCTCCCTGATTTCCTCCTGTAGCTCCCAGTCACAGTCGGTGTTTTGATCTGGAGGGCAATAGCACATCCCCAGTAGCACGTTGCCTTTCCAGCCATGTATAGTCATCCACAAGGTTTCTGTGGAGGATGACAGTCCAACTAGGTTTTCTAGCTTGTTAGATTCTATCCCTTCGCTAACATACACTGCTTCCCCTCCTCCAAGGAGCCGCTCTCTGTCCTTTCTATAGAATTTATATCCAGGGATAACTGTGCCCCACTGGTTCTCACTGTTCCACAATGTTTCTGTAATGCCCACTATATCTATTTCTGCATTAGCAACCAAGCACTCCAGCTCACCCATCTTGGCTCGGAGGCTTCTGGCATTGGCATATAAGCACCTATACACTGAATCTCTCCCCTGAAGTATGCTATTCTCATGACTCTATGACCTCTTAGCACAGGCTCCCGTCTGCTCTTTATGTGGTTCTGCTCTGTCCCCTTCTGTTTTATCTGAGTTCTTTGCACCCTCGCACTTTAAGGGATGGTTTTTGCCAAACAGGATACTGCCCAGCTCCCATCGGCTGTTCCCCAGGTGTCATTTTAAAACCTGTTCTGCAACCTTTTTGATTTTAAGTGCCAGCAGTCTGGTTCCATCTTGGTTCAAGTGCAGCCCATCCTTTTTGTACAGGCCTTGCTTGCCCCCAAATGTGTCCCAGTTCCTAACAAATATAAACCCCTCCTCCAATCACCAAGGCCTCATCCACGCATTGAAACCCCTCAGCTCTGCCTGTCTCACTGTACCTGTGCGTGGAACAGGTAGCATTTCTGAGAATGCTACCTTGGGGGGCCTGGACTTCAATACGCTACCTATCACCCTAAATTTGACTTCCAGGACCTCCCGACTACATTTCCCCACATCGTTGGTGCCAACGTGCACCAAGACAGCTGTCTCTTCCCCAGCAATGCCTAGGAGCCTGTTTAGATGTCGCATGATGTCCGCAATCTTCACTCCAGGCAGGCAAGTCACTGTGCGGTCAATGAGCGAGTCACAAACCCAGCTTTCTATACCTCTAATGATCGAATCACCCACTACAAGGAGGCCCCCACCCCCTGGAGGAGTATCCCCTGTGCGAGAGGATATGGACTCATCATCCATGGAAGGGGTCCCTTCTAAAGGAGCATTTCCCTCTTCCTCAGACTGATGTCCTCCTTGCCCAAGACCTTCATTCTCCCTAACAGCAGAGGAGCTACCAGCCCTGCAGTGGGATGCCTCTGGGCAAATGTTAAAGAGGCATCATGCACCTTTGGGCTGTGCCGAGGGAGGGGATAGTGGCAGTGCTGGCAGCCATGCTCAATGGGTGAAACCCTTAAACTACTTCTCTCACTGCCCCCCACCATCCACCCATTTGATGCCATACTGGTCCACCAGAACTCAGCTTATTTTGGTTTTATCACAGATCAAACTACCCCAAGTTCAGTTCACAAATGAGCTGCTGAACCGGCCGGGTTCAAGTTGAACCAGTTCTGCATCAAACAATTTGTTCACACCTTTATTCTACACATTGAAATGAAAAATAGAACTTTGTATATAGAATATTTTTCTGATTGTCTTTCTTATTAGTCCATGTCCTAGACATGAAAGACTGTAAACACCACCCCACCCAACACACACACCTGCTTGCAGGGATTTTTAAAAAAGGTTTTTAGGATGAACAGACAAGCCTAGTCATGATCCCAAGCCTCGGGGTGGGGTGGGGGTGGTAAAGAAGCCATGCAACCCCAGAAGCATTTCTTGGATTACATCTAGAACCTTATAAATTAGTCTCAAGAGCCTTTAGAGCAGGGTTTCTCAACGTGTGGGTCCCCAGATGTTATTGGACTTCAACTCCCATAATCCCCAGCCCCAGTGGCCTTTGGTTGGGAATTATGGGAGTTGAAGTCAAATTACATCTGGGGACCCACATGTTGAGAATCCCTGCTTTAGAGGCTCTTAATCCTCAAGAGTTTTGAGGGCAGGTGTGTGTGTGTCTTTCTTTCTGTTCATTGTGCTGAGGATTTGGATAAAATGCATCTCAAGAGCCTTAAGAGGCTCTTAAGCTTCAAGAGTCTTGAGGGCAGCAGGGTTCCTTTCTTTCTGTTCATTGTGCTGAGGATTTGTATAAAAGGGGATGATATTTTAAACAATTGCAATATAATGCAATCAGAATTATGAATTAATTTAGAACTCTTATGGATTAATCTCTCCCCCCCCCAGCTTCTCAAGCAATATTTGTAAACTTAACCCCCCTGCTAACTTGGCCAAGAGGCATCTTTCAAATTGATAGCTTGTACTCACATGGGTGTACCATCCATTGGGCAAGGGGAGACAGTTGTCTCCAGGCCCACTGACGCAAGCCCCCCCCCCCGAGGCAAGTTATATGATTCCCCAGCGCTGGCCCCTGATTCCTTTGGCATTCCTTCCTTCTGTGCCGTATTCCTTCTCTCTGTGTGTGTGTGTCTCTTCCTCCCTCCTTTCCCAATCTCCCTTTTGCTTCATTACTCATAAGCTCCTACTTTCCTGTCCTGGCCTCATCCAGAGGCTCTCATTGGCTGGCGGGTAGATGCATCAGAGCCACACGTGGAAAAGTCCAGAAAGGTGCATGATCAGCTGGAACATGCTGGTGGGTGAGCAAGAGATCATTCTGAACACCCAGGTTATTGAGCCCACTGTTCCCACCTTGCTGCTGGCAACCGAAGTACCGTGGGCAGGGAAGGCGGCTGCTGTGTGTTTGTGAGGAGAGACATGGAGCTACTTCAGATTCGTTATCCATGAGATCACATACATTCGGGAAAGAGGGATATAAGAAGCATCCCACACAGACTAGAATTTAAAAAGCTTTATTGAAACTGTGATTAAATTCAGGCAGCTAAGCACATGAGCATTTAAACAGAATACTTATTTATTGTAATGTAGAGTTCTCAACAGCATTTTAAAATCATTCATCCTCACTGGAAACAGTTAACATGCTAAAAACATCTTTTGCTCTGAGTAATTGTAAATACATTCCATCTAGTCTGGGCTAGTGGCCAACTCAGTCCTATCTCTACTACTGCCTAACAACAAACCAAAACAATTTCCACAGCCCAACTTCTACAGAAAAAAAGCATATCTCTTCTACTTTTGCAAGCAGTTTTTAAGATCACCCTTTTAATACAGCTATAACAAAGCTTAGCAATGTCATTATCTCCAGTTTTGTTGCCAAATAAAATCAAGGTTGCTCACACAGAAAGCCGTGCATAGTCTCTGAGCAGAAAGGCCAAGACAGAGAAAGTAAGGGGGAAAGGGAGTTCATTGCTGACGTAGAGAAATATGAGCCAAGGGCAAAGGCGGAGGGATTGAGGGGTAAGAAAAGAGCTATACAGGCAGC
Organism: Hemicordylus capensis; assembly: GCF_027244095.1. Taxonomy (NCBI): domain Eukaryota; kingdom Metazoa; phylum Chordata; class Lepidosauria; order Squamata; family Cordylidae; genus Hemicordylus; species Hemicordylus capensis. The sequence continues at coordinate 448,970,743 of NC_069657.1, forward strand.
GTAGGAAGCCGAATGCCATGCTTTACAGGCTAAGGCTCACAATCAAGAAGCTAGCTGGAGATCACGCAAGTCTGGTCTTGGTTTTTTATTAAGCCAAGAAGCCGTGGTGGTTTATTCTGGGGAGATGTGCCTGGGGGAGCGAAAAAGTGGGTCTGGAGTGGGGGCGGCAATATCACGGGTAGCAGGCAGAGGGAGGTATGGCGGTGGGAGTTCGGCAGGCCGTTACAGGGGAAATCGGTCCAGGCAATTGAGGCCTGTTCCTTTTTCCAGCCCTTCTCCCAACCCTCTGACCCTAGGGAGCTCTGGGAACACTCCTTCGAGGATTAGGGTGCTGCTGCTGAATGCCAGGTCAGTTAACACAAAAACATCTCTTATCCACGATCTGATTGTGGATGAGCGTGCTGACCTGGTATGCGTGACGGAGACCTGGTTGGATCCGCTGGGCGGGGTTGGTCTCTCTCAGCTTTGTCCTCCAGGTTTCCAGATCGTGCAGCAGCCCCGCCTCGAGGGTCGGGGAGGAGGCGTTGCAGTCATCTTTCGTGAGACTCTTCCCGTTTCCAGGTGCCCGGTCAGGCAATCTCAGAATTTTGAGTGTTTGTCCTTGAGGGTGGGCCTCCGAGATAGGCTGGGGATTCTGCTGGTGTACCGACCACCCCGCTGCACTTCAGTCTCCCTACCTGAGCTGGCGGGGGTGGTCTCGGAGGTGGCTTTGGGTTCCCCCAGGCTTATTGTTTTGGGGGATTTCAATGTCCACGCTGAGGCCCCCCTAGTGGGTGCAGCTCAGGATTTCATGGCCTCCATGGCAACCATGGGCCTGTCTCAATTGGTATCGGGCCCTACCCACGTGGCGGGACACACTCTGGATCTGGTTTTTGCCGACCGGGAAATAAATGATCTGGAGGTGGGGGAATTTGAGACCACTCCCTTGTCATGGACAGATCATCACCTGGTGGGGTTTAGTTTGACTGCTCCGTCTACCCTCTGCAGGGGTGGTGGGCCGATTAAGATGGTCCGCCCCCGGAGGCTTATGGATCCGCTTGGATTTCAGACGGCCCTCGGGGAGTTTCCAGTGTCCAGAGCTGGTGACCCTGTCGAGGCCTTGGTTGATCTCTGGAATGGAGAGATGGCCCGGGCTGTTGACACGGTTGCCCCCAAGCGCCCTCTCCGGCTTGGTGGAGCCCGTTCGGCTCCTTGGTTTTCCTCGGAGCTTAGGGCGATGAAGCAACTCGGGCGACGGCTAGAGCGACGCTGGAGGAAGAGTCGTCACGAATCCGACCGAACACGGGTTAGAGCCCATTTTAGGGACTATGCCGTGGCGGTGGGGGCGGCGAAGAAATGCTTTTTCTCCGCCTCCATTGCGTCTGCTCAGTGCAGGCAAACGGAGCTGTTTCGTGTGGTGAAAACCTTGCTCCACACATCCCCCCAGACAATGGGGGAGGAGCCATCTACAGCTCTTTGTGATCGGTTTGCCTGTCGCTTTGCAGATAAAGTCGCTTGCATCCGTGCTGACCTGGACTCCAGAGTTTTGGCAGTTCCGGCAGACGTGCCTTTGGTACCATCTGGTCCCGTTGTGTTGGATTCTTTTCGGTTGCTGCGGCCTGAGGATGTGGACAAGATCCTGGGCAGTGTGCGGGCGACTTCGTGTGCTCTTGACCCTTGCCCTTCATGGCTAATAAAAGCTGCCAGGGAGGGGACAGGTAGATGGCTGGAGGTGATCGTTAATGCTTCATTAAGGGAGGGCAGGATGCCATCGTGCCTTAAGGAGGCGGTGGTAAGACCTCTATTAAAAAAGCCCTCCCTTGATCCCTCCAGCCTGGACAACTATAGACCTGTGTCCAACCTCCCCTTTCTGGACAAGGTGATGGAGCGTGTGGTGGCGTCCCAGCTGCAGAGGGTCTTGGATGATACGGATTATCTGGACCCTTTTCAATCTGGCTTCCGCCCCGGGTATGGGACTGAGACTGCCTTGGTTGCCCTAGTGGATGACCTACGCCGGGAACTAGACAGGGGGAGTGCGTCCCTGTTGGTTCTGCTGGACCTCTCGGCGGCGTTCGATACCATCGACCATGGTATCCTTCTGGGCCGCCTCTCGAGTATGGGAATCGGAGGCACTGCGTTGCAGTGGTTTCGGTCCTTTCTTGAGGGGAGGGTTCAGAAGGTGGTGCTGGGGGACTACTGCTCGGCCCCGTGGCCGTTGGCCTGTGGGGTCCCGCAGGGATCGGTCTTGTCCCCCATGCTGTTTAACATCTACATGAAGCCGCTGGGAGAGGTCATCCGGAGATTTGGACTGAGTTGTCAGCAATATGCGGATGACACTCAGCTCTATCTCTCCTTGTCATCTGATCCTAGGGAGGCGGTGGATGTCCTGAATCGGGGGCTGGAGGCCGTGATGGGTTGGATGTGGGCTAACAAACTGAAATTGAATCCGGATTAGACGGAGGTACTGTTGGTCAGTAGGAGAGCCAATCGGGATGAGGAGATTTTACCGGTTCTGGATGGGGTTGCACTCCCCTTGAAGGAGCAAGTACGCAGCTTGGGGGTACTACTGGACCCGGCTCTGCTTTTGGAAGCTCAGGTGGAGGCGGTGGCTAGGGGTGCCTTTGCACGGCTTCGGCTGGTGCGCCAGCTGCGTCCCTTTCTCGAGAAGGCAGATCTGGCCACGGTTACCCACGCCTTAGTCACGTCGCGGCTGGATTACTGTAACGCGCTCTACGTGGGGCTGCCCTTGAAGAATATCCGGAAACTGCAGCTAGTGCAAAATGCGGCAGCGAGGGTTTTATCCGGAGCTGCCCGTTGGGAACATATCACCCCCATTTTGAAAGAGCTGCACTGGCTGCCGGTTCGTTTCCGGGTCCAATTCAAGGTGCTGTTTTTGACCTTTAAAGCCCTAAATGGTTTTGGGCCCGGGGTATCTGAGGGACCGCCTGCTCCCACGGGTTGCTGCCCGCTTGACAAGGACATCTGAGGGGGCCCTGCTCCGGGTGCCGACAATGAGGGAGGCCCGGCTGTCGTGCACTCGGGACAGGGCCTTCTCTGTTGCTGCCCCCAGACTCTGGAATGCTCTCCCAGTGGCCATTCGTTCCTCGGACTCCATCACGGCTTTTAGAAAGCTTTTAAAGACTTGGCTTTTTACCCAGGCTTTTACATGATCGTTTTCTACTGCAGCTTCTTTGTGTTTTTATTTGTTGTATTGTTTTTATGCCTGTTTTTATGTTTTTATATTTTTAACATGATGTTTTTATTGTCTTTTTATTGTATGTTTTTAACTTTTGTAAACCGCCTTGGGGTTGTCTTTTTAACGAAAGGCGGTATATAAATGCAAAAATAAAATAAAAAAAAAATAAAAAAAAATAAAATAAATATTAGCCCAGGGGCCAGATGATGTGCCTCCCTGGGGTTGTGAGTCCCTTCCCTTCCCTGCTTGTTCCCCTGCTGTTTCCACTTGCCCATGGGAGGGGTGTGTGTGTCCCTTTTATAAGGTCTCCTCAGCCTCCTGTTTGTCATAGCTCCCATCAAAGACAGTCACATCAACTCTTAAGTGTTGCCATTCTGAAGTAAACATTTTTGGTCTCCCACCCTTCACACTAGTGGGGTCCGACTAACATGTTTACTGAATTTAGATGGCAACATCCCTGTTTATGTCTAGCTGGACCAGTCTATGGTCAGTTCCCCAAGTTTCGTTGGTGCCTTCAATTCTAAGAAATATTATTTAGAGGTAGCATGCAAAGAATTGTTATTAGAAAATAGCATATAAGAAATGTTATCAAGCGATATCTTATAAAAGCAATCCAGCAGTTACTGCATGAAATTATGTATTCCAAATGCATATATATACTGATATCTAAAATGTGGTTTTCTAAGACCTTCTAAATATGATTAACATAGCAAGTTCATTAGCATAGTACAATGCAAAACAACTCCAAGGCAGGACAGGGTAAATTTCCCTTCTCCTCAGGCCTTGATTACAGAATAAACAATTCCATTTCAGCTACTTTTGCTCAGCAGAACCAAAGTTCACACTTCAGTCTCTTGCAAACCAGCCATTCTAGACACCAGCCTGAGTTTTACCTTTGGGGCCTACAGAGCTACTGGGTGCTCACCACATAGTTAGCAGAGACATTGGGCCGGGAGAAGGAGAGGAAGGCAGTGAGGGGTCCATTTTAAAAACTCTTCTCTAGGCCCACTCCATCCTTGGTACGCCCTGGCATTGTACTCTTTTGTTTTAGATTGTGAGCCCTTTTGGGACAGGGAACCATCTTACTACTTTTTCTATGTAAATTTTTTTGAGAACCTTTTGTTGGAAAGTGAAGTGCCTAACAAATATTCTTATTAATAATCAGTGGCCCTTTTCCAAATTCAAACAAGGTCAATGTGCTTATCCTCCATCGAAAACTATGTTTACTAAGTAGGTCGGAGGTTTCAGAGGGAAAAATCAGCAGATGGTGAGAGCTTGGTCTTTACCCGCCCCACCCTTAAGCAGCTCATCTCTCTGTCCATTTCCCTGCAGCTGAGTTTTCTTCTGGTCTTGAAACTCAGCTACATCTCCTAGTCAGAAATAATGCAAAATCTCCCCTTTGGACATGGCAAAGACGCATGAAGGACAGGAAGGACAATTCAGTTCTACTTCATGCCCCCTGCCCATTGTCTTGTCAAAAGGTTCTCCCAGATGTTCAGCAGGTGCCTGTTTGAGCGTTCAGTTGATTGTCACTTTTCAGCAAAAAGCTTGTTTTCTTTTCCTTTCTTTTTATAGGAGTCCATGCATATAGTTCGTTCTGGGATGAATGCCGCAGACGTTATGGAACGTGTGTTTTTAATAGTGACGATTGTTTAAAACTTCGAGGGAAGTGCAAATTTTTATTCTGTCTCCCCCCTTTTAAGGGACATGCTGGAGAATGTGGTTTTTTAGTCTTTTGCTGTATGCGGCGGTAAAGTCAAATTGCTCAAGATAGATATTCCAAAATGTATACATTTAAGTTAATTACAGGTGGTGTCTGTTTTTGTGCCTGAACAATAGCCTTTTGGGATAAAGTGGTGGTGGTGGGGAGAGAGTTGGTTTGTGGGAAGAGAGCTGGTCTTGTGGTAGCAATCATGAATTGTCTACTTTGCTAAGCAGGGTCCACCCTGGGTTGCATTTGAATGGGAGACTACATGTAAGCATTGGAAGATATTCCCCTTAGGAGATGGGGCTGCTTTGGGAAGATAATCTACATACTTGATTGTAGAAGGTTCCAAGTTCCCTCCCTGGCATCTCCAGATAGGGCTGAGAGAGACTTTGCTTGTAACCTTGGAGAAACCGCTGCCAGTCTGTGTAGACAATATTGAGCTAGATGGACCAAAGGTCTGACACAGTAGAACTCAGCTTCCTATATTCCTGTATTCCAAGTAGCAAGTACTTGGGTAAGAACTTGCTACTCTTTTGGGGAAGTCTGAGCCTCTACTTAAGTGTGTGCCTTGACTTTATGTCAATGATTGAGTATTGATGCTGCTTGCATCTCATGCAAAATCCAGAGGTGTGTGGTGAGGGTATTCTGTGATGGGCTTGATGGGTGGAGGGATCTGGGGGCGGAACTTGTTGACTTGGTCTCCAGGCATCCCTTAATGCAATGCGCAGCACCCTTTACCTCAGCTAAAAGTCTGGGTGGTTATGGGGGTTAGTGGGGAGGGGATTGTCGAGGATCCTGCTGCTTCTCGCCAATAGCCTAACCCTGCTCGGGGTAGCCCAGGCAGGGTTAGGCTGGTCATGAGAAATGCCTCGTATACCAGTTTTCAAAAATAGTTCCCAAAGCATTTTACTTACATACATACATACCAAAATGGTTCCCTGTCCCCACAGGGCTCACAATCTAAAAGGGAAACAGAAGATAGGCATCAGAAACAGCCACTGGAGTGGTGCTATGCTGGGGATGGAGAGGGCTAGTTGGTCTCCCCCTGCTAAAGAAAGAGAATCACCACTTTTCACAATCACAAAATGTTGCTCTTTGCTCATTGAGCAGGGGGACAGTTAGCAGTTATTGCCCTTCAAAGTTGTCTGGAAATCCACACAACTGTAGGAATGACCCCCCCCCCACACACACACACAAACACACAGACCCTCCAGCCTGCATCCTCCCTGCAGTTGTACTGCATTTTTGAGGACAGATGTATGAAAAGCAAAGCACCCCTGGGGGGATGACCCCCCGCGCTTTGCCATGCTATGTGGGAAGCTCCCGTGACACATTTGCAGTGAAAATGCTTAGAAACGGCTGGACATGATGCAACCACACTTGGAGTACTGCGTACAATTCTGGTCACCACATTTTAAAAAGGACATTGTAGAACTGGAGAAGGTACAGAAGAGGGCAACCAAGATGATCAGGGGCCTAGAGCACCTTTCTTATGAGGCAAGGCTACAACAGTTGGGGCTTTTTAGTTTAGAAAAAAGACGACTGCGGGGAGACATGATACAGGTCTATAAAATCATGCATGGTATAGAGAAACTGGAGAGAGAGAAATTCTTTTCCCTCTCACACAACACTAGAACCAGGGGTCACTCAATGAAATTGATTGCCAGGAGGTCTAGGACCAAGAAACGGAAGTACTTTTTCACACAACGCATGATCCACTTGTGGAACTCTCTGCCACAGGATGTGGTGACAGCCAACAACCTGGAAGGCTTTAAGAGGGGTTTGGATGACTTCATGGAGGAGAGGTCTATCAATGGCTACTAGTCGGAGGGCTGTGGGCCACCTCCAGCCTCAAAGGCAGGATGCCTCTGAGTACCATTTGCAGGGGAGTAATGGCAGGAGAGAGAGCATGCCCTCAACCCCTGTCCGTGGCTTCCAGCGGCATCTGGTGGGCCACTGTGCGAAACAGGATGCTGGACTAGATGGGCCTTGGGCCTGATCTAGCAGGGCTGTTCTTCTGTTCTTATGTTCTAATGACATTAGGATCTAACTCAATTAATATGTATTGATTTACATACCTCCATTAATAATTTTTTAACCAGCTCTTCATATAGCTCAAAGCAGCAGCTGTTTCCAAAATGGAATATAATCCATGATTAAAAAGTCCCCCCTCCAAAAGAAACTCCAACAACCACAAAATATAGGTTACTGGGTTAGCAAGATGTGGTGTCAACAGTAAGGGGACTAAACAGGCGTTCCAGTCTCAGAAAACAGAACACTGATATGCAGAATCTAAAGAACTCATAACAAAGAACATGAGGAATGACTGTTGTGCAACATGTTCTCTGGTTCTCCATGTTCTTCTGCTTCTTGGGTCGCAAGGGCAGTCCCTCAGGAAACTATAAAAGTGATTCCAAAAAGCGCTTCAATTATCACCACTAAGAAGAGCCCAAGAAGGAAATCTAACCAGAAGCGATAGAGACTTCCCATCTGTTGGGTAAGCAGCTGCAGCTACTTTGTTTTAATGGTCTGAAATATACTGGTGTGGAAGTGCTGAATGATGCCAGTTGGTACCTAATATTCTTGCCTTTAAGGACATCCAATAGGATTTAGGATGAAACCCAGAAGAGAGCAATTTAGTTTCCATGGAAATCAGTATGCCATCGACATGCAATTTAATGCTTACGTTCTGCAATTTGAATGAACAGATCATGCCCTTAAATGGGGCTATTCTCACGACCTCTGGAACCCGGGCTGAGGGAGCCCAGTCCTGTTTTCAGAGGTCGTGTGCCAAAATGGGAGCCATGTGGCACCTGGCAACAAACCTCCCTAAGTGTCCCTCCCCTTAAATGAAGTTAGTGGAGCGAGCGCTCAGCTAACCCCGATTATCTGATCATGAGTTGCCACAGCACAGCTCTGTACCATGGTGACTCATGAGGCGACCCCCAACCAGGAGGCTCCAACAAGTCTCCCAGCATGGGGGTCTCCCTAGAATGCCCCGCGCACTCACCTGGGGCATGCTGGGACTTCCAGGGGCCAGGTGGCCCCCGATCCCCACCACCCCAACCAGCTCTGTGACAGAGCCAGTAATTGTGTGGGTGGCCATTCCAGCTGCCCAGGGCTAGTGGCATGATCATCTGCAGGGAGAGCGGTCTTGAATTCAGCAGGGAGAGCAGGTTTGACCCGCCTTGTCACAAGCCTGCCAACCTGGATTAACCACTCATAAATCTATGACATGGTAGCTGGTTGTAAATGTGTCTCAAGTTTCAGCTTTACTGAAAAGCAAATAGTCTAGACCAGTGATTCTCAAACTTGGGTCCTCAGGTGTTATTGAACTTCAACTCCCATAATCCCCAGCCTCAGTGGCCTTTGGTTGGGGACCCAAGTTTGAGAATAACTGGTCTAGACAAACAGTCAGTCCCAGAACACAGAAACAAATAGTCCATGCACAAAAATTCCCATTGATTCCAATAAACCAGACCTTCTTGCAGAGTTTGAGAGGCCTATATTCTAGGGTCACAATCTATCAGATAAGAGTCATGCGAGCTGATTGTTGTCTCCAGAGGCCCACTCATGTCTCCATGCATGGGCATAGCAAGGTTGGAGTGGGCTCAGAGACAAGATTTTAAAATGCACCCCCCTCACTGAAGCCCAGCTCATGGAGTAAAGAAAAATTAAATGAGGCTGAATAGTGGTAACAAAAAGCATAGTAAAGTGTGTGTGTGTGTGTGTGTGTGTGTGTGTGTGTGTGAGAGAGAGAGAGTGTGTAACAGCTATGTGCCCAGGGACGTAACTATAATAGGGCAAGGGGAGACAGTTGTTGTCTGGGGGCCCACTGCCTTGGGGACCCCCCAGAGGCAAGTCACATGACTGACTCCCCCAGCCGCGCACCTGCCCAGGCTTCCTTCAGTTGAATTCATCCTCCAGAACTGACGTGAGTGTTAAGACCTGGAGTTACCAGAACAGCATGTCTTTCTCTAGTACCATTATATGACTTGCATCGTCATTTCTTTACTTCATGAGCTGAGCTTCAGTGGTGGGGGGGGGGCATTTTAAAATCTATTCTCTGGGCCCACTCCAACCTTGCTATGCCCCTGTATGTGCCGCAATAGAACATCATCCCAAATTATTATTTTTAAAGGTTTTGTCAACTGTGGACGATGCAAGTCATTTAATGGTACTAGAGAAAGACATGCTGTTCTGGTAGCTCCAGGTGGATGAATGCAACTGAAGGAAGCCCGGGCGGGTGTGTGGCTGGGGGAGTCAGTCATGTGACTTGCCTCTGGGGGCCCCCGCAAGGCAGTGGGCCCTCAGACAACTGTCTCACCTTACCCTATTATAGTTACGCCCCTGTCTCTTGTTGTCTCCAGAGGTCCACTCGGGGCACAAATTGCAGAATTTATAGCCAACAGCCAGGTGCACCCAATCCCCACTCCACCCCTGGCAGATGCCACAAATTCAGTCAGTCTCTTGCTGCCTTTTTGCTGATAACTGGCTGCTTCTTCTCAACTCCATCACCTGCCATTGATGTTTCTCTCGCCTACGTTGTTTGGGAGACTGATCATGCGACCTCCTGCTCAGACTCCAACCCTTTCCTCCAAAGACCACTCTGCCCCGCTGGCTCTTCTTGCAGCAACCGCTCACCCTGGCCTGTCTCAGATGCCTCCCTGCTCAGATCACAGACCTGACCCTCCTCAGATGTCTCCTTGCTTCCCAGTAAATCCACTGCCCCCTCTCCTCTTTGGAGTCCTCAGGTGGGGGCATGACAGCTCTCCTCACAGACATTCACTTACCTCTCCTCAGGCGGGCAGATCACCCACCCAGATGAGCAGCGGCTTGGCTTGGGCTCTCCTGTCCCCAGCCGCGTCTTGCCCGGTGCATCTGGGGATCGGAGAGAAGCACCACTGTGTGGCGGCCCTCCACAGCGAGCCCCAGTAATGCACAGTGCAAGCAAAAACCAAGCTCCCTTAGCCCAGTTTTGCTCGCTTGTGAGAACAGTCTCAATCTGTTGCTGATTCCAGGATTGTTTCTCCTTCAGTTAATACAGAGATGCTGGCATATTTGCAGCTTTCAAGACCTTGTGCTTTTCAACTGTGAAGTTGTTGTGCCTTTTCCTTCTCTTCATTCAGCTGCTGGATTCTCCAAGTAAGATGTAGATAATGCTGGCATGGACTTTACAGCTTAAGAGTGACGTGAGGAATGTTGTGGATAGCCATCATGTTCTGAAGTGAAATTTCCTTATGAGGATTAGTGTCCTGCATGGGTAGTAGGCCTGAGAATGTTTATTCTTATCAGATTAATGGGAGGGTAGGAAATGTTGGATATTATTATTTATTATTTTTTACATTTTATATCCCGCTCTTCCTCCAAGGAGCCCAGAGCAGTGTACTACATACTTAAGTTTCTCCTCACAACAACTCTGTGAAGTAGGTTAGGCTGAGAGAGAAGTGACTAGCCCAGAGTCACCCAGCTAGCATCATGAATGGGGATTTGAACTCGGGTCTCCCCGGTCCTAGACCAGCACTCTAACCACTACACCATGCTATCTCATCATAAGGAAGGATATGGAAGAACAGTTGTTCTTTGCTCTTCCACATGCCACCGCCACCACCTTAAGAGGTGCCACCTCACGTGCCTGTTTGCTTGCCGGGCTGTTCTCCAAAAACTGTTCCCTACCTCACACTGTTGGGCTGCACTTCCTCCTTCTTTCACCTTCCTGTCTGTTCACCCCACCCCATTGTTCCACACAGTCTCTGCTGCTGTAGTGGCTAGCTCTTCCAGGACTCCATCTACTGCTTTTCTTTTTCCAGAACAGGAAATGAAGAGGTTAGAGACCCTGCAGCTAGAGTGCATCTAGTCTCCTTTCCTCTCCTTCCCCAAATAGGGTGGCAGAGAGAAGAGAAAGGGAGGGGAAAGGAGGAGAAATGTGGCAACCAGCACCATGTAACAGGCATCAGGCAGCACAGGTGGTCTGAGAGGAGACAGCTGAAGCAGGCAGAGGCGCTCTTACCCCTGGACTTTGGGGCTGATTTCCATGGCCTCCACAGTCCCTGGGGCCCCCCATATCCTCTTTAGTCTGTCCCAGATGATGTGGTCACCCAGCGGAGCTTTATGATGCTTAATTTGCAGGGGAGGGGAGCCCTCCAAAGGCCTTCAGGTCCAGGCTCCAAAATTACCTTGATGCACCTCGGGAAGCAGGCTGTGGGAGAGCAGATTAAGGGAGAAGATAACATTGTACCAGCCACAGACTGGTCCCTGCTTCACCCAGCTGTTCATTTACTAGGACAAGGAAGCTCCTAGAAGCACTGCCCCCACAAGAAATCCAGCCATTGATGTTGGCCCTGTGCCCAGTGCCTCAAAAGGGTCTACTACTCTCAATATTTCTTGTGCCATCCAGCCTCAAGGAGCTGGTTTGGGTAATACACTCTTCACTCAACTAGTGCCTCAAGGTGATCACCAAGGTTATCCAGCCATTTCTTGCCCTTCCTTCATTGTCGCCTTCCTGTGTGCCCCAAACCAACATCGCAATTGCTCTGCAGTCCAGCACTCAAACTTGTGCTGTCATCCATTCTCCGTTGCCTGAGGAACAAATGCAAAAAGAATAGAACCACAAGCACAGAACTGTGAGTGAACCAAATCCCTCACTCACATCCAAAAGTGCTCTCATATGGGTGGGGAAAACCTGTTTGAATCCCCACTTGATTTTCCAACCACCAGCTTCTTTTCTTTTCTTTAGGAGTTGTGGCAGTAATGATTGCAACTGCAAGACAATGTTTGGAAGCTTTTGGAATATACCAGTCTAGAGAGTGTGTGCCTGCCACTACATTTCTTGGGCACTATGAATATTTTAAATGCTGTTGCCATATTGGAAAGCATGGCTGAAGTTCTAAAGTGTACACAGTCTTCACATGAATAAAGGGCAAAGATTGTATTTGTGCATGCCAAAGTCTTTCTTCAAAGATGTGTTGCAATCATCCTGTGGGGCTCTGGGGGGCATGAAATATAGGCACATTACTGCTGGAGACAGGAAGCCCTCAGCAGCCTGGATGGCAAAGTGATTTCCTATCCATATATTAAGAATTAATGAACAATGAAGAGGAGGAAACTCCATCTCAAGTCACAGTGAGCTGGGTCTCACGAACAGTGAGACCCGGTTTGAGAAGGTAAGTGGGGAGAGTGGGCTAAGCCCGCTCTCCCTGAAGACAAGCAGGGTGTGAGCCCTGGACGGCCGAATCAGGAGCCCTGGGTGGCCCAAGCGGCCGCCCACATGACTGCCGGCTCCATGACGGAGCCAGCGGGGGCTGGGAGAAGCTCCAGTATGCCCTGCACGAGTGCACAGGGCATACTGGAGAGACCCCTGGAGCCGGGAGGTGGCTTTTCATCTCCCTTCCAGGGAACATAGGAAAATAGGAAACTGCCATATACTGAGTTAGACCATTGGTCTATCTAGCTCAGTATTGTCTTCACAGACTGGCAGTGGCTTCTCCAAGGTTGCAGGCAGGAATCTCTCTCAGCCCTATCTTGGAGAAGCCAGGGAGAGAACTTGAAACTTTCTGCTCTTCCCAGAGCGGCTTCATCCCCTGAGGGGAATATCTTGCAGTGCTCACACATCAAGTCTCCCATTCATATGCAACCAGGGCAGACCCTGCTTAGCTCTGGGGACAAGTCATGCTTGCTACCACAAGACCAGCTCTCCCATCAGAGGTTTACTCATGAGTAGCCGTGGCGCTGAGGGTTACTTAAGGGGAGGGTTACTTTGGCTGGTTAACCTCCGGGAGGCAACCGGGCTCACCTGCCAACCCGGTGGCTCCTACGATCAGCCGAAATCAGGCTAGGCTCCCCTAGCCTGATTTTGGCTGATCGCGGGAAGATCCTCAGAGTCTCACCCCAAGCATACCTTGCACACACATTCCATGGGAGAGTAGAAATAACTCAGAATGTGGTTTTCAGCTAAAATTCTGTCCCTGCAAAATCTAAGTGCCAATAAGTTAGCACAAATGAGCATGATATGAATAGAAAACTAGAGAAGATTATTCAAATCGTTAAAATATACAAGCTGATATCCAGATTAATGCTGCACTAGTACAAGGATGTTGTGGTAGCTAGTTCTGCTAAGTCAGGCTCTTATATTCCGGGCTAATGTTGTGCTAGTACTCGGGTGTGCTTGCACAAACTGTGGTGAGCTCCTGTAATGAAATCTCTTCCTCAGTCCATATATGTCGTAGAGAATGGTGCAAAGCACTGTCCTTGTTGCACAAGCACTGTGCATGCAGATAAGCGTCGCTAGGGGAAAGGGGGCCCGTGTTTACCCCTCTCCCTGGCACCCCTTGGAGTGAGAGAGATAGGGAGTATTGGAGCTGGGGGGCCCAGGTTCTTTGAACCCATCTGCTCAATTTTAGCTACACACCTGCTTGCGGAAGTGGACCAATAGCACAAGAGATGGAGCAACTTTGAGCTTCTCCTTAGCCACATCTTTGTTCTTGAATGGGTGCATCTTTGTTCCTTGAATCCTTGTCTAACCACAAGGGAGGAGGAGGAGGTCCCCAGAGAAAACGGAGGTATACCTCAACACAGGAAAATAAATCTGTATTAAAGCTACAGAGAACTGTGAATACAAACAAAACTCAAAATGATATAGGTTTTCCAGATAACTCATTTTGATACTTTATCAAATATACACATGTTGATATAAATACAAATACACAGATGAAAGATACACATAGGACTGCTCATGTGAAAGTAATCCCTATGGATTTACAATTTCAGAATTGATTCCTCAGTTTGATTAAAGAAAATAAAAGTAAAATAAAGAATAGGTAACTAAATCCTTAAAAACATTTTTTCCTAAAAACAACAACAACCCTTTCTCACCCACACCACTAAAGCATTTAAATATTTACCAAAGTCAAGCAAATCACTCTTATGGCAAATTCTCACTGGGGACTCTTCAGCCCTTGAATGCAGTCAGACATATAAATACAAGGAGTATATGTAAGACATCATGGGTCATCTGATTTCTCACCTGTATGTATGTTTGATGATCTGCCTCAGCTAAGGACATTTTACCCACAAGCAATCCTATAGAAAATCAGCATAAACCAAGGTTATAAGAAAATATTTAATCATTCAATCAAAGTGAAGACATGGTGTGCAAGGTTGAAATAAAAAATGTTTCTCATTCTCGCAGCAGGTCCAGAGACTGCATTTCATAAGGATGAGGCTTGAGCAACTCAAAGGCAAAAGACTGGAAGTCTAAAGATGTATGGTGCAGAGCTGTAAAATGGTGCAGCCCAAAGTGCTTCCATGTTTCCAGTGCCAATTCTGCTTTGGTGTCCAGAAACCCAAAGTGTTTGATTTTAATGTAAACCGCTCTGATCCACTTCAGGAAGAGTGGTATATAAATTCAATAAATAAGTGGGCTTGTAGTTTGGCCAAAATCACATTCACGACTATTCTGCCTCGACAGCACCACGGGTTTGGTATGCATGCAAGCATCAAGCCAGGTCAATATTGTTAGACTTCATGTTGGTCTAGAATAATAATTTAGTCTGCATGGTTAGATGAACCGGAAGCATGCTGGACACATGAGCAGAGAACATCTAATAATGCCTGTTTAGAATCAATTTAATGGGAATAGCTTAGTTGGGCTGTCTCAGTCTGACAGCCAGTAAAGCACTGGTTCCTCCTTTGCTTGGGCCTTTTGCCTTTTCCCTGCCAGTTCTACCAGTAGCAGAAAAAGGCCCTCTCTGGGAAGGAGGGAAAGAGGCTGTCAATCTTCATCTGAACCTGGCTGAAGACAATGGCTGTCACATGGGTTTAATGGGTTTAATGTCTAATGGGTTTAATGTCCAAGTATCACCAAACTGAATGAACAAAATTTTGAGGAAACTGCATCTATGATATGCATCTATACTATTCTTTCTTTCTTTGACAATAAAAATCATTTAACTTTCTTGGATGTTTTCTCATTTAAGTAAACAGCATGAAATCATCTAATATTCAGAACAACAATGTATGTAGCACCACCATTCTTGAAATCTCTTAATACATATTCTGGTTAACAACTGGATTAATAAAGGATCTAAACTGCAAATATATTGAAGGCACAAATCTCCACATCTGCTATGCTCAACAATCAAAGTTGTCTTTTGTTGCATCTGATCTGAGTGAACCAATTTATCAGACAGATTAAACGTGCCACAAAAACCTGTCACACTGACATATCTGACAACCTGGAACATCACATAACACTAGAATGAGAGGTCATCTCATGAAACTGATTGCCAGAAAATTTAGGACCAGCAAATGGAGGTACTTTCTCAAACAACACATAATCAACGTGTAGAATTCTCTGCCACAAGATGGGGTGACAGCCATCAACCTGGATGGCTTTAAGAGGGGTTTGGATAACTTCATGGAGGAGAGGTCTATCATCGGCTACTAGTCGGAGGGCTAAAGGCAACCTCGAAGGCAGGATGCCTCTGAGTATCAGTTGCAGGGGAGTAACAGGAGGAGAGAGGGCATGCCCTCAACTCCTGCCTGTAGGCGTCCAGCGGCATCTGGTGGGCCACTGTGTGAAACAGGATGCTGGACTAGATGGGCCTTGGGCCTGATCCACCAGGGCTGTTCTTATGTTCCTATGTTTGGAACCGACTTGGAACCAAATTTCCCCCATCTCTGGGCCAGAACCTACTGACACCATTCCTCTGACCTCCCCACCTCCCCAAAGCCAACTCTATGCCACCTCACTTTCCTTAATATTTCTAATATTAAGAGGTGCCTTTCTACCACAGGTGCCTTTTATCAGCTTCGGCTGATACACCAGCTGCGTCCGTTTCATGAGATAAATGGGAACATAGGAAACTGCCATATACTGAGTCAGACCATTGGTCTATCTAGCTCAGTATTGTCTTCACAGACTGGCAGAGGTTTCTCCAAGGTTGCAGGCAGGAATCTCTCTCAGCCCTATCTTGGAGAAGCCAGGGAGGGAACTTGAAACCTTCTGCTCTTCCCAGAGCGGCTTCATCCTCTGAGGGGAATATCTTGCAGTGCTCACACATTAAGTCTCCCATTCATATGCAACCAGGACAGACCCTGCTTAGCTATGGGGACAAGTCATGCTTACTACCACAAGACCATCTCTCAGAACAGTAGTACATCTGCTGGTCACCTCCAGACTTGACTACTGCAATGCGCTCTATGTGGGGCTGCCTCTGTATGTAGTCTGGAAACTGCAGTTGGTCCAGAATGTGGCAGCTAGGTTGGTCTCTGGGTCATCTAGGAGAGAATATATCACTTCTATCTTAAAAGATCCACACTGGTTGCCGATAGGTTTCTGGGCAAAATACAAGGTTTTGGTTATAAACTATAAAGCCCTAAACAGCTTGGGCCATGGATATTTAAGAGAACATCTTCTTCTCTATGAACCACACTGCCCATTGAGATCATCTGGAGAGGTTCATCTGCAGTTGCCACCAGCTCATCTGGTGGCTACTTGGAGACGGGCCTTCTCTGTTGCTGCCCCGAGGCTTTGGAACACACTTCCTGCTGAAATAAGAACCTTCCCATTTCTTACAAATTTTAAAAAGGCAGTCAAGATGTATTTGTTCACCCAGGCTTTAAATTAGATAGTGTTTTAATTGTGTTTTTAATAGTTTTAACATTTTAAATTTTAATTGTTGTAATGTTTTAATCTTTTTATCTGTTGTTTTTATTGTTTTGTTGTAGACCGTCCAGAGAACTTGCATTTGGGGCAGTATACAAATGTGTTAAATAAATAATAAATAATAATTATTATTTTTAATGTAATAATGCCCTGAAAATTGATCTTGGCCACCACACACGAAGGCATGGTTGGTTCAGGCCCATAGGGTCATGTGAGTTGTGCACCCCTGCCTTTTACGCTCTTTGACATGCCTGCCCAGAACCCTGAAAATCTGCTGCAGTTCAAGGTTTCCTGGAAGTCCACACAGCACAAGGAAGCTTGGGTCACCCCTGAAGTTGTGCTGCACTCTCTAGCACCTGATGTGCACAAAAAGCAAAACAATTCCGCCCACCACCACTCCCTTCTCAGCCCTGCCATGCAACAGGGAAGCTCTTTTGTGATCTAAATGATGTGAAAGAGTCGGATGTTGGGCGACAACCCAATTTCTATTGAATTAGTGAACAACCACCTTAGTGAAGAATTTTTAACCACCTTAGTGAAGAAATTTCTGCTTGGCTCTGCCAATAACTCTTCATATGGCTCAAAGCAGCTGCTTCTAAAATATTTATTTTTATTTATTTATTTAACACATTTTTATACCACCCAAAACTTATGTCTCTGGGCGGTTTACAACAAAATAAAAACAGAAAGTAAAACATTAGTTAAAACCAAAACCAAAAGTTTAAAACACCACAACAATTTAAAAAATGTAAAACAATCTTTTAAAACAGCATTAAAACCATTAAATCAATATTAATTAAAAGCCTGGGTGAACAGATGAACCTTTAAAGACTTTTTAAAAGCTGTCAGAGATGGGGAGGCTCTTATTTCACTAGGGAGCGCATTCCAAAGCCTCAGGGCAGCAGCGGAGAAGGCCCGTCCCTGAGTGGCCACCTGAGGAGCTGATGGCAAATGCAGACGAACATCTCCAAATTATCTCAGTGGGCGGTGGGGTTCATGACAAAGAAGACGTTCTCTTCTTCATCATGATCACAAATAGAATGTTATCTCTGATTTAAAAGTAATAATAATAATGAAAAAACCCACCTCAACCCCCAGATAGGAGTTGTGGTGTCTGTGATAAGGTGACTATGTAGGAGTCCCAGTCTTAAAAAATAGAACATTGATCTGTAAAGAACTGATAAAAACAGAACATGAGGAATGACCACACCACACCATGTCCTCTGGTTCTCTGATCAAGATAAGAGCCCAGGGTAACACCTCACAGCACTATATAAGCGAGTCCAAAAAGGAGGCATAATGACACTACGGTAAATGCCATTCTAAGAAGGAAAATTAACCAGAAGCAATAGACATTTCCCACGTGTTTGGTAAGCAGCTGAAGCTACTTTGTTTTAACGGTCTGAAATATCTTAATGTCTCTTTTGCATCTTTGCCATGAGAGCATGTTTTTTTTCCCCACTGCATCAGATCATAAGGTACATTGGAGAGCTAACATGCGTGTGTGTGTGAGTGAGAGAGAGGGAGGGAGGGAGAGAGGGAGGGAGATCTAATTTTTAAAATGCAGTTTTCTTGCATAATTCCCCCCTGTGTACTACTGATCTGGATTCCACTGTCAGTTAACTGTAAGTGGGATCGCAATGTTTCCACGTGTCATTCCTCACCCTGTTAGGGATATGCAAACACAAGGCTAAGTAGATGTACATATGTGTGCCTAATAAATGGAAAAGGGGAAGTAATTCATTCATTCATTCATTCATTCATTTAAAGAGAGGTTCTTTTAAAAGCTTGTATTTATTTATTGTTAATTTTTTATACTGACTTTCATTAAAATAATCTCAATGTGGTTTGGATCTTGCAAGTTGGTACCTAACATTATTGCCTTGAATAATGTTAGGTACCAACAGGATTTGAGATAAAATCCAGAGAGGTCATTTTCACTTCCATGGATAGCAACATGCCATAGACATGCAATGCAATGCTTGTTCTGCTTTTAGCTCACTTCCCTCATGGAACATAGCCTTTTGAAATCATCTTGCTGTCCGTGTGTCCATCCCTAACAATGTCACAATGCCTGGACAGATATTGGCCAAATTTGATACAGTTGTAGTGCCACATAGGGGCACCTCAAGAGCATATTTTGTAGTGAAGTCATCCACCCAATTCAAGATGGTGGACAATGTGAACTTTTGAGGTGGAACTTGTGAACTGCCTAACTGGTTTGTACTGAACTTGCTATACATGTTAAGATTATAGAGAAAATTAAACTGTAAAAACCCATAAATAAATTCCAGCAGGGGCACACCAAGGTAATTTAGACACCCAGACCACCCCTCTTACCGCAATCAAGTTGGAAGCCTACTCTGTCAAGAGCAGACGGAGCATGAGGAGGTGAGCAAGCTTTACTAAACAGAATAACATCTAGCCTTTCACACCTTCCAACTAACTAAAAGGAGGAGGGGAGATTTTGAGGGGCTGGTTTCTCTTTAAGGGATCAGTCTGCATGTGTGTGCTATTTGCCGGGGCTAGCATTTGCCAGGGCTAGCAAATTCCAGTGTTTTTGTTTGTCCCTGCCTGGAGTCAGTGGAGTCAGATAGGGCTGTAGGAGGAACCACATTCATTTGACATTCCTTTGACCCACATCCTGTGTCTTAGTTGGAAGCCTACTCTCTACATAAGAGGTGAAGGCCCGGAAGCACAGCAAACATAGCATAGCAGACAGAGATAGCAAACAGGACATTGGAGTTTTGCAGGAGTTTAGCGGGAAGTGTGCAGGGGAGCCTGAAATAAGCCCCGGTGATTACAAGGAGCCCGGTGGAGAAGAGAAGGTAAGTACAAATCAATTCCTCATATTCTTGAGAAAGGCTGTTTGGACAGTTAAATAGCTGATCATTACAGTTGAGACCTATCCTTCTAATAAAATAATTCTAAATATTCTAAACAGCCAACAAAACCAGTACGAAGATAGAAAGTCAACAGGGGAGGGGGCACTTCCCAGTGTATTGCACAGAGTGCTGCATGTATGATTATTTGCCCCATGGGCAGAAGTATGGTTGTGTGCTCGGTGCAAGGAGCTCCTGGCTCACAGGGAACAAATTCGCTCCCTTGAGACCAAGGTGGAGGATCTGGAGAAGCTCAGAGAGACAGTGAAGCATGCGGATGAGACCTTCAGGGACATGGTAGAGGCATCCCACTCCAGGGCTGGTAGCTCCTCTGCTGTCAGGGAGAATGAAGGTCTTGGCAAGGAGGACATCACTCTGAAGAATAGGGAAATGCTCCTTTAGAAGGGATCCCTTCAATGGATGATGAGCCCATATCCTCTCGCACAGGGGATACTCCTCCGGGGGGTGGGGGCCTCCTTGTAGTGGGTGATTCGATCATTAGAAGTATAGAAAGCTGGGTTTGTGACTCGCTCGTTGACCGCACAGTGACTTGCCTGCCTGGTGCAAAGGTTACAGACGTCAAGCAACATCTAAATAGGCTCTTAGGCAGTGCTGGGGAGGAGACGGCTGTCGTGGTGCACGTAAGCACCAACAATGTGGGGGAATGAAGTAGGGAGGTCATGAAAGACAAATTTAGGGTGATAGGTAGCGTATTGAAGTCCAGGACCCCCAAGGTAGCATTCTCAGAAATGCTACCTGTTCCACGCGCAGATACAGTGAGACAGGCAGAGCTGAGGGGTTTCAATGCATCGATGAGACCTTGGTGATGGGAGGAGGGGTTTAGATTTGTTAGGCACTGGGATACATTTTGTGGCAAGCAAGGCTTGTACATAAGGGACGTGCTGCACTTGAACCAAAATGGAACCAGACTGCTGGCACTTAAAATAAAAAATCTGCTGGGCAGTTGCAGAGCAGCTTTTAAAATAATGCCTGGGGAATAGCCAACAAGAGCTGGGCAGTATCCAGTTTGGCAAATGCCATCCATTAAAGTGAGAGGTTGCAAAGGATTCAGATAAGACAGAAAGGGACAGAGCAGAACCACATAAAGAGCAGACAGAAGACTTTGCCAGCTGGTAAAAGAGTCAAAAGAAAGATAGCATAGACCAGGGATTCATAGACCAGGGATAAGAGATTCAGCATACAGGTGCTTATATGCCAATGCCAGAAGCCTCCGAGCCAAGATGGGTGAGCTGGAGTGCATGGTTGCTAACACAGAAATAGATATAGTGGGCATAACAGAAACATGGTGGAACAGTGAGAACCAGTGGGACGCTGTTATCCCTGGATATAAACTCTATAGAAAGGAAAGGGAGGGGTGCCTTTGAGGTGGAATAGCACTCTGTGTTAAAGAAGGGATAGAATCTAACAAGCTAGAAAACATAGGTGGACTGCAGTACTCCACAGAAACCCTGTAGATAACAATACAAGGCCTGAAAGGAAATGTGCTACTGGGGATGTGCTATCGCTTACCTGATCAAAACACTGACAGTGATTGGAGTTGCAGCAGGAAATCAGAGGCAGGGCAGTAATAATGGGTGACGTCAATTACCCACACATAGACTGGGTAAATTCAGTCAGATCATGACAAAGAGGTCAAATTTCTAGATATGCTGAATGTCTGTGCCCTAGAACAGTTGGTCTTGTAACAAACCAGAGAGAAGGAAACCTTGGACTTAATCCTGAGTGGCACTCAGGACCTGGTGCGTGATGTCATTGTCATCGACCCTTTAGGGAACAGTGACCATAATGCCATCAAATTCAGCATACATGCAGGGAGAGAATCACCAAGGAAGTCTAACACAGACATTTTGAATTTCAGAAGAGGAAACTTCTCCAAAATGAGGAGTATGGTGAAAAGAAAGCTGAAAGGGAAAATCAGGAGAGTCCCTTCGCTCCATAGTACATGGAGTCTACTCAAAACCACAATATTAGAAGCCCAGGTAGATTGTTTACCCAAAAGGAGGAGGGGTACCACTAAGTCCAGGAGGATGCCAGCATGGATCACGGGTACCGTCAAAGAAGCCATAAAAGGGAAGAAGACTTCCTTCCAAAATTGGAAGGCCTGTCCAAATGAAGAGAACAGAAAGGAACACAAACTGTGGCAAAAGAAATGCAAGGTGACAATAAGGGAGGCAAAAAGAGAGTTTGAGGAACATTTAGCCAAAAGTATCAAGGGGAACAACAAAAACTTCTTTAAGTACATCAGAAGCAGGAAACCTGCCAGGGAGGCAGTTGGACCATTAGACAATGAGGGAGTGAAAGGGATTATTAAGGAGGATATGGAGGTTGCAGAGAAGCTGAATGAGTTCTTTGCACCCATCTTCAAGGAAGACGATACTGAGCATATACCTGTTCCTGAACCAGGCTTTTGGGGGATGGAGGCTAAAGAATTGAGTCAGATAGAAGTGACAAGAGATGATGTTCTAAACTGTCTGGGGATACTAAAAGCTAACAAATAGTCAGGGCAGGATGGCATCCATCCAAGAGTCCTCAATGAACTCAAATGTGAAATTGCCGGCCTCCTTGCTAAAATATATGACTTATCCCTGCAATCCTGCTCTGTACCAGAGGACTGGAAAGTAGCAAATGTAACACCCATTTTCAAAAAGGGATCCAGGGGTGATCCGGGAAATTACATACTGTTTAGCTTAATGTCTGTTCCAGGCAA
Organism: Hemicordylus capensis; assembly: GCF_027244095.1. Classification (NCBI taxonomy): domain Eukaryota; kingdom Metazoa; phylum Chordata; class Lepidosauria; order Squamata; family Cordylidae; genus Hemicordylus; species Hemicordylus capensis. The sequence continues at coordinate 448,992,901 of NC_069657.1, forward strand.
ATTGATGGAAAGCATCCTCAAGGATAATATTGTAAAGCACATAGGAAAACAGGCCCTGCTGGAAATGAACCAGCATGGCTTCCACAAAGGTAAATTTTGCCTCACCAACCTTTTGGAGTTCTTTGAGAGTGTCAACAAGTGTGTGGATCAAGGTGATCCAGTTGACATCGTATACCGGATCTTCCAAAAAGCTTTCAACAGAATTCCTCATCAAAGACTCCTGAGGAAAATTAGCAGTAATGGAATAAGGGGACAAGTGCATGTGTGGATTGCTCACTGATTGCTAACTGACAGGAAGCAGAGGGTAGGTATAAATGGTGAGTTTTCACAATGGAGGGAAGTAAGAAATGGGGTCTCCCATGGATCAGTAATGGGACTGGTGCATTTTAATTTATTCATCAATGATCTAGAAGTAGGAGTAAGTGAGGTAGCCAGATTTGCAGATGATACCAAACTCTTTTGGGTGATGAAATCTAAAACGGATTGTGAGGAGCTCCAAAAGGTTATCTCCAAACTGGGTGAGTGGGCGACAAAGTGGCAAATGCAGTTCCATGTTGGCAAGTGTAAAGTGATGCACATTGGGATGAAGAACCCCAGCTTCAAGTATATGCTGATGGGATCTGAGCTGTCAGGAGAGGGATCTTGGAGTTGTGGGGGACAGCTCATTGAAAGTGTAGACTCAGTGTGCGGCAGCTGTAAAAAAGGTCAATTCCATGCTAGGGATAATTAGGAATGGGATTGAAAATAAAACTGCTGCCCTTATACAAAACTATGGTGTGGCCACACCTGGAGTACTGCATACAATTTTGGTCACCACATCTAATAAAGGACATTGTAGAACTGAAAAAGGTGCAGAAGAGGGCAACCAAAATGCCTAGAGCACCTTTCTTATGAGGCAAGGCTACAGCACCTGGGGTTATTTAGTTTAGAAAAAATATGACTGCAAGGAGACATGATAGAGGTCTATAAAATCATGCATGGTGTGGAGAAAGTGGATAGAGAGAAATCCTTTTCCCTCTCACATAACACTAGAACTAGAGGTCATCCCATGAAATGGATTGCCATTAAATCTAGGACCAACAAACAGAATTACTTTTTCACACAAAGCATAATCAACTTGTGGAATTCTGTTAAAGCCTGGATGGCTTTAAGATGGATTTGGGATAACTTCATGGAGGAGACGTCTATCATCAGCTACTATTTGGAGGGCTAAAGGCCACTTCCAACCTCAAAGACAGGATTCCAACTGAGTACATCAGTTGCAGGGGAGTAATCGCAGGAGAGAGGGCCTGCCCTCAACTCCTGCTTGTGGCTTCCAGTGGCATCTGGTAGGCCACTGTGTGAGACACAATACTGGACTATAAGGGCCTCGGGCCTGATCCAGCAGGGCTGTTCTTATGTTCTTTTGTTCCTATGAGGGGTGGCCGTGGGGGGGGGAGCAGAGAAGTCCTTCTCCCTTCTCCCCCCCCTCCCCAGGTGGTGGTGGGTGGGAACAGAAACAATGCTGGCTCGTTTGGACCAGAGTCTTTAAGCAACTGTTGAGAGATCATCACAAGCCTAGGGTTTTTTAAAGCGGAGCTTTGGCTGGGCGGGTGCAGGGTGGCTGCCGGATGCCCCTGGCCCTGGCTATTTGGAGGCTCTGCTGGATCTTGGAGGACCAGACTGGGTCCCCAAATTCTGGGGGTTAATGCACCTCTTCTGGGGGTTAGAGCCCTTGGTGGCGCAGTGGTAAAACTGCCGCTCTGTAACCAGAAGGTTGCAAGTTCGATCCTGATCAAGGGCTCAAGGGGCTCAGCCTTCCATCCTTCCTAGGTCGGTAAAATGAGTACCCAGAATGTGGGGGGGGGCAATATGCTAAATCATTGTAAACCGCTTAGAGAGCTTCCAGCTATAGAGCGGTATATAAATGTAAGTGCTATTGCTATTGCTCTTAATTCCAGAACTCATTTAAAGATGGCTGTTGTGTGTCTCTTCCACCTAATGACTTTGCAATACCTGGACAAAATATGTCAAATTTAGTACAGTTGTAGTGCCCATAGAGAAATTTCAATGATGTTTTCTGTAATGATGTCATTATCTTATTGCCATCTTGCACCTATGCATGGTGGAACCTTACAGATGAGGCACTCGCAACTACTGTTATACTGTACCCTGTATATTGCATATGGTGCTTAACAACAAAAAGCATGGATTTGAGGATGGTAATTATCAATTAAAATTATAGTGAAGGGAAAGTACGTGGATTCATTCTTACCATCACTTCTGATTTGAATTTAGTTTACCTGAATCAGGCTTGGTTCAGTTCGATCATAGACCAAACCACCTCCAGTTCAGTCTGCAATCAAACCTCTGAACTGGCCCTGGTTTGACATGAACTGGTTTGGCACTAAGTATTCATGCACACCCCTATTTGAATTACCAGATCACAACCTTAATGAAGGACTTGATCTAGACTAAGTTACTCCCTCCTTCACAACACTAGAACCAGGAGTAATTCCATGAAACTGATTGTTATTAAATTTAGGATCACCAAAAGGAAATATTTTTCACACCGTGCATAATTGATCTATGGAATTCTCTGCCATGGGATGTGATGATGGCCACCACTTTTGATGTAATGATAGTTGACCTTAGGATCTTAGACAAAAATCAGGTTTTCATTTTAAAGTTTTCATTTTAATTTGTTTTCTGTTGTTATAAACTGCCCAGAGATGCAAGTTTGAGGTGGTCTAAACATTTGAGAGAGAGAGAGAAGTTGTAATTTAAATATTTTGAGAAAGATTCACTAATTATGAAAAATCCCCCTCCCCTCTGCCTCGTGCTGCGGGGAGGGTTCTTTTCCCAGCCCAGCTCAGCACGAGGACCAAGAAGGGTCCCGATTGGCTGGCTGGGTTTGGTGGGCATGGTTTCGGCTGAAAAGGGCCGTTCCACTCTCAGAGCCGACCAGTCCGTTTTGGATCGTCCCCTCCTTCCCTTCCTTGGTGCAGAGCGGGTCTAGAGACTGGTCACCTCTGGGGCCGAGTAGGAATTTTTTGCCCTTAACCAATTGGCCATGGTTGGGTTTTTTTTCGCCTACTCCGTTCTGTAGTAAGTGGGCAGTTAGGTCTCAGGTTGGCCACGTTGGCAGTAACAGTGTGGGCTGAGGGGTAAGCAAGGTATAGTATCGGTGAGCACCCTTGGATATTTAAAGGTGGATTGGTTAATCACTCCTTTGTTGCCTGTGTGGTGCGGGGAGTAATTGATGGCCATGAAACCTGCTCCAGGACTTCACCATCCTTTGGGCTGCACGGTCCGGGGGGTGTGTGAATACCTGGAGCTGTCCAGGTCCCCTCTTCTAAGGGGGTGGTTGGCTTTGATGGAATAGGGCAGGGTGTGCCTACCTCTTTCCTGAGCCAGGGTGTGTCGCCCAAGGTGGCAATGGGTAGGATGACGGTAATCCTAGCCCATGCCTAGGGGCCCGCACTGTTTTGTGGGGGTGATTCATCACCCACTGTTCAGTTCGCCTTTGCCAGCTGTTAATTAATCAATAAAGCATGGCCCATTACCCATAAAGAATGTCTACGTGTCTTCTTGGGCTGGGGTCTGGGGAAAATAAGGCCATTTGTTCTTGCATGACAATTTCATTTATCTATGTTAATTAAACCACTTTTTAAAAAGACAGAACTGCAAAGTCCATTACTGTAAAGGGAGAGTCTGTTGCTGATTCTGGTTTTTTTTTCTCATTTAGTTAATGCCAAGATCCAAATCTAAGTTCAGCTTTGAAGATCTTGTTCCTTTCAACTATGAAGATGTTGTGTCTTCTCCTTCTCATTCTGCTGATGGATTCTGCAAGTAAGAAATGGATGATGCCTAGCATGGAATTTACAGTTTAAGAGTGACATGAGGAATTTCACATCTACCTATCATGTTCTGAAGTGAAAACTGCAGATTGGCTTATAAGGATGAGTGTCCTGCATGGGTTTGTGAATATCTGTTCTCATTGGATTCATGCAGAGGGAGTGTTGGATAAAGAATAGTAAATTTCCTTTGCTCCATCCATGTGAGGTGGCACCTTCAGAGTGAGTGCCACCTCACCCCGTCTGTCCACCACTGCCTTCTCCCTCTGTCCACTGGGGCACACCTGCTCCTTCGTTTCCCTTCCATCTGCACTCCTCCCTCCATGTTCTACACAGCACCACCACTACAATGAGTAGCTCTTCTGGAATCTCCTCTGCTATCTTCCTTTTTTCTGTGAACAGGAAAAGGCTAGGATGGATATGCTCTAGCGAGAGCATCTCTAATCCCCTCTCCCAGAAAGAAGGGAAGTGTGGAAGAGATGCTGGGGGACTCTGCTCTGCTGCTTTGGCTGTGCCTGAGTGGACTATGGGGGTAGGAGGAAGAAGGAAAAGGAAGGGAAGGGAAGGAAAGGAAGGAAAGGATGGCACCATGTTGCAGTCATCAGAGCTCAAATGTTGCAGGGCTAGGAGGAGGCGGCTAAGACAGACTGTGAGGGAGCCAAGGGAAGTCAGCTGAGAATACTGGACTATATCTATCCTTGTGCTGTTTGCCATGGTATCTTAATAAGGAATACCTTAGAAGACCATTCTAGAGAAGGCATTTGAGCTTACAGCTCAATCACACCTGTTCCAGCTTTCCCTTCTGGCTAGAACCAGAGGGTAGAGGTTAAGAACATAAGCCCTGCTAGATCAGGCTCAAGGCACATCCGGTCCAGCATCCTGTTTCCCACAGTGGCCCACTAGATGCCTCTGAGAAGCCTACAGGCAAGAGGTGAGGGCAAGCCCTCTCTCCTGCTGTTGCTTCATCATTAAAAGGAGCCATGAAACTCCATCTAGACTGGATAAGCAGAGCCTTGTCCCCTAGGACATCTAAAGCACGCAGCCCCAGAGGTAATGCCTGGGTGGGTGAGGTATTTATCCTAGGCCATCCCCCATGGACTAGTGGTATGGACCACCAAAGGTCATACCTCTTTCATCCTCCCATTACTTCTAAAGGTAACCGCTCTCATTTCCGCCTCTGGTAAGGTGAGAGGATGGGACCACTCTGCTTTGGTGAGAGCAGGGATGGTGATTATAAGAGACAGGGTGGAGGAGAGCCCTGCCATTCTTTCTCTATGGGATAGTGAACCTATATCATTCTGGGGGAGAGCAGGAATGTGGTCTCTGGTGCCGTCAGGAGTTTTGAAGTGGTGATCAGGGAAGGACAGGATTGTTTTTATGCTGACAATGGGGTTTGAAATGATAAAGTGGGGTGCTTTGTGACATTGTTTGCTGTTTGGTTGCTGCAAAGTAATACCTCTGTTTAGCTTTCTGAGCTTCATCAACTGGTAGTTGGGATATGGATAATCAAGCCTTGTGGGAAAGGATGCCACCATCAATGTGACAGGGAGCAGAAAGGGGAAGGGACATTTGACAGCTACCCCTTCTGGTCTTTTCCCCAGCCTTAAGATTACTGGTAATTTTACCAGAGACCCATTGAGTTTGATGGTATTTCTCCTGAATGCTAGGTTGGTGAATAATGAAACATCGGCCAACCAGAATTTACTTCTGGATGAACATGGTGACTTGACATGCATTGTGGAGACCTGGTTGAATGAGTGGGGAGATGCTAACCTCTCCCAACTCTGTTAGCCAATTTTCCAGGAGCATCACCAATATCTGCTTGTGCAGTGTGGCCATGTTCACTTCGGATTCCATTCCTCTCCCCAACGTAGGTCCTCATTTCGAGTGCCTGTATCTGGTGCTGGGCTCAACAGGATTGGGTGCTGTTGGTGTACCACCCATACTGCTGTCAAGCAGTCATCTTGTAACCAAACAGGAAGGTCTCAGAGATGGCACTGAGGTCCTGGGTCCTGTTTCAAATGATATCTGGTCAACTGCATTCAGTAGGAAACATGCTTGATGTGATATTCAGTGCAGAATGGGAGGAAGGTTGCCCATGAGCGGCGGAGGCAATATTGACTCTCTTGTCACGGAGAGATCACTACCTGATGAGATTTGGGCTTTTTGTTGCATCTAGCCTCTGTAGGGATGGAGGAATCTATTATGAAGGTCCACTGCTGGAAACTAATGGATCCAGATGTGATTCCTGATGTCTCACAGGGAGTTTCATGAGATGTCTCATGGATATCTGGTGGTTCTGCTGATGCTTTAGTCTCTCTCTGGAATGACTAGGACATTTGATATGAGCATTCCTTGGCAATTTCTCCCAGATCATAGAAACTGCATGATTCCTGGGTATATAGAAGAGTTGAGGATGATGACATAGATGGGCTGACAGCTAGAATGCAGGTGATAAGAAAGCCTCTTAGTGAATGCAGACAAACAAAGGGGAGTAACAGCAGGAGAAAGGGCATGCCCTCAACTCCTGCCTGTGGCTTCCAGAGGCATCTGGTGGGCCACTGTGTGAAACAGGATGCTGGACTAGATGGGCCTTGGGCCTGATCTAGCAGGATTGTTCTTATGTTCTTAAAGGTTAGAGTCCATCTAAAGACCTTTTTTGTGGTGTTTATGATGACAAGGAAAATATCCTTTTCTGCCATGATTGCACCTGGACAATATTGTCACATGTCCTCACAGATATGCAAGATATATCTTTCTAGGGATCCTTTATAACTTTGGTCCCAGCACATTATAATAAAAGGAAAATAAGACACACATATGTCATGTAGACACATATGTGGACTAATAAAGACATCCAAAACCAAATCATAATGTAATTAATTAGCATAAAGAAAAAATCAGAAATTCCTAAATATTAGGCCTGTGCCCCCCCCCAACAATAAAAACAAAATAAACCCCTAAAAACTAATCAGATACGATGTTACAAGTAGCATGAATAGTGAATGGCTGATTTAAGCCCTGCCTTTCTCTGAGAGCAAGCCTATGTGAGGGAAAGAAAAATGCTGATTCATTCCCTCCATGTTTGCTCAACAAAGGCAGTTCCTCTGGTAAAACTTAAAGCTTCCACATTAGCTGATTTGATGCCACCACATCCTAATTACAGAGTTTAACTCCTCCCTGGATTTGGGTGAGTGTCCAGGGACACTCTCTTCCCCTTTTACCAAATGGAAAAATACAAAAACCTCACACATGTAGCCTAGATGTGGTGAGAAAACTTGTTAGGTTGCTGAACAATTAACATTGAGTCATGTCTGCACCAGAGTACAAACCCCTTTTCCTGAGTTAAATAATCCATGCAGAGGCAGGTGAAATTACAAAGAATAAAAAGAAAACTTTATTCAAAAGACTACAGACTTCTTCAGTCTGTGGTTTTAGCTGCTTCAGTTACAGGAAAAAGAAACACTCAGTACTTTACAAGATTACTTCCAAAAAGCACTCTGGCTGGTTTGTTTGGAGTGGCACACTTTAAAAATTGTGGTTACTCAAAAGCCCCCTTATTGGAAAGAAAGGGCTCAGGCTAGTGTTGCTCTTAGCTTGTTACATTACAGATAAAAACACAATAAACCAGTTTTAGGGGTGTGCAATGCACAAAACCAAAGAAATCTGATGTAGGCTACCTAACACACGGTTCCCTGGCTAAACCTTTCCCCAAAGCCAAAGCCCTGGCTTCATGGTGGAGAATTCAAGCTTCCTGCAATCCTGTCTCTCAAGGATCTGCAGATGTCCTTCTCCTGAGACAATTCTTCAGGCTAGCTTTTGGCCATGAGGCAGCAAAAGCTCCATTGCTGCTCTTCACTAAACCTTCTGTCCATCCCCTCTCATCTCCTGCCTGGCTGCTTCTACGAACACAGACTCCCTTCACTTCATGCCTCCAGGTCCTCAATGTCCTGGTCACCGTGTGCTGAGTGGCTGATCCCCAGAGGTCACTGCCTGACAGACAGGACAGGGTTCACTTCCAGTTCACTCTTTAGGGTAAGGGAAGGGCCGATTGCTCCATATGACATGATATGATTTGACATAAGAAGTGTCAGAACTAAAATTAGCACCCATTTTTAATGCTGGATCATGTTGGAATCTCCTCCCTACCCGGCCCCATGGAATCAATGGGAATTTTTTAAAAAACTTAACTCTAGAATGGCAGGGCAGAAAGTTTTCAAATTTCACACAGTGGTAGTACAAGATGAGAGAACAGTGTGTGCTCAGTTTAAAGGTAATCTATCCCATCATGCACTGGATATCAGGGATACCCTGGAAGCACTGAGTGAATACATTTATATTGGCCCAGTGAATCAGGCAGGGAGATGAGGGGCTTATCTTTACTGAAGACCTGGCTTCTCTGAAGACATTGCCTGCATTCTGGGTGGCTTCAGTTATTTCAAATTACTGCCTTTCTCTCTCTGGTCTCACCTTATATTAGGAACATAGGAAACTGCCATATACTGAGTCAGACCATTGGTCTATCTAGCTCAGTATTGTCTTCACAGACTGGCAGCGGCTTCTCCAAGGTTGCAGGCAGGAATCTCTCTCAGCCCTATCTTGGAGAAGCCAGGGGTGGAACTTGAAACCTTCTGCTCTTCCCAGAGCGGCTGCATCCCCTGAGGGGAATATCTTGCAGTGCTCACACACATCACGTCTCCCATTCAGATGCAACCAGGGCAGACCCTGCTTAGCTATGGGGACAAGTCATGCTTGCTACCACAAGACCAGCTCTCCTCTCCTATATTGCATCAGGAAGGGAAGCAATGTCACGACTCTGTGTCCTTTTCATGGTGCATTCCTGGGAAAACATGGCTGCCCCTTGTAGTTTCAAGGTTTGGCCATTCCTCCCCCGCCCCCAGTACATCGTGTCATCACTTCCTTTCCTGGTGCATTATGCAGCAAGACCAGGGAAGGACAGGCAACAATGTGAAACATCACCACTGATGTTGCCCAGAAGGCAAGCAATGTGTTCATTGAAGCCAGATCTTCAGTAAAGATCAGCATCGCTGATCCACCAGTAGGTTTAATGCAATGCTGATATGGGGCATCATGGCATCACATCTATTTTTGATATTGGGGACATTTTTCAGCAGAATATTTTCCTGTGAAAAATTGGCCAATATGGTTTGTATCACATCAGAACCGATCATTGTTCCAGTTTGATGCACAGCCCTCGCTCTTGAGCATCATTTCCAGAGACATAAATTGTGTGTGTGTGGGTGGGGGAGAGATCACTTGGAATAACTGAACTCTGAGAATGATCCATTACACTGAGCAGGGCTTTCAGAACCATTTCAGATATGACAATAAGGAAGGAGAACAGGGAATGTAGATGGCTTGTGGACATTTTCTATTCATTTGACCTCTGTGCCCCAAAGCAAACATTCTCATTTCTCCATCTCCATGGTGAGATCTGCAAACTGTCCTCATAATGGATGCCTGTACACACAGTGGCACCATTACCAGCGGATAAATCCACTGTTTAACACTAGGGATGTGCAAACAGTCTGGCGGTCCAACAGTTCAGTCTGGAGGTTCGGGGGTTCAAGATCGAACCACACACACACACCCAGTCTGTCCAGACCGGAACTGAACTGCCGGGACCAGTCCATGAATTTTTAATTTTTTTTTAAATGTCTAAAAATACCTTTAGCCCCTTCGGGGGGCTTGCTGTAGGCCGCGGGTGGGGTGGGAGGAGGGTTCCCCCTCCCCCACCGACCTTCCTCATCACCGCCGCGGCCGGGTAAGTGTATCCCTTTTGGCCCTTTCGGGCCTCTGTAATGATGAGCGGTGGCCATTTTGGCTGCCACACATGAGCAAATGCCGTCTCCGAGGCCGAGAGTCTTGCAGATGGCATTTGCGCATGCACTGTGGCGGCCCAAATGGCCGCCACTTGTCATTATGGAGGCCCAAAAGGGCCAAAAGGGATACACTTTCCCGGCCATGGCGGTGATGAGGAAGGCCAGCGGGGGGAGGGGGAACCCTCGCGGACTCCCATCCCCCACCCACAGCCTACAGCAAATCCCCCAAAGGGGCTAAAGGTATTTTTAGACAATTATTTATTTATTTATTTATTTATTTATTTATTTATTTATTAAATTTTTTTAAAAAGAATTCGTGGACTGTTCCGAGACAGAACCGGACCGGGGGGTGGGGTCAATGGGTGCCGGACTGAACTGGCCTGGTTCTGTTCGAGGCCAATCCGGCCTCGAACTGAACTGGGCCAGATGGTTCTGTGCACACCCCTACTTAACACTCCAGTTAAACAGTATTTTACTGTTGAATAAATATGAAAGCCCATTAAGCCACATGGTTTGCAGAGTGTCTCGCTTGTCCTTGTAGAAGTGTGGGTTGTTTTCTTCGTCTTTGTTTTCTTTATCTCTATTTATCACCTCCTTAACGAAGAGGCTTACACTAGCCTTAAGTGCCAATAGGAACATAGGAAGCTGCCATATACTGAGTCAGACCATTGGTCTATCTAGCTCAGTATTGTCTTCACAGACTGGCAGCGGCTTTTTCCAAGGTTGCAGGCAGGAATCTCTCTCAGCCTGATCTTGGAGATGCTGCCAGGGAGGGAACTTGGAACCTTCTGCTCTTCCCAGAGTGGCTCCATCCCTTGAGGGGAATATCTTGCAGTGCTCACACATCAAGTCTCCCATTCATATGCAACCAGGGCAGACCCTGCTTAGCTATGGGGACAAGCTATAGGGACAATAATAGGGACAATAATAGCCTTGAGCCATGAATGAGGCAAGATGTAAAGCTTATTGTACTTTTAAGGCTCTTGTATATGAGTGCTTCTACCTTTGCTTCATAAACACACACTCACAGGAAATGCATATATGTCATACAGACACAGACACACAATTAATTGTGCAGAACTGAAGTTTTGTGCATTACTATTGAAGGGGTTGAGTTAATCAGGCGAAGTTATATAGAGGAAGTTTTCTCCAGCTTGGAGACACAGTGACAGGGAAAGCATGAACAAATACAAAGGACATGAGGGCCTTTGAGCATGTGCAAAGATGTCTTAATAGAAGCAGTAGCATGCACACCCTCAGATCTGCCCCCGGACCCATAAGAAGTGGGAGCCCGTAATGCCATTAGATCCAGAACCGGAAAGCACCTAGCTGCACCCCTGCCTGTATATCTCATAGCCAAGGAGAAACATGCTTTCCTCTAAAAGCAGCAGAGAGATCAGGGAGCTCAAACTTCTTGTTTTCTGCAGCATATTGTCACATTTTTAAAAACCACAAATGCGTGTGTGATGGCAGTTTAAATGTCCATGTGATTTCCCCCTTTTGAACAGCAATTTGCTTTATTTTCATTTCTTTCTACAGGAGTAATTGCATTTCATTTTTTAATGGACTACTGTGAAAAATATAAGACGTTTTGCATTAGAAACCATACTACTTGTTGGAGACAAGGAGGAAAATGCAAATTGTGGTCGTGTTTCCCTCCCCTTGCTTCATATATTGGACATTGTAATCAAATCAAGTTTTGCTGCATGTCCTAAAGTCAATCCATGTAGAAGTTCCAAAAAGGCACACAGTATTCAATTGAATAAAAGGTTGTGTCTGCGCCTGTGAATGCTCAGAAGTCTTCTGCAAAAACATGCTGTGTAAGTATCTTGTGGAACTGCACCACCAATCAGGAGACATTGACAGTGGACTATATGGATAAAAGATGCAAAGTGCCTAGCCACAAACTGAAAAATGGAACAAAATTGAACATGGCTGTGTAGTCATGTAAGTCCGAGATGGATGTCAGTCCCGATACACCCAATGCCAGGCAATTGTGTAATGAATTTTGCCAGGACAATAGGGACCCCTGACAATCAGAACCCCAAATAAAGTCCCTCCTGTCCTGGCAGAATTAAATCAGGTTTCTCTTGGAGCTCCACTGGTCTCTGTCCCACTGGTCTCTGTCCCCTCCTTTCCACTGCAGTATCCTTGCCTTTCCCCACTCTCTCCCAATCGCCCTCCCTTACCTGGGACTCTGTGGGGGCTGTGGACAGTAGGCACAATATTCTCTTCTCTTCCTATGGACCACTGGAGCCAGCACCTCAGCTGCAGCTGTGTGTGGCTTATCTTTCTAAATGCTCATCTTGTTTCCTGTAATCTTGAAACCTTGAAAGTCGTGTCTGGGTGGGGTTACACGACTACAACCTTGGTATCAACGGGCCATGGGGTGGCAGCTGAAGTTACTGGTCCCTGTGAACACACCTTTGGGGACCAAGGTGATACCATGCCAGATTGCCCAGGTTAGTGAAAAGCTTTCATGCAATGGGTGGTGGCAGATGGGTGGGGTTGTGTGGTGCCCATTGATGGTGAGGGGATGAGGGTGGGGGGATGGAAGTGGTGCTAGGCGTTCTGTGGCAGGGTGAGTGGTGCTTTGTGTTGTGCCTGTTGGCGGTGATGGGGTGGGTGTGCTTTTCTTTGGGGGGGTCATAAAAGGGTGAGATGCAGGACCAGAGTGGGACAGAGGGGTGCATGTGCAGGATTCATTGTCTGCCACCAACCAAAGCATGTTACCACCTTGGGTGGATGCAGGTGCAGATGCTGGATGGAGGGTGGTGGCAGCCCCATAGGTGGTGGGGAGACTGCCTGACACATCACACACCACACTTTTGCAGGTTATGCCACAGGATAGCTCACACCTTAACTCTACCTCTCTGCAGTAGAGAGTCCCAGAGAGGGAGGATCCTGCCCAGCCACTGCCATAGCCGAAACAGGAAGCTATGCCAGCCATGCCCACTGCACCAGCTGCACCTCCACCAATGGAGCAGCCAGTGCCTGTGCCTCCGGCCCCATCCAGGCCAATGACCAATGCCAAGCCCATGGCCCAGCTACTCAACAGGAAGCATATCGACCACCTCCAGCTTGCAAAGGACCTAGAACCGCAACACGCAGAGAGCTCCCGGGCCACCTGTGATATGCTGCATGAGCTAGATGTGAGAGTGGGAGAAAGGCGTGAGGAGGACAGGTGGGTCTTTGAGGAGGCCACAGATCGGGTCATGGACTAGGCTGTGCTAATGTACAAGCGTGCCCAAGCAAACATCTTGAGGGAGGTTGTGGCTGCACTGGAGCATTCTGATGAGGCAGCTAAGAGGTGATTTGAGCACTACACAGGCTACCTCAATTGCATGGCCAGCTACATGGAATAGCTTGCCAACCAGCCACCACCCTTTGCCCCCATCAGCCGTTCTCCCAGCCCCAGCTGCTGATGCCAGGGCCTTACCAGCCCACATCAGTGGGCCACTCTCAAACCACTCCAGCCTCCCAAGTAGGGCAGGGGGAGTTCTTTGCTCCCCACCAGGAGCACACACAGACCCCCAGACCCCCAGGCCTACCACAAGGGACCTGTTCAGGTGGGGCTCTTGCCATCCATGCCTGAAACTCCCCCAAGACCAGCCCCCAACAGGCCAAGTGCAGGGCCGTCTTTGAGCCCAGTAAGCATGACAGGGCAGCAGGCCTGATCACTGAGGCCATGACCCCTCCACAAACCCCTCTCCAACTGATACCCCAGGGTGCTGAGCAAGTGGGATAAGGGCCCTCCAGTGCAGCCTGACTGCTGACACCACGCGAGGCCATGGCCAAGAAAAGCTTTAAGTGAAAGACCCCAGAACTGGAACCTTGCAATCAAGGCTCTCTGGGGACACATGCCCCCATCATCATGCAGTGGCACGTTGCCCCTCAGAAGAAGAAGCCCACAGTGGAAGGGGACCAGCGCAGCTTGGGCAGCCCAGGGGATAAGGAGAATACAGGGGAGACAGAGGGAAATGACCATGCATAGGCAAATGTCCCCAAAGACAGGGATTGAATGGGTGGAAAGCAGAGTAAACCACCACCAAATCCTCCTCCAACAACTAGGCTTGCCAGAGCTCCTCAGCCTACATGCCACCATGCAGGAGGTTGTTGTTGTTGTTGTTGTTATTAATTCGATTTCTATACCGCCCTTCCAAAAATGGCTCAGGGCGGTTTACACAGAGAAATAATAAATAAATAAGATGGCTCCCTGTCCCCAAAGGGCTCACAATCTAAAAAGAAACAAAAGATAGACACCAGAAACAGTCACTGGAGGGATGCTGTGCTGGGGATGGATAGGGCCAGTTAATCTCCCCCTGCTAAATAAAGAGAATCACCACATTAAAAGGTGCCTCTTTGCCAAGTTTGCAGGGGTTTATTATTTATTTATTTGTTTTAATTAGTATACCGCCCTTCCAAAATGGCTCAGGTTGCCATGTAGCAGCCATTGCTTAAGCCCATTTGATTCCCTTGTTTGTAGAGCAGTAGTTCCAGAACCCGGCACACCCGCACAGGTTTCTACACCCCAAAACCACAAGCTTACAAACCAGCAGTGAGCTCACATTGCTATGCGCATACACATATTTGAAACCCACAAATGTTTGCTGTCCTCCTTAAAAATGTTTGCAAAGAGGTTGTTGTCTTTATGATGCTTTTAATAAATCTGGTTTCTTTGTTCATAAGACTGGTGTTGATTTTCTTCATGCAACCCCTCTGTTTCATTCCCACCTTCCAAAGGGAAAGGGTGCTGGGAGGAGGGTAGCACTCCATTAAGTGGGTAGATATGCCCTTAGCTCTTCAAGGGCACCCCTGAAGATAACCAAGAAGAAGGAGGGACCCACCAACAGCTTCCCAAAGTGTTCCAAGCATCCAGTTCATGGTGCATGGAACCAGACTGGGCTGGGACAACTCGAATCTGGTTCAGATTTGAGCGGAACCAGCTTTTCTGGTTTTGTTCACATCCCTACAAATTGACCCTGCTTGGCTGTCCTTGTGATGTTGGTGGCATTGGTGGCTATGAACCCTTGGCAAAGGTTTGGCTGCCTGGGCAGCCATTCCTGCACCTGGCGATTCATGGCCACCAACAGCTCATCTGCCGTGTACTCAGTGTCCAGCACTTCAATCAACCCACCCACCCAAACAATCAAAACAAAAAAGACACCCCCCCAAAAAAATGGAGACAGAGAGAGCCTTAGCACAGGCTAGGCACCAGACAGAACTCACAGCAAACCAGCATTCAAAAAATAAAATTAAAAATTCAGTCCAGTAGCAGCAGCGACAACAAAGAGGTGCAGCTTGGGGTCACAAAAGGGGCAAAAACAGCACAGTGCCCCAGTTATTAAAGCCACTGGGTGTTAGCTAGCTACAAGCAATACACTTATAGAGAGAGGGGAATCCAAACAGCACCATTTGCGCACTCGCAGGGACCATTTGTGCACTTGCGGTGGCCATTTGTTTTTGGCAGCCATTTTTTAATTTTTTTAAAAAATGGCTGCCTCACGTGTGCAAATGGTCCCTCTGAGGCCATAGGCCATGGCAGCCCTTGCAGAGGCCATTTGAGCATGCACAGCTGCCTACAAAATGGCCACAGCACCAGTATATAGAGTATAAACATTCTGAGTACCCAGAATGTTGGGGAGCAATATGCTAAATCATTGTAAACCACTTATTCTTACTTATTTTGAATTGAATTTAAACCAAGGAATGGAGAATAAAACTGTCTGGGATGCAAGTAAAGTGGTTATGAGAGGTTTTTTCATACAGCAAAATGTATATTTTAAAAAGAAAGAGGATTGAAAATAGAGACATTATTGATGCAGATCTCGAAAAAGGAAAGGGAATTATTATGGGCTAAAGATAAGAAGACGGTTATTCAAGCTATCAAAATGTTACAACAACAACTCTCTATGTTAATAGCAAATGAACTTGAACGGAATTTGAAGTATGCTAAGCAAAGGACATTCGAGTTCGCAAATAAACCAGGCAAGTTGTTAGCTTGGAAAATTAGATCTGAGAAGAAAAAAAATTACATATCCAAAATATTTACAAAAAATGGGCTCTCTTATGATGGAAAGGAAATAAGAGCGGAATTTTTAAAATACTATTCAGAATTATATAAAGGCAAAATAGTTGAAGATTAAAAAAAAATTAAGCAGTTTCTTAGGACCAAAAATATTCCAAAACTTTCCAAGGAACAAATAGAAATTATGAATGCTCCGATAACAATCATGGAAATAACAGAAGCTATAAATCAAACTAAGTCCAACAAGGCCCCAGGGCCTGATGGACTGTCAGCTTTGTACTATAAGTCATTTAAGGATCACATTTTACAACCTTTTCAATGGACTATGAATGATATTTTACAAAAAGGGATTATGCCGGATTCATGGAAGCATGCAAATATTGCAGTAATCCCCAAACCAGATCAAGACATAACGCTAGTCAAGAATTATAGACCAATCTCACTTTTAAATAATGATTATAAACTTTTTGCTGCCACTTTGGCAAGAAGAATGACGGTTATATTAAGGCACTTTATTCATGAAGATCAAGCTGGATTCTTGCCAAAGAGACAACTGAGAGATAACATGAGAACAGTCTTGAATGTATTGGAGTATTATGAAAAACACAATGATAAACAGATGGCGATGATCTTTCTGGACGCAGAGAAAACTTTTGATAATGTTTTGTGGCAATTTATGTGGAGATTATTAGGGTAATGGCAGCTGGCAACAATTTTATTAGGGCAATTATTTGGAGCAATATGCTAAGATTATTGTAAATGGGGAATTATCAGACAATTGTGTAATACATAAAGGGATCAGACAAGGATGTCCACTTTCCCCACTGCTTTTTATACTGGTTCTAGAAGTGCTTTGTAGAAGTATCAGAGAAGATGACAAATTACATGGTCCCAAAATTGGGAAACAAGACTACAAGTTGAGAGCCTTTGCAGATGATGTTGTGCTCTTCTTAGAAAATCCAATGGACAAGATTGAAAGGCTTTTGGATAAAATACAACAAATTGGCCAATTGGCTGGATTTTATATAAATAAGACTAAAACAAAAGTTTTGACTAAAAATATGGATCAGAAAACCAAGGACAGACTCTCCGAAATAAGTGAGTTGAAAGTGGAGAAGAAAATTAAATATTTGGGGGTCTGGTTATCAAATAACAATTCTCTTTTGTTCACAAACAATTACGTTAAAACATGGAATAGAGTGAAAATTGATCTACAAAGATGATCCAAAATGAATTTGTCTTTAATGGGAAGAATTTCAGTGGTGAAAATGAATGTTTTGCCTAAAATGTTATTTCTCTTTCAGACTATTCCCATAATTAACACTTTAACTTGTTTTAAGCAATGGCAGAAGGACACAACTAAGTTTGTTTGGCAGGGGAAAAGACCAAGAATTAATTTTAAGAATTTAACAGATGCAAAGGAAAGAGGTGGTCTTACCCTGCCAGACTTAAGGTCAGGGGCGTAACAATAGGGGGGGCAGGCAAGGCATGTGCCCTTGGCACCACCCCGATGGGTCCCGTGGGGGGGGGCACCAAAAAGTGGCATCCCCGCCCCCCCGGATCACCCGCCAAGTGTGGCGGCAGGCGTGCGGCGGCGATTCGGCAGTGGAGGGTGCCTGTGCAGTTGGGAAGCGACACCAGGCCAGACGGCAGGCCTCGGCGTCACTCTGCCTGCACTCCTCGGCGGGTGATCTGCCGCCGCTCGGGCCGCTACAGCCAATTGCCACCAGCCACCGCCGCACTCGGCGGGTGACCCACCACCGCCCGCCACCGCCAAATCCCCACCACCGCCGGCGATCTGCCACCTGGGGCACCGCTGGCACAGGTATGTGGGGGGCGGGGGCGGGGGGGGTGGGGGGGCACCATTTCAGGGCCAGAGCTTACCCTGGGCACCGTTTCCCCCCGATACGCCACTGCTTAAAGTTGTACTTTGATGCTGTTTGTTTGACATGGCTAAAAGAATGTATAACATTAAGAAACCCTAGAATTCTGGACTTGAAAGGATTTGATAGAAGTTTTGGATGGCATGCGTATCTGTGGTATGAAAAAAGTAAAATACACAAAGACTTTTTGAATCACTATGTGAGAAGGAGTTTAATGAGGGTGTGGTTAAAATATAAAAATTGGTTGGAACTTAAAACTCTGTTATGGATATCTCCGATTGAAGCTTTATCACGCAAAGAAGTAAATATGCAAATATGTTGGGGTACCTATAGGGATTTGTTACATTTTCAAGACAAGGATTGTAAGTTAAAAAGTTTAACTGAAATACAAAATTTGGTCAGAGATTGGTTTCAGTATCATCAGTTAAATGAGATATATAAGAAAGACTTTAATGTTGGATTTGAGGATCAGATTTCAAGTTTTGAGAAGGAATTATGTCAAAATGATGAAAAATTAGTTTCTAAAATGTATAAACTGTTACTTCTGGAGGAGACAAGAGAGGAAGTGGTTAAAACGACCATGATAAAGTGGGCTCAAGATGTGGGGTGTAATATAGAAATGGCAGCCTGGGAAAAGTTATGGAGAACTGATTTAAAATTTACTGCATGTTATGCTTTAAAAGAAAATTATTATAAAATGATGTATAGATGGTACTTGACACCCAAAAAATTGGCATAAATGCATCAACATGGTTCAAACAAATGTTGGAAGTGTGGATATTCTGAAGGTACTTTTTTTTCATATGTGGTGGACCTGTGGGAAGGCTAAGGCCTATTGGGATATGATATAAAGAAAAAGTTAAAGAAAATATTCAAAATGACATTTCCTAAGAAGCCAGAATCCTTCCTACTGGCAATAACACAAGGTTTAATTTCTACAAATAATTTAACATTCTTCATGTATGCTTCTACGGCGGCCAGAATAATATACGCACAAAAATGGAAGAGTAATGAACTGCCTTCAAAAGAAGATTGGCTGATAAAAATTTTGGAATATGCGGAGATGGCAAAACTTACAACACTGATAAGAGACCAAAACTTAGAATGTTTCAAAGACGATTGGAAACCATTTTTGGTGTATCTAAAAACTATTTTCCTACTATGGACCTTACAGCTGGATTTGAAATTTAGAGAGAAAAGAAAAGAAAAGAAAACATGCAGGTTGGGTAGACTAATTGTGTTTGTAAGGGTTTAAATTGATGTTTTGAATTATTATTATAGCAAGGATAAATTTTATAGCTGATGTTTCACGAAGAGAGATGCGCAGGAAGTCCACTTCTGTTTATTATGTTTGTTATGAATGAATATTATTACTGTTAAAATAAATAAAAATTCAATTTGGGGGAAAAAAAGTTCACTGGAGCTTACTTCTGAATAAATGTGCATAGGAATCAGGACCAGCGGAGATCCTAGGCAAGAATGTGCTTTCCCACCCCCTTCCTCCCAGCCCCACAGCATAGCATAGAACAGGTGGAGCCTTCTAAGGTGAGAAATCCATTTATTTCTCTGGGGCTTATGTCTGAGTAAAAACATATAATATTGGGACCAGAAACCATTCCCACCCAGCACCAACAAACTATTATTGTGATGTAGACGGCACTTGAACATGGAGGTTCTACATCAGAGCAAATCTTTGCCGTATTTCAGAAATGAGGCCTCCATATTCACAGACAGTTTGGCTCTCATGTAGAACCTCTATGTTCAAGGGCAGTCTACATCATAATAATAGTTTGTTGGCACTGAGTGGGTGGGAATGTTTTCTGGGATTTCTTTGCAGCACTTCTGTGGCATGTAGCAGAGCTGGGTGGAAGACGGGCATGTGCTGGTGGTGGACAGGGGCTTGTCAGTTGCAGTGACAGTTTTTCCAGGCCAATGATTGGCTTATTGCCCCATGCTCGGGGCAGGGGCAGACAATGGAACCCCATTGACTCCATCCAGCCTGCAAGCCAGGAGTTTGACAGCCCTGACCTAGAGGCTCTATGGGTTAAGGAGTTCTAGAGTTTATAGGGGCATCACCAACCTTAAAGGGTGCACAGCTGGGGCCGGGGGTGATGCTTCTTCCATAGTCTTTGATATTGTTCTGGATAGGAAGAGCAGCAGTCTTGGGCTCCGATGCTGCTTGGTTTTTTTGTTTTTGTTTTAAAGTTTATTTAAAATATAGTCAATGACCAGACAATATTAATAGCAGTCGATGTCAAAAAAATCATCTAACACTTTAAGGAAGCTTAAAATAATCATAATCCTTCTAACTCAGGCCATACCTTGCAGACAGCAAAACAATATTTTGCAACATTTAAAGAAATGGCATCATTATTACCAGACAGTAACATTTGCAAATAAAAAGCATCTGAGTGTCCTGGATATTTTGAGAGCAAAGGTAAAATTAATCAACCCTGGACATCTCTATAATATGAACAGTTCAATAAAACATGAGCAGAAGACTCAACAACCCGAGCTCCACACGGACAAACCCTGGTCCCATAAGGAACCTTCTTAAAATTACCCTCAAGAACAGCTATAGGTTGTTCTTTAAATCTAACTAATGTCAAGGCTCTTCTTAGCTGGGGAATGTGATGTTGCTTTGAGCCCTGATAGCTATGGGAGAGGATAAAGTCCTGTGGACCTCTATGTGCATTGCTGTGTCAGTTGCAGTCAAAGCATCATGTCCAAATGGTACATTAAATGGCTCTGTGTGCTGGTTTTATGCTATTTAATGTATTCATACCGCTTTCAACAGGGATGTGTGAATTGATTCATGGCTGAATCAATTCAACTCAAATCTGGTCTATTTGAGGGATTTGACCTCAAATTGAATTACCCTTGGAGGCACAGTCCAGATTCGAGGTCAGATTGGATCAAACAGATTTGAGGTGCCATTTTGTGTCCTCATAAAGACATCTTTTCAAGCCCTATGAAATTTCAATCCTTGAATCTACAATACACAATTATTCCTAAACCATAACCTGAGTGCCCTCCTCCCTTGCGGGTTGGGTAGCAGTTAGCACCCATGGGGCGCTACCAACCCACCCATTTATGTATCCCTAGGCATTATTCTTGGGTAATAATGGACCCCCTCATATCACCATTATTCATGATGGCAATAACAACAACAACAACAACAACAACAACCATCTAACATTAAACACTAAAAAAATCCTTTATAATCATCTGAATGCACTACTGTCCTGCAGGCTAGACAGTAGGCAGCCAAAGGTTCCTTGGGAAAATCCACCTCCTGCCTCCCAGGAAGAACATGACAGCAAGGAGAAGACCAGCCTGGCTTCAGAGAAAGAGCCCTTGGCCCAAGAACTTGCTTCCTCCAGCTCTGCCAGAAACAGCACTCTACAGCTGAAGGAAAGCACACCATTGAAATGAAGGACTTTGATTGATGCGGGGAAATGGTTTGTTAAATGGCCTGTTTGGGGGAGTAACTTTGGTCAAACACAGGGAGGCGATTCTCACAACCACAGGAAAGTGGGCGAAGGGAACAGCAAACTGTACAAAGTACCTCCACCCTTAAACGAGGTTAGCGGAGCAAGCACTCTGCTAACCCTATTTGACTGATCGTGTGTTCCTGAGGTGTGGCTCCACACCGTGGTGACACACAAGTAGACCCCCGACCAGGAGCCTACAAGCAGCCTCCCGGCACGGAGGTCTCCCCAGCATGCCCCGTCCACTTGCACAGGGTATGCTGGGACTTGCGGTGGCCGGGTGGCCCCCGATCCCTGCCACCCCTACTGGCTCCGTTATATTTTCCACATCCATTTTAAAATTAAAACCATCAACTTCAGCATCAGATCAATAGCACCTAAACACAGCTAAGTACTAGACATTAAAAGACTGCTTGAATAGGGAGGTTTTCAAAGTCCATCATAAGGTGGAAATCTGGCTTACTTCAGTGCAAAATTTTATTTCGTTTTAGAGCAGGCATTTTGTTTTAGTCCAGATATATACACACAGCCCTGGATAGATCCACCTCAGCATAACCATCACCCACCACAACCCACTTCTGAGGTTCAAGCTGTACTGAGTTGAAAAGCTGCCTCCTCCACTAAATGCACAAAATCTTCTCGGGTAGCCATTTGATTAAAGAACATCTGCCTACACAGTTCACCAAGAATATCAAATGGCATCTTTTGCCACAGGTCCTATAAATAGCCTGAGACCAAAGATAACCTGCTGGTTTGGAGTCGATTCCCCAGCACACCATGGAATTTTGCCATCGAACTAGAGCAATGAAGATCATCTACTTTTTCGTGGCGGTTTGCATGCTATTGACTGCTCCAGGTAAAGGGTATTGACCAATGCAGTAAATGAATGGATTGATTATGTTATAGATATACACAACATGAATGATATAGGAAAGCAGTTATTGTTGGTCGCTACATGTGAAGCATTAAAATGTACAGATTAGGTGGAGGTCGTTCTTCTCATTGACTTTCCTAGCTGATAGTATGGATCATCATTAGTGTTCATTTTCTCATATTCTCAGTGGCTTGTGAAGCTACACAGGGAGCCCTGCTTGGGATTTGGGAGTCATTGCTTCACATCCCCTGGGATGAAATGTCAAATTGTTGTGGGCTCTGTGGCCTGAAACGTTGGGGGGGCATCCAATGTAAACAATGGGACTACTCAGCCATAGGAATTCCTACTCATGTGTTAAAAAAAAACCCATAACAAAACCATAACTCCAGATGAGGGTTAATCAGGGTTTTAATTCATAGTTTTAAAGTTTGAATTCTTTAGAGTTTGTAACTATATTTTAAATTGTTTTAATTGTGTTAAGGTTTGAATTGTTGTGTTTTTAGATTGTGAACCACCCAGAGATTTGCTTATGGGGTGGCATAGAAATCTGCCAAATAAATGAAATGAAATGAAATGAATAAGATGCTCAATGCATGCTTCCTTTACATCTCCTATGCTGGAGCTGCAGCTAGGCTTTCTGATTGTGGGATAAATCAGATCCCTAGGTCTTGTCTCCCCACTTTCCTCATAGGGTAACACTTTAGCTCTTGGTTTCCCACTGCTCCACAAGTGCGGTGCAATATAGGAGTTATACTTGCATACTTTGTGCACATGACCATTTGCTGCGGGCAGGGAGGGTGCCAGGGAAGGCAAGATTGAGCTTACCTTCCCCCCAGATGACCTCTGGCTTTCTATGAGATGTGTTACTTGCACGCTCTCACATGATCCACACTGATCCCAGCAGCGTGGATCTTTGGAGGCTGGGGAAATGAGTCCTAGCCTCCACGAATCCATGCGAGCAGGGTGTTGCATTTATAGCACTGTCAGGCACTGCATGCTGTCTGAGAAAACACAAGCACACGCTCACACCCTTTAATCCAGGTTAAAGCCTGGGGTAAATTCCCAGGCTTACAGAGGAGACAGAGCTGGGAACTACCTCGATCCTGGTGCTTCACAAGGGCAGCCAAACCCAGGCAGGATTTGGCTATTTGTGTGAACAGCCTCATTAGCTTAAGGAGGAATGAAACACTGAAGAAGCAGATCTATATTTCTTGTAACTTGAAAACATTTTTAATAGGGCCAGTTGCTTCTGGCTTGTGGGTGACCAGTTTTTCATCACTGCAATAAGGAAACTGGGGCCATTGAAGAGAAGTATGGGTGATATAAATTCAGCGGAAAACTGAAATGGGCTTTAAAAACTGAAACATTGAGCCCTTTCTCACGATCAAGTGAGAGTGCTCAAGGGCAGCGGCAGGCAAGGTAGCAGAAACTCACCTTCCCTGCAGACGATCCCTGGAGAGTTGCTGGGCACACAAATCATACACCCAGACGGTCCGCCTTGGGTAGCAAGGAAGTGCAGGGGTTGGGACATGTCATCCCGACCCCCAGAAATCCCACAATGCATTGCCCAAGTGTGCAGTACATTGTGGGGATTCACCTGGTGCTGGTCAGGAAACCCACAGTGTCTCAGTGCCAGCTGCAAGCACTTCAGCTAACTGGCAGCTTCTTTGGCGGGGTTGACACCGAGGCGCTGCTGGGATCCATGCCAGGATCCAAGGGATCGTGGGCTTGGCTTCCTTAGCCCCATCTTGGCTTCTCATGAGAACAATCTCATTGTGTACTGGATAGGAAATGTGGTTGCCTAGTTTGAAACCTTTGAATAATCAGATCACATAGAGTTGGAAGTAAACTTACAGGTCTTCTAGTCCAATCTCCTGGTCAGTGTAGGAACCTCAAAGGCAGGATGCCTCTGAGTACCAGTTGCGGGGGAGTAACAGCAGGAAAGAGGGCATCCCCTCAACTCCTGCCTGTGGCTTCCAATGGCATCTGGTGGGCCACTGTGTGAAGCAGGATGATGGACTAGATGCGCCATAAGCCTGATCCAGCAGGGCTGTTCTTATGTTCTTATGTACCTGCTATGTCCTTGACATTGGTTGACTAGCCTCTGTGTGAAAACCTCCAGCAAATGGCCACATCCCAAATGGAAAATGTTGAAATTTCATATATTTCCATCCTATGCTATGCCAGTTTAATGCATAATCTCTTTGGCTGTGCAGGATTCAGTAATTACGTGACAAACCCTTCAGAATGTGCCAGTGCAAACGGGTTCTGCAGCATGCAGGGGTGTAAGGAAAACTACCGCCCCCTTGGAGAATGTGCAACTGGGAAATCCTGCTGTACAAGGTAAAATGGAGCTCACTGTAGTTATTCCAGTCTTTCTGGGCTTCATAGGAGCATGGGAAGCTGCCATATACTGAGTCAGACCATTGGTCTATCTAGCTCAGTATTGTCTTCACAGACTGGCAGCAGCTTCTCCAAGGTTGCAGGCAGGAATCTCTCTCAGCCCTCTCTTGGAGAAGCCAGGGAGGGAACTTGAAACCTTCTGCTCTTCCCAGAGCGGCTCCATCCCCTGAGGATGGAGCACTCATACAGTGCTCACATTTCTAGTCTCCCATTCATATGCAACCAGGGCTGTCTCTGCTTAGCTAAGGGGACAAGTCAGGCTAAGCCCGCTCTCCCTGCAGACAAACAGAGTGGCAGCCCTGGGCAGCTGGATCGGCTGCCCACATGACTGCTGATGGAGGCTGTGAGGATCAGGGGCTGTGCGGTCCCCAGAAGCTCCAGTATGCCCTGTGTGAGCGCACAGGGCATACTGGAGAGACACCCGAGCTGGGAGGCTGCTTTTCAGCCTCCCGGTCAGGGGTCTCCTCGTAAGTAGCCGCAGCGCAGCTACTCACAATTTCAGAAACCAGGTTTGCAGAGCGCTCATTCCGGAAAGCCGGTTTAAGCACCGGGCTACAGAAGTGGGTGACCCGCTTAAGAACCACCGGGCTCGCAGCTGAGGCTAGCCCTATTTTCTTCAAGCATGTGAATAGCCTCAGTGACTGCTATCCAGATTAACACTGCACATATGCAATGAGCACATTTGCACACATGCAAGAAGGTCGCCTCATTGTGCGGATGCTCCAAGTCATGCAATACCTTGAGCTCTTGATCAACTTGTGCAAGTGTTGTGTTGTGGCAACAAAAGGGTAACAGAACATGATGTCAGCATGTAGTGTGCTGCCTTCTTGTATAAGTGAACCCCATTGCATTAGTGCAACCCTAGTCTGGAATGCAAGGGCCAGATTTTGCACAACTAACTAGTCCTTACACAAACACAGCATTAATCATGGTGTTGGCCATTATATGCAGCTGTAGCACAAGAGGTACTTCGCGGTATCAGGCAACAATTCATGTTCTTTGTACCGGAAATCAATAAACATGCTCTTTTCTTTCAGCAAATTACGGTTCCAGTGAGAAAAGGAGATTTGGGAGAAGCACATCTCCTTTACCAATGATCTCTTTCTTAAGAACAATGGTGGCTTGGCTTTCAAAGGGCTTTGGCTCAGGAAACTTCCTGCAGGACCACTGAAGGATTTCCCCCTCTCCTTTAATGCATAATGATGTTCCAAATAAACACATAATGGTTTACTGAAATTTGTGGTGTGTCTGTATGTGAAAATCAGTCATGTAGAAATGGTCTGTTTGCCTTTTCAAGGTTAGAAAAGAAAATATCATGAGGGGTATAAAACCAAACTTACAGAAATAACCACCTCAACATGAACAAATTGGGAGAGACCATCTAAGAAAATTCTCCAAAATCTTTCCTTGGGAGAAACCAAGAAATTCTGAGATAATGTTACCACACAGAAATTTAGATACCCACATTGGTCTTTTTGCCTGAATTTGTTTTCCAAGTGGGTATCAAAACCTAGAAATATACTAATTGCACATTGAACTTGACCATGGCATGCTTCAAACAAGAGTGCATATGAAGTGCTAGGCCTCCACTTCTAAAGTGCAGGTGCTCTTGTGCCAGAGTGCCAGAGGTGGGTCTCACGATCAAAGAGACCCACCTGGGGAGGGTGAGTGGGGAGAGCTCTCCCTGCAGATGACCAGCCAGTCTGCTCTGGGTGGCCATAGTGGCACCCACATGACTGCCGGCTCCGTCATGGAGCCGGCTGGGGCTGGGGAGTTCGGAGGCTGCCCGGCCCCCAGAAGCTCCAGTATGTCCTGAACGAGTGCGCAGGGCATACTGGAGAGACCCCTGAGCTGGGAGGCTGCTTTTAAGCCTCCCAGCCAGGGGTCTACTCATGAGTAGCCGTGCTGCGGCAACTCATGAGCAAAAAAACCGGGTTTGCGGAGCACTCGCTCCACAAACCCGGTTTAAGGGGAGGGTTACTTGAGCGGTTACCTGCTCAGGAACCACCGGGATCGCAGCCGAGCCTGGTGGTTCACATGGTTGTAGAAAATCGGGCTAGTGGAGGCTACAATCCATGTGAATAGCCTCCCAGTGTTTCTATATGATTCACATGATTTCTACAATCATGTGAATAGCCTCCCAGTGCTTGTGGAGTTCTCTCCATGTTCCAGAAGCACTTTGTGATAGGGCAAACTCATCCCTGACTTTCACGGATGAGTTTCCACTGTAACAGAGTGCCTAGTGGGGGCCTAGTGCTTCATGAACATGGTTATTAGAAGCTTGCACACAGTGTTTGTCGGGATGTCATTCCAACATTATTTACATTCAATTAACCAAATGGCACCAAGTAATTTTATGGCAAGGCACAGGCAGCCATTTGGTGTGTTACCGCCTTATTCTCCCCTGGAAGCCAAAACTATGTTTCAGTGTTTCCATATTTAACTCATATCAACAACACTGTGATGAAGCACACAATCATTCCCTATGTTAACATACCAGGGAAAAGCGGGGGGAAACAACAATAAATGGCCCAAAGTCCAACCTCCACAAATGATCTGGTTGATAAGTGATCTGGTTGACGTTCTGTCTGACTGACAGAAGTTGTGTGCAGAAGTTTTGGAAATTAGATTGCACCACCATAGAGCCTGCAGTTCAAACATTCATCGGCCACATTCAGGCATAATAACTAACTGCAGTTAAAACCTGGCCAAAGTTGTAACTCCATTACACCCGAACTCACAAAATGGCAGTTATGACCCGAAAGCTAACTCCATTTTGCCTCACCAAATCCCAATTGGAACCTTTGGTTATCTCTGAGGTTCACTGCTGACAACTAAGGTGTTGCTGCCATGGCCTTAGATCCAAAGCCTATCTCAGCTATAACCTTGGTTTTGCATAGATTACCAAACCCAAATCATAGAGGTGGCGGCACAAACCTGCCCTAGTACATGGCTACTCCATGCTTTCAGCTCTTCTCACTGGAAGCCTCTCGGAAAACCAGCCATATTCCTCCTGTCAGCTATGCGTCTATAGAGTTGCCAGGCTACAGGGTTGCCACCACGCTCCATTCAAGTCTGGCTAGCCTGCCAAGCCACACAGTCACTCGGGGACAGCCCTGATTCCCATCCACTGTTCCCTTGTTTCCCCCCGACTGACAAGCTGGTGGGAGAGGGGATGGGATGACCGGATGGGCAATAAGTCCTTTGTTCCCTGATAAGGGAGCAACAGTCATATATACTAACAAGCACAAGCAGTCCAAGTGGCAACTTAAGAGGGATACCCCATTACAGCGCTGGGAGGGGAGAAAATGCCAGGGGGGCGGGTGCAAAGGGCGATGCAGCAAAGTTCTACATTTTTCCACATATAGGTTGGGCAAGGAATATCTAGCCCCATCCCCATGTGGGGAGGTTAGAACATAAGAACATAAGAACAGCCCAGCTGGATCAGGCCCAAGGCCCATCTAGTCCAGCATCCTGTTTCACACAGTGGCCCACCAGATGCCGCTGGAAGCCACAGGCAGGAGTTGAGGGCATGCCCTCTCTCCTGCCATTACTCCCCTGAAACTGGTTCTCAGAGGCATCCTGCCTTTTAGACTGGAGGTGGCCCACAGCCCTCTGACTAGTAGCCATTGATGGACCTCTCCTCCAGGAAGTTATCCAAACCCCTCTTAAAGCCATCCAGGTTGTTGGCTGTCACCACATCCTGTGGCAGAGAGTTCCACAAGTGGAATTTCTCTCTATCCACTTTCTCTACACCATGCATGATTTTATAGACCTCTATCATGTCTCCCTGCAGTCGACTTTTTTCTAAACTTAAAATCCCCAGGTGTTGTAGCCTTGTCTCATAAGGAAAATGCTCTAGGCCCGTGATCATCTTGGTTGCCCTCTTCTGCACCTTTTCCAGTTCTACAATGTCCTTTTTAAGATGTGGTGACTAGAATTGTACACAGTACTCCAAGTGTGGTCGTACCATAGCTTTGTATAAGGGCATTATAATATTAGCCATTTTATTTTCAATCCCCTTCCTAATGATCCTTAGCATGGAATTGGCCTTTTTCACAGCTGCCACACATTGAGTCGACACTTTCAACGAGCTGTGCACAACGACCCAAAGATCCCTTTCCTGGTCAGTCACTGACAGCTCGGATCCCATCAACATATACTTGAAGTTGGGTTTTTTCGTCCCAATGTGCATCACTTTACACTTGCTAACATTGAACTTCATTTGCCATTTCGTCGCCCACTCCTCCAATTTGGAGAGATCCTTTTGGAGCTGCTCATAATCCATTTTGGATTTCACTACCTGAAAGAGTTTGGTAACATCGACAAATTTGGCCACCTCGCTTCTTACCTCTGTTTCTAGATGATTGATGAATAAATTAAAAAGCACCGGTCCCAGTACAGATCCCTGGGGGACCCCACTTCTTACTTCCCTCCATTGTGAAAACTCTCCATTTATACCTACCCTCTGTTTCCTGTCTTTCAACCAGTTAGCAATCCACACATGTACTTGTCCCCTTATCCCATGACCGCTAAGTTTCATCAGGATTCTTTGATGAGGAACTTTGTCAAAAGCTTTTTGGAAGTCCAGGTAGACTATGTCAACTGGATCACCTTGATCCACACACTTGTTGACACTCTCAAAGAACTCCAAAAGGTTGGTGAGGCAAGATTAACCTTTGTGGAAGCCATGCTGGCTCACTCCCAGCAGGGCCTGTTCTTCTAGGTGCTTTACAATTTTATCCTTGAGGATGCTTTCCATCGATTTGCCTCGAATGGACGTTAGGCTAACTGGCCTGTAATTTCCCAGATCGCCCCTTGGTCCCTCTTTGAAAATCAGTGTTACATTTGCTACTTTCCAGTCCTCTGGTACAGAGCCCGATTTCAGGGATAATTTGAACATTTTAGCAATGAGGTCGGCAAGTTCACGTTTGAGTTCTTTGAGGACTCTTGGGTGGATGCCATCTGGCCCTGGTGATTTGTTAGCTTTCAGTTTTTCCAGACAGTTTAGTACATCATTTTTTGTCACTTGTATCTGACTCAGCCAGTACAACTTATCTCTAATCTGTCACATAGTGATATCTTAAGTTTAAAACAAAACAGGAGGAAACAGTCTTAATTCACCTTTGCCCTTGCCCACAATCCTGGAAACATGAAACATACAGCCTTTTCTCATGATCCCATGAGGGGGCTAGCTACTGGGCAGTGGGGAAGGCTGAAAAAGCCCACCTTCCCCACAGATGATCCCCAGGACCCCTGGATGTGTTGTCCCGGCCCCCAGATATCCCACAATGCACCATGACAATGCACAGTAGATTTCTCCATAGGGAATAATGGGGGTTTCAGCATCCCCATAACTCCATTTGGGGGGGACAGGGGTTGCCCAGAGAGAGTGGCGGCATAGTGCACATAGGGTGCCAACCACCCCCATACCCACAAGTCCATGGGGTACTGGATTTTTTTGTTTCTGAGGTAGCTGAGTAGATTCTCTGGTAGGAATGAGAGTGGATTCAATGCTTGTGGGCATGGGGCTGGTGGAGTTATGAGGCTGCTGAAGCACACATTATTCACTATGGGGAAAAATCTTAAGGCATGCAAACTTCACAAATTCTTCTTCACAAAATCATCCCTTTGCCCAATTCCTTTGAAATCTGGATGGTGGCAGGTACCCATTGGGGCACTACCATCCAATCCAAGGATGCCCCAAAGATGCGCAAACTTCAGAAATGCTTTAAAAATCAACCCTTTGCCCAATTCCTTTGGAATCTGGATGATAGTAGGAACCCATTGGGCACCACCATCCATCCCACTTTTTTGCCCCCAAATAATCTTTTCTACCCTGAATGCCCCAAAGATGTGCAAACTTCAGAATTTTTTTTTAAAACAACCCTTTGCCCAATTCCTTTGGAATCCGGGTGTTAGCCCGACCCACTGTGGCACTCCTAGGAGGCACCCACAGGCAGAAATGGGCACTGTCTGTCTCCATTGTCCCATAGGGTGGATGCAGCACACATCAACAACAAGAACAGCAAAGCTTTGCAAAGAACAAGGTTTCCAAAGGCCACACACATCCACTGTGTCACTCACCACATCCACTGTGTCCTACCATCTCCCCCCCAAGAAGTGCAATTGATCTACACACAACAGTGTGAAACAACAATAAAGAAATGCCCTGCCCCACACACCACCTCCCAATGCAGGATAACAGCAGCAGCCAGCAACAAGCAAACAAGTAAGTGTGATATCACAGAGGCAGCAGACTAGGGCCAAAAACAGCATCAAATGTGCCCTGACCTTCCTCCCCCAAGCATTTTTCATCTACAAGCAACAGACAGACACAGCTACATCTGTGGCACCCGGCTATAAAAGCACGTTAAGTAAGGATGCAAAACAACATTCTGCCTGTGGAACAACGAGGTTTGTCCCCCGCTCCCACCTACACAAGTAGAAGAGTGATGATGATAACAATGGCACACCATGTTTTGGTGCATTTCTTTGATGTTTCTGCAACAGATTGGAGCCCGTGGCACCAGCACAACCTATTGCAGATGCAAACAACCTAGTTTGAATGAAAACGCTGGTGATGCTAGAAGTCACAATATTGCCCAGTCTTCATTGCAAAGAAATCCACAGAGAGAGAACCTGTCCTGTGCCCATCCATGATGAGGTCCCCAAAATACAGGCACAACAACCAACCAAACCAAGGCATTTAAATTGCATAATATTGTAACGAAGGAACAGATACAATAGGAAACAGATAGTACAACAGGGAGCAATAACTAGGGAACAACAGATACAATAACAAATACAATATAACTAGGGAACAGATACAATAATGAGAGAAGACACAATATAACTAGGGAAGATACAATAGGCTGCTGGCTGGGGTGGTGTGGCTGGCTGAAGGCTTTCTTTGTTTAAAGCAAAGTTGGGGTTGAGATGTGGGTGGGCACAAATGTAAATAGGCACAGGGAGGAGGCTAGAGTGTGTGCCCACTCAGAGCCAGTAGGCTGCTGGGCAGAGAATATTAATACTGATATATAATGGGGCTGAGGGCTGGAGGACAGGCTTCTGTTTTTTAAAAATGCCTCCCCCCCAATCTTTGGAGTGGGAAAAAAGACAGCATTCTTTTTTAAAATTACGAGGCTACACTACCCTAGTTCTAACCACCTACTAGCACTAGCTAATGGGGATCCCTCCCCCACAGAACCCCTGTTTAAACTTCTTCTAAACTAAACACACAACTTTTTAAATTCAATTGCAACCCAAAACCTCTCTCCAAACAGGAAAAAAGACCCAAGAATACCCAATTCCAGAGGTGTGTGTGTGTGAAAATGGGGTACACTCACTCAGTCTAGGGCTTGACTCATGTTGTGTGTCCATTTGTCCACTTCTGTGGTCTGGTCTCTGATTCTGCTCTTTCTTCTTCAACCTTATTCTTGACTTCTCCCTCTCCTTCTTCAGTCTTCAGATTGTGGGGAGCTGGGGGGGGGCTGGGGCAGAACCCCATAAAATCTGGGGGGAAGGGGGTGGCTGGCCAGGTGGCCAGTGGCCATAGCAGCTAGGGCTGGTGGCTGCAGGCACAGACAGGCAGTGATTCTCAGTCTCAAGGGGGTGAAAAAAGAATTATTCTCAGAATTCAACAAAATAAAAATAAAAAAGCAATACAGCAGAGATAATCCATTCCCAGGCTGGCATGCAGTAGCCACTAGGCAGCAGGGGTGAGCAGGCAGGCTGGGTGGGCAGGCTGGGCTCAGGCTGGCAAGGCAGAAGGCAATAGGCACAGGGGAAATGGCATGGCATGGCATGGTGGCAAGCAATACAAAGCAAAGCGCTCTCTCTCTCTTCCTCTATGAGGCAGAAGAGCAAGGCAGAATGGTGGCTGATTTTCCCATTCTTTTTAGAGCACCAGTGAAAATTTAAAGCATCTCAACTCTCATCTTAAACTGAAGATTTTTGGATTACTGAATTAATATTCAGCCATGGAGATCCTTTACCTTGTATTTGTAGTTATTAGGTGGGGGTTCTTGGCTACACCAGGTAAGGTATATCTGGAAATGATATATAAATAGGGATGGGTGAGCATCCCTTCCCTAAAGAGCTAACTGATCTAACTGTAACATGCTCTTCAGTTCAGTTCTTTTGATTTCTTTTAGTCATGGACCCAAACAGCTAAAACTCTAGCAGAGGGAGTCGATATAATGTAGCAAAAAGTGGAAAACAATAAAAGCTTTATGTCCATTCAACTGCACCTTGAATATGACTTTGGGTTAATATTCTGTACTTTCAGTTAGTCAGTCTTTATGGTTAGGGTCACCGACCAGAACAATTCTGTACTGTACTTCCTCTTTCTTGCAAAGCACATCTTTCGCAGGTCCTCTAGGGTGTATCTGAATGGTTGAATGCAAACTGGTTTGCCTCAAACCAGGAAGGTTCGGAGGTTCAATTGCGGACTGAACTGAACCAGGCCTAGTTCGGGTGAACTGGTTTGGCAACGGTAAGGGATGACCGGGTGAGGGTGGCGAGAGAGGCAATACGCTCTTTACCTGGCCGGAGCGGCTGCCACCACCATCACCGCTCACCACTGCTCACACTTCTGGCAAGGCCCCTCTCTCCTTTACCAAGCTGCCACCAAGCCAGTTGTCCTCTGAACCAGCCCGGTTCGAGGCAAACCAGGTCACAATGAACCATTCATACATACCCTTGGAGGACATGAAAAAGATGTGCTTTGCAAGAAAGAGAAAGTACAGTAAAGAACATTAACCCAAAGTCATATTGAAGGTTCACTTGACTGGACAGAAGGTTTTTCTTGTTTTCTGCTTTCTGCTACATTGTATCCACTCCTTCTTCCAGAGTTTTAGCTATTATGGTAAAGAAGGAAGGAGCATGCTTGGGGCCACACTGAGTGAGCAAGTGGCATCGAACAGTGATGCCAACAGCTGTGCTGGCTGGGTAAGTAGCTTATTACCTCTCTCGCTACCCCTAGCTGTCCACCCCTTGCCTTTAGGAGAGTCCCCCATCCCTGTGCTTTTAAAGGGGAATCCTCACCAGATTACCCTTTAGAAATATATTGGCCACCCAAACCACCTTTCAATCAAGCAGAACAGTTCAGCCGGTCAGTTTGACTGAACCAGTTCAGAGCTACATGGTTCAGTTCATATTGATTTAAGTCCAAACTGAACCACATTTTTTCATTTGTGCACACCCATAATGTCCTCCACCACCCAATATTCCCTGCCCAATTGCAAATTTTGGTTACAGATATCAGGTGGTGAAGACTGTAGGCTCCCAGTGGCATCTGGTGGGCCACTGTGTGAAACCAGATTCTGGACTAGATGGGCTTTGGGCCTGATCCAGCAGGGCTGTTCTTATGTTCTGATGGACCTGATATTGGCAACCTGATATTTCTGGGTTTGGATGACACAGAAATACCAGCTTGTGCTGGGATTGTGTGCTCACCAGGAGTGGGAGATCCCTCCTACCTACTTGTTTCCATTTGTGTAAAGCTGTCCATTGTGGGAGAAACACAGAGGGAGCATAAAATCTGATAGTGATTGGAGGTCAAAAAGCACCTCCTGAAATGATAGCATCTTCAACCTCCTCTGAATTTTAGGCAGGGGGACAACCATACATAATATGGCAGAGAATTCCACAGGTTGGGTGCTATGACAAAGAAAGGCTTCTCACATTTTTAGTACCACTTCAGCTTCAGAAGGCAATGCACAGTGGAATAGGGACTTTTCAGATGGCCTTAAGTGGTGGGGAATTTCATCTGAAGGAAGATGTCCCTTAAGCTACCTTGGTCTGAAACTATTTAGGGCTTTTAATGAGAACAACCAGCACTTTAAATTTAAGAACAACCAGCACTTTAAATTTAACTAGAACAATCAGCAAGAGAACAACCCCCAGTAACAGACAGTAACAGAAATGTCCAAAATAATAAAAGCCATGCTAATCCAGTAAACCCTGAATATATTCTTGGGTCAATATATGCTACTCTTCTTCTTTGGAACACCATGTCTTCTCAAGAAGAGTTTCTGACACCACACAGCTTATATCAGGAACTTTAATGGTCATAGATTACACGAAAATATGCTTATAAATAGGTGGATGTCCAACCTTTCAGGTGACAGAGCACCTCCATAGCTTTTTGCCTTCGTCTCTTTCTCTTGCTCTCTTATTTGAGATTCCCATCAGGCTTTAGATATGAAGACTGGCATTCTTTGTGTTGCTCTCCTTCCATTGATGAATTTGGCTTCTTCAGGTAAGGCATACAGCAAACTTCAGGCAGAAATGAAAGAAAAGGTGGTGGTGGTCTTCTATGACTGGACTGGCTAATTTGTAGCCTACAAACTGAATGTATCATCCAAAGCAACTGTACTGGGTCCATTGAGTCCTACAAAATATAAATCAATGAGTGGTAAATAAGAAATGGTAGTATTACCAAAATTCATAATTACCTAGTTCAGCATATGAATTTCTCCATGTGATAATATCCAGGGATATTTTGAGTCCAGTGTTTTTTCACCCAGAAGTTATTCTATGGCTTAGAGCAGGCCTGTTCAACTTTGCCACCCCCTCAAACTGTTTTTGGACTACAACTCCCATAATCCCCAGCCACAGTGGCTAATAGCAAGGGATTGTGGGAGTTGTAGGCCAACATCTGCACAAGGGCAAAAGTTGAGCAGCACTGGCTTAGTATGTAAAATGACCCTCCAATATATTTCAAAGAAGCAGCTTGATGTTAGATGTTTCCAAGAAATCTCCTAGAAGCCCCCAAATAGAACAAGGTATGAAGGCAATACTTCTTCTCTTGCAGGTTATAGATTGCTTTAGATTCAGAAGAACTCCCTGGAGGATAAGAGGATTTTATGATGCCCGGGTTCTCAAACTTGGGTCCCCAGATGTGGCTGGATTACAACTCCCATCATCCCTAGTCTCAATGGTCTTTGGAGTACAACAATATCTGGAGATCCAAGTTTGAGAGCCCCTGTATCATGCAATTTTAGATAGCGGAAGTACTATCAGGAGTGGTGGCGGGACAGTCTTTCCACAACATGTGAGATTAAAAGTGAATTGTTTGGAAATGGGGAGGGGGGCGGAGCATTGTGGGGGCCATTGTGGGGGCCAACCCATAACAGTCTACTTCAAGATCATTGTATATGATCATCATATATCATCATCATCATCACCATCATCATCATCTAGAAAGTCTTCCAGTTCAAATCATTTTGCCCTAGAAAAAATATTTAGAAAAAAGACCAAGGGATATTTTTTAATTGTACATTTATATACTACCAAATATTCAATCTCAAGGTAATTTATATAATTGCGCCCAGATGCAAGCATGGCTGGACACAGATATATGGATGAACTAAGACCACACTTTATTAATTCAACACCAACTTGTGACAGGGTGATAACCTGTAACCTAACTAGAGTGTGGGGGTCTCCTCCCTCACAGGGAATAGCCTCCTCGCTAGGAGTGCTTTCCCCTACAGGGGCCTTGGGATTGGGATTGTTTCAATGAAAGACAGTATATAAATTTAACAATAAACAAATAGCCGGCGATGGAGGTTTCCAGGAATTTAATTCCCGGTTTCGTCCCGACCACACAGTAATCTGTTTCAGAGGAAGGGACCCTTGAATCTTTACCCCCAAGCCACCAAACTCTGAGTGGGTGACTTGAGAAACCCAGCAAAGGGTTCAATTCCCAACCCCACCCACCGGGCCACAGAACCCTGAGGAGTTGTTTCATGGAGTTCCCCATCACCAAAATGGTGCCTCTGGCCAAACAACGATAGGGAAACCTACCTACTCAAGCCTGCACTCACTTGCCACCAAAGGGGGGAACCTCTCTTTACCTCCTCCCTTTCCCCACATACACAAACCTTTCTGAAGACCCTGCCACAAATATCTGAGAAATAGGTCAGTTCCAGAGTCTGAAAGATGCACGCCATCTGCCCTGTACAAAAATTTACAATGGTGAGAAATCTCCAGAGTAGAGCATCCTGTTTCACACAGTGGCCCACCATATACCTCTGGGAAGCTCACAGGCAAGAGCTAGTGGCATGGCCTCTCTCCTACTGTTGCTCCCCTCCTAATGTTGTTCTTCAATGCTACGGGGATGCCATACAGCCCTCCACTCCCGGCAAGGGATCAAGTCAGACAAAAGCAATGACAACTCTGGCCAATGGGCCAATGAAGACCTAAAGTCCTCAACTGCTTGCAAAATCAGTGCTTTGCCCTTCAAGAGGCCCAAATCATTGTCCCCAAGATGTAGAATTAAAACATGTGGAAGTGCTTGTGTGCTTCCAAGTACTCATATATGACCCGCTAGGGCCGAGGTAAGGAATGTGAAAACCAAATATAAACCCTTCCCTCAAGCAATCTGCATCATTTCTAGCAGGGTAGCAAAGGAACAAATGTAACAGAGGCTGCCTCTTGATCAGGCTAGGCCCCTTTACTAGACAGAGGGGAATTGCCACCTGACCCCTTCTTACCTCGAACCTTGACTGCTGTACTATAGGGGATGAACTAAAAGGGTGTGATCCACCACAAGGTGAACACACATGATGGTAATGACACTGCTGATGTGAACAGGAGTCAGAGGATCCATATTCCCAGGAAACAGGGTGGGAATGAACCCCCTGGCCAGCCCCCTGCCCTCTACCAGGCATGCCTGAGACTTCACTAGCAAGTGTCCACTAGCTAAATAATTGCCCAACATTGGGCGATTGGGTGTCATAATATGTAACTACAGCTGTGGTTGATGGCAATCCCAAGACAAGGCTGGGTTCAAGGCTAGACGTGTCCTGAATGATTCATTGTACCAGGGCCAAGTGGGGCTGATGAATGCCAAAAAGAAATGATAAATAATGAGGCTCTTCTCATGATTAGTGAGAAGAGCCTCTAGGGAGTTAGCAAGGAGAGTAGGCTTAGCCCACTCTTCCCACACACAAGCAGGGCAGCAACCCTGGGTGGCTGGATCGGCTGCCCACACAACTGCCAGCTCCATTATGGAGCCGGTGGGGGTGGGGAGATCGGGGGCCGAGCAGCCCCTGGAAGCTCCAGCATACCCTGCGCAAGTGCACAGGACATGCTGGGCAGACCCCTGAGCCGGGAGGCTGCTTTTGAGCCTCCCAGTCAGGGGTCTACTCATGAGTTGCCACAGCACGGAGCCGCACCACAGCAACACACAAGTTAAAAAAACGGGTTTGTGGAGCACTCACTCCAGATACCTGGTTTAAGGAGAGGGGTAGTTTGGCAGGTTAACCGCCTGCTTAAAGGCCACCGGGCTCGCCTGCAAGCCCAGTGGTTCTCACGGTCAGGCAAAATCAGGCTAGGCTTCCCTAGCCAGATTTCGCCTGATCATGGGAATAGCCTCAATATATAAATATTTTGCTATAGATGCACCACAACCTGGTTGCTTCTGCAACAAAACTCTCATATACACCAGGTACCCAGCTAACCAATTAGAGCAGTTCCTATCATCTCACTTGCACTTCACCATTTCCAAATCTTTATCATCAGCCTTGTCAGACTCCTTTGTCTCGGGATCCATGAACACCAGGGAAAACATGTCAACATATTCATTTCTCCCATTTTTTTTCTGTAGTCGATGTCAGCAAGTGATTGCCCAATTTGTCCACACACATCACTGTGAGGGTAATTTTTGCTGCTCAGGGAACTGGACCCCCAAATCTGGACAGATGTGAAATCAGGTTCAGGCCCTGTAGGCAATGCATTTACAGCTGCCATAGCAGGAGCCTGCCACTTTTCTCCCAGGCAGTGATGTGTGGTGAACAGTGGTTTGGGTTGTTGTTCTTGCTCTTGCTGAGGCACCTGAGCACCAGGCCACATTGTGGATGCATAGCCAGGATAACCCAGCCAGGAAGGAAGCCCTCCCCAGACACTGGCAACATGATTGGCCTACAGGGGGTAACCCATGCCCCAATCATATGCACCCCAAGGTCCTACCTCAGCATTAGGTGCATGAGAACATAACTTAAGAACATAAGAACAGCCCTGCTGGATCAGGCCCAAGGCCCATCTAGTCCAGCATCCTGTTTCACACAGTCGCCCACCAGATGCTGCTGGAAGCCACAGACAGGAGTTAAGGGCATACCCTCTCTCCTGCTGTTACTCCCCTGCAACTGGTACTCAGAGGCTGAGGTATAGTGTCAGGATCAGAGGGTTCAAGGAATATCTTGATGATGTCCTCCTTTTTCAAAGCATCCAAGCAAACATTAATCTGTTGCAAAAAAAGAGAGAGAGATTTAACGTTAGCTTGAGTGCCATGCTCTTTCATGGAACCCACCCCAGACTTAGAAGATCTGTCCACCTCAACCTGTTTTGCTTTCTGCTTTCCCAGCAACTCCAGATGAGAAAGAACAGCAGCCATAGCCGACGTGCCCTCAGCCTCAGATGAAGATGAGGACTCCGGGGCAGGGCACTTAGGTGCCGGGCATTTTGGTGTAGGAGCCTTGTGCTTTCCTTTCCCACACCCTTTCCCCCCCATTTGGTGGCATCTCAAGCATTCCTATTTAAGTTAGCACAACAAGCCCACGTGGAAAGACAAAAAGAATCTGGAAAAAGTGGCGGGGAATGAGCCTGTGCCACTAGAATGCAGAGAATGCACTCTACCACTGAGCTATGCCCCCTCAGCCCTAGGCCATCAAGGAGGCAGCACAGAAGGAAGAGTGGTGGGGAGACTTAAAGGCCCCAAAGCCACTCTAGTCCCAGAAGGGATGGTGAACCAAGAAAAGAAAAAAGGCCCTCCAAGCCACTAAAACTGAAGAAGTGCACACAAGGGGGTGTGGTGGCTGGGGAAAAGAACAGCAAGCCTAGCCCTTGAAGCAATAGCCAGCTATGGAACACCTAACGGCTAAGGCACCAAACACCCTCTCCCACGCAGTGGGGAATGACAGAGACCCAGCTCCCAATGGATGCCCACTGTGCGGGGTGGGGACAGGGATGGAAAATGGTGGAGGAAAGGAGAGCGAAAGGCCAGCAATTGCCCAGTTACCCACCACTGTGAGTGATCAAGGCAACGTGACAAGCGGTTCTCTTTCCCCTAAACCACTGTGAGGGCTGATGCCCTACAATGAGATCCCAGTCTTTCTCCTCCACAACCTGGAGCAACATGCCATAATTACTGTCTCGCTACCGGGAAAACGAATCTGTGAGGCAAGGACAGCTCATATATAGCGGCTTTAAAGCCTGCCTCCCCATTGGCTGGGCGGGGTCAGGTGACCCACCTGGGTGGGATGACGGAGGCTTTTTACACCCTGCTACCCCCAAATGACCGGACACAACCCTGCCCCCTCCAAACTTTGCAAGTTTGGAGGAGGGGAGTGGCATGATAGCAATTAAAACCAATTAAAATAAGTTAATTATAACAATTAAATGTGTATGATGTCAGATTTACTGGAATGAACAGCTTTAGATAAAGTATTCTGCTTTCTCTTTTTAGACAGCCATTTTGGAGTACATACTGCACACCACTGTCATAGTGTTAGAGGTGAATGTGTCCCTGGCTATGATCCATGTGGAATGTGGGAAATGAAAGTTGGAACATGTGAAGATGGCACCACATGCTGTACACTCAGACCGTAAGATTTATTTCTTTTTCATACCCATGGGACAAAAGGGAAACATGCATGCCATTTTGGGCATTAAATTTTCATGATGTACAAAGAGAAGGAAATACAAACAGGAAGTATCATACCAAACATAAAATCCTATATGAGAAAACATCCAAACTGAAATGAGTGGTCATATCAATGACATATGGAAACCAATATCTTCCAAAGAATTATAGGTTAATTTAATGATTATATATCAAGTTTCAGGTTTTAAAGAACCGTATTCTTTGTCATTGCAAATTAGGATGAACCAATGGCTGCATTCACACATTACAGGGAACTGGAGTTGCAGGGACCAGCAGTTTCCTTATTGTTATGTCTGCATGCGTGCAACTCCGGTCCCATCCATCGCTCTACCCTAGTTTTGCTCGGGAGACTCCAATTTGAACCCTTGGTTTGTAGTGAGTTTTTCTGCTCAAAATGGAGGGTTCATGGAGCCTCTGTTCCATCCGAATGCAGCACTGGAGGTTGTATTCAGATGGACGAGAGGGAGGGAGGGAGGAAGCGCCTCCCTATCTCCCTCTATGTTTGGCTAGGCAGGCTGTCCTTCAAGCAAGAAGGATGCCTGCACAGCCAGTTCCCTCTCCTCTCTGTACTCTCGCTGATTGCAGAGAGGACACTCTCCCTGTCATCAGAATGTGGACAGGAGAGCATGGGTGGCGTGCGGGGATGGGATGGGATGGTTTTCTGTGATGTGTGAATATGACCCCAATATCTGTCTCTT
Organism: Hemicordylus capensis; assembly: GCF_027244095.1. Taxonomy (NCBI): domain Eukaryota; kingdom Metazoa; phylum Chordata; class Lepidosauria; order Squamata; family Cordylidae; genus Hemicordylus; species Hemicordylus capensis. The sequence continues at coordinate 449,033,630 of NC_069657.1, forward strand.
TGAGCAGTGTCAGTGAGTGCAATCCTTAACTTGCCACTGGTGGTGCACTGGGGGTGGGGAAGAGAGACATAGTGAGTGAGAGAGTTAGGGAGAGGGAGAAGGCGAGGAAGAGAGGGAGAGGGAGAGGGAGAGAGATTCCCCCCCACACACATCCAAGATAGGGCTGAGAGAGTCTCCTGCCTATAATCTTGGAGATGACAAATTATCCTCACACATGGGATAATTGACACATGCCAGTCTGTGTAGTCAATTCTAAGCTAGATGGACCAATGTTATGACTCGGTATAAGGCACCTTCCTATGTTCCTTGCTCATCCCCTCTCTCTCAATGGGAGGAGAGCTGGTCTAAGGGAGGAGAGTTGGTCTATAGGAGGAGAGCTGGTCTTGGAGTAGCAAGCATGAACTGTCCCCTTTGCTAAGCAAGATCTACCGTGGCTTGTATTTGAATGGGAGACTACATGTGTGAGAACTGCAAGATATTGGACTGCTCTGGGAAGACCACCTGCATCTCCAAGACAGAGCTGAGAAAGACTCATAGGAACATAGGAACATAGGAAACTGCCATATAGTGAGTCAGGCCATTGGTCTATCTAGCCCAGTATTGTCTTCACAGACTGGCAGTGGCTTCTCCAAGGTTGCAGGTAGGAATCTCTCTCAGCCTTATCTTGAAAAAGCCAGAGAGGGAAATTGAAACCTTCTGCTCTTCCCAGAGCGGCTTCATCCCCTGAGGAGAATATCTTGCAGTGCTCACACATCAACTCTCCCATTCATATACAACCAGGGCATACCCTGCTTAGCTATGGGGACAAGTCATGCTTGCTACCACAAGACCAGCTCTCCTCTCTCCTGCCCTCAACCTTGGAGAAGCTGCTACCAGTTTGTGCAGAGACAACCATGAGCTAGATGGACCAAGGGTCTGACTCGGTTTAAGGCAGATATGTTCCTATGTTCTCCCTCTCTGGTTGGTATGGTAGGGAACATGGCTGGAAAAGCAGGGGGTGATTTGGGGAGGGTGGGGGGACAACTTAGACAGGACTCCATTGAGACTTGAGGATGAGCAGCGCCATCCCCTAAGGGGAATATCTTACAATGCTCACACATCAAGTCTCCCATTAGCAGACAATTAATCAACAGTCAGGCATTCCTTTTTGCAGTTGCTTTCCTAACTCTTGTAATGCCAAACGCATGCCATAATCACATATTACCTTGCAGCCGGCCGGTATCAGAATCATATTCGGAGTGTCATGCTAATGGTGGTCACTGTGTCATGCGTGACTGTGTGAGTGACGAGCTGGACGTTGGAACATGCAATGATCCATACACCATATGCTGTGCACCCAAACCATAAGATTTATCTCATTTTCATAACCCTGTCACTCCAATGAAACCTGCACCCCAAATTTCACATGTTCTTTTTCTGTCTTACAAAATCAAGACCACGCCCTGGCATGCAAAGGATTTCAGTACCTTTTGAGGCTTTTTTCCCATGAAAAACAACCCCAAATAGAGGAATGTAACATTTATTGGATTAAAAATAATAATAGAATAATCAATTTTTTTTGATTGAACCATCAATTCAGTTGACAGGTTGGGAGAGTTCCTTTATTGTTGTGTTTAGTTTTTCTAAATACAGTTTGCCAAACTCGTGAATGGCAGGAACTATTACCTGAGAAGTGTTTGTTGGAAAACAAAGAAAATATGTTTTATATTCAAACACTTTAGGCCACTCTGACATCATTAAATGATGTGCCAATGCATTCTCGGTGCATCTTTTACTCCTGTGTAAGGGGTGGTCATCCAAATCACCCTGTTTATTTAGGGGTTTTTTTGTCCTTTGCTTTCTTCTTCCCCTTCCTTCCTTCCCTTCCACTTCCCTTCTCCACTAAAAAGTCTCCAAAGCACTGCAAAATATGACAGAAAATATTACAACAAAATGGATAAGAATAAAAATGCAATTTAAATTAATGAATGGATAGACATAAGTTTTGGGCAGTATAAAAATATGTAAATAAATAAAAATAAAATAAATAGAACCTTAGCAGCAGAAAGTAGTACAAAGTGTAGGCTCTGAAAAAGTTTCTTTCCACACTTTTTCTGTTTTTCTGATAAGAATGTAATGAGAGAGTCATGATCTTGCTGGTATTTGCATAAAACACGTTCACATCATCAGGAAAATCGTGCAATTTCATTTGCCTATTGGCCTGTTCCTACTTCTTTTCAATGAAGGGACAGCTGACATTTCCCTTGAATATTACTTTTGATGGGTTTTTTTAACCAAAGTACATAGAATTTGTAGGGATGTGCAAACCGGTTCAGAGGTTCGCAGTTCATGGTTTTGGTTTGGGGATTTGATGGTTTGGGGTTGGACCGAACCCCCACTGGTTCGGTCTAGATCTGGACCGAACACACACACACCCCAAATTGGGGGGGTTCGCGGACCAAAAATTGGTAAAAAAATAATAATTTTTAAAAATCTTGTCCCCTTGGGGGAGTTCCTGGATACAGTGGTTCCATGGAGGGGTTCCATGGAGGTTTCCCTTCCCCCCCGTCGGCCTTCTAAATCACCGCCTCTCCCTGTTTGGGCACTCTTCAACCAGTTTTCGGCCTTCACACGGCGACCCAGCGGCTATGTTGGGGGCTGGGTGCCTGCGCTATACTACTGGATCGCCTGGGGAATTTGGGGATTGGAGGCACTGCTTTGCAGTGGTTCGGCTCCTATCTCTCAGGCAGATTCCAGATGGTGAAGCATGCTGAAGATTGCTCTTCAAAACAGGAGCTATTATATGGAGTCCCTCAGGGTTCCATTCTGTCACCAATGCTTTTTAACATCTACATGAAACCGCTGGGTGAAGTAATCAGGAGATTTAGTGCAGAATGTTATTAGTATGCTGATGACACCCAAATCTATTTCTCCTTATCATCATCATTGGGAAATGTCATTCACTCCCTAAATGCCCGCCTATGGGCAGTCATGGGCTGGATGAGGGATAACAAATTGAAGCTGAATCCAAGCAAGATGGAGGTTCTCATCGTGGGGGACCAGAATCCGAGGGATGAGTTAGATCTTCCTGTGCTGGGTGGGGTTACACTTCCACAGGAGGAACAGATACACAGCTTGTGAGTGCTCTTGGATCCAGACCTCACCCTGGTATATCAGGTGGAGGATATGGCTAGCCGTGTTTTCCATCAACTTTGGCTGATTTGACAGCTGCGGCCATTCCTTGAAGAGGACTATCTCAAAACAGTGGCGCATCAGCTGGTAACCCCCAGACTTGGCTATTGCAATGTGCTCTACGTGGGGCTGCCTTCGGAAACTTTGGTTAGTTCAAAATGTGGCAGCCAGGCTGATCTCTGCGGTAACCCAGAGAGACCATGTTATGCCTGTTTTAAAACATTTGCACTGGCTGCTGATATATTTCTGGGCAAAATACAAAGTTCTGGTGTTTGTTTGTTTGTTTATTTATTTATTTTTCTTTATTTGATTTCTATACCGCCCTTCCAAAAATGGCTCAGGGCGGTTTACTTTACACAGAGAAATAACAAACAAATAAGAAATTTAAATAAGAAACAAATAAGAAACAAATTTATTACCTTTAAAGCCCTGACCGGCTTGGGTCTGGGCTACCTTAGAGAGAGAGCACCTTCTTCTATATGATCCCCATTGCATGTTGAGGTCATCTGGAGAGGTTCATCTCCAGTTACCACTAGTATATCTGGTGGCGACTCAGAACTGGTTCTTTTCTGTAGCTGCTTCTGGCCTATGGAATGCACTACCGGAAGATATCCACAGTTTAGGTTCACTGTTGGCCTTTAAGAGAGCCCTAAACACTTATTTGTTCGGCCTGACCTTCCAAGGTTTTAAAACTGTTTTTAGTATTTTAAATGGTTTTAAATGGTTTTGAATTTTTTTTAAAAAATTGTTTTTATATTGTTTTAAGCAGTGTGTTTTAAATGGTGCCTGTCTTTATGTCTTTTTGAACTTGTTATGCACCACCCAGAGCCTTTGGATGCGGTGGTCTATAAGTGAAATAAATAAATAATGAATGAATGAATGAATGAGTAAGTAGATAGATAGATAGATAGATAGATAGATAGATAGATAGATAGATAGATAGATGCATGTATAGTTATTCACACATTATGTTGATCACCATGGTAGGAAATAGGTTTAAAGTTACTACTCTCATCATGCAATGGTGCCCATTTGGATCAGCTTTCATGGCTGCCATAAAAAACCCTCCTCTCATCAAAAAAACTCAAGCACACTAGGATCAAACAGCAATTATAATTAACATAATATACAGCCTGTTCCAAAACAATTTGTTAATTCACCTCACCATGTCTTCTGAAAAACAGCCATAACTTAATTATGTGTGATGTATCAAAAGTACTTTCCTTGTGTATGTTTCCATAAACACTGTATTATCTTTACACAGCTGAAGTTGGAGGCTTGGAGAACAACATTTCCCTTCACTATGGCAGCCATGATTTTTTAACATGCAACACTGATTCACTATTATTAGTCCTCTAGAAGATGATAGATTACTGATCAAGGAAGCTGGTTTTCTTCTTTTAAAAAATTGCATTAAAATGTCAATAAACACATGCTGTGTTACTGAAAAGTGTGTGTGTATGGTGGGGGCTCACCTCCTTCCTGTGGGCTTCTTGGAGTCATCTGGTGGGCCACTGTGTGAAACAGGATGCTGGACTAGATGGGCCTTGAGCCTGATCTAGCAGAGCTGTTCTTATGTTGAGAGAGAGAGAGAGAGAGAGTGCCGGGTCTCACGATCAGTGAGACTCCGTTTGCAAGAGTGAGCGGGGAGAGCGGGCTAAGCCCGCTCTCCCTGCACACGAGCAGGGTGGGAGCCCTGGATGGCCGGATCAGTTGCCCACATGATTGCCGGCTCCGTGACGGAGCTGGTGGGGGCTGGGGGGAGCAGGGGCAGATCTTGGAAGCTCCAGCATGCCGTGCGCGAGCACTCAAGGCATGCTGGTGAGACCCCTGGAGCCGGGAGGCAGATTTTTGCCTCCCCTCTGGGGGTCTCCTTGTGAGTAGCTGCAGCATGGAGCCATGCCGTGGCAGCTCACAATAAAAAAAAGGGGGGTTTACCCGTCTGCCATCTTGAACTGGGGTGGATGCCATCACCACAAACTATGCCATTGTGGTATCCCTGTGAGTCATTCACTACAACTATAGCTAATTTGGTCTGAATCGGTTAGACATTCCACAAGTTTTCCCACATGCACCTCAAAGGTTCATGCACCTACCATCTTGGAGGACATCATCATACACTATGCTATTGGGGCATCCATATGTGTCCCTACAGCTGTATCAAATTTTGTTCAAATCAAATCCACAAGTTAGCTCACTTGTGCCTCAAACGTTTACACATCTGCCAACTTGAATCAAGGTGGATCACATCATCACTCACTATGCCGTTGAGGTGTCCCTATGTGTTCCTACAACTGTACCCAATGTGATTCATATTGATCCAGGCATTGCAAAGTTGAAAGGGATGGAGGAACACACACAGACACACAGACACACAGAATGTCGGATGATCTCCTAAGCCTACTGGGAAGTAGGCTAAAAATATGACACATGATAGAAAACTACCCCCAAATGAATGGGAATTCTATGGTAGAGTGGTTTCTATCCCATTCCATTATATGTCAAATGGGAGAAAAATCACCCCAGAAATAAATGGGCTTTCTATAGTGAGGTGTTTCCTATCCCGTGCTCATGTTAAGACATTTGGGACAGGGGAGAACACCTTGTTTCTCTTTGGAACCTTCAGTTTTGTTTCCCAGGATGATGATAGTCTGAGGCACTGCATAGTTCTGTGCTCCCAAGTTGATTGATTGATTGATTAAATGCCGTCAAGTCTGTGTCGATTCTTAGTGACCACATAGATAGATTCTCTCCAGAATGATCTGTCTTCAACTTGGTCTTTAAGGTCTCTCAGTGGTGCATTCATTGCTGTTGTGATTGAGTCCATCCACCTTGCTGCTGGTCATCCTCTTCTTCTCTTTCTTTCAACTTTCCCCAGCATTATAGACTTCTTGAGGGAGCTGGGTCTTCACATAATGTGTCCGAAGTATGATAGTTTGAGCCTGGTCATTTTTCCCTCGAGTGAAAATTCTGGATTGATTTGTTCTATGATCCATTTGTTTGTTTTCCTGGCTGTGATTCCTGGCTCCCAGGTTAGAGCAGATGAAACCAACCTTCCCACCACCACCCACCTGCCCGCTCCCATGTCAGACCTAGTGTTTGGAACAAGTAAAACATTTGGAAGCATCTGACTTTGCAGAAGCAGGAATTGTAGCCTGAAGAACAGAGCCAAAAAGATCTCAACAGCAGCAACCATGACAAGTCAGTTTCAGTAAGCCTGGCATCAGTGTTTCAGCCATCTGTGGTACATCTCTGGTCTTTCCCCATTTCTTCTACTGGGATACAGCCCAGAATCAGGGGTGTTGGAGCTTGGTTCCAAGTTGGGAGGACACAAAGATGTAGAGGTGGGATGCGTGGCACTGAACAGTGTACTGAAACTCACTCACCTGCCATTGAAGGTACAAAGATGATAATGGGTTACATGACAAGCAGAAATGGCAAAAGGTGGTCTACAACCAGTCTTTTATTCACCCACTGAATAGTGTGGAGGTGGGCACCTTTTAAAATAATTATTCTCTTATATTTAGCAGGGGGAGAGCAACCGGCCCTATCCAGCCCCAGAACAGCATCCCGCCAGTGGCTGCTGCTGGTGTCTAGCTTATGTTTCATTTTAAACTGTAAGCTCTTGGGGACAGGGATCCATCTTATTAATTTATTGTCTTCTCTATGTAAACCATTTTGGAAACTTTTGTTCAAAAACAGTATATGAATGTTTGCTTTTTTGTTGTTTATCTCAAACTGCCCTCAGAGAATTGTGATGAGAGATATTCCCCCCAATATATAGCTGGCATAAGAACATAAGAACAGCTCTGCTGGATCAGGCTCAAGGCCCATCTAGTCCAGCATCCTGTTTCGCACAGTGGCCCACCAGATGCTGCTGGAAGCAACAGACAGTAGTTGAGGGTGTGCCCTCTCTCCTGCCATTACTCCCCTGAAACTGGTTCTCAGAGGCATCCTGCCTTTGAGGCTGGAGGTGGCCCACAGCCCTCAAACTAGTAGCCATTGATAGACCTCTCCTCCATGAAGTCATCCAAACCCCTCTTAAAGCCTTCCAGGTTGTTGGCTGTCACCACATCCTGTGGCAGAGAATTCCACAAGTGGATCACGCGTTGTGTGAAAAAGTACTGCCGTTTGTTGGTCCTAGACCTCCTGGCAATCAATTTCATGGAGTGACCCCTGGTTCTAGTGTTGTGTGGGAGGGAAAAGAATTTCTCCCTCTCCACTTGCTCCACACCATGCATGATTGTATAGACCTCTATCATGTCTCCCTGCAGTCGTCTTTTTTCTAAACTAAAGAGCCCCAGGTGTTGTAGTCTTGCCTCATAAGAAAGGTGCTCTAGGCCCCTGATCATCTTGGTTACCCTCTTCTGTACCTATTCCAGTTCAACAATGTCCTTTTTAAGATGTGGTGACCAGAATTGTACACAGTACTCCAAGTGTGGTCGCACCATAGTTTTGTATAAGGGCATTATAATAGTAGCCGTTTTATTTTCAATCCCTTTCCTAATGATCCCTAGCATTGAATTTGCCTTTTACACAGCTGCCACACATTGAGTCGACACTTTCAGGGAGCTGTCCACCACGACCCCAAGATCCCTCTCCTGGTCCATCACTGACAGCTCAGATCCCATCAGCATATACTTGAAGTTGGGTTTTTTCATCCCAATGTGCATCACTGTACACTTGCTAACATTGAACCACATTTGCCATTTTGTCGCCCACTCCCCCAGTTTGGAGAGATCCTTTTTGAAACTGCTCACAATCCGTTTGGGATTTCACTACTCAGAAGAGTTTGGTATGATCAGCAAATTTGGCCATCTCGCTGCTTACCCCTGCTTCTAGATCATTTATGAATAAATTAAAAAGCACCGGTCCCAGTACAGATCCCTGGGGGACCCCACTTCTTACTTCCCTCCATTGTGAAAACTCTCCATTGATACCTACCCTCAGTTTCCTGTCTTTCAGCAGTTAGCAACCCACACATGCACTTGTCCCCTTATCCCTTGACTGCTATGTTTCCTCAGGAGTCTTTGATGAGGAACTTTGTCAAAAGCTTTTTGGAAGTCCAGGTAGACTATGTCAACTGGATCACCTTGATCCACACACTCGTTGACACTCTCAAAGAAATCCAAAAGGTTGGTGAGGCAAATTTAACCTTTGCGGAAGCCATGCTGGCTCACTCCCAGCAGGGCCTGTTCTTCTAGGTGCTTTACAATTTTATCCTTGAGGATGCTTTCCATCAATTTGCCTGGAATGAATGTTAGGCTAACCGGCCTGTAATTTCCCAGATCACCCTTTGATCCTTTTTTGAAAATTGGTGTTACATTTGCTACTCTCCAGTCCTCTGGTACAGAGTCCGATTTCAGGGATAAGTTAAATATTTTAGCAAGGAGGTCGGCAGAGGGTGTCCTGAACAAGGAGTTGCCCTGTGTGAGCACTATGAGACACAACAAGTCAGACATACCCCCAGAGATCTAAGTACATTCAAAAAAAGGAAGCACTACCATCAGATGGACAAAATATATTGGTATTGTGTGTGTACTCAGGAAGTTGGGATGGGCACAAAACTGGTTCGCCCAGTTTGGTTCAAATTTAAACTGGGTTTGAACTGGGAGGGGGAGGTTCGTTTTGCTTTTGCTCAAACTCCCCCCACCCCAGTTCAGTTGAATTCGAACCATTTTGAACTGGTTTGAACTTGTTCAAACTATTCAAGAGGATTCATGGTTTGTCATTGAAAGTCTCACTAGCTACCAGAGAATTTACACTCAGAACACCTCAGAAACAAGAAAACCCGGTACCCCATGGGTTAGAAACCCATAGGGGTGGTATGCACCCTCTGTGCACTACACTACCACTTGCTCTGGGCCACGCCAGCACCTCCCAAGTGCAGTTATGGGGCTGCTGAAACCTCCATTCTTCCTTATGGACAAAAACCTTAAAGATGCATAAACTTCAAAAATCACTTAAAAAACCAGCCCTTTGCCTAATTCCTTTCAAATAATTCTGGTAGCTTCCTTGCCCCCCTTGGGCACTACCACCCACCACACTCCACTCTAGGCCACCTCTTTCCCCCAGACATGAAGCTATACATTTGCTGGAATCCTCATTATTCCCGATGAGGTATTCAAAAATACTTTACAAATTCACCAATTATTGGAAGAGTGTCCGATTGCCTTGGGGTTTGGTGGATGGTAGGCATGCCTGGGCACCTACCACCCACCCCACTTTTGTGCCCCTAGGTGCTCCACAATAGGGGCTAATGGGCTGGTTCAAGTCCCATTATCCCCTGTGAAAAAATATTTTAAATATTCATTTAAAAAAACCATAGGAGTGATTGCTTCAGGGTTTGGGGGGTAGTTGGCACCCATGGGTTCTCCACAATAGGGAATAATGGGCTGGTTTGAGTCCCATTATACCCTATGAGAAAAAAATAAAATATTCATAAAAAATAGTACGAGTGTCCAATTCCTTTGGGGGTTTGTTGGTAGGCACCCATGGGTGCCAACTACCACCCCACCCACTTTTGAAGGTTTGAACTGGTTCAAACCAGTTTGAACAAGCTCAAATCAAACACCCAGTTCGCTTCAAATTGAAACCTGCTGCTCAAACCTGATGGCTGGTTCGGTTCAAATTCGAACCATCGAACCAAACCGGTTTTAATTTGAACCAGTTTTAATTTGAACTGGTTTGCACATCCCTATCAGGGTGTGTGCCCAGGACAGCTGAGAAAAAACAAGCAAAAGATGTGATGATTGTGGATGACTGGCCTGCAGGATGCACTCGATCAGCTCCTAGATTGCCTATAAGTCAGTCACAGCATGCCCTTGTAACTGTAATGCTGAGAACTGAGCTGTATAGATCCTCATTAGTGTGGGGTTTGAAATGCACAGTTTTCTTTGCTAAAAGCTCACTTTTTCAGTGAGCCATCCATGGCACAGGGCATCATGGTTGGGGTGTGGGTGTCACCGCTGCACTCTGGAAGTGATCTATTACATTATTGTGGGTCCTGTGGACTGAAAGGGTGTGGGGAGGGCTCCAATGTAACCAAGGGGACTACTCAGGAGTAGGAAGTTCTTAAAAAATCATGATTCCAGATGAGGGTTAAGCAAGTGTGTTTGGCCATCTTCTACTGAGCCTGGCTCTGCTTGTCCTCTTGCTGAGCACAGAGTGGAAAGAGAGAAAGAGCTGCCAGTGAGAATACTCAAGGATCGTTAATGAAAAGTGCCTGTGCCATGACAGCAGCCCCAGAAAGGGCCAGCCAGCATACAATCTCCTATGGACCAGAAGGAGTGGAGATGGGGTGGGATGGGATACAGTGGGATGGTGGTAGTGGTGGTGGTGTGTGTGTGTAAGAGAGAGAGAGAGAGAGAGAGAGAGAGAGAGAGAGAGAGAGAGAGAGAGAGAGAGAGATGCACCTCATGTGCTTCCAGTACTAGTCTCAGATAAGCAGATTCTCACACCCTCTGATCCTTCCTTCCTTCCTTCCTTCCTTCCTTCCTTCCTTTCCTCCTCCCTCCCTCCCTCCCTCCTTTCTTTCTTTCTTTCTTTCTTTCTTTCTTTCTTTCTTTCTTTCTTTCTTTCTTTCTTTCTTTCTTTCTTTCTCAGTTTCCCGTCCTTCTTTCTTCCCCTCTTCCCTTCTCCCCTCCTTCCTTCCACCTCTCTCTCTCTCTCTCTCTCTCTCTCTCTCTCTCTCAGCAGTGGTTGACTGGCCCTTCCTTGCTTCCAATAGGCACCCCCATGGCCGCTCGTTCTGCTCAGGCCGCTGGCAGGCTCAGGCCCATCCCTCGCCCTTCCTTTTTTCACTCTTCCCTACCTTCTTTTTTCTCCCATTCTCCCTCCCCCACTTTCACTTCCCCTCTGTCATTCTTCCCCTCCCCCCTCCTCTCTCTCTCCTTTCTTTCTTTCCCCATTTTCCCTTCCTTCTTATTTCCCCTCTTCCCTCCTCCCCTCCTTCTTTCCACCCCCCTCTCTTTCATTCCCTCCTCTCCTGCCCTCCTTTCTTTTATTTTTCCCTCCACATTTCTATCACATCTTCATACCCACCCTCTTCTTCAAGGGGGGCAAGGAAGCTTCCAGAATTTTTTCAAAGGATTTGGGCAGAGGGCTGATTTTTGGTGATTTGTTGAAGTTTATGCATCTTTAAGGTTTTTCTCCATAGGGAATCATGTAGGTTTCAGCAGTCCCATAACTGCACTTGGGGAGTGCTGGGGTGGCCCAGAGTGAGTGGTAGTGTAGTGAAAAGAGGGTGCCAGCCAACTCCATGGTTTTCTAACCCATGGGATTCGGGTTCTGTTGTTTCTGAGGTTTTCTGAGTGTAGAGTCTCAGGTAGCAAATGAGATTTTCAGTACAAACCATAAATCCACTCTCATTTGCTGCCATAGAATCTACACCCAGAACACCTCAGAAACAACAGAACCCTGTACCCCATGGGTTAACAACCCATGGGAGTGGCTGGCACCCTATGTGCACTACACCACCACTCGCTCTGGGCCACCCCAGCACCCCCCAAGTGCACTTATGGGGTTGCTGAAACCTCCATTATACCTTATAGGGAAAAACCTTAAAGATGCGTAAACTTCAATAATTCACCAAAAACCAGCCTTTTGTCCAATCCCTCTGCAATTTGGGTGGTAGCCTCTACCCATTAGACACTTAACTTAAACTGAGTAGTACCCCACTGCCTTGCGGGTGGGAGTGGGGTGTAGTTGGCACATGGCAGTTGACGGTGCTGTTGAAAAGACAATCAAAATGAATAGAAGAAATGAAGATGTGTGATGAATCCTCATAAGGATTCATTGAGTGAAAGTTATTATACACCAACCAATCCGAACATTTGAAAAATAGTGACCACACATTTTGCTCAACTCCACTTCTATAAGGGCTAGATCTTAGCTTTTCTCTCTCTCTCTCTTTTTTAAAAGAAAGCTGGGAATGTGGGGGAATTAATAGGGCAGATCCAAAACCCAAATCGATTCATATCGAATCAGCCGCGATTCAGATCCAAATCAAATCTGGGGTGATTTGGATGGGTTAGATTCAGATCTAAATTGAATCGGGGCTGTTTCGATTAGGATACAAATCAAAACACAGAAAATCCGAATTGCACACCCCTAGTCGCAAGTCATTTGTTAGCTAGGCAGTAAGAAAAACCCTCATATATGTATGCATTAATTGTCCTAGAATAATTTAGGAGTTCTTCTCAGTCACTGCCCATGATTGTGGAATGCGCTCCCTGCTGAATACCATCCTCCCCATCTCTGGCAATTTTTAAAGATCACCTGACAACCTACCTTTTCACCCAGGTTTTCACCCTAAAACTGTCTGTTTTTAATTTTATGGTTGTTTTTAAATTGTTGCATTGTTTTAACTTTTATATGTGTTTTAATTGTTTTTATGTTAACGGCCCAGAGACGAAAGTTTGGGTGGTATAGAAGTTTAATAAATGAATGAATGAATGAATGAATGAATGAATATATATCATAGTTGCTTCCCCCCTTCATCTTCTTCGAAAAGAACCCTCAATACTGAGACCCCCTTAAAACATTATGTCCAGGCTCTGGAATAACCTAGCGCAGCGGGGAAATGACTTGATTAGCAAGCCAGAGGTTGCTGGTTTGAATCCCCACTGGTATGTCCTGCCTCCCTGTTTGTCCCTGGAGAGAGAAGTCTCCCAGAACTGGCTGAGCAACACATGTCTGAACACACCATTGGAAGGAACTTGGCATACTAATCTTTGCTCTGGAAACTTTTTGCTCCCCTCTCTTCCTGCTCTTTTAAAAGTCAATGCTCTTCTCTTAGACCATTTCTCTGCTTAGCCATGAGAGGATTTAATTCAGACCTCAAGCTAAAACACCTCCTCATGAGCTTCAATTTAGTACTATTGATAATATTATTATCCTTGTTAGTTTTATTAGTTGATATTGAGTTGCTTATTAATCAATATTCTTTCTGTACCCCTAAAACCCTAAATAAACCTGAATGTATTTGACTTCAACTCTCTGTCAGTCATTTCCAAGACCAAAGCGTTGCACACATTTAGTCTGTAATGAGCTTCTGTCTCTCAGATTTGCTGGTTTCCCACACAAGCCCAAAGATTAGTCGGGGTAGTTTGTCAACACCCCAGAGCAGTCTCTTTAACAGTTCTTAGGCTCCAAAAACAAACAAAATGCCCCCACCCTTAAATGAGGTTAGCGGAGCGATTACTCTGCTAACCCAATTTTTTCGATTGTGAGTCGCAACAGCACAGCTCTGCACCCTGGCGACTCACAAGGAGAACCCCAACCAGGAGGCTCCAACAATCCTCCTAGCACCGGGAGGCTCCCCAGCATGCCCTGCACACTCGCATGGGGCATGCTGAGACCTCCGGGAGCCATGTGGCCCCCTATCCCTGCCACCCCTACCAACTCTGTGACAGAGCCGGTAATTGTGTGGGCGGCCGATCTGGGAACCCAGGGCACACTGAGTGGTCAAGCCTTCTCTTGCCGCCTATCCCCATCCAGCCCTCCACATCCAGCTTGTGTGGAGGGCCTCTCTATATTTCTTTGTTATTTCAAATGGTTCTGTCTCCATTTCCTATACAAATATGACAAATATATACTGCTTTCCAACAAATGTTCCCAAAGCAGTTTACATAGATATAAATAAATAAATAAATAAAACGGATCCCTGTTCCCAAAGGGCTCACAATCTTTAGAAAAGAAAAGAAAAATAAGATAGACACCAGCAACAGCCACTGGAGGGATGCTGTGCTGGGGATGGACAGGGCCAGTTGCGTTTCCCCTGCTCAGTAAAGAGAATCACCACTCTTACAAGGTGCTTCTTTGCTCAGTTAGCAGCAGAGCAATCTATCTGCTTCCTACTGGTCTAGCAGTTCAGCTCCCTAGAAGTCTATCATTTCAATTCATTTCAATTGTTCTGCCCCAGTGTACTTATTTATTATTGCTAATTGTGATCCCCTCCACAATCAAGTTGATTTATTTATTTATTTATTTATTTATTGCTAATTCCCATCTTGATTTCTGTGATCATTTTCAATCTAGGTTTTCATAACATTTACTACTATTCATTAGAAGCTTGTCTCGCCTCCCTGCCATAGGTCCAATCCACTTACAGAGGTCAACCTTTGATTAAAATACCACATACTTATGAATGCTTTTCCTGAAGCATGTACTGTAATAGAGGGAATCAATGCTCACATGTTTGCACACAGAAACACATGTTTCCAGCAACTTTTTAAAAAATTATTTATTTGTTTGGTTGTTTGTTGTTTTAAGAAACAGATCTCTCGATCAATGAGGCATGATCTTGATCCCATGGTAACATTTTGAATGGGTCAAATGACAGCCTCCTTCATTAGCCTCCAAATCTGCAAAAGGATAATAAATTCATAATTAATTGATTTGCTGTTTTTTATGGAAACACAAACAAGGAAAACACCATTCAGTAATGCATAATTAAGGTTTGGTTTGTATGTCCACTTAGTTGGGAAAAAAGCTCAATTGAGCTCATTGGGTTTAAGGGAGTATACATTATTTTGAGCAAATTAAAAAAATATCAGTATAGCACCTTTCAAGCAAAAAAATTTATCAAAGTGGTTTACATAGCAAACAAATGCCAGGAAATGGTTTGCTGTTCCAGAAGCTCCAGGGCTTGCTCGCAGACACTCCTGTATGCTGCACTTGTGTCATAGTGAGATGAAATGCCGGAGAAAAGAAAACCATGCCTTCCATGGAGGTCGCAGCTTCCATGTCACTCTTAGGTGACAGCTGCTGGTTGGACCTAAGTTGTTTCTTTAAAAGAAAGAGGTAAGGAAAAGGGAAATGACCAAAAGAAAATTTAAAAAATGAACTTAAATCGTGTTTCCTTCCAGTCTTCATAACCATAATAATACTGTACTAGGAAAATAGGAAGCTGCTTTATTATACCAAGTCAGATGATAGATTGCATTTAGATCAGTATTTTCTACCGTGTAGACTCTAGGTAGACTTTAGACCAGTCGTGGCCGGTGCAGGCACAGCCAGGGGCGGGGGCAGCGAGAAGCACCTTTAAGTGTAAATCAATCGGTGCTTACCACCACTCCCCTTGCCAACCTCATTACTAAAATATATAACTTATCCCTGCAATCAGGCTCTGTACTGGAGGACTGGAAGGTAGCAAATGTAACACCCATTTTCAAAAAGGGATCCAGGGGTGATTCGGGAAATTACAGCCGGTTAGCTTAACATCCATTCCAGGCAAACTGATGGAAAGCATCCTCAAGGATAGAATTGTGAAGCACCTAGAAGAACAGGCCCTGCTGGGAGAGAACCAGCATGGCTTCTGCAAAGGTAAATCTTGCCTCACAAACCTTTTGGAGTTCTTTGGAAGTGTCAACAAGTGTGTGGATCAAGGTGATCCAGTTGATATAGTCTACCTGGACTTCCAAAAAGCTTTTGACAAAGTTCCTCATCAAAGACTCCTGAGGAAACCTAGCAGTCATGGGATAAGGGGACAAGTACATATGTGGATTGCTAACTGGCTGAAGAACAGGAAACAGAGGGTAGGGATAAATGGAGAGTTTTCACAATGGAGGGAAGTAAGAAGTGGTGTCCTCCAGGGATCTGTACTGGGACCAGTGCTTTTTAATTTATTCATAAATGATCTAGAAGTAGGGATAAGCAGCGAGGTGGCCAAATCTGCAGATGATACCAACCTCTTTCCGGTAGTGAAATCCAAAATGTGTTGTGAGGAGGTACAAAAGGATCTCTCCAAACTAGGAAAGTGGGTGACGAAATGGCAAATGTGCATCAGTGTTGGCGAATGCAAAGTGATGCACATTGGGATGAAAAATCCCAACTTCAAGTATATGTTGATGGAATCTGAGCTGTCAGTGACAGATCAAGAGAGGGATCTTGGGGTAATGGTGGACAGCTCGTTGAAAGAGTGGACTCAATGTGCGGCAGCTGTGAAAAAGGCCGATTCAAAGCTAGGGATCATTAGGAAGGAGTGCGGTCACACCTGGAGTACTGTGTGCAATTCTGGTCACCACATCTAAAAAAGGACATTGTAGAACTGGAAAAGGTGCAGAAGAGGGCAGCCAAGATGATCAAGGGCCTAGAGCACCTTCCTTATGAGGCAATGCTACAACACCTGGGGCTATTTAGTTTAGAAAAAGATGACTGTGGGGAGACATTATTGAGGTCTATAAATGCTTGACTAACAAGCTGAAGGCTGCTGGTTCAAATCCCTGCTGGTACTATATTGGGCAGCAGCAATATAGGAAGATGCTGAAAGGCATAATCTCACACTGTGCAGGAGATGGCAATGGTAAACCCAAAGAAAACCACAGGGCTCTGTGGGTGCCAGAAGTTGAAATTGATTCGAAGGCACACTTTTCCTTTCCTTTACTCCCTCAGTAGCCCAGCTGCCCTGTGCTGCAACAGAGTCATCTGGGATAAATTAAAAACTTGGGCATCCAGCCCCTTGACCTGATCACTGTAAAATTCTTAGATAGTATCCAACACGTTAGAGCTTCATTTCAGTTGTAAAAGAAATTGGTTAACTTCCCCTAACCTATTCTCCTTTTCTGGTATAACCTTAAGCAGCCACTCTCATGGCTTTGCCTTACAGCTTTCCATGCCCCTCTCAATCTCATCATGTATGTAGCTAGGCCTGATGAGGGTGGGGGACGGACCCACTGAAGAACCAATGAAAACAGGAGGCAAAATTTTGCTTTTGGGAACAGGCAACCAACAAAGCCCAGGGGGCTATTACCATGATCAGGCAAAAGCAGGCTAGGGGAGCCTAGCCCGATTTTGCCTGATTGTGGGCCACCGGGCTCGCAGGCAAGCTCAGTGGCTCCCAGGAGGTTAACCCGCCTAAGTACCCCTCCCCTAAAACTGGGTTTGTGGAGTGAGAGCCCCACAAACCTGTTTTCTTTTATTGTGAGTAGCCACGGTGTGACTCCATGCCACGGCTACTCATGAGGAGACCCCTGAAGGGGTGGTGTAAAGCTGCCTTCCAGCTCCGGGGGTCTCTCCAGCATGCCCTGCGCACTCGTGCAGGGCATGTTGGCGCTTCTGGGAGCCGATTGGCCCCCACTACCCCATCCCCCGCTGGCTTCGGCATGGAGTTGGCAATCATGTGGGCGGCCGATCCGGCCACCCAGGGCTCCCACCCTTCTCGTGTGCAGGGAGAATGGAATTAGCCAGCTCTCCCCACTCACTCTCCAAAACTGGGTCTCCCTGATCATGAGACCCGGCTCCAGGTCTAGCCGGAAGGGCAGGAGGGCGGGTGTGCCCAGGGCTTGCTTCAGCAAGGGAATGGCTTCTGACCATGCAGTCCTTGATTTTATCACACTCCTGTCTGCCTCTCACAAGCAATTCCAGGTCCCTTGCCCTTTCATTGGCCCAGGGCTAATTACTCTCCCACCATATTTGAGATAGGAAGGAGCAAACATCTGAAATATTTGAAGAGAGAAATCTTACGGTAAGCAGCATAACTGGCCATCACCACAGGTTCCCATGGATGGGTAGGGTGAATCGCATGGACTTTCTGGATAACAATAACCATTTAATGCAGCACATTCCTCCGGAGTGTGTGCCGGCTTCATGCAGGCATCTCCTAGAAAGAGAAATGTGGGCTGTTTACCTAAAACACTCACTTCATTCCATTGCATGTGCCTCTTTGCCATTTTCTATCTCTTATCCAGGGCAACATAATATGGGTTGGAAGGCCTTTTTGATACTTCTTGGTCTGATAGCACAGTATATTTATCAGGGGCTGCCATTCTGATGCCTGTTGAAATCGGTGTATAAGACAGAAAGGTTGTGCAGATGACCACTCACTCTCTCACAAAGGTAGGGAACCTCCTACTTGCCTCCTCGTGGACAATCGACAAATGTCCCAAACTTCACCAATCACATGTGCTGGGGCGGCAATCCTCAGAGTGCCGGTGGGTAGGGATGTGCATGAACCCATTCGGAGACCCTTTTGCAGGCCTCTGAACAGGTTAAAACACTGAGAGGTTTGATGTTTGAAGGTGGGGTGTGTGTGTCACACTTTAAGGGCGAGGGGAGGTGCACTTAACCCTCCCTCCTCTTTCCCCCCACCAGCGCTCGGTATTTGCAAAATCCTATAGGTTGGCAGTGTACTTCCCTGCTGCTCCGTCCACTTCCTGGCCGGAAGTGGCTGGAAGTAGCTGGCGCGCAAGCGTGGTGTAGTGGTTAGAGTGCTGGACTAGGACCGGGGAGACCCGAGTTCAAATCCCCATTCAGCCATGAGACTTGCTGGGTGACTCTGGGCCAGTCACTTCTCTCTCAGCCCAACCTACTTCACAGAGTTGTTGTGAAAGGGAAACTAAAGTATGTAGTACACCGCTCTGGGCTCCTTGGAGGAAGAGCGGGATATAAATGTAATAATAATGATGATGATGATGATGATGATGATGTTTTCTCCAGACGCTGGCACACATGCGCACACTGCGCTTGTGCTTGTGCATGTCAGGCAGGCTCACGCATGAGCACGGTGTGCATGTGCAGGTGCCTGTCATTCGCACGCACACCTGCTACTTCTGGGCACTTCTTGCCAGGGAGTGGATGGGGTGGTACGGAGGTATGCTGCCATCCCGTAGGACTTTGCAAAAATCAAGTGCCAGTGGGGGGGGGGCGTGGAGGGAGGGGCAAGTGCACCCTCCCCCACCCTTAAAGTGTGACACACACACACCCCACCCACACACACAACTGAACCATCCCAGCCTGGTTCCGTGCACATCCTTACTGGTGGGAGGGGGAAAGATCGTGCATGGGCCCAGAATGCCGGGTGGCACACGCAGCAGAGCAGCTGCTCTTAGAACGTTGAGAATCTTGACCTGCATGTCCGCTTCACCTTGGCAAAGAGCCAATCAGAAGTCGCTTCTGCCAAGCCTGCCAAATAGAAATCCCCATTCAGTCCATCAAGCTATCAATGTCTCTGGGAAGGAGGCAAACATTTTCCTAAAATTAAAACACCAAACAAAAGTTACTCCCACAGAAGCAGGAAAACCTTTCTTCTGGTTCCCCCTAACCTTCAGTTCAGATCTGCCTCTAATTATCCAAACTAGCTTACCCGTACAGAGCATTTGTGCACTAGTACTTGATTGCTCCCCTCACCCCCTGCCACAGCTGCCCTCACTTCAGAGATCTCTCCATCCTCACCTGAGCTGCACTCCTGCTCCTCCTCCTCCATCCGGTTCTTCCATTCCCCTCACCCCTATTGGTCGCGGCTGCAGTGTTGCTAGTGCCTATTGGTCACACTGCAACCTCCTATCCCCTCACCCAAGCCCCACTCTTGCTCCTCCCCACAGGAGGAGCAGCAGTGGTTGACTGGGCCCTTCCTCACTGTCACCACCACCATGGCTGCTCATTGCCCTCAGGCCACTGACAGACCTGGGCCCATACCATGCCTGCCTGCCTGCCTGCCTGCCTCCTTCCGCCAATGGCCTCGGTAGCCCCAAACAGTAGCCGTGGTTGACTGGGCCCATCCTTGCTGCCGCCACTGCCATAAACGCTCGTTCCCCTCAGGCCACTGACAGGCTCGGGCCCATCCCTTGCCCTTCCTTCTTTCTCTATTCCCCTCCCTTCTTTTTCTCTTTTTCTCTCTTCTCCACTCACTCTTCCCCTCTGTCTTCCCCCGCTCTCCCCACTTCCTGAGTTAACAGATCTTGTTCATCTTGTTTCTTCATCTAATGCACACAGTGGCAGCCTCCTTCTCCTGAAGAGGCTCTTTCCTCCCTCATGACTTCTCCCTTCACAGACCCCTGCCCACTATCCTTTTATATATTGAGATATGTATAAACTATCTCCTCTTCTCTACAATCAAGAACATCTTCCAACCAGAAACAGTTTCATTCCTACTGACCTTAACCATCACAGGCTCCTCCTCCCTATCTGCATATGGAATCCCCACTGCCCAATCACCACGGTGCTTCTGCTTGCGAACTCTTGTGAGAGCGCCATGCATGGGATTAGCCACGGTTACACCTTAGAGAATTATATACTGTATATAGATGTTAAGACCCCTGTCAGCTGAACAATGCCAAACAATTAAATCTACAGAAATCTTTTCTAAAACTCAATTCAACCCAGGTATAACTCGCAGGTCTCTTTGACTTGGCAGGGTGCAGCCCCTGAAGAACAGCCCAGCAGCCAGCTAAGAAAGAAATCTATGCTTTCTGGCCAACAGCCTTCCCCCCAGAAATATGGGGGATGGTGGAGAAGGGCAGTCACTTATTGGAGCCCATAGAGTCAATTCTCCATGTAGGGTTGACATTATCCTCACTTTCTCCAATTTCCAAGGTGCAACCCCTGATGACCAGCCCTGCTATTAAGGGCTAAACAATTTGTTCGGTTTAGAAGAATGACTTGTTTGACTCTCTCTTTCAGCTGCTGAAATATCTGTCTGGGTTTTGGTGTCTGCAGTAGGCTAAATGGAGAACAGATCTATCAATGGCTACTAGTCTGGTGACTAAAGGTCACCTACAGCCTCAGAGGCAAGAAGTCTCTACATACCAGTTGCAGGGGAGCAACAGCAGGAGAGAGGACATGCCGTCAACTCCTGCCTGTAGGCTTCTAGTGGCATCTGGTGGGCCACTGTGTGAAACAGGATGCTGGACTAGATGGGCCTCCTTGGGCCTGATCCAGCAGGGCTGTTCTAAAGTTCTTATGTCCATCTTCTAATACAGAGGATGTTTTCAGCTCATCCAATCACTGATGTATGAAAGTGGGTGACAGGAATGCAAAATCCATCTCTTGGTCATCACCCATACTCCATACAACCATTTGCAATTATCAGCAGCTAAGCCCAAAGCAGATGGTCATTCAAAATGAGATTCATATCAGAACTTTTCAGGGATGTGTCAAGGGCCAGCTTAATTCTGACCCACATCTCCAGCCAGGATGCTGCTATCAGAAGACAGCCCCAGATCATGTGTGGCAATGAGCGTGGGGTTTCATCACAACACCAACTGGCAAGGATCAGAGACAGAAACAACGAACTAGGTCATGACATTGATGTATATGACTTACCTGGAGAAAGCAGGAACGTCCATGAGAGGAGAGCCATGAAAAGAATGCTCGTCTGCATGGATGAAGCTTGATGGATTTCTCAGGTAGAACAACTGGAGAAGGGACCCTGGGTTCATTGTCATCTGAAAGAATGTATGATCCTCTATTTATAGGGCTTGTCTGTGATAGCCTTACATGTAGACTTTGAGCTTGCAAGATGTGTGGCGGCAGAAAATAATGGTACATTAACCCCCAGGGAAGATAAGGGAGAGAGAAGGAACAGCATAGTATGTTGACAGAACATTAACCACCTTAACATATAGTCGGGATTCACTGGAGTATGTCTCATTTGTTTTAAACTTAAATTTTGTCCAATGTGCAACTGTGCAAATATGTGTTTTTAAGAATAACAACATGATCTAGTGCAACTTTGCTATGACAGAAGCGATTCATTATGATGTCAGCTGCTTTCTATCCCCTACCCCATATGACTCATGACTAAGGGTAATAAAATAAACTCATCTGAGGGAAGGGAAAATACTCGAAAATCCCTGCTCCCCATCACATGATGGCACAGTGTTGTCATGGATGTGGCCAGTGTGGTATCAGTGCTTATTTTTGAGGGTTTCTCAATTCTGTGGGACTTCTCTCTCCAGGGACAAACAGGGAGGCGGGATGCAAGAGTGGGGACCCATGTGTCATTCATGAGTCAGGAAGCCAGGAAAATTCCAAAAGGGGTCTGGTCCCAAGAAAGTAGTTCCTTGGGGCAGCCAAGTGTGCTGCACAGATTGGGCCTGGAGCCAATCTGGAGGCAAAAAGTGGGACAGGCATGGTAGCCAAGGCACAGCAAGATGGAGGAGCTGCTGCCTAGACACATGTACACACAATGGGTGAATCCAGAGAAGAGACACACAGTTTAACTGTGTCTCTGATAAAAATATAGGCAACATCTTGCCCTGGGGTGAAAAGGGTGACATCCATGATGGACAAAAAATACATATTGTCCTGTTCAAGCTTTGCTGGGTGTGCTCTAAAAGGACAAAGTAGTGAATAGGTTTGAGAAACCTGGGTGGGATGGAGTTAATGGGCCCATTAAGGCTTATCTCGGGTCCAGGAAGACCTTGTTTGGGCTATCGGAATATTTTAATGAGTGCTCCTCCTGAACTTCGAGCCACCATTAACACTTTGGTTGGAGAGATGAGCCTATTACCCTTTATCTATTCTTTCCCAGAAAGGCGATAAGTTCGAAAGCTGATCCAATGTGCAAACATTGAGAGGAATTCTTAGCTATCCCATTAGAAGAATGATTCTTAATTAACTCTTGTCTACTTCAGCTTCCTCAGCTGTGCTAGGATCAGAGAGGAAAGCAGGAGGAATAGTCCTCTTTCAAATGCAGGTTAGACTTGACCTGAAGTTACCTTTCCCCATGCTGCCTGCTAAGCAACATATCCTCGTGAGTTAGCTCATGTAAGCAAATGGTGAGCCCACGATCATGAGTTCAGAGAGACCAACATGGAAACTAAAAACCTGTAGTTCCAAATCATATGTAGGGGTGCTGCTGGGATCCCCCAAACAGGCTATTCTCATAATAGAACTTAATGGTGGCTCATAACAACAAAGAGCACCTATATTAGCAAATGAATCCTTCTCTGTCCTCTGGACTTCAAGATTATGAACCAAGTTCCCATTTCTCTTCCCATTTTTCAAGTTTCTGTCTTTCAAGTTCCCATTTCTCTTCCCATTCTTCTTCAAGTTTCCATTTCCCATTTCTCTGGGTGTGGGAAGATATAAAAGATCTGATCGGTGGCACCCTAATTAGTGACAGGAGGGGCGTTCAGGAATATAGTTGGGGTTTTGCAGTATGAAGACACTGAACTCCTTAACACCTGGGGAACTGCCACCCTCAAAGGCTGGACAGCTCGGGAAAGTGTTTAAACAGGGCTTTGGAGCGTGTGTAAAGAGGGGATTCAGATTGGTGCTCTCATTATATGATTAAGGGATGTCCTGAGAGGGCATTGTGGTGTCCTCCTGTGAAGTCAGGATGGGCACACTGTAGGTCAAGCCATATCAGTGGGAAACAAGTTGCTATCCAGGACCATTCACCTATAATGGTCTTAGTCCAGAGATTTCACCAAGGTGGAGGGTTTGTTATGATTTCTGTAGCAATTACTTGTATCATCTACATAAATCGAGGAGCTTGGCAGAATACCTTCAACATCTCCTGACAGTCAGGAGGAAATGTCCACCACACCACATTCCTAGGGTGATTGAAGTGATTACTGTGCTATCTAGAATGTACACTTCAGATCCATTATTTTTATTGGTCATTGCCATGAATCATAATGGAAACAAAATATGGATTATAACAGAATTCTTAGAAAGGAACACCTATTTCCAAACCTATGAACCTTGACTATATCCTTTGCTTAAAGTACCATATTGTACTTCCTCTCTCAGGCACATGGCGTCTTCTTGAAGAGTAGCACACCAAGATTTTCTCCCAGCACATGCCATGTATCAGGAACATTGGTGCATAGGGCTTTCATATGTAAATGTTTCATCCACGCATAAATAGGTGCACACGCTTTAGCTTTTAGGAGAGACAAAAGCTGCATAGCAGCTACCTCAGGCTCTTCCAACAGCTGTCCGAATGCAGATCTTCATCCAGCTTTAACCATGCAGACTGGGAGCCTTTCCATTGCTGTTCTTTCATGGATGCTCTTGGCTTCACCAGGTAAGACATGCATCATTGTATGTCTATGGAATACTAATGTTGAAAAAACTGAAATAATCATGCTGCAAATGGGTGGGACGGCATGTATTTATTTATTATTTATTAATTTTATTTGTGTATTTCTATACCACCCAACATATGCCTCTCTGGGAGGTTTACATACTATTTACAGAAATTGAACAACACAACCACACCACAATTAAAACATTAAAATAATTAAAACACTTTTAAAAATTAACAATATAAACTTTAAAACTACTTAACTGAAGGCCTGATTAAAGAGGCACTTCAAGTGTTTCTTAAAAGCAATCAGAGATGGGGAGGCTTTAATTCTATTAGAGAGCACATTCCAGAATCCTGGAGGAGATCCAATTTTGGGTCGCCACCAAACAATCCGAACTGGATGAACAGCTGTAACTGGGATGACCACCATGTGGTCCATACAGGCTGGATCTAGGGGTGTGCACAAATAGCATTTTGTGATATGATCTCTGATCAAATTGCAAAATCTAAAATCAAATTGTTAATGCAGCTGGCACTTGACAACTGATTTGATGATTTGATTTGTGAACCATCAGATTGATTCAATTTTTCCGTGGAGAGGAGGTTTACCAGTTAAAAAACAATTGGTAGACCACCTCTCGGTGGCAAAAGTGCAATTGGAGGAATATTTTTCTTGGCAGAGCTGGTCTGCCAATTGGGTTTAACCTGCTCTCCCAGAAAGGGAGACCTGCTCTCTCAGAAAACCTATTGGTAGACCAGCTCTCCCAACAGGAAATCAGTAGAACAGCAGGAGAGAGGGCATGCCCTCAAGGGAATGAGAGAAATGGGGGAAGAGGAAAACAGAAAGTGGTGCGAGGTGGGGACGAGGTGGTGTAAGACCAGTTGCAGGGGAGTAACAGCAGGAGAGAGGGCATGGCCTCAACTCCTGCCTGTGGCTTTCAGTGGCATCTGGTGGGCCACCATGTGAAACAGTATACTGGACTAGATGGGCTTTGAGTCTGATCCAGCAGGGCTGTTCTTATGTTCTTATGTTAAAATGGTGGTTCAGATTGACAAATTGATTTGAAACAAATCAGAGTTGATTTGATTCAAACTCTAGAATTGCCACTGAGGCCAATCAACCCAATTCAAATTGCATCCATTAGTCCTCCTATTGTAGTCCACATTCCTAGCTAGATCTAGCCTCCCAGGCAGTATTATCTGATCCCTTTCAGTCATTACAGTATTAATCAAAGTGAAGTACTCATGTTACTGAGGTTCGTAATTACCCAGTTTGGTATATGTATTTTTCAAGCTTGTAATGCTCAGGTATATTATTTCTCCAGAATTTATCCAGAATTTGTTCTCCACCTCAAAATGTAAAATTACACAGTGAACATGCATGCTTCACATTAAACTTTAGAATGTGCAGAGATAAAAAGAACTCTTCTGGAGCAAAATTAAGGCCATATGTTATCTATTTCAATGTCCTCTTTACCACAATGCCATGGCCTTGACCTGGAACAACAGAACCTGGACACAGATCGACCCTCTGTGAGTGTGTGGGAGCCAGTTATGAGGCACTGCCAGGTAAATGGCCCAGGCACATGCATGGTGGCCTCAAAAATGGCAGCTGCACTCTCACAGAGGGCTGAACTAGCTCATAGGAGATGGGGGAGGCTGACAGGGGGAGTGGAACTGGGTGGTGACTGGAAGAAGAAGGGAGAACTGCAAGAGAATGCCTTTGCTTTGAACCACACCACCCAGTCAGATCAACTGGAGAGGTTCATCTGCAGTTGCCACCAGCTTGTCTGGTGGCTACTCAGGGACGGGCCTTCTCCATTGCTGCCCCAAGGCTTTGGAACACACTTTCTGCTGAAATAAGAGCCTCCCCATCTCTTACAACTTTTAAAAAGGCATTCAAGATGCATTTGTTCACCAGGCTTTTAATTAGATATTGTTTTAATTGTGTTTTTAATAGATTTAACGTTTTAAATTTTAACTAACCGACCCTGCACAGAGCATCTGTGCGGCACTTTGGGGCCGGCTGTTATCCCCCTCCCTCTTCCTCCTGCCCTGGTCTCTCCTCTCTTCCCCTTCCCTCCAGCCCGCACTCTCTAGCCCTCCTCCCCTCCCATTCCTCCCCCAACACAGGGCCTCGGCAGGCGGCCAAGAAGGGCCCCGCCGCCGCCATTTTTCCTCCCTCCCGTCTGCCTGCCGCAGCTTTTCTCTCCCCCCACTCCGCCCGCCGTCCGCCATTTTCCTCTCACCCGCCCACCACTGCCGCCTTTCTTCCCCCCCCCCACGCCTGCTGCCCGCTGCTGCCTTTCTCTCTCCCCATTCTCACACTGCCGGAACTCTCACAGAGTGTCGAGAATGTTCGGCCGCCAAATCCTGGAGGACACACACCGGCTAAGAGAATTAATTATATAGATTGTTGTAATGCTTTAATCTTGTTTTTGTTGTTTTGTTGTAAACTGCCCAGAGACTTGCATTTTGGGTGATAAATAAATAAATAAATAAATAAATAAATAAATAAATAAATAAATAACCTCCTGCCCCCTGCGGTCACAGCAGCACCCACCGAGGCTGCCAAGACCCTCGGCGGTGGTAAGCCCACTTAAAAAAACCCACACCAATATTTAACGTCCATGGTACCCCGAAACCGGGCCTGAACCAGTTTGCATTCAAACCAAGCCAGGCCCCCATTTGGGGGTGCCAATACCAAACATTCCCAGTGGCAGCTTGCCCCACCCTGGCCATCCCCAAACCCAAATGTGTCACAGTCTGCCTGTTAGTGCTGCTGACACAGCGCACACACACACACAACGCCATTAGATGATGGACTGGTGCCCTGATCCATGTATCAGGCTGTCAGCTCGGACTCAGCACCAATCTGAGGCCATGGTGTTATCCAGACACAGGCAGGCAGGCAGAGGGCTGTGACGTACACTGGAGAAGAAGAGAAGAAAGAAGACTTCTTCTCATGGCAAGAGTATAAGCTTTGTTTCTTGTCAGATCAGGTTTTAGCAAACCAAGCCAAATTTCTCTTTCTTTCTAGTTCACGTTTGTGACTTAGAGATAAATTCCCCAGAGATGTGCAAGCAGCATGGGGGTGTGTGCAGTTTTGATCTATGTAATTACCATAACCCAGAGATTGGAAAATGTGAGGAAGACATCTTTTGCTGCGTAAAAGTAAGATTTCGTTCTTTTTCAAATCCACGTGCAGCCTACACTTAACATTTCCATCTATCATGTCCAGTGTTATAATCCAAAACAGTGCCTGACATCCTGACTAAAGAAGCACTGGTTCAGGAAGAGGGCTGGAATAACAGCAAAATAGGCTGACAAAATATCCCCCACATGAAGGCTGTTGCTGGATTAGTCAAATCCACCCATAGCATGTGTGAATCACAGTGGCCCGTGTTGGATTAATCAGGAGGTTCACCACAGAGAATATGCAGAGAATAAGTAAAGGCAAAGAGGGGAGCACTCCCACAAGCCTAGAAGATCTACTGCCCTATACCGAGTATGTAGAGAAAGATCTTGTACCCCAAGGTGCTTCTTCATGAGCCGACTCACAACTCGCCTGCTCATATTCCAAAATGTACTTTCTTCATACCCTATGCCTTCATGTCTGGGCTGGGGGTGGGAGTGTGTGTTTCCCAAAGCCCTCTTCTGACGTTATGCCTGGTAGTGCCAAAAGCAGGGAGGAAGTCCCGCCCCAGCACAGCCACTCCCCCCTCCTGCCGGCCATTTATAGAGATGACTTCATTTGTGTGAAAGGGAAGCCATAACTATGACGGCTGATCCTTCTATGAGAAGCAACCCTGGGTGTTCCAGAGTGACTGGCTGCCGGGAGGGGAGAGTGACAACACTGGGATGGGACTTCCTCACCACTTTGGGTGACCACTGGGTCACACAGAGGACATTTGCATGATCAATGGCACGGTCACGCAAATGGCCTCTGCAGATGCATGGAGGTCAGTAAAATCCACCACTCTCCGTGCATGTACGCAGAGGCCTGAACTGGGCCAGAGAAGACCCAGGATACTCAAGGAGAGGGAGGTGGTGGTGGTGGTGGTGATGGTGAGCCTCCACCTCCTTCCAAACCCACCAACTGCTGATGCTGCAGCCACAACTCATACTGATGAGTACATATCCCCTCCCACCCCTTCTATACTTTGAACAGTTGCCCTGCCCCTGTACTGGTAAAAGGGAATCCTCACCCGATTCCTCTTTACCAGTATAGCTCCGAGCTGGTCAAGCCGGCTCTGTTCAAACATGAACTAGGTCCAGCTCAACCAGGCCCAAACTAAGTCAGACCAGGACAGCTTGAATCTGTTTTGGATTCTAACTGGACCAGTTTTGTGCACACCCTGGCTCGCCAGGCTAAAGAGAGGACGCCTACAGAGTAACCAGGAAGCAGAGAGATGCTACACTGACGGAGGCAGCCTTTCCACTGCTCAAACAATGCCTTGTGGAATACTGGAGGACTGCTTCCTCCAGATCTCTATGAAGAGATCTCCACCACACCAGTCATGTACTGTAGGTGAATGGCACAATGGAGCACAAGCGATCTCTTGCACATGTGGGAGAAGGTGGTTACAATCCTGCCTTCCCCCCAGGCCTCACTAGCTGCAGGAATTTTGCTCATGTGAATGACCTTATGGTTGTCCAAGATCTGGGAAATTTTGCTGTTGACCAAAACAAACAAACAAACAAACAAACAAACAAACAAACAAACAAACAAACGCCCTAGCTACCCTCATTTCTAAACCAAGCAAAAAAGTTCATTTTATTTATTGCTGGAATGGGAGCTTCTGTTTAAATTATTCTTACAGTGTTGCCTTTATCAGTCATAGGAAAGTTCAACAAGAAATCAATTGCAAGTACGGAATGTGTGGGTTTTAAAAATCATATGTCTTTGTATATCTCTCTGTGTTAATTAACACACACCCGCCAGAAGTCACAAAAAATTCATTCTGTTTTTGCAGATATGGAACGAAAAATGAAGGACTTTGGGAAAAAAACCTTTTTCTTACATCTTTGCAACAAGTATCTTACATGGAAGACTGCTACACTGTCTTTTGGCCTCTAGAGAAACGTTGCCATGAAATCAAGATTAGGTGTGTGCACAAGTCAAAATCTGCAATTTGATTCAAGGTCAAATTGAATCACAGATCCCGCCCCCGCCCCCAATTGATTTCTTGAAAGCAGATGGCTTGGCCAGCTGCCTTGTCAAATCAGATCCAAATCACCCAAAACAATTCAGGTGATTCACAAACCATTTTGCGGCCCATTTTGCTGGGGAAATGGGCCTCAAAAATGCACACACACACCCAGGAGAGTTGGTTTACCAATTTGGATCAGTGGGTAGACTAACCCTCTGCTCTGGACCTAGCATGTCTGCCCGCCTCAGAGGACAGGGGACCTCAAAAATGTGTCCAAATTGCCTGAATCAATTTGGGTTGAATGGGAGGTGATTCTGCTTGATCCTGAATCGGGCCCTCTATTTTGAGGGCAATTTGATTCAGGGACAAATATGTGAATCACCCCCAATTCAACCGTAATTGATTCGATGGCAAATTGATTTGCACACCCCTAATGGAAAGATCACATTTCCCTGACTGGAGATCTGCTCTTCCTCGTGTTAAACATATCACATAATGTTTTGAATAAACTCATAATATGTTGCCAAAATCTCTTTGTCTATGTGTGAGCAATTAATTTTCTCTATCATTGCAAAATTAGAACATGCATTGCGAACTTAATTCTTGTTCTCTATGTTTAGAATACGTATGGTACTTGAATTATGAAATTGTTTTCCAGTACATTTTCCACCAGGTCCAAATGGCTAACATTTTGTCCACCTGATTATGTAACATTTGATTTACCTCATTGCCTTTTTAAAACACATGTTATTGAATTTCCAGTAACAAACAATAACAAATAATCATTTTGACAGCCTTAATATGCAATGATCTTATCTGTAAAATACATGACATCTTTTATGAATGTCTACAATAATGTGGGGTAAAAACAAAATAAAGGGGGGACCAAAAAAGATAGAAGAATGAGAAGGGAAAGTGGGGTCCATCTGCTTTACATTTTCTTAGCATTGCTCACCCATTGCTTTTAACCATCTGATTTTCACTGACAAAATATGCAGAGACCTTACTGAATTACTTAAGCACTTCAAAAATATCTCCATAGAATCAAATTTCTGCTTTTGCTTTCTGCATGCTGACGCATCCTGAAGAGAGACAACTTCTGCCTAGGAGGGAACAGGGCAAATCTGATCATCTTTGTATTCCAGATTCCAGCCAGGGCTTCAGCAGGTTAGAGAGGATGAAAAGAAATCAAAGCAGAGAGTTTGATAGGTCTCAATAGTGGTGTCATTTATTAGATGTTAAGGTTGTTCACACGATACAAGCTGTATGGGTGAAATCCCTCCTACCCAAGCAACCTATGTCACCTGGAAGTATGGGAGGTCTCTAGACCCAGCAGCTGAAGCCCCAAGTAGTCCAGGTCTGCTACCTGGGCAAAACGTGAGATAGGAGAGAAAAGGAATCTGTCCTACTAATAGACACCTTTTAGGGTCATGCCCACTCTAGGCATGCTCAGAGTCTATGCAGAGGTGTACCTAGGTAATTTTGGAGCCTGTACCTAAAGGCGTTTGGAGGCCATCCTCCCCTGTACATTAACTGGCTCTGAAGTCCAGGGATAAGGGCACCTCTGAGTCAATGGACCAGAATGGGAAAGACAACCAGGGCTGTAGCATGTTCTCTGCATGAGCTTTTAACTGTGGACCATGAACAGGCCAGAGAGAGAAAGAGTCAACCTCCAAAGCTATAGATAACTATACGCTTTAGTAAATTGAAAACACAGTTGTAACGGGAGTGTCTGAATAATGGCAATACAGTCAATAACCAGTATTCTAGGCAAGATAGTTCTGATACAATGTTGCATGTAAGTGAGTTGTTTCCTAGCCTACCAAACCTTGAAATCCTTACTTCAAATAGGCAGACCGGAATCTGAATGAATGGAAGGGGGAGGAATGGGGGATTGATGCTGGGAACACTGAAACAGAGAGCTGATGGGAAGGAGGGAAGATAGAGCAGTTCAGTGCAGGGGCGTAGCAAGGTTGGAGTGGGCCCAGAGACGAGATTTTAAAATGGGGCCCCCCCACTCAAAGTCCAGGGCCTCCGCACACCCCAGGCCCCCAAGGATTTAAGTCTGATATTCCAAAATAAGTATGCTGCCTGCAAATACATTTCACTGAATACACACACACACACGTCACAATATATAGTGATATACATTGAGTACTATACATCTGTGCTACTTTTAATGCCTAGAACACACTAGAAAGATGAATGATTAAAATGGGCCCCTCGCTGCAGATTAGCCAAGGAGACTTTCAACCATGCAGGGTGAGCCTATGTTTGTTTTCTCAGAATTCTGAACAAATTCAGTCAAGTTTGATTCCAGGAGGTTTTTCACAGGAGGCTTTTAAAGCCCTTTAAGACACATCTCCTCCTCTGGAATGGAGGTGCTGCATTCACATGCTGGCCAGATTTACCCTGAAGTCCCTGCAAGTTATTGGGGAGCAGTTCACACACAAGAAAAATAAAATAAAATAAAAGCACAAGACATGCTTCACAGTTCTCACTCAGACCTTCTGGGTTGCAAAACAACTTGAACATAAGTGCATTTATAAATGAATGAATGAATGAATAAAATAAATATAATACTGTTTCTTCCAGAAGTTTTTGTAATTTTCTGCCATGAAACAAGCCACTTATAGGACTTTTTAGATAGGTTTTTTTAAGCCAGCAAATTTTCCAAGCTGTTTAAAAATAAATATTTCTCAGTCCCTCCCCCCCCCCCATATCAAAGCCCTATGGCAAGCAGATGCCTATATATGGGGGGGGGGAGGTAACCACAAAAAGGAGTTCACACTCTACCTGACCAATGCTGGGCTGGGCTGGGCTGGGCAGGGCAGCAAGGGGTCTTCTGCTGCAGAGACCAGTGGTGGCCACTCTGGCTGCCTCCTCCTTCCTGGCTGGCTTGGGCCCTACTCGAGTTCAGGCTTCACTGCGGCCTACACTGAGGCCTCCGTGGAAGCCCCGCCCACCCGCCGATCAGCTGAGAGGCGGGAGAAAAGTTGCTCTTTGCAGCTTGCCTGCTGCTTCGATTGCGGGCCAGCAGAACAAGCAGGAGAGACGGCGAAGAGGGCAAGTGGCTGAGGGGCCTTGGGGCTGGGCAGGGGGCAATGGGGAGTCACATGAGGTGCCTCTGGGGTGCCCCTCCAGGCAGTGGGGCCCCCAGACAACTGTCTCCCCTTGCCCGATCGTTGTTACGCGCCTGGTTCAGTGAATGTACCATTTGCCAGCTAGCTGGGAGGTCAGAAAAGGGAGGGGCCAAAGAAGAGCAGAGGTATTAGAATAAGCAGGCTGAGTCACACAGTGACTGTCTGTCTGATAAAAGGAATGGGAGGGGGGAAATTAGCAAAGCCAGAGCTGGACTCCATTGTGCTTTTCAGATTACCCGCTCAACAGTGGTAAAATGCTTCAGCGTTTGGTAGAGCGCATTGAAACTGTAAATAAAGGCTGTTGCGCAAAGTCACCAGCAGGGGGAGCAGTCTTGTGAAAACATCACAACGGGGAAATACAGCTATTTATTTGAGCTGCACATGTGGTGTTATAAGACTGTAACATGGCAATACAATCAAAAAGAAGGCATTGGAAATGTGAAGAGCACCTTGCAGTCAGCGCAATGACTGTGGTCTCACAACTAGGGATGTGCACAAATCAATTTTTTAAATTTGATTTGTGCCCAAGACAAATCACCCCCGATTTTTTAAAATCCAAATCTACCCCCTCCAAATCACCCCAGACTCAATTTGTATTTGCTTTGATTTGATTCATATTCAGACCAATTTGGACCACTTAACAAGGACCTAGGGGTACCAAATGTGGGTGGTGGGTAGGTCCCCATGGGTTCCACCAACTACCCTAATTTCAAGGCAGTGGGACACTTGGTTGATTTTTAATGAATTTTTAAAACTGATTTTGAACACTTCTGCCATAGGAAACAATGGGGATTCGAACTTTCCATATCATAACCCTAACATAGATCCCCAGCTTTCTTTCTTTTTTCTTTTAAAAAAAAGCTAAGCTCAAGCCCTTGTAGAAGTGGAGTTATGGAGCAAAATGTGCAGTAATTATTTTTTAAGTGTTTGAATTCTTTGGTGTATAATAACTTCTCCTCATAATGAATCCCTATGAGGATTCATGCACACCTTCATTTCTTCTGTTCATTTTGACTGTCACTGGGCAGTGCCAACTGCCATGTGCCAACTACACCACCACCTGTAAGGCAGTGGGGTACAAATTTTAATTTTTAGGAATATTGAAATGTTTAGATCCATTGGTGTCTAATAACTTTTCCTCATAATGAATCCCTATGAGGAGTCATTATATGCCTTCATTTGTTCTGTTCATTTTGACTATCATTGGACAGTGCCAACTGTCAACTGCCATGTGTCAACTACACCCCGCCCCCGCCCCCAACACACTGGGGTACTCAGTTTATTTTTTAGTTGTTTTTTAAGTATTTAGATTTCTTGGTGTCTTCATTACACACCTTCATTTCTTCTGTTCATTTTGACCCCACTGCTTTGCAGGTGGGGGTGGGGAATTAGTGGCATCCCCTGTGTCCAACTACCTGCCAATCCACAAGCCACTGGGTACTCAGTTTATATTTTAGGAATTTTGAGGTGTTTAGACTCTTTGGTGTGTAATGAATCCTCATAGGGATTCATTATGAGGAAAGGTTATTAGACACCAAAGAGCCTAAACACTTGGAAAAAAATCCTAGAACCTAAACTGAGTACTCAGTGGCTTGTGGACTGGGGTGTAGTTGGAACAGGGGATGCCACCCCCACCTGCAAAGCAGTGGGATCAAAATGAACAGAAGAAATGAAGGTGTGTAATGAAGACACCAAGAAATCTAAACAGTTCAAAAATAACTAAAAAATAAACTGAGTACCCCAGTTTGTTGGGGGCAGGGTGTAGTTGACACATGACAGTTGACAATTGGCACTGTCAAAAAGACAGTCAAAATGAATAGAAGAAATGAAGGTGTGTAATGAATCCTCATAGGGATTCATTGAGGGAAAGTTATTATACAGCGAAGAATCCAAACACTTGAAAAATTGTGACTACACATTTTGTTGCTTAACTCCACTTCTACAAGGGCTAGAGCTTAGCTTTTTTAATAATGAAAGCTGTGAATCTAGTGGTATTAATAGGAGGGATCCGAATCTCAAATCAATTCGAATTGAATCAGGCGCGATTAGATTTGTACCCGAATTTAGCCAATGGACCACAGTGGTGATTTGTTTTGTCTCCAAATCACCCGAATCAGCTACAACTCAGGAAGTACAAAAGCACACTTTGCAGATCCGTAGTGACACTGTGGCAAGAATTAATCTGGACAGTACCTGGGAGACAAAAGATCACATAATTACCCCGTCTAGGTGCAGAGAGGCTGGCACAAACTTCCTTGTAGGCAGGCCTATCAGTCTGGCTGACAAACAGTCATTTCAGATCCCGTTCGATCGAGGCGCCATTGGGACCTTGCTCTGTATGCTAGACTACACAATAGCATTCACTATAAGAATCTCCTATGCGATTGACCTCTGCACAAGGCTCAGGTGAAACAAAACTTCCTTGCTTCTTCCATGCCTGTGGCCCACCTCTTATAGGGTTTGGTTCATAGATCTGCGCCTATACCTCTCTGGTGGATATTTCCATGCCTGTTCATCTCAGCAAGTAAACATCTTCTTTAGACCCAACATATGCACCTTTTGGTCAACCTGTCCCTTACATATGCAGGACTCATATCAATATCTCAGAAAACACACAACATGCCTAAGCAACTTCAGTCTGGGTCCGAATAGAAGTGGTATCACAGACAAAGTTGGGGAAAGGCGAGGAACACCGAGGGAATCATG
The DNA here is from genome assembly GCF_027244095.1 of Hemicordylus capensis. Classification (NCBI taxonomy): domain Eukaryota; kingdom Metazoa; phylum Chordata; class Lepidosauria; order Squamata; family Cordylidae; genus Hemicordylus; species Hemicordylus capensis. The sequence continues at coordinate 449,068,561 of NC_069657.1, forward strand.
ACCACAACTAGTCTAAAAAGTTAGTACATTTCCTCTATTTTGGATTACATATTATCTTGACAAGTTTCTTACTATCGTAAAGGTAAAGTGTGCCATCAGGTCAATCTCAACTCCTGGCACCCACAGAGCCCTGTGGTTTTCTTTGGTAGAACACAGGAGGGGATTACCATTGCCTCCTCCCACACAGATAGATAACGATCAGTACTCACAGCAGTACATTAAAATAACAAAAGTTTGGTTTAAAAAGTGCAAAACAAAGTTCAAGGCAGTTTAGCAGTTATCTAAAGAAGAGCTTAGCTATTTACTTTGTCCCATATACTGGCTTACTCTGCTAGTAGTATATTTCTGATTAAAGTATCTCTTCTCAAAAATCTTCCCAAAGTAAAGGTAAAGGTAAAGTGTGCCGTCAAGTTGGTGAAGATTCCTGGTGACCACAGAGCCCTGTGGTTGAATACAGGAGGGGTTTACCATTGCCATCTCTCACACAGTGTGTATCTCTTTCCAAAAATCTCTTCCCGGTTTCAATGTACTCCCTGTTGAAGTAAGAGCCTCCCCATATCTGGCAAATTTTAAAAAGGCACTTAAGGCGCATTTATTTACCCAGGCTTTTGATTAGATTCATGGTTTTTAAATCTTTACTGTTGGTTTTAAATGATTTTAATGTTAATGATTTTAATATTTAAATGATTTTAATTAATTGATTTAATTTTGATTTTAATTGTTTTTATTTCGATGTAAACCACCTTGAGCCATTTTTGGAAGGGTGGTATAGAAATCAATTAAATGCTGCAAGGAGAAAGGGCAGGATTTAAATTCCAGAAGCCAGGGGTTCTCAAGCCTGGGTTCCAGGTTCTCAAGCCGGGGTTCCAGATCTGTGGCTCCCATCATGCCCTACTGCAATGGATGATAAGGCAATGGACATTGGAGTCCAGCCACAGCTGGGGACAAACAGGTAAATAGAATTTTAGAGTCGTAAGGTACTAATCTGTATAAATCTGAGCATGGCTATACCACCCTCTTTAAAGCAGTGGGGAAATAACCCCTGTCCAATTCTCATTCTCAACCTCTAAGTTAACCAGGTGACCTTGTGCCAATCCCATGCTCAGAATAATAAAAACTCAAATCGATTAATAAAAAAAATTCTTACTGCTGTATCTCAAAATAAACTGTCTTTTTCAGAGAAGGCATGACTCTACCTCCCTTGCTGCAGATGCTAATTCCTGTTGTTAAGCAGGTAATTGCTGGTAGTTAAAGGGGATATGTAAAAGAGGACAGATTAAACCTTTCACAGAACCATCTTGGTGCCCTGAAGAAATAGGATTTTATGAATTCGAATGTTGGGTGTCTTTAAAAATATCTGCATTTGAGAATTTATTGGTGCAATTTTATTTGTTAGTTAGTTAGTTTGTTTGTTTATTCGATTTATATACCGCCCTTCCAAAAATGGCTTTTAACAGTTCTTTCTGGCTTCAGGTGCAGAATATATTTTAAAAAAAGAATCAAATTGTAGAATATTCTGTTCCAAGTCTAATTGTGTACACAGAGTTTCATGCAGACTAAAGAGGATATGAGGCATATTTGCCTCATAAACCGCCCTGAGACCTTGGGGTGGGGTGGTATAAAAATGTGCTAAATAAATAAATAAATAAATATTTGGAAGCCAAGGGCCACAGCCTTATTAATTAAGCCCACAAACAATAACCAGGGATTGGCTCTCCACCCACAATAGTGAGGGAGCTATGTTGTGAGTCACCTAAAATGCTTCACACAATACACCTTGGCTCTGAGCAGCATCGTTGCCCTAAAAAGGCCTGCTGCATCCCCTCCTAGCCAGTCTAAGGTCATCACCGCCTCCCCCAGGTATCAAAACTTTAGGGCTGGCAATGCCCCAACAGCTAGCGAAAGGCCCTCCACCAGCTCTCCCTGAGCCATGAAGCATTTAGGGACTGACCCAGGACCCCTCATCATGCCAAAATGTGTGCCTTCAGGTGCTCACCAAACTTTACACAACTCTTTCCCATTCTGTACTGAACCTACTGTTGTGACGGGGAAAGACCTAACTAACTGAGGAGCATAGTGTGAGGAGGCAAAGAAGATCTCCATCACAAGCCAAAAGATTCCTACCCAGCCTTCGAAAGGACAACCAGCTGAAACTGTCCAAGGGCAGGCTGGGAGAGATTGCTTCCAGAATGCTGACTGCTGGGCCAAGAGAATTGGAGTTGCCACAGCTCTCTAACTCCACCCAAATGCCGTTTGCCTCGTGCTCCGTTCCAACACCTGGGTAAGTGGCTAGATTTCCATGTATATATGTCAGAGTCCTATATATAGATGGGATTCAGTTTTTCAAATGACACAGAACCTTCAGAGAACTCAGCTTCAATCTCTCTCTCTTGCTGCCCTTTGGATCCAGGTCAAGCTTCAACCATGCAACTCTTCAGCCCTTTCACTGCTGTGCTTTCATGGATGTTCTTGGCTTCTCCAGGTAAGGCATACATCAAAATTAAAAACTCAGCTATAGTCCACCATCTGCAATATGGAAACAACAATCCTACCTTACAGGGCGGCTGGAATATGGTTGCAGTTGCTAGATAATGCATTGAACAGCATTTACCCCAGCTAGCTGACAAAGACACACCTTTTAAAGTGGTGATTCCCTTGTGTTTATTTTATTTATTTATCATATTCTGCAGGGGGAGAGCAACTGGCCCTATCCAACCCCAGCACAGCATCCCTCCAGGGGCTGTTGCTGCTATCTGCCTTCTGTTTCTTTTTAGCTTGTGAGCCCTTTGGGGACAAGGGACCATCTTATTTATTTATTATTTCTTTTTCTGTGTAAATTGCTTTGGGAACTTGGTTGAAGTGTGGTATATAAATATTCATAGTCATAGCCATAGCATAAAGCACTTTAAAAAGGCAAAGTGCCTGGTATACTCAGCAATGTTTGATCTGCCTTTTAATGAAACGTGTGCACAGTTGTGCAAGAGTGTGCTTGCACAAATGCACAATGTTGTGAAATTATAGTTTCACAATGGATGACCATTATTTCCAGTGGGCATCCATTGCACAACTGCATTTGTGCCATTTCATGCTCTTGGCATCAATAATCTACTTAATGAGTGATTTATGCCAACTTCCAGAAACATTGAATTGACAAACCAGCGATTCAAGAAGTTCAGTATTATTGCCAGCAGGAAGAGTAAGACAACTGGAGCTGAAAGGTCAAGGGCAAGTATGGGTACATTGAGGCTAAACTGCAATTGAGCAAAACCGATATAAGGCGTTTACTGCTTAGATGGTATGGATATTAAGGCATGTGGCGTAACTTACTGTTGTCATAGTTCTGGATCCATGGGTGAGTTCTGGATCCACCCCTGCTAACTTGGCAAAGAGGCACCTTTTTAATGTGATTATCTTTATTTTAGCAGAGAGTAACTGGCCGTGTCCACCTCCAGCACAGTACCTCCAGTGACTGTTGCTGGTGTCTATCTTAAGTTTATTTTTAAATTGTGAGCCCTTTGGGGACAGGGTTCCATCTTATTTGTTTGTTATTTCTCTCTGTAAACCACCCTGAGCCATTTTTAGAAGGGTGGTATAGAAATTGAATTATTATTATTATTTTACACAGACAGACAGGTGTTATTGACTGGTTTGTTTTATGCAGACATCGAGTCCTTCCCAAGGACCTGGGATGCCAGAATTTTATTGTCAATGTTGTTGCTGTTGTTATAGATATTGTGGCAGAATATAGGCTGTTCCCAGTAAAGCTGCTTTTTGTAATTGGCTGATGGTGATTTCTGTGGCCCCTATGGTGTTGAGGTGCTCTTCAAGGTCTTTTGGAATTGCACCCAGGGCGCCAATTACCACTGGGATTATTTTGGTATTTTTCTGCCACAGCCTTTCAATTTCAATTTGTAGATCTTTGTCCTTGTTGGCATTTTTCGTATATTTTTTTTCGGTTAAGTGACGTTTCTTCCAGTAAGTTTCTTCTTTGCTGTCTCCAGCCCTGGTTGCTCAACTGAAGATCCTGAGTCCTGTTGCCCACTTGCCACCAGATGTCCAGGGACTCCAGCACCAGGCATGGTCCTTGTTGACCTCGGCAATGACCGATCCCGTATAGATTTATTAAAGTTACGTCTCACCATATTGTTGATGGGAGAGGCACTCTTTGTCTGGCTCCTCTGGTGAGACCTGTCCAGTATGGTTGGACCTCTGGCACAGCTCTCACCTTCCTCAGAGCACACAAGCCCCACAACCACGCCAAGGTAGTTCCTCACTGGGGGGAATTATTATTATTATTATTATTATTATTATTATTAATAATAATAATAATAAATTGGCAAGTGCATAAACCATTTTTTAAAAAAAATCCTAGAATTAATAATAAAATCTACCAAAGCGGCTTTCTAATCCAAATTATGATGCTCAGGGATAAGGACCTAAAATCTTATTCCTGGTGCAACAGCATGAAATAATTGCGTTCATTAAATCACCCCCACAGCAGAAGACATGAGGCAATAAAGATACTAAAGCACAATGTGGGAGAAAGGGCCACAGCTTTATTAATATTAAAATCAATGTAACTGCAACAGATAAAATTCTCCATATATACATCTGTTCTTGCATGCACACACACACTCTCTCTCTCATTCACTCAGGACCTGTTTTAGGCTAAAGTTCAGACAACTGCATCCTCCTCAGAAAACCTACAAGGGTAATCACCCCCTTGCTCAGGCCTGCAGATCGGACCAGTGCAGATCTCTGTTCTTTTTTGCCAACCCCAAACGTGTCCGGCCCCTTTCAAACATCTCCCCACTTCAGGCCATTTTGCCTTTGAGGCTGATGAAGTCCTAAAGCAGGGAGGAGTTCCAGTCCTAGCTCTCATGCTGCCCATCCTCTAAGGACCAATTGCACACTCTCCCCTTTATCAAATCAGCCCAAAGATGCTCACCCATACTATAAAAACCCTACACCTATCCCCTACCTGCACTGACCCTGCCAGTTGGGACCTGATGACCTAACTACAAAATGGGCACGGAATTGAGGAGGCAGGACAGCTTCCTGGTCTGGATAATTTGCCAGGAAGCAAAACATTCCTAGTAGGAATGTTGCCAGAACCTAAGGAGTATACTCGTGGGTCAAATGGGCCGTAACCCGAAATTTGGCTTTTAAAAAAGCCAAATCTGGCAACAGAGCGTTTGGCTCCCAAAAGGATGACCAGCAAAGTCCATTTTGTGCCCTGGGAAGGGAGGAAGGGGAGTGATTCAAATGATGACGGAAGTGTTGATAACACAGTGCTCTTCAAACCACTTGGCTGGCATCACCACCATGAAGGCAGGGTGTAGTAATGTTCTCTTTCTCTTTGCAGGAACTAGTGAGAGAATAAATACCAAAGAGGAGTGTGAGCAGGAAGAAAGTGCATGGGTGCATGCAGGAACAGTGCAAGATTGGCCCCATAGAGATTGGCACACCTGGCCCAGGCACCTTCTGCTGTCTTGACATGTAAGTTTTCTCATTTGTTTCTGATCCAGGCCACCAAAATGAAACATGCCTTCTGCACATTTTCATGTCACCATATTCAGTGTTGCAGTTTGAGGGAGTCCCCCCCGCCCATCCAATGTTCTCTGTTTTTCCTTGCCTTTCTGAGGCTTGGCTTTCCAGACTGGCTTGCTTACAGGTGAAAGATAATAATTAAACAATAAAAGTGGGGCTGTGGTTAGATTAAATCATTTTGATCTGTAGGTGCTACTGATTATGAATCACTGTGTTTACAGAGGACACTTTAGTTTGTAATTGGGGTGGTGTCCATCAAACCTAAAAAAAATTCTTTTTTTTTAAACTTACCCCCTCTGGGGGGCTTCTCTGAGGTGACAGGTGGGGGTGTCTGTGGAGGTTTTACCTCCCACCTCCAGTCTTCCTTTTTGTAAAAATTGACTGGGAAGACCTGAGTTCAAATCCCCATTCAACCATGAAACTCTCTGGGTGACTCTGGGTTAGTCATGTATCTCTCAGCCTAACCCACCTCACAGAGCTGTTGTGAGGATAAAAATAACCATGTACACCACTCTGAGGTCCTCGGAGGAAGAGTGGGATATAAATGTAAATAATAAAGAAAAGAAAAGAAATAAAAAATTTCCCAGTTCGGGTGTCTTCGGCTTTTTCTGGGCCTATTGCCCAGCGCGGTGGTCATTTTGGAGGCTGCTGAGCCAGTTCTGTGGGACCCTGTGTGGCTTGGGTCATGACTCAGGGGGTAGTTCCGCTCGACTCCAAACCCTCGGACCGAAGTGGTTCGATACTGAACCAGTTTGGATTTGAACCTGTTTGCACACCCCTCGTTTGTAACAGGGAACCAGAGTTACTGCTGCCAGAGGTTTCCCTACCATGATGTCATTTTGTGACATCACAAAATATGTGATGTCACAAATGTGCAACTCTGGCCCATTCCTTCCGCAGCCTGAGTTTTCACTCCAGAGACTACAATTTGAACCCCTGGTTTGTAGAGAGTTTTACTGCTCAAAATTGGGGTTCAACGGAGCCTCCGCTGCATCCAAATGCAGTTCCCACCACTGACTGCAGTGAGGGAGTTCTCAGTTTCAGAGAATGCAGACAGGAGAGTGGGGTGGGGAGCAGAACCATGGATCAGTTGGACCCGCGGTTACATGTCACATTTATTTATTTATTTATTATTTTATTTATTTAAGATATTTTTTTATTGCCCAAAACTTACGTCTCTGGGCAGTTTACAAGATTAAAAAGGAAAACATTAATTAAAAACAAAAAACAAAAATGTGAATGAGACCAAAGACACAAAGGAAAAAAGAACTGTAAATAAATACATGTTGTTTTTCTACAGTAACTTTGGAAAATAAAGTTAGCTGTGTGAAGAGAAGTAAAAAGTCAGCAATAATTATTTGCTCAACTGGGAGAATGATACACTTCATCTGGCTTCCAGAAAAGGTAACTGAGAGATGAAGACCCTGGCTCTCTGGAACTCCCTGCCTCTTGATCTTAGGCTTGTCCCCTCCCTGTTTAATTTTAAATGAAAATTGAAGAACTTTTAAAATTACAGCAGCTTTCCCCTAACTTTATATATTTCTTTGTCGTTGCCTTGTTTTAATGGCAGTCTTATCCTTTGATTTCAGAGACAGTTTTACTGTTTTAAATTAATTGTATTGTAACCCACCATGTATCCATTTGTCAAGAATGGTGGCATATAAATCCTTTAAATAAATGAATATATGCATAAGATCATACATCACTAACTGGGAGGGCTTTCCTTCAAATAAACAGTTATTTTGTTGAATTGGGTGTACATGTACAGATGTGTGAGAAGTGTCAGCAGTCAAAGGGAAATTAAATTCATTTAATGTTTCCAAAGTTTGAGGCATCACTGGACATCCCAATATTGTTCTCATCATTGATATGAGAGGAGAGCAGGTCTTATGGTAGCAAGCATGACTTGTCCCCTTATCTAAGCCGGGCCTGTCTGGGTTGCATATGAATGGGAGACTACATGTGTGAGCACTGTAAGATATTCCCCTTGGGGGATGGAGCCACTCTGGGAAGAAAATCTAGATTCCAATTTCCCTCCCTGGTATGTCCAAAATAGGGCTGAGAGAGATTCCTGCCTGCAGCCTTGGAGAAGCTGCTGCCAGTCTGTGTAGACAATACTGAGCGAGATGGACCAATGGTCTGACTCAGTATATGGCAGCTTCCTTTGTTCCTACCCAGCCTGGTGCTTTAATTTATGAATCCCCATTCAGCCATGAAACTAGCTGGGTGACTCTGGGCCAGTCACTTCTCTCTCAGCCTAACCTACATCACAGGGTTTTTGTGAGGACAAACCTAAATATGTAGTACACCGCTCTGGGCTCCTTGGAGGAAGAGCGGGATATTAAAATGTAAAGATGTTAAATGAATGAATGAATGAATGAATGAATGAATAAAATGATCATTTTCTATCAGGTTCAACAAATGGAAGGTTAACCACTTAACCACAGCTTGTGTCACTTGCAATACTTTGTCCAGTTATGGACACTACATTTTTACAAGTATGTTAATAAACTGGAATGGGTTCAGAGGAGGGCAACGAAGATGGTGAGGGGAGGTCTATAAATCAACTGGTGGTGTGCACAGAACTGTTTTTGGCAGCTAGGTTCAAATTCAAACTAGGGATGTGCGCGGAACTGGCTGGTCCAGTTCAGTTCAAGCTCAAACTGGACCGGAACCAGACCGAGCCAGTTCAGTCTGGCACCCCCTCAAGAAAAAGAAGAAGAAGAGGAGGAGGAGAGGAGGAGGAGGAGGAGGAGGAGGAGTTTTCCTCTGTTCCTCCTGAAGGCAAGACTAGAACTCATTGGTGGACAGTATAAATGTTCGGCTATGCACCTCTTTTTCAGCCCGACCCAGTCTGATGGAGCCCTTGTAGACCTGGCCTCAGTTTGGAGATGGGGAGGTGGTTTATTTCACTAAAACTAAACAGAGGATCCTCCTCTGTCCCTGTCTGTCTGTTCCTTGTACTGGCCTCTCTCTGGAGGTTTGCAGTATTCACCACCAGCCTCCTTCTCATCCTTGGCCAGCCCTTTATAAGCCTCTCTACATGATATGCACTTCCTGCCCCCAAATATGGGGCCAATGTCCCTCTTTATTCCTGTTGATTTCTCATCCCCTCCAGCTGCTACTTCTGCCTTCCCTCCTCCTCCCTCCTCTCACTCAGACCCCCTCACTTTGGGAGGCGTGCTGGCAACATCACCTCCATGTGCCTCCCTGCCAGCCCTCTCAGGGCTCTGCATACTTATTGCTATCTTCGTGGCCAGTGCCTGGAGCTGCTGCCGGCTGCTCTCCCAAACTTCAGATGCTCTCCCTTGCCTCTTCGGCCGGCCTCATGGTCACGTGTTTGGGGGTAAGGCTGTCCGGCAGGATAGGACAATAGGGAAGAAGATTTAGGCTAGAGGTTAAGAAGACTCATTAGTTACTTATTAACTATAAGAGTTAATAAGAGTTTTTCAACATCAAAACATGGGCCTTGCCCGACCCAAGGCCACGATGCAATTAAAAAACCAGGACAACTTGGGGCTTTATAGTTTTTAAAAAAGACGACTGTGGGGAGACATAATAGAGGTTTATAAAATCATGCTTGGTGTGTAGAAAGTGGAGAGAGAAATATTCTTTTCCCTCTCACACAACACTAGAACCAGGGGTCACTCCATGAAATTGATTGCCAGGAAGTCTAGGACCAACAAACGGAAGTACTTTTTCACACAATGCGTGATCCACTTGTGGAACTCTCTGCCACAGGACGTGGTAACAACCAACAACCTGGATGGCTTTAAGAGGAGTTTGGATGACTTCATGGAGGAGAGGTCTATCAATGGCTACTAGTCAGAGGGCTGTGGGCCACCTCCAGCCTCAAAGGCAGGATGCCTCTGAGTACCAGTTGCAAGGGAGTAATGGCAGGAGAGAGGGCACGCCCTCAACTCCTGTCTGTGGCTTCCAGCAGCATCTGGTGGGCCACTGTGCGAAACAGGATGCTGGACTAGATGGGCCTTGGGCCTGATCCAGCAGGGCTGTTCTTATGTTCTTACCAGCGGGGATTCGAATCAGCAACCTCTGGCTTGCTAGCCAAGTCATTTCCCTGATGCACCATTAGGATGAAGGTCAGATAAAGATATCCTTCCTGCAACCTTTTGGGTGGCACATCTGGAATCAGAGACCCAAATCAGTGCTATGCTGATTCCTACTCCTCTTTTCCAGGTCAGGGGCCTTGTGTGGGCTTCATCCCCACAAGCTGTTCAGTCTTTGAGGTTTGCAAAGTCACCACAGTAGGTAGTAGTGCAAATCGTATCCCTGAAACACAGAGCCTCTAAGCATCCATTAACAACTCCCCCATTTTGAACAAGCTGTACCTATACACTATCATCATCACCGCCATTGTTGTCGTCATCATTGTCGCACACCAAGGAAAAACCCATTACTCCTACACCCAGCTTGCACTGCATCTGCCATGCTGTGATGTAACTGGACAGCTAACCTAAAGGGAAGACAGAATGGAGTAGGCGAAAGAACTCCCTAAGCTTGGCCAATCTGCTAGGAGCAAAATGTTCCTACTTGGTCCCCAGTAAAGCCAACTGCTAATTAAGCAAAGAGACACCTTTTGAAGTGGTGGTTCTATTATATTTAGCAGGGGGAGAGCAACTGGCCCTATCCAGCCCCAGCACAGCATCCCTCCAGTGGCTGTTGCTGGTATCTGCCTTATATTTCTTTTAGATGGTGAGCCCTTTGAGGACAGGGGAACATTTAATTTATGTATTTTTTCTTTGTAAACCACTTTGTGGACTTTGGTTGAAGAGCAGTCTATAAATATTCATCATCATCGTTATCATCATCATCATCATCATCATCTGGGTCCAGGAGCAGGGAAGGGTGGCGGAATCCACATGGTGAAGACTGAGCTGGACGGAATATCAGAATGACACAATGAGGTTATTCACACAATCGAAAACTGTGTTCTACCCAGGTTTGGGAGCTGTGTGTACTCCCAATTTTTGATTGTGTGGAAGCAAGGTTAGAAGAAAACCTGGGTAGAAGTGATTTTGTGGAAGCAAGGTAGGAGAAAAAGCTACCCAGGTTTTCCTCTAACCTTGCTTCCACACAATCACTTCCACCCAGGTTTTCCTCTAACCTTGCTTCCACACAATCACTTCCACCCAGGTTTTCCTCTAACCTTGCTTCCACATAATCAAAAATTGGGAGTACACACAGCTCCCAAACCTGGGTAGAACACTGTTTTTGAGTGTGTGAATGACTCATTGGCTGTTGAAGCCACACCCCTCCCAACACAACCAATCACCTCTGCCTTGTAATTTCATACACATATGGGATGCAGTAATTGTGCCACCCCCTGCAAGCAGCTAAGGAGTGACTTCAGTCTTCCACATGTATTGGTAGGCTCTCCTTTATTGACAGTTTTCAAACAGAGGCTGGGCAACCATCTGTCAAGGATTCTGTAGCAGTTTCCAGCTGTGCCACTCACAAGTGAAGATAATCTCCGAGGGCAATGATAATTTCAGTTCTAAGTCCAAGGAGGAGATCACACTGGAATGGATAAAGATAATTCATTTCATCCAGGAATATTTGAAGTTGCGTAGTTAACATCCACTTGAGATCTTGCCTAAGAAAGGGAGATTTGCGAACCAGCCAAAAGTGGCTCAAATGCTTCAAAGCATCTGGGGCCTCTCCCTTTCTCAAAAAGGTATTGATCACCTATTGGACCCAGCCAGTAATTCTCCCTCCACTACATTTTTTTGGCCAAGGTTGGAAAGGGTACAAGATATAGCTGATAGGCTGGACCTCTCCAAGCATCCTGTGAGTACCCCTAGGGTTCAATAACTGAAACTCATCCAATCAAATGTGACCAACTGGAGTTGAAAGCATGTCCTGGAATCCAAATAATAAATCACAACAATGTAATCAAGTCTCCAGCTTACTCACTAGGGGGGTACATATGGAGAAGGTGACCAATCACCCAGAGCCAGAACAGATGTCCCGGATGCTTTTGTGTGCATGTGGAGAAGTAGCCTCTATTCTCCTTCATCACAGCCATGGAGGAGGCTCTAAAATGAGCTCTAGCCACAGTACTCGATTTGAATTTCCTCCACAATGTCTAGTCATCATCCCTGCTGCTTCATTGTCCAAAGCAGTGTTTCTCAACCATCGGTCCGTGGACCAATGCCAGTCCATGAGCAGTTGAGTGCCGATCTGTGCTGGTCCATGAGGAATTAATCCCCCCACAAAACAATTTCAAGCTGGTGAGGGCCTCCATTGCTGGGAGCTCTCCAGAGCTCATTTCTAGGCAGGCAGCCCTCGCTGCTGGGATAACGTTCATTTCAAGGAAGCTAAATGAGTGTTATCCCAGCAGCGAGGGCTGCCTGCCTAGAAATGAGCTCTGGAGAGCTTGCAGCAGTGGTGACCCCCCCCCCGGCTTGAAATTGTTTGGGGGAGTGTTTAGGGGTGGGGGTGAGGGGGGATGACACCTTTACTAACTGCTGGTCTGGGAAACTGAGCACAAAGAATGTACTGGTCCATGACTCCAAAAACATTGAGAAACAGTGGTCCAAATCATCCCCATGATTCACGAGTCAGCATTCTGGCAATCAACCAGAATGCTGAGTGAGCTCTCATCAGGATTGTTAGGAGTGCTCAGATCAGCAGCAGTGCTGGGCGATCTTCATATTTTCGATTCTGCCCAGGACTTGGCAAGGTTTCACACCATATAGGTAGGAAACACATCAAGGACTGTCAGGAAACCATCCTGATCCATTAGCCTACAGGGCAGACCAACTTAAGTCAGATGTTTCGTCGAGGTGAAAAATGAGTGGGACCTTTTGTTAAATTTTGCAGAAAAGGTTCAGTGGGACTTAAAGGTACAGGTAAAGTGTGCACTCGAGTCGGTGTCGACTCCTGGCTCCTTGTCAACTCCTTGTCTTTGGTAGAATTCAGGAGGGGTTTACCATTGCCATCTCCCATGCAGTATGAGATTATGCCTTTCAGCATCTTCCTTTATCACTGCTGAGCGATAGATGTGTTTCCCATAGTGTCGGAAACAGACTTTCCCATAGTCTGGGAAACATACCAGCAGGGATTTGAACCAGCGACCTCTGGCTTGGTAGCCAAGCCATTTCCCCGCTGCACCATTAGGTGGTATGTCTTCAAAATTTTCCTGCTAGTGTGGAAAACACCATCACAGAAAGCCACTTTAAGTCACATTCCAAGGGCTGCTGGATTGCTCACTCTGCTGACCTGAATGTACACTTCAGTTCTATTAATTAATTGTATTTGTTCTGGCCATGGAACAGAATGGCCAACACCAGGAACAAAACGTAGACAGTAACAGAATCAATTTAAAAACAAAGAAAATGTATTTTCTCTCCAGTGAACCCTAACTATTTCCTCAGGTTAACGTACTGTACAGTACTTTTGCTCCCTAGCACAGCATGCTTTGGTGCACCATGAGTGCACCAGAAGTTCTGCCATCACATATCTTCCATCAGCAACATTATTATTATGCAGAGTTTCCATTTAGGTTTTTCACAGAGTCATATATTTAAGGGGGGATTAATGCTTCCAGTGACCACAAACCATCTTAGAACTTTGCTTCAGTCTCCCTCCCTTGCTGCTTGAGGTCCCAGTCAAGCTTCAGCCATGAAGATCTTCAGTCCTTTCATTGCTGTCCTTTCATGGATGCTCTTGGCTTACCTAGGTAAGCTATACATAAAAATCAAAGAGATTCAGACAGAAGTTGTAGAATTATAGAACAGTAACAAAGGAAATGTAACTTTTCAGTCATAGAGAGGTCATCTAGAATCAGTTGCTAACCTAGGGTTGATGGGCTGGATCCAGCCTCCCAATTAACTTTGTTTAGATCCTTGGAGCCCTGCAGAATTTAACTGCATGTGTGGTTAGAAGGAACAAGGTCACTGAGATGTGTTGAGAGATTCAAAGACAAATGCACTTCTTCTGAACACTTGCCAACAGTAGGGGTGTGCACAAAACTGGTTCCCCTGGTTTGATTTGAGTTTGGACTGGAGTCAAACCGAACTGGAGATGTTTGGTTTTGTGCCCCCTGAACATACCCCTGGTTCAGGGGTTCTAAGTTAAAAATATTTTAAAAAAAACTTTGTACACTCAACTTCAGGTCTGGGGAAGTGGTGGGGAGGGGGTCTCTGCCATCTCCCCCCCTCACTCGAGCTGACCCAGTTCAATGGTGAACCGGTTCGACCTCAAGCCAGTTCACACATCCCTAGCCAACAAATCTCATCAACACTGTGCTAATTTTTAATTGAGAGGACTGTGATCATCACTGCTGAAAGGTTTGCCAACAATTTCATTCATTTAACAAAAGCTGTGTCAAGTTGTAAGATAGAGTCCATACGTAATGTCATGTTTATTTGGGGTCATGCAATGTTACCTCCCAGCTCCTTTTAAGCACATATTGGACAAGGGAAAGGCAAAGAATTGGGTGTCAGATGGTGAAAAGCTAACAAATTACACTTTCAGCCTACAGAAAGAGCTGGCCTTGCAGCAGCAAGCAGGGAATGCCCCATTTAATAAGCAGGGTTGGCCCTGGTTTGCATTAGGATGGGACGGCTACATTCGGGGGCTGTCTGCTGTAAAATATTCCTCTTAGGGGATGGTGCTGTAGCTCAATAGTAAAACGTCTGCTTTGCATGTAGAAGGTCCCAGGTTCCCTCCCTGGCAGCATCTCCAGGTTGGGAGAAACTCCTGCTTGAAACCTTGGAGGGCCTGTCAGTCAGTGCAAACAATACTGAGCTAGATGGACCAATGGTCTGACTCAATATAAGACAGCTTCCCATTTTTCTATGTTCCATCTGAGCGAATAGACTTTGGCTGTTAGTAACTTGCAGTCATGGAACTGAAGTCCTTTTGGATATAATGTTAAGAGTATGACCTATTACAAATCATCAAGTCTCTTTTGTGGGCTTGGTTCTAGTTCATCTTCAGCTTCCACTGAAGTTGTTCCAGTTCCGGCTAATAAAGGTTCAGCAACTGGTTCAGCACACACAAGAGAAACCAGTCCAATTGCAGTTCACGTGAGAAAAATTAAATAAGATACATTGGTTGACATGCTGACTAACTAAGCTCTGGTTCTGTTCTGAGCACCAGTGCTGAGCCCAAGATGAGTGGGAGCTTTTGAAGAAGGAGTGACTAGCGGGAGTGGCTTCCATACTGCACAGGGACTTCTAAGAGAGAGGTGTGTGTACTGCTGCAATCCACACCTGGGATGCTTGAGGTGGCAGATTCATACAAAATAGAGCACAAATGCAGATGCAAGGTTACTTCCACTGGGAATGATGAGAGAGGTGTCACTACTACATTTATTTATTATTATTTATTTATTTAAAATATTTATACCCCACCCCTCCAGTGCACTACTGCTCGGGGTAGCTTACAACAATAAGACAGACACAGATACAAGTAATAAAATAATATTTTTTTTAAAAAAAAGTCAGATTAAAAACAATTATTAGGTTCAAATTAAAAATGAAAATTATAAAAAGCTAAAGAAGCTAAAGAACCTAGCAGATATAACAAAATAATAATGATATTAAAAAGCATCCTTAAAAAGGTGTGTTTTAAGATTTAAAAAAAAACACTGAGGGAGGGAGCATGGCCAAGCTCTTCAGGGAGGGTGTTCCAAAGCTGAGGGGCCACAACCAATAAGGCCCTGTCTCTAGTCCCCACCAATCAGATTTCTGTTAGTGGCAGGGTCATGAGCAGGGCCTAAGAT
The DNA here is from genome assembly GCF_027244095.1 of Hemicordylus capensis. Lineage (NCBI taxonomy): Eukaryota > Metazoa > Chordata > Lepidosauria > Squamata > Cordylidae > Hemicordylus > Hemicordylus capensis. The sequence goes on from NC_069657.1 coordinate 449,083,862, forward strand.
GATGATAGGAGGGCCCTGGCAGATTTATATCTTGCTTAGTAAGTGTAAAGGAGTCCTGGTTCCACAAGCAGCGCAGTCAAGGTTTATCACAGCAGTGTGTGACTGTGTGTGTGCTTTTTGCTTTGAAGTCTGTGCATTATCTAAGCCAGTGCCTTGAGTAACTCCTTCTTTGGGGACGCCAACCCATCTCAGGCTTCTTGCCAGTATGTGTATCTAGCATTTCTCCAAACCTAGGTGTGTTTTGGAGAAAGCGAGGCAATACAACCAAATGCCATTCCTCAGCATAAAGGAATGAAATTAATTAAACAATCCAACTTTCTCTTTCTTTCCCCGGGAGTCCATGCTCAGTATGATATAGATACTCCAGAGAAGTGTGAGCAGGCTGAGGGTGTGTGCAGGGAGGAACCATGCCAGATTGGCCCCATGGAAGTTGGAACATGTGGGGGAGATATCTTTTGCTGTTCAGGGTAAGATTGTTCTTGATTTCAAATGCCCAGCGCCCTAGTGAAACTTACCTTCACAATTTCATGTCATCATTTTTACTGTTTTCATCTGAAGCTCCACCCCCTAATGTCACTTCTCTCCGGCAAAGAAGGAATTCACATCATTGTTGTCAATGACAAAAAACAAAACTAATAGGACTCTTGCTTTGATTAATCATTTTAAAATGCTTTGATCACTTAGCTCTTTTAAGAAATAGGGTTATCGAAATGCAAAATGTATTTAGTGTAAAGTTTTTGAAAATCCAGGGAAGCAGGCTCCATTTTTATAAATCATGCTATGATTCAGCTGAATCTTAAACCACTAGGGCAGCATCTAGACTACATTATCAATGATTCAGAACCACTGAAATTAATGAGGCAAGTTAGACATTACTAACCTTTGTCCTATTAACTTTAATGAGACTATAAGGCAATGCACACGAGCATCCAAACCCAGGCTATGGTAGCCCAGCCTGGGTTTGACTGCCCATGTACACCACTGGGATTGAGCCCGATCCCAGTGCTTCCATCACAGGTAGCCCAACTTCTAAGCCCAGTGCCAGGATCATACACAGAGTCAGTTGCCTAGAGCAGGGATTCTCAACGTTGGGTCCCCAGATGTTATTGGACTTCAACTCCAATAATCCCTAACCAAAGGCCACTGGAGCTGGGGATTATGGGAGCTGAAGTCCAATAATATCTAGGGACCCAACGTTGAGAATCCGTGGCCTAGAACACCCAACTCCTGGGAGATTCCCCCAATGTACCATGCTCATTGTGTGGTGCACCATGGGTTATCCAGAGGCCAGGATACATTGTCCCAGCCTCTGGAGATCCACACTATTTGGAGCAGTGTGGATCATGAGGGAGTATCCCATGGATCATCCGGGGCAAAAGTAGGTGAAAACCTGCCCTCCCCTCCACCACCCTCCCCACCACATCAGTGATCATGTGAATAGTCTCTATGTCATGATTCACTTAAGGCTTGTTCATTTGAATCTAGGCTTAATGTGGGTTACCAATATTAGTTGATTCTGTGAACGCATGTCAAGGTGGGAATTTTGGGCCACAAACCATCTTGGTGTGAGTTCACACCATTACTTCAGTGTTGAAGACCCACATTAAACCCAGAGTCAAACTACTGTGTGATCAAGCCTTTAGTCTGGCTGTTGCCCAAAGGTTTTTTATTTTATGATCTATTTTTTGTCCACATACACAAAAACATTATCAACTTTCTGAAATTCTCCTTTACCTCCACGCTAATGAGGGCACAAGGCAAAATTATCTGGAGGAAAGGGCCACAACTTTATTAGCCAAACAGCCAAAGGAAAATACACATGTGGCATTTCTGGACTCTCCGCCTCTCTAAGAGGCATGAGAACAAACAGCTCAGAAGACCCCAAAAGCAATATCTCATCCTATCTAGCAATTATGTTTCTGCTTCGAGTGACTGATTCCTGCTCCTTCAACCTAATCCCTGATCCCTGCTCCTTCAAGCTAATCCAGATGGATCCAATGTGTCTATAAGAAGCACCTCACGGAAAGTCTTCAGCCTTGAATGTGGGCAATTCCCTCATGTTAGAGATGGTTCACTCAATACTCCCCAAGCTGCACAACTTCAGCTCTCCTGCAGATATTGGCTCACAACTCCCATAATTCCTGAATATGGACCACTTTGGCTGGAGATTATGGGAGTTGTCATCCAAAAATGGTGGAAGGGCCAAAATTGCACAGCCTTGGTCTACACCAGGGGTGGGGAACCTTGGCCTTCCAGCTGTTGTTGAACTACAACTCCCATCATCCCCAGCCATTATTGTGGCTGGGAATGGTGGGAGTTGTAGTTCAAAAACATCTGAAGGGCCAAGGTTCCCCACCGTGGTCTACACCAACCTGGGTTCCCAACCTGGGTTCCTCCAGAGGTTGCTGGACTACAGCTCCCATCGCCCCCAGCCACAATAAATTGTAGCTGGGAATGATGGGAGTTGTAGTTCAGCAACATCTGGAGGAATCCAGGTTGGGAACCACTGGTCTGCACTGTCCTCCCCATGGCCACTTTCCACCTCTGGGGAAAGGGAGGCTGAACCCGACTGCAGGTCCTTGTTGAACCCCAACTTCTTAAAGCCATAAAAACTAATGGTCATCCTCACAAAGTGTTGTAGTAACTTCTGTAAATGTATTATGTCTTCTGTAGGTCATAGTTCTATCCTTTATTATAGAGACACAAATATCTGCAATTTGTCTACAGCAATTACATATTTGTCATATTTGTCTACAGCAATTACAGAAAATGAAGCTGTTGTTTTGGATTGAAGCACCAGTTTGCCAGCCCTGATGGTCTCATCTACAAGACTGATCCAACCTTTCTTATTTGGTTGCCAGAAAATATTACTGGTGGATAATGTTTCAAATAAAGAGCTGATGTGTTGCTAAAAACTTGAATTATATGTCCATTTATGTGAAAACTGTGATGTAAATTCTCTCTATAGCCTTGTTGCTTGTATTATACAATAGGTATTTATTTTGTTGCCAAAGCTTACTGGTAGCAGGGGTTCTCACCTTAGTTCCCCAAATGTTGCTGTATTGCAACTCCCATCATCCCCAGCTACAATGGTCAAAGACACTTGACAAAGGAAGGTTCACCTGGACTATAGTACCAAGAAGAAGTTCGGCTTCTTAACTGCGTGGGGTTTTACACTGTGTTGAGGTTTTCATGTTTAATCTGCATTATGTTGTTGCAAACCACCCATAGTCGGAAGTTTGGAGCGGACTACAAATTTGAAAAACAAACAAACACACACATATATCACTGGAAGCTCCTCCCTCTGTCCAGCAAGCTCCACTCACTTATTTGAGATGAATAGGGCAGTATAAGTAATTATACACCCAACAAAAGGAAGGTTTCTAAGCATGTGCAGCTTGCCTTTCTTACAACACTGCCCTGATTGATTGATTGATTGATTGATTGACTGATGGCACTGTCGATCAACAACAAGCTTGAATTTGTTGTTGATGTATTGAAAGAGCCCCACAGAGCCAGAGGCATATCTAGGGAAAATAGCGCCTAGGGCAAGCACTGAAATTGCACCCCCTGTCCAAACATCTAACACCCATCTTTCAGATAACTTTACCATAATATCAGCTCAAAAATACAAGTCAAGCTCGTTAATCTTTTAATCTTTCAAAAACTATTTAGCAGTGGACGTAGCCAGACCAAAAAATGCTGGAAAATGACAAATTTCAGTATGCTGGGGCTCATGAAATACCCAAATACTATGTGGAAGTGTACTTGGAAAACAAAACAGAAGTGCCTGTCTAGTTCTCTACTATGCATTGCAGCATCACTATTATATAAGTTTTAAAAATAAATGGAGAATTTGACTTTTCCCAGATACTCTGAAAATAATTAAAGGCTATGCAGAGTAAACTGTGTCACCGCTTGGAATATATTCTAGTATTTCAGAAAGACAGTTAAAATGAGGGAAAGAGAGCAAGAAACTCCCAGTGGGCCTTAATACTAAGGATTTCACACTGATTCAAAGACAAACTCACCATTAATAGCCATATTATTAAGACACAAGTGAATTTTAGCCCGTTGAAAAACGGGCGCTAGTAATGCTTTCGGCGCCCGCCGCCGAACCTCCCAGCTGCCCGATCCCACCATTTGTACAGGAAAGAGGAGCTCGCCAGCAGAGCTCCTCTTTCTGCAAAGGCTCTTCTCAAACTGGCGCTTTGAGCGGAAAGGACGCCCTTTCCGCTCAAAGCGCCAGTTTGAGAAGAGCCTTTGCAGAAAGAGGAGCTCTGCTAGCGAGCTCCTCTTTCCTGTACAAATGGTGGGATCGGGCAGCTGGGAGGGCGGTTCGGCGGCGGCATTTTTCAGGGCCAATTTGGCCCTTAGTAATTTGGCGGGGGGACAGGAATGGTGGGATTGGGCCCCAAGGTTTTCCCCCCCCGCCCGGCTTTACTGGCGGCGCCAGGCCTCGGCGGCGGCTCCGCCACCACCTCGGCCAGCTTCCCCGCGCCTCTTCCCCCGGCGCCTCTCTCCTTTATTTGCGGCGGCCGCTTCTGGCCCTGCCGCCGCCTCACCCGCACTCCCGCCGCCAGTTGCCCCGTCGCGGCCACCGCCACCTCTGGCCGTGGCCACGGCTGCGCCGCCGCCTCTCCCGCACTCTCCTCCTGGCGTAGGCGGCGGCCACTTCTCCTTCTCCCGGCCCCAACATGGCCGCCGGGTCCTGCTGTTCGTGCCTCCCTTGCCCTGTTCTGGGCATGCCCAGAACAGGCCAGGCACGAACGCCGCCTCACCCGCACTCCCGCCGCCAGTTGCCCCGTCGCGGCCACCGCCACCTCTGGCCGTGGCCACGGCTACGCCGCCGCCTCTCCCGCACTCTCCTCCTGGCGTAGGCAGCGGCCACTTCTCCTTCTCCCGGCCCCAACATGGCCGCCGGGTCCTGCTGTTCGTGCCTCCCTTGCCCTGTTCTGGGCATGCCCAGAACAGGCCAGGCACGAACGCACGCTTGGTGTCCGTCCACGGACGGACACCAAGCGTTTTATTAGAGAGGATGACATTTAACTCACTCATCACAAGAAGCAAGTAAGAGCAAATGAATACAATCCTAGCTCATAAGTTTCAGCTCAGTATTCACAAGCCCTAATTCTCTGTACATAGTGACAATCTGAATATGTGTACAGTGACTTATATTATATTAATTTAAAAACAATAACACCTGTAGTCCCTTCAGGGGGTTTCCTAAAGGCCGTGGAGGGGTGGTGTCTTCAAAGGTTCCCCCTCCCCCTGCTGGCCTCTAGGGACCATTTGCGCATGTGCAGTGGCTATATCTATATCTATATCTATATCTATATCTATATCTATATCTATAAATATATGGCTGCTGCGCATGCTCAAATGGCCTCTGCAAGGCCTGGCATGGCCTAGGGCCTCACAGAGACCATTTGAGCATGTGCGGTGGCCATTTTGTTTTTGGCGGCCAATAATTCAGTTAGTGATCATTAGATACTGGTGCAAAAGGTCGATGCCATCTGGACCTGGATCTCCAACACCTTATTCTGCTGATCTACAAATGGAAGCAGGAACTGGTCTTGCTAGGCACATGCAGTTTAATTTGGTTTTATAGCATCCTTCTTCTATGGAGCATAAGACAATGCAAATGTTTCTCCTTTTCACCTTAATCTTCACAACAGCCTTGTCTGATAAGATTAGGCTGAGAGAGGGTGACTGTCCCAAAGGCTCCATGGCTCAGTTTGGTTTTGGACTTCTGTCTCCTTGATCTAAACCCAACACTCTAACCAATACAACACACGGGCATTTTGAGATGCAGCCCTTTTATTTACCCATATGTCTCTGACATTTGCAATGTTTGCAACATGGATCTGAATGGCCACACATCGCCTGTGTTTTATTATGGGAAGGAGAATGTTTCAGCAGTTGTAACTTTTCTCTGTCTTGCATGACCTGTGGAACCTGCCAACATTCCCTTGTCTGCACGACAAAAGGTACACAAGCCCAGCCCTAAAAAGAGCAAAAGAGCACTCCTGCTCAGTGTTCCTTCTAACAGGGAGGGATTCCCAGATGTTGTTGACTACAACTCCCAGAATTTCCAAGCAAATGCCATTGCATCTGGGGATTCTGGGAGGTGTAGTCAACAACATCTGGGAATACCTGGTAGAGGGAACACTGGTCCTGCTGAATTAGACCTAACTTCCATCTAATTTATACCCCATAGCATTTCACCTCTGAAAACAAGGGGGTGCTTGTAACACCATTATTTTCATACCATTGTCCAAACATCCCATGCCATAATGCATTGCAGGAGGTGATACTCTGTATTCGTTTCTTTAGTAGTAACCTTTTACCATCCCTGCTAACTGGGCAAGGAGGCACTTTTTAAAGTTTCAAAGCAGATCAATGAAAGACGGGACCCTCCCAGAAAAGAGAATGAAATCAAGGAGGCGACGCTGTATTTGGGCACAGCCTCCCAGAGCGTGCCCAGAACTCCCGCCCCGGGCACGGATGCCCCCGGAAGCATCCCCCTCCTCGCCCACTTCCTGCTTACGGTCTTTTCCTAAGAGGCCAACTCTGTCAGCCTGATGGCGGACTTTTCTGCAATCACAAGGCTGGGCCCCCCAGTAGCATTCCCTGTAAGAGGGCTTCCCAGAGGCTGCTGACTACAACTCCCAGCATCCCCAGCTGCAATGACCTTTGGCTGGGGATGCTGGGAGTTGTAGTCAACATCACCTGGAATTCTCTGCTATGCCTTGTGACCACAGAAACACCCACCATCAGACTCACTGCTTATGCCTCTTGGGACAAACACCCACAGCAGGAAGAGGGGGAGGACGGTGAAGCTGTCGGGTGCACCAGTGCCCGGAGCGCGAAGTCTGGGCACGCTCTGGAACACTACGCACGAGTAGAGTGCCCCCTGTTGAAAAGGAATGGTTGGACTTCCTGGTCTCCCGATCTGGTGGAGGGGGTCGACTGTGGACGCAGGGATGTAGCTGGGGGGAGGGTGTTCGCTCCTTTCCCTAGTGGCCCCTCAGAGTGAGGGAGATAATGAAGAAAATAGGTAGGGTTGGAGTTGGCTGGGGGGACTCTGGAGCCTGGGGAATCAGGTTCTTTGAACCCATCCACACAATTATAGCTACACTCCTGTGTGGACGATCTGCCCCTCTGCCCTGCAAGCAGCCAGCTCTGTAGGCAGAGGCCTTTCTGTCTCAACAGAAGAGGGTCCAGCCCGCCAAGTGGGATGGCAGGGGAGTTATGCAAGTGTGGCCGTTGCCTCCCCTGGGTCCAACATGTGGGGCTAGGACCGTGCCCCTGCCTCTCCCTGCAGCATGGAACCCACTGTGCTGCCACCACGTGTCTCAAGCAGCCCTGTGATCGGAAGCTTCACGGTGACCACCCGGCAGACTTTGGTATTTCTTTGGGCAGTGTCCATTAAGACAGCCTTCCAGACCTCCTTCACTATACCTGTCACCCTCCCTAGCAGGGGAACCACCAAGCAGAGACAGAGCTTTGGGGGACAGGGCAGAGAACCCACATCCTGGCCTCACCCAGACTCTGGAGTTGACTCTCGCCAGGCAGTATCTGTCCTGCCAAGGAGCTGCTTCCTTGGACCGAGGGCGGGCCAGACCGAGATGGGTCCTCCTCCCTGGAGAAAAGCAATTCCCCTTTATCCTCCTCCTCACTTGTTCCTTGGCAGATTCAAGATGTTTCCACTTGCTTCAGCTGGGGAATTTGGGGGCTGGCAATTGGAGGGCAGCAGCCGTCACACACCCACAAGTTACTGCCTCAAGTCTCCACTTCAAGCAGCCTCTGCACAAGGAGATCTCCTCCTGCAACGCCTGGGAAGGACAACTGAGGTTTGTTTTGGTCTCTCTCTCTCTCTTTCCTTTTTTCAGAATGATGGTGGAATTAGGGCTTGCCATACTGAAAATGTCCAGTGGGGACGCTGGTGCTTAGAAGACGCTGCTGTTCTGGCTGATTCTTATGTCTATTCTGATGGGCGCTATCCAGATTAATCCTGATCACAGTGTCGCTACCGAACATCAAAGTGTGCTTCCATATTGCCTGTGTATTGACATCACAGTCTCTGTGCTGTCAGCAAGGTGCTGTTCACATTGCCAATGCCTTCTTTTGGTTTTTATTGCTCTGTCACTGTCCTACAACATTAGCAATAGCAATAGCACTTACATTTATATACCGCTCTATAGCCGGAGCTCTCTAAGCGGTTTACAATGATTTAGCATATTGCCCCCAACATTCTGGGTACTCAATTTACCGACCTCGGAAGGATGGAAGGCTGAGTCAACCTTGAGCCCCTGGTCAGGATCGAACTTGTAACCTTCTGGTTACAGGGCGGCAGTTTTACCACTGCGCCACCATTCTAAAAGAAATAGGTGTATTTTTCCGTTTTAGGGCGTTTTGGGCAAACTAGAAAAGACTGCTGCCCCTGCTGGTGGATTTGTGCAACATCCTTTAATTATGTTGACAATTTGACCCCGCCAAGCCAAAGCATTTTACTGTGATTGTAGCAGTAAGCTGGAAAGGACCACAGCTCTCCTCTCTCCCCTTGGTCTTCTCTTCTCCAAGGCACTTTCCAGATTACACACTACAACAGTGGTAAAATGCTTTGGTTTGGCAGGATCATCTTGAAAACGTAAATAACAGATCCAACAGTTGGTAGCGCAAAGCCGAGAAAATACAGCTACTCTTTTGCATTGCAGCACTATAAGGCAAAGATAAAACCTGGAAGAAGACATTGGAAATGTGAACTACACCTTGCTGTCCACGCAGGGTCTACAGTGTCACAACACAGGAAGTACAGAAGGACACTTTGCAGACCCATAGTGACCCTGAGGTAGCTTTTAATCTGGAAAGCACCCAGGCTAAACATACGGAACTCCTGCAACCACCTCACTTAGGATTTGTTTTTTTCATACCCAAAACCACTTTGGATGCCTCCCTCTGAACCATTCCCAGTTGATCAGTGTCCTTAAAATGTGGGGCCCAGAACTCGATGCAGTCTTTCAAGAGGGGTCTGAGCAGCACACAATAGAGTGGAACAATTCCGTCTTGTGTTCTTGACATGATGCCTCTATTAACACAGCCTGCAGTGGCGTTAGCTTTGATGGCTGTTGCCTCTTGGAGGAGAAAAGGAGGTGATCACATGGCAAGTGAGGAGAGCTGGTCTGGTGGTAGCAAGCATGACTTGTCCCCTTAGCTAAGCAGGGTCCACCTTGGTTGCATATGAAAGGGAGACTTGATGTGTGAGCACTATAAGATATTCCTCTTAGTAGGGGATGGATCCGCTCTGGGGAGAGCAGAAAGTTCCAAGTTCTCTCCCTAGCAGCACCTCCAAGATAATGCTGAAAGAGACTTTGGAGAAGCCGCTGCCAGTCTGTTTAGACAATACTGAGCTGGATGGACCAAGGGACTGACTCAGTATATGGCAGCTTCCTATGTTCCTAAAACTCTCTGCTTTCAGTGTGTTCTCATGCTTTGATTGTCCGGACCATCCAGGGACGGAGCCACAAATGGGTGAACGGGTTCAAAGAACCGGGGTTGTACCCAATCAGGAGCCGTGAGTGCAGCCCCAGACACTCCCTCCTGCATCTGACGTCAGATGTGGGGGGAGCTGCCAAACAGAGCTCCTTTGCTCCATTCGGGAGCCAGACCACACACACCCCCACACACATCTGACACAGGGGCGTGGCTAGCCCCCACATCTGAAGTCAGGCACTGGGGTGAGTTGAGACAGGCCACCGCACCACGGCTGGGCACAGGCCGCTCGTGTCCTTTCTCCACCCTTGGGACCATCAGGCCTGCACTGCCCAATGGGCAGTGCTCCTTTAAGAGTTCTGAAAAGTTTTTAAAACACAGAAACTATTCTAGAAGTTTGTCTATATCAGAGATGGCAATTGGCAGATGACTCCATGGAGAGAGGACCACCATTTGCCCCTTGTTACCCTGACCCATTTCTCTGTCCAAAAGGGGCTACAACTTGACCCCCATCCTTTGGGGGGAGGGATAAAAAATGTGTGAATACCCACAGAAAGCTGTCTGTGCAGCAAGGCGGTCACCTCTTTCTCGTCTCTAGAGGGGTAGATGCCAAAAGCAGCTTTGAGCATTTGTCCCCAGTGATGGTACCCGTGGCCCGAAGCTGTGGGCCTGGCTCATGCGCTCTCTGAAATTGTCCTGATATCACTTCAGAGACCTCCTGCGGGGGTGGGGGAAGCAATGGTGAGAGTACTTTAGGAAGACACTATCTCTCTGTTGGTTTCTTTGATAATGTGACTGGCACACCAGTTTGTTGCAGAAATCTCTCCATCAGATGCATTTTAAAACTAAACAAGAAGACATTTTGTTTACAGATGTTCTCTGCACAAAGGAGGTCCTCCCTGGCTTCTGTTCCCTGCTTGACTACTTTCCCCAAAGTATTCCTCTGGGAAGAGCACCCAGCCCAGTCCTCTCTCGGCTCCAGATCAGAGGCGGCAACACAAGAAGGCGGAGAAGGATGTACGGTTTGCAGAAATAAGTAAAAAGAGAGCGAGAGAAAAAAACTACTGCACTGAAGGTGCCCACCACAAAAGAGCAAGATAAATGGAGGAAGCAATTCAAGAACAATGACAAAGACCTTGCACGAATGAGGAAGCAAAGAACAGAGGTGGACATCCAGCTTCGCAAAGCTTGGAAAGACGAACAGATCTTGAAGCGATGGAACTTCTCTCTCTCCATGGAAGATGTCCTGTCTCCAGAAAAAGAAGAGGAAACTCTGGAAGCTCAGCTCATTTTGGAAGAAATTGTCCTCATAGTGAAATCAGATGATCCCCATCACTATTTAAAGGCCGCTCGGGCTACCAGGAAAATGTTGTCTAGGTAGAAGAACACATCTCTTGATGAAGTCATCAAAGCTGGGATCGTTCCTAGACTGGTGGACATTTTGTACCATCACGATGTCCCCACTCTACAGTTCCAGCCTGACTGGGCACTCACTAATATTGCTTCCGGGATATCAGAGCAGACCAGAGTAGGGGTGGAGGCAAATGCCATCCCGGCCTTTGTAGTCCGGTCTTCTCTGCATATGCACATCTGCAAGCAGTCTTTGTGGGCCCTGGGAAACATAGCAGGTGATGGCCCCATGTACAAAGATGCTATAATCAGCTTTAACGTGGTCCTTCCCCTTCTGTGTCTGGTGACTCCCACCACTACTCCTGTGGGCTTTCTGAAGAACATCACCTGGATGCTGTCCAACCTCTGTGAGAATAAGGATCCCCACCCTCCCCTAGATTGGTTGTCTCTCCATGAGACCTTAAGCAAGTCACCTTTGCCTTCTTCCAAGCTCACACCACTAACCCCCCACTGCAGAAGCAAATGATTTAGATTCTTGTCTCAGGCAGTGGACCCAGCTGTAAATGACGGACATTGCCTTAAAGGAATAGCCACCCCCCCTTCATTTGTGCATAGCCAGCAAGTTCCTCTTTTAGCCCCTGTGGAGCCAAAGTGTTCAGTCCCAAAATCCGCCACGCTTCTCTCTGAAGTAAAACTTTGTCATTGCCATGTGTGGTTTTTTCAGTTGCCCCAAACTGTATTTATTGATTTATTGCATTGAAACCTGCTCTAAGGAGGCCAGAGTGGGTGCCCCCTTGGTAGCTCATTTTTTGGAGGAAAAAACCTTCTTTCAGAGATATGCAAATCCCCATTCAGCCCTGAAACTCACTGGAAGACTCTGGGCCAGTCCCATATCTCTAACCTACCTCACAGGGTTGTGGTGAGGACAAACATACCCATGAACACCCATTAATGTCAGAAAGCCCAGCCCCAGCATCTGTCTGAAACAGGCAAGGGTGCCTCTGGGCTGGTGCCGTGTGCATGAGCCTGGCTCAAGACTGAATAACCAGAGGCAAGAGTGCCCCTGAGCATGTGTTGTGTGTGTGTGCTTTTCTTGCATTGCTGAATCAATGAGCAGCAGAGTTCTTAACAGGACTGTTGGTCTCCGTTTTGTTGATGTAAATGTAGCGGTGGATTTGTAGAGTTTAAAATCTTGAGTTTTTACCACATATTTGGGTGGTATTGGTGAGTTTGTTTGGGTATCTCATGTCCTGGTGTGTCTGCCTGTTTATAAGAGGGTTTGGACAATATTTAGGGAGGGTTTTCCCCACAAATGAATGAATAAGTGCTTTTGCTTCAGCTGAGTACTTATTTTAAACAGAGTAGTGTTTGAGAGAAAGCTGCTTGGGTACGTAGCTTGGGAATATGCAAGAATTCAGAGCTTGCACATCAAATGTGTCCTGTATGGTGTCCTCTATAATTCAGTCATATACTTATGTGTTCCATTATCTTTGTGTTGGCTCCTATAGAACTTGTGCTTTTTAATACCCTTGGGAAAAGAGATTTATTCGGAGAGCATCAGGCTGAAAGTCCCTGATGACTGTGCAATGGAAGTTGGTGATTGCAAGCTTGGGATTTGCTTGGATGGTTATAGGGGCTCAACTACAACTCCCATCACCCCCAGGTACAATTTCTTGTGTTTTGGGGTGATGGAAGTTGTAGTTCAGCAACATCTGGGGTACAACTTCCAGCACAGGTTGGGAACCCCCGTGTTAGATAATGTAAAAGTCAAATACAAATTTGCAATTTACATATATAGCACTTTTCAACAAAAGCTCCAAAAGTGATTTGCTTATAACAATAAGGAAAATCAAGCAGGGTTGTGTGTTTTGTTTTGTTTTGGGCCCAAATCCAAAACACCCCAATTTTGTTCTTTGTTCGAAACTGCAAAATCTGAATCCAAAACATTTTGGATTTTAAAACATGGCCCTTGGGCAAAATTAGTGATTGGGGTGGTAGTGTCCAATGGGTAGTGCCCAACGGGTTGAAACTACCACCCAAATTTCAGAGGAATTGGGCAAAGGGCTGATTTTTGGTGAATTTTTGAATTTTAAGATTTTTCCCATAAGGAATAATGGAGGTTTCAGCAAAAGTATAGCTTTACATTGTGAGGAAAGGGGGGTGTCCCAGAGCAGATTAGGGTGTGTGGTAGTGCCCAGTGGGGGCAAGGAAACTGCCAGAATTTTTTTCAAAGGAATTGGGCACAGGGCTGATTTTTAAATATTTAATGAACTTATGTGTCTTTAAGATTCTACCCCATAGGGAATGATAGAGGTTTCAGCAGCCCCATAACTGCACTTGCGGTGCACTGGGATGGCCCAGAGCAAGTGGTGGTGTAGTGCACATAGGGTGCCAACCACCCCCATGGGTTGCTAACCCATGGGGTACTGGGTTCTGTTGTTTCTGACATGCTTTGAGTGTAGATTCTCTGGTAGCATATGACAGTGGATTCATGGTTTGTCACTGAAAATCTCATATGCTGCCAGAGAATCTACAGGCTGGGCTCAGGCTTGCAACAAGGCAGGCACAGGCAATCGCATGCCATCTCTCAAGGGGGTGAAAAAAATATCTTCTGGAACAAAAGAACAATGCAGATGATAAATCCATCCCCAGGCTGGCATGCAGTAGCCATAGCAGGCTGGCAGGCTGGGCTCAGGCTGGCAACAAGGCAGACAAGCATAGGCAATGGCATGGCATCATCATGGCAACTTGAGGCATGCCATGCAATGCAAATTAGTTCTCTCTCTCTCTCTTCAATGAGGCAGAAAGGCAGAATGGCAAATGAGTAACTGGCTGTTGAATGAATTGAAAACCCCTCCTTGAACTCCCCCTCCCACTCCTTCCCCTGGCGAATGTGGGGTCTGTAAAGAGTGGCAAGAGGCAAAAGAGCCAATGGGGAACAAGGAGGGAATCATCAGCAGGTCAGCCCATGCTTTCGGTCACCAATCGGAAGGCTGGAAGGGCAGAAAAGAGATGTCAAACACAAAATGGAGACTGACTCAGAGATCACTACAAAATTGAGTTCCATAACAACCAAACATTTTGTAGCCAAAAGAGGGACATTTTGTTTTGTGTACAAAACGTTTGGATTTGGAAAATGGGTGTTTTGTTTTGTCTACAAAACATCCAAAATGGCCTGTTTGAAGTACAAAATGTTTTGTACCTGAAGTGTTTCGCACATCCCTAAAGTCTAGGGATGTGTTTCGCACATCCCTAAAGTATTTCTCCAGGATCCTCTAGAAACTAGACCCTGATCAAATGTACACAATTCTCCTTCCACTGTTAAAGACATTTCCTGCAGGCTCCACTGCTATTAGCTCCACCTTCAGTGGTGAAGCAGGGAAATGCTTGACTAACAAGCAGAAGGCTGCTGGTTCAAATCCCCGCTGGTACCTATATTGGGCAGCAGAGATATAGGAAGATATTAGGAGAGGATTGCTGGTCTTGTGGTAGCAAGCATGACTTGTCCCTATAGCTAAGCAGGGTCTGCCCTGGTTGCATATGAATGGGAGACTTGGTGTGTGAGCACTGCAAGATATTCCCCTCAGGGGATGAAGCCACTCTGGGAAGAGCAGAAGGTTTCAAGTTCCCTCCCTGGCTTCTCCAAGATAGGGCTGAGAGAGATTCCTGCCTGCAACCTTGGAGAAGCTGCTGCCAGTCAGTCTGTGAAGACAATACTGAGCAAGATAGACCAATGGTCTGACTCAGTATGTGGCAGTTTCCTATGTTCCTAAGATGCTGAAAGCCATCATCTCATACTGAGTGAGAGATGGCAATGGTAAACCCCTCCTGTATTCTACCAAAGAAAACCACAGGGCTCTGTGGGTGCCAGGAGTCGAAATTGACTTGACGGCACACTTTACCTTTACCTTTACCTTTACCACTGCTATTCCCTCAGAAATCTTCACCAATGGATTTATATTCTGCTGCAATAGTGCTCTTCAATTCCCACTTCTGGGGATTTTCTCCCATTCTCTGCAGGCTTCTAAAAGGCATGGAACGTAACTCTCAGCAGCAAAGGAGGTGTGCACAGTCAAGGCAAATGAACAGGTTAGTCAGTGCCAGATTTAGGCACCAGCTAGATGAGCTGTGGCTTAAAGCCCTAAATTTTGAGGGGCCGCTCAGTACCAAAACTTGACTAGAACTGGTCTTCAACATGTATATAATTGGTGGGAAAATAAAGGAGAAAGGGGAAAGCACTCTAAAACAGGCATCATTGTTCTGATAAAACAAAAATATACTTATGTGGCTAAGCAATTATTTATCATATTGAGTTTATAGCTCTGTGAGCTATATTGTATTTTGATTCAACCAGGGCCTCGTTTTTTATCAACACCCATCGTAATGGTTAAAGGCAGCGTACACCTCTTCAGGCAACTCCTGCTATAACCCTGAGTAGCATGGTGAGGAAGGGTGAGTGGCACACCAGGATGGGACTTCTGACCCCTTTGGTAATTCTATGGGGCCTTTTAATATTGAGATAGCTTAGGGCCTCCGCATGGCAAAAACCAGCCATTGTTCTGTACTGGATCACCTTGTGGAGTCTTTTCCCACTCTACAAAGTAACTCATAAATCCCACATTCACTTGACACCAGCAGAGACATCATGCACACATTTCAACAGTGTCATTTATTATACAATCCACCTTAAGTGTCTTCTCATAGGTCATCCAAGGCATTACTGTCTTCTGATGAGAGTTCTTTGGAGACCAAGTGACGTATTCACATCCATATTACTCAGTTTTCACCTGGCAAATTCATAAGGCCTGGAAGAAAGGGTGGATAGGAAGGAATGTAGATGTTCAGAGCTATATACATAAGAATAATGTGAGAAAGCCTTCCAAACCGCAGATACTGCAGAATCCTCTCTGTAACATTACTTTCATAGGGAATTAGGAAGCTGCCTTCTACTGAGTCAGACCGTCGGTCTATATAGTTCAGTATTGTCTTCGCAGACTGGCAGTGGCTTCCCCAAGGTTACAGACAGGAGTCTCTCTCAGCCCTATTTTGGAGATGCTGCCAGGGAGGGAACCCGGGACCCTTCCCAGTGTGGCCCCATCCCTAAAGGGAATATCTTACAGTGCTTAAACATGTAGTCTCCCATTGAAATGCAAACCAGGGCATACTCTTCATAGAAAAAAAAGACCATTTATGCTTGCCACCGCAGAACCAGCTCTCCTCCTTTTATAGCATTTGATAATCCACTGCCAGGTTGCTAATAAGGGCTGCTGATGTTGATTTCAAAATGGCTGACTCTTGGATGAGCACCATCTCACATGTTCTGGATTTTGAAACCTCATCACTCGTTACATGACAGAACCTTCCTTTTCTGTCCTGACCAGGAAAGCACTGGGCAGCATCCATATGAAACTACTCCTGCATATTCCTATTAAAGATGGAATCATATTATTGAGAAACTTCACCTGGATGCTGCTTGTTGACTTCTTAATTGCAACCCGGTTACGGAGCAAAGATCATCACTTTAAAAACTCCACTTCTACAAGGGCTAGAGCTTAGTCTTTTTTTAAAAAAAAAAAAAAAGATGAAAACTGGGGATCTACATTTGGGTGAGGGTTAGGGCTGCTTCGAATATTCATTATACTCTATGGCAGAAATATATAAATTCAATAGAAACTAAAATATCCATTAAAAATCAATCAAGTGCCCCAGTGCCTTGAAATTTTGGTGGTAGGTGGCACCCACAGGGCTCTACCCACCAACCCACTTTGTTGCATCCCTGGATGTTTTTGAGTAGGTCATATCAATTCAAATTTGAATCAAATCTAATAGCATTCAAATAGAATCTGATCAGATTTGAGTTTGCAGATTTAAGTTGGAACCAAATCTGCCTGATTTGATTTGACCTCAAATTGAATTGCACATCCCTACTGCTTATGTTGCAACTGTCTCTAGACACATTTCAATTTTCAAACCATTTTGTATTGCTGGAGAAATGGCATTAAAATTTTGGCAATGGGGTTAAGAGCATCCAAACTCTATCCAGCCCTAGGCTGCACTAGTCCAGCATTCTATTTCCCATGGTGGTCCACCAGATGCCTCTGAGAAGCCCACAGGCAAGATGTGAGTGTTAGGGTCAGGAGAAACAGCTGAGCCATTCCCAGCTGAGACTTGCTCACCTTCTGAGATTAGCTTATATATTTTATCTCAGCTCCAGCCTGCCACCACCCCACCACCGCCTTCAGGAGGCTGCTTTGCCTCCTGATTCCCCCTCCCCAAATTAACCAGGTTGCAAGCAGGGGAGGAAGAGAAACCAAAGCCAGCATCCCCCAGACACTCGATATCACATTATGTGTGCACTGGTACAGGCAGTGCACTGGTACAATGGTGTCCCCTGAGAAGAAAGGAAGTCTCCATAGGCTCAGAGGAACTAAGACTATGGAAACAACATGTGAACATATTCAATATGACACCTTTTCTGTCTAAAAAGGGTGCAGACTAATATTTCCTACTCAGCAAAATGAAGTTGTCTCACCTTAAGCAGCATTTCTGCCAAAAGAGGCTACATTTTCCCCATACCGTATTCAATGCAGTATAGCATTGATTAGGGTTTGTGCAATACCCTCCATTATTTTCACAGACATTTCCAGTAGTTACCCGACAGAGCCCTGGAAAAAGCAAGAGAGAAACAGAATACAATAAAAGCTGAGATTCACCAAACTCAGGTTTGGACAGTGTTGTCTAGGTTTGGCTGCCCGTGTGAAGCACCAGGATTGACGATAATCCCAGCCTTTAAAACAGAGGTGTAACTAGGGAAAATGGCGCCCAGGGCAAGCACTGAAATGGCGCCCCCCCACCGCGCCCCCCCCAGGTTTTTCCTCACAAGCGCCCACCACCGCCGCCGCCAAGCCAGGCCACTGACTGGCCGCCAGGCGCCAGCAAAGCAATGGGGGGGGGGGGCGCAGGCGGCGCGGAAGGGACCTCACTGCTGCACTGAGCAGGAAACATTTGTATTAACAATTTTTAAAAAAAAATTTAAAAAAAAATTGGTCATGGTGGCACCCCCCACGTGAACAGAAAAGATGGCGCCCGGGGCACGTGCCCCCCCGCCCCCCCTATAGTTACGCCTCTGCTTTAAAAGGTTAAAAGGGCACAAGCTCAGGCAGCAGAGTACACAGCCTGAGCACACACAGAGTCAGGAACCTAGAGCACCCGACTCAGGGGGAATCCCCCAATGCACCACTCCTGCTGTACAGTGAAATATAGGACATCTGGAGGTCGGGCATCCTTCCCTCTGCCTCCCTGCTGCCACACTGCTTGCAACAGCAGCACTCATCTGCGAGTGCAGCATGGTGAACAGGGCTTCAACCTGGATTGTGTGAGGGAATTTTGGAGTGATCCTGCCTTCCCCCATCCCTCCCCATATCTGAGAAAAAAGGATGTGTGCACAACCTCACTGTGTCCCGTATATGAGCTGCTAACCTCTTAATAGCCTTCTCTAGCACATCACCAAACCATGCTCCACACACTCCTAGATTCCCCGGCTGCAACGGCTTTTGGCTGAGGATTCTGGGAACTGTAGTCAACCACATCTGGGAATCCCTGTTACAGGAAACACTAGTCCAAAGCACCAAGATCAGCAGAGATGGAGTTGTAGCTCAGGGCTAAAGTATCTGCTTTGTTTTGAGAGGGCCGTAGCTTCGCTCCTTGGAATCTCCAGATAGGGCTTGGAAAGAAAGAGTCCTTCCTGGAATCCTGGAGCACTGCTTCCAGTCATACTGGACAATGCTGAGATATATGGGTCAACACTCTGGCAAATGCAAATGCATCTTCTTATGTATACCTGCCCTCATAGCAGGTGTGTTTGCCTTATACTTCAGTTGCATGATCCACCTCTTAGAGGTGAAGAGAACCCCAAAGATATCGTGCAGCTAGCACTGTGAATGCACAGTCATCAGAAAGAAAAGGAGAATAAATAGTTCTATTATTCGTTCTGTTAAGAACTAATCTGCCTACTTTCCTTTCTCTATCCCTGCAACTGGACTAAATTTGGTCTGAATTGGTTAGGAAATCCACCAGTTGTCCCACTTGCACCTCAAATGTTTATGCATCTGCCATCTTGAATTGGGGTGGATGATTTCATAAGCCTACAGGAAAGTAGGCTAAACATTGAAGAATGATTGAAGTTGTGGAGTTTTGCTTGTCCTTAGGGCACAAATGCTCCCAAGGGTACAGCAAGACACCTCCCCAAAATAAACAAGCTTGTAGTACCAGATGGCAGGACCAGCATCAGCACATGGCACTCTGGGACAAATATGAGAGGCCAGAGTTTCAGGAGGGACACTATGGACCTGATGCATAGAGGAGGGCATTGAAGGGCATTTTTCCCAGTCCCCCCTCAAAGCTGGAACCAGCCTTGCCTTGTCTGGAGGCTGTCTCCAGGTTTCTATGTGTCATTCAATGGCTGCATTTGTATGTAAACCGGAACCATTGCTTTCCTTTCTGCATTTGGAGAAAATAAGGAAGGGGTCTCTGCAGTCAGGGAGACTGAAAAGAGGAAGAGGAAGTGGTGTTGTGGACAGTCCACACAACCAGCCACAGCCAGAGAGAGGGTGGAGTGAATGCAGCACTCTAGTGCTGCCTACACACATCACACTCTGGAACTACAACCCCAGTTATGAGCAGCAAGTCACAACAAATGAGGGTTCAAACTGGAGTTTGTGGAGCACAACCTTGACAAATACGACCAGAGTTCAATGCATTCGGACATAACAGTTTGGCAACCAGTGTCTCCTGCGACCCTGGTTTGGCACTTAGTACAAATAAGGCCAGCAGCATGCTGGAACAACTTACATATTTCTGTTCCTTGCATCTCAAAAAGGATTTAGATTCTCCACCCTCTCCCACAACATTAGAATGCAGGGTAACCAGATACAACTAAAGGGTCTCAGATGTCACTCACCATGCTAGAGGACTGGGCTTGCTGACCATCTTAATTATTCTAGCCTTTTTATCTCACTACCATGTGATACTTAGTTGATGTTAATATCTTACCTGGAGAAGGCAGGAGTATCCCTGCAAGAACAAAAAGAAAAAAACATGATGTCTTCATGGCTATGATACTGGGGATTCCACCAGTGTGGAGAGCTCCAACGGTATGATGGTTTTGAACCCCAGGGATCAAATATTTACAGGGCTTTTAAAATATGTCTCCACAGACTTCTGGTTATTGGCTGAGCCTTTCAAAGCAGAAACTGCTGTTTCCCCCCATAAAGCAGAATCTCCGGGCCATAACGTAACAATTATTTGCAGGGTCATACAGTGGGGACAGGAGCTGCTATGCAGAAAATGGCCCATGGAGAACTCTTTGACCTTCAGATAGAATCTTCAGAGTCATAAGGGTGTCATGAGATAAATCTGTGCCAGCCAGGCATACCTGCATTGATGTACAGAATCTCCCCTTCTATAGCTTACACCCCAGTATTTTTTTAACATGGACAAGACAGGGTAAATAATGTATATTTGGCAAGTTTGTGTTCTTACAAGAAGGAAAGGAGCTGCAGCTTACAAGGGGGGCAAATGCCATATGCAGAAGTTGTTTGAGGAGGAGATGTACCATGTCAAGTGGTGGGTCAGGTATATACACATCCTGTCCTCTAAGAACACAAGAAAAGCCATGCTGGATCAGGCTGAAGGCCCATCTAGTCCAGCTTCATGCAGTGGCTAGCTAGGTACATCAGAGGTTCCCACAAGCAAGGGGAAAATGATCACTCCCCTTCCTGTTGGTTTTCCCTAGTACCTGGTGTTTAGAGGCATGCCCCATCTGACCCTGATGGAATGATGCAACTAGATAGATTAATCACCATTGATAGGCTTATCCTCCATGAATTTATCTTATCCCTGTTTAAAAGCATCTAGATTGCTGGCCATCAAAACATCCAGCAGCAGTGAACTCCATAGTTTAACTACACTATGGGGCCATTCATTTGACCAGCCCTATTTGGGTTAGTGCAGGTATGCAGAGCACTGGGATCGGGACCAATCCCGGGGCTCCTCTTCTAGGTACCCGGCTCCAGGGGTCTCCCCAATATGTCCTGTCCCACCCCCGCTCCCCCCACCCCCCTGCGGCTCCGTCACAGAGCCGGCAACCATGTGGGCAGCCGGTCCAGCTGCCAAGGGCTCCCTGCCTGCTTGTCTGCGGGGAGAGCGGGCTTAGCCCACTCACCCCGCAGTTTTTGTAGAAGCGGGTCTCATGGATCTTGAAACCCGCCTCTCTATTTAACTCTTCCTGTCCAAGTTCTAAAAATACTGATATGTAAACTCTTCAAAGGAAACTATCTGCATATCACCTCCTGCCCTAACTGGAAGCCCCCATAAATCCATGTCCCTAGTGTTCCAGGGAAGACAGCAAGTGTTTCTGCTTCATGTTTGATCAGGTTTATCCAAGAAGTGTGTGGTTATGTTTTTCAAGAGTTTTGAAAATATATGGTCCCTGGAGTTCAAAACCATCATATCGACCTCACTTGCCCCACTGGTTGAATTCCCAGTACCATAACCATGGAGATGTTGTAGATTTTCATTTTTGTTGTTTCAGCCATACTCTTCACTACACCAGGTAAGATATTAACATTATCTAATCATTCAATGGCAGTGGTACAAAATGGCTGTAAGAGTTATGGTGTTCAAGCCTCTTGGTGCTGTGCATGATTGTCATTATCAGGATTGAGACTAGTATTGACTTGTCCTGGTAATAATCAAATCATGCATTTGACCCCTGGTGGCTTGGATAATTTTGCTTGGATAAAATGCTTGATGCATTTAGGGGTGTGTGAGGGGATTACCTTTAGTGAATATTTGTCAAGTCTGAAGAAATGGGCAGCCACAGCAGCAAAGTTTCAAAATTCAGCCTTTCCTTGCCTGATCTCACCCTAGAATGCACTGGGAATGGGAGCCATGTCATGACGTGATGTCCTTTTCCTGATGCATTACTAGGGGTGGGGAGGATGGCTCAGACCTATAGTGACTGACAGGACATGTTATGCTTTCTCTGAACATGAAGGCTGGAACCGCTCTCAGTAGCATTTTAGCCTTCGTGGTCAAGAACACTTTGACATTGTAGGGGGAAGAATGGGTGCATTCGCTCTTGAAATCCGCCACCTGAGTTAGGTGTTCTTCATCTTGGGTCCTCAGTTGTCATTGAGCTACAAAACCCAACATTTCCAACCACAGGGGCTGCAGATGATGGAAATTGTTGACCAACACCTTCTGGTGACTCATGTTTAAGGACCCCTGTTTTAGTATAAGCAGAGACCATGAATCTTCCCTTAAATTGACCCAAATGTGTGCATCCCCTTCTTTAGATTGGGAGCCCTTTGGGGACTGGAAACTATTTTATTTTATTTATATATATGTATCAATCAAGCTTTATTCATACAGTCACAGAGCAGCAGACACAGAGCAGCATTGCAAGTAATGTAAACCGCTTTGGGAACTTTTGTTGAAAGGGAGTACATAAATACCACTAATCACCATACATATTCATAATATTAATCAATACTGAGGTTTCCAGATTAGAAAATACAATGGGGAGGGAAATATTTCAGTTGTTTTAATAACAGATCATGAAATAGGTGGGCATGTGTACTCTCCTGAAGAAGTCAGACTGAAAAGGAATCTCATAGGAAGCTGAATTAATTGACAGTTTATTGGCTCCTCAGTGGTTCCACCTATCCCATAGTTAAAAAGGTCTGAAGAAGTGATTGCTTGTATCATCAGAGATGTATCTAGTGTAGGGGGAGTGCCAGTGCAATGCTGCTTCTCACCCCCTCCCCAATTCATAATTTTTTAACCTGAAGCCCCTTCAGGGGGCTTCCTAAAGGCCGCGGGTGTGTGTCTGCAATGGTTGCCCCTCCCCCCGCTGGCCTCTTAGATCACTGCCGCAGCCCATCTTGGGCTGATTTTCAGGCCCATTCGATCCTACAAAGATCGGTGCGGTGGTCATTTTGGAGGTCACCGTGCATGCTCTAAAGGCCTCTGTGAGGCCTCGCAAGGCCTAGGAACTCGTGGGGACCATTTGAGGATGTGCGGCAGCCATTTTTTAATACAAAAAATATATCGCCACCAAAAACAAAATGGCTGCCATACATGCTCAAAGGGCCTCTGCGAGGCCCTATTCTAGTTTTCTCCCTGATCTAGGGAGTCAGAAGAATGCAAAGTTGGCAATAGACCCGGGCATTTAAAGAACAGATATAAATGGCACAAAAGCAAGTGTACAGAAAAACCCTTAAAAAGACAATGTTGGTTTACTACCTTGTAAGCTGGCAAAACTGAAGGGTGGAGGGAGAGGCAAGGAATAAAATGGAAATATTCACTCACATGCTGTTTAATTCTCTATACAAAGCTCTATCTTTATCTGAATATTTGTCAAGCAATCTGATTATAAGGTTTATGAGATTTCAAACTTGGAAAGTGCCTGCCTTTAACTTGTGTGGTGCTTTTAAAAAAAAAAAAACTGTTGTAAGAATTTACACTCAGAAATGTTGCATTTGCAATGTATTGCCATCCCTGTGTTGGGCAGTCTTCCCATACTGAGAAATGGCTTGTCTTTTGAAATAAGTGGTTAATGTGCTGCAAATTATTCCCTTCAATTTAGCTGAGTTGTACTCGGGTTTTTATTGCCTGTGCATCCCAAGTAGATTTGCTCAAGTTTCCTTGCCTTCTAAAAAAGTTATATTTTAGAATGTCTTTTTTTAAAAAATCAACACAACTCCCTTTTTACTTTGAACACAATTGTTTTTAAAAGACACATTGAATAGCCATGCTGTGATTCTGATTGACCAGTGCATTTGATAAACTAGACATAAAGTTTACTGTCCAGTCTGCCTGTTGCCTGCCTCTGTATTGAACAAGGGAGGTGTAACTTACCCAAGGCACCATATTTGTGTCCCTACTTGGTTCATTTATGGCAGAGCTCACTTCTGAAAGGGTTGTAATGCTATGAAGGTGGCTCGTGTCCTCCATCCAATACACACTATCACAGGCCATGTGCTCTTACTACCTTAGTATTGGTCACAGCAACAGAAAGGAAATGGAATATGTGTGCAATAGAACTGGGGGTTTTGTTTTGTTTTTACCTTTAGACCCAGGAAGCACACAGAATCAAGGGCAAAGTCGCATCTATGTTTGCTCCTGGAGCAGGGTTAGCGGAAAGCTGGAGGTGCCTCCAGAGATTGAATCTGGGACCCATGCAAAGAGAGGAGAGGAGAGCTGGCCTTGTGGTCGCAAGCATGACGTGCCCCCTTAGCTAAGTAGGGCCCACCCTGGTTGCATATGAATGGGAGACTTGATGTGTGCACACCGTAAGATATTCCCCTTTAGGGGATGGAGCTGCTCTGGGAAGAGCATCAAGGTTCCAAGTTCCCTCCCTGGCAGCATCTCCAAGATAGGGCTGGGAGAGATTCCTGACTGCTACCTTGGAGAAGCCGCTGCCAGTCTGTGTAGACAATATTGAGCTAGATGAAGCAATAGTCTGACTTGGTATGTGGCAGCTTCCTATGTTCCTGTGCTGTACCACTTAGCGATGGTTTTGTCTCCACTTTGCCAAAACGCCCCTTTTTTTCCTACTTGCCAATGGAAAATAAAAGGTTTCCACATACTGAGTCAGACCTTTGGTCTGTCTCACCCAGTATTGTCAACACTGACAGGCAGCATCTCTCTGGGTTTTCAGACAAGGGTCTTTCTCCAGGACCGTGGCCTCTGAGAACACTGCACACATTCCCAGCTTTACACAGTGGTTCTGCCAGGAATTGAAGCTAAGATCTTCTGCAAAGCAGGTGTGCTGCCACTGAGCTGTGGCCCCTCCCCTGATCAGAGGCTGCATGGGGCTACTTAGATGGCATGCCTGATAGCCCACAGGCTCATAGCCAGCCTAAGGGTTGGGGGAGGGGGCTAAAAGGGTGGGAGTTTTATCACTTTTGTTGCTCTCCTTTACGTTACAATCTAGCAGTTTTAAAATGGCTTGAACAAACTTTAGGAGGGGGCAGAGAAAGATTTAGCCTCCCCCCCATGTGTCTGATAGCCCACTGCAAGCTGTGTGGAGTGGGGAGGCACGGTTTGAAAGCCCTTGATGCCTCTTTGTAAAGTTGCTTTTTCCCTCCGTCAAGAGATGAAGAGCATCCAGCTAAGAAGATGAGTATATCACTCACAGTTTTGGGGGAAAAAACAAACACAAAACACAAACTCAGAGAGGGAAAGCCATCTTTAATGCACTTCAAAGGCTCGGAGTATTGAGGTGGTGTGGGGTCTGAGGGTGAACCCCACCCCTCTTGCTTTGTCTTTGAAGAAGCACCTTTGCTTATCCCTTCACCTTGCAAATTCACATCCTGGTTCTCCTGGGAGAAAAGACTTTTGGGGAGGGTTCTCCCATTCAGATGCAACCAGGACAGACCCTGCTTAGCTATGGGGACAAGTCATGCTTGCTTCCACAAGACCAGCTCTCCTCGACCCACACCTCCAGCAGCTGCTGCTCACTGTAGACCAAGCAAAGGACAAGAGCTCCCTCCTGAAGAAGTACATGCAGGAGCCCTTGTTGGTGGAGTTCGCAGACTGCTGCCTCTGAGTCCTTGAGCCACCTGAGGAGGACATGGACCTGCAGGGTGAAACTGCTCTTAGGAATGGGTAGCGGCTCCCCGACCCTGGCTGGAAGCCCACTGGGGAGAGGACAGAGGGCACTGCCTCCCTTGTGATATTTGAGTGGGACTGATAGAGCAGTGCAATATGTGGTTTTATGACCATTACTTCAAGATGGTTTAAGAGCAAGTGCGCCAATTTCAATAGTCACTATCAGTGTGTTAAGGCATAAAATGATTTTTAGTGATAGAAGAACTCTAAGCCTTACTCAGTCACTAAAAAAAAATGTCCCAGAGGATAATGGTTCAGAGGACCATCTGATTTCCAGAAATCCATAATGTACACTGGGCATCTGCAAATACCAGCTGATTGGAATCAACAACCTTGTATGGCATGGGTATGAGTCTTTAAAACCATCACATATGCTTCCCTAGTTTAGCCTTTGTTCCACTTTCCTTCTGCTGTCATTTCCCTCATGGCAATGTTGGGTTTGTATGCCCTTTGGGGCAGGGACCAAATTCTCTGCAAGACACCATGCACACCAAAAGGAAACCAAATAATAATATTCACTTTCAGAGATGTGGTTTGTAGAGTCTATTGTGAATAACGACAACCTTTAAAAAAAAAAATACCGGAGGGAAGTGAGTAGAGAATAAAAGTATCATAATTATTTCTCTGTGTAAACCACCCTGAGCCATTTTTGGAAGGGCGGTATAAAAATCGAATGAATGAATGAATGATATACCTGCATCATAGAGAATTAAAAAAGTATCGTAATCTGGAACGAGCCCGCTGGAAGGAGGGAGATGAGAGCATGGTCACGCTGCCCTGGCATACCTTTCTGGGCACCAGGTATCCGCCAGGGTCCATGACAATGCCAGACTCCTTTGCAGCAGACTAGGCCAGCACCTGGGAGCTGTTGGGCTGACTCCTCCAGCACTTGGGTGTGTGTGTGTGTGTGTGTGTGTGTGTGTGTTTTGACAAGTGACCTGCACCCTTTCCTCCATGCACAAAGGAGCAAGCTAACTCCCATGTGTGTTAAAGATTGTATTGGGTTTCAGAATAAAATAAAGTTAGTTTTTAACACAGTTGCTTACTTTCTTTTTGGAAGAGTGAGTGTGTGTTAGTCTACACATAGGCACCATATAAGTCGATCTGCTTCTATATAGAAGTGTCACATTCCCAGTCTGACCAGCTGAGTTCTGCTGCTGGGGGTGGTACGGTTCCAAGGTTCAGGTTCAGAGTCACAGTTCTACTGTAGATGGTCAAGGTCACACTTAGATGACTATTTTGTCAGGGTCAAGATAGAGTTGATGTCGGAGCAGTCTGAGGGACCCGCCTTTGGGGTTTCACAGACTCCTTAGGGCCCATTTGTTTTGTGCCCTGACAGAGTTGTTTAGCAGCAGAGGGAGGAGATGATGGAGTCACAGGGCAGTGCACATATCAAGCTGACAAATTTCCGCTTCATTGAAACACAGTTTAGCATTCATTTCAACTGATTTCGGCAGCTTACATGAATTTCCCTACCTTTCCAATAATGGTTGGGAAATTTAGGACCAACAAGAGGAAGTACTTTTCGACCCAGAACATCATTAATCCATTAATTGCCATGGGGATGTGGTTATGGCCACTAGCTTGGATCACTTTAAAAGGGGCTTAGAGAAATTCACGGAGGACAGGTTGATCAGTGGCTAGTAGTCTGATGGCTAGAGGCCACCTCCAGTCTGGAGAGACAGACACACAAAGTCTGGGGGAAACAAGGTTGACAGTGGGGGTAAAAGCCCACCTTTTCAACCAAGAGCCACCGCCAAGGATCATGATGTGTCACATGTTACTGGGGGGGTTAGTTTCTCTTTAACAGCTGTGAAAAAGCTGGATCCGAACGGGGCCAATGGCACAAGGCAGGGGCTGCTTGAAACTTGTTCTCCTGCGAGGAATCTCCACTGACCCCTACAGAGGCCACTCCAGTTTTTGCTGAGTGATAGCCAGGCTTAACCAGAAGGGAGACAATAAAGGAGATGACAATACGGGAGGCAAAAAGAGAATTTTAGGAACATTTAGGCAAAAGTATAAAGGGGAATAACAAAAACTTCTTTAAGTACACCAGAAGCAGGAAACCTGCCAGAGAGGGAATTGGACCATTAGACAATGAGGGAGTGAAAGGGATTATTAAGGAGGATATGGAGGTTGCAGAGAAGCTAAATGAGTTCTTTGCATCTGTCTTCACGGCAGAGGATACTGAGCATATACCTGTTCCTGAACCAGGCTTTTTAGGGATGGAGGCTAGAGAGCTGAGTCAGATAGAAGTGACAAGGGATGATGTTCTAAACTGTCTGGAAAAACTGAAAACTAACAAATCACCAGGGCCGGATGGTGAGTCCTCCAAGAGTCCTCAAAGAACTCAAATGTGAAATTGCCGACCTCCTTGCTAAAATATTTAACTTATCCCTGAAATCGGGCTCTGTACCAGAGGACTGGAGAGTAGCAAATGTAACACCAATTTTCAGAAAGGGATCCAGGGGCGATCCGGGAAATTACAGGCCGGTTAGCCTAACGTCTGTTCCAGGCAAATTGATGGAAAGCATCCTCAAGGATCAAATTGTAAAGCACCTAGAAGAACAGGCCCTGCTGGGAGTGAGCCAGCATGGCTTCCGCAAAGGTAAATCTTGCCTCACCAACCTTTTGGACTTCTCTGAGAGTGTCAACGAGTGTGTGGATCAAGGTGATCCAGTTGATATAGTCTACCTGGACTTCTAAAAAGCTTTTGACAAAGTTGCTCATCAAAGACTCCTGAGGAAAGTTAGCGGTCATGGGATAAGGGGACAAGTACATGTGTGGATTGCTAACTGGTTGAAAGACAGGAAACAGAGGGTAGGTATAATAGCAATAGCAATAGCAATAGCACTTACATTTATATACCGCTCTATAGCCGGAGCTCTCTAAGCGGTTTTACAATGATTTAGCATATTGCCCCCAACATTCTGGGTACTCATAAATGGAGAGTTCTGGGTACTCATAACATTCTGGGTACTCATTCTGGGTACTCACAACATTCTGGGTACTCATAAATGGAGAGTTTTCACAATGGAGGGAAGTAAGAAGTGGGGTCCCCCAGGGATCTGTACTGGGACTGGTGCTTTTTAATTTATTCATCAATGATCTAGAAGCAGGGGTAAGCAGCGATGTGGACAAATTTACAGATGATAGCAAACTCTTCCGGGTAGTTAAATCCAAAACAGATTGTGAGCAGCTCCAAAAGGATCTCTCCATACTGGGGGAGTGGGCGACAAAATGGCAAATGAGGTTCAATGTTAGCAAGTGTAAAGTGATGCACATTGGGACGAAAAACCCCAAATTCAATTATATGTTGATGGGATCCGAGCTGTCTGTGACGGACCAGGAGAGGGATCTTGGGGTCGTGGTGGACAGCTCACTGAAAGTGTCGACTCAATGTGTGGCAACTGTGAAAAAGGCCAATACCATGCTAGGGATCATTAGGAAGGGGATTGAAAATAAAACGGCTAACATTATAATGCCCTTATACAAAACTATGGTGCGACCACACTTGGAGTACTGCGTACAATTCTGGTCGCCACATCTTTAAAAGGACATTGTAGAACTGGAGAAGGCACAGAAGAGGGCAACCAAGATGATCAGGGGTCTAGAGCACCTTTTTTATGAGGCAAGACTACAACACCTGGGGCTTTTTTAGTTTAGAAAAAAAGATGACTGCGGGGAGACATGATAGAGAAACCACAGAAACCATTAAAATAGGCATTGTAGCATACTTCAGTGAAAATGAGAAAACAACCACTATTCAACAGCCCACTTAGAGCCCAATTTTCAGTTGGAGAAAGAATCAAGGCAATATGACCAAAAGGAAGGATCCACGGTAAGTTTTACACCTGCCAGCAATTCAGCAGAAGAGGGTGCTGATGACAAACAAAGGGTGAGGCGTTCAACATGACAAAATCAAGGAGTTCTGCCTAAGAAACTTCCCTACATTGCAAAGGGAGAAAGGTTTCAAAAACCATTGAGCAATACCTCCCCGGTTGTCCAGGATTCCTGGATCAGAACGAAGTCATGGCAGGTGAGATAGTCTCCAAAGGAGGGCTCTGTGACAGAAGAGTGCCAACTGGCCACATTCCATGTTAAAAGACTGAATTTTCGCTGGACTGCTGAATATCATTGTGTGAAGCTTTGAGAAGCGCTTTGAAGTAGCGGTTCTGCGGGAGGACCCTGCAATGTGGGCGGATCCACACAAGATTGATGTGGGAGCATAGGTCCTGAGGGGAAGGCCCTGACGTTGCCTTCAGTTTGTCTGTTGCTTTTGCTGTGGACTGGCTGCAGGATCCATGCAACGACCCTCTGGAAGATGCCCTGTAAGAGGAGGAAAAAGCGTTCATCTGCACCAGAAAGATCAGGGGAAGCTCCAGTGCTGGCAACGGGGACCTTGGTCAGAAGCACAGGGTTACACCTCTGGCTCAACTGGCACTAAAGCCAATTCCCGGCGCTTGTTATTCTTCATGCCCTCATTTTGAAGTCATGGCTGACTCAGGAGCCCCTCCCAGCAGGAGCCAGACCCCCCCCCCCCCACACACACACACTGAGAGAGGACCAAGGGCCTGGGAAGCAGTTTTGTGCATCTTAGGGAAAGTGCAGTGACCAGTTGATTGTAAAAGTGTCGAAGACCCCCCCCCCCTCAGCTGTTTTGGGATGACAACTCCCATAATCCCCAGCCACACTGGCCAATAGCCAGGGGTTATGGGACTTATAGATCAACATCTGTAGGAGGGCCAAAGTTGAGCAGCCCTGACCTATAATGATGGAGGTTGAACTGCAGACCTCAGATAAAGGGGACATGCAGAGAGGTGTACTTACCCCTGTAATTTGGGGATCAAGTCCAGGGCCTCCACACTCCATGAGGCCCCCAAATCCTCTTTAGTTTGTCCTGTGTGATGTAGTCACCACTGGCCCACACTGCACCAGGAGGCAGAGTGTGATTGTGACCTGTTCCGGAGACAGAGCGGGGAGTAGGGAAAGAGATATGTGAGTCTCTCTCTCTTTCTCTCTCTCTCTCTCTCTCTCTCTCTCAATCTCAATCTCAATCTCAATCTCAATCTCAATCTCAATCTCTCTCTCTCATACCCAGTAGAATGCCTTCGGTGATGCTATTTTTGGAGGAGTGGTATATAAATCAAACAAATAAATATCAAAGGATCACTTCACAATGAATGGTCCACTGTCCCAATTTGCTGTCCTTTGAGAAGAGAAAGGAGCCTACACATCAACAGGGGGAACCTTGTTGTTTCTGTAGGTATGCCTGACTCTGCCTGTGTTGACAAGTACATGGCCTTCAGGAAGAGGAGGGCTCCCTCTCTCCTGCATCCCAGCACTTTCCTCGCACCCAGTCCAACCCACCACAGCATGTGCTCGCACCCCAGGCAAAGTTTCATTTTGTGCAACTGCCAGCTGAGAAGTGCAGAGCCCCAGATTTCACTTGAGCCCTGCTGGCTACTCATTCACTAGGCCACATCAGCCAGTGCAGAGGGGCCACAAATGGCTATCCCCCCACTTCTTTGAGGTTCCAGTGGCAGAGAGTTCCCAAGTCGATGCTGGGGGCAAAAGCTTAGCGCTTCTGAGATGGAAAGAGGTTGCAGTGAATGTGGAAACCCTACCTGAGGCCATTTCTTTCTGGAAATGAATGCTGAGGCAGGTGAATCGTCTTCCAAGGAGGGAGTGCAGCTGATGAGATGAGCTGCTTATCGTTAGGGTTAGGGTGAAAGGACAATCTTGAAAGGACAACTAACCACTAGTGGGGGTGGTTTGCGTTCTGAGCATGCTAGGCCATCTAGGGGTGTGCAATTAGGGAATTCGGTGATTCAGTTCGATACCTGAACCAAATCACCCCTGTTCTGTTTTGTGCCCGAATATGGGTCACCCGAATCACCCTTGATTCGGTTCGGATTCGGATTTAATCTGAATCTGAATCTGAATCGATTCAGGGGTAAAAAATGGGCCTGGGGGCAAAATTTTGGGGTGGGGTGGTAGTGCCCAATGGGTGGAGTCTACCACCCCAATTTCAGGGGAATTGGGCAAAGGGCTGATTTTTGGGAAATTTTTGAATTTTTAGTGACTTTGGGGCAGTTTGGGGGCATAGCATGGGATCTGGGCAAAAGGAGTGGGGTGGGGTGGTAGCGCCTAATGGGTGCAGGCTACCACCCCAATTTCAGGGGGATTGGGCAAAGGGCTGATTTTTGGGGAATTTCTGAAGTTTTCATGTCTTTGGGGCAGATTGGGGCAGATTGGGGCAGAAAGTGGATCTGCCCCAAAAGAGTGGGGTGGGGTGGTAGTGCCTAATGGGTGGAGGCTACCACCCCAATTTCAGGGGGATTGGGCAGAGGGTTGATTTTTTGGGAATATTTGAAGTTTTGGTGTCTTTGGGGCAGATTGGGGGCAGAAAGTGGATCTGCCCCAAAGGAGTGGGGTGGGCTGGTAGATAGTGCCTAATGGGTGGAGGCTACCACCTGTCCCCAATTTCAGAGTGAATGGGAAGAGGGGTGAATTTTGGTGAATTTCTGAGGTTTGTCTTCATAAGGTGAAGTGTGCTAAATTGATTACTTCCTCATATTCATAGTAATAGAGAGTGTGAAAAAGTGAAAGTGGGGTCATGAGAGTTGTTTAATTGAAAAAAATCACATTTGCTATGATAGAATGAGAATTCACACCTCAGAAGTTTTTTCTGAGGTGTGAATTCTCATTCTATCATAGCAAATGAGATTTTTTTCAATTAAACAACTCTCATGACCCCACTTTTGCTTTTTCACACTCGCTATTACTATGAATATAAGGAAGTAATCAACCAAAAATCAGCCCTCTGCCCAATCACTCTGCATTTGGGGTAGTAGCCTCCACCCATTAGGCGCTACCACCCACCCCACTCTTTTGGCCCAGATCCCACGTTATGCCCCCAATCTGCCCCAAAGATACTAAAACTTCAAAAATTCACCAAAAATCAGCCCTTTGCCCAATCCCTCTGCAATTTGGGTGGTAGCCTCCACCAATTGGGCACTATCACCCCACCCCACTCTTTTGGCCCCAGGGCCCAGGATTCACATTAATTTGGATCTGAATCGAATCAGGGGTGATCCGGATGGGCAATATTCGGATACAAAACAGAACAGGGGTGTTTCGGTTCGGATCCGAGTCGAAACACTAAAAATCCAAATTGCACACCCCTAGTGGTGGCTGAGAAGTAGCAGCCAGGGGAACAAGCAGCAAGCAGAGGGAGGGCAAGGCGAGACCTAGAAAGGAACTGGATGAGACACAGGGGATAGTGATCGGGGGCATGATGGAAGCCGAGGGCAAATAAAGGCTCAAAGAGGGTAGGAGGATGGACCAGAAGCAGGATGTGGGATTTGCTCCTCCCTTCATAGGGGTCCTATTTAGTAGCCAAGGAGGAGCAGGACTGTCCAGAGATGCCTCGATCCTCTGGTCATAGGCCAGGCAGAAGCTGTGGATAAGGAGTCTGATGGAGGAAGCCAAGTGAAAAGAACTCCCTGCCTTTTACTCTGAGGTTCTGCTGAGATGGTGATGAAAGGAAATTCCACTATCCCCTTTCACCTAGTTGTTTTACCTACATAGTCCTAAAGGTCACAAGTTTCTGCACCCTACTTCTTGGAAACAATACTTTGCTCTGCCTGGCTGGAGATAAGGACCTGTTGATCATCCCTTACCCTCCCTGATTGGGAAGCCAGAGCTGATTGGTGCATGATTGTTGGCTTCTGCCTTGTAATTGGTTCTTTGTCTAGCAAGGGCTGAGCTTGATTCTGCGTGTCCTGGATATAGAAGTTCAACAAGAAGGTGCATGGCTCAAGCAGGGCTTATACTTAGGGAGTCAAGCTATTAATCTTAAACCAGCTAAATATTTTGATGTGGTGCTTGTCCCTAAATTTAGACGAGCCTTCACTTTAGCACGTTTAAATGTTCTTCCTACAGCAGTATTGGATGGCAGGTTCAAGGGAGTTCCGCTATTTTTACGTCTTTGCCCATGTGGAAAAGGGGTTATAGAATCCACCTCGCACGTTATTCTTTATTGTGATTTTTATAGGGAACCCCGTTTAAGACTTTTATCTCCTATGTTAGACAATTTGCCTGGCCGGTCTGATGAATTTTATTTAAATTATCTTTTAATTAATGAGGACACTGATATTATTTCTGTTATGGCCAAGTTTTGTTATATTATTTGTAAAATACGTACTGCTTTATTGTAAATGTTTGCTGGTCAATGACCGAATAAACTTATAACTAACTTGATTCTGCTTCTACTAGTATGATTGGTGTCAGGGGCGTAACAAGGCTGGAGTGGGCCCAGTGACAAAATTCTAAAATGGGCCCCTCGCTGATACACACACACACACACACACACACACTTCACAATATATAGTGATGTGACTTGCCTCATGTGACTTGCCTCTGGGGGGCCCCTCGAGGCATGGGGGGCCCCAGGCAGCCGCGTCCCCTTGCCTAATAGTAGTTACGCCCCTGATTGGTGTATACCATGAAACTTGTCCTCTTATAGGCTCTGTATGCATTCCTATAGCTTGTAGACAGGATAAAAGAGTCGTGCAAAAAAAACCCTGAGTGTGTGCTCTTGGAAGAGAGACACCCGTCATGTCATTATCAATAAATGCTTGGACCTGGTGGATGGCTTGGCCTCTGCTCATTAAACGAACCCAGAATTCCCGGAATTTCTCCATCAATGGCCAAATGCTCAAAGGTCACCATCAGCATTAAGAGCTTTTCCACATTAAGAAACTGGGGTGGGGGTGGGGCTTTGCCATTCAGAGAGATGAGGCAGCAGACAGCTCTAAAGATGTTCATTTAATAACATGTGTAGGATTCATTGTTGACAATATCATCAAAGAAGATTTACTCTTCTGCAAAAAAAAAAATTACAGGGACGAAGCTGAGGACCTTTCCCATATTACTGATAGCTATATGAGTGCTATTCTCTTAGTGGTCAAACCATGTAGGTGTGCGTACATATGGAGTATGCTCTATGACCCCATTGAGACACTAGAAATTGTGTCACTGTAGCTGTATACAGAGCATGAAGAGGGCAGGAATTTCCACCCCTGCTGCGTCAATCACCTTCACACCCCACTGCTCAGACTTACAGTGAGGCTTGTCTAAAGGGGGAAGAGCCCTAAGCCAGATGGCAGGCACTTCCGTGAAGGCAAGGCTGGTTCAATGACTACAGACCCCAACAGCAACCCTCGGAGTAAGTGAGGACATAGCCACCAGAACAAGCTGGTGGCAAGTGCAGAGGGACATCACCAGATGATCTCAATGGACGATGGGACTCATAGAGAAGAAGGCATTCTCTTAAATATCCTGCACCTAAGCTGTTTAAGGCTTTCTAGTTTACAACCAACACCTTGGGGCTATTCTCACGATTAACAAAAATCAGGCTTGGAGAGCCTAGCTTGATTTTTGTTAATCATAAGAACCACCAGGCTCGCAAGCA
Source organism: Hemicordylus capensis (assembly GCF_027244095.1). Classification (NCBI taxonomy): domain Eukaryota; kingdom Metazoa; phylum Chordata; class Lepidosauria; order Squamata; family Cordylidae; genus Hemicordylus; species Hemicordylus capensis. Next base: position 449,118,861 of record NC_069657.1, read on the forward strand.
AGCCCGGTGGTTCTTGAGCGGCTAACCCACTCAAGTAGCCCGCCCCTAGCCCGGGTTTGTGGAGCGAGCGCTCTGCAAACCCGGGCTATCTGCTCATAAGTAGCTGTGGCATGGCTCCACGGCACGGCTCCATGGCATGGCTACTCGTGAGTAGACCCCCGACTGGGAGGCCTCCCGACTCCGGGGGTCTCCCCAGTATGCCCTGCACACTCACGCAGGGCATACTGGGGCTTCCGGGGGCCGCGCGGGCCCGCTCCCCCCAGCCCCCACCAGTTCCGTCACAGAGCCGGCAACCGTGTGGGCGGCCGATCCGGCCGCCCAGGGCTCCCTGTCCACTCGTCTGCGGGAAGAGCGGGCTTAGCCTGCTCTCCCCGCAGTTTCAGCAAAAGCAGGTCTCACAGATCGTGAGACCTGCCTCCTTGTATTTTGCCCTGAAACATATTGGTAGCCAATGTAGTTCCTTTAATATAGGAGTAATCTGGTCTCTTCATGATGATCCAGAGACCAACCTGGCTGCTGCATTCTGTGCCTATTGCAGTTTCCAGACTATATACAAAGGCAGCCCCACATAGAACACAATGCAGTACTCAAGTCTTGAGGTTACAGCATATACACTACTGTTTTGAGGTCATTTGTCTCAAGAATGGATGCAGCTGGTGTATCAGCTGAAGTGGATAGAAAGCACTTCTGGCCACTGCCTCAACCTGAGACACCTGGGGGAAGTTTGGATCCAGAAACACTCCCAGACTGCACTTCCTTGTGGGGCGGCGGTGGGGGGGGGGGGTATAATCCCACCCAGAAAGGGCAGCTCAAAACTGTTTCCTGTGTTCCAACCCTGCAAAATAAGTAGCAATGACTTATTTGGATTTAGTCTCAGTTTGTTACCTCTCATCCAGCCCATCACTGCCGCTTATGTTCTTATGATGACCTCCTGCATGCATAGCTATGGGCTCGTCCAATTTCTCTTTGGTCTGCTTTTTGTCCCCAGTCCTATATGGTAAAGTTGCTCCCTCCCCAGGTCATCAAGAGGATAAGAGCTATGAGGAAATGCTTTACTTAGAAAACCACAGCCTCCGTCGTCACTTTGTCCACAAATTCTGCTGAGTGTTTTGGGGTAGGGCCTCGATCAATCTTTATTTCAGTCAATGATGAGAAAGAAAAAGAAAACAGACATTCAGTATAACAACCCGGCCACCTAAGTAACCTACAGATAATCAGAATCATACAAAATGCAGCAGTTTGTCAACAATAACCTAAAATCTCTTGCAACTTAAAATCATCCAATCAGCTGATATAGTGGCGATGAAACACACATGATGACGAACCTGCAACAACACTCCTTTGAAGACCTTCTTTATTGTGTGTATATAAAAAGGGAAATTAATCCAAAAAATTTCTATAAAAGCAAACATTTTGATGTAAACAACACATCATCATCAGGGGAATACCAAGGTAGGAGTGCTTTCTCATCAGAGATGAGATTTTAAAATGGGCCTCTCACTGCCTTCTTCTCCTTCTCCTAGCCCCATCTCTTTGCTACAGAAGAACATTTTGGAAATTTGGACACATGTAATATAGTGTAGAAGATTAACAGAGGACAGGAGGTTACAGTTACAGGGTGTAAACAGTACAACCAAATAATAAAACAGTATCTGCTTTGTGAAATACAAGGGGCAATTCATGCTTGCTGCCACAAGACTAGCTCTCCTCCTCATCTGTGGGTTCCAAAGGAAGCTTCTGTTCCAAGCTTAACAATTTTTGTCAGGGCTGTAGCATGGCAGGATTTTTTTTAAACAACAACAACAACAACAACAGTAGTTTTCATTTGGAAAAGGCAGGTGAAGGGATAGCTAGGCAAACCACAGTTTAAAATTAGCAAACATTCCAGGATGCTAGGCTAGCTCCACTCTTTTCCCCAACCCTCAAGTATTGTGAGACATTCTGGGATCAAGGAACTTTTTTTTTTTAGAACTTCTTTGGTTGAAAAACAATTGAATATATTTTCAACCACCACCAACCAACCAAACAACCAACCAGCCAGCCAACCAACCAATAACCTTCTGCCACCACCCCCTCTTTCCTTTCCACAGAGAGGAAAATGACTTATTACAAATTCCAAGGGGAAGAACACATGGGTGAAGACTTAGGAGGGAAGGACCCCATAATTTAGAATCATTTTCTAAAAGTTAAAAATAGCACAGGCACAAACAAGCACACTCTCTCTCTCTCTCTCTCTCTCTCTCTCTCTCTCTCTCTCACACACACACACACACACACACACACACGCACCCCATAAATGTGTGTGCAGGGAAACACACAAAAAACACACAGATAAGAGTTGTTTGACTTTCCTCTCCACTTGGACAGCTGGAAAGTGAGTCGCAGCTGAACTCCATCATTAGGTCAAGCGAGGGACAAACTCACAGCTCACGATGAAACTGGGGAAGGACAGGGCTGCTGCTTTAAGCATTTCCTTTCCCTGCTGCTTCACCAGAGAAATCGGGAGTCACAGAGAACCTGATTGTGGGGACTGCAGCTCACACTCCTGGCAATGGGACTGGAGAGAGGGCAAGGACTGGCTTTGGGGGCCCGGGCCGCCCCTAGTGGGGCACGGGGCTGGAGGCAAATCAGCATGTGCGGGGCCTCCTTAACTTTTTGATCTAATATACATCATACGTAAAACACGCACACACACGCACATATACATTTTGGCACTCCACACTTTTGCATGGCGGCTGAATTAATGCAGTCATCCCTCCCTCATTAAAGAACACGGGGAAACAACTGTTTTTTTAGATGGTGGAGGAAAACAACTCTGCACCAAATTGTTCAGTACATAATATTCCCAGAGGTGCACCTAGGTGATTTTGGAGCCTGGACCTCTAAAGGCCTTTGGAGCGCAACCCACACTCCAAGTTAAGCAACATCCCCCTACACACACATACCATACACACCACATTTTATTTTATCTTTACAACAATCTTGTAGATTGTTAGAGGATACAGATATGTTACAGGATACAAATATACAGGATTGTTACAGGATACAAATATACAGGATAGAAATATGTTAAATAATAAATAAATAAATAAATAAATAAATAAATAGACTGAGTGAGTGAGAAAGAGATCTTTGGGCCCATGACTTCACACACAGACACAGCATTCTTCAGCACAAAACCACAAAATGACACAGGTACGCAGCAGGGGGAACAATGGCTGTGTGTGGATGAGCAAAGCAAGCATGGAAAGCTATTGTGTGTTCCCTCTAATATTTTCCATCCGTGACCAGAATGAGTTTTGTTCTGGGCGGCAGTATCAAGGCAGTGCGTGCGCATGAGCATTATTATGCGCCATTATTGATACAACACACACACACCATGAATAGGGAAGGAAAGAAGTGTATTTTACAATTCTATATATCTGTCTTCTGTTTTAATAGTAATTGTATTTGCCATTGTTGGTTAAAAGTGGCCTATACAAGTAAAACAATAATAAGAAAAATAAATAACTCTTTGTTGGGTAAGTTTTGTTTATTTAAATTTGAATCAATCCTTGTTCTTATCCTGTAAAATATTGATTGCCTTAGTGTTAGTTGCCCCTATAATTAGATAGTCAGTCACAGTAGGCTTCCCTTTTCCTTCCAAATATCCTGGAGATTGGAGCTAACACATGCCTTAGATTAACCAAACTAGCTGCTTGCCAAAGTCAAGAGTGTTAAATAAGGGCCTTAACGTGTAGACTAATTAATTTGTACATTTTTGTTGCATCTTTTGGAGCTGATTCAAACCTTCAAGGCAGATACTAATATCAGAAATTTAAAGATAGATAAACATAGTAAGCTGCCTTCTATTGAGTCGGACCATTGGCTCATCTTACTCAGGACTGTCTACACAGAGTGGCAGTGGCTTCTCCAAGATTGAAGGCAGGAGTCTCTCTCAGCCCTATCTTGGAGAGGCCAGGGTGGGAACTTGGAATCTTCTGCATGCATGCTTGCCATTGCTCCCCCCCCATCCCCTTAGGGGTATATCTTACAGTGCTCACAATGTAGTCTGCCATTCAAATATAAACCAGGGTGGATCCTGCTTAGCAGACAATTCATGCTTGCTGCCACAAGGCCAGCGCTCTTCCCCAACTCAGGACTCCAGGAGGAGGAATGTAAGTTCAGGTGAACCATAGGGAAATGAAATGGGGCAAATCCTTCTTTTCAGTCCAAAATACCAAAAGTGCTAGAAAAGTCTGCAAAGGGGACTTTTTACACCCTTTGAAAAAAAGGCTACTTCAGGACAGAGGCAACTTTATAATAGCAACCAGCACTCTAGTTAAATACACATTCAAGCAAACCACACATGTAAAACTAACACTCTCTCCCCCCCCCCCCCCACACACAGAGAAGAACCATATGCACACAAATTGATGTTACATCCGAAGAGAAACACACTGGCTAAGCAAGGGTGAGGGTTTTTGGTTCTACATTCCTGGAGGGAGACTAATGCCGAACAGTCAACTTCTGCCATATCATTCATTCATTCATTCATTCATTCATTCATTCAGTTTCTATACCGCCCTTCCAGAAATTGCTCAGGGCGGTTTTCACAGAGAAATAATAAATAAATAAAATGGATCCCTGTCCCCAAAGGGCTCGCAATCTAAAAAGAAGCACAAGCTAGATACGAGCAACAGTCACTGGACTCACTCAGCAGCAACTCCAATGTCCAAAATGCCAGTCAGAGCAGGTTGGGGGAGGAGCACAAGACCCCAGGAGAACCAATCAGTAAGCTCCTTCTGGGAGAGGGCGTTACTAGTAGAGAGGGTATTAACCCTTTCTTGACTCTGCTGCTGGCTAGGAAATGCCGACCAGGATCAAAACTCACAGAGAGTGCAAATGTCCATTCCTTGCGTTACACACACACACACACACACACACACCTGATCCACCACCAGAATGGTGAGCTGAGCTGCTGCCTCACTCTCAGAGAGGAGAGGTGGTCTTCTGGTAGCAAGCACGACTTGTCCCCCTGGCTAAGCAGGGTCTGCCCTGGTTACATTTGAATGGGAGACCACATGTGATTCTCCTCAGGGGATGGAGCCATTCTGGGAAGAGCAGAGGGTTTCAGGTTCTCTCTCTGGCTTCTCCAAGATAGGACTGAGAGAGATTCCTGCCTGCAACCTTGGAGAAACTGCTGCCAGTCTATGTAGACAATACTGAGCTAGATAGACCAATGGTCCGACTCAGTATATGGCAGCTTCCTATGTTCCTATGCCCTCTGCTCCTGCAACTGCAGTGACTACAGAGAGAGTGAGCAGTGTGGCAGCAAGCAGGGGCAGGCTGCTCGGTCTTGGAGACTCTTGGAGTGAGGGGTCCAGGGCAAATGTCATAGGAACATAGGAAGTTGCCATATACTGAGTCCGACCATTGGTTCATCTAGCTCAGTATTGTCTTCACAGACTGGCAGCAGCTTCTCCAAGGTTGCAGGCAGGAATCTCTCTCAGCCCTATCTTGGAGAAGCCAGGGAGGGAACTTGAAAACTTCTGCTCTTCCCAGAGCGGCTCCATCCCCTGAGGGGAATCTCTTCCAATCCTCACACTTCTAGTCTCCCTTTCATATGCAGCCAGGGTGGACCCTGCTTAGCTAAGGGAACAAGTCATGTTTGCTACCACAAGATCAGCTCTCTTCTCCAATGTCCCTGCTGAGGGCCCCACTTGGGGCCCTTCATAGGCTGTGGACCAGGAGACATTCGCCTCCCTTTGTCTTATTAATGGTACAACCATGATCCAGACTAATGCTGCACTCGTGCAAACATGTTGCTTGAATGACTTGAGTGACTATATCACCTTCTCTCTATATATTTTTAAAACTTACCTGGAGTAGCCAAGAATATCTATGAAAAACAGAAAAGAGAAGCCAAAAGATTGACATGCTTGCTATGAAAGGAATTCCATCTAATCAGAGGGTTGCACTAAAGTGCTTGGTGGCTTTTAGACCTGGGGTCATCCTATACAAGTGCTCCATGAAGCATTTGTCCAGAGACATTTGGTATTTGCTGAACCTGATTGAACACGAAGGGGAAATGATTGCTTTCTCCCTTCTTGAGAAGAATCCTTATACCAAAATAAATGGCATGGATGTTTGTTTTTATGGGTGGTTAATCCAAGAAGAGATTTTTGAGAATGGCTTCCGGAGGACTGTTTGTTCTTCTGTTAGAACACAACATAACTGTGTAACATAAAATTAATAATGGGTATAAATGCACAACCTACATTATAAATGGTCAAGCCTTAATGACTATAGAGGTACTGGCAGGCATCTGGACAGATGCTGAGGTAGTGCATACATATTGCACATGCACAAGGATGTTGCATTAGCTTGATACACTAATTCAAGAGCTTGCATTCTAGAGTGGTGTTGCACTGGTGCAACAGGATGCGCTTGCACAACCTGTAGTGCATCTCCTACTTGTGAAACTTGTCCCTCAGTCCAGCTATGTTGCAGGGAATGATGCCAAGCTATCCACCATTCTAGTTGCACAAACACAATGCTTGCATGAGCAGACCAAGAGTCAAAGATTGAATGATTTCGAGCATCCTCTTAGCGACATGATCTTCTTGTGTGAGTGCATCTTTCTTCATTGCACTAGCTCAGGCTTATTACATGGTTTTCCTGTCTCGGTCCTGTGAGAAAGGATTTGTTCAGGAAAGTTCTATTCATTTAGGCTCTCCATGAACATGTTTTTCTGATATTACTGAAGGACAAGCATTTTGAAATGGCTGTGGTTCAGAAGAACCCACATGAGGATGTGTGTGAGAGAGAAATTCTTTTCCCTCTCACACAACACTAGAACCAGGGGTCACTCCATGAAATTGATTGCCAGGAGGTCTAGGACCAACAAATAGAAGTACTTTTTCACACAACGCATGATCCACTTGTGGAATTCTCTGCCACAGGATGTGGTGACAGCCAACAACCTGGAAGGCTTTAAGAGGGGTTTGGATGACTTCATGGAGGAGAGGTCTATCAATGGCTACTAGTCGGAGGGCTGTGGGCCACCTCCAGCCTCAAAGGCAGGATGCCTCTGAGTACCAGTTGCAGGGGAGTAATGGCAGGAGAGAGGGCACACCCTCAACTCTTCTCTGTGGCTTCCAGCGGCATCTGGTGGGCCACTGTGCAAAACAGGATGCTGGACAAGATGGGCCTTGGGCCTGATCCAGCAGGGCTGTTCTTATGTTCTTATGTTCTAATACTTCCCATGAATAATGAGCTGGAATCCTGCCAATTCGCTATTAACTCTTTGCAGGGAAAGGGGAATTTAACCCAGTCCGTGATTTTTCTCTCCTCCACCCCACACCAAACAGGAGGCAATAATCCCATTTTTTATTCAGCTGCATGGGTGCAACCCTAGCTGTTGACAGGGAATTGTGCATGCAGCACATATTTGCATGTAGTAGGGATGTACCCATAGCCTTACTATACCCTTCCTGCTCCAGTATGCATCAAGTTGTTGCTTACCTTTGCACCTGTTCTATGGGTTTCTGCAATCTTGTCCATGGGATAGAGAGGAATAAAGGATCTGGTCCTGCTTCCTTTTTGACATCTATATAAAGCTGCATAGCTAGTAAGCTGTTTAAATATTTGGGTCAAATGTAACCCAACAAAGGAACCTAATGAAGCCATGGAAGTCCTGCTGAGCAGAGGCAGAACTTCCATTCCTTCCTCTGGTTTGGTGGAAATGGAGAAATGGACCTGTGTAGAACTTAATTTCATGGATATCCATTTTGATTCATCTCTACCTACAGTTCCCTTGCTGCAAGCATGAGCCATTGCTAATAGATTTCTGAAGAATTTCATCATATGCAGAAGAGAACCTAGTGGTCTTCCCAGAGGCTGTGACTTGCATAGCTTAACACTGTCACTGGATTTCCTTGCTCCGTTCCTCCTGCTTTCCCAATTCTGTCTGTTGGAAGAATCTGCACATTTATCATCAACAAGGTGTGACCATCAAATGACCTACTGTATAACTTGGAAAATTCTGTCTGAAGGGCAAACAGTACTCAGTCAGTACTCAATAGAACCTTGTTCATGGAGTCCTGTTCCTGCCATAACTGTTAAAGGAAAGTCAATCACTCAAGTAATGCAATTTCTTTCTGGTCCATGGGTTATGTACAAGAAGGATGACAGCAAGCGTTTATGTGTACTTGATAAGGCAGGCTCAGCAAGTAACCAGAAGTCCATGGATTTGATGGAAACCTATAAATATCTGGACTCAGAGTAAAATCCATCATAACTGAGCTTACCACACGTTGAATCCCCAGCAAAATAACCATGAAAGTTCGTTGGCTTTGGTTTTCTGTTCTTACATTTATATTATTGGCTGTTCCAGGTAAGATCTTTCTTTCTTTCTTTCTTTCTTTCTTTCTTTCTTTCTTTCTTTCTTTCTTTCTTTCTTTCTTTCTTTCTGCTTTTTTTCAAAGAACTAGATGATATTTAAAGATGTGCAGAATGTTTCAACAGCGAAATGTTCGGACTCAAAGTGGGCCATTCCGAGTGTTTCGAGCTCAAAACAGAACACCCTTCAAATAAAGGGCCTGTTTTGAGCTTGGAATGAAACAACCCCAATTCAAGTCAAAACGTTTCAACATTCCAAATGACATTTTTGAGGCCTGTTTTCCCCTTGTTGATTGGTTTTCTGGCACTGGTGCCCGATTGGCTTGCAGTCTCCTGGCTTCTTGGTTAGCTTGTTATCATACAGATCAAACGTTGTCATAGGCAATTGTGCCCCCATTGGCTGAGGGGAGGAAGAAGGGAGAGGAACACAAAAGGAGGGAATTTCACATCAAAATGTATTCAAAGGAGGCAGAGAGAGCCTTTACAGTGTGCCTCTCTTGAAGAAGAGGATAAATCAGGAAAGAAGGAAGGAGCCATGGAAGGTTTGATTTTGTGGTTTTCTTTTCTCAGCACCGAGTAATATAACATGGTGTGCTATTGCTGCTATAACTATCTGGTTTTGCTGGATCTCAGATTGATAAACAATAACAAATATTTACATACCGATTTTCAACAAATGTTTCCAAAGCAGTTTACATAGATAAATAATAAATAAATAAATAAATAAATAAATAAATAAATAAATAAGATGGATCCCTGTAAAGGGATCACAATCTAAAAAGAAACATACAGTAAGATAGGCACCAGCAACAGTCACTGGAGGGGTACAGTGCTGAGCCTGGTTGTCTGCCTTCCTTGAGTTGCAGTTTAGTTTGGTTTGGTTTGTGAGATAGTGTTGTGGTGAGAAATGGACAGTGGCAGCTCTCCCTCTCTTTCTCTCTCTTTCCCCCTTGAAATATATTTTGGTGATTACTCTGATGAGCTCCATGTCTGGCCATGGGATTAACTTGTGTTTCACTCACTGGTCTGGCCTGCTCTGCAATCTGCATTACAAAGTGTACTCATGTGGCTAAAGTTGCTTTAGTTTATTACTATGCTTGCTGCTAAGTTTGGTGCTTTGGCAGCTTTTGCAATGCTAGGAAGTAAGGAGTCATAAGTGTGTATGAGAGAGCAACTTATGCCAATGATGTTACTGCCCCGCTTGCACCGTGGCTGGCAGTGGATTCTGGGCCAGTGATTCTTTTTTGGCCCCTTTTGGACTGTGTTTGAAATGTGTGAACTCTGTGAGTTCAGCTTGTTCCGGTCATAGGGAGCAATGGAGAAACACTTAGTGGATTTTAAGGCACTGCTCATCTTTGTTAATTCATAATTTTCTTTGGTGCAAAATGATGAATAAACTTAGAAAGGATCCACTCTCATTTCCCACCAAAGAATCTACTCTCAGAACACCTCAAATATTGAAAACAACAAAATCCAGTTCCCCATGGGTTTGTGGTTTTGGGAGTGTTTGGCACCCTATGTGCACTATACTACAACCTGCTCTGGACCACCTGGTGCCCCCCAAGTGGAGTTATGGGGTTGCAGAAATCCCCATTATTCCCTATGGGGGAAAGCTTCACAATGCACCAACTTCATTTTTTTTTTAATTAAAAAAATTACCGCTTTCACCAATTTCTTTGAAATTTGGGAGGTAGTAGGCAGCCCTTGGGGCACTTCCACCTGCCCCACACTTCTGCACCCAGTGCCCCTTTTCTACCCCTTTTCTGCCACAAAGACACACTAACTTCAAACAATTGTTGAAAATCACCCCTTTGCCCAATGTCTTTATTATTTATTTATTGTTTATTACTATTAAAACTTTTATACCGCCCTTCCAAAAGGCTCAGGGTGGTTTACATTAAAACACCATTAAAATCAGTTAATAATTTTTAAAAAATTATAAAGCATAAAACAACGATTAACAATTAAAAACATCGTAAAACAGCAATTAAATAATCAGAACAATTTAAAAACAAGTTTTTAAAAGCTGAGAAAAGCCTGGTTGAAGAGATGTGTTTTAAGGTGTTTTTTAAAAATTGCCAGAGATGGGGAGGCTCATATACCAGCAGGGAGCGCATTCTACAATCTTGGGGCAGCAGCCTAGAAGGCCCATCTCTGTGTAGCCACCAAACGGGTTTGCGGCAATTGGAGACGGACTTCCTCAAGTGACCTCAATGGGCAATGGGGCTCATAACAAAGAAGATGCTCTCTTAAGTACCCAGGGCCTAAGCCTTTGAAATCTGGGTGATAGCTTCCTTGCAGCCAATGGACACTACCAACCACCACAACCTGCTCTGAGTCACCCTGGTGCCCACCATGTGGAGTTATAACTTAGTCTGCTATTTGGGTGCTAGCTTCTACCCATTGGGCACTAACACCCAACCCACTGTGGCCACAAAATGGAGGCCCGAGTCCTTGAATTTTTTCAGGTTTGAATCTGGGTGATTTGTTTTGTACCCGAATCTGGGCAATTGAGCACAAGGGCAATTTGTTCTGTCTACAAATTGGCCAAATCAGCTAGATTCGGGTACAAATCATTTTGTACTCAAATCGATTCTCACATCCCTGGTCTCTGTGTCCAACTTATGAACCAGAAATCATGGTTTGGTTTGAATTTGCGTGTTTTACCAAACCAGTTGGGCAGTTTGGCTGGCTATACTTGTGAAAGTGAATCCAGTGAGAATTCCACTTTACTAGTAAAGGGGAGAGTGCAGGCAGAGAGAAACGTGTTTACTGGCCTGTGCTTGCGGCTGGCGACACTACCCACCTCCCAATGCAGCCCAAGCACATGATGATCCCTGTTTAGCAAGCTGCCCAAATAGGTGGCTTGCTAAACAGGGATTGGCATGCCATGTGTTTGGACTACCATGGTGGGGTAGGGGCAACTTGCATGACTTGTCCCCTTCTTTAGGGGGACTAAGCAGAGTCCACCCTGGTTTATTTGTTTATTATGTGTTTTTACATTTATATACCGCTCTTCCTCCAAGGAGCGTGGATGGTTATCACAGGAGCGTAGATGGTTATTTTTATTAGAGACTGCATGTATGAGCACTGTAAGATATTCCCCTTAGGAGATGGGCCCGCTCTTGGAAGAACGTCTACATACTTGCATGCAGAAGGAGGAGAGCTGGTCTTGCGGTAGCGAGCATGACTTGTCCCCTTAACTAAGCAGAGTCTGCCCTGGTTTGTATTTGAATGGGAGACTACATGTGTGAGCACTATAAGATGTTCCCCTCTGGGGATGGAGCCGCTCTGGAAGAGCACCTCCATGCTTGCCTGCAGAAGGTTCCGAGTTCCCTCCCTGGCATCTCCAGGATAGGTCTGAGAGAGACTCCTGGCTGCAACCATGAAGAAGCCTCTGCCAATCTGTGTAGACAATTTTGAGCTAGATGGATTTGACACTATGAACTGGCTCCAAGTTTCTTTTACTCTCAGTATACACACATGCCTAGGCAGACGCCGCTGTGTTTTGCCTCTGTGCAGTCTGCTGTAATAGAAGGGTATCTCTTACCAGAGACAATTCCCAGTAGTTAGCTAGTTATTTAATTGTCATTCTGCTCAAAACTATTCAGGCTCATTAAAGATTTCTTTACCTCATGAGCTGAGCTTCAGATTATGCTTTTACTCAAGAGTCAATTGTTTGAAGAGTGTAGCGAATAAGTTCACTTGTAAACATGATAATATTCCAGGACCATGATAGTGATTTATCTATGGGTTAATCTTGCAGAGATGTTACAAACTGCTGAACTTGTAGCACAAAACATCGTTTTGCCGGATCTGACTGCTGAAGGCATGAAGAGAATGAGTGAGTTTTATTTACAGCTATCTAGTTCATGATATCTTTGAGTCTATCTAGCTAAGTGGCATAAATACTCTCACCTCTAGTGTGTTTTAGGCATTTAAAGTCACAAAAAACCATAATATTCCATGTATATCTCTGACTATATTTTGTGAAGTACGCATGTGTGAATTCAGTGAAAAATGTATTTCCAGGCAGGCAGCGTACTTATGTTGCGATATCAGACATAAATCCTTGGAGGCCTGGGGTGTGGAGGCCCTGGACTTTGGCCAGAAGTCCAGGGGAAAGAGACTAGTGAGGTGCCACCCAAGCAGTTCTTTGCAAGAAGTCCAGGGGAAAGAAAGACTCTGCACTCTTCCTATTTCACTTGTATTAGTAATGGAGTGGTAATGTAGTGATTCTTCCTATTTCACTTACACTAGAAATGGAAACAACTCCAACTGCCAGCCATTCCAGTCTTAAATGAAAAGAGAGGAGTGGTGCTCAAAAACTATCAATGGCTACTAGTCATCTATATATTGCTTTCCCGCCCCACTCCTCAACCTTTGGCTGGCGCGGGCGGGCAGCAGGTCTGCAAGAGCGAGGCGGTGTCTCCTGCCTGGGCACGCACACGTGCACACACACTTCTTGCCTCACTCGGAAGCTGCCTGAAGTGGGGATTCAGAGGAATTTTTCTTTGCCTGGCCCCTGTGACGTCTGTCGTTCTTACTTGTTTCTTGGGCTTTTCTCTCTCTCTTTTAAATGGAAAAGTGTGTGAATCAAGATGTGTACCGTCACCATTTGAAAAAAACACACATACACCTAGACAAGAGTCTGGGTGTATATAAGAACCAATTTGTTTGTAGTGATTTAAAACACACAAACACACATATACATATTCTGAACAGTTAAAAGCTGCTCTCTGGGTGATTTTTTTTTTAAAATTAGTATTCTCCCCCTCTTTTTAAAATAACTTTTAGCCAGAGAAGAGGCAAACTGGGAGATCATAGACTTTTTAAAAGAAGTGTTGGTTGTGCCTGTCAAAGATTTTTTTGTGTTATCTATTTATCTATCTATCTATCTACCAGATAATTGTCAGCTGAGGTGTTTTTGCCTGCCTGTTTCTCTCTCTCTCTCTCTCTCTCTCTCTCTCTCTCTCTGAACTCATCTACCTCAATGGACTGAACCTCTTGTAGAGCAGAGATCAGGTGTGGAAGAAGTCTGCAACCTAAAGGAAACACAGGCTTATAGCACAGGCTTTCAGGGACTAGATGAAGTGAGCTCAAGTCCACAGAAAGGTTAGGCTACAATTGCCATGTTATTCTGCAAGGTGCTGCAAGAGATCTTGTTTCTTCTGAAGTAGTTCCTTAGCCATGTGAATTTGAGCAATTTTCTTCTCATATGCAAGGTACCTCTACAGTAATAGCTTTATCACACACACCCCTCCAAGGAGATGGGTATCATCAAAATCAGATAAGGAAACTATGGCAAAGGGCAGCTTCCGGCTGAACACAGCAGTAAGCACAGGGGGGAGCAGGGTCCAATGTAAATTTCCTGGCAAATATACCTGAATGATTGTATATATCCCATGTAATGTGAAGCAGTGCTGGACTGGGACCGGGGTGGGGAGGCGCAATTTCAGTGCTTGCCCTGGGCGCTGTTTTCTCTAGATATGCCTCTGTGCCTGGCTGCCTGCCTGCCCGCAGGGTTCTCTATTCTGATGAATGCCTTGGGGTGTACAGAAGCCAAAAAGGGGGGAAGCCTGCAAATTTGGGAATTGCACTCCCCTTTCCAAACACTGCCTCCCTTTCTTTTTGCAGATATCTGCCAAACCAAAATGGGTAGTTCTAATAGTGTCATGAAGTGCAAAAAAGCCCGTGGCATATGCTCTGTCGGGAGGTGTTACAGCCCCTACACCAAGATTGGAACTTGTAACAGATACTTGGTTTGCTGCCGATTCCGAAGGTAGGTTTTAAATTTCAGAATTCATTGTGATGTCCACTGTTACACATATCATACTTGTAGAAAAAAGAATCAGTCCTGTAGCTGTTATCATTTTCCTTAAAGTTTTTATTGAAGTACATTTAAACTTGAACACACTTTAAAGTTAGGTGAAAACTGCAGTCCTGGAGAGAGAGTTGAAAACACACCCTCATTGGCGGATGTGATTTTGATGTCATTACTCTGCTCTTTTGTGGGATAAACTCACTGCCAATTGAGCTCCTTATTCTGCTGGGTTAACTTGGCTTTCTACTTCTTACTTTGCTGTTGTTAGAAGAAGAAGAAGAAGAAGAAGAAAGAGTAAAGTTCTTCTCACTCAACCAAAATTAAGGTGAACCAGGTGCAGTCTTGTAGAGGAGGGTGGGAAAGGTGGGGACTGATTCTTCCATCTGCAAGATCATACTAGCAGAGTTGGAAATGTCTGTCACTGCCCTTTAAAATGTACACATTTTAAAGTATGTGCATACCCTCTTGGACACCTTAAGTGGCGCAGCGGGGAAATGCTGGACTAACAAGCAGAAGGTTGCCGGTTTGAATCCTCGCTGGTACTAAAGTGGGCAGCTGGTACTAAATCGGGCAGCAGAAGGTGCTGAAAGGCATCATCTCATACTGTACAGGAGGAGGCAATGGTGAACCCCTCCTGTATTCTACCAAAAAAAACCACCACAGGGCTCTCTGTGTGCCTGGAGTCAAAATCAACTTGATGGTACACTTTACTTACATACACTCTTGTGTTCAGTGCATTCAAGCACTGCAGAGTTATTTTCCCTGAATAATTTCTTTACCAATTAAAACATTAACCTAATTAAAACAATTTAAAATACAATAAAAACTCTAAAACCGAAGCTCTCAAACTATAAACTATACACTAAAAGCCTAACTATATAGGTATGTTTTTAGGCCCTTCTTAAAAACATTCAGAGAAGAGGAAACTCAAATTTCATTAGGAGGGATGTTCCAGAGTCCCGGGGCAACTCTAGAAAAGGCTCGGTTTTGAGTCACCACCAACAGAGCCGGTGGCAACTGCTACCAGACCTCCCCAGATGATCTTCACAGGCAGTGGGGTTGATGAAGAAGAAGGTGATCTCTTAAATACCTTGTACCCAAGCCATTTAATGATGAAGCACATATTGAAAAAGATCTGTGAGAGTGTGCAGGTGTCTTTGCTTTGTGAGAGGAATGCTCTTGTCCTCAACTTTCCAGCCATGAGTAAAAGCTGAATCTATTATCTTAGCTACCTAGCCTACCTAGGGAGAGGACAGACCCATGTGTATTGTGGTATCTGAGAAGCAGCCTGAGAGAAGATGGAGAAGAGAACAAGGTTTTGAAAGAGAGAGAGAGAGAGAGGGAGGGAGGGAGGGAGACTAACATAAGCAGAGAGGAAGAAATGTGCCACATGAAAACATCAACTATTCCTCATTATTCTGCAAATCTCTTATGAAGGACCTTTGGGTGTTACATCCATCCATCCATCCATCCACCCATCCAAACATACTAGGGTTGTACATGGGACTCTTTATCAGAATCGGGTTCAACCTGATTGCTGTTATGATCGAATCTATGTGATACTGGGGGATTGCTCCCTGGAATGCATCGAGCTAATATATTAGATATTCAGTAAAGGTAAGCTTCCTGATCCTCTGATGGGTTTGATACAATGTCAATATGATGCAACATTCCACTGAAACTATTTTCAATATCGGGACAATTTTTCGTCAGAATCCTTTCCAGTGAAAACAGCTCTGATATGGGTTGTATCACATCAGAACCAATTATTGTTCTGATTTGATGCAAAATCCTAATACAGGCATACATGAGGAATCAAACATCATCTCTCTAAGAAGTTTTTCCACAGCTTTCCCACAAAATGAGATTTGACACATCTGTAGAATGCAAGGTGTCTATCCATTTTTATTCTCAAAGCGAAAGAAACATTGTCAAAGGTGTGTGATTCCTGAGCTTTCCTCCTCAAGCACGGGGAAACTTTGCAACCCAAAATTATCTACAGAAAAGAATCAGCAGCATTACCACATGGAACCGTTTACCTTTTGAAATGTCCTCAAATCACATTTTACTTCCAGATATAGGCCTAACAGTATGATTTCTTTTTGCAGATTCTGCCAACCCGGATAATGTGGCCAACGTAATAAACATTACTATCAAACGTGAACATGAAGTATTTCACTGGAATCTCACCAGTGGAAAGTGGATTCCTTGCTTTGCTCATAAATAGAAGCTGGATGCCCTTTCTTGAAATAAACACACAGTGATTTGATCCTGCATGGCTGAGACAGTTGTTTTGTCTGTTCATAAGTCGAGAGAATAGCTATCCATTTCAGGAGCTTAATGCAAAAAATATTTCATTTGTGGTTATCAGCCATGAATTTCAGGTGTAATTGCACCCTAACACTGAGAATGCCATATTGGGGTGATTTGTGAGGAGCATACGAACGCATGAACATTGGAAGCTGCCTGCGTTATGCCAAGTCAGACCATTGGTCCATATAGTTCAGTATCATCTACACATACTGACAGTGGCATCTCCAAGGGTACTGGAGGGAGTACCCCTCAGCGCTGTCTTGGAGATCCCAAGGATGGAACTTGGGACCTTCTGCATGCAAGCATGCAGATGCTATTCTGCATGCAAGATGCAGAGTGGCCCCATTCCCCTCGGGGGATATCTTACCGTGCTCACACATTTAGTCTCCCATTCAAATGCAAGCCAGAGTCGACCCTTCTTATCAAAAGAGGACAATTCATGCTTGCTTAATGATGTCAAGCATGAATGATAGCATCACTGTTCAGCTCTCTTCCCTTATGATAGGCCAGCATCATTTTAATTGCCTTCCCTGCCCCTCCTGTGATTATGAGGGGTGGGGAGAGGTGGTTGGTTGCTTCTGAGCATTTCTCTCAGCTAACCCCCAACTAGAGGCACTTTCCCTCCCTCCTGTCCTATTGTTCTTCCTTCCTGGGGTGTTCACCTGGTTGCCATCCTGGTGCCATGGGGAAACCTTTACTCTACTGTCTAATTGGCTCCTGGTGGTTGCAGATAGTTTATTGGCTTTATTTTTCACATGTTGTTTAATGCGTATAGGTTAATGCCTTTGTTTTGACCTCTTTGCCTGATGTCATTTTAAGTATTATTGTAGTTCTGGTTTTCCCTCAGCAACCACTTGTTTACTTTCCTTGATTTTAAACAATCTTAAAGCTGTTTCCTTGTCCTTCAGTCTCAATTCCAAAGGCACACTGTTTAGCAGAGTGTTTATTATTAATAAAGTACGGCCAGGTAGCTGATTTTGGCTACTTGTGCCATTTTCATCCATCTCCTGTTTCTGGTCATCCATCTCTCTTCAGAAATTGAATGCATATGGACCTAAGGACACGGGGGGGAGACACCATTGTGCAAACAGGTTCCAAGAACCCAGGCTGCCAATTAAAAAGGCCACAGAAGCACACAGGGGGACATGGCTCACGCTCTGGAAGAGCCCTGTGCGAACGCCTCCCCCACAAGTCCGGGCTCCGGAAAGCTCGAACAAGCTCTCTCCCTGTTGGTTCAGGCAGTGCTTGCCGCCTGACAGCATAAATTTCCCTTTCTCTTCCTCGCTGGACGGAGAGAAAGGGAAATAAAGGCTGTTTAGGGAGAGGAAAATAAAGGTCAGCAAACAGTGTTTTAAAAGTACAGGGGAGAGCTCGCTCAGGGCTCTTCTGGTGCCTGAGCCACATCCCATGCGCATGACATCACGAGCACAAGAAGTCACAAGATGGGTTATTCAGCTGGCTCCTCGCCTGCCTAAGAACATAAGAAAAGACCTGCTGGATGAGGCCAAGTTCCATCTAGTCCAGCTTCTTGCCTCAAGCAACAGCCAACCAGGTGCACTTGGGAAGCCCGCAAGTGGGGCAAAGAGGAAACCAGACCCTCTTGTGGTGCTCCTTAGTGTTTAGGGGCATGCCACCTCTGATCCTGATAGAAAGTCTTCTAGATATCGAATCACAAGAAGAGAGAAGTAAACTCCCTAACTATATTAAGAATTGGTGGGTCACCTCAATTTTAGCTCCGGAAAGTTATTTTTATAATTTGACATGGGTAACCCAATGGAGAGCCTTCAACTTCCTCTTCTCCTTCTCCTTCTTATTATTACTATTTATTTGATTTCTATACCGCCCTTCCAAAAACTTAGCTCATTATAATGATTTCCCATCAGCTTGACTGGAGCGGAGATATAAAAAGATACCCTGCCACCTGCGCAAGTGTTCTTGTGGATCAGATCAAGTTGAAAATTTGACTCATATTTTACTTCATTGTAAATTTTATAGCACTCCACGTAGCAAATTGATTTTACCCCTTTTAGAGAACTTACAGGGAAGATCAATGGATTTTTATGTAACCTATCTTCTTGCAGATAATACTGTATTTGTTACTTCTTGGACCGGGTCTCACGATCAGTGAGACCCGGTTTTTGTGAGTGCGCGGGGAGAGTGGGCTAAGCCGGCAGGGGCTGGGGAGCTCGGGGGGCTCCACATGCAAGAATTTCCACATGCAAGAAATAATGAGCCCTTTCTCATGAGTAGTGAGAAAGGGCTACAAGGTTTGTGGCTATGAAGCCCTAAACACAGCCTAACCTACTTCACAGGGTTGTTGTGAAAGAGAAACTCAAGTATGTAGTACACCGCTCTGGGCTCCTTGGAGGAAGAGCGGGATATAAATGTAATAAAATAATAATAATAATAATAATAATAATAATAATAATAATAATAATAACTTTACCGCCACCCTGCAGATGGTCATTCTGCCTTCCCTGGGTGGGGAGATCTCCCGCCTACATGAGCACCGGCTGCTGCATCTCCCCACCCCCCGGAGATCCAATAATGCACTGCATGAGTGCACAGTGCTTTATGGGGATCCCCCCTCACCTCCCTGAGTCTGCTAACCGCAGCTGCTTACTCCCTTAACCTTGTTTTAAAGAGAGGCTTCATAGGCGGATTTGCCACTGTGGTGCCACCGGAATCGGCCCGATTCCGGCGGTCCACACAAGCATGCAAACCTGGACTGGGCTCCCTTATCCCAGTTTGGCATGCACATGTGAATAGCCTTAATGAACACCACACTCATGTTTGGTCCCCCCCCCCACACACAAATGCAAACTAATGCATTTACAAAACAAAATGCATTTATTAAAGAGATCAGTATATTCAAAGAAGCATGCTCTCTCTCTACGGATGAGGTTCTCTAGATGGTCAAAAAAAGCTTGTGACATGCTTGTATGTGAGAAAATGGCGGATGGTAAAGCTGGTTATAAGTTCCAATATCCCGATAAAATAATGGCTGCAGAAATAAAAGAGGAGCTTGGTGTCACAAAACAAACAAACAAAGAGGAAGATGCAATTTGGCCTCATAGTAAAAGGAAAAGGAGAAACTGTGGTGATATGCAACATGAGGAATGAACAACGATCCCAGCCCCTGCCTACTGGATGCATTTGGAGATTACTTTGCTCCCCCTTTGGAGAGAGATGACACAAGAGATTTGCGTCAATGGCCCGGGGGTGGTGCACCACCTCACACTCTTTAGATTAGATTCAAACTCAAATCGAATTGCAAAAATTAGTTGGTGCACATCCCTATGTTTTTGTTCCTATTTAAAGACATCAGTGATGCCATTGACTGACATCCAGACTAATGTTGTGTTGAGAAGCCAACAGAGCTGATTTCTGACAACATTCTGTCTTCTCTGCAGTCACCTGTACCTCCTGAAAATATGCCCCTGGCTTGGAGGGGGGGGGGCGCGTGCTCAGGGACCTAATTTTAGGCAAGGCAGCTAGAGACAAATGGGAAGATGTTTCAAAATTACCCCTTGAGTGACAGAAAGCACTGACACATGGACAGAGCATCGGTCTGGATATCAGGCACTGCAGTGATATGACAGCTAGCCACTGTAGAGCGTGGGCAGTCAGGAAGCACAGACATAAAGACGTCACAATGTAAGACATCACATTACAGAGGAGAGAAGGGAGCGATGCAAAACTGACCTTTCCAAGTTGTCAGCGTGTGCATTCCCTCATGTCTAGACCAGGGTTCTCAACTTTGGGTCCCTGGATGTTAAGAACATAAGAACAGCCCTGCTGGATCAGGCCCAAGGCGCATCTAGTCCAGCATCCTGTTTCTCACAGTGGCCCACCAGATGCTGCTGGAAGCCACAGACGGGAGTTGAGGACATGCCCTCTCTCCTGCCATTACTCCCCTGCAACTGGTACTCAGAGCCATCCTGCCTTTGAGACTGGAGGTGGCCCACAGCCCTCCGACTAGTAGCCGATGATAGACCTCTCCTCCATGAAGTTATCTAAACCCCTCTTAAAGGGGTAACCCCTCTCCTCCATGAAGTTATCTAAACCCCTCTTGTCACCACATCCTGTGGCAGAGAGTTCCACAAGTGGATCACGCGTTGTGAGAAAAAGTACTTCGGTTTATTGGTCCTAGACCTCCTGGCAATCAATTTCATGGAGTGACCCCTGGTTCTAGTGTTGTGTGAGAGGCAGGGGCGTAACAAGGCTGGAGTGGGCCCAGAGACAAAATTTAAAAATGGGCCCCTAGCTGATACACACACACACACTTCACAATATATAGTCATGTGACTTGCCTCTGGTGGGCCCCTTGAGGCATGGGGGACCCCAGGCAGCCGCCTCCCCTTGCTTAATAGTAGTTACGCCCCTGGAAAGGGAAAAGAATCTCTCTCTCTCCACTTTCTCCACACCATGCATGATTTTATAGACCTCTATCATGTCTCCCCGCAGTCGTCTTTTTTCTAAACTAAAAAGCCCCAGCTGTTGTAGTCTTGCCTCATAAGAAAGGTGCTCTAGGCCCCTGATCATCTTGGTTGCCCTCTTCTGCACCTTTTCCAGTTCTACAATGTCCTTTTAAAGATGTGGTGACCAGAATTGTACGCAGTACTCCAAGTGTGGCCGCACCATAGTTTTGTATAAGGGCATTATAATATTAGCAGTTTTCTTTTCAATCCCCTTCCTAATGATCCCTAGCATTGAATTTGCCGTTTTCACAGCTGCTGCACAATGAGTCAACACTTTCAATGAGCTGTCCACCACGACCCCAAGATCCCTCTCCTGGTCAGTCACCGACAGATCGGATCCCATCAGCATATACTTGAATTTGGGGTTCGTCGTCCTAATGTGCATCACTTTATACTTGCTAACATTGAACTGCATTTGCCATTTTGTCGCCCACTCCCCCAGTCTGGAGAGATCTTTTTGGAGCTGCTCACAATCCATTTTGGATTTCACTACCCGGAAGAGTTTGGTATCATCTGCAAATTTGGCCACATCGCTGCTTACCCCGCTTCTAGATCATTGATGAATAAATGAAAAAGCACCGGTCCCGGTACAGATCCCTGGGGGACCCCACTTCTTACTTCGCTCCATTGTGAAAACTCTCCATTTATACCTACCCTCTGTTTCCTGTCTTTCAGCCAGTTAGCAATCCACACATGTACTTGTCCCCTTATCCCATGACTGCTAAGTTTCCTCAGGAGTCTTTGATGAGGAATTTTGTCAAAAGCTTTTTAGAAGTCCAGGTATACTATGTCAACTCGATCACCTTGAACCACACACTCATTGACACCCTCAAAGATTTCTATAAGATTGGTGAGGCAAGATTTACCTTTGTGGAAGCCATGCTGGCTCACTCCCAGCAGGGCCTGTTCTTCTAGGTGCTTTACAATTTGATCCTTGAGGATGCTTTCCATTAATTTGCCTGGAACGGACGTTAGGCTAACCGGCCTGTAATTTCCCGGATCGCCCCTGGATCCCTTTTTGAAAATCGGTGTTACATTTGCTACTCTCCAGTCTTCTGGTACAGAGCCCGATTTCAGAGATAAGTTGAAAAATTTTAGCAAGGTGGTCAGCAATTTCACATTTGAATTCTTTGAGGACTCTTGGATGGATGCCATCCGGCCCTGGTGATTTGTTAGCTTTCAGTTTTTCCAGACAGTTTAGTACATCATCTCTTGTCACTTCTATCTGACTCAGCTCTCTAGCCTCCATCCCTAAAATGCCTGGTTCAGGAACAGTTTTATGCTCAGTATCCTCTGCCGTGAAGACAGACGCAAAGAACTCATTTAACTTCTCTGCAACCTCCATGTCCTCCTTAATAATCCCTTTCACTCCCTCATTGTCTAATGGCCCAACCACCTCCCTGGCAGGTTTCCTGCTTCTGATGTACTTAAATAAGTACTTTTGGCTAAATGTTCCTCAAACTCTCTTTTTGCCTCCCTTATTGTCACCTTGCATTTATTTTTACAAGGTTTGTGTTCCTTTCTGTTCTCTTCATGTGTACAGGCCTTCCAATTTCGGAAGGAAGTCTTCTTCCCTTTTATGGCATCATTGACGGTACCCGTGAGCCATGCTGGCATCCTCCTGGACTTAGTGGTATCTTTCCTCCTTTGGTGTATACAATCTAACTGGGCTTCTAGTATTGTGGTTTTGAGTAAACTCCATGCACTCTGGAGCGAAGTGACTCTCCTGATTTTCCCTTTCAGCTTTCTTTTCACCATACTCCTCAATTTGGAGAAGTTTCCTCTTCTGAAATTCAAAATGTCCATGTTAGACATCCTTGGTGATTCTCTCCCCACATGTATGCTGAATTTGTTGGCACTGTGGTCACTGTTCCCTAAAGGGTCGATGACACTGACGTCATGCACCAGGTCCTGGGTGTCACTCAGAATTCGATCCAAGGTCACATTCTCTCTGGTCGGTTCCATGACCACCTGTTCTAGGGCACAGTCATTTAGTGTATCTAGGAATTTGACCTCTTTGTCCTGACCTGACTGTGAATTTACCCAGTCTATGTGTGGGTAATTGCAGTCACCCATTATTACAGCCCTGCCTCTCCTTGACACCTCCCTGATTTCCTCCTGCATATCCCAGTCAGTGTCGGTATTTTGATCCGGAGGGCGATAGCACATCCCCAGTAGCATGTTCCCTTTCCAGCCTTGTATAGTCACCCATGGTGTTTCTGTGGAGGACTCCAGTCCACCTAGGTTTTCTAGCTTGTTAGATTCTATCCCTTCTTTAACATACAGTGCTACTCCACCTCCAAGGCGCCCCTCCCTGTCCTTTATGTTGAGTTTAAAGCCAGGGATAACTGTGTCCCACTGGTTCTCACTGTTTCACCATGTTTCTGTTATGCCCACTATATCTATTTCTGCGTTAGCAACCAAGCACTCCAGCTCACCCATCTTGGCTTGGAGGCTTCTGGCATTGGCATATAAGCACCGATACGCTGAATCTCTCCCCTGAAGTATGCTATTCTTTTGACTCTTTGACCTGCTGGCACAGGCTTCCGTCTGCTCTTTATGCGGTTCTGCTAAGTCCCCTTCTGTTTTATTTGAATTCCTTGCAGCCTCACACTTTAAAGTATGGCTTTTGCCAAACGGGATACTGCCCAGCTCCCATCGGCTGTTCCCCAGGTGTCATTTTAAAAGCTGCTCTGCAACCTTTTTGATTTTAAGTGCCAGCAGTCTGGCTCCATCTTGGTTCAAGTGCAGCCTGTCCCTTTTGTACAGGCCTTGCTTGCCCCAAAATGTGTCCCAGTGCCTAACAAATCTAAATGCCTCCTCCCGGCACCACCGTCTCATCCACGCATTGAAACCCCTCAGCTCTGTCTGTCTCACTGTACCTGTGCATGGAACAGGTAGCATTTCTGAGAATGCTACCTTGTGGGTCCTGGACTTCAGTACACTACATATCAGCCTAAATTTGGCTTCCAGGACCTCCCGACTGCATTTCCCCACATCGTTGGTGCCAACGTGTACCACGACTGCTGCCTCCTCCCCAGCACTGCCTAGGAGCCTGTCTAGATGCCGCGTGATGTCCGCATCCTTTGCACCAGGCAGGCAAGTCACCATGCGGTCAACACGCAGGTCACAGACACATCTCTCTATACCTCTAATGATCGAATCACCCACTACAATGAGGCCCCCACCCCCCGGAGGAGTATCCCCTGTGCAAGATGATATGGGCTCATCATCCACGGAAGGGGTCCCTTCTAAAGGAGCATTTCCCTCTTCCTCAGACCGATGTCCTCCTCGCCCAAGACCTTCATTCTCCCTGACAGCAGAGGAGCTACCAGCCCTGGAGTGGGATGCCTCTATCACATCCCTGAAGGTCTCATCCACATGCCTCTCTGTCTCCCTGAGCTTCTCCAGATCCGCCACCTTGGTCTCAAGGGAACACATTTGTTCCCTGAGAGCCAGGAGCTTCTTGCATCAAGCTTCTTGCACTGAGCGTACACCCATGACTTCTGCCCATGGGGCAAATAGTCATACATGTGGCACTCTGTGCAATACACTAGGAAGTGTCCCCTTCCCCTCCTGACTTTCTATCTTCATACTGTCTTGTTGGATGTTCACAGTATTTAGATATAGTTTATTGTAAGTAGTTTGTTTATTAGAAGGATAGGTCTCAGCTGTAATGGTCAGCTATTTACCTGTCCAAACTTTTCCCAAGAATATGAGGGATACGAGGGAGGAATATGTACTTACATTCTCTTCTCCACCAGGCTCCTTATGATCCAGACTCCCCCGCACACGTCCCGCTAAACTCCTGCAAAACTCCTACATCCTGTTTGCTATGCTCTCTTTGCTATGCTCTCAGGCCTTCACCTATTTTGTAGAGTAGCCTTACAACTGACACACAGGATGTGAGTCAAAGGAAAGGAATGTGGGGCCTCTCCCAGCCCTAGCTGACTCCACCCCCTCCAAGCAGGCACTAAGTAAAGAGTGGAATTTGGAACCCTATCAACTCCTAGCCCTGGGAAATCCTGGGAAATCCTAACCTTAACCCTAACCCACCCACACACTCAGAGAGAGAGAGAGAGAGAGAGAGAGAGAGACTAAGACCTACCCCTTATAGAGAAACAGCCCCTGCTAATCTCCCCTCTTTCTGTTAGTTTGTTTGAAGGGGCAAAGGCTAGATGTTAGAAAAACTTGCTCACCTTCTCAGCTGTGTCTGCTCTTCACAGAGTAGCCTTCCAACTGATGATGGATGTTGATGGACTTCAAATCACATAATCCCCAACCAAAGACCATTGGTGCTGGGGATTATGGGAGTTGAAGTCCAATAAAATCTAGGGACTCCAGGTTGAAAATCCCTGGTCTAGACTGAACTTTTATTAGAACACCATGCTGGCTAAACCCAGAGAGAGAGAGAGATCTGCCTCAAAGAGCCCGGTCTTACCCTTTATACAACAGGTCTTGTATTTGCTGCACATTCCAATTTTTGTTTCACCAGGAGGGCAGGGCCGCCTAACCCTGCATGAAGCGAACATGGCAGAGCACTGAATGTTGTTGGTCACTGTACAGTTCCCTGACGACAGAGGCAGACAGTAAGAAAGTGATTATTACAGGGCAAAATGAGCACTGAGATTTCTGTATTTCTCCTTTATCGATCTAACAGCTCCCAACCTTCATTTACTGTGGCTGGGGATGATGGGAATTGTAATCCAGCATCTGGGGACCCAGGTTTAGTGACCAAGAAGCAGTATTTCAGCTATCGAAGATCTGATCTATGGTGCTGATCATGGTTGAACGTCTGGCAGGGCACCAAACCCTCCTAAAATTTGAGTTGGCACAGGACCACTTTCCTGGCTTTATCAGGAGTGTGTGAGCTTCCACCTCACAACTTTTGATCACATAACTAACATTGCCCAATTGTGCAAATAAGCCCAAGAACTCAATAGGACTTCTGTTTGCACAGGTACAGATCTATATGCAGGTACAGTTATTCACAAATTATGAATGCAAGTACAGCAGGACATTTCCTATCTCTACCCTGCATTTGAGGGAGCCTGTAGCCAAGTCCACTTCTAAAAGGAATACAGGGAAAGTCATTCATACAATAACACAGACATGTTTACAGGCATCTGAAAGAAGGGACGGCATAATAGGCTTGTTCACATGACTTCAGGCCAGATTGGAGAAGCAGCCAGCCTGGGTCTTGTGAATGCAAACCTTAAGGGAGGAGGCAGGGAGATGGATCATGTGCAAGGCAGCCGCTGGGTAGGATTTCCCCCTCCTCCTCCCTTGGTGAAAAACTGGGGACAGAATCTGGGTAGGGTGGGCTCATCCAACCCAGTTGCCACCTCATACACAATCATTCTCCCCACAGCCTAATGTTTGAAAGCAAACGACTGAAAGGAGAATGCCCATCTCTTCTACCCAGACCTAGGCACTTAGGAATATAGAAACATAGGAAGCTGCCTTATACTGAGTCAGACCATTGGTCCACCTAGCTCAAAATTGTCTACACAGACTTGCTGCAGCTTCTCCATGGTTTCAGCCTGGAGTCTCTCTCAGCCCTATCTTGGAGATGCCAGGGAGGGAACCCGGAACCTTCTGCAGGCAAGCATGGAGGTGCTCTTTGCTAAACAGCAAAGAGCAGCTCCATCCCCAGAGGGGAACATCTTACAGTGCTCACGCATGTAGTCTCCCATTCAAATGCAAACCAGGGCAGACTCTGTTTAGCAAAGGGGGCAATTCATGCTTGCTGCCACCAGTTCTCCTCCCTGCTGCTCCTGGAAGTCTTCAGAATAACCCTTATATTGAAATAGGGCATTTGAGTTGACCACTCCTGCCTTCCCATCCACCGTGGTTTTTCCCTTCTACACTTCCCTTGAGAGTGTCGACTGGTAGGCATAGGAAGCTACCGGTAGGCCAGATGCTGCCTTCCCTTGGTTTTGGCCCCTGAGGTTACCAGTTGTCAGTTTGTATTCTGTTTTGCTGAGTTCCTCCCCCTCCCGAGGTTACCTGGAGTAAGTAAGAGCATCCAGGAGAGAACAGCACAGAAAAGCCCAAGGTTCTTCATGACTAGTGTTCAGCTGGAAAGTCAAGCAATGTTACTCACAGGGGAGGTATGTGGCTCTTGGTTTTTGCACATGGTCTGCATATTGATGGGGCCATTGGAATATTAATGTAGAGCCTTTGGGACACCTGGATTCAGAGCCAAAACGCATGTGTGCTGGAGCAAGACAGAAGTGCTTGGTCTCAGAACAGTTAGTACCATGGCTGTTGCTTCTAGGGAATTTGCCCCATGCAATAATGTCCTGATCACTGGGGCATAGAGAAACCACCTGAGGAAATTCTCTGGTGTTTCTCCTTGACATCCTTCAAATTTCAGTTTCTTCATGGGAGGAGCTAGGCTTGTACCTGGTGAAAAATGCTAGATCCATTCTAATCTGGTCCACCCTGCCAGAGAAATTGTCCGGAGGACCAACATACCCCACACACAAGAGAAAACTGCTTGAGTTGGTCCAAAATTGATAAAACATTTATCTAACATCATGTCAGACCTTCCCCTTTCCCTGCTCCCCATCAATCGAGTTTGAAGCTAATGGGATCACTGGCCATCATTCATATGACACCACCCTGTTCAAACCAACTGGGCCTTAAGCGTGGTCATCACACGTAGGCCGTATGTGAGTGACAACGGCTAGGGGACGTCCCTCCTACTTTCTCCTTTGCAAGTGCGGATATATAAATATCTGCTACATCCGCCATATCATCTGCTGGATCCGCTCATGCTATCATTTCATAATGTCTGAAGAGGGCTACTGTACTGTACTGTATGTATTTGGAGAGAATTTCCACTTTGGAGGATTTTTTCCCCAGATTTTTGTCACTGCTTGAAGCTTTGATGGTCCTAGTTCTTAGGAAGTAGGGAGAGACAGGGGATGCCTGCAAACAACCCCCTTCCAGTAATAATGGTTAGTGCCGCCGGAGATGATTTCCACTATGTCCCGCAATAAGATTAACTTTATGGGAGAGGAGAGCTGGTCTTGTGGTAGCAAGCATGACTTGTCCCCATAGCTAAGCAGGGTCTGCCCTGGTTGCATCTGAATGGGAGACTTGATGTGTGAGCACTGCAAGATATTCCCCTGGGGGGATGGAGCTGCTCTGGGAAGAGCAGAAGGTTTCAAGTTCCCTCCCTGGCTTCTCCAAGATAGGGCTGAGAGAGGTTCCTGCCTGCAACCTTGGACAAGCCGCTGCCAGTCTGTGAAGACAAGACTGAGATAGATAGACCAATGGTCTGACTCAGTATATGGCAGTTCCCTATGTTCCCTATGTTCCTATGGGATGGGATCGAAGGACCAGCCCAGCATTCTCCTGTTCCCTAAAGTGGCCAACCAAAGGCCTCTGTGAATTTCACATTCGCAAGCAGTATATGCAAGTTATAGTTTTCTCCTGCTGAGGCCCTGCTACTCAGCAGCATACTGCATCTGAACATGGAGGTTCCATTTACACTCATTTATCATCAATATTTTGGAAATCAATGCCCATTGTTGAAAAAACAGTGAGGGGGTAGACAGCCTGCTCTAGGGACAAGGACCAAAGAAAAACCAGCAACAACCCTGCTGGATCAGGCCAAGACCAACCTTTTTTTGCACAGTGGCCCACCAGATGCCTCTGTGAAGCCCACAGGTGAGAGCATGCCCTCTTCCCTGCTGTTTCTCCCCTGCAGCTGGTCTTCAGAGGTATCTTGCCTCTGAAGCTGGAGGTGGCCTATAGCCCTCAGACTAGTAGCCATTGATAGATTTGTCCTCCATGAATTTATCTAAGCCTTTTCTTAAAGCCATCAGAGCTGGTGCATGTCACCACATCTTGTGGCAGAGAATTCCATAGGTTGATTATTTGTTGTGTATACTTCAGCATTTTAATTTCCTTCACATCAAGTTGTAAAAGTTGTTCCAGAATGGATTTGGGTGAAAGCACTTTTGGCTAAAGCAAACGGAAGGACAAGTTGTTGTCTTATATACTGTTATCGTTCCAATATCTCACATCATATTTAGTTGGTCAGGTTAAGAAGGAAGAGGTTTTCTAGGTTCTCCAGTAAGATTCCTGCTGAAGCAGGAAATTTGAATCTACTATAATCAATTGATTGACTGAATAAGTGCCATCAAGTTGGTGTCAACTCTTAGTGACCACATAGATAGATTCTCTCCAGGATGGTCTGTCTTCAGTTTGGCCTTTAATGTCTCTTAGTGGTGTATTCCTTGCTCTTGTAATCGAGTCTATCCAACATGCTGCCAGTTGTCCTCTTCTTCTTTTTCCTTTAACTTTCCCCAGCCTCATGGACTTCTCAAGGGAGCTGGGTCTTTGCATAATGTGTCCAAAGTATGATAGTTTGAGCCTGGTCATTTGTGCCTTGAGTGAAAGTTCTGGATTGATTTGTTCTACGATCCATTTGTTTGTTTTCCTGGCTGTCCATGGTATCCTCAAAAGTCTTTTCTAGCACCAAAGTTCAAAAGTGTCAATACTTTTTCTATCTTGCTTCTTCAGAGTCCAGCTTTCGCATCCATAGAGTGTCTCAGGAAAAATGATTGTCCGGATGATTCTAATCTTTGTAGGTATAGACACGCCACACATTAAATAGCCTTTCCAAGGCTATCCTTAGAAATATCCTTTCCAATATCCTCCTCCACACATCGCCCAAGTCCTACTAGGCTGCCTCATCGTGGTGGTGGTGAGGTGTTCCTGGGAGGAATGAACGAAGTAGGCTGGGAGAGATACTCCCAGTAGGGTCACCCAAATCACGAAGGTCATCCCAGCGGCCCAGCTAAAGCAAGCAGGCACCTATATTGGGCAGCAGCAATATAGGGCAGATGGTCACTTTAGTGACAATGACAAAGACATCATTTCACACTGTGCGGGAGAAAGCAATGGTAAACCACTTCTGTATTTTACCAAGAAAACCACATGGAAAGACTATAATCAAGCCATCCATTAAACAAACATGTTTTATCAGACCACTGGTCCATCTAGCTCAGTATTGTCTACATCGACAAGCAGCAGCTCCCCAGTTTCAGACAAGGATATTTCCCCACAATCCATTTCTTAGAATTGATGTACATACCACACAGGTGTACATAAACCCAGTAATGCTATGGTCACAGAAGCTGTGTAATTTTGTAACTTGTGCAACTTGCATGCATGAAACATCACTGAGGTGATGTCAGCCACATTCAGATCTGAAAACATGGTTTACTGCTGATGGATAAAACGGCTCACTGTGAAATTTACCAGTTTCAAATAAGGTAGCAGTTTAAGACATGAGGGCTGTGTGGCCGGTTCGGTTTGACAGACATGTTTATTGACATGCTCTCTTTTGGGCATTCTCAGAGGGATTTCCTCCATAACAGTAGGGAGACTCTTTCAGTTGGAACTCGCCTCTCTGCTGTCACTGCAGAACTCTGTCAGGAATCCAGCATGCGAAACCCCTCACACTCCCTGTCCTCTTCACCCAGAGGACAAGGAGTCCTCTTCCCCCTCTTCTGACTCTTCTGCCTAGTGGATTCTGTCCTAGACTGTTCTGTCCAGAGGATTCTTGGACTCTTCTCTAGACTCTCTAGACTCTTCTGTCCAGAGGATTCTTGGACTTCTTCTCTAGACTCTTCTGTCCAGAGGATTCTGTCCTAGACTCTTCTGTTCTCTTCCCCCTCTTCTCTTTTCCCCAAGGAAAGAGAAAGAAAGAAACACAATGTAGAAAAAAATTATGAACAAGAGTTCTGATACTGCCCTTTACAGTTCTCAGTTTTTAGCTTTTAAATAATCTTTAACCTTACACATTTTTAATTTTTTTGAAAAAAAATAATAATAGTGGTTTGAGCCTGGACTTTTAACTTGTTTAACTTAATTTGTTTAACCTTATTAGTCTCATTTTCCACTGTATTTATTGTATTAATGTTGTGAGCCAGCCTGAGCAGTAATGTACTGGACGGAAAGGATATAAGTATTTAACATAAATACATAAATACAATAATCCATCATGACCTCTTCATTGTGGAGGAAGAGCTCATCATATGAGAGCTGGTCTTGTGATATCAAGCATGAATTGCCCTCTTTGCTAAGCAGGGACTGCCATGGTTTGCATTTGAATGGGAGACTGCATGTGAGCACTGTAAGCTATTCCTCTCAGGGGCTGGGGCTGCTGTGGAAAGAGCAACTGCATGGATGCATGCAGAAAGTCCTAGGTTCCATCCCTGGGTATCTTCACGACAGGGCTGAGAGAGATTCCTGCCTGCAGTCTTTGTAGACAATACTAATCTAGATGAACCAATGGTCTGACACAGTAGAAGGCAGCTTCCTGTGTTCCTGTGTTTCTATATAGCGCTTGGGCTTCCATTTAAAAGGCACTTTGGGGGGGTCTTTTTAATAGGGGTCTACGCAGGACAAGGTTCATTGCCTGATCAAAATGTGGACTGAACCGTGGTTCCAGGAACCTATTAGGTCCAGATCAGCCTAACTACGAACTGGTCCATCAGTTTGAGGGCCAATGAGGGTGGTGCCTGGTCGCAGGGGAGGTGACAGTGAGTGGCACCTTTAAAAGTAAGTAATCAAGTAGCTTCCAGGTGTGGCAGAGTCCCTCCCTAGAAGCCCACATATGGCAGTATGGCTGAGTGTGTGTGAGGAGGCCAGGTGAGTGTCCCCACCATCTGCAGGAAAGGACCTGCATACTTAATATTAAAGGTGCTGCTCACCACCCCTCCACCCATCACTGCCCTCACCGCCCCTCAGACCACCGGACCGGTTCGTTGCTGGACTGAACTGGCCTGAACCAGTCACAGAACCACTGTTGGGTCAAAATTTATGGATGTGCACAAAACCGGTTTGCCTGGTTCAGTTCAAATTTGAACCAGGTTTGAACCAGGAGCGGGAGGTTCGGTTTTGGTTTTGCTCGAAATTCCCCCTGGTTCGGTTCGAATTCAAACTGTTCTGAACCATTTCAAACCAATTTGAACTTGTTTGAACCTCCAACAGTGGGTGGGGTGGTAGCTGGCACCCATGGGTGCCTACCACCCTAACCCCAAAGCAATCGGACACTCATATGATATTTTTTATGATTTTTTGAATTATATTTTT
Source organism: Hemicordylus capensis (assembly GCF_027244095.1). Taxonomy (NCBI): domain Eukaryota; kingdom Metazoa; phylum Chordata; class Lepidosauria; order Squamata; family Cordylidae; genus Hemicordylus; species Hemicordylus capensis. Next base: position 449,150,979 of record NC_069657.1, read on the forward strand.
ATTTTTTTCTCATAGGGTATAATGGGACTCAAACCAGCCCATTATTCCCTATTGTGGAGCAGCCATGGGTGCCAACAACCACCCAAACCCCAAAGCAATCAGACACTCCTATGATATTTAATGAATATTTGAAATATTTTTAATTATTTTTCTCATAGGGTGTAATGAGACCCGAGCCAGCCCATTATCCCCTATTTTTGAGCACCAAGAGGCACAAAAGTGGGGTGGGTGTTAGGCACCCAGGGGTGCCTACCACCCACAAAAACCCAAGGCAATTATACACTCTTCCAATTATTGGTGAATTTCAAAAGTACTAGAGCAAACGATTTTTGAATTCCTCATAGGGAATAATGAGGATTGCAGCAAATGTATAGCTTCATGTCGGTGGAAAGGGGTGGCCTAGAGCAGAGTGTGGTGGGTAGTAGTGCCTAAGGGGGGAAAGGAAGCTATCAGAATGATTTGATAGGAATTGGGCAAAAGGCTGATTTTTAAGTGATTTTTGAAGTTTGTGTGCCTGTAAGGTTAGCAAATGAGAGTGGATTCATGGTTTGTCACTGAAAATCTCATATAGTACCAGAGAATCTACACTCAGAACACCTCAGAAACAACAAAACCCAGTACCCCATAGGTTAGCAACCCATGGGGGTTGTTGGCAACATCTGTGCACTACACCACCACTCACTCTGGGCCACCCCAGCACCCCACCCCCAGTGCAGTTATGGGGCTGCTGAAACCTCCATTCTTCCCTATGGAGAAAAACCTTAAAGACACTTGGGGAGTGCTGGGGTGGCCCAGAGTGAGTGAGTGGCGGTGTAGTGGACAGAGGGTGCAATTATTTATCATATTGAGTTTATAACTCTGTGCAGGAATATCTGTGAGTTCTATAGAATTTTGATTCGACCAGGGCCCAGTTTTTGACCAACATCCATCATCATGGTTGCAGGCAGCGTTCACCTCTTCAGACGACTCCTGCTGTAACCTTGAGCAGCATGGTGAGGAAGGGTGCGTGGCACACCAGGATGGGACTTCTGACCCCCTTTTTAATGCTATGGGGCCTTTTAAGATTGAAGTGGCTCAGGGCCTCAGCTAAGTGCCTTGAGATTGTTTTTAAAGAAAGTTGGTACATAAATCTAACAATAAATAAAAACAATAAATAAATAAAATGTCAGAAACCATCCATTGTTTAGTACTGGATCACCGTGTGGAGTCATTTCCAACACTGCCAAGCAACTCATAAATCACACATTCACCTGACACCAGCAGAGACATCACAGCACATTTCAAAAATGTCATTTATTATACAATCCGCCTTAAGTGTCTTCTCATAGGTCATCCAAGGCATTACTGTCTTCTGATGAGAGTTCTTTGGAGACCAAGCAACGTATTCACACCCATATTCAGTTTTCACCCGGCAATTTTAAAAGAGCTGGAAAAAAGGGAGGCGGGAGGAAGGTAGATGCTGAGATCTATACACATTAGAATAATGTGAGAAAGCCTTCCAAACTGCAGATACTGCAGAATCTTCTCTTTAACTTTACCTTTATAGGGAATTAGGAAGCTGCCTTCTACTGAGTCACACCACTGGTCCAACTAACTCAGTATTGTTTTCACAGACTGGCAGTGGCTTCTCCAAGGTTACAGGCAGCAGTCTCTCTCAGCCCTATTTTGGAGATGCCAGGGAGGGAACCCGGGACCTTCTGCTCTTCCTAGTGTGGCCCCATCCCTAAGGGGAATATCTTACAGTGCCCACACATGTTGTCTCCCATTCAAATGCAAATCAGGGCAGACACTACTTAGTAAACAGAACAATTTATGCTTGCCGCTGCAAAACCAGCTCTCCTCATTTTATAGTATTTGATAATCCACTGTCATGTTGCATCCAGCATAAGGGCTGCTAATGTCTATTTCAAAATGGCTGACTCTTGGATGAGCATCATCTCACATGTTCTGGATTTTGAGACCTCCTCACTGTTTATAAGACAGAACCTGCCTTTTCTGTCCCGACCAGGAGAGCACTGGGCAGCATCCATATGAAACTACTCCTGCATAGTCCAATTAAAGATGGAGTCATATTATTGAGAAACATCATCTGGATGCTGCTTGTCGACTTCTTGATTGCAACTGGGTTATGGAAGCAAGTTCATCACTTTAAAAACAGACACTGCACATTTTGCTCCATAACTCAACTTCTACAACGTCTAAAGCTTAGCTTTTCTTTTTTCTTTTTTCTAAAGAAAAATGGGGATTCATGTTAGGGTGAGGTTTTGGGCTGCTTCAGATCTTCATTATGCTGAATGGCAGAAATATACATAAATCACTAAAAACTCAAATATTCATTAAAAATAAACCAAGTGCCCCAGCGCCTTTAAATTTGGGTGGTAGTTGGCACCCACAGGGCTCTACCCACCAACGCACTCTGCTGTCCCCACTGGACCTTTAAAAGTAGGTCATATTGATTGAAATTTGAATCAAATCTAATAACATTCAAACAGAATCTGATCAGATTTGACTTTGCAAATTAGAGTTTGAACCAAATCTGCCTGATTTGATTTGACCTCAAATTGAATTGTAAAAATCGATTAGTGCACATCCCTACTGCTTATGTTGCAACTGTCTCTAGATGCATTTCAATTTTTAAACCATTCTGTATTGCTGGAGAGGTGGCTTTAAAATTGTGGCAATGGGGTTAAGAACATCCGAACAGCCCTGCCCTATCCAACCCAAGGCCTCATTACTCCAGCATTCTATTTCCCATGGTTGTCCACCAGATGCCTCTGAGAAGCCCACAGGCAAGAGGGTCAGTTGGGACAGCTGAGCCATTCCCAGCTAAGACTCACTTACCTTCCAAAACTGGCTTATGTTTTATCTTAACTCCAGCTTGTCACTACCCCATCACCTCCTTCAGGAGGCTCCTTTGCCTCCTGATACCCCCTCCCCAAATTTCCCAGGTTGCAAGCAGGGGAGTAGAAGAGAAACCATAGCTTGCATCCCCCAGACACTCGATATCACATTATGTGTGCGCAGCTGCAGGCAGATGAAATGATGTCCATGTGAAAACATGTGATAATATTCAATATGACACCTTTTTAGTCTGAAAAGGGTGCAGACTAATATTTTCTAACAAGCAAAATGAAGTTGTCTCACATTATGCAGCATTCCTGCCAGGAGCCACATTTTCCGATGATCTTCCACTTTGGAGAAGGGCATTGACCAGGGTTTCTGCAATAGCCATCGTTATATATACAGTCCATTGTCTTACGTATCTTACAGAGTCCTACAACAATCAAGAGAGAAACAGAATACCATAAAAGCTTGAGATTCACCCAACTCAGGATTGGGCAGTGCTGTCTAGGTTTGGCTGACTGTGCGAAGCATTGGGATCAACGATAATCCTGGCTTTAACCTAGGTTATTTCTAAAAATATGTTTATTAAAATATTTAAAAAGAATAAAAGAATACAATATCATAATATTTCTTGAGACATATATCAAAATAGAAATGTTCAAAATAAGTTATAAATTCTAAGATAATTTGGCAGTAATGGTCAACATTTGATTACATCTGGTCAACACTTGGTTATACTAATTACACTGGATACATAAAGGTTCATAAATCAAATCTGGACGTTGGGAACAAATGGTGTCCTTGTTGAATATTAAAATTCATAAATGTCTCAGTAGAGGCACCATTCATATAAGCCGAAACTTTAGGTATCGAGGCTGATTGTCTGATTATCTCAGGGTCTTTCTTTTCTTCTTTATAAACTTTGGAATAGTACTCCATGAATTGCTCAGTCATTTCGTATTTAGTCAAAACAAATTCTTTGCCATTCCAAATTGAGGTTATAGTTCTTTTCCCCTGTTCTTTTCTTAATTGATAAGCCGATAGCCTGTCTGGTTTATTGCCTTTCTCAAAATATCTTTGTTTCAATCTGCAAGCTAATGGACCTTATAGAATTAAAAGAGACATACAGGAATATGACCTATGTGAAACCTAGGTTAAAAGGGCACGAGCTCAGAGAGCAGAGTACACAGCCTGAGCACACACAGAGTCAGGAACATAGAGCACCCTGCTTGAGGGGGAATTTCCCCAATGCACCACTCCTGCTGTACAATGCATTATAGGACATCTGGAGGCCAGGCATCCTTCCCCCTGCCTCCCTGCTGCCACACTGTTTGCTGCAGCAACACTCATCTGTGAGTGCAGCATGGTGAGCAGGGCTTCAACCTTGATTGTGTGGGGGAAGGTAGGAGCGATCCTGATTTGAAAGGGCCGTAGCTTCGATCCCTGGCATCTCCAGATAGGGTTTGAAAGAAAGAGTCCTTCCTGGAAACCTGGAGCACTGGCCTCATAGCGGCTGTGTTTTAATTTTGCCTTATACTTCAGTTGCATGATCCACCTCTTACAGGTGAAGAGAACACCAGAGAAATCCTGCAGCTAGCACTGTGAATGCCCAGCAATCAGAAAGAAAGGGAGAATAAATAGTTCTATTATTTGATCTGTTAAGAACTAATCTGCCTACTTTCTTTTCACTGTTTCTACTACTGGACTAAATTTGGCCCGAATTGGTTAGGAAATTCACAAGTTGTCCCACTTGCACCTCAAACGTTCATGCATCTACCATCTTGAATTGGGGTGGATGACATCACCACGAACTATGCCTTCGATGTGTCCCTATGTGTCCCCACAGCTGTAGCAAATTTGGTTCAAATTACTTCGGCGTTTCACAAGTTAGCGCACTTGCACCTCAAATGTTTATGCATCCACCATCCTGAATTGGGGTGGATGATCTCATGAGCCTACTGGAAAGTAGGCTAAAAATTGAAGAATGATTGAAGTGGAGTTTTGCTGTGCCTTAGGGCATAAATGCTCCTAAGGGTACAGCATGACACCTCCCCAAAACAAACAAGCTCAGAGTAACAGAGGGCAGGATCAGCATCAGGACATGGCACCATGGGAAAAATGTGAGAGCCCCAGAGTTTCAGGAGGGACACCATGGACCTGATGCATAGAGGGGGGCATTGAAGGGCATTCTTCCCAGTCCCCACTCAAACCTGGAACCAGCCTTGCCTTGGTTGGAAGCTGTCTCCAGATTTGTATGTGTCATTCAATGGCTGCGTGGGTCACAACCATGTTTCAATTTCTGCATTTGGACAAAATAAGAACGGGATGTCTGCAGTCAGGGAGACTGAAAAGAGGAAAGAGGAAAGAGGAAAAGAGGAAATGGTGTTGTGGACAGCCATAACAGCCAATCACAGCCAGAGAGAGGGAGGAGCAAATGCAGCACTCCAGTGCTGCATTCACACATCACACTCTGGAAATACAACCCTAGTTAAGAGCAGCAAAAGTCACTACAAATGTGGGTTCAAATTGGAATTTGTGGAGCACAACCTCGGGTCGTTTGACAAATAGGAGCAGAGTTGGATGCATTTGGACATAACGGTTTGGCAACCTCTGTCCCCTGCAACCCTGGTTCCGCACTACGCACGAATGAGGCCAACAACATGCTGGAACAACTTCTATATTTCTGCTCCCTCCGTCTAAAAAATGATTTAGATTTTACACCCTCTCACACAACATGAGAATGCAGCGTAACCGGATGCAACTAAAGGGTATCAAATGTCACCCACCATGATAGAGTACTGGGCTTGTTGACCATCTTAATTATTCCCGCTTTTTTATCTCACTACCATTTGATAATTAGTTGATATTTATACCTTACCTGGAGAAGGCAGGAGTATCCCTGCAAAAACAAAAAGTAAAACCCACAATGTCTTCATGACTATGATACTGGGGATTCCACCAGTGTGGCAAGCTTGATTGGTATGATGGTTTTGAACCCCAGGGATCAACTATTTACAGGGGTTTTGAAATATGGCTCCACAGGCTTTTGGTTATTGGCTGAGATTTTTAAAGGAGATAAGCTGTCCCCATTCCCATTAAGCAGAACCTCTGGGCCATAATGTATCAACTATTTGCGGGGGCATAAAGTGCGGAAGGAAGGTGCTATGCAGAAAATGGACCATGGAGAACTCTTTGACCTTCAGATATAATCTTCAGAGTCCTAAGAGTCTCATGAGACTAATCTGTGTCAGGCACACCTTGCCTTCAATGCATGTACAGAATCTCCCTTTTCATAGCTTACATTCCAGTATTTTTAGAATGTGGACAGGGCAGGGTAAACAAGGTATATTTGGCAAGTTTGTGTTCTTGCAAGATGGAAAGGAGCTGCAGCTTACAAGGGGGGCAAATGACATGTGCAGAAGTTGGTTGAGAGTGAGATGTACCATGGTAAGTGGTGGAAGAGGAATAAACATCCTATCCTCTAAGACCACAAGAAAAGCCATGCTGGATCAGGCTGAAGGCCCATCTAATCCAGCTTCATGCAGTGGCTAGCTAGGTACATCAGGAGAGCCCACGAGCCAGGGGGAAAGGACCACCCGCCTTCCTGTTGGTTTTCCCTAGTACTTGGTGTTTAGAGGCATGTCCCCTCTGATCCTGATGGAATGAAGCAGCTAGATAGATTAATCACCACTTACAGTCTTATCCTCCATGAGTTTATCCCATCCCTGTTTAAAACCATCTAGATTGCTGGCCATCAAAACATCCAGAAGCAATGAATTCCACAGTTTATCTACACTATGGGGCTATTCACATAACCAGCCCTACTTGGGTTAGTGCAGGTCCTGTAGAGCACTGGGACTGGGACCAATCCCATGGCTCCCCTTCCAGGTAGCCCAGGTTTTTTACCCGAGCCAAACGTGAGGTAGAAGGGTTTTCACCACATGATCCTACCCCACCACACAGTTGTGTGGCACTACAGACTGCCATAGAGGCTGTGGGACAGAGTATTCTGGCCTCTAGAATGGCTGCAATGTGAGCAGCGTGCTACATTGTGGGATTTCCCCTGGCCTCTCTCTTACTGCACCACTCTCCGCAGTGAGGATCGTGTTTGAGTGCAGCATGGCAAGTGGTGCAGTGAGCAGCATGGCGAGTAGCACAATGACTGTGTTTGGGAAGGTAGGAACAAGCCTGCCATCCCTCTGCCCACTACAGTCCAAAAGTACTTTCTTTTGTTTGTGCCAAATCTCCCAGCAATGAGCGTCAATAGATGCTATTTAACTCTTCCTGTCCACGTTGTAAAAGTACTGATATGTAAACTCTTCAAAGGAACATCCTGCACATGTAATGAAGACAAGGTGTGCCTAACACAGACTTCTCCCCCACCATGCATATAGCTTTGAAGATGCTATCTGAAGGACAAACAGTCTTCCAGAGGCTAATATCTGCATATTACCTCGTGCCCTAACTGGAAGCCCCCACAATTTAGTGTCCCTATGTTTTGGTCCAGATGTTCTGCTTCACAGGGAAGACAGCAAGTGTTTCTGATTTGTGTCTGATCAAGTTCAGCCAAGAAGTGTGCATTTAGGTTTTTCAAGAGTCCTGAAAATATCTGGTCTCTGGGGTTCAAAACCATCGTATTGACCTTGCTTGCCCCACTGGTTGAATCCCCAGTACAATAACTATGAAAATGTTGTGGATTTTCATTTTTCATTCCTTCAGGTACACTCTTTGCTACAGCCAGTAAGATATTAACCTCATCTAATCATTCAATGGCAGTGGAACAAGATGGCTGTGCTCGTGCGGGGCATCCTGGATCTTCTGGGGACTGCATGACCCCGATCCTCACAGTCCCTGCCGGTGACCTCCATTGTGAAATACGATTTTGTCAAGTGCCAGTGGACATGAGTCTTGTGAATTGACCCTGGTCAGCGTACTCAAATCTTGATCATCTGAGAAATGAAACTCAGCCATTATAAACTTCCAGCATATTTCAAGAAGTGTACCTGCCCAATATATCCCACAAGGAATACTTTGTAGCCATTATCATATTGATAAATTAAACAGGAAGTTTAAACAAAACACACAATTGACTGAATATGCTCCTTGTCAAAAACTATATTACAACAACCACAAGAAGTCAGCAACTTGTATAGTCATTACTGTTATGCTACCTCTTCTGTTACTTCTAGAAAATTCTCTTAAAAATGTAGGAGCAAGGCTTGCTCATACACCCGTCTCTTGCAGTAGTAGGCTTATGTACCTACTACTATGGATATTTATATACCACTCTCCAATCAAAGTTCTCAAAGCAGTTTACATAGAAAAATAAACAATACATAAATAAGAAGGTCCTCTGTCCACAAAGGGCTCACAATCTAAAAAGAAACTTAAGGTTGACACCAGAAACAGCCACTAGAGGGATGCTGTGCAAGGGTTGGATAGGGCCAGTTGCTCTCCCCCTGCAAAATATAACAGAACCACCACTTTAAAAGGTGCCTCTTTCCTCAGTTAGCAGGGATTATGCTGAGTTAGCAGACTGCAACAGCCTGAAAAGCAAAGAAGGTTAACAGCATTTCCAGGATTAACAGACAAGACACGCAGGCCTCTGGAAGAGAGCTACAATCACAGTAGGGATAGTCATCTACCCAGCTCACCAATGCCCCTACCACCATAGACTCCAGATATTTCTGTTGGAAGTGAAGGACTTTGCACTGTCTCATATCTCAATGACAGAAGGGGACAAACTAGTGAGTCAGAGGGCTAGAGCAGTCAAGACATTGGTCATCCCTTCTCTACTGTTCCGACACTATCCCTTTGGTATGTAGATTGCTAATCTTAGGAACTAACTTCCTGCCTGCCTACCACTTCCTCTCCCTCCTTTTTCTTCCCTTCCTTCTCCCTTGCAAAATTCAAGCTCCTCTCTCCCTGCACCATGTGTGCAGAGATGCATCCATCTGCATCCAGCTAGCTAGATAGCAATTAGAGACTTTACTATCTAGAAAGGAGTTCACTAATAAATACTCCTTATATTAATTGGAAACTATGAACTGACTCCAAGTTATTTTACTCTCAGCATACATGCATGCCTGGGCAGACTCGGCTGTGTTGTGCCTCTGTGCACTCTCCTATATTAGAAGGGTATCTCTTACCAGAGAGAATTCCCAACAATTTCTGTAGGAGGAACCCATTTAGAAATGCCACCAACCCATCTGGGTTTGCTAAAAAGGATACAAAGCTTATCAGATTGGTGGGATTCCCTTCAAAAGTACCATGAAAGTCATTGGGCTTCTCTTTGCTATTCTTTCATGGGCAATCCTGGCTGTTTCAGGTAAGCATAAAAAGAGGAAATAATGACCGGGCATTAGAATAATTGGGCTGAAAAGGAAGAGACAGAAGGTCAAAAGACGGACCTCTGGACTGATCCAGAGAGACTCATTTCATCAGCTCTGCTAACTACGAATGTCAAGGTCTGGAATTCCCTCAAACCTCAACCAGAATTTTGTGCCACAAACCCTGTGTTGTTTGTGCCATTTCCTTTATGGGTATAACCAACATCTCAGATTGGGCTTCCTAATCAAAGCCCCCCAAATTAACCTTGTCGTACCTTGCACAAACCTATGGATGAAGGTTTTTTAGGGATTATGATGATGGTCCTTTTCAGAAGTGAACTTAAGAACCCTGAATAGAGAGGTCAGGTTACACACCCTTTAAGCACATGGCAAAAAACTTTCACTCCCCCCCCGCCAACACACAAACTGGGGATCCCAATTCTATCCAAGTTTTCACCACAATAGCCAATAGGGAAACTCATTCCCTCTTGATCATGGAAGCATCCACCTAGACCTGGAAAAGAATATTTGCTAATGCATTTAATATAATGGATGGAATAATTCTCCAAAATATTCTCTTTAATTATAATTGGAACTGCCTCTGCAAAACAAGAGTAGAGAATGGGAGAGAGTGGTGAGGAGCCTTCCCTACCAGCAACATGCAGTAGAAGGCATGCTGCCATTAGCAGCTTGTAAATGGGTAGTGCTGAAATCCAGGCTACAATTGTATTCTGTTCTGCCAGTATAACCAGTTACTTTTCTCTTCAATCTCTTCAGAATTCGATCTTGTATTTAACACTGATGACTGTGCGAGGGAAGGTTGTACTTTGAGTACTAGGGTTCTTTTAAGGAAATTAGAGACTGCAATGCATTACATAATGGGTGCAAATTGTGAGACAATATTCCTCATCCTATCCCCCTATTGATTCGGAAAGGTTTGTGGTTACCCTTTGGTAACACAAAAGGTTCAAAGATGCCCTCGTACTGTTACCATGATATAAGATCATCTGAGCATGTGTACCCTACCAAGTGCCTTTCCTTTGACGGAAACTCACCTTCATCTCTACTTAACTGCCTACATGTGGTGTAGAATCTGCTGTCCTGTAGCATCTAATTTTACTAGATGTGACTTTGCTCACACCATTGGCCCCGGGAAATGTGTGTGTGTGTGTGTGTGTGTGTGTGTGTGTTTTTAAGAGATGTGCATGAAACAAATTTTCTGATTTGTTTGGAATCAAATTCCAAAGATTTATTTTAAATTTGAATCTGGTCCGAATATCCGATTCAACTCCAAATCAATTTGAACCTGTTTGGGTGCCTTTTTTAACCCATCAGGGGGCTTGAATGGATTTTATGGTGCCAAATGGCTCTTGAATTGAATTTGAATCAATTTTTGAAAATCCCATTCAAATTGAATCACCCTTTTAAAGAGTGATTCAACTGGAATTCAAATCACTCAGATCTGAGTCAAATTGATTCATATTTGATTCAGTTTGTACATCCCCAGAATATTTCCTACCTGTACATAGCACATGTTGTGGAATAGTCCAGACTGGGACCATGGCAAGTAGAGGTGAGTATTTAACCCTACTCCTGTCATGGATATATAGCTCCTCTTGTAGATACAAGCTTGAATTGTTCCTTTGTTAAGAAGGGTTCACCTTGGTTTGCATTTTAATGACTGACTATACGTCAATAGCGGTGTGCATTTTGGAATTTTCTTGTTTCGATTTGTATCCGAATCGAAACACCCCCATTTTGTTTTGTACCCAAATTTTTGGAATCCGAATCAGCCCTGTTTTGTTTTGTAGCTGAATTTTCTGAATCCGAATTGATTTGGATTTTTAAAAAGGGTCCCAGGGCAAAAAGATTGGGTGGTCGTGGTAGTGTCCAATGGGTGGAAGTTAGAAGCCGAATTTCAAAGGAATTAGACAAAGGGCTGATATTTTTTGTGAATTTTTTAAGTTTACACATCTTTAAGAATTTTCCCATAGGGAATAATGGTGATTCTAGCAAATGTATTGCTTCAAATCAAGGGGAAAGGGATGACCAAGAGTGGAGTGTGGTGGGTGGTAGTGCCCAATGGGGGCAAGGAAACTTCCAGAATTATTTCAAAGAAATTGGTCAAAGGGCTGATCTTTTGTGATTTGATGAAGTTTACATGTCTAAGATTTCTCCCATAGGGAATAATGGAGGTTTAGGTTTCAGCAGCCCCATAATTCCACTTAGGGGGCACTGGGGTTGCCCAGAGTGAGGGGTTGTGTAGTGCACATAGGGTGCCAACCACCCCCATACCCACAAGCCCGTGGGGTACTGGGTTCTGTTGATTCTGTGGTGTTCTGAGTGTAGATTCACTGGTAACATATGAGATTTTCACTGAAAAAGAAGAATCCACTCTCATATGCTACCAGAAGATCTACACTCAGAACACCACAGAATCAACAGAACCCAGCACCCCATGGGTTAGCAATCCTTTCCCTGGCCAATGTGGGGTCAGTAAAGAGTGGCAAGAAGCAAAAGAGCCAGTGGGGAACAAGGAGGGAATTGTCAGCAGGTCAGCCCATGATTTAGGTCACCGATCAGAAGGCTGGAAGGGTGGGAAATTCAAAGAGATGTCAAACACAAAATGGAGACTGACTCAGAGATCACCATAAAATGGAGGTCCGAAACAACAAAACGTTTTGTAGCCGAAACAGGGATGTTTTGTCTTGTCTACAAAACACCCGAAACAGGCTGTTTTGGGTACAAAACGTTTTGTATCAGAAATGTTTCGCACATCCCTATACGTCAACACTGTCTGCTGTAAGATATTCCCCTCATGGGAAGGGCCATAGCTCAGTGGTAGAGCATCTCTCTGCCTTGTATGCAGAAGGTCCCAGATTCAATCACTGGCATTTCTAGTACGGCTGTCCTGCTAGCACCTGATTTCTATAACACCCTTCCAAAAATGGCTCAGAGCGGTTTACATAGAGAAATAACAAACAAAACAAAAATGAATAAGATGGAACCCTGTCCTCAAAGGGCTCACATTCTAAAAAAGAAACATAAGATAGACACCAGCAACAGTCACTGGAGATACTGTGCTGGGGGTGGATAGGGCCAGTTACTCTCCCCCTGCTCAATAAAGAGAATCACCACGTTAAAAGGTGCCTCTTTGCCCGGTTAGCAGGGGGTTAATCAGATGTGACTCAGCTTGCTCCCTTCATTCTTCTTCCTTTCGATTCTCATGTATGAAGAGTTCTGTGGTACTCAAAAGCTCATGTCTGCCTAGACCAGGAGTCAGGATTGATGGGATGAAAATTATCCATCTTTCTAAACCTTACTTCATTTCATTGGCTTATGTCGGCTTTTTGAACTTGTTTCTTTTTCCAGCGCTTCATAGGATTAGAAGATATGAGAGTTAAGCTCCAAGTGAACCTCACCAGTAGAAAATGATAATTTATATTACCCAGGAAAAGAAACTGCACGTCCTTCCTTGAAATAAATGAATCATGATTCAAAACTGGAGTTGTTTGTTTGTATGGGTGGGGAATGAGGATTTAAAAAAAAAAACACAGTTTGAGAATCGAGGTACAAGGTGGCAAATTCACCACAAGATGACCCCCCATGGTGATTTTGCCCACAAACTTGGGAATTTGATGGCACTCCATATTGTGTTAAATCTCTTGGGGCTTCTTGAAATGTCATGTACAGAACCAAATCAGGAATTGCTGAGATTAGCAAATTTGGAAGACCACTTCCAAAACCACCCTCTTTATACTTCCCTATGCTCCAACATTTCATGGATGAAAAGAGGGAATGCGGAAAAGCCCCGCATGGAAGCTAAACCAGCCCCCCTGAATCTGATGTCAGATGCGGGGGGTATGTCATGTGTAAGCCGGGGTTGTAACCCACCCTCCGCAGGAAGTGGCTGGGCCCCACATCCCCACCCTTTGTTTGTTTTTAAGCACAGGTACCCCCAAAATGTCACCACCCTCTTGCCCTGTGCAGACCTTTGCACACCCAAAGGCCGTCTAGATGCTTCCTTTGTCCATGCCTGGGCATATGCATGGTGAACATAGGACACTGCCATATACTGAGTCAGACCATTGGTCTATCTTACTCAGTATTGTCTTCACAGACTTGCAGCAACTTCTCCAAGGTTGCAGGAAGGAATCTCTCTCAGGCCTATCTTGGAGAAGCCAGAGAGGGAACTTGAATCCTTCTGCTCTTCCCAGAGCAGCTCCATCCCCTGAGGGGAATATCTTGTGGTGCTCACACATCAAGTCTCCCATTCAGATGCAACCAGGGAAGTCTCTGCTTAGCTATGGGGACAAGTCATGCTTGCTACCACAAGACCAGTTTTCCTCTCCAAACTCTTGGGACCCAAGATTTTTGAATAGGTGGAGACGTCTGTGCCACACTCCCAGGCAAGAACAAATGGAGCATCCAGATGACCCCTCATTGAAGACTGGCATCATTGTGAATTTCTCTGGGCAATTCCCTCCTCTCCCCTCTGATGGTCCTTCTCATGAACTGTCTGGGGATGTCCCCATGGCCTTTCACTCTCATGCCTGGACGTTTTGCCCTGGGTCAGATGGCTGGAACCTTGAAAAAAGATCTCAGTTGACCCAAGACTGTCCCTGGTGACCAGCCTTGGTCATGATGAATTGTTCACTCAGTTATTTAGGACTGTAACTCTCCTCAACATTCCACTTATCAAACTAGTACCATTCACAAAAAATTGCTGAGATTACAAAAAGCAGGATAAATCCATAATAGTGTTCAATCCAATACATTGTAAAGTGTTGAACCTATGTATATAAAAGGATTCTTGCTGATGTAACCATTTCTCTGCATTTATATTACAGAATCTAAATCACTAGTATAACCATAACTGTAAAAACAACATAAAATCATTATGTTTTGGTGCAGGGCTTAGGGATGTGCATGAATCAATCATTTCATTTTGATCTGTACCCAAATTGAAATACCCCTGATTTGTTTTGGGTCTGAACCTGACCCCCCTGAATTACCCCAGATTCAATTTGTACCCAAATTTTCAGAATCTGAATCTGAATTGATTGGGATCAAATCAATAGGGGTAGTGGTGGCGTCCAATGGGTGGACCACCCATAATTTCAAAGGAATTGGGCAAAGGGGTGATATTTAAAGAATTTTTGAAGTTTACGCATCTTTAAGATTTTCCCCATAGGAATTAAGGGTGATTTCAGCAACATTATAGCTCCACGTGGGGGGCACTGGAGTAGAGCTGAGTGGAGTGTGGTGGGTGGTAGTGCCCAGTCAGTGCAAGGAAGCTACCACCCATAATTCAAAGGAATTATCAAAGGGGTGATTTTAAAAATATTTTTGAAATTTATGCATCTTTAAGCTTTTTCCCATAGGGAATAATGGGGGTTTCAGGAGCCTTAGTTAGAACTCCTGGGGGAGAGGGTAGAACCAGGGCGGGTTGTGGTGGGTGGTATTGCCCAATGGGTGCCAAGAAGCTACCACACAGATTTCAAAGGTATTGGGCAAAGGGCTGATTTTTACAGATGTCACGCCCGTGTTCTCAGATAGTGAGAAAGAAGGGGATACCAACAGCCCTCCAGCCAATGCACGGGTACCTGGGGGTAGAGCCCGACTGTCAGTTCCCAAGAAACAGCCGAACCAGGTCTGGCTGCAGAACAAACACAGCAATCTGAGGCCGCAGAGTCAGGGTCTGCGGAATCTGGTGATGAGTTAAACAGGCAACCCCCGATGACTCAGGAACAGAGTCACAAGATGGCACCAACAGCTGGAAGCCGTCAGGAGAAGTAGGTGTCTTCTTCAGAAAGCTGCTAAGTCCTGAATCTATGCCAGCTGAGAGTTATCAGTTCAGACTATAAATCACGTATACAGCCTGTACTCAGGGCTTGAACACAACACAGGTAATTTGTGAAGCGTCTAACAGCCCCCAGCCTGATCCGAGGGATTTTCAGACAAGTGTCTTGGCCTCTGCAACCCAGACTGGCTTCCTGCCTTGAACTCTGTTTTCCTGCCATTCCCTGCTCCAATCCCTGCTTTGCAAGCTGCCAGCTTGATTCCAACGCCGGACGGACCAGCTGCTGACAAAAGCTGGGCAGATTGAGGTCAGAAAGGTGGTTTGGGGGGCAGGAGAGTGAGTCAGGTGAAAGTGCCCCAATGGGTGCCTGCTACCATCCAGATTTCAAAGAAACTGGGCAAAGCAATGATTTTGAAAGAATTTGTGAATTTTGTGCATCTTTAAGCTTCCCACCATAGGGAATAATGGGGGTTTCAGCAACATTATAGCTCCACGTGGCGGGCACTGGGGTAGCCCTGAGTGGAGTGTGGTGGGTGGTAGTGCCCAGTAAGTGCAAGGAAGCTACCACCCATAATTCAAAGGAATTGTCAAAGGGGTGATTTTAAAAATATTTTTGAAATTTATGCATCTTTAAGCTTTTTCCCCTAGGGAATAATGGGGGTTTCAGGAGCCTTAGTTAGAACTCCTGGGGGAGGAGGTAGAAGCAGGGCGGGTTGTGGTGGGTGGTAGTGCCCAATGTGTGCAAAGAAGCTACCAGACAGATTTCAAAGGAATTGGGCAAAGGGCTGATTTTTAAAGATGTCACGCCCACAATCTCAGATAGTGAGGACGAAGGGGATACCGACAGCCCTCCAGATGATCCTGGGGTACCTGGGGGTAGAGCCCAACTGTCAGTTCCCAAGAAACAGCTGAACCAGGTCCGGCTGCAGAACAAACACAGCAATCTGAGGCAGCAGAGTCAGGGACTGCGGAATCAGGTGATGAGTTAAACAGGCAACCCCCGATGACTCCACAACAGAGGAGAGTCACAAGATGGCACCAACAGCTGGAAACTGTCAGGAGAAGTAGGTGTCTTCTTCAGAAAGCTGCTAAGTCCTGAATCCATGCCAGCTGAGAGTTAGCAGTTCAGACTATAAATCACGTCTATATCCTGTACTCATGGCTTGAACACAACACAGGTCATTCGTGAAGCGTCTACCAGCCCCCAGCCTGAGCCGAGGGATTTTCAGACAAGTGTCTTGGCCTCTGCAACCCAGACTGGCTTCCTGCCTTGAACTTTGTTTTCCTGCCATTCCCTGCTCTATTCCCTGCTTTGCAAGCTGCCAGCTTGACTCCAACGCTGGACGGACCAGCTGCTGACAAAAGAATTTTTGAAGTTGGCATGTCTTTCGAGCAGACTCAGGGCAGAAAGGTGGTTTGGTGGTCAGGAGAGTGGGTCAGGTGGTAGTGCCCCAATGGGTGCCTGCTACCATCCAGATTTCAAAGAAACTGGGCAAAGCAATGATTTTGAAAGAATTTGTGAATTTTGTGCATCTTTAAGCTTCCCACCATAGGGAATAATGGGGGTTTCAGCAGCCAGATAACTCCACTTGGGGGGCACTGGGGTGGCCCAGAGCAAATGGTGGTGTAGTGTGCACAGGGTGCCAACCACCCCCATACCCACAAGCCGATTGAGTACTGGGATTTGTTGTTTTGAGATGTTCTGAGTGTAGATTCTCTGGTAGTCAATGATTGTGAATTCATTTTCAATGTCAAACAATCCTGCACCATCACCAGCAGTGCCTGCAGGATCGGTACCAGCGGATCCAGTTCCTATGAAGGAGCCAGTCCCTCCACCTTCAGGTGAACATGACAGGATGCCTCTGAGTATGAATTGCAGGGGACTAGTAGCAAGAGAGATGGCATGCCCTCAGCTCCTGTCTGTTGGCTTCCAGTGCCATCTGGTGGGCCACTGTGGGAAACAGGATGCTGGACTAGATGGGCTGCCTTGGGCCTGATCCAGCAGGGCTGTACATATGTTCTCATGAAGTTGGGGGTTTTCGTCCCAATGTGCATTCACTTTACACTTGCCAATATTTAACCACATTTGCCATCTCGCTGCTTTCCCCAACTTCTAGATCAATTATGAATAAATGATCCCTCACCTGTACCGTCCCGATGGGGTGCACTTGTCAGAGGAAGGTTGTGATCTCTATCTGGGTAAAGTTCGGAGGGGGCTTGTGGCAGTTTTGGAAGGTGGTGGGGCAGGTAGGTTAAGCTAGGCTAACCTTCCTGTGTGGCAGCCCCTGCCAGCGGCCAAGTGAGTGGCGGAGGTGATTCCCCGCCACGGGGGCTGCTGGGCGGCACAGAGCACCAGCTCCATTTACCTTAAAGAAGCTGCCCGCCCACCCCCCCAGAGGAGAGCTGACGAGCTGCGCCTGTGGTTGGGTGGTAAGTTGTGAGCGATTTAAGATTTAACATTGGTGAGCACCCTTGGACAGTTTAGAGGTGTAGATTGGCAATTGGACACTTGTGATTGTGAAGGCCCAGGATACTGATTCGCCATGAAACCTGCTTCAGGGCTTCACAAAGCACGGGGCTGTGCAGCTCGGGGGGTGGGGTGCAAAGACCTAGAAGTTGTCCAGGGCCCTTTGAGGTTGACTATGAAGGGGACGTAGCAGGTTTTACCTGTTTCCTTGTGGAACCAGGGTGTGTCGCCCATACAAGGACCGGGGGGAGAACAGCGATGTCTGAACCCGGCCTTTCGTAGGCCCACACTATCGAGGTGGGGGAGTTTGCCCTGCCCTTCCAGTTCACTTATTACTTTTAATTAGATTAATAAAGTTGTGGCCCTTTTAGCCATAATGTGTGTGTGTGTGTGTGTGTGTGTGTGTGTGTGTGTGTGTGTGTGTGCGCTTTCCTGTGGGGACAATACAGCGTGCATTCAGTGGAGCAGCTGCTTTTAGCATAGCAGCTGCTCCACTCTGTGTAAAATTTAAGAATTCGAAGTCTTAATGTACACCTCTTATTTGAGGCAAGTCCTCCTAAACCCTATTCTGACATTAGCGTCATCCTCACGATCTCATACCTGGGTTGCAAGAAGGGAGGTTGGGGAGACAGGCTCCTACTCACAGATGATCAGCTACAGATTAAAATATTGTCAATTGCTTCCCGACTCTGCATGCCTGCTCTTTCCCCCTGGCTCACTGCCCAAAATGGTGGTGGGCTGGTAAGGAGCCCAGGAACCCTGGGAGAAACACCTACCGAGGTAAACTGCCCACAATGGTGGCAGGCTGGTAAGGAGCCCAGGAATCCTGGGAGAAACACCTATTGCGGTAAACTGAACCATAGGTTGATCTTTCCTTGGTAAAAACCTGGAGGGAGGGGGAACTGGGATGATCAACTACAGGTTAAAATATTGCCAGTCGCTTCCCCACTCTGCGTGCCTGCTCTTTCCCACGGGCTCACTGCTGAAAATGGTGGTAGGCTGGTAAGGAGCCCAGGAACCCTGGGAGAAACACCTACCGAGGTAAACTGAACAATAGGTTGATTTTACCTTGGTAAAAACCTGAGAAGAACAGCTGGGATACCCAGGTTTGAGCAGCCGGGAGTGGACGGATCCTGGAGCTCCAGATGATACCAGCTGCCCGGGGTAACCCAGGCAGCTTGTTGTGTGAACAGCCTTATTATGTTGTACAAGTGTGCATACATGTTTTTCTGTGAAGGAATGTACCTGCTTTCACTTTCAAAGTGAACTTTGGTGCAGACTCCTCAAATGTATGGTAGAAAGTGAACTCAGACCCCTCAAATGCATGGTACAGATAGGAAGTATACTGATGTACCTGTGTTCAACATAATATGTGAATAACTGTTCCTGTGGAGAGTACACTGTACATTCATTGTATGGGTGTTGAACATAATGTGTGAATAGGGCTTTCATGATCCCCCCCCCATTTTGCTTACAAAGTAGGTGGAGTGGGAGGACCTGGCTGGTATCTCTGTAGATGCGTAGACAAGAACACTGAGAGGTCATGTGGTATATTACCTGCCATTTGAACGAGCTGTATATTATGAATGGTGATAGTATATTCTCAGGCAGTTGTGGTTTTTTCAATATATTTTTAACCCAAAGAAGAAATTACCCCCTTGCCTTCTCCCCTTCTCCTTCTCCTTCTCCTTCTCCTTCTCCTCCTTCTGCATCTACAGTAATGTTCTGCCCTCTCAGTGTAGACTCCGGGTGACCACAGAGCCATGTGGTTATATTTTTTAGAGTACAGGAGGGGTTTTCTATTGTCTCCTCTCGTGCACTACTACTGCTACTACTAATACTACGCTTGGGTCGCTTGGGCAGTGGTATGAAAATGATGGTGTTACAAGTGCCCCCTTGTTTTCAGATGTGAAATGCTGGGGGGTATCAATTAGATGGAAGTGTGACCATTTGGATCTTTGTTGCAAAGACTGTGAATGCAGAAAGTCAGAGACATTTGGGGAAATAAAAGGACTGCATCTTAAAAAGCCACTGACACTATTCACATGATTGCAGAAAATCGGGCTAACCTCCGCTAGCCCAATTTTCTGCAGTTGTGAGAACCACTAGGCCCAGCTGTGAGCCCGGTGGTTCTTGAGCAGGTCACCCGCTCAAGTAGCCCTCCATTTAAACCGGGTTTGCGGAGTGAGTGCTCTGCAAACCCGGTTTTTGAAATCATGACTAGCTGCAGTGAGGCTCCACGCTGTGGCTACTCACGAGTAGACCCCCGGAGGGGAGGCGAAAAGCCACATCCCAGCTCCAGGGGTCTCCCCAGGATGTGCTCCGTGCTTGTGCAGGACATACTGGAGCTTCTGGGGGCCGCGCAGCCCCCCAACTCCCCAGCCCCCGCGGGCTCCGTCACGGAGCTGGCAATCGTGTGTGTGGCCTATCCAGCCGCCTAGGGCTCCCACTGTGCTCGTGTGCAGGGAGAGCGGGTGTAGCTTTGAGTGTTCTGCATCCTCTGCATCCCTGCTGCTCACACCCACAATCGGATGGACAGTATTTTGAGCATACATATTTGGACTAGGTGAAACTTGAAGATAGTCTTGAAAGGTTGTTGCATGTGAGGAGCTCAGTAAGAGTTGTCCACTCTGGGAGTTGCTCCAATAATTACCAAATGATACTTATCCTGTCATGGGTGACCAACATCCTGAATTATGAACATCTCAAATTGGGATTCCTAGTCAATACATCGCACCCCGCCCCCATTGTAAACTTGGTGTACCTAGAACACGCCTCTGGATCAAGTTTTTGTAGGGATATGATGATGCTCCTTTTCAGAAGTTAAGTTAAGAACCCTGAACAGAGAGGTCAGGTACACCCTTTAAGGAGATGGAAAAAAGCAGCTTGCCAATGGGAACCAAGCAAAAGGCCCACTAAGAAGCAGCAAACAGAGACAATGAAACAATTGCTGAAATAATAATATGGACTGCAAAGCAAGTCTGCACAAACAAAACTGAACTCGGGCGGGCAGCAGTGATGGGGAGAAGGCTGGACGTGAGGGGGAAGAAACTGGGCTGGCTGTGGAGTCTGGGAGGGGGGCGGGTGGGGGGAGCAGGCAGGGAGGAGGAGGGGGGCAAATCAATCAATATATCAATCGGGGGGGGGGGGGGGTAGGGACAAACACAAGCCAAAAAGTTTAAAACCCAATTCTAAACCAATGAATGATAATAAACTAGCAGAATCTCGGGGGGGGGGGAGGGGGAACCAAGCAAAAGGCCCACTAAGAAGCAGCAAACAGAGACTATGAAACAATTGCTGAAATAATAATATGGACTGCAAAGCAAGTCTGCACAAACAAAACTAAACCCGGGCGGGCAGCAGCGATGGGGAGAAGGCTTGATGGGAGGGGGGGAGAAACTGGGCTGGGTGGGGTGGGGTGGGTTTGGTTGGGTCTCTGGATGGGAGGGGGGCAAGTTAGGAGCAGGGGGGCCACACAGATCAAGGAACAATAATAATCTCAATTCAAATCAATCAACAAATGCAAAACTAGTTGAACACAGAATGAAAACCAATCAGAAAGAATCAAGCAAAAGCAAATTGGGCAAGTCTTGGGGGGGAAGAGCACACAACCAACCACCAAAAGAGAACCAAAATAGATTATATGGGACAATCACAACAAAAATTGGCTATAATAACAACAGAATCCTCTTTGGGGGGAGGGGAACAACTCAGGCAGGCAGCAGCAACAAAATGCAAAGTACAAGTACAAGTTAACAATTAAAGCAAAGCAGCAGCAATATATAAATGAAACCAATGGACAATGAAAATCAAAAAGTTGAACAAAAACAAGGCAGAAGGCACAAAGAGCAATAATAAATTGAACTTTTAAAACAATGAATGCAGTGGGTGGGAGTGGGGGAGGGTAGGCCCAAGGAGGAGGGATGAGAAGGGAAAGGGGGAGGGGGAGGAAAGCAGGACAGACAAAGAAAAACAACAGGGAAATTTGGGGAAACTTAAGAAAAAAGTAAAGTAAGTATAGAGAAAAGACAGACAGAGACACACACACAGAGAGTCAAAGAGGGCAGGTGGACAAAAGATTAAAGAAGGTGGCACACAACAACAACACAGAGAGAGACACAGGACACAGTCAGGGACTCACAGTCAGACACCAGCAGCAAAGGAGCAAGCAAGGGTCTCAGATGATCCTACAACTGCAGCCAAAGAGAAGTTTCTAGGCAAGAGGCTTGGGTTTATATAGGTTTGAAATTCCCTCCTTTGGGAGCCCCCACCTTTGCACTCCCCCCACGGCCAACAGGGTGCCAGCTCTCAACTGTACAACAGCCAAGCAACCTACCAGAGCAAAGGACTCATTCTGGTCAATCAAAGGATCAATAGCGCAGCCAATGCAATGCCTGAAAATAGCCTCACAAAATGGATGCCAAGAGCAAAAGTTTCAAGAAGGAGCCACAAAATGGAGGACACACTTGAAACTTAAAAATAACACGCTAGACAGTCAATTGAAGGCAATGGGACATCCGAACCGGTTCAAATCCGAACCTCCGAATCCGAATTTGGTTCGGACCCGAACCTCCGAATCCGAACCGGTTCAGATCCGAACCGGTTGGGATCCAAACTGAACCGCACATCCCTAACAGTCAGATCTTATCAGTTTGCGTCCTTGCATTATTTTAACAAGCTTTTGAAATTTTCTGCTGGTTGCTCCCTTTTCTTTTCTTTCCCTCTGGGGCGCGGATGTATCACTTCAGTGTGTTTTAAGGAAGGGACTCCATCCATAGAGTTTACATTTCTCCCCCAAGCTCACTTTGTTAACAGGAAAAAAATCGCAGATGCCTTGGGGCTTTCTAGCAATTATTTTCAAGGAAGGAAGGAACATTCCTAACAGTCGTCCTTAGAATCTACTTTTTGCTCCCCGTTTTCTCTGCTCCTGACTCAGTTTGTCTGGTCTTCCCCAGCATCACAGCTGGTTTTCTGGTTTTTCCCAGATCGCACACACCTTGACCCGTTGCACACAGATGCACACAGCAACTGGAATCCCCCCTCCCCTGAAAAGTCAGGTGGGGAGAGGATAAGGAAAAGGAGGTTGTCGGATCCACCAAGGAGAGAAAGTGAGTGAGGATCAGTTAACACCCCCTGCACACCACCATTCCAGAGGTTCACTTAAAAATGTGGAGAGAGAGAGAGGTGAATTCAGATCCTGTGACTAACAATTGCAAAATCAGTGCTTTGGTTAATCTAGATTGCTGGTAGATGTTCTTTCCTTAAAAAAATGTTTGCTTTTGGAATAAGGCACTGAAGTTTCAGCCCTCAAGAGCAAGACAAGTGAAAGAGCTTCAGAAGAGGGGTTCTGATCGCTTTCTCTGTCTCCCCTCAGTAATTGCCTTTTTTCAAAAGCAAACTTTCAAAAGAAAAAAAATTATAAGAAAAATTTAAACTTTATCAACCCCCCCAAACCTCTCCTGGGGTGGCATGTAGAAGGCTGGTGGGGGAGGGAGGAACCCCCTCACGGGACCCCACCACCTCTAGGAACCCTGCAGAGGGCTGCAAAAGGTAAAAAAAGGTTTTTTTAAAAACACTTTTTAAAGTACTTTAAACGTTCGTGAACCCACTCGAACCGAACTGAACTTGAGGGGGTTCGCCAGGGTGCCAGACTGAACTGGCGGCTATGGTTCGAGTGCAGTTCGCACTCAAACCGAACTGGGCCAGCCAGTTCCATGCACATCCCTACTTCCTTGTGGAACCAGGATGTGTTGCCCATACAAGGCCCGGGGGGAGAACAGCGATGTCTGAACCTGGCCTTTGGTAGGCCCGCACTGTCGAGGTGGGGGAGTTTGCCCTGCCGTTCCAGTTCACTTATTACTTTTAATTAGATTAATAAAGTTGTGGCCCTTTTACCCATAATGATCGTGTGTGTGTGTGTGTGTGTGTGTGTGTGTGTGTGTGTGTGTGTATGTGTGCTTTGGTGTGGGGACAATACAGTGTGCATTCAGTGGAACAGCTGCTTTAGCATTGCAGCTGCTCCACTCTGCAAAATTTAAGAATTCAAAGTCTTAATGTTCACGTTATATTTGAGGCAAGTCCTCCTAAATCCTATTCTGACATTAGTGTCATCCTCACGACCTCATACCTGGGTTGCAAGAAGGGAGGTTGTGGAGACAGGCTCCTACTCACAGATGATCAACTACAGATTAAAATATTGTCAATCGCTTCCCCACTCTGCGTGCCTGCTCTTTCCCCCTGGCTCACTGCCCAAAATGGTGATAGACTGGTAAGGAGCCCAGGAACACTGGGAGAAACACCTACCGAGGTAAACTCAACTATAGGTTGATATTACCTTGGTAAAACCCTGTGAAGAACAACTGGGATACCCAGTTCTGAGCAGCCAGGAGCGGATGGATCCTGTATTTCTAGTTGATATGAGTAACCCAGGTAAGTTGTGTTGTGTGAATAGCCTTATTATGTTGTACACATGTGCATACATATTTTTCTGTGAAGGAATGTACCTGCTTTCGCTTTCAAAGTGAACTTTAGTGCAGACTCCTCAAATGTACGGTAGAAAGTGAACTCAGACCGCGAAAATGAGTGGTACAGATAGGAAGTATACTGATGTACCTGTGTTCAACATAATGTGTGAATAACTGTTCCTGTGCAACAGGATGTGACCAACATCCTGAATCACTAACATCTCAAATTGGGATTCCTAGTCAATACCCCAACACCCCCCCCGCCCAAAATTAACTTTGGTGTACCTAGCCCACAGCTCTGGATGGAGTTTTTGTAAGGATATGATGAAGCTTCTTTGCAGAAGTGAAGTTAAGAACCCTGAATAGAGAGGTCAGGTACACCCTGTAAGGAGATGGCAAAAACCTTTCATTCCTGCCCTCCAGACACGCAAACTGTGTTAGAGGCATCCTAATTCTATGCAGGTTTTCACCATAGTAGCCAGATGTTGGCTCAGGCACTCAAGCTTCCTGATCTTGGAAGTGTCCACCTATACTTGGAAACGAATATTTGCCGATGCATTTAATATAGTGGATAGAACAATTCTCCAAAATATTCTCTTCAGATATAATTAATGCATGGGGGAATATTCTTTTCCGAGCCTACTGGGATCCACCATCACAGAAGTGGTATTCACCGCCTCTTCAAACAGCACTGTAAGCATGAGCAGTGGGCTCTCTGGGGTGAATGACATGGCCAGAGTGAGCCTTCCAGCCCCATTTGCGATGCTGTGCCTGAGTAGCAGCTTGCCAATGGGTAATGCTGAAATCAGAGCTAGAACTGTATTCTGTTCTGTCAGCATCATCACTGATGTTTCTCTTCCCTCTCTTTTTGCAGGATTTTGTCTTATATGTAACTTTATTGGCTGTGCAGTGAAAGGTGGTGATTGCAAGCTTGGGACTTGCTGGGGAGGTTATAGGTGCTCAACTACAATTCCCATCACCCCCAGGTACAATTTCTTGGGGTTCCTGATGATGGGAGTTGTAGTTTGGCAATATCTGGAGGAGCGCAGGTTGGGAACGCATTTGTTAGAAGGTTTAAAAGTCAAATACACAAATGCAATATACTTATATACCACTTTTGAACCAAGGTTCCACAAGCAATTTGCTTATAACAATTAGGAAAGTCCAGTGATTAGTCCAGGCTGCTCTCAAACCTAGTCCGTGATGTAATGCACACATTTCTCCTCCCACTGTCAAAGACGTTTCCCGCAAGTTCCACTGCTTTCTCCCAGAAATCTTCACCAATGGACTTACTTTCTGCTGCAATAGTGCTTTTCAATTCCCGCTTCTAGGGATTTTCCCCAACTCTCCGCAGGCTTCTAAAAAGCATGGAACGTAACTCTCAGCAGCAAAGGAGGTGTGCACAGTCAAGGCAAATGAACAGCTTAGTCAGTGCCAGATTTAGGCACCGGCTAGATGAACCACAGCTTAGGACACTACAGTTTGAGGGGCAACTCAATACCAAAACATGATGACAACTTGTCTTCACCTAGTCTACAATTGGTGAAAAAATAAATGAAAAAAGGGGAAACAATCTAAAACAGGCATCATTGTTCTGATAAGACAAAAATATACTTATGTGGCTATGCAATTATTTATCATATTGAGTATATAACTCTCATCAGGAATATCTGTGAATTCTATAGAATTTTGATTCGACCAAGGCCTATGTTTTTGACCAACATCCATCATCATGGTTGCAGGCAGCGTTCAGCTCTTCAGACGACTCCTGCTGTAATCTTGAGCAGCATGGTGAGGAAGAGTTTGTGGCACAGCAGGATGGGACTTCTGACCCCTTTTTTAATGCTATGGGGTCTTTTAAGATTGACGTGGCTCAGGGCCTCAGCTAACAGCCGTGAGATTGGTTTTAATGAAAGGCAGTATATAAATCTAACAATAAAGAAAAACAATAAACAAATAAAATGTCAGAAACCATCTATTGTTCAGTACTGGATCATCTTGTGGAGCCTTTTGCCACACTGCAAAGCAACTCATAAATCACACATTCACCTGACACCAGCAGAGACATCATGTGCACATTTCAAAAAGGTCATTTATTATACAATCCACCTCAAGTGTCTTCTCATAGGTCATACAAGGCATTACTGTCTTCTGATGAGAGTTCTTTGGAGACCAAGCAACGTATTCACATCCATACTCAGTTTTCACCCGGCCATTTTAAAAGAGCTGGAAAAAAGGGTGGGGTGGGGGTGGGGAGGGGGAGGAATGTAGATGTTCAGATATATACACCTAAGAATAATGTGAGAAAGCCTTCCAAACTGCAGAAGCGTCTATTTAACTTTACCTTTATAGGGAATTAGGAAGCTGCCTTCTACTGAGTTAGACCACTGGTCCAACTAACTCAGTATTGTTTTCACAGACTGGCAGCGGGTTCTCCTAGGTTACAGGCAGGGATCTCTTTCAACTCAATTTTGGAGATGCCAGGGAGTGAACCTGGGACCTTCTGCTCTTCCCAGTGTGGCCCCATCCCTAAGGGGAATATCTTACAGTGCCCACACATGTAGTCTGCCATTCAGATGAAAACCAGGGCAGGCACTACTTAGTAAACAGGACAATTTATGCTTGCCTCTGCAAAACCAGCTCTCCTCATTTTATAGTATTTGATAATCCAGTGTCATGTTGCATCCAGCATAAGGGCTGCTAATGTCTATTTCAAAATGGCTGACTCTTGGATGAGCATCATCTCACATGTTCTGGATTTTGAGACCTCCTCACTGTATACATGACAGAACCTGCCTTTTCTGTCCCGACCAGAAGAGCACTGGGCAGCATCCATACAAAACTACTCCTTCATAGTCCAATTAAAGATGGAGTCATATTATTGAGAAACTTCATCTGGATGCTGCTTGTTGACTTCTTGATTGCAACTGGGTTATGGAACAAAGTTCATTACTTTAAAAACCAAGACTGCACATTTTGCTCCATAACTCTACTTCTACAGGGGTGGGAGGGGGCTTAGCTTAAAAAAGAAAGAAAGAAAACTGGGGATTCATGTTAGAGTGAGGGTTAGGGCTGCTTCGAATCTTCACTATGCTCTATGGCATAAATATATAAAATCACAAAAACTAAAATATTCATTATAAATATCAACCAAGTGCCCCAGCCCCTTAAAATTTGAGTAGTAGTTGGCACACATGGGGCTCTACCCACCAACACACTTTGATGTCCCCACTGGACCTTTAAAAGTAGGTCATATTGGTTCAAATTTGAATCAAATGTAATAACATTCAAATAGAATCTGATCAGATTTGTCTTTGCAAATTCGAGTTTGAATCAAATCTGACTGATTTGATTTGACCTCAAATTGAATTGCAAAAATTGATTAGTGCACATCACTACTACTTATGTTGCAAGTGTCTCTACATGCATTTCAATTTTCAAACCATTCTGTATTGCTGGAGAAGTGGCTTTAAAATTTTGGCAATGGGGTTAAGAACATCAGAACAGCCCTGCCCTGTGCAGCCCCAGGCCTCACTACACCAGCATTCTATTTCCGACGGTGGTCCACCAGATGCCTCTGAGAAGCCCAGAGGCAAGAGGGTCAGGAGAGACAGCTGAGCCACTGGGCTATACCCACTGGGCTCTACTCACCAAACCAACTTGTTGCCCCCCAGGACTTATGAAAGTAGGTCATATTGATTCAAATTTGAATCAAATCTAATAACATTCAAAGAGAATCTGATCAATATTTGAGTTTGCAGATTTGAGTTTGAATCAAATCTGCCTGATTTGATTTGACCTCCAACTGAGGTAGTAGCAGAACCATTTTCAAACCATTCTGTATTGCTGGAGAGAAGGCATAAACATTTTGGCAATGGAGTTAAGAACATCAGAACAGCCCTGCTGCACCCAGCCCAAGGCCGCACTAGTACAGCATTCTGTTTCCCATGGTGGTCCACCAGATCCCTCTGAGAAGTGCACAGGCAAGAGGTGAGGGTTAGCGTCAGTAGAAACAGCTGAGATTTTTCCAGCTGAGATTCACTCACTGTCTGGAGCCTGTCTGTCTGTCATCAAAGTCACAATCTCTGTCAAGGTTGCTGGGCGGTCTTCGGAGTTATTCTCCTTCTGCAAGAAAAACGCAAAAGAACAATTTACTACAGTATCAAGTTCACAAAGCTTCCCCCGCAAACTCAGTCCACTCACAAGATTGCATGGTTCCAGAGCAAAAGGGGAACAAATCGTTCCCAGGGGAGACCTTGCAGCTAGGGCAGTTGTCAGGACCCAGTCAAGTAGCAGAGTTGAAGCAGAAAAAGCCTAGGTCTCTTGAAGCCAACATGAAGCTAGAGTTCCTCTGAGTCTTAGGCTTGGCTGAAGCAGGCTCAAAGAGACACGTTGCTATCAGCATTTGGCTGCAGCCTTAAGACTTAATTTATAGCCTGGCTTAATTGCTCTCCACCTTCAGCCAGCTGCTACAGATTCAGGCTTTATCTGGTTTGTTGAGCAGCCATCTATTTCTCCTGAGTTCTTCCACCTGTTGTCGGTGTCTCATCAGTCTTCTCTCACGAGGATGAAAAGTCGATTTGCCTTTTACCTCAGTGTTCTGCTCTCTACTCCCTGTCTCTGCTGCCTCTGACAGCCCCACTTGTCCTGAAGCTCCAATTGGACCTGCCTCAGGTATCTGCTTTGTGCTGACAGCCAGGCTCTGCCCTTCAGGTACTCTTTCAACTGCTGGTGGACGGCCAGCTTCTCCTTTTTCTTCACTATCTGAGGATGGGGGCATGACACTCACCTTCCATGATAGGTTTATATTTTATCTCAGTTTCAGCCTGCCACCACCCCACCACCACCATCAGGAAGCTGCTTTTCCTCCTGATGCCCCCTCCCCGTATTTACCAGTTTGCTAGCAGGGGAGTGAAAGAGAAACCATAACCGGCATCCCCCAGACACTCGATATCACATTATGTGTGCACAGCTACAGGCAGATGAAATGGTGTCCCCTGAGAAGAAAGGGAGCCTCCCTAGGCTCAGAGGAATTAAGACTATGGAAAGAACATGTGAACATATTCAATCATGACACCTTTTGGGTCTAAAAAGGGTGCAGACTAATATTTTCAACTAAGCAAAATGAAGTTGTCTCACGTGCAGCAAATGTGCTGACTGTCACATTTTCCAATGATCTTCCACTTCTGAACAGTACAATTATGAATCTTTCTGCATTCCCCTTTATTATTTTTACAGGTATCTTCATTATGTATCTGACAGAGCCCTACAAAAAGCAAGAGAGAAACAGAAAAAAATAAAAGCTGAGATTCAACCAACTCAGGTTTGCGCAGTGCTGCCTAATTTGGCAGCCGATGTGAAGCACCGGGATCAACGGTAATCCCCGCCTTTAACATAGATTAAAAGGGAACGAGCTCAGCCAGCAGAGTACACAGCCTGAACACATACATAGTCAGTAAACTAGAGCACCCAACTCGGGGGGAACCCCAATGCACCACACCTGCCGTACAGGGCATTATAAGACATCTGGAGGCCGGGCATCCTTCCCCCACTGGGCATACTTCCCCCATCCATGGTTTTATAGACCTCTATCATGTCTCCCTGGTTCCATCCATCCATCCATGTCTGGTTCCATCTTGGTTCAAGGGAAACCTGTCCCTTTTGTACAGGTCTTGCTTGCCTAAAAATTTATCCAATTGCCTAACAAATCTAAACCCCTCCTCCTGGTACCAATGTCTCATTCATGCATTGAAACCCCTTGGTTTTGCCTATCTCAGTATACCTGCGCGTGGAACAGGTAGCATTTCTGAGAATGCTACCTTGGGGGTCCAATATGCTAAAGATCAGCCTAAATTTGGCTTCGAGGACCTCCCGACTACATTTCCCCATATCGTTGGTGCCGAAGTGCCCATGACAGCCGTCTCCTCCCCAGCACTGCCTATGAGCCTATCTAGACACTGCGTGATGTCCGCAAGCTTTGCACCATGCAGGCAAGTCACCGTGTCGTCAAGACGCGGGTCACAAACCCATCTCTCTATACCTCTAATAATCAAATCACCCACTAGAAGGAGGCCCCCAACCCCGGAGAAGTATCCCCTTTGCAAGAGGATATGGGCTCATCAACCATGGAAGGGGTCCCTTCTAAAGGAGCATTTCCCTCTTCCTCAGACCGATGTCCTCCTTGCCCAAGATCTTCATTCTCCCTGACAGCAGAGGAGCTACCAGCCCTGGAGTGGGATGCCTCTATCACATCCCTGAAGGTCTCGTCCACATGCCTCTCTGAGCTTCTCCAGATCTGCCACCTTGGTCTCAAGGGAACGGATTTGTTCCCTGAGAGCCAGGAGCTCCTTGCACCGAGCACACACCCATGACTTCTGCCCATGGGGCAAATAGTCACACATGTGGCACACTGTGCAATACACTGGGAAGTGTACCCTCCCCTGCAGACTTTCAATCTTCATACTGGTTTTGTTGGCTGTTTACAGTATTTAGAGATCGTTTATAAGAAGGATAGGTCTCAGCTGTAATGGTCAACTATTTAACTGTCCCAACAGCCTTTCCTAAGAATAGGAGGGAGGGATTTGTACTTATGTTCTCTTCTCCACCAGATTCCTTGTGATCACCGGGGCATGTTCCAGGCTCCCCCACATACTTCCCACTAAACTCCTGCAAAACTCCAGTGCCCCGTTTGCTACCCCTGTCCGCTATGCTCTGTCCGCTATGCTCTCGGGCTTCACCTCCTATATAGAGAGCAGTCTTTCAACTCCCTGCTGCCACGCTGCTTGCAGCAGCAGCGCTCATTTGCGAGTGCAGAACGGTGAACAGGGCTTTAACCTGGATTGTGTCGGGGAAGCAATCCTGCCTTCCCCCGTACATCCCCGTCCCCAAGAAAATAGGATGTTTGCACAACCTCACTGTATCCCATATAGGAACTCCTGACTTGCTAATAGCCTTCTCCAACACATCACCAAACCATGCACCACACACTCCTAGAATCGCCGGCTGCAATGGCCTTTGGCTGAGGAATCTGGGAACTGTAGTCAACCACATCTGGGAATCCCTGTTACAGGGAACACTAGTCCAAAGCATGAAGATCAGCAGAGCTGGAGATGGAGTTGTAGCTCAGGGGTCAAACATCTGTTTTGTTTTGAGAGGGCCGTAGCTTCAATCCCTTGCATCTCCAGATTGGGCTTGGAAAGAAAGAGTCCTTTCTGGAATACTGGAGCACTGCTGCAAGTCATAGTGGACAATGCTGAGATAGATGGGTCAAAAGGCTGGCCCATGCAAATGCTTCTTCCTATGTATACCTGCCCATCTTAATTATTAAAGATGTTGACCATCTTAAATATTCCAGCCTTTTTATCTCACTACCATTTGATGCTTAGTTGATGTTAATATCTTACCTGGAGAAACCAAGAGTATCCCCGCAAGAACAAAAATTAAAAGCCACGATGTCTTCATGGCTATGAAATTGGGGATTCCACCAGTGTGGCAAGCTTGATTGGTATGATGGTTTTGAACCCCAGGGATCAACTTTTTACAAAGGTTTTGAAATATGGCTCCACAGACTTTTGGTTATTGGCTGAGACTTTTAAAGGAGAAATGCTGTCCCCACCCCATTAAGCAGAACCTCTGGGCCATAACGGATCACCTATTTGCAGGGGCATAAAGTGCGGACAGAAAGTGCTATGCAGAAAATGGCCCATGCAGAACTCTTTGACCTTCAGATAGAATCTTCAGAGTCATAAGAGTGTCATGAGACAAATCTGTGAAGGCACACCCTGTCTTCAATACATGGATAGAACCTCCTTTTTCATAGCTTACATGCCAGTATTTTTAGAATGTGGACAGGGCAGGGTAAACAATGTATATTTGGCAGGTTTGTGTTCTTGCAAGATGGAAAGGAGCTGCAGCTTACAAGGGGGGTAAATGACATATGCAGAAGTTGGTTGAGGGTGAGATGTACCATGGTAAGTGGTGGGAGAGGAATAAACATCCTATTCTCTAAGACCACTAGAAAAGCCATGCTGGATCAGGCTGAAGGCCCATCTAACCCAGCTTCATGCAGTGGCTAGCTAGGTACATCAGGGATCCCACGAGCCAGGGGGAAAGGACCACACCCCTTCCTGTTGGTTTTCCCTAGTACCTGGTGTTTAGAGCCATGTCCCCTCTGATCCTGATTGAATGATGCAGCTAGATAGATTAATCACCACTGATAGTCTTATCCTCCATGAATTTATCCCTCCTTCTTTAAAACCATCTACATTGCTGGCAATCAAAATATCCAGCAGCAATGAATTCCATAGTTTATCTACACTATGGGGCCATTCACATAACCAGCCCTACTTGGGTTAGTGCAGGTCCTGTAGAGCCCTGGCATTGGGACCAATCCCTGGGCTCACCTTCCAAGTAGCCCAGGTTTTTTACCTGAGCTAAAAGGGAGGTAGAAGGGTTTTCGCCACATGATCCTACCCCACCATGCAGTTGTGTGGCACTACAGACTGCCATAGAGGGAAGGAATATTCTGGCCTCTAGAATGGCTGCAATGTGAGCAGCGTGCTACATTGTGGGCTTTCCCCTGGCTTCTCTCTCACTGCACCACTCTCCGCAGTGAGGATCGTGTTTGAGTGCAGCGTGGCAAGTGGTGCAGTGAGCAGCGTGGCGAATAGCACAATGACTGTGTGGGGGAAGGTAGGAACAAGCCTGCCATCCCTCCGCCCACCCCAGTCCAAAAGTACTTTCTTTTGTTTGTGCCAAATCTCCCAGCAATGAGCTTTAATAGATGCTATTTAACTCTTCCTGTCCACGTTGTAAAAGTACTGATATGTAAACTCTTCAAAGGAACATCCTGCACATGTAATGAAGACAAGGTGTGCCTAACACAGACTTCTCCCAAACCATGCATATAGCTTTGAAGATGCTATCTGAAGGACAAACAGTCCTCCAGAGGCCAATATTTGCATATCACTTCCTGCCCTAACTGGAAGCTCCCACAAATTAGTGTCCCTATGTTTTGGTCCAGATGTTCTGCTTCACAGGGAAGACAACAAGTGTTTCTGCTTTGTGTTTGATCAGGTTCAGCCAAGAAGTGTGCATTTAGGTATTTCAAGAGCCCTGAAAATATCTGGTCTCTGGGGTTCAAAACCATCGTATTGACCTTGCTTGCCCCACTGGTTGAATCCCCAGTACCATAACTATGAAAACGTTGTGGATTTTCATTTTTTTATTCTTTCAGGCACACTCTTCGCTACAGCCAGTAAGATATTAACCTCATCTAATCATTCAATGGCAGTGGAACAAAATGGCTGTGCTCGTGCGGGGCATCCTGGATCTTCTGGGGACTGCATGACCCCGATCCTCACAGTCCCTGCCGGTGACCTCCATTGTGAAATACGACTTTGTCAAGTGCAAGTGGACATGAGTCTTGTGAATTGACCCTGGTCAGCGTACTCAAATCTTGATCATCTGAGAAATGAAACTCAGCCATTATAAACTTCCAGCATATTTCAAGAAGTGTACCTGCCCAATATATCCCCACAAGGAATACTTTGTAGCCATTATCATATTGATAAATTAAACAGGAAGTTTAAGCAAAACACACAATTGACTGAATATGCTCCTTGTCAAAAACTATATTACAACAACCACAAGAAATCAGCAACTTGTATAGTCATTACTGTTATGCTACCTCTTCTGTTACTTCTAGAAAATTCTCTTTAAAATGTAGGAGCAAGGCTTGCTCATACACCCGTCTCTTGCAGTAGTAGGCTCATATACCTACTACTATGGATATTTATATACCACTCTCCAATCAAAGTTCTCAAAGCAGTTTACATAGAAAAATAAACAATACATAAATAAGAAGGTCCTTTGTCCGCAAAGGGCTCACAATCTAAGAAGAAACATAAGGTTGACACCAGAAACAGCAGCTGGAGGGATGCTGTGCAAGGGTTGGATAGGGCCAGTTGCTCTCCCCCTGCAAAATATAACAGAACCACCACTTTAAATGGTGCCTCTTTCCTCAGTTAGCAGGGATTATGCTAAGTTAGCAGACTGCAACAGCCTGAAAAGCAAAGAAGGTTAACAGCATTTCCAGGGTTAACAGACAAGACACGCAGGCCTCTGGAAGAGAGCTCCAATCACAGTAGGGCTAGTCATCTACCCAGCTCAGCCATGCCCCCACCAGCATAGACTCTGGATATTTCTGAAGGAGAAACCCATTTTGAAACCCCACCAACCCACCTGGGTTTGCTGAAAAGGATAAAAATCTTTCCAGATGGGTGAGATTCCCTTCAAAAGTACCATGAAAGTCATTGGGCTTCCCTTTGCTATTCTTTCATGGGCAATCCTATCTGTTTCAGGTAAGCATAAAAAGAGGAAATAATGACCGGGCATTGGAATAATTGGGCTGGAAAGGAAGAGACAGAAGGTCAAAAGAAGGACCTCTGGACAAAGAAGGAGCCTCATTTCCTCAGTCTGCTAACTACGAATGTCAAGGTCAGGAATTTCCTCAAACCTCAACCATAGTTTTGTGCTATCTCCTTTATGGGTATAACCAACAGCTCAAATTGGGCTTCCTAGTCAACACCCCCCAAATTAACCTTGTCATGCCTCACACACACCTCTGGATGAAGGTTTTGTAGCGATATGATGATGCTCCTTTTCAGAAGTGAACTTAAGAACCCTGAAAAGAGAGGTCAGGTACACCCCTTAAGGACATGGCAAAAAACCTTCACTCCCCCTCCCTCCCGACACACAAACTGTGGACATCCAAATTCTATGCATGTTTTCACCACAATAGCCAATAGGGAAACTCATTGCCTCCTGATCATGGAAGCGTCCACTAGACCTGAAAAGAATATTTGCTAATGCATTTAATATAATGGATGGAATAATTCTCCAAAATTTTCTCTTTAATTATAGTTGGAAGGAACTGCGTCCGCAAAACAAGGGTAGAGAAAGGGAGAGTGTGGGCAACACTTGTCTGGTGAGAATGAGACACACCACCTGCCCTAGGTGAGAAGCCTTCCCTACTAGCAGCATTCAGTAGAAGTCATATTGCCATTAGCAACTTGTAAATGGGTAGAGCTGAAGTCCAAGCTACAAGTGTATTCTGTTCTGTCAGTACCATCGCTGACTTTTCTCTTCTCTCTCTTTCTTCAGGATTCGATCTTGTATTTAACACTGATGACTGTGCAAAGGAAGGTGGTACTATGAGTGCTGGGGTTCTTTTAAGGAAATTGGAGACTGCAACACATTACATAATTGTTGCAAATTGTAAGACAATATTCTTCATTCTATTGCTGTATCGATTCAGAAAGGTTTGTGGTTACCCTTTTGTAATACAAAAAGTTCAAAAATGCTCTCGTACTGTTACCATGATATAACATCGTCTGAGCATGTGTACTAAGTGCCTTTCCTTTGAAGGAAACTCACCTTCATCTCTGCTTAACTGCCGACATGTGGTGTGGAATCTGGTGTCCTGTAGCATCTAGGTGAACTAGATGTGATTTTGCTCACACCATTGGCCCTGGGAAATGTGTGTGGGTTTTTTAAAGAGATGTGCATGAAACAAATTTTCTGATTTGTTTGGAATCAAATTCCAAAGATTTATTTTAAATTTGAATCTGGTCCGAATTTCCGATTCAACTACAAATCAATTTGACCCTGTTTGGGTGCCTTTTTTTTAACCCATCAGGGGGCTTGAATTGATTTTATGGTGCCAAATGGCTCTTGAATTGAATCTGAAATGAATTTTGAAAATTCAATTTCAAATTGAATCGCCCTTTTAAGGTGTGATTCAACTGAAATTCAAATCACTCAGATGTGAGTCAAATTGATTCAAATTTGATTTAGTTTCCACATCCCCAGAATTTTTCCAACCTGTACATTGCACATGTAGTGGAATAGTCCAGACTGGGACCATGGCAAGTAAAGGTGAGTATTTAACCCTACTCCTGTCATGGATATAAAGCTCCTCATGTATAGACAAGCTTGAATTGTTCATTGGTTCACCTTGGTTTGAATTTGAATTGCTGATTATACGTCAACACAGTCTGCTGTAAGATATCCCCCTCACTGGAAGGGCCATAGCTCAGTGGTAGAGCAATTCTCTGCCTTGTGTGCAGAAGGTCCCAGATTCAATCCCTGGCATTTCTAGTACGCCTGTCCTGCTAGCACCCAGTATCTATACCGTCCTTCCAAAAATGGCTCAGAGCGGTTTACATAGAGAAGTAACAAACAAAACAGAAACAAATAAGTTGGAAGCCTGACCCCAAAGGGCTCACATCCTAAAAAAGAAACATAAGATAGACACCAGCAAACAGTCACTGGAGATACTGTGCTGGGGGTGGATAGGGCCAGTTACTCTCCCCCTGCTAAATAAAGAGAATCACCACGTTAAAAGGTGTAATCAGATGTAACTCAGCTTGCTCCCTACATTCTTCTTCCTTTTGATTCTCATGTATGAAGAGTTCAGTGGTTCTCGAAAGCTCATGTCTTCCTAGACCAGGAGTCAGGACTGATGGGATGAAAATTATCCATCTTCGTAAACCGTACTTCATTTCATTGGCTTATGTCAGCCTTTTGAACTTGTTTCTTTTTTCCAGCGCTTCATAGGATTAGAAGATATGAGAGCTGACCTCCAACTGAACCTCACCAGTAGAAAATGATCACTTATATTACCCAGGAAAAGAAACTGCACGTCCTTCCTTGAAATAAATGAATCATGATTCAAAACTGGAGTTGTTTGTTTGTATGGGTGGGGAATGAGGATTAAAAAAACAACACAGTTTGAGAATCGAGGTACAAGGTGGCAAATTCACCAAAAGATGACCCCCCACGGTGATTTTGCACACAAACTTGGGAATGTGATGGCACTCCATATTGTGTCAAATCTCTTGGGGCTTCTTGAAACGTCATGTACAGAACCAAATCAGGAATTGCTGAGATTAGCAAATTTGGAAGGACCACTTCCCAAACCACCCTCTTTATACTTCCCTATGCTCCAACATTTCATGGATGAAAAGAGGGAATGCGGAAAAGCCCCACTTGGAAGCTAAACCAGCCCCCCTGAATCTGATGTCAGATGCGGGGGGTATGTCATGTGTAAGCCGGGGTGCTAACCCACTCCCTGCAGGAAGTGGCTGGGCCCCACATCCCCACCCTTTATTTGTTTTTTTTAAGCACAGGTACCCCCAAATGTCACCACCCTTTTCCCCTGTGCAGACCTTTGCACACCCAAAGGCCATCTAGATGCTCCCTTTGTCCATGCCTGGGCACATGCATAGTGGGACCCAAGAGTTTTGAATAGGTGGAGAGGTGTGTGCCAGTGTCTACGCACACTCCCAGGCAAGAACAAAGGGAGCATCTAGATGACCCATCATTGAAGATTGACATCAATGTGAATTTCTCTGGGCAATTCCCTCCTCTCCCCTCTGATAGTCCTGTCTGGGGATGTCCCCATGGCCTTTCACTCTCATGCCTGGACATTTTGCCCTGGGTCAGATGGCTGGAACCTTGAAAAAGGATCTCAGTTGACCCAAGACTGTCCCTGGTGACCAGCCTTGATCATGATTAATTGATCACTCAGTTATTTAGGACTGTAACTCTCCTCAACATTCCATGCTGAGATTACAAAAAGCAGGATAAATCCATAAAAGTGTTCAATCCAATAGTTGTAAAGTGTTGAACCTATGTATATAAAAGGATTCTTGTTGATGTAACCATTTCTCTGCATTTATATTACAGAATCTAAATCACTAGTAAAACCATAACTGTAAAAACAACATAAAACCAATATGTTTTGGTGCAGGGCTTATTGATCATGGTGCAGGGCTTATTGCTCATTATGTTTTGGTGCAGGGCTTAGGGATGTGCATGAATCAATCATTTCATTTTGATCTGTATGCAAATTGAAATACCCCTGATTTGTTTTGGGTCTGAATCTGACCCCACTGAATTACCCCAGATTCAATTTGTACCCAGTTATCAGAATCTGAATCTGAATTGATTGGGATCAAATCAATTGGTGTAGTGGTAGCGTCCAATGGGTGGAAGCTAGTACCCAAAATTTCAAAGAAATTGGGCAAAGGGGTGATATTTAAAGAATTTTTGAAGTTTACACCTCTTTAAGAATTTCCCCATAGGGAATATTGGGGATTCCACCAACATTATAGCTCCATGTGGGGGGCACTGGGGCCCCCACTTGGACTGGGGTAGAGCTACCCCACCAGTGACTGGGGTAGAGCTGAGTGGAGTGTGGTGGGTGGCAGTGCCCAATGGGTGCAAAGAAGCTACCACCCATATTTCAAAGGAATTGGCAAAGGGCTGATTTTTAAAGATGTCACGCCCCCGGGCTCAGATAGTGAGGAGGAAGGGGATACTGACCGCCCTCCAGTCAATGCAGGGGTACCTGGGGGCAGAGCCCGGTTGTCAGTTCCCAAGAAATAGCCGAACCAGGTCCGGCTGCTGAACAAACACAACAATCAGTCAGGGTCTGCAGAATCTGGTGATTAGTTAAACAGGCAACCCCCAATGACTCCACAACAGAGGAGAGTCACAAGACAGCACCAACAGCTGGAAACCATCAGGAGAAGTAGGCGGCTTCTTCAGAAAGCTGCTAAGTCCTGAATCCCTGCCAGCTGAGAGTTATCAGTTCAGACTATAGATCACATCTACAGCCTGTTCTCCGGGCTGGAACTCAAGACACATCATTCGTGAAGCATCTACCAGCCCCCAGCCTGAGCCGAGGAGTTTTCAGACATGTGTCTTGGCCTCTGTGACCCAGACCGGCTTCCTGCCTTGAACTTTGTTTTCCTGCTGTTCCCTGCTCCGTTCCATGCGTTGCAAGTTGCCAGCTTGGCTCCAATGCCGGATGGACCAGCTGCTGAGAAAATAATTTTTGAAGTTGGTATGTCTTTCGGGCAGATTTGGGACAGAAAGGTCATTTTGGGGGCAGAAGAGTGAGTCAGGTGGTAGTGCCCCAATGGGTGCCTGCTGCCATCCTGATTTCGAAGGAATTGGGCTAAGTGCTGATTTTTAAAGAATTTGTGGATTTTGCACTTCCTTAAGCTTTCCCACCATAGGGAATAATGGGGGTTTCAGCAGCCCCATAACTCCACTTGGGGGCGCTGGGGTGGCCCAGAGTGAATGGTGGTGTAGTGCACATAGGGTCCCACCCCCCCCCCCCCATACCCACAAGCCCGTTAGGTACTGGGATTTGTTGTTTTTGAAGTGTTCTGAGTGTAGATTCTGTAGTAGTAAACAAGAGTGGGTTCATTTTCAATGACAAACAATCCTGCACCATCACCAGCAGTGCCAGCATGATTGGTACCAGTGGAACCAGTTCCTATGAAGCAGCCAGTCCCTCCACGTTCAGGAGAACATGAGAGGATGCCTCTGAGTATCAATTGCAGGGTAGTAACAGCAGGAGAGATGGCATGCCCTCAACTCCTGCCTGCAGGCTTCCAGTGGCATCTGGTGGGCCACTGTAGGAAACAGTATCCTGGGCCTTGGGCCCGATCCAGCAGGGCTCTTCTTATGTTCTTATGAAGTTGGGGTTTTCCGTCCCAATGTGCATTCACTTTACACTTGCCAATATTGACAGTTGGAAGGCAACTCTGGGAAGAGCAGACACAGCTGAGAAGCTGAGCAAGCCCTTCTAAACATCTATCCTTTTCCACTTCAAACAAACCAAGAGGGGAGTTTAGCAGGGGCTGTTTCTCTCTAAGGGGTAGGTCTTAGTCTCTCTATCTCTATGTGTGTTACTTGTTAGGGTTATTTGTTAGGGTGAACATATAACAGGGCTAGGAGTTCTTAGGGTTACCTAAAGGCAGTGTTTACTTAGTAGTGGGGGTGGAGTCAGCTAGGGCTGGGAGGGTCCCCACATTCCTTCCTTTGACTCACATCCTGTGTGACAGTTGGAAGCCTACTCTACATATGAGGTGTAGGCCTGAGAGCATAGCGAACAGAGCATAGCGGACAGGGATAGCAAACAGGACATAGGAGTTTTGCAGGAGTTTAGCGGGAAGTGTGCGGGGGAGCCTGGAACAAGCCCCCGCGATCACAAGGATCACAAGGAGCCTGATGGAGAAGAGAACGTAAGTACATATCCCTCCCTCGTATCCCTCATATTCTTGGGAAAGGCTGTTTGGACAGTTAAATAGCTGACCATTACAGCTGAGACCTATCCTAATAAACTGTCTAATAAATGGACAATAAGCTCCCTAAATACTGTAAAGAGCCAACTAAAACAGTATGAAGATAGAAGGTCAGCAGGGGAAGGGGCACTTCCCAGTGTATTGCACAGAGTGCCACATGTGTGACTATTTGCCCCATGGGCAGAAGTCATGGGTGTGTGCTCGGTGCAAGGAGCTCCTGGCTCTCAGGGAACAAATCCGTTCCCTTGAGACCAAGGTGGCGGATCTGGAGAAGCTCAGGGAGATAGAGAGGCATGTGGATGAGACCTTCAGGGATGTGATAGAGGCATCCCACTCCAGGGCTGGTAGCTCCTCTGGTGTCAGGGAGAATGAAGGTCTTGGGCAAGGAGGACATCGGTCTGAGGAAGAGGGAAATGCTCCTTTAGAAGGGACCCCTTCCGTGGATGATGAGCCCATATCCTCTCGCACAGAGGATACTCCTCCAGGGAGTGGGGGCCTCCTTGTAGTGTGTGATTCGATCATTAGGGGGATAGAGAAATGGGTTTGTGACCCGCGTGTTGACCGCACGGTGACTTGCCTGCCTGGTGTGAAGGTTGCGGACATTACGCAGCGTCTAGACAGGCTCCTAGGCAGTGCTGGGGAGGAGACAGCTGTCGTGGTGCACGTCAGCACCAACGATGTGGGAAAATGCAGTCAGGAGGTCCTGGAAGCCAAATTTAGGCTGATAGGTAGCATTTTGAAATCCAGGACCCCCAAGGTAGCATTCTAAGAAATGCTACCTGTTCCACGCGCAAGTACAGTGAGACAGGCAGAGCTGAGGGGTTTCAATGCATGGATGAGACGTTGGTGCCGGGAGGAGGGCTTTAGATTTGTTAGGCACTGGGACACATTTTGGGGCAAGCAAGGCCTGTGCAAAAGGGACGGGCTGCACTTGAACCAAGATGGAACCAGACTGCTGGCACTTAAAATCAAAAAGGTTGCAGAGCAGCTTTTAAAATGACACCTGGGGAACAGCTGATGGGAGCTGGGCAGTATCCCGTTTGGCAAAAGCCATCCTTTAAAGTGTGAGGCTGCAAAGAATTCAAATAAAACAGATGGGGACGGAGCAGAACTGCATAAAGAGCAGACGGGAGGCTGTGCCAGCAGGTCAAAGAGTCAAAGGAATAGCATACATC
Organism: Hemicordylus capensis; assembly: GCF_027244095.1. Classification (NCBI taxonomy): domain Eukaryota; kingdom Metazoa; phylum Chordata; class Lepidosauria; order Squamata; family Cordylidae; genus Hemicordylus; species Hemicordylus capensis. Next base: position 449,192,221 of record NC_069657.1, read on the forward strand.
AGGGGAAAGATTCAGTGTATAGGTGCTTGTATGCCAATGCCAGAAGCCTCCGAGCCAAGATGGGTGAGCTGGTGTTCATGGTTGCTAATGCAGAAATAGACATAGTGGGCATAACAGAAACATGGTGGAACAGTGAGAACCGGTGGGACACTGTAATCCCTGGGTATAAACTCTATAGAAAGGACAGGGAGGGGCGCCTTGGAGGAGGGGTAGCACTGTATGTTAAAGAAGGGATAGAATCTAACAAGCGAGAAAACCTAGGTGGACTGGAATCCTCCACAGAAACCCTGTGGGTGACTATATAAGGCCGGAAAGGAATCGTGCTACTGGGGACATGGTATTGCCCTCCGGATCAAAATGCCGACAGTGACTGGTAGTTGCAGGAGGAAATCAGGGAGGCATCAAGGAGAGGCAGGGCTGTAATTATGGGTGATTTCAACTACCCACACATAGACTGGGAAAATTCACACTCAAGTCAGGACAAAGAGGTCAAATTTCTAGATACACTAAATGACTGTGCCCTAGAACAGTTGGTCATGGAACCGAACAGAGAGAAGGCGACCTTGGATCTAATTCTGAGTGACACCCAGCACCTGGTGCGTGATGTCAGTGTCATCAACCCTTTAGAGAACAGTGACCACAGTGCCATCAAATTCAGCATACATGCGGGGAGAGAATCACCAAGGATGTCAAACACAGACATTTTAAATTTCAAATGAGGAAACTTCTCCAAAATGAGGAGTATGGTGAAAAGAAAGCTGAGGGGGGAAATCAGGAGAGTCACTTCGCTCCAGAGTGCATGGAGTTTACTCAAAACCACAATACTAGAAGCCCAGTTAGATTGTATACCCAAAAGGAGGAAAGGTACCACTAAGTCCAGAAGGATGCCAGCATGGCTAATGGGTACCATCAAGGAAGCCATAAAAGGGAAGAAGACTTCCTTCCGAAATTGGAAGGCCTGTCCAAACGAAGAGAACAGAAAGGAACACAAACTCTGGCAAAAGAAATGCAAGGTGAAAATTAGGGAAGCAAAAAGAGAGTTTGAGGAACATTTAGCCAAAAGTATCAAGGCGAATAACAAAAACTTCTTTAAGTACATCAGAAGCAGGAAACCGGCCAGGGAGGCGGTTGGGCCATTAGACAATGAGGGAGTGAATGGGATTATTGAGGATATGGAGGTTGCAGAGAAACTGAATGAGTTCTTTGAGTCTGTCTTCACGGCAGAGGATACTGAGCATATACCTGTTCCTGAATCAGGCTTTTTAGGGATGGAGGCTAGAGAGCTGAGTCTGATAGAAGTGACAAGGGATGATGTTCTAAACTGTCTGGAAAAAATGAAAGTTAACAAATCACCAGGGCCGGATGGCATCCATCCAAGAGTCCTCAAAGAACTCAAAGGTGAAATTGCCGACCTCCTTGCTAAAATATTTAACTTATCCCTGAAATCGGGCTCTGTACCAGAGGACTGGAGAGCAGCAAATGTAACACCGATTTTCAAAAAGGGATCCAGGGACGATCCGGGAAATTACAGGCCGGTTAGCCTAACGTCCGTTCCAGGCAAATCGATGGAAAGCATCCTCAAGGATAAAATTGTAAAGCACCTAGAAGAACAGGCCCTGCTGGGAGTGAGTCAGCATGGCTTCCGCAAAGGTAAATGTTGCCTCACCAACCTTTTGGAGTTCTTTCAGAGTGTTAACAAGTATGTGGATCAAGGTGATCCAGTTGACATAGTCTACCTGGACTTCCAGAAGCTTTTGACAAAGTTCCTCATCAAAGACTCCTGAGGAAACTTAGCTGTCATGGAATAAAGGGACAAGTACATGTGTGGATTGCTAACAGGTTGAAAGACAGAAAACAGAGGGTAGGTATAAATGGAGAGTTTTCACAATGGAGGGAAGTAAGAAGTGGGGTCCCCCAGGGATCTGTACTGGGACCAGTGCTTTTTAATTTATTCATAATTGATCTAGATGCAGGGGTAAGCAGCGACGTGGCCAAATTTGCATATGATACCAAACTCTTCAGGGTAGGGAAATCCAAAACGGATTGTGAGCAGCTCCAAAAGGATCTCTCCAAACTGGGGAAGTGGGCGACAAAATGGCAAATGAGGTTCAGTGTTAGCAAGTGTAAAGTGATGCACATTGGGACAAAAAACCCCAAGTATATGCTGATGGGATCTGAGCTGTCGGTGACGGACCAGGAAAGGGATCTTGGGGTTGTGGTTGACAGCTCGTTGAAAGTGTCTATTCATTGTGTGGCAGCTGTGAAAAAGGCAAATTCCATGCTAGGGATCATTAGGAAGGGGATTGAAAATTAAACAGCTAACATTATAATGCCCTTATACAAAACTATGGTGCGACCACACTTGGAGTACTGCGTACAATTGTGGTCACCACATCTTAAAAAGGACATTGTTGAACTGGAGAAGGTACAGAAGTGGGCAACCAAGATTATCAGGGGCCTAGAGCACCTTTCTTACAAGGCAAGACTACAACACCTGGGGCTTTTTAGTTTAGAAAAAAGACGACTGCGTGGGGACATGATAGAGGTCTATAAAATCATGCATGGCGTGGAGAAAGTGGAGAGAGAGATTCTTTTCCCTCTCACACAACACTAGAACCAGGGGTCACCCCATGAAATTGATTGCCAGGAGGTCTAGGACCAACAAACGGAAGTACTTTTTCACACAACGCGTGATCCACTTGTGGAACTCTCTGCCACAGGATGTGGTGATGGCCAACAACCTGGATGGCTTTAAGAGGGGTTTGGATGACTTCATGGAGGAGAGGTCTATCAATGGCTACTAGTCAGAGGGCTGGGGGCCACCTCCAGCATCAAGGACAGGGTGCCTCTGAGTACCAGTTGCAGGGGAGTAATGGCAGGAGAGAGGGCACGCCCTCAACTCCTGCCTGTGGCTTCCAGCGGCATCTGGTGGGCCACTGTGAGAAACAGGATGCTGGACTACATGGGCCTTGAGCCTGATCCAGCAGGGCTGTTCTTATGTTCTTAGGTTCTTATGAACCGCATTTGCCATCTTGTCCCCCACTCACCCAGTTTGGAGAGCTCCTTTTGGAGTTCCTCACAATCTGTTTTGGATTTCACTACCCAAAAGAGTTTGGTATCATCTGCAAATTTGACCACCTCGCTGCTTTCCCCAACTTCTAGATCATTAATGAAGAAATGATCCCTCACCTGTACCATCCCGTTGTGGTGCACTTGCCAGAGGAAGGTTTTGATCTGTATCTGGCTAGTGTTCGGAGGGGGTTTGTGGTGGTATTTGCCTCATATTTGAGGCAAGTCCTCCTAAATCCTATTCTAACATTAGCGTCATCCTCACGACCTCATACCTGGGTTGCAAGAAGGGAGGTTGGGGAGACAGGCTCCTACTCACAGATGATCAACTACAGATTAAAATATTGTCATTCGCTTCCCCACTCTGTGTGCCTGCTCTTTCCCCCTGGCTCACTGCCCAAAATGGTGGTGGGCTGCTAAGGAGCCCAGGAACACTGGGAGAAACACCTACCGAGGTAAACTGAACCATTGGTTGATTTTACCTTGGTAAAACCCTGGGAAGAACAACTGGGATACCCAGTTCTGAGCAGCTGGGAGCGGATGGATCCTGGATTTCTAGATGATACGAGTAACCCTGGCAACCTGTGTTGTATGAATAGCCTTATTATGTTGTGCACGTGTGCATACATGTTTTTCTGTGAAGGAATGTACCTGCTTTCGCTTTGAAAGTGAACTTTAGTGCAGACTCCTCAAATGTATGGTAGAAAGTGAACTCAGACCCCGCAAATGTGTGGTACAGATAGGAAGTATACTGATGTACCTGTGTTCAACATAATGTGTGAATAACTGTTCCTGTGCACAGTACACTGTACACTCATTGTATGGGTTTTGAACATAATGTGTGAATAGGGCTTTCATACTGCCCCCACATTTTGGTTTTCCCCCCCGAATTCAATTTTTATTAATTTTAACAATAATATCCATAACAAACATAATAGACAAAAATGTCTATTCGTGAAACATCAACTATAAAATTTACCCTTGCTATAGTAATAATACAAAACAAAAATTTAAGCCCTTAAAAAACCCAATTAAATCTACCCGACCTGCATTTTTTAAAAAAATTTCAAATCCTGCTGTAAGATCCATAGTAGGAAAATAATTCTTTAAGTACAACAAAAACAGTTTCCAATCTTCTTTGAAACCTTCTATGTTTTGGTCTCTTATCAGTGTTGTAAGTTTTGCCATCTCCACATATTCCAAAATTTTTATCAGCCAATCCTCTTTTGAAGGCAGTTCATTACTCTTCCATTTCTGTGCATATATTATTCTGGCCGCCGTAGAAGTATATATGAAGAATGTTAAGCTATTTGTAGAGATTACTCCTTGTGTTATTCCCAGCAGGAAGGATTCTGGCTTCTTAGGAAATGTCATTTAAAATATTTTCTTTAATTCATTATATATTATATCCCAATAGGCCTTAGCCTTCCCACAGGTCCACCACATATGGAAAAAGGTACCTTCAGAATGCCCACACTTCCAACATTTGTTTGAAACATTTTTATACATTAATGCCAGTTTTTTTGGTGTCAGATACCATCTATACATCATTTTATAATAGTTTTCTTTCAAAGCATAACAAGCAGTGAATTTTAAATCATTTTTCCATAACTTTTCCCAGGCTGCCATTTCTATATTATGTCCCACATCTTGAGCCCACTTTATCATAGTCGTTTTGACCACTTCCTCTCTTGTCTCCTCCAAAAGTAACAGTTTATACATTTTAGAAACTAATTTTTCATCATCTTGACATAATTCCTTCTCAAAATTCGAAATCTGATCCTGAAATCCAACTTTAAAATCTTTCTTATAAATCTCATTTAACTGATAATACTGAAACCAATCTCTAACCAAACTTTGTATTTCAGTTAAGCTTTTTAACTTACAATCCTTTCCCTGATAGTGTAACAAGTCCCTATAAGTACCCCAACACATCTGCATGTTTACTTCTTTACGTGATAAGGCTTCAATCGGAGATATCCATAACGGAGTTTTAGGTTCCAACCAATTTTTATATTTTAACCACACCCTCAATTAACTCCTTCTCACATAGTGATTCAAAAAATCTTTATGTATTTTACTTTTTTCATACCATAGATAAGCATGCCATCCAAACCTTATGTCAAATCCCTCCAAATCAAGAACTCTAGGGTTTCTCAATGTTATCCATTCTTTTAGCCATGTCAAACAAACAGCATCAAAATACAACCTTAAGTCTGGCAAGGCAAGACCACCTCATTCCTTTGCATCTGTTAAGTTCTTAAAATTTATTCTTGGTCTTTCCCCCTGCCAAACAGAGTTAGTTATATCCTTCTGCCATTGCTTAAAGTGTTAATTATGAGAATAGTTTGAAAGAGAAATAACATTTTAGGCAAGACATTCATCTTCACCACTGAAATTCTTCCCATTAAAGATAAATTCATTTTAGACCATCTTTGTAGATCAATTTTCACTGAGTTCCATATTTTGACATAATTATTGGTGAACAACAAAGAATTATTATTTGATAACCAGACCCCCAAGTATTTAACTTTGTCCTCCACTTTTAACTCATTTATTTCGGAGAATCTGTCCTTAGTTTTCTGATCTATATTTTTAGTCAAGACCTTGGTTTTAGTCTTATTTATATAAAATCCAGCCAGCTGGCAAAATTGTTGTATCTTATCCAAGAGTCTTTCAGTCTTGTCCATTGGATTTTCTAAAAACAGCACATCATCTGCAAAGGCTCTCAACTTATAGTCTTGTTTCCTTGTGTACCCTTTGTCGTGCAGATGATGGAAGGTTGGCAGGTTTCACAGGTCATACAAGAGAGAGAAAAGTTAGAGCTTCTGAAACACTCTCCTTCCCATAATAAAATACAGGCGATGTGTGACCATTCAGATCCATGTTGCAAACAGTGCAAATGCAGAAAATCAGAGACATTTGGGTAAATAAAAGGACTGCATCTCAAAAAGACACGGCGTTGTATTGGTTAGAGTGCTGGATTTAGATCGAGGTGACTGAAGTCCAAATCCAAACTCAGCCCCAGAGCCCTTGGGACAGTCACCCTCTCTCAGCCTAATCCTATCAGACAAGGTTGTTGTGAAGATTCTTCCTGCAGCCCAAGCTTCCACACAACTGGGCAATGAAGAAGAAGGCGCCCACATGTCCTCCAACCTCACTTTTAGTCTAGGTTTAACACCTGAGCTACCAGGAGATTTTTCACACGGTGCTTTTACCTCAGATCTCTGCCAAAAGGGAATGTGTGCAATCACGCATTGCCCAGATCCTCACCAAACTCCATGTGAGATCTTTGGGAGCACTTCACACACAATTCAGGGTTTTCCTTCCAAATTTAAGCTTAGCTCAGTTCATGTGCAGCTTAAAAACATATCCTATATTTCAGCGAGTTTCTCTGGATAAAGCAAGAGTGGCTGCCCATCAAGCTTTTGAGATCCAAATAGGAAGATGGATGCAAATAGTGGAGACCCCAGTTTTTAGGCAGCAAGCTAGAGTTTGCTGGCTGGCTCTAGGAAGCCATTGGCCAGAAGGAAAATCCGGAAGCAAGCAGTGCAAACATATAGAAAAGAAAACTCAGGAAGGAGCTGCTTCTGTAATGCTGCAATTCCTATTGGAAGTGGCTTTGCTCATAGGATACGCCAAGAGCTAAAAGCACGGTCTGAAAAAGGTCCTGGCAGAGAAGCACTGGGATCGGGAGAGATCCCAGCAGTTCTCTCAAACAGCCCTACCTGGACAACAGCTCTCCTACCTGGGTAGGGCTGGTCATGAGAATGACCCTGTTAAGTTCTAGGGGTGTGCCCAAAAACCAGCTTGAGGGGTTCGGTTCAAATTTGAACAATACTCGAAGCAGGGCAGTCAGGTTTGGTTTTGGCCTTGCTCGAACTCCCCCCCCCCCAGCCAGTTCAAATTCAAACCCAACTCGAACCAGTTCTGAAATGTTCTACATAGGGTTGTCCATGTTTAGGGAGGAGGAATTCTCTAGGTAAACTATCCACCCTCTCGGCCTAAATTATGGGCGTGGGCATTTGCCTCAGAGTTGGGGGAGGAGGGATATATATTCAGTCCACTCTTTCTTCTATCAGGGGGAGCAAAAAGCCTGAGCGCCTCTCCGGGAGTCAACAGACCAACAAACCTCATCCCTACTGATCCTCTCATCTTTGGCAGCCCCTGCCTTAAATAAAGCCGTACATTTAGGGTTTGAATATTCAAAGGTATATTCAAATTATACATTTGAATAATTAATTACCAAATCATGCTTATGCCATCGTTGGTGACCAACATCCTGAATCACTAACATCTCAAATTGGGATTCCTAGTCAATACCCCAACACCCTCCTCCCCTGTGGTGTACCTAGCCCACAGCTCTGGATGGAGTTTTTGTAGGGATATGATGATGTTTCTTTTCAGAAGTGAAGTTAAGAACCCTGAATAGAGAGGTCAGGTACACCCTTTAAGGAAATGGCAAAAACCTTTCACTCCTCCCCTCCAGACACACAAACTGTGTTAGAGGCATCCCAATTCTATGCAAGTTTTCACCATAGTAGCCAGATATTGGCTCAGGCACTCGAGCTTCCTGATCTTGGAAGTGTCCACCTATACTTGGAAACGAATATTTGCCGATGCATTTAATATAGTGGATAGAACAATTCTCCAAAATATTCTCTTCAGATATAATTAATGCATGGGGGAATATTCTTTTCCGAGTCTACTGGGATCCACCATCACAGAAGTGGTATTTGCCGTCCCTTCAAACAGCACTGTAAGCATGCGCAGTGGACTTTCTGGGTCCAGACATGGCCAAAGTGAGCCTTCCAGCCCCATTTGCGATGCTGTACCTGAGTAGCAGCTTGCCAATGGGTAATGCTGAAATCTGAGCTAGAACTGTATTCTGTTCTGTCAGCAGCGTCACTGATTTTTCACTCCCCACTCTTTTTGCAGGATTTGGTCTTATACTTAACCCTGATGACTATGCAATGGAAGGTGGCGATTTCAAGCTTGGGACTTGCTGGGGAGGTTATAGGTGCTCAACTACAATTCTCATCACCCCCAGGTATAGTTTCTTGTGGTTCATGATGATGGGAGTTGTAGTTTGGCAATATCTGGAGGAGCACAGGTTGGGAATGCATTTGTTAGAAGGTTTAAAAGTCAAATACACAAATGCAATATACTTATATACCACTTTTGAACCAAGGTTCCACAAGCAATTTGCTTATAACAATTAGGAAAGTCAAGTGATTAGTCCAGGCTGCTCTAGAAACTTGTCCGTGATCTAATGCACACATTTCTCCTCCCACTGTCAAAGACGTTTCCCACAAGTTCCACTGCTATTCTCCCAGAAATCTTCACCAATGTACTTACTTTCTGCTGCAATAGTGCTTTTCAATTCCCGCTTCTAGGGATTTCCCCCAACTCTCCGCAGGCTTCTAAAAGGCATGCAACGTAACTCTCAGCAGCAAAGGAGGTGTGCACAGTCAAGGCAAATGAACAGCTTAGTCAGTGCCAGATTTAGGCACCGGCTAGATGAACTACAGCTTAGGACACTACAGTTGGAGGGGCAACTCAATACCAAAACATGACGACAACTTGTCTTCACCTTTGCTGAATTCCTTCCCCTCCCCTCCCCCTCCCCAGGATACCTGGAGTAAGTAAGAGCATCCAGGAGAGAACAGCACAGAAAAGCCCAAGGTTCTTCATGACTGGTGTTCAGCTGGAAAGTCAAGCAATGTTACTCACAGGGGAGGTATGTGGCTCTTGGTTTTTGCGCATGTTCTGCATATTGATGGGGTCATTGAGATATTAATGTAGAGCCTTTGGGACACCTGGATTCAGAGCCAAAACGCATGTGTGCTGGAGCAAGACAGAAGTGCTTGGTCTCAGAACAGTTAGTACCATGGCTGTTGCTTCTAGGGAATTTGCCCCATGCAATAATGTCCTGATCACTGGGGCATAGAGAAACCACCTGAGGAAATTCTCTGGTGTTTCTCCTTGACATCCTTCAAATTTCAGTTTCTTCATGGGAGGAGCTAGGCTTGTACCTGGTGAAAAATGCTGGATCCATTCTAATCTGGTCCACCCTGCCAGAGAAATTGTCCGGAGGGCCAACATACCCCACACACAAGAGAAAACGGCTTGAGTTGGTCCAAAATTGATTCAACATTTATCTAACATCATGTCAGACCTTCCCCTTTCCCTGCTCCCCATCAATCAAGTTTGCAGCTAACAGGATCACTGGCCATCATTCATACGACACCACCCTGTTCAAACCAACTGGGCCTTAAGCGTGGTCATCACACGTAGGCCGTATGTGAGTGACAACGGCTAGGGGACGTCCCTCCTACTTTCTCCTTTGCAAGTGCGGATATATAAATATCTGCTACATCCGCCATATCATCTGCTGGATCCGCTCATGCTATCATTTCATAATGTCTGAAGAGGGCTACTGTATGAGGACATTCTCTAACATTTCTCCTTGGAAAGAAATTTGAAATTTGGAGAGAATTTCCACTTTGGAGGATTTTTTTTCCAGATTTTTGTCACTGCTTGAAGCTTTGATGGTCCTAGTTCTTAGGAAGTAGGGAGAGACAGGGGATGCCTGCAAACAACCCCCTTCCAGTAATAATGGTTAGTGCCGCCGGAGATGATTTCCACTATGTCCCGCAATAAGATGAACTTCATGGGAGAGGAGAGCTGGTCTTGTGGTAGCAAGCATGACTTGTCCCCATAGCTAAGCAGGGTCTGCCCTGGTTGCATCTGAATGGGAGACTTGATGTGTGAGCGCTGTAAGGTATATTCCCCTCAGGGGATGGAGCCGCTCTTGTAAGAGCAGAAGGTTTCAAGTTCCCTCCCTGGCATCTCCAAGATAGGGCTGAGAGAGATTCCTGCCTGCAACCTTGGAGAAGCCACTGCCAGTCTGTGAAGACAAGACTGAGCTAGATAGACCAATGGTCTGACTCAGTATATGGCAGTTCCCTATGTTCCCTATGTTCCTATGGGATGGGATCGAAGGACCAGCCCAACATTCTCCTGTTCCCTAAAGTGGCCAAACAAAGGCCTCTGTGAATTTCACATTCGCAAGCAGTATATGCAAGTGATAGCTTTCTCCTGCTGAGGCCCTGCTACTCAGCAGCATACTGCATATGAACATGGAGGTTCCATTTACACTCATTTATCATCAATATTTTGGAAATCAATGCCCATTGTTGAAAAAAACGGGGAGGGGGTAGACAGCCTGCTCTAGGGACAAGGGACAAAGAAAAACCAGCAACAACCCTGCTGGATCAGGCCCAAGACAAACCTTTTTTTTGCACAGTGGCCCACCAGATGCCTCTGTGAAGCCCACAGGTGAGAGCATGCCCTCTTCCCTGCAGTTTCTCCCCTGCAGCTGGTCTTCAGAGGTATCTTGCCTCTGAAGCTGGAGGTGGCCTATAGCCCTCAGACTAGTAGCCATTGATAGATTTGTCCTCCATATGTGAGTGAGTACCCAGTGAGTGATAGATTTGTCCTCCATATGTGAGTGAGTACCCATTCTGAGTACCCAGAATGTTGGGGGCAATATGCTAAATCATTGTAAACCGCTTAGAGAGCTCCAGCTATAGAGCGGTATATAAATGTAAGTGCTATTGCTATTGCTATTGCTCCATGAATTTATCTAAGCCTTTTCTTAAAGCCATCAGAGCTGGTGCATGTCACCACATCTTGTGGCAGAGAATTCCATAGTTTGATTATTTGTTGTGTATACTTCAGCATTTTAATTTCCTTCACATCAAGTTGTAAAAGTTGTTCCAGAATGGATTTGGTTGAAAGCACTTTTGGCTAAAGCAAAAGGAAGGACAAGTTGTTGTCTTATATACTGTTATCGTTCCAATATCCCACATCATATTTAGTTGGTCAGGTTAAGAAGAAAGAGGTGTTCTAGGTTCTCCAGTATGATTCCTGCTGAAGCAGGAAATTTGAATCTATTCAAACTATAATCAATTGATTGATTGATTAAGTGCCATCAAGTTGGTGTCAACTCTTAGTGACCACATAGATAGATTCTCTCCAGGATGGTCTGTCTTCAATTTGGCCTTTAATGTCTCTTAGAGGTGTATTCATTGCTCTTGTAATCGAGTCTATCCAACATGCTGCCAGTTGTCCTCTTCTTCTCTTTCCTTCAACTTTCCCCAGCCTCATGGACTTCTCAAGGGAGCTGGGTCTTTGCATAATGTGTCCAAAGTATGATAGTTTGAGCATGGTCATTTGTGCCTTGAGTGAAAATTCTGGATTGATTTGTTCTACGATCCATTTGTTTGTTTTCCTGGCTGTCCATGGTATCCTCAAAAGTCTTCTTTAACACCACAGTTCAAAAGTGTCAATACTTTTTCTATCTTGCTTCTTCAGAGTCCAGCTTTTACATCCATAGAGTGTCTCAGGAAAAACCATTGTCGGGACGATTCTAATCTTTGTAGGTATAGACACGCCACACATTAAATAGCCTTTCCAAGGCTATCCTTAGAAATATCCTTTTCAATATCCTCCTCCACACACCGCCCAAGTCCTACAAGGCTGCCTCATTGTGGTGGTGGTGAGGTGTTCCTGGGAGGAAATAATGAAGTAAGCTGGGAGAGATACTCCCAGTAGGGTCACCCAAATCACGAAGGTCATCCCAGCGGCCCAGCTAAAGCAAGCAGGCACCTATATTGGGCAGCAGCAATATAGGGCAGATGGTCACTTTAGTGACAATGACAAAGACATCATTTCACACTGTGTGGGAGAAAGCAATGGTAAACCACTTCTGTATTTTACCAAGAAAACCACATGGAAAGACTATAATCAAGCCGTCCATTAAACAAACATGTTCTATCAGACCACTGGTCCATCTAGCTCAGTATTGTCTACATCGACAAGCAGCAGCTCCCCAGTTTCAGACAAGGATATTTTCCCACAATCCATTTCTTAGAATTGATGTACATACCACGCAGGTGTACATCAACCCAGTAATGCTATGGTCACAGAAGCTGTGTAATTTTGTAACTTGTGCAACTTGCATGCATGAAACATCACTGAGGTGATGTCAGCCACATTCAGATCTGAAAACATGGTTTACTGCTGATGGATAAAACGACTCACTGTGAAATTTACCAGTTTCAAATAAGGTAGCAGTTTAAGACACAAGGGCTGTGTGGCCGGTTCGGTTTGACAGACATGTTTATTGACATGCTCTCTTTTGGGCATTCTCAGAGGGATTTCCTCCATAACAGTAGGGAGACTCTTTCAGTTGGAACTGGCCTCTCTGCTGTCACTGCAGAACTTTGTCAGGAATCCAGCATGCGAAACCCCTGACACTCCCTGTCCTCTTCACCCAGAGGACAAGGAGTCCTCTTCCCCCTCTTCTGACTCTTCTGCCTAGTGGATTCTGTCCTAGACTGTTCTGTCCAGAGGATTCTTGGACTCTTCTCTAGACTCTCTAGACTCTTCTGTCCAGAAGAATGGACAGAAGAGTTTTAAAAGCTAAAAACTGAGAACTGTATCAGTATCAGAACTCTTGTTCATAATTTTTTTCTACATTGTGTTTCTTTCTTTCTCTTTCCTTGGGGAAAAGAGAAGAGGGGGAAGAGAACAGAAGAGTCTAGGACAGAATTCTTGGACTTCTTCTCTAGACTCTTCTTGGACTCTTCTCTAGACTCTTCTGTCCAGAGGATTCTGTCCTAGACTCTTCTGTTCTCTTTCCCCTCTTCTCTTTTCCCCAAGGAAAGAGAAAGAAAGAAACACAATGCAGAAAAAAATTATGAGCAAGAGTTCTGATACTGCCCTTTACAGTTCTCAGTTTTTAGCTTTTAAATAACCTTTAACCTTACACATTTTTAATTTTTTTAAAAAAATTAATAGTGGTTTGAGCCTGGACTTTTAACTTGTTTAACTTAATTTGTTTAACCTTATTAGTCTCATTTTCCACTGTATTTATTGTATTAATGTTTTGAGCCAGCCTGAGCAGTAATGTACTGGACGGAAAGGATATAAGTATTTAACATAAATACATAAATACAATACTCCATCATGACCTCTTCATTGTGGAGGGAGAGCTCATCATATGAGAGCTGGTCTTGTGATATCAAGCATGAATTGTCCTCCTTACTAAGCAGGAACTGCCATGGTTTGTGTTTGAATGGGAGACTGCATGTGAGCACTGTAAGCTATTCCTCTCAGGGGCTGGGGCTGCTGTGGAAAGAGCAACTGCATGGATGCATGCAGAAAGTCCTAGGTTCCATCCCTGGGTATCTTCACGATAGGGCTGAGAGAGATTCCTGCCTGTAGTCTTTGTAGACAATACTAATCTAGATGAACCAATGGTCTGACACATTAGAAGGCAGCTTCCTGTGTTCCTGTGTTTCTATATAGCGCTTGGGCTTCCATTTAAAAGGCACTTTGGGGGGGGGTCTTTTTAATAGGGGTCTACGCAGGACAAGGTTCATTGCCTGAACAAAATGTGGACTGAACCATGGTTCCAGGAACCTATTCGGTCCAGATTAGCCTAACCACGAACTGGTCCATCAGTTTGAGGGCCAATGAAGGTGGTGCCAGGTCGCAGGGGAGGTGACAGTGAGTGGCACCTTTAAAAGTAAGTAATCAAGTAGCTTCCAGGTGTGGCCAGGAGTCCCTCCCTAGAAGGAGGGACTCCCTAGGAGTCCCTCCCTAGAAGCCCACATATGGCAGTATGGCTGAGTGTGTGTGAGGAGGCCAGGTGAGTGTCCCCACCATCTGCAGGAAAGGACCTGCTTACTTAATATTTAAGGTGCTGCTCACCACCCCTCCACCCCATCACTGCCCTCACCGCCCCTCAGACCACCAGATCAGTTCGTTGTCGGACTGAACTGGCCTGAACCAGTCACAGAACCACTGTTGGGTCAAAATTTAGGGATGTGCACAAAACCGGTTTGCCTGGTTCAGTTCAAATTTGAACCAGGTTTGAACCAGGAGGGGGAGGTTCGGTTTTGGTTTTGCTCAAAACTGCCCCTGGTTCGGTTTGAACTCAAACCATTTTGAACCATTTCAAACCGATTTGAACTTGTTTGAACCTCCAACAGTGGGTGGGGTGGTAGCTGACACCCATGGGTGCCCACCACCCAAACCCCAAAGCAATCGGACACTCAGATGATTTTTTTAATGATTTTTTTGAATTTTATTTTTATTTTTTCTCATAGGGTATAATGGGACTTGAACCAGGTCATTATTCCCTATTGTGGAGCAGCCATGGGTGCCAACAACCACCCAAACCCCAAAGCAATCAGACACTCCTATGACATTTAATGAATATTTGAAATATTTTTAATTATTTTTCTCATAGGGTGTAATGGGACTTGAGCCAGCCCATTATCCCCTGTTTTGGGGCACCAAGAGGCACAAAGGTGGGCTGGATGGTAGGCACGCAGAAGTGCCTACCACCCACAAAAAGCCAAGGCAATCATACACTCTTCCAATTATTGGTGAATTTTCAAAGTATTTTTGAATTCCTCATAGGGAATAGTGAGGATTGCAGCAAATGTATAGCTTCACGTCGGGGGCAAAGGGCACAGTGTGGTGGGTAGTAGTGTGGAGCTCCACACTGTGGAGCCACAGTGTGGAGCACAGTGTGGTGGGTAGTAGTGCCTAAGGGGGGAAAGGAAGCTATCAGAATGATTTGATAGGAATTGGGCAAAAGGCTGATTTTTAAGTGATTTCTGAAGTTTACGCGTCTTTTCGTTTTTTTCCATAAAGAAGCATGGAGGTGTCAGCAAATGTATAGTTTCATGTCGGGGGCAAAGCAGTGGCCTAGAGCAGAGTGTGGTGGGTGGTAGTGCCCAAGGGGGGCAAGAAAGCTACCAGAATTATTTGAAAGGAATTGGGCAAAGGGCTGATTTTTAAGTGATTTTTGAAGTTTGTGTGTCTGTAAGGTTAGCAAATGAGAGTGGATTCATGGTTTGTCACTGAAAATTTCATATACTACCAGAGAATCTACACTCAGAACAGCTCAGAAACAACAAAACCCAATACCCCATGGGTTAGCAACCCATGGGGGTGGTTGGCAACATCTGTGCACTACACCACCACTCGTTCTGGGCCACCCCAGCACCCCACCCCCAGTGCAGTTATGGGGCTGCTGAAACCTCCATTCTTCCCTATGGAGAAAAACCTTAAAGACACTTGGGGAGTGCCGGGGTGGCCCAGGGTGAGTGAGCGGTGGTGTAGTGCACAGAGGGTGCAATTATTTATCATATTGAGTTTATAACTATGTGCAGGAATAACTGTGAGTTCTATAGAATTTTGATTCGACCAGGGCCCAGTTTTTGACCAACATCCATCATCATGGTTGCAGGCAGCGTTCACCTCTTCAGACGACTCCTGCTGTAATCTTATGCAGCATGGTGAGGAAGGGTGATTGGCACACCAGGATGGGACTTCTGATCCCCTTTTTTAATGCTATGGGGCCTTTTAAGATTGACGTGGCTCAGGGCCTCAGCTAACAGCCTTGAGATTGTTTTTAAAGAAAGTTGGTACATAAATCTAACAATAAATAAATAAAATGTCAGAAACCATCCATTGTTTAGTACTGGATCACCGTGTGGAGTCATTTCCAACACTGCAAAGCAACTCATGAATCACACATTCACCTGACACCAGCAGAGACATCACAGCACATTTCAAAAATGTCATTTATTATACAATCCGCCTTAAGTGTCTTCTCATAGGTCATCCAAGGCATTACTGTCTTCTGCTGAGAGTTCTTTGGAAACCAAGCAACGTATGCACTTCCAAATTCCAGCTGTCAATGTTTAAAGAGCTGGAAAAAAGGGTGGCGGGAGGAACGTAGATGTTGAGATCTATATACATAAGAATAATGTGAGAAAGCCTTTAACTTTACTTTTATGGGAAATTAGGAAGCTGCCTTCTACTGAGTCACACCACTGATCCAACTCAGTATTGTTTTCACAGACTGGCAGTGGCTTCTCCAAGGTTACAGGCAGGTCTCTCTCAGCCCTATTTTGGAGATGCCAGGGAGGGAATCTGTGACCTTCTGCTCTTCCCAGTGAGGCCCTATCCCTAAGGGGAATATCTTACAGTGCCCACACATGTAGTCTCCCATTCAAATGTAAACCAAGGCAGACACTACTTAGCAAACAGGACAATTTATGCTTGCCACTGCAAAACCAGCTCTCCTCATTTTATAGTATTTGATAATCCACTGTCATGTTGCATCCACCATAAGGGCTGCTAATGTTGATTTCAAAATGGCTGACTCTTGGATGAGCAACATCTCACATGTTCTGGATTTTGAGACCTCATAATTGTTTACAAGACAGAACCTGCCTTTTCTGTCCCGACCAGGAGAGCACTGGGCAGCATCCATACAAAACTACTCCTGCATAGTCCATAAAGATGGAGTCATATTATTGAGAAACTTCATCTGAATGCTGCTTGTTGACTTCATGATTGCAACCGGGTTATGGAACAAAGTTCATCACTTTAAAAACAGACACTGCACATTTTGCTACATAACTCCACTTCTGCAAGAGCTAAAGCTCAGCTTTTCTTTTTTCTTTTTTCTTTTAAGAAAACTGGGGATTCTTGTTAGGGTGAGGGTTTGGGCTGCTTCAGATCTTCATTATGCTCAATGGCAGAAATATATATAAATAACTAAAAACTCAAATATTCATTAAAAAATCAATTAAGTGCCCCAGCACCTTTATATTTGGGTGGTAGTTGGCACCCACAGGGCTCTACCCACCAATGCCCCCTAGGACCAAAGGTCCCCCTAGGACCTTTAAAAGTAGGTCATATTGATTGAAATTTGAATCAAATGTAATAACATTCAAATAGAATCTGATCAGAATTGAGTTTGCAAATTAGAGTTTGAATCAAATTTGCCTGATTTGATTTGACCTCAAATTGAATTGCAAAAATTGATTAGTGCACATCCCTACTGCTTACGTTGCAAGTGTCTCTAGATGCATTTCAATTTTCAAACCATTCTGTATTGCTGGAGAGGTGGCTTTAAAATTTTGGCAATGGGGTTAAGGACATCCAAACAGCCCTGCCCTATCCAACCCAAGGCCTCATTACTCCAGCAATCTATTTTCCATGGTTGTCCACCAGATGCCTCTGAGAAGCTCACAGGCAAGAGGGTCAGTTGGGACAGCTGAGCCATTCCCAGCTAAGACTCACTTACCTTCCAAAACTGGCTTATGTTTTATCTTAACTCCAGCTTGTCACTACCCCATCACCTCCTTCAGGAGGCTCCTTTGCCTCCTGATGCCCCCTCCCCAAATTTCCCAGGTTGCAGGCAGGGGAGTAGAAGAGAAACCATAGCCTGCATCCCCCAGACACTCGATATCACATTATGTGTGCGCAGCTGCAGGCAGATGAAATGATGTCCATGTGAAAACATGTGATAATATTCAATATGACACCTTTTAGTCTGAAAAGGGTGCAGACTAATATTTTCTAACGAGCAAAATGAAGTTGTCTCACATTATGCAGCATTCCATCCAAGAGCCACATTTTCCGATGACCTTCCACTTTGGAGAAGGGCAATTACCAGGGTTTTGGCAATAGCCATCGTTATATATACAGTCCATTGTCTTACGTATCTTACAGAGACCTACAACAATCAAGAGAGAAACAGAATACAATAAAAGCTGAGATTCACCCAACTCAGGATTGGGCAGTGCTGTCTAGGTTTGGCTGACTGTGGGAAGCATTGGGATCGACGATAATCCCGGCCTTTAACCTAGGTTATTTTAAAAAATATTTTTATTAAAATATTTTAAAAGGATAAACAAATACAATATCATAATATTTCTTGAGATATATATCAAAATAGAAATGTTCAAAATAAGTTATAAATTCTAAGATAATTTGGCAGTAATGGTCAACATTTGATTACATCTGGTCAACACTTGGTTATACTAATTACAGTGGATACATAAAGCTTCATAAATCAAATCTGGACATTGGGAACAAATGGTGTCCTTGTCGAATACTAAAATTCATAAATGACTCAGTAGAGGCACCATTCATATAAGCCGAAACTTTAGGGATCGAGGCTGATTGTCTGATTATCTCAGGGTCTTTCTTTTCTTCTTTATAAACTTTGGAATAGTACTCCATGAATTGCTCAGTCATTTCATCTTTAGTCAAAACAAATTCTTTGCCATTCCAAATTGAGTTTATAGTTCTTTTCCCCTGTTCTTTTCTTAATTGATAAGCCGGTAACCTATCTAGTTTATTGCCTTTCACAAAATATCTTTGTTTCACTCTGCAAGCAAATGGACCTTATAGAATTAAAAGAGACATATAGGAATATGACCTATGTGAAACCTAGGTTAAAGTTCACGAGCTCAGAGAGCAGAGTACACAGCCTGAGCACACACAGAGTCAGGAACCTAGAGCACCCAACTTGAGGGGTAATCCCCCAATGCACCACTCCTGCTGTACAATGCATTATAGGAGATCTGGAGGCCAGGCATCCTTCCCCCTGCCTCCCTGCTGCCACACTGCTTGCTGCAGCAACACTCATCTGTGAGTGCAGCATGGTGAGCAGGGCTTCAACCTGAATTGGGTGGGGGAAGGTAGGAGCGATCCTGATTTGAACGGGCCATAGCTTCGATCCCTGGCATCTCCAGATAGGGCTTGGGAAGAAAGAGTCCTTCCTTGAAACCTGGAGCACTGGCCTCATAGCAGCTGTGTTTTAATTTTGCCTTATACTTCAGTTGCATGATCCGCCTCTTAGAGGTGAAGAGAACACCAGAGAAATCCTGCAGCTAGCACTGTGAATGCACAGCCATCAGAAAGAAAGGGAGAGAAATTGTTCTATTATTTGTTCTGTTAAGAACTAATCTGCCTACTTTCCTTTCACTGTTCCTACAACTGGACTAAATTTGGCCCGAATTGGTTAGGAAATCACAAGTTGTCCCACTTGCACCTCAAATGTTCATGCATCTACCATCTTGAACTGGATGACATCACCACCAGCTATGCCTTTGGTGTGTCCCTATGTGTCCCCACAGCTGTAGCAAATTTGGTTCAAATTATTTAGACGGTTCACAAGTCAGCCCACTGGCACCTCAAATGTTTATGCATCCACCATATTGAATTGGGGTGGATGATCTCATAAGTCTACTGGAACATAGGCTAAAAATTGAAGAATGATTGAAGTTGTGGAGTTTTGCTGTGCCTTAGGGCACAAATGCTCCTAAGGGTACAGCATGACACCTCCCTAAAACATACAAGCTCAGAGTACCGAAGGGCAGGATCAGCATCAGGACATGGCACCATGGGAAAAATGTGAGAGCCCCAGAGTTTCAGGAGGGACATCATGGACCTGATGCATAGAGGGGGGCATTGAAGGGCATTCTTCCCAGTCCCCACTCAAACCTGGAACCATCCTTGCCTTGGTTGGAAGCTGTCTCCAGATTTGTATGTGTCATTCAATGGCTGCATTTGTATGTATACCAGAACCGTGGGTCCCCACCTTGTTTCCATTTCCACATTTGGACAAAATAAGGAACGGGATGTCTGCAGTCAGGGAGACTGAAAAGAGGAAGAGGAAATGGTGTTGTGGACAGCCATAACAGCCAATCACAGCCAGAGAGAGGGAGGAGCAAATGCAGCACTCCAGTGCTGCATTCTCACATCACACTCTGGAAATACAACCTTAGTTATGAGCAGCAAAAGTCATTACATATGAGGGTTCAAATTGGAATTTGTGGAGCAAAACCTTGGGTCACTTGACAAATAGGAGCAGAGTTGGATGCATTCGGACATAACGGTTTGGCAACCTCTGTCCCCTGCAACCCTGGTTCCGCACTACGCACGAATGAGGCCAACAACATGCTGGAACAACTTCTATATTTCTGCTCCCTCCATCTTAAAAAGGATTTAGATTTTACACCCTCTCACACAACATGAGAATGCAGGGTAACCGGATGCAACTAAAGGGTATAGGATGTCACCCATCATGAGAGAGGACTGGGCTTGTTGACCATCTTAATTATTCCAGCCTTTTTATCTCACTACCATTTGATAATTAGTTGATATTTATACCTTACCTGGAGAAGGCAGGAGTATCCCTGCAAAAACAAGAAGTAAAACTGACGATGTCTTCATGGCTATGATACTGGGGATTCCACCAGTGTGTCAAGCTGGATTGGTATGATGATTTTGAACCCCAGGGATCAACTGTTTACAAGGGTTTTGAAATATGGCTCCACAGGCTTTTGGTTATTGGTTGAGACTTTTAAAGAAGATAAGCTGTCCCCACCCGCATTAAGCAGAACCTCTGGGCCATAACATATCACCTATTTGCGGGGGCATAAAGTGCGGGCAGAAGGTGCTATGCAGAAAATGGTCCATGGAGAACTCTTTGACCTTCAGATAGAATCTTCAGAGTCATAAGAGTGACATGAGACAAATCTGTGCCAGGCACACCTTGCCTTCAATGCATGTACAGAATCTCCCTTTTCATAGCTTACATTCCAGTATTTTTAGAATGTGGACAGGGCAGGGTAAACAATGTATATTTGGCAAGTTTTTGTTCTTACAAGAAGGAAAGGAGCTGCAGCTTACAAGTGGGGGGGGGATGACATATGCAGAAGGTGGTAAATGTTGAGAGAGGAATACACATCCTATCCTCTAAGACCACAAGAAAAGCCATGCTGGATCAGGCTGAAGGCCCATCTAATACAGCTTCATGCAGTGGCTAGTTAGGTACATCAGGGGAGCCCACGAGCCAGGGGGAAAGGACCACCCCCCTTCCTGTTGGTTTTCCCTAGTACCTGGTGTTTAGAGGCATGTTCCCTCTGATCCTGATTGAATGATGCAGCTAGATAGATTAATCACCACTCATAGTCTAATCCTCCAAGAGTTTATCCCATCCCTGTTTAAAACCATCTAGATTGCTGGCCATCAATACATCCAGAAACAATGAATTCCACAGTTTGTCTACACTATGGGGCTATTCGCATAACCAGTCCTACTTGGGTTAGTGCAGGTCCTGTAGAGCACTGGGATTGGGACCAATCCCGTGGCTCCCCTTCCAGGTAGCCCAGGTTTTTTTACCCGAGCTAAACATGAGGTAGAAGGGTTTTCGCCAAATGATCCTACCCCACCACCCAGTTGTGTGGCAGTACAGACTGCCATAGAGGCTGAGGGATGGTGTATTCTGGCCTCTAGAATGGCTGCAATGTGAGCAGCATGCTACATTGTGGGCTTTCTGCTGGCCTCTCTCTCACTGCACCACTCTCCGCAGTGAGGATCGTGTTTGAGTGCAGCGTGGCAAGTGGTGCAGTGAGCAGCGTGGCGAGTAGCACAATGACTGTATGGGGGAAGGTAGGAACAAGCCTGCCATCCCTCCGCCCACCCCAGCCCAAAAGTACATTCTTTTGTTTGTGCCAAATCTCCTAGCAATGCGCATCAATAGATGCCATTTAACTCTTCCTGTCCAAGTTCTAAAAATACTGAGATATAAACTCTTCAAAGGAACATCCTGCACCTGTAATGAAGACAAGGATTGCCTAATGTAGACTTCTCCTGCACCACGCATATAGCTTTGAAGATGTTATCTGAAGGACAAACAGTCTTCCAGAGGCCAATATCTGCGCATTACCTCCTGCCCTAACTGGAAGCTCCCACAAATTAGTGTCCCTGTGTTTGGTCCAGATGTTCTGCTACACAGGGAAGACGGCAAGTGTTTCTGATTTGTGTTTGATCAAGTTCAGCCAAGGAATGTGCGTTTAGGTGTTTCAACCCTGAAAATATCTGGTCCCTGGAGTTCAAAACTATCGTATTGTCCTTGCTTGCTCCACTGGTTGAATCCCCAGTACCATAACTATGAAAATGTTGTGGATTTTCATTTTTTATTCTTTCAGGCACACTCTTCGCTACAACAGGTACAATATTAACTTCATCTAATCATTCAATTGCAGTGGAACAAAATGGCTGTGCTCATGCGGGGCATCCTGGATCTTCTGGGGACTGAGTGATCCCGATCCTCACAGTCCCTGTGGGTGACCTCCATTGTGAAATACGACTTTTTCAAGTGCCAGTGGACATGAGTCTTGTGAATTGACCCTGGTCAGCGTACTCAAATCTTGATCATCTGAGAAATGAAACTCAGCCATTATAAACTGCCCAGTCGCCCTTACAACCCCAGTCCTGCAAAGCCTCTCCGCAAGCCATCCCGGGGAGAGGCAGATGGCAACCAGGGAGGGCAGAAGAGAAGAGGTAGCCAGGCAGGCACCCTAGTCTCACACCCTGGTATCCTCTTCTTCCTTTCTCCAGTAGGCTTTTTTGGGCTGTGGCCACCAGCAGTCTTCCTCTATAGGCTGAGCAGGAAGCTCAGCAGATGGAATCAGGAAAAACTGCCCAGTCACCCTTACAGCCCTAGTCCCGCAAAGCGTCTTCGCAAGCAGTCCTGGGGGGAGGAAGATGGCAACCATGGAGGGCAGAAAAGAAGAGGTAGCCAGGCAGGCACCCCAGTCTCACACCCTGGGGAAGATGGTATCCTCTTCTACCCCTCTCCAGCAGGCTTCTGCTGTGGATTTTCATTTTTTAGTCTTTCAGGCATACTCTTGAATACACCCAGTAAGATATTAACCTCATCTAAACAGTCAAAGGTAGTGGAACAAAATGGCTGTGCTTGTGCTTGGCACCCTGGAAGTTCTGGGGACCACTTGGCCCCCGATCCTCGCAGTCCCTGCCGGTGACCTCCATTGTGAAAGACAACTTTGTCAATTGCCAGTGGACATTAGTCTTGTGAATTGACATTGGTCAGCGTACTCAAATCTTGATCATCTGAGAAATGAAACTCAGCCATTATAAACTTCCAGCATATTTCAAGAAGCGTACGTGCCCAATAGATCCCCACAAGGAATACTTTGTAGTCATTATCATTTTGATAAATTAAACAGGAAGTTTAAGCAAAACACACAATTGACTAATTATGCTGCCGAAAGGGGTGGAAACATATTATTGTCTCAATCCAAAAAGGTAAAGAGATATTTGAGCAGGAAAAAGACTCAACTAGTGAGGGATGTAAGGATAGAACAACATAAACACTCCTTGTCAAAAACTATATTACAACAACCACAAGAAGTCAGCAACTTGTCCAGTAATTACTCTTATGCTTCCTCTACTGTTACTTCTAGAAAATTCTCTTATAAAAGTAGGTGCAAGGTTTGTTCATACACCAGTCTCTTGCAACTTGGCTAAGAAGGTCCTTCTGTCCTCAAAGGGCTCACAATAGAAAAAGAAACTTAAGGTTGACACCAGAAACAGCCACTGGAGGGATGCTGTGCAAGGGTTGGACAGGGCCAGTTGCTCTCCCCCTGCAAAATATAACAGAACCACCACTTTAAAAGGTGTCTCTTTCCTCAGTTAGCAGGAATTATGCTGAGTTAGCAGACTGCAATAGCCTGAAAAGCAAAGAAGTTAGTTACTTATAAGTTTATTCGGTCATTGACCAGCAAAGGAAAAGCAAAGAAGGTTAACAGCATTTCCAGGGTTAACAGACAAGACACACAGGCCTCTGGAAGAGAGCTGCAATCACAGTAGGGATAGTCATCTACCCAGCTCAGCCATGCCCCTACCACCATAGACTCCAGATATTTCTGTTGGAAGTGAAGGAATTTGTGCTGTCTCATGTCTCAATGACAGAGGGCGACAAACTAGTGAGTCAGAGGGCTGGAGAGGTCAAGACATTGGTCATCCCTTCCCTAATGCTCTATCCCTTTGGTATGTAGATTGCTAATCATAGGAACTAATTTCCTTCCTGCCAGCCACTTCCTCTTCCTCCTTTTTCTTCCCGTCCTTGTCCCTTGCAATATGTAAGCTCCTCTCTCTCTGCACCATGTGTTCAGAGATGCATCCGTCTGCATCCAGCTAGATAGATAGCTATTAGAGACTTTACTGTCTAGAAAGGAGTTCACTAATAAATACTCCTTATATTAATTGGAAACTATGAACTGACTCCAAGTTATTTTACTCTCAGCATACATGCATGCCTGGGCAGACTTGGCTGTGTTGTGCCTCTGTGCACTCTCCTATATTAGAAGGGTATCTCTTACCAGAGAGAATTCCCAACAATTTCTGTAGGAGGAACCCATTTAGAAATGCCACCAACCCACCTGGGTTTGCTAAAAAGGATACAAAGCTTTCCAGATTGGTGGGATGCCCTTCAAAAGTACCATGAAAGTCATTGGGCTTCTCTTTGCTATTCTTTCATGGGCAATCCTGGCTGTTTCAGGTAAGCATAAAAAGAGGAAATAATGACCGGGCATTAGAATAATTGGGCTGAAAAGGAAGAGACAGAAGGTCAAAAGACGGACCTCTGGGTTCATCCAGAGAGGCTCATTTCATCAGCTCTGCTAACTACGAATGTCAAGGTCTGGAATTCCCTCAAACCTCAACCAGAATTTTGTGCCACAAACCCTGTGTTGTGTGTGCCATTTCCTTTATGGGTATAACCAACATCTCAGAATGGGCTTCCTAGTCAAAGCCCCCCAAATTAACCTTGTCGTACCTCGCACACACCTCTGGATGAAGTTTTTGCAGGGATATGGTGATGCTCCTTTTCAGAAGGGAACTTAAGAACCCTAAAAAGAGAGGTCAGGTACACCCTTTAAGGAGATGGCAAAAAACTTTCACTCCCCCCACCCCAACACACAAACTGTGGGGGATCCCAATTCTATCCAAGTTTTCACCACAATAGCCAATAGGGAAACACATTCCCTCTTGATCATGGAAGCGTCCACCTAGACCTGGAAAAGAATATTTGTTAATACATTTAATATAATGGATGGAATAATTCTCCAAAATATTCTCTTTAATTATAATTGGAACTGCCTCTGCAAAACAAGAGTAGAGAATGGGAGAGAGTGGTGAGGAGCCTTCCCTACAAACAACATGCAGTAGAAGGCCTGTTTCCATTAGCAGCTTGTAAATGGGTAGTGCTGAAATCCAGGCTACAATTGTATTCTGTTCTGCCAGTATAACCAGTTACTTTTCTCTTCTCTCTCTTCAGAATTCGATCTTGTATTTAACACTGATGACTGTGCAAGGGAAGGTTGTACTTTGAGTACTAGGGTTCTTTTAAGGAAATTAGAGACTGCAATGCATTACATAATGGGTGCAAATTGTGAGACAATATTCCTCATCCTATCCCCCTATTGATTCGGAAAGGTTTGTGGTTACCCTTTGGTAACACAAAAGGTTCAAAGATGCCCTTGTACTGTTACCATGATATAAGATCATCTGAGCATGTTTACCCTACCAAGTGCCTTTCCTTTGAAGGAAACTCACCTTCATCTCTACTTAACTGCCCACATGTGGTGTGGAATCTGGTGTCCTGTAGCATCTAGGTGTACTAGATGTGATTTTGCTCACACCATTGGCTCTAGGAAATGTGTGTGTGGGTTTTTAAGAGATGTGCATGAAACAAATTTTCTGATTTGTTTGGAATCAAATTCCAAACATTTATTTTAAATTTGAATCTGGTCCGAATATCCGATTCAACTCCAAATCAATTTGACCCTGTTTGGATGCCTTTTTTTAACCCATCAGGGGGCTTGAATGGATTTTATGGTGCCAAATGGCTCTTGAATTGAATTTGAATCAATTTTTGAAAATCCCATTCAAATTGAATCACCCTTTTAAGGAGTGATTCAACTGGAATTCAGATCACTCAGATCTGAGTCCAATTGATTCAAATTTGATTCAGTTTGCACATCCCCAGAATATTTCCTACCTGTACATAGCACATGTATTGGAATAGTCCAGACTGGGACCATGGCAAGTAGAGGTGAGTATTTAACCCTACTCCTGTCATGGATATAAAGCTCCTCTTGTAGAGACAAGCTTGAATTGTTCCTTTGTTAATAAGGCTTCACATTGGTTTGCATTTTAATGACTGACTATACGTCAACAGCGGTGTGCATTTTGGAATTTTCTTGTTTCGATTTGTATCCGAATCGAAATACCCCCATTTTGTTTTGTACCCAAATTTTCGGAATCCGAATCAGCCCTGTTTTGTTTTGTAGCTGAATTTTCCGAATCCAAATTGATTTGGATTTTTAAAAAGGGTCCCAGGGCAAAAAGATTGGGTGGTCGTGGTAGTTTCCAATGGGTGGAAGCTAGAAGCCAAATTTCAAACGAATTAGGCAAAGGGCTGATATTTTTTGTGAATTTTTTAAGTTTACACATCTTTAAGAATTTTCCCATAGAGAATAATGGAGATTCTAGCAAATGTATTACTTCAAATCAAGGGAAAAGGGATGACCAAGAGTGAAGTGTGGTGGGTGGTAGTGCCCAATGGGGGCAAGGAAACTTCCAGAATTATTTCAAAGAAATTGGTCAAAGGGCTGATCTTTTGTGATTTGATGAAGTTTACGTGTCTAAGATTTCTCCCATAGGGAATAATGGAGGTTTAGGTTTCAGCAACCCCATAATTCCACTTAGGGGGCACTGGGGTTGCCCAGAGTGAGGGGTTGTGTAGTGCACATAGGGTGCCAACCACCCCCATACCCACAAGCCCATGGGGTACTGGGTTTTGTTGTTTCTGAGGTGTTCATTGTAGATTCTCTGGTAGCATATGAGATTTTCAGTGAAAAAGAAGAATCCACTCTCATATGCTACCAGAAAATCTACACTCAGAACACCACAGAATCAACAGAACCCAGCACCCCATGGGTTAGCAATCCTTCCCCTGGCCAATGTGGGGTCAGTAAAGAGTGGCAAGAAGCAAAAGAGCCAATGGGGAACAAGGGGGGAATTGTCAGCAGGTCAGCCCATGATTTAGGTCACCGATCAGAAGGCTGGAAGGGTGGGAAATTCAAAGAGATGTCAAACACAAAATGGAGACTGACTCAGAGATCACCATAAAATGGAGGTCCGAAACAACAAAATGTTTTGTAGCCGAAACAGGGATGTTTTGTTTTGTCTACAAAACATCCGAAACAGGCTGTTTGGGGTACAAAATGTTTTGTATCAGAAACGTTTCGCACATCCCTATACGTCAACACTGTCTGCTGTAAGATATTCCCCTCATGGGAAGGGCCATAGCTCAGTGGTAGAGCATCTCTCTGCCTTGTATGCAGAAGGTCCCAGATTCAATCACTGGCATTTCTAGTACGGCTGTCCTGCTAGCACCTGATTTCTATAACGCCCTTCCAAAAATGGCTCAGAGCGGTTTACATAGAGAAATAACAAACAAAACAAAAACGAATAAGATGGAAACCTGTCCTCAAAGGGCTCACATTCTAAAAAAGAAACACAAGATAGACACCAGCAACATTCACTGGAGGTACTGTGCTGGGGGTGGATAGGGCCAGTTACTCACCCCCTGCTCAATAAAGAGAATCACCACGTTAAAAGGTGCCTCTTTGCCCGGTAAGTAGGGGGTTAATCAGATGTAACTCAGCTTGCTCCCTTCATTCTTCTTCCTTTCGATTCTCATGTATGAAGAGTTCTGTGGTACTCAAAAGCTCTTGTCTTCCTAGACCAGGAGTCAGGATTGATGGGATGAAAATTATCCATCTTTCTAAACCTTACTTCATTTCATTGGCTTATGTCGGCCTTTTGAACTTGTTTCTTTTCCTAGCGCTTCATAGGATTAGAAGATATGAGAGTTGAGCTCCAAGTGAACCTCACCAGTAGAAAATGATAATTTATATTACACAGGAAAAGAAACTGCACGTCCTTCCTTGAAATAAATGAATCATGATTCAAAACTGGAGTTGTTTGTTTGTATGGGTGGGGAATGAGGATTAAAAAAAAAAAAAAAGTTTGAGAATCGAGGTACAAGGTGGCAAATTCACCACAAGATGACCCCCCACGGTGATTTTGCCCACAAACTTGGGAATGTGATGGCACTCCATATTGTGTTAAATCTCTTGGGGCTTCTTGAAACATCATGTACAGAACCAAATCAGGAATTGCTGAGATTAGCAAATCTGGAAGGACCACTTCCCAAACCACCCTCTTTATACTTCCCTATGCTCCAACATTTCATGGATGAAAAGAGGGAATGCGGAAAAGCCCCACATGGAAGCTAAACCAGCCCCCCTGAATCTGATGTCAGATGCGGGGGGTATGTCATGTGTAAGCCGGGGTGCTAACCCACTCCCCGCAGGAAGTGGCTGGGCCCCACATCCCCACCCTTTGTTTGTTTTTAAGCACAGGTACCCCCAAAATGTCACCACCCTCTTGCCCTGTGCAGACCTTTGCACACCCAAAGGCCATCTAGATGCTCCCTTTGTCCATGCCTGGGCATATGCATGGTGAACATAGGACACTGCCATATAGTGAGTCAGACCATTGGTCCATCTAGCTCAGTATTCTCTTCACAGACTGGCAGCAAGTTCTCCAAGGTTGCAGGAAGGAATCTCTCTCAGGACTATCTTGGAGAAGCCAGAGAGGGAACTTGAATCCTTCTGCTCTTCCCAGAGCAGCTCCAATACCGCTGAGGGGAATATCTTGTGGTGCTTACAAATCAAGTCTCCCATTCAGATGCAACCAGGGAAGTCTCTGCTTAGCTATGGGGACAAGTCATGCTTGCTACCACAAGACCAGCTTTCCTCTCAAAACTCTTGGGACCCAAGATTTTTGAATAGGTGGAGACATCTGTACCAGTGTCTACGCACACTCCCAGGCAAGAACAAAGGGAGCATCTAGATTAGGGGTGTGCAATTCGGATTTTCGGTGATTCAGTTTGGGACCCGAACTGAATCACCCCTGTTCTGTTTTGTGCCCGAATATAGGCCACGCGAATCACCCTTGATTCGGTTCGGATTTGGATTTAATCTGAATCCGAATCTGAATTTATATGGGGGGGAAATGGGCCCAGGAGCAAAATATTGGTGTGGGGTGGTAGTGCCCAATAGGTGGAAGCTACCACCCTAATTTCAGGGGGATTGGGCAAAGGGCTGATTTTTGGGGAATTTTTGAACTTTTAGTGACTTTGGGGCAGTTCGGGGGCATAGCATGGGATCTGGGCAAAAAGAGTAGGGTGGGGTGGTAGTGCCTAATGGGTGCAGGCGACCACCCCTATTACAGGGGGATTGGGCAAAGGGATGATTTTTGGGGAATTTCTGACATTTTCATGTCTTTGGGGCAGATTTGGGCAGACTGGGGAAGAAAGTGGGGCCTGGGGCAGAATAGTTGGGTGGGCTGGTAGTGCCTACTGGGTGTAGGCTACCACCCCAATTTAAGGGTTATTGAACAAAGGGCTGATTTTTTTTTGAATTTTTGATGTTTTTGTGCCTTTGGGGCAGTTTGGGGGCAGAAAGTGGATCTGCCCCAAAAGAGTGGGGTGGTGTGGTCGTGCCTATTGGGGGGAGGCTACCACCCCAATTTCAGGGGTATTGGGCAGAGGGCTGATTTTTTGGGAATTTTTGAAGTTTTGGTGTCTTTGGGGCAGATTGGGGGCAGAAAGTGGATCTGCCCCAAAAGAGTGGGGTGGGCTGGTAGATAGTGCCTAATGGGTGGAGGCTAAACCCTATTCTGACATTAGCGTCATCCTCACGATCTCATACCTGGGTTGCAAGAAGGGAGGTTGTGGAGACAGGCTCCTACTCACAGATGATCAACTACAGATTAAAATATTGTCATTCGCTTCCCCACTCTGCGTGCCTGCTCTTTCCCCCGGCTCACTGCCCAAAGTTGTGGTGGGCTGGTAAGGATCCCAGGAACACTGGGAGAAACACCTACCGAGCTAAACTGAACCATAGCTTGATTTTACCTTGGTAAAACCCTGGGAAGAACAACTGGGATACCCAGTTCTGAGCAGCCGGGAGCGGATGGATCCTGGATTTCTAGATGATACGAGTAACCCAGGCAACTTGTGTTGTGTGAATAGCCTTACTATGTTGTACACGTGTGCATACATGTTTTTCTGTGAAGGAATGTACCTGCTTTCGCTTTCAAAGTGAACTTTAGTGCAGACTCCTCAAATGTATGGTAGAAAGTGAACTGAGACCCTGCAAATGAGTGGTACATATCGGAAGTATACTGATGTACCTGTGTTCAACATAATGTGTGAATAACTGTTCCTGTGCAACAGGATGTGACCAACATCCTGAATCACTAACATCTCAAATTGGGATTCCTAGTCAATACCCCAACACACACACACACCCAAAAAAATTAACTTTGGTGTTCCTAGCCCACAGCTCTGGATGGAGTTTTTGTAGGGATATGATGAAGCTTCTATTCAGAAGTGAAGTTAAGAACCCTGAATAAAGAGGTCAGGTACACCCTTTAAGGAGAAGGCAAAAACCTTTCACTCCTCCCCTCCAGACACACAAACTGTGTTAGAGGCGTCCCAATTCTATGGAAGTTTTCACCATAGTAGCCAGAAGTTGGCTCAGGCACTCAAGCTTCCTGATCTTGAAAGTGTCCACCTATACTTGGAAACGAACAATTCTCCAAAATATTCTCTTCAGATATAATTAATGCACGGGGGAATATTCTTTTCCGAGCCTACTGGGATCCACCATCACAGAAGTGGTATTCACCGCCTCTTCAAACAGCACTGTAAGCATGAGCAGTGGGCTCTCTGGGGTGAATGACATGGCCAGAGTGAGCCTTCCAGCCCCATTTGCGATGCTGTGCCTGAGTAGCAGCTTGCCAATGGGTAATGCTGAAATCATAGCTAGAACTGTATTCTGTTCTGTCAGCATCATCACTGATGTTTCTCTTCCCTCTCTTTTTGAAGGATTTTGTCTTATATGTAACTTTATTGGCTGTGCAGTGAAGGTGGTGATCGCAAGCTTGGGACTTGCTGGGGAGGTTATAGGTGCTCAACTACAATTCCCATCACCCCCAGGTACAATTTCTTGGGGTTCATGATGATGGGAGTTGTAGTTTGGCAATATCTGGTGGAGCACAGGTTTGGAACATATTTGTTAGAAGGTTTAAAAGTCAAATACAAAAATGCAATATACTTATATACCACTTTTGAACCAAGGTTCCACAAGCAATTTGCTTATAACAATTAGGAAAGTCAAGTGGTTAGTCCAGGCTGCTCTCGAACCTAGTCCGTGATCTAATGCACACATTTCTCCTCCCACTGTCAAAGACGTTTCCCGCAAGTTCCACTGCTATTCTCCCAGAAATCTTCACCAATGGACTTACTTTCTGCTGCAATAGTGCTTTTCAATTCCCGCTTCTAGGGATTTCCCCCGACTTTCTGCAGGCTTCTAAAAAGCATGGAACGTAACTCTCAGCAGCAAAGGAGGTATGCACAGTCAAGGCAAATGAACAGCTTAGTCAGTGCCAGATTTAGGCACCGGCTAGATGAACCACAGCTTAGGACACTACAGTTTGAGGGGCAACTCAATACCAAAACATGACGACAACTTGTCTTCACCTAGTCTACAATTGGTGAAAAAATAAATGAAAAAAGGGGAAACAATCTAAAACAGGCATCATTGTTCTGATAAGACAAAAATATACTTATGTGGCTATGCAATTATTTATCATATTGAGTATATAACTCTCATCAGGAATATCTGTGAATTCTATAGAATTTTGATTCGACCAAGGCCTAGTTTTTGACCAACATCCATCATCATGGTTGCAGGCAGCGTTCACCTCTTCAGACGACTCCTGCTGTAATCTTGAGCAGCATGGTGAGGAAGAGTTTGTGGCACACCAGGATGGGACTTCTGACCCCCTTTTTTAATGCTATGGGGCCTTTTAAGATTGACGTGGCTCAGGGCCTCAGCTAACAGCCGTGAGATTGGTTTTAATGAAAGGCAGTATATAAATCTAACAATAAAGAAAAACAATAAACAAATAAAATGTCACAAACCATCTATTGTTCAGTACTGGATCATCTCGTGGAGCCTTTTGCCACACTGCCAAGCAACTCATAAATCACACATTCACCTGACACCAGCAGAGAAATCATGTGCACATTTCAAAAATTTCATTTATTATACAATCTGCCTTAAGTGTCTTCTCATAGCTCATACAAGGCATTACTGTCTTCCGATGAGAGTTCTTTG
This sequence comes from Hemicordylus capensis, assembly GCF_027244095.1. Lineage (NCBI taxonomy): Eukaryota > Metazoa > Chordata > Lepidosauria > Squamata > Cordylidae > Hemicordylus > Hemicordylus capensis. The sequence goes on from NC_069657.1 coordinate 449,224,305, forward strand.
GAGACCAAGCAACGTATTCACATCCATACTCAGTTTTCACCCGGCCATTTTAAAAGAGCTGGAAAAAAGGGTGGGGTGGGGGTGGGGAGGGGGAGGAATGTAGATGTTCAGATCTTTACACATAAGAATAATGCGAGAAAGCCTTCCAAACTGCAGATATTGCAGAAGCGTCTCTTTAACTTTACCTTTATAGGAAATTAGGAAGCTGCCTTCTACTGAGTCAGACCACTGGTCCAACTAACTCAGTATTGTTTTCACAAACTGGCAGCAGTTTCTCTGAGGATACAGGCAGGGATCTCTCTCAACTCAATTTTGGAGATGCCAGGGAGGGAACCTGGGACCTTCTGCTCTTCACAGTGTGGCCCCATCCCTAAGGGGAATATCTTACAGTGCCCACACATGTAGTCTCCCATTCACATGAAAACCAGGGCAGACACTACTTAGTAAACAGGACAATTTATGCTTGCCTCTGCAAAACCAGCTCTCCTCATTTCATAGTATTTGATAATCCACTGTCATGTTGCATCCACCATAAGGGCTGCTAATGTCGAGTTCAAAGTGGCTGACTCTTGGATGAGCATCATCTCACATGTTCTGGATTTTGAGACCTCCTCACTGTTTACATGACAGAACCTCCCGTTTCTGTCCTGACCAGAAGAGCACTGGGCAGCATCCATACAAAACTACTCCTGCATAGTCCAACTAAAGATGGAGTCATATTATTGAGAAACATCATCTGGATGCTGCTTGTTGACTTCTTGATTGCAACCGGGTTATGGAACAAAGTTCATTACTTTAAAAACCAAGACTGCACATTTTGCTCCATAACAATACTTCTACGGGGAGGGGGGCCTTAGCTTAAAAAAGAAAGAAAGAAAACTGGGGATTCATGTTAGAGTGAGGGTTAGGGCTGCTTCGAATTTTCACTATGATCTATGGCATCCTCTCTAATAAAACGCTTGGTGTCCGTCCGTGGACGGACACCAAGCATGTGTCCGTGCCTTCCTGGCCTGTTCTGGGCATGCGCGAAGTGCATGCCCAGAACAGGGCAAGGTAGGCACGATCGCCGGCACCCGGCAGCCATCTTGGGCGGCCAGAAGCGGCCGCCCCGAAGAAGCCAGAGAAGCGGCGGCAGGGGAAACTGACCGAGGCGGCGGCAGAGCCGCCGCCTTGGCCAAAAGAGACGGAGGCCGGGGGCAGAGCGGAGGCCATGTAACTTTTAAAAAAAATTGCTCCCGCAGCCGACGCCGCTGACCGCCCACCCTTCCTCCCAGCTGCCGAGTCCCCCTTACCCTGGCCGACTGCTGTTGGCCATAGACAGCCCTTAATTTAAGAGGCAGAGAGGAGCTCGCAAGCAGAGCTCCTCTCTGTGCAAAGCCTCTTGCCAAACTGCCGCTTTGGGCGCTTGTGTCCCTTGCGCCCAAAGCGGCAGTTCGGCAAGAGGCTTTGCACAGAGAGGAGCTCTGCTTGCGAGGTCCTCTCTGCCTCTTAAATTAAGGACTTCCTTCGGCCGACAGCAGTTGGCCAGGGTAAGGGGGACTCGGCAGCTGGGAGGGAGGGTTGGCAGCATCGGCCGCGGAAGCAATTTTTATAAAAGTTTCATGCCCTCCGCTCCGCCCCCAGTCCCGGCCTCCGTCTCCCCGGCATGGCGGGGCTAAGTGCCTGGGCCGATTCGGCCCTTAAAGGTAGGGGGGGCACAAAGGAGCTGGGAGGACGGCCGGACGGCGGAGGGAGGGGGAATGGCGGCGGGGTCCAGGAGCGCCGTTACTAGCGCCTGTTATTCACCGGGCCAAAATTCACTTGTAAATATATAAAATCACTAAAAATTAAATTTTCATTATAAATATCAACCAAGTGCCCCAGCGCCTTAAAATTTGAGTAGTAGTTGGCACCCATGGGGCTCTACCCACCAACACACTTTGATGTCCCCACTGGACCTTTAAAACTAGGTCATATTGGTTCAAATTTGAATCAAATGTAATAACATTCAAATAGAATCTGATCAGATTTGACTTTGCAAATTCGAGTTTGAATCAAATCTGCCTGATTTGATTTGACCTCAAATTGAATTGCAAAAATCGATTAGTGCACATCACTACTACTTATGTTGCAAGTGTCTCTACATGCATTTCAATTTTCAAACCATTCTGTATTGCTGGAGAGGTGGCGTTAAAATTTCGGCAATGGGATTAAGAACATCCGAACAGCCCTGCCCAATGCAGCCCCAGGCCTCACTACACCAGCATTCTATTTCCGACGGTGGTCCACCGGATGCCTCTGAGAAGCCCACAGGCAAGAGGGTCAGGAGAGACAGCTGAGCCACTGGGCTCTACTCACCAAACCAACTTGTTGCCCCCCAGGACTTATGAAAGTAGGTCATATTGATTCAAATTTGAATCAAATCTAATAACATTCAAAGAGAATCTGATCAATATTTGAGTTTGCAGATTTGAGTTTGAATCAAATCTGCCTGATTTGATTTGACCTCCAACTGAGGTAGTGGCAGAACCATTTTCAAACCATTCTGTACTGCTGGAGAGAAGGCATAAACATTTTGGCAATGGAGTTAAGAACATCAGAACAGCCCTGCTGCACCCAGCCCAAGGCCGCACTAGTACAGCATTCTGTTTCCCATGGTGGTCCACCAGATGCCTCTGAGAAGTGCACGGGCAAGAGGTGAGGGTTAGCGTCAGTAGAAACAGCTGAGATATTTCCAGCTGAGATTCACTCACTGTCTGGAGCCTGTCTGTCTGTCATCAAAGTCACAATCTCTGTCAAGGTCACTGGGCGGTCTTCGGAGTTATTCTCCTTCTGCAGGAAAAACACAAAAGAACAATCACAAAGCTTCCCCCGCAAACTCAGTCCACTCACAAGATTGCATGGTTCCAGAGCAAAAGGGGTACAAATCGTTCCCAGGGGAGACCTTGCAGCTAGGGCAGTTGTCAGGACCCAGTCAAGTAGCAGAGTTGAAGCAGAAAAAGCCTGGGTCTGTTGAGGCCAACATGAAGCTGGAGTTCCTCTGAGTCTTAGGCTTGGCTGAAGCAGGCTCAAAGAGACACGTTGCTATCAGCATTTGGCTGCAGCCTTAAGACTTAATTTATAGCCTGGCTTAATTGCTCTCCGCCTTCAGCCAGCTGCTACAGATTCAGGCTTTATCTGGTTTGTTGAGCAGCCATCTATTTCTCCTGAGTTCTTCCACCTGTTGTCGGTGTCTCATCAGTCTTCTCTCACGAGGATGAAAAGTTGATTTGCCGTTTACCTCAGTGTTCTGCTCTCTACTCCCTGTCTCTGCTGCCTCTGACAGCCCCACTTGTCCTGAAGCTCCAATTGGACCTGCCTCAGGTATCTGCTTTGTGCTGACAGCCAGGCTCTGCCCTTCAGGTACCCCTTCAACTGCTGGTGGACAGCCAGCTTCTCCTTCCTCTTCACTATCTGAGGATGGGGGCATGACACTCACCTTCCATGATAGGTTTATATTTTATCTCAGTTTCAGCCTGCCACCACCCCACCACCACCATCAGGAGGCTGCTTTGCCTCCTGATGCCCCCTCCCCATATTTCCCAGGTTGCAAGCAGGGGAGTAGAAGAGAAACCATAACAGGCATCCCCCAGACACTCGATATCACATTATGTGTGCACAGCTACCGGCAGATGAAATGGTGTCCCCTGAGAAGAAAGGAAGCCTCCCTAGGCTCAGAGGAATTAAGACTATGGAAACAACATGTGAACATATTCAATCATGACACCTTTTGGGTCTAAAAAGGGTGCAGACTAAAATTTTCAACTAAGCAAAATGAAGTTGTCTCACGTGCAGCAAATGTGCTGACTGTCACATTTTCCAATGATCTTCCACTTCTGAACAGTACAATTATGAATCTTTCTGCATTCCCCTTTATTATTTTTACAGGTATCTTCATTATGTATCTGACAGAGCCCTACAAAAAGCAAGAGAGAAAAAGAAAAAAATAAAAGCTGAGATTCAACCGACTCAGGTTTGCGCAGTGCTGCCTAAATTTGGCAGCCAATGTGAAGCACCGGGATCAATGGTAATCCCTGCCTTTAACATAGATTATAAGGGAACGAGCTCAGCCAGCAGAGTACACAGCCCGAACACATACAGAGTCAGGAAACTAGAGCACCCAACTCGGGGGGAACTCCAATGCACCACACCTGCCGTACCGGGCATTATAGGACATCTGGAGGCCAGGCATCCTTCCCCCACTTGGCATACTTCCCCCATCCATGGTTTTATAGACCTCTATCATGTCTCCCTGGTTCCATCCATCCATCCATGTCTGGTTCCATCTTGGTTCAAGGGAAACCCGTCCCTTTTGTACAGGTCTTGCTTGCCAAAAAATTTATCCCATTGCCTAACAAATCTAAACCCCTCCTCCTGGTACCAATGTCTCATTCATGCATTGAAACCCCTTGGTTTTGCCTATCTCAGTATACCTGCGCGTGGAACAGGTAGCATTTCTTAGAATGCTACCTTGGGGGTCCAATATGCTAAAGATCAGCCTAAATTTGGCTTCCAGGACCTCCCGACTACATTTCCCCATATCGTTGATGCCGACGTGCCCATGACAGCCGTCTCCTCCCCAGCACTGCTTATGAGCCTATCTAGACACCGCGTGATGTCCGCAAGCTTCGCACCAGGCAGGCAAGTCACTGTATGGTCAAGACACGGGTCACAAACCCATCTCTCTATACCTCTAATAATCAAATCACCCACTACAAGGAGGCCCCCACCCCCCGGAGAAGTATCCCCTTTGCAAGAGGATATGGGCTCATCAACCATGGAAGGGGTCCCTTCTAAAGGAGCATTTCCCTCTTCCTCAGACCGATGTCCTCCTTGCCCAAGATCTTCATTCTCCCTGACAGCAGAGGAGCTACCAGCCCTGGAGTGGGATGCCTCTATCACATCCCTGAAGGTCTCGTCCACATGCCTCTCTGTCTCTCTGAGCTTCTCCAGATCCGCCACCTTGGTCTCAAGGGAATGAACTTGTTCCCTGAGAGTCAGGAGCTTCTTGCACCGAGCACACACCCATGACTTCTGCCCATGGGGCAAATAGTCACACATGTGGCACACTGTGCAATACACTGGGAAGTGTACCCTCCCCTGCAGACTTTCAATCTTCATACTGGTCTTGTTGGCTGTTTACAGTATTTAGAGATAGTTTATTAGAAGGATAGGTTTCAGCTGTAATGGTCAACTATTTAACTGTCCCAACAGCCTTTCCTAAGAATAGGAGGGAGGAATTTGTACTTATGTTCTCTTCTCCACCAGATTCCTTGTGATCATCGGGGCATGTTCCAGGCTCCCCCACATACTTCCCACTAAACTCCTGCAAAACTCCAATGCCCCGTTTGCTACCCCTGTCCGCTATGCTCTGTCCGCTATGCTCTCGGGCTTCACCTCCTATATAGAGTAGGGGTGTGCAATTTGGATTTTCGGGTGATTTGGCTCGGACCCGAGCCGAATCACCCCCGTTCTGTTTTGTGCCCGAATCTGGGTCACCCGAATCACCCTTGATTCGGTTCGGATTTGGATTTAATCCAAATCTGAATCTGAATCAATTCGGGGGGTAAAAAGGGGCCCAGGTGCAAATTTTTTGGGTGGGGTGGTAGTGCCCAATGGGAAGAGTCTACCACCCCAATTTCAGGGGGATTGGGCAAAGTCCTGATTTTTTGTGAATTTTTAAAGTTTTAGTGAATTTGGGTCAGTTCAGGGGCATAGCATGGGATTTGGGCAAAAGGAGTGGGGTGGGGTGGTAGTTCGTAATGGGTGCAGGCTACCACCCCAATTTCAGGGGGATGGGGCAAAGGGCTGATTTTTGGTAAATTTCTGAAATGTTCATGTCTTTGGGGCAGATTGGGGCATATTGGGGCAGAAAGTGGGGCCTGGGGCAGAATAGTGGGGTGGAGTGGTAGTGCCTAATGGGTGCAGGCTACCACCCCAATTTCAGGGGGTTTGGACAAAGGGGTGATTTTTTTGAGAATTTTTGAAGTTTTGGTGACTTTGGGGCAGTTTGGGGGCAGAAAGTGGATCTGCCCCAAAATAGTGGGGTGGGGTGGTAGTGCCTAATGGCTGGAGGCTACCACACCAATTTCAGGGGGATTGGGCTTAGGGCTGATTTTTTGAGAATTTTTGAAGTTTGGGTGTCTTTGGGGCAGATTGGGGGCAGAAAGTGGATCTGCCCCAAAGGAGTGGGGTGGGCTGGTAGATAGTGCCTAATGGGTGGAGGCTACCACCCATCCCCAATTTAAGAGTGATTGGGCAGATGGGGGAATTTTGGTGAATTTATTTTTATGAGGTTTGTCTTCATAAGGTGAAGTGTGCTAAATTGATTACTTCCTCATATTATTCATAGTAAAGGAAAGTGTGAAAAAGTGAAAGTGGGGTCATGAGAGTTGTTTAATTGAAAAAAATCTCATTTGCTATGTTATAATGAGAATTCACACCTCAGAAAAAACTTCTGAGGTGTGAATTCTCATTCTATCATAGCAAATGAGATTTTTTTCAATTAAACAACTCCCATGACCCCACTTTCACTGAGGAAGTAATCAATTTAGCACACTTCACCTTATGAAGACAAACCTCATAAAAATAAATTCACCAAAATTCACCCCTCTGCCCAATCACTCTTAAATTGGGGATGGGTGGTAGCCTCCACCCATTAGGCACTATCTACCAGCCCACCCCACTCCTTTGGGGCAGATCCACTTTCTGCCCCCAATCTGCCCCAAAGACACCCAAACTTCAAAAATTCTCAAAAAATCAGCCTTCTGCCCAATCCCCCTGAAATTGGTGTGGTAGCCTCCACCCATTAGGCACTACCACTCCACCCCACTCTTTTGGGGCAGATCCACTTTCTGTCCCCAAACTGCCCCAAAGTCACCAAAACTTCAAAAATTCTCAAAAAATCACCCCTTTGTCCAAACCCCCTGAATTTGGGGTGGTAGCCTGCACCCATTAGGCACTACCACCCCACCCCACTATTCTGCCCCAGGCCCCACTTTCTGCCCCAATATGCCCCAATCTGCCCCAAAGACATGAAAATTTTAGAAATTTACCAAAAATCATCCCTTTGCCCAATCCCCCTGAAATTGGGATGGTAGCCTGCACCCATTAGGCACTACCACGCCACCCCACTCTTTTTGCCCAGATCCCATGCTATGCCCCCGAACTGCCCCAAAGTCACTAAAACTTTAAAAAATCGCCAAAAATCAACCATGAACCGAATCACCCGAATTTTTTGTGCCCGGAATTCGGGTGATTCGGCTCGTGCCCGAAAAAATTCGGGGGACATCGGGGGTGATTCTGTTCAGCCCCGAATCACCCAAAATTTTTCATTTCAGGCACAGAACGTTCTGTGCCCGAAATTTTTTGCACATCCCTAATATAGAGAGCAGTCTTCCAACTCCCTGCTGCCATGCTGCTTGCTGCAGCAGTGCTCATTTGCGAGTGCAGAATGGTGAACAGGGCGTTAACCTCAATTGTGTCGGGGAAGCAATCCTGCCTTCCCCCGTACCTCCCCATACCCGAGAAAAAAGGATGTGTGGACAACCTCACTGTATCCCATATAGGAACTCCTGACTTGCTAATAGCCTTCTCCAACACATCACCAAACAATGCACCACACACTCCTAGAATCGCTAGCTGCAACGGCCTTTGGCTGAGGAATCTGGGGACTGTAGTCAACCACATCTGGGAATTCTCGTTACAGGGAACACTAGTCCAAAGCATGAAGATCAGCAGAGGTGGAGATGGAGTTGTAGCTCAGGAGTCAAACATCTGTTTTGTTTTGAGAGGGCCGTAGCTTCAATCCCTTGCATCTCCAGATTGGGCTTGGAAAGAAAGAGTCCTTTCTGGAATTCTGGAGCACTGCTGCAAGTCATAGTGGACAATGCTGAGATAGATGGGTCAACAGGCTGGCCCATGCAAATGCTTCTTCCTATGTATACCTGCCCATCTTAATTATTAAAGATGTTGACCATCTTAAATATTCCAGCCTTTTTATCTACCATTTGATGCTTAGTTGATGTTAATATCTTACCTGGAGAAACCAAGAGTATCCCCGCAAGAACAAAAATTAAAAGCCACGATGTCTTCATTGCTATGAAATTGGGGATTCCACCAGTGTGGCAAGCTTTATTGGTATGATGGTTTTCAACCCCAGGGATCATCTATTTACAGAGGTTTTGAAATATGGCTCCACAGACTTTTGGTTATTGGCTGAGACTTTTAAAGGAGAAATGCTGTCCCCACCCCATTAAGCAGAACCTCTGGGCCATAACGGATCACCTATTTGCAGGGGCATAAAGTGCGGACAGAAGGTGCTATGCAGAAAATGGCCCATGGAGAACTCTTTGACCTTCAGATAGAATCTTCAGAGTCATAAGAGTGTCATGAGACAAATCTGTGAAGGCACACCCTGTCTTCAATACATGTATAGAATCTCCCTATTCATAGATAACATGCCAGTATTTTTAGAATATGGACAGGGCAGGGTAAACAATGTATATTTGGCAGGTTTGTGTTCTTGCAAGATGGAAAGGAGCTGCAGCTTACAAGGGGGGCAAATGACATATGCAGAAGTTGGTTGAGGGTGAGATGTACCATGGTAAGTTGTGGGAGAGGAATAAACATCCTATCCTCTAAGACCACTAGAAAAGCCATGCTGGATCAGGCTGAAGGCCCATCTAATCCAGCTCCATGCAGTGGCTAGCTAGGTATATCAGGGAGCCCACGAGCCAGGGGGAAAGGACCACACACCTTCCTGTTGGTTTTCCCTAGTACCTGGTGTTTAGAGGCATGTCCCCTCTGATCCTGATGGAATGAGGCAGCTAGATAGATTAATCACCACTGATAGGCTTATCCTCCATGAATTTATCCCTTCCCTCTTTAAAACCATCTACATTGCTGGCCAGCAAAATATCCAGCAGCAATGAATTCCATAGTTTATCGACACTATGGGGCCATTCACATAACCAGCCCTACTTGGGTTAGTGCAGGTCCTGTAGAGCCCTGGCATTGGGACCAATCCCTGGGCTCCCCTTCCAGGTAGCCCAGGTTTTTTACCCGAGCTAAAAGGGAGGTAGAAGGGTTTTCACCACATGATCCTACCACACCATGCAGTTGTGTGGCACTACAGACTGCCATAGAGGGAAGGAGTATTCTGGCCTCTAGAAGGGCTGCAATGTGAGCAGCGTGCTACATTGCGGGCTTTCCCCTGGCCTCTCTCTCACTGCACCACTCTCCACAGTGAGGATCGTGTTTGAGTGCAGCATGGCAAGTGGTTCAGTGAGCAGAGTGGTGAGTATCACAATGACTGTGTGGGGGAAGGTAAGAACAAGCCTGCCATCCCTCCGCCCACCCCAGTCCAAAAATACTTTCTTTTGTTTGTGCTGAATCTCCCAGCAATCAGCCTTAATAGATGCTATTTAACTCTTCCTGTCCATGTTGTAAAAGTACTGATATGTAAACTCTTCAAAGGAACATCGTGCACATGTAATGAAGACAAGGTGTGCCTAACACAGACTTCTCCCAAACCATGCATATAGCTTTGAAGATGCTATCTGAAGGACAAACAGTCCTCCAGAGGCCAATATCTGCATATCACTTCCTGCCCTAACTGGAAGCTCCCACAAATTACTATCCCTATGTTTTGGTCCAGAAGTTCTGCTTCACAGGGAAGACGACAAGTGTTTCTGCTTTGTGTTTGATCAGGTTCAGCCAAGAAGTGTGTGGTTAGGTTTTTCAAGAGCCCTGAAAATATCTGGTCTCTGGGGTTCAAAACCACCATATTGACCTTGCTTGCCCCACTGGTTGAATCCCCAGTACCATAACTATGAAAATATTGTGGATTTTCATTTTTTATTCTTTCAGGCACACTCTTTGCTACAGCCAGTAAGATATTAACCTCATCTAATCATTCAATGGCGGTGGAACAAAATGACTGTGCTCGTCCGGGGCATCCTGGATCTTCTGGGGACTGCATGACCCCGATCCTCACAGTCCCTGCCGGTGACCTCCATTGTGAAATACGACTTTGTCAAGTGCCAGTGGACATGAGTCTTGTGAATTGACCCTGGTCAGTGTACTCAAATCTTGATCATCTGAGAAATGAAACTTAGCCATTATAAACTTCCAGCATATTTCAAGAAGCGTACCTGCCCAATATATCCCCACAAGGAATACTTTGTAGCCATTATCATATTGATAAATTAAACAGGAAGTTTAAGCAAAACACACAATTGACTGAATATGCTCCTCGTCAAAAACTATATTACAACAACCACAAGAAGTCATCATCTTGTAGAGTAATTACTGTTATGCTACCTCTTCTGTTACTTCTAGAAAATTCTCTTATAAAAGTAGGTTCAAGGCTTGCTCATACACACGTCTCTTGCAGTAGTAGGCTCATGTACCTACTACTATGGATATTTATATACCACTCTCCAATCAAAGTTCTTAAAGCAGTTTACATAGAAAAATAAACAATACATAAATAAGAAGGTCCTCTGTCCGCAAAGGGCTCACAATCAAAAAAGAAACTAAAGGTTGACACCAGAAACAGCCACTGGAGGGATGCTGTGCAAGGGTTGGATAGGGCCAGTTGCTCTCCCCCTGCAAAATATAACAGAACCACCACTTTAAAAGGTGCCTCTTTCCTCAGTGAGCAGGGATTATGCTGAGTTAGCAGACTGCAACAGCCTGAAAAGCAAAGAAGGTTAACAGCATTTCCAGGGTTAACAGACAAGACACACAGGCCTCTGGAAGAGAGCACCAATCACAGTAGGGCTAGTCATCTACTCAGCTCAGCCATGCCCCCACCAGCATAGACGCTGGATATTTCTGAAGGAGAAACCCATTTAGAAACCCCACCAACCCACCTGGGTTTGCTGAAAAGGATAAAAATCTTTCCAGATTGGTGAGATTCCCTTCAAAAGTACCATGAAAGTCATTGGGCTTCCCTTTGCTATTCTTTCATGGGCAATCCTATCTGTTTCAGGTAAGCATAAAAAGAGGAAATAATGACCGGGCATGGGAATAATTGGGCTGGAAAGGAAGAGACAGAAGGTCAAAAGAAGGACCTCTGGACTCATCCAGAGAGGCTCATTTCATAAGGCTGCTAACTACGAATGTCAAGGTCAGGAATTTCCTCAAACCTCAACCATAGTTTTGTGCTATCTCCTTTATGGCTATAACCAACAGCTCAAAAAATTGGGATTCCTAGTCAACACCCCCCAAATTAACCTTGTCATGCCTCACACACACCTCTGGATGAAGGTTTTGTAAGGATATGATGATGCTCCTTTTCAGAAGTGAACTTAAGAACCCTGAGAAGAGAGGTCAGGTACACCCCTTAAGGACATGGCCAAAAACCTTCACTCCCCCTCCCTCCCGACACACAAACTGTGGGCATCCCAATTCTATGCATGTTTTCACCACAATACCCAACAGGGAAACTCATTGCCTCCTGATCATGGAAGCGTCCACTCATGGGCGTATCTATAGGGGGGGCACGTGCCCCCGGCGCCACTCTGCTTGATCACGTGGGGGGCGCCAAAAAGAGCCCCTGTCTTTCCTTAAAAAAATTTTTTTGTTCAATTTTTTTTTTTTTGCACAGCAGGCAGTGGGACGCATTGGGCAGTCCCCCTCCCCCTCCCCGGTTCCAGCACCCCCCATTGCTCAGTCTTGGCGTCGCCACGGCGCGGGTGCCTAAAGTGCAGTGACTTGAGTACCTGCCTGCTTGCTGCCGCTTTGGTGAATCGGCGTCGTGGGTGGGACTGGGACCGTCATCATTAATCATCCTCAGTCTGCTGACGTGGCGTCCCCGCCCTGTGGCGCGCCCCCCCACCAGTCGCGCATGCGTGTCTGGCCTCACGCAGCGACCACGAGGCAGGAGACCACAGTGCTTTGTGCAGCAGCAGCAGCAGCAGCACAGGAGTGGAGATGGAAGAGGATTCGACAGCCTGCCTGCCTTGCCTTCAATCATCACCTCACAAGCAACACAATCAAGCCAGCGTCGTTACAGACAATGGTGTGTGTGTGATGATGATGATCTTTCTTATTATTTTGCTGATTTTGCTCAACAATGCTCTGAGCTCTCTCAAAGCAGAGAGTGGGCACCGGCGTCGAAGGTCCCCCAGCGCAGCCTTCCTCAGTGGCTTCCTTGTGCTGTGTGTCGGGTGTGGGGTCCTTCAAAGTGGACTGCACCTTTGTTTTAACAGCAGCGGGAGTCCGGGAGGGACTGAGAAAGCCGAGGGTGAGGGGATTGTGGCTGGGGGGGAGGGTAGAAGCAGGACAGAGATCCTCTGAGTTACTGAAGCCCCGTGTTGCTCGGAGGCGAAAAAATGGTTATTTTTTAACCATTTTATCCGACCTTCCCCTCTCCCTCCTCCTCCCTCCACAGCCTTTTGCTTCATTCATTTGTTGCCGGTGTAGCCTCCCTCCTCCCCCACGTCCCATGTCCCGAAGGCTGCAGATGTTCTTGATGCAGCAGATGAGGGGGGCTGAACAACTTACCATCAGCGAGCGAATCTACATCAGGAGCAAAAGTTACTCCTCTTTTGGAGGAAGTCTTTTGTCCCCTTCTCACCAGCAGATTTTTCCTTGACTGGAGGTCTGTGCCTGGCTAGTGATTTTTGTGATTTTCTGTGTCTCTGATTTTTAAGGCAAAAATGTTTTGTATGCACAGATATATTTGCTTAATGAGTTTCTTGTAGTACACAAGGATCAAACTAAATTATGCATATTAGAAAGAAATATGAAACATGAGGAGATTATTTATTATTTTAGAAAAATGCAGTGGGGTATCACTATGGGAACAAGTATTTTCAGTTTGAATTGATGAACTGCCCATGGGAAGAAATCAAAACTCAAGACTGGGTATGACATGAAACTGGAGGAAGTTAGCTGTTGAATCTATAGGGAAGGAGAGCAAATAAAAACTACAACCTGCTTCTTAAAAGATTAATTTATTCACCTTAGAATTATTATTATGACTGTAAAAGATTAAAAGGTCATAATGAATTGGCATGCAGAACCACAACTATTCCGCATTATACACTCAGAACCTTGCATTCTTGCTGGGTGCAAAATAATATATTTTGCAACAGTTTTATATATGATTGAAGGAAGATGTTGCCATATACTTGCCTTTTATTTGGTACAGAGAATCAGAAAAATAGGACCTGTTCCTCTTGCCCAACTAAGCCACAAATGAATGTTCTGTTTCTTACTCTAACAGTAATTTTTTGTTAATACAAATGTTTCCTGCTCAGTGCAGCAGCGCTGCAGCAGTCAAGGGAGCGCGTCAGTGCCCCCTTCCCCACGAGCGGTCCCTTCCGCGCCGCCTGCGCGCCCCCCCCATTGCTTTGCTGGCACCTGGCAGCCAGTCAGTGGCCTGGCTTTGCGGCAGTGGCGGGCGCTTGTGAGAAAAAACCTAAGTATAATGTAGTATGTTGGGGGGGTGGCAGGGGGGGCACGGTGGGGGGGGCACCATTTCAGTGCTTGCCCCGGGCGCCGTTTTCCCTAGTTACGCCTCTGAATGGTATTATGCTTAGCCTGCTCCGCTAAGGTATGTATATTCTATATTCTGCAGTTTGATTTACATTTGTAAATTTGAAGGGAAATGATTGCTTGCTTAGCTACTGTGCTGTCTATTTGGAAAAGGAATAAGAATAAAGAAATGTTGTTATATTTCTTGGTATTAAACACTTAGAGGAGTTGACTTTTCTTCCTACAAACATCAGTATATTACAGGTTGTTTTAGGGACTTAAGCCATACCACCATTTTGAAACTTTTCCACCTTGTCATGCTGCTGTTCAGTTCAGATGTGTTTATATTCAGACTGTCTAAACCAGTGATTCTCAAACTTGGGTCCTCAGGTGTTATTGGACTTCAACTCCCATAATCCCCAGCCTCAGTGGCCTTTGGTTGGGGATTATGGGAGTTGAAGTCCAATAACACCTGAGGACTGGCAAATTCATGGAGAGCAGGTCTATCAATGGCTACTAGTCTGGTGGCTGTGGGCCACCTCCAGCCTCAGAGGCCAGATGCCCCTAAATCCCAGTTTGTAGCATTTTTGGTTATTTGTCGCATTTTTGGTTATTTGTTGCATTTCTGGTTATTTATTGCATTTTTGGTTATTTATTGCATTTTGAAATTTTTGGTGATTTTTGTGATTTTTAAGATTTTTAAAATAAAAGTTTTCTGAAACGTGTGTCAGTCAGATGTATGTATGCAGGGGGGGGGGGGCGCAATTTCAGTGCTTGCCCCGGGCGCCGTTTTCCCTAGTTACGCCACTGCGTCCACTAGACCTGAAAAGAATATTTGCTAATGCATTTAATATAATGGATGGAATAATTCTCCAAAAGTTTCTCTTTAATTATAATTGGAAGGAACTGTGTCCGCAAAACAAGGGTAGAGAAAGGGAGAGTGTGGCCGACACTTGGCTGTTGAGAATGCGACACACCACCTGCCCTTGGTGAGAAGCCTTCCCTACTAGCAGCATTCAGTAGAAGTCATATTGCCATTATCAACTTGTAAATGGGTAGAGCTGAAGTCCAAGCTACAAGTGTATTCTGTTCTGTCAGTACCATCACTGACTTTTCTCTTCTTTCTCTTTCTTCAGGATTCGATCTTGTATTTAACACTGATGACTGTGCAAAGGAAGGTGGTAATATGAGTGCTGGGGTTCTTTTAAGGAAATTGGAGACTGCAACACATTATATAATTGTTGCAAATTGTAAGACAATATTCTTCATCCTATTGCTGTATCGATTCAGAAAGTTTTGTGGTTACCCTTTGGTAATACAAAAAGTTCAACGATGCTCTCGTACTGTTACCATGATATAACATCATCTGAGCATGTGTACTAAGTGCCTTTCCTTTGAAGGAAACTTACATTCATCTCTGCTTAACTGCCCACATGTGGTGTAGGATCTGCTGTCCTGTAGCATCTAGGTGAACTAGATGTGATATTGCTCACACCATTGGCCCTGGGAAATGTGTGTGGGTTTTTTTGAGATGTGCATGAAACAAATTTTCTGATTTGTTTGGAATCAGATTCCAAAGATTTATTTTAAATTTGAATCTGGTCCGAATTTCCGATTCAACTCCAAATCAATTTGACCCTGTTTGGGTGCCTTTTTTTTAACCCATCAGGGGGCTTGAATGGATTTATGGTGCCAAAGGGCTCTTGAATTGAATCTGAAATGAATTTTGAAAATCCAATTCAAATTGAATCGCCCTTTTAAGGTGTGATTCAACTGAAATTCAAACCACTCAGATCTGAGTCAAATTGATTCAAATTTGAATTAGTTTCCACATCCCCAGAATTTTTCCAACCTGTACATTGCACATGTAGTGGAATAGTCCAGACTGGGACCATGGCAAGTAAAGGTGAGGATTTAACCCTACTCCTGTCATGGATATAAAGCTCGTCATGTATAGACAAGCTTGAATTGTTCGTTGGTTCACCTTGGTTTGCATTTGAATGGCTGATTATACGTCAACACAGTCTGCTGTAAGATATCCCCCTCACTGGAAGGGCCATAGCTCTGTGGTAGAGTAATTCTCTGCCTTGTATGCAGAAGGTCCCAGATTCAATCCCTGGCATTTCTAGTATGGCTGTCCGGCTAGCACCCAATATCTATAACGCCCTTCCAAAAATGGCTCAGAGCGGTTTACATAGAGAAGTAACAAACAAAACAGAAACAAATAAGATGGAAGCCTGACCCCAAAGGGCTCACATCCTAAAAAAGAAACATAAGATAGACACCAGCAACAGTCACTGGAGATACTATGCTGGGGGTGGATAGGGCCAGTTACTCTCCCCCTGCTAAATAAAGAGAATCACCACGTTAAAAGGTGTAATCAGATGTAACTCAGCTTGCTCCCTACATTCTTCTTCCTTTCGATTCTCATGTATGAAGAGTTCAGTGGTTCTCGAAAGCTCATGTCTTCCTAGACCAGGAGTCAGGACTGATGGGATGAAAATTATCCATCTTCCTAAACCTTCCTTCATTTCATTGGCTTATGTCAGCCTTTTGTACTTGTTTCTGTTTTCCAGCATTTCATAGGTTTAGAAGATATGAGAGTTGACCTCCAACTGAACCTCACCAGTAGAAAATGATCACTTATATTACCCAGGAAAAGAAACTGTACGTCCTTCATTGAAATAAATGAATCATGATTCAAAACTGGAGTTGTTTGTTTGTATGGGTGGGGAATGAGGATTTTTTAAAAAAACACAGTTTGAGAATCGAGGTACAAGGTGGCAAATTCACCAAAAGATGACCCCCCACGGTGATTTTGCCCACAAACTTGGGAATGTGATGGCACTCCATATGGTGTTAAATCTCTTGGGGCTTCTTGAAATGTCATGTACAGAACCAAATCAGGAATTGCTGAGATTAGCAAATTTGGAAGGACCACTTCCAAAACCACCCTCTTTATACTTCCCTATGCTCCAACATTTCATGGACGAAAAGAGGGAATGCAGAAAAGCCCCACTTGGAAGGTAAACCAGCCCCCCTGAATCTGATGTCAGATGTGGGGGTTATGTCATGTGTAAGCCGGGGTTGTAACCCACTCCCCGCAGGAAGTGGCTGGGCCCCACATCCCCACCCTTTATTTGTTTTTTTAAAAGCACAGGTACCCCCGAATGTCACCACCCTCTTGCCCTGTGCAGACCTTTGCACACCAAAAGGCCATCTAGATGCTCCCTTTGTCCATGCCTGGGCACATGAATAGTGGGACCCAAGGGTTTTGAATAGGTGGAGAGGTCTGTGCCAGTGTCTACGCACACTCCCAGGCAAGAACAAAGGGAGCATCTAGATGACCCATCATTGAAGATTGACATCATTGTGAATTTCTCTGGGCAATTCCCTCCTCTCCCCTCTGATAGTCCTGTCTGGGGATGTCCCCATGGCCTTTCACTCTCATGCCTGCACATTTTGCCCTGGGTCAGATGGCTGGAACCTTGAAAAGGATCTCAGTTTACCCAAGACTGTCCCTGGTGACCAGCCTTGATCATGATTAATTGATCACTCAGTTATTTAGGACTGTAACTCTCCTCAACATTCCACTTATCAAACGAATACCATTCACAAACAAAATGCCGAGATTACAAAAAGCAGGATAAATCCATAAAAGTGTTCAGTCCAATAGTTGTAAAGTGTTGAACCTATGTATATAAAAGGATTCTTGCTGATGTAACCATTTCTCTGCATTTGTATTACAGAATCTAAATCACTAGTAAAACCATAACTGTAAAAACAACATAAAACCATTATGTTTTGGTGCAGGGCTTATTGATCATGGTGCAGGGCTTATTGCTCATTATGTTTTGGTGCAGGGCTTAGGGATGTGCATGAATCAATCATTTCATTTTGATCTGTACCCAAATTGAAATACCCCTGATTAGTTTTTGGTCTGAATCTGACCCCCCTGAATTACCCCAGATTCAATTTCTACCCAATTTTCAGAATCTCATTCTGAATTGATTGGGATCAAATCAATTGGTGTAGTGGTAGCGTCCAATGGGTGGAAGCTACCACCCAAAATTTCAAAGAAATTGGGCAAAGGGGTGATATTTAAAGAATTTTTGAAGTTTACACATCTTTAAGATTTTCCTCATAGGGAATATTGGGGATTCCACCAACATTATAGCTCCACGGGGGGGGCACTGGGGCCCCCATGTGGACTGGGGTAGAGCTACCCCACCAGTGACTGGGGTAGAGCTGAGTGGAGTGTGGTGGGTGGCAGTGCCCAATGGTTGCAAAGAAGCTACCAACCATATTTCAAAGGAATTGGCAAAGGGGTGATTTCTAAAACATTTTTGAAGTTTAGGCATCTTTAAGCTTTTCCCCATAGGGAATAATGGGAGTTTGAGCAGCCTTAGTTAGAACTCCTGTGGGAGGGAGTGGAACCAGGGTTGCCCAGGGCGGGTTGTGGTGAGTGGTAGTGCCCAATGGTTGCAAGGAATCTACCACCCAGATTTCAAAGGTATTGGGCATAGGGCTGATTTTCAAAGCTGTCACGCCCCAGGTCTGAGATAGTGAAGAGGAAGGGGATACTGACAGCCCTCCAGTCAATGCAGGGGTACGTGGCCGCAGAGCCCGGCTGTCAGTTCCCAAGAAATAGCCAAACCAGGCCCGGCTGCTGAACAAACACAGCAATCTGAGGCAGCAGAGTCAGGGACTGTGGAATATGGTGATGAGTTAAACAGGCAACCCCCGATGACTCCACAACAGAAACAGAGGAGAGTCACAAGACAGCACCAACAGCTGGAAACCATCAGGAGAAGTAGGCGGCTTCTTCAGAAAGCTGCTAAGTCCTGAATCCCTGTCAACTGAGAGTTATCAGTTCAGACTACAAATCACATCTACAGCCTGTTCTCTGGGCTGGAACTCAACACACATCAATCGTGAAGCATCTACCAGCCCCCAGCCTGAGCCGAGGAATTTTCAGACATGTGTCTTGGCCTCTGCGATTCAGACCGGCTTCCTGCCTTGAACCTTGTTTTCCTGCTGTTCCCTGCTCGGTTCCATGCGTTGCAAGCTGCCAGCTTGGCTTCAATGCCGGACAGATCAGCTGCTGACAAAAGAATTTTTGAAGTTGGCATGTCTTTCGGGCAGATTCGGGGCAGAAAGGTGATTTCGGGGGCAGAAGAGTGAGTCAGGTGGTAGTGCCCCAATGGGTGCTTGCTGCCATCCAGATTTCAAAGGAATTGGGCTAAGTGGTGATTTTTAAAGAATCTGTGAATTTTGCACTTCTTTAAGCTTTCCCACCATAGGGAATAATGGGGGTTTCAGCAGCCCCATAACTCCACTTGGGGGCACTGGGGCGGCCCAGAGTGAATGGTGGTGTAGTGCACATAGGGTGCCAACCCCCCCACCCCATACCCACAAGCCCATTAGGTACTGGGGTTTGTTCATCATCATCATCAGTTTTATTACGGCCATTGGCCAGCAAAAATGGTAGTAACAAATATACACAATACGTCAATAAAACAATGCTAAAACACAATATGACAGATTACAATCAATAATAATAAATTATTTAAAAACAACAGACAGCTCTCGCAGTTAGGCACTTAATAGGGACCTCAACCTAATGGCAATATAGAAAATTTTTGCCACAACTGCTGTAGTCCCAGGGTTCGAATCCGCGAGGCAGTAATAAGTATAAAAGAGATCACACCTTCTGGGAAATTCAAGTAACAAAGGGGAAATGAGCTCTTCTCTAGCGTCCCGATACAACGAGCATACAACAACACATGGGTGACAGTTTCCAGAAGGCCAACGCCACAAGGGCAGAAAACCGCAACAGGATTATCTTTTGCAAACCTCCGATCCAAAAGAGAAGAGGGCAACACATTGAACCGGGCCCGGGCAAATGCAGCCCGAAATTTGGAAAAATGTAGCGTCGTCAAATAACTAACACCTCTATCTCCCCAGGGTGGCAAAATCCCAAAATGTAAAGGGGAGCAAGTCCTATTGGCCGAAGACCTAAGTTCCTGCCATTCAGTATCGTGCAACTGGAGAAATAATATTTCCTTCACCTTATTATATTCCCAAGTGAGGAGTTCTGAAGGAGAAAGGCCCAGTTGAATAATTTTATTATTTACAAATGTTAGCCAAGGGTTAGGATAAGAATCCACCCATATGTGGGAAAAAAGAAAATTCCTGAATCTCAGAACAGAGTTTACTCCATCTAGCGAAAGTAAGCTCCCAGGCTTTACAGACAATAGAGGAAGACCCAGATTCCAAACATAAAGCAGAATAAGGCACACATCTAGGCACTGCAAAAATTGCTCTCAGAAAAATAGACTGTACTCTCTCCAGTTCAGCTGTTACACCCTGGATCCATAGCGAAACTCCAAAAAGTAGTTGGGCCACGATCTTAGCACGAAATACCTGGAGTGCCATGGGAACAAACTGGCCCCCTTTAGAGTAGTAAAATCGCAAAAAGGCACTGAGGGTATTGCGGGCTTTGTGAATTGAAGACAGCCTTTGAGTTTTCCGATTTAGATTATATTGAAATGATATGCCTAAATATTTATAGTTGTAAACCTGCTCAATGTGGTTCTGATTTATTACCCATTTATATAGTTTCCTGGATTTAGAGAAAACCAGGACCTTTGTTTTTTTGTAGTTAACTGTTAGTTTGTTATCATTGCAGTAGCCGGCAAAAGCACTCAACAGTCTTTGTAAACCTAATCTGGACTGGGATAGCACGGCTGCGTCATCGGCATAGAGTAAAATGGGCACTCGTTTGTTAGCCAGCTTTGGGGCATGGGAGTCCACACTCTCCAGAAATGGAGCCAAATCATTGATAAAGAGATTGAACAGTGTCGGGGCCAAGACGCAGCCCTGTCTAACCCCTCGAGTAGAGGGGATAGAATCAGTTAGGGCCCCATTGATAGCATATCTAACTCATAATGAGGAACTGGAATAAAGCTGCATCATCAAAAATAGCAATTTCTTATCTATTGTTGTTTTTTCAAGTTTGGACCATAATAAATATCTGGAGAAAGAATCAAACGCGGATTTTAAGTCAATAAAGGCAACAAAAAATTTACATTTGGGGCCGCTAGAGTATTTCTTTGCTAGATGGTGCAAGATCATACAATGATCGAGAGTAGAGCGGCCTGCTCTAAAGCCTGCTTGTTCAATCCAGAGAATTTGATTTTCTGAGATCCAGGCCTCAAGCTTATCCAAAAGGTACAGAGTAGGGGTGTGCAATTCGGATTTTCAGTGATTCGGTTCGGGACCCTAACCAAATCACCCCTGTTCTGTTTTGTACCTGAATATGGGCCACCCGAATCACCCTTGATTCGATTCGGATTCAGATTTAATCCAAATCAAAATCTGAATTGATTCAGGGGGGGGGAAGAGGGCCCAGGGACAAAATTATGGGATGGGGTGGTAGTGCCCAATGGGTGGAAGCTACCACCCCAATTTCAGGGGGATTGGGCAAAGGGCTGATTTTTGGGGAATATTTGAAGTTTTAGTGACTTTGGGGCAGTTCGGGGGCATAGCATGGGATCTAGGCAAAAAGAGTGGAGTCAGGTGGTAGTGCCTAATGGGTGCAGGCTGCCAACCCAATTTCAGGGGGATTGGGCAAAGGGGTGATTTTTGGGGAATTTCTGATGTTATCATTGAATGAGAATTCACAGAAAATAAGGGAATAACTTCCCTTCAGAAAAACTTCTGAGGTGTGAATTCTCATTCAATGATAGCAAATGAGATCTTTTTTCAATTAAAGAACTCTCATGACCCCACTTTCACTTTTTTCACACTCTCATTTACTATGAATATGATGAATGAATCAAAGCACTTTATGAAGAAAAACCTCAGAAATTCACCAAAATCCAGCCCTCTGGCCAATAACTCTGAAATTGGGGACGGGTGGTAGCCTCCACCCATTAGGCACTATCTACCAGCCCACCCCACTCTTTTGGGGCAGATCCACTTTCTGTCCCCAAACTGCCCCAAAGTCACTAAAACTTCAAAAAAATCCCCCAAAATCGGCCATGAGCCGAATCACCCAAATTTTTTGGCCCCGAAATTCGGGTGATTCGGCTCAGCCCCGAAAAATATCAGGGGACATCGGGGGTGATTCGGTTCGGCCCCGAATCACCCAAAATTGCTCATTTCGGGCACAGATCGATCTGTGCCCAAAATTTTTTGCACATCCCTAGTACAGAGCATATAATTTGCCAACCACTGACAGCAAACTAATGGGTCGATAATTGGATGGGTCTGAATGGGAACCATTTTTGAATATGGGAACCACTATTGCTGATTTCCATTGCTCTGGAACAAAGCCTGAACTATTGATCGATGTAAATAAATTAGCTAGAACTAAAGCCCACCATTCTATATTAGATTTTAATAGTTCAGGAAGAATAAGATCAGGACCAGGAGCTTTTCCATTTTTAAGGTGACCTATTAGATCCGTTATTTCAGCGGGCGTAACAGAAGGCCAACGGGGCAACTCCCCAATCAGAGGGGGAACAAAGATCTGGCTAGGCTGGGCATCATTATAGACAGCAAAAAAGTGAGATTCCCACGATCTAGCCGGAATTTTACAAGGGATATTAACCCGGCCGGTTGCCAAAACCAATCTCCAAAAAGTGTGGCTATCTTTATTAGTAGTGGCCATGATAAGCTTGTTCCAGACATTTCGCAATGCTTGTTGTTTAGCATATTTAAGACTACTTTTGTATGCCTTTTTAATCTGATAGTAGATTGATGGGACTGTTTGTTCTGTACCCAATCTGTATTCTCTATAGATACTCAGCAGTTGTTTATGTAAAGCCCTGCAACACAGATCAAACCAGTTATTAGCTGCTCTTTTACTATAGGTCTGTGTGGAATGTAGCTTACTACAATGTAGGAACTTTTGCATAAAAGCAGTTTCCAATTTTCCGTATGCAACAATTGTTTGAGGTCCCAGGTGAGCTTGCACAATGGAATCAAATAAATCTCTACCTTCGGGAGAATCATAGAACCTGGAGATCTCATTTTCTACCTCCTTGGACCATTCTATCTTGCAGCTACGATTGGCAGAACTTTCCTCAAAAGCACAGGGGAACAAATTACCCCTCCTTTCTTGCGGAAGATCTAAATAGATGTTCATGGGTAAGTGATCACTAAAAATTTGCTCACCCACTTCAAAGGAAGATACATAGGGAAGGATCGATTTGGAAACCATAACATAGTCCACTACACTATTTCCCCAGGAGGAAAGAAACGTATATTCCCCAGGAATATCTGAGGGTATAGTACCATTTAAAATGGTCAACTCATGTATCTTAGTTAAATAGAGCAATTGAGCTCCTGATGAGTTGATACATTTATCTTTAGAATAACGGTTAATGAGAGAAGCACCATCTATGCAATCTCCCCATTTCCAAAAACGTGAGGCCATCAACATTTTATCATCGGTACCACATCTGGAGTTAAAATCCCCCATAAGAATTACAGAAGCATGGGGAAAATTCAATAATGCTTCGGTTATATAGACATCCAACTGTTCCCAAATTGTAGTGGTGGAATTAAGTGATTGACTGGGAGGCAGATAAACATTGATCAATAACAAGTCTCCACTCCTAGCCTTGATCAAAATTGCCATAGCATAGGGGGGCAGGTCAGCTAATCGGATAGATTCTACATTTAAGGCTAGTGATATACAACATGCTAAGCCAGCCTTCAGCCTTCCCCTATTGGTATCCGAGTGGGCTTTCAGTGAGTAGATGATATAGCCACTGATATTGATCTCATCTTTCGTCCATGTCTCCTGAAACACTAAAACATCCCACTGTTGGATAAAAGTAATAAACTGTACGTCATTTCACTTCCCGTTCCACCCGGCAATATTCCAGCTGAGAATTTTCCAGGTCGACTGTTCACCGCTCGCATAACAAGTCATTGAGCGGGCGGGGAAGAGCTGTTTGGTTGAAAACTCCAAAAATGAGGGACCCACACCATTTCCCATCGTGGACTTTGCCACCAGGGTTTCCAACTCTGAGGAACCTCCCACACTCCCTTCTATCAGTGCATCCACGGATGTAAAATTCGGATACTTCGACTTGGCCAAGACCAACTGAGACTGTCATTGCTGCGAAAGAAGATTGGATACATTTACAAAACTTCCTGCAGTCTTTTCGAAAGGGAGAAGAAAATTTGTGCTTTTAGTCTGTCTCATAAGATGTAGGTCATCAGAAGCCAAGTTGCTCGGGTGATCCTTCGAGCGGGAGAGAGTAGGCTTATCAGTCTCCTGTAGATGAATAGATGAGATAGTATTACTTGCGCTTTCTTCTGGAGAGATCTTCTTCCTTTGATTCCTGTTGTCAATTACAGGAATCAAATTGGGGTTTGTTGTTTTTGAGGTGTTCTGAGTGTAGATTCTGTAGTAGTAAACAAGAGTGGATTCATTTTCAATGACAAACAATCCTGCACCATCACCAGCAGTGCCAGCATGATTGGTACCAGCGGAACCAGTTCCTATGAAGCAGCCAGTCCCTCCACCTTCAGGTGAACATGAGAGGATGCCTCCGAGTATCAATTGCAGGGTAGTAGTAACAGCAGGAGAGATGGCCTGCCCTCAACTCCTGCCTGCAGGCTTCCCGTGGCATCTGGTGGGCCACTGTAGGAAACAGTATCCTGGGCCTTGGGCCTGATCCAGCAGGGCTCTTCTTATGTTCTTATGAAGTTGGGGTTTTTCATCCCAATGTGCATTCACTTTACACTTGCCAGTATTGAACCGCATTTGCCATCTTGTCGCCCACTCACCCAGTTTGGAGAGCTCCATTTGGAGTTCCTCACAATCTGTTTTGGATTTCACTACCCAAAAGAGTTTGGTATCATCTGCAAATTTGGCCACCTCGCTGCTTTCCACAACTTCTAGATCATTAATGAAGAAATGATCCCTCACCCGTACCATCCCAATGGGGTGCACTTGTCAGAGGAGGGTTGTGATCTGTCTCTGGCTAGTGTTCGGAGGGGGCTTGTGGTGGTATTTGCCTCATATTTGAGGCAAGTCCTCCTAAATCCTATTCTGACATTAGCGTCATCCTCACAACCTCATACCTGGGTTGCAAGAAGTGACGTTGTGGAGACAGGCTCCTACTCACAGATGATCAGATTAAAATATTGTCATTCGCTTCCCCACTCTGTGTGCCTGCTCTTTCCCCCTGGCTCACTGCCCAAAATGGTGGTGGGCTGCTAAGGAGCCCAGGAACACTGGGAGAAACACCTACCAAGGTAAACTGAACTATAGGTTGATTTAACCTTGGTAAAACCCTGGGAAGAACAACTGGGATACCCAGTTCTGAGCAGCTGGGAGCGGATGGATCCTGGATTTCTAGATGATACGAGTAACCCAGGCAACTTGTGTTGTGTGAATAGCCTTATTATGTTGTACACGTGTGCATAAATGATTTTCTGTGAAGGGATGTACCTGCTTTCGCTTTCAAAGTGAACTTTAGTGCAGACTCCTCAAATGTATGGTAGAAAGTGAACTCAGAAGACCCCACAAATGTGTGGTACAGATAGGAAGTATACTGATGTACCTGTGTTCAACATAATGTGTGAATAACTGTTCCTGTGCACAGTACACTGTACACTCATTGTATGGGTTTTGAACATAATGTGTGAATAGGGCTTTCATGATCCCCCCCCCCATTTTGCTTCCAAAGTGTGTGGAGTGGGAGGACCTGGCTGGTATCCATGTGGATTCGTATCACCACTTTAAAAGTTGCCTCCTTGCCCAGTTAGCAGTTAAAAGGTCACTACTAAAGAAAGGGATACAGAGTAGAACCTTCAGCAATGCATGATGGCATGGGTCGCTTGGGCAGTGGTTGGAAAATGATGGTGTTACAAGCGCCCCCTTGTTTTCAGATGTGAAATGCTGGGCGGGGGGGGGGGAGGATCAATTAGATGGAAATTAGGTCTAATCCAGCAGGACTTTCCTTTTGCTCTTCTTCGGGCTGGGCTTGTGTACCTTTTGTCATGCAGACGGTGGAAGGTTGGCAGGTTCCACAGGTCATATAAGAGAGAGAAAAGTTAGAGCTTCTGAAACACTCTCCTTCCCATAATAAAATACAGGCGATGTGTGACCATTCAGATCCATGTTGCAAACAGTACAAATGCAGAAAATCAGAGACATTTGGGTAAATAAAAGGACTGCATCTCAAAAAGACATGGCGTTGTATTGGTTAGAGTGCTGGATTTAGATCGAGGTGACTGAAACCCACACTCAGCCCCAGAGCCCTTGGGACAGTCACCCTCTCTTAGCCTAATCCTATCAGACAAGGTTGTTGTGAAGATTCTTCCTGCAGCCCAAGCTTCCACACAACTGGGCAATGAAGAAGAAGGTGCCCACATGTCCTCCAACCTCTCTTTTAGTCTAGGTTTAACACCTGAGCTACCAGGAGATTTTTCACACGGTGCTTTTACCTCAGATCTCTGCCAGAAGGGAGTGTGTACATTCACGCATTGCCCAGATCCTCACCAAACTCCATGTGAGATCTTTGGGAGCACTTCACACACAATTCAGGGGTTTCCTTCCAAATTTAAGCTTAGCTCAGTTCATGTGCAGCTTAAAAACATATCCTATATTTCAGCGAGTTTCTCTGGATAAAGCAAGAGTGGCTGCCCATCAAGCTTTTGAGATCCAAATAGGAAGATGGATGCAAATAGTGGAGATCCCAGTTTTTAGGCAGCAAGCTAGAGTTTGATGGCTGGCTCTAGGAAGCCATTGGCCAGAAGGAAAATCCGGAAGCAAGCAGTGCAAACATATAGAAAAGAAAACTCAGAGAGGAGCTGCTCCTGTAATGCTGCAATTCCTATTGGAAGTGGCTTAGCTCATTGGATACGCCGAGAGCTGAA
Source organism: Hemicordylus capensis (assembly GCF_027244095.1). Classification (NCBI taxonomy): domain Eukaryota; kingdom Metazoa; phylum Chordata; class Lepidosauria; order Squamata; family Cordylidae; genus Hemicordylus; species Hemicordylus capensis. Next base: position 449,250,717 of record NC_069657.1, read on the forward strand.
AGCACGGTCTGAAAAAGGTGCTGGCAGAGAAGCACTGGGATCGGGAGAGATCCCAGCAGTTCTCTCAAACAGCCCTACCTGGGCAACAGCTCTCCTACCTGGGTAGGGCTGGTCATGAGAATGACCCTGTTAAGTTCTAGGGGTGTGCCCAAAACCAGCTTGAGGGGTTCGGTTCAAATTTGAACAAAACTCGAAGCAGGGCAGTCAGGTTAGGTTTTGGCCTTGCTCGAACAACCCCCACCCCCCCAGCCAGTTCAAATTGAAACCCAACTCGAACCAGTTCTGAAATGTTCTACATAGGGTTGTCCATGTTTAGGGAGGAGGAATTCTCTAGGTAAACTATCCACCCTCTCGCCCTAAATTATAGGCACGGGCATTTGCCTCAGAGTTGGGGGAGGAGGGATATATATTCAGTCCACTCTTTCTTCTATCAGGGGGAGCAAAAAGCCTGAGCTCCTCTCCGGGAGTCAACAGACCAACAAACCTCATCCTTACTGATCCTCTCATCTTTGGCAGCCCCTGCCTTAAATAAAGCCCTACATTTAGGGTTTGAATATTCAAATGTATATTCAAATTATACATTTGAATAATTAATTACCAAATCATGCTTATGCCATCGTTGGTGACCAACATCCTGAATCACTAACATCTCAAATTGGGATTCCTAGTCAATACCCCAACACCCTCCTCCCCTGTGGTGTACCTAGCCCACAGCTCTGGATGGAGTTTTTGTAGGGATATGATGATGCTTCTTTTCAGAAGTGAAGTTAAGAACCCTGAATAGAGAGGTCAGGTACACCCTTTAAGGAGATGGCAAAAACCTTTCACTCCTCCCCTCCAGACACACAAACTGTGCTAGAGGCATCCCAATTCTATGCAAGTTTTCACCATAGTAGCCAGATGTTGGCTCAGGCACTCGAGCTTCCTGATCTTGGAAGTGTCCACCTATACTTGGAAACGAATATTTGCCGATGCATTTAATATAGTGGATAGAACAATTCTCCAAAATATTCTCTTCAGATATAATTAATGCACGGGGGAATATTCTTTTCCGAGTCTACTGGGATCCACCATCACAGAAGTGGTATTCACCGCCTCTTCAAACAGCACTGTAAGCATGAGCAGTGGGCTCTCTGGGGTGAATGACATGGCCAGAGTGAGCCTTCCAGCCCCATTTGCAATGCTGTACCTGAGTAGCAGCTTGACAATGGGTAATGCTGAAATCAGAGCTAGAACTGTATTCTGTTCTGTCAGCATCATCACTGATGTTTCTCTTCCCTCTCTTTTTGCAGGATTTTGTCTTATATGTAACTTTATTGGCTGTGCAGTGAAAGGTGGTGATTGCAAGCTTGGGACTTGCTGGGGAGGTTATAGGTGCTCAACTACAATTCCCATCACCCCCAGGTACAATTTCTTGGGGTTCATGATGATGGGAGTTGTAGTTTGGCAATATCTGGAGGAGCACAGGTTGGGAGCGCATTTGTTAGAAGGTTTAAAAGTCAAATACAAAAATGCAATATACTTATATACCACTTTTGAACCAAGGTTCCACAAGCAATTTGCTTATAACAATTAGGAAAGTCCAGTGATTAGTCCAGGCTGCTCTCGAACCTAGTCCGTGATCTAATGCACACATTTCTCCTCCCACTGTCAAAGAAGTTTCCCGCAAGTTCCACTGCTATTCTCCCAGAAATCTTCACCAATGGACTTACTTTCTGCTGCAATAGTGCTTTTCAATTCCCGCTTCTAGGGATTTCCCCCAACTCTCCGCAGGCTTCTAAAAAGCATGGAACGTAACTCTCAGCAGCAAAGGAGGTGTGCACAGTCAAGGCAAATGAACAGCTTAGTCAGTGCCAGATTTAGGCACCGGCTAGATGAACCACAGCTTAGGACACTACAGTTTGAGGGGCAACTCAATACCAAAACATGACGACAACTTGTCTTCACCTAGTCTACAATTGGTGAAAAAATAAATGAAAAAAGGGGAAACAATCTAAAACAGGCATCATTGTTCTGATAAGACAAAAATATGTTCATGTCGCTATGCAATTATTTCTCAATTTGAGCATATAACTCTCATCAGGAATATCTGTGAATTCTATAGAATTTTGATTTGACCAGGGCCCAGTTTTTGACCAACATCCATCATCATGGTTGCAGGCAGCGTTCACCTCTTCAGACGACTCCTGCTGTAATCTTGAGCAGCATGGTGAGGAAGGGTGCGTGGCACACCAGGATGGGACTTCTGACCCCCTTTTTTTATGCTATGGGGCCTTTTAAGATTGAAGTGGCTCAGGGCCTCAGCTAACAGCCGTGAGATTGGTTTTAATGAAAGGCAGTATATAAATCTAACAATAAAGAAAAACAATAAACAAATAAAATGTCAGAAACCAGCCATTGTTTAGTACTGGATCTCATGGAGTCTTTTGCCACACTGCCAAGCAACTCATAAATCACACATTCACCTGACACCAGCAGAGACATCATGTGCACATTTCAAAAATGTCATTTATTATACAATCCGCCTCAAGTGTCTTCTCATAGCTCATACAAGGCATTACTGTCTTCTGATGAGAGTTCTTTGGAGACCAAGCAACGTATTCACATCCATACTCAGTTTTCACCCGGCCATTTTAAAAGAGCTGGAAAAAAGGTGGGGTGGGGGTGGGGAGGGGGAGGAATGTAGATGTTCAGATCTATACACATAAGAATAATGTGAGAAAGCCTTCCAAACTGCAGATACTGCAGAAGCGTCTCTTTAACTTTACCTTTATAGTGAATTAGGAAGCTGCCTTCTACTGAGTCAGACCACTGGTCCAACTAAGTCAGTATTGTTTTCACAAACTGGCAGCGGTTTCTCTGAGATTACAGGCAGGGATCTCTCTCAACTCAATTCTGGAGATGCCAGGGAGGGAACCTTTGACCTTCTGCTCTTCACAGTGTGGCCCCATCCCTAAGGGGAATATCTTACAGTGCCCACACATGTAGTCTGCCATTCAGATGAAAACCAGGGCAGGCACTACTTAGTAAACAGGACAATTTATGCTTGCCACTGCAAAACCAGCTCTCCTCATTTTATAGTATTTGATAATCCACTGTCATGTTGCATCCACCATAAGGGCTGCTAATGTCGATTTAAAAATGGCTGACTCTTGGATGAGCAACATCTCACATGTTCTGGATTTTGAGACCTCCTCACTGTTTACATGACAGAACCTGCCTTTTCTGTCCCGACCAGAAGAGCACTGGGCAGCATCCATACGAAACTACTCCTGCATAGTCCAATTAAAGATGGAGTCATATTATTGAGAAACTTCATCTGGATGCTGCTTCTTGACTTCTTGATTGCAACCAGGTTATGGAACAAAGTTCATCACTTTAAAAACAGATACTGCACATTTTGCTCCATAACTCTACTTCTACAAGGGGCGGGGGAGCTTAGCTTAAAAAAGAAAGAAAGAAAGAAAACTGGGGATTCGTGTTAGAGTGAGGGTTATGGCTGCTTCGAATCTTCACTATGCTCTATGGCATAAATATATAAAATCACTAAAAACTAAATTATTCATTTAAAAAAATCAACGAAGTGCCCCAGAGCCTTAAAATTTGAGTGGTAGTTGGCACCCATCGGGCTCTACCCACCTACGCACTTTGGTGTCCCCACTGGACCTTTAAAAGTAGGTCATATTGGTTCAAATTTGAATCAAATGCAATAACATTCAAATAGAATCTGATCAGATTTGAATTTGCGAATTAGAGTTTGAATCAAATCTGTCTGATTTGACTTGACCTCAAATTGAATTGCAAAAATCGATTAGTGCACATCACTACTACTTATGTTGAAAGTGTATTTACATGCATTTCAATTTTCAAACTATTCTGTATTGCTGGAGAGGTGGCTTTAAAATTTTGGCAATGGGATTAAGAACATCCGAACAGCCCTGCCCTATGCAGCCCCAGGCCTCACTACACCAGCATTCTATTTCCGACGGTGGTCCACCAGATGCCTCTGAGAAGCCCACAGGCAAGAGGGTCAGGAGAGACAGCTGAGCCACTGGGCTCTACTCACCAACCCAATTTGTTGCCCCTCAGGACTTATAAAAGTAGGTCATATTGATTCAAATTTGAATCAAATCTAATAACATTCAAAGAGAATCTGATCAATATTTGAGTTTGCAGATTTGAGTTTGAATCAAATCTGCCTGATTTGATTTGACCTCCAACTGAGGTAGTAGCAGAACCGATTCATGCACATCTCTACTGCTTATTTTGCAACTGTCTCTAGATATATTTCAATTTTCAAACCATTCTGTATTGCTGGAGAGAAGGCATAAACATTTTGGCAATGGAATTAAGAACATCAGAGCAGCCCTGCTGCACCCAGCCCAAGGCCGCACTAGTACAGCATTCTGTTTCCCATGGTGGTCCACCAGATGCCTCTGAGAAGTGCACAGGCAAGAGGTGAGGGTTAGCGTCAGTAGAAACAGCTGAGATATTTCCAGCTGAGATTCACTCACTGTCTGGAGCCTGTCTGTCTGTCTGGCATCAAAGTCACAATCTCTGTCAAGGTCGTTGGGGGGTCTTCAGAATTATTTTCCTTCTGCAAGAAAAACACAAAAGAACAATTTATTACAGTATCAAGTTCACAAAGCTTCCCCCGCAAACTCAGTCCACTCACAAGATTGCATGGTTCCAGAGCAAAAGGGGTACAAATTGTTCCCAGGGGAGACCTTGCAGCTAGGGCAGTTGTCAGGACCCAGTCAAGTAGCAGAGTTGAAGCAGAAAAAGCCTGGGTCTCTTGAGGCCAACATGAAGCTGGAGTTCCTCTGAGTCTTAGGCTTGGCTGAAGCAGGCTCAAAGAGACACGTTGCTATCAGCATTTGGCTGCAGCCTTAAGACTTAATTTGTAGCCTGGCTTAATTGCTCTCCGCCTTCAGCCAGCTGCTACAGATTCAGGCTTTATCTGGTTTGTTGAGCAGCCATCTATTTCTCCTGAGTTCTTCCACCTGTTGTCGGTGTCTCATCAGTCTTCTCTCACGAGGATGAAAAGTTGATTTGCCGTTTACCTCAGTGTTCTGCTCTCTACTCCCTGTCTCTGCTGCCTCTGACAGCCCCACTAGTCCTGAAGCTCCGATTGGACCTGCCTCAGGTATCTGCTTTGTGCTGACAGCCAGGCTCTGCCCTTCAGGTGCCCCTTCAACTGCTGGTGGACAGCCAGCTTCTCCTTCCTCTTCACTATCTGAGGATGGGGGCATGACACTCACCTTCCATGATAGGTTTATATTTTATTTCTGTTTCAGCCTGCCACCACCCCACCACCACCATCAGGAGGCTGCTTTGCCTCCTGATGCCCCCTCCCCATATTTCCCAGGTTGCAAGCAGGGGAGTAGAAGAGAAACCATAACCGGCATCCCCCAGACACTCGATATCACATTATGTGTGCACAGCTACCGGCAGATGAAATGGTGTCCCCTGAGAAGAAAGGAAGCCTCCCTAGGCTCAGAGGAATTAAGACTATGGAAACAACATGTGAACATATTCAATCATGACACCTTTTGGGTCTAAAACAGGTGCAGACTAATATTTTCATCTAAGCAAAATGAAGTTGTCTCACGTGCAGCAGATGTGCTGACTGTCACATTTTCCAAGGATCTTCCACTTCCGAACAGAACAACGATAATTCTTTCTGCATTTCCCTTTATTATTTTTACAGGTATCTTCATCATGTATCTCACAGAGCCCTACAAAAAGCCAGAGAGAAACAGAATAAAATAAAAGCTGAGATTCAACCAACTCAGGTTTGGGTAGTGCTGCCTAGGTTTGGCAGCCAATGTGAAGCACCAGGATCAACGGTAATCCCTGCCTTTAACATAAATTAAAAGGGCACGAGCTCAGGCAGCAGAGTACACAGCCCGAACACACACAGAGTCAGGAAACTAGAGCACCCAACTCGGGGGGAACCCCAATGCACCACACCTGCCCTACAGGGCATTATAGGACATCTGGAGGCCGGGCATCCTTCCCCCGCCAGGCATCCTTCCCTCATGCATGGTTTTATAGACCTCTATCATGTCTCCCTGCAGTCGTCTTTTTAAAAACTAAATAGCCCCAGGTGTTGTAGTCTTGCCTCATAAGAAAGGTGCTCCAGGCCCATGATCATCTTGTTTGCCCTCTTCTGTACCTTCTCCAGTTCTACAATGTCCTTTTTTAGATGTGGTGACCAGAATTGTACACAGTACTCCAGGTGTGGCCGCACCATCGTTTTGTATAAGGGCATTATAATATTAGCCATTTTATTTTCAATCCCCTTCCTAATGCTCCCTAGCATGGAATTGGCCTTTTTCACAACTTCCGCACATTAAGTCGACACGTTCAACGAGTTGTCCACCACGATCCCAAGAGCACACGTGTTGAATCTTCAGAGTCCCTCTACAGTGGTTCACACCAGCAAGCATGGACATTGGTGGACATTATTCTTTGTAGCAACTTTATTTGCCATCACCTGATTTATGCTTATTGCTCATTGTTTATTTTCACTGATTGTTTATGGTTATATCTTCCATAATGTTGTGATTTTTCCTCAATTTGTGTTTTGATTGATGTATTAAAATGCTTTAGTTTATACATTATATTTTTTGGCATCTTCAGGGGAGGCAATTTTCTCACTGATGGTTTAGACATGCTCTTTTCAGAGAGTCCTACAGATTCACAACATCATCAGTTGTATTCTTCAGGCTTTTCACCATTAGCCTGACACAGGGGATTTCTTTGTTTGTGGTTTCTTGCCCTGTGTGGTCCCTAGGTTTGGCAGCTATTTCCTGGATTGCCCCTGGATCCCTTTTTGAAAATCGGTGTTACATTTGCTACTTTTCAGTCCTCTGGTACAGAGCCCAATTGCAGGGATAAGTTATTTATTGTAGCAAGGAGGTCGGCAATTTCACATTTGAGTTCTTTGAGGAATCTTGGATGGATGCCATCCAGCTCTGGAGATGTGTTAGTTTTCAGTTTTTCCAAATAGTTTGGAACATCATCCCTTGTCACTTCCATATGACTCAGTTCTTTAGCCTCCATCCCTAAGAAGCCTGGTTCAGGAACAGGTATATGCTCAGTATTCTCTGCCGTAAAGATGGATGCAAAGAACTCATTTAGCTTCTCTTCAACCTCCATATCCTCCTCAATAATCCCTTCCACTCCCTCATTGTCTAATGGTCCAACTGCCTCCCTGGCAGATTTCGTGCCTCTGATGTATTTAAAGACCTTTTAAAAATTCTTCTTGATACTTTTAGTATCTCTCAAAAAACTCTCTTTTTGCCTCCCTTATTGTCACCTTGTATTTCTTTTGCCACAGTTTGTGTTCCTTTCTGTTCTCTTCATTTGGACAGGCCTTCCCATTTCAGAAAGAAGTCTACTTCCCTTTTATGACTTCCTTGTTGGTACCTGTTAGCCATGCGCGCATCTTCCTGGACTTAGTGGTACCTTTCCTCCTTTTGAGTCTACAATCTAACTGGGATTCTAGTATTGTGGTTTTGAGTAAACTCCATGCACTCTGGAGAGAAGTAACTCTCCTGATTTTCCCTTTCAGCTTTCTTTTCACCATACTCCTCATTTTGGAGAAGTTCTCTCTTCTGAAAATCAAAATGATTGTGTTAGACTTCCCTGGTGATTGTTTCCCCACACGTATGCTGAATTTGATCACACTATGGTCACTGTTCCCTAAAGGGTCAATGACAATGACATCACACATCAGGTCCTGGATGCCACTCAGGATTAAGTCCAAAGTCACCTTTCTGGTTGGTTCCAAGACCCCCTGTTCTAGGGCACAGTCATTCAGCATATCTAGAAATCTGACCTCTTTGTCATTACCTGACAGTGAGGCTCTTCTCATGATCACGGAAAGGTGCCTCTATGGGCTAAGCCCGCTCTCCTCGCAGACGACCAGCCAGTCTGCTCTAGGTGGCCGTGGGGGCCGCCCACATGACTGCTGGCTTTATCACAGAGCCAGTGGGGGATGGGAGTATTGGGGACCATGCGGCCCCCAGAAACTCCAGTATGCCCTGTGCGAGCATGCAGGGCATACTGGCAAGACCCCTAGAGCCAGGAGATGGCTTTTTGTCTCCCCTCCAGGGGTCTACTCATTAGTAGCTGTGGCACGGAGCTGCACCATGGCTACTTGCGATTTAAAAACCCGGGTTTGCGGAGCACTCGCTCTGTAAACCCGGTTTATGGGGAGGGGTTGTTTGTTGGGTTAACCGCCGAGAGACAACTGGGCTCGCCTGCGAGCCCAGTGGCTCCCACGACCAGCTGAAATTGGGCTAGGCTCCCCTAGCTCTATTTTGGCTGATTGTGGGAATAGCCTCTGTGAATTTACCCAGTCTATATGAGGGTAATTGAAGTCACCCATTATTACAGCCCTGCCTCTCCTTGATGCCTCCCTGATTTCCTGCTGCAACTGTCAGCATTTTGATCCAGAAGGTGATAACATGTCCCCAGTAGCACGTTTCCTTTCAGGCTTTGTATTGTCACCCACAGGGTTTCTGTGGAGGACTCCAGTCCACCTAGGTTTTCTACCTTGTTAGATTCTATGCCTTCTTTAACATACAGTGCTACTTCACCTCCAAGGTGCCCCTCCCTGTCCTTTTTATAGAGTTCATATCCAGAGATAACAGCGTCCTTCTCACTGTTCCACCATGTTTTTGTTATGCCCAATATATCTATTTCTGCGTTAGCAACCAAGCACTCCAGCTCACCCATCTTGGCTCGGAGGCTTCTGGCATTGGCATATAAGCACCTATACGCTGGATCTCTCACCTGATATATACTATCTTTCTTTTGACTCTTTGAGCAGCTGGCACAAGCTCCTGTCTGCTCTTTATTAGGTTCTGGTCTGTCCCCTTCTGTTTCATCTGAATCCTTTGCACCTTTGCACTTTAAAGGATGGCTTTTGCCAAACCAGTTACTGCCCAGCTCCCATCGGCTGTTTCCCAGGCATCATTTTAAAAGCTTCTCTGCAACCTTTTCGATTTTAAGCGACAGCAGTGTGGTTCCATCTTGGTTCAAGGGAAACCCATCCCTTTTGTGCAGGTCTTGCTTGCCCCAAAATTTATCCCATTGTCTAACAAATCTAAACCCCTCCTCCTGGCACCAATGTCTCATCCATGCATTGAAACCCCTTGGTTTTGCCTATCTCAGTATACCTGCGCGTGGAACAGGTAGCATTTCTTAGAATGCTACCTTGGGGGTCCAATATGCTAAAGATCAGCCTAAATTTGGCTTCCAGGACCTCCCGACTACATTTCCCCATATCGTTGGTGCTGACGTGCCCATGACAGCTGTCTCCTCCCCAGCACTGCCTATGAGCCTATCTAGACACTGTGTGATGTCCGCAAGCTTTGCACCAGGCAGGCAAGGCACCGTGTGGTCAAGACGCGGGTCAAAAACCCATCTCGCTATACCTCTAATAATCAAATCACCCACTACAAGGAGGCCCCCACCCCCCGGAGAAGTATCCCTTTGCTTCCCACTAAACTCCTGCAAAACTCCAATGCCCCGTTTGCTACCCCTGTCCGCTATGCTCTCGGGCTTCACCTCCTATATAGAGAGCAGTCTTCCAACTCCCTGCTGCCACGCTGCTTGCTGCAGCAGCGCTCATTTGCGAGTGCAGAATGGTGAACAGGGCTTTAACCTGGATTGTGTCGGGGAAGCAATCCTGCCTTCCCCCATGTTGGAAGTTAAAGGACTTTGCGCTGTCTCTTTGCCTCAGACAGTGGCGGACTGACTAGTAAGTCAGAGGGCTCGAGCGTCAAGACATTTGTCATCACTTCTCCAGTTCTCTGATGCTATCCCTTTGAAATGTAGATTGCTAATATTAGGGGATTCAACTTCCTTCCTCCTTCTCTCTCTTCCTACCTGCCCGCCTACCTTGCAACATGGCAAGTTTCTCTCCCTGCACCATATGTGCAGAGAGGATGCAGAATCCATCTGCATCCAGCTAGATAGATAGATTGGAGATCCTAAATCCTCACTTTCCTATCTAGAATGGAGTTCCTTAATGAATGCCTTTTATATTGATTTGAAACTATGAATTGGCTACAAGTTACTTTACTCTCAGCATACACTCATGCCTAACTAAACTACCACTGTGTTGTGCCTCTGTGCACTCTGCTATATTGAGAAAGGGATTCTCTCACCACAGAGAATTTCCAACACCCCGTACCACCCCATACCCGAGAAAATAGGATGTGTGCATAACCTCACTGTATCCCATATAGGAACTCCTAACTTGCTAATCGCCTTCTCCAACACATCAACAAACCATGCACCACACACTCCTAGAATCGCCGGCTGCAACGGCCTTTGGCTGAGGAATCTGGGAACTGTAGTCAACCACATCTGGGAATCCCCGTTACAGGGAACACTAGTCCAAAGCATGAAGATCAGCAGAGCTGGAGATGGAGTTGTAGCTCAGGGGTCAAACATCGGTTTTGTTTTGAGAGGGCCGTAGCTTCAATCCCTTGCATCTCCAAATTGGGCTTGGAAAGAAAAAGTCCTTTCTGGAATTCTGGAGCACTGCTGCAAGTCATAGTGGACAATACTGAGATAGATGGGTCAACTGGCTGGCCCATGCAAATGCATCTTCCTATGCATACCTGCCCTCATCGAGTTGTTTTTCAATTTTCCCTGGCCTTGTTGACCATCTTAATTATTGCAGCCTTTTTATCTCACTACCACTTGATGCTTAGTTGATGTTAATATCTTACCTGGAGAAGCCAAGAGTATCCCCGCAAGAACAAAAATTAAAAGCCACGATGTCTTCATGGCTATGAAATTGGGGATTCCACCACTGTGGCAAGCTTGATTGGTATGATGGTTTTGAACCCCAGGGATCATCTATTTACAGAGGTTTTGAAATATGGCTCCACAGACTTTTGGTTTGCTGAGACTTTTAAAGGAGAAATGCTGTCCCCACCCCATTAAGCAGAACCTCTGGGCCATAACGGATCACCTATTTGCAGGGGCATAAAGTGCGGACAGAAGGTGCTAGGCAGAAAATGGCCCATGGAGAACTCTTTGACCTTCAGATAGAACGCCAGAGTCATAAGAGTGTCATGAGACAAATCTGTGCCCTGTCTTCAATACATGGATAGAACCTCCCTATTCATTGCTTACATGCCAGTATTTTTGGAATGTGGACAGGGGAGGGTAAACAATGTATATTTGGCAGGTTTCTGTTCTTGCAAGATGGAAAGGAGCTGCAGCTTACAAGGGGGGTGAATAACATATGCAGAAGTTGGTTGAAGGTGAGATGTACCCTCATGTCCCCTCTGATCCTGCTGGAATGATGCAGCTAGACAGATTAATCACCACTGATAGTCTTATCCTCCATGAATTTATCCCTTCCCTCTTTAAAACCATCTACATTGCTGGCCAGCAAAATATCCAGCAGCAATGAATTCCATAGTTTATCGACACTATGGGGCCATTCACATAACCAACCCTACTTGGGTTAGTGCAGGTCCTGTAGAGCCCTGGCATTGGGACCAATCCCAGGGCTCACCTTCCAGGTAACCCAAGTTTTTTACCCGAGCTAAAAGGGAGGTAGAAGAGTTTTTGCGACATGATCCTACCCCACCACGCAGTTGTGTGGACCTACAGACTGCCATAGAGGGAAGGAGTTTTCTGGCCTCTAGAATGGCTGCAATGTGAGCAGCGTGCTACATTGTGGGCTTTCCCCTGGCCTCTCTCTCACTGCACCACTCTCCGCAGTGAGGATCGTGTTTGAGTGCAGCGTGGCAAGTGGTTCAGTGAGCAGCGTGGCGAGTAGCACAATGACTGTGTGGGGGAAGGTAGGAACAAGCCTGCCATCCGTCCGCCCACCCCAGCCCAAAAGTACATTCTTTTGTTTGTGCCAAATCTCCCAGCAATCAGCTTTAATAGATGCTTTTTAACTCTTCCTGTCCACATTGTAAAAGTACTGATATGTAAACTCTTCAAAGGAACATCCTGCACATGTAATGAAGACACGGTGTGCCTAACACAGACTTCTCCCAAACCATGCATATAGCTTTGAAGATGCTATCTGAAGGACAAACAGTCCTCCAGAGGCCAATATCTGCATATCACTTCCTGCCCTAACTGGAAGCTCCCACAAATTACTATCCCTATGTTTTGGTCCAGAAGTTCTGCTTCACAGGGAAGACGACAAGTGTTTCTGCTTTGTGTTTGATCAGGTTCAGCCAAGAAGTGTGTGGTTAGGTTTTTCAAGAGTCCTGAAAATATCTGGTCTCTGGGGTTCAAAACCATCGTATTGACCTTGCTTGCCCCACTGGTTGAATCCCCAGTACCATAACTATGATAATGTTGTGGATTTTCATTTTTCATTCCTTCAGGTACACTCTTTGCTACAGCCAGTAAGATATTAACCTCATCTAATCATTCAATGGCAGTGGAACAAGATGGCTGTGCTCGTGCGGGGCATCCTGGATCTTCTTGGGACTGCATGACCCCGATCCTCACAGTCCCTGCCGGTGACCTCTATTGTGAAATACGACTTTGTCAAGTGCCAGTGGACATGAGTCTTGTGAATTGACCCTGGTCAGCGTACTCAAATCTTGATCATCTGAGAAATGAAACTCAGCCATTATAAACTTCCAGCATATTTCAAGAAGTGTACCTGCCCAATATATCCCCACAAGGAATACTTTGTAGCCATTATCATATTGATAAATTAAACAGGAAGTTTAAGCAAAACACACAATTGACTGAATATGCTCCTTGTCAAAAACTATATTACAACAACCACAAGAAGTCAGCAACTTGTATAGTCATTACTGTTATGCTACCTCTTCTGTTACTTCTAGAAAATTCTCTTTAAAATGTAGGAGCAAGGCTTGCTCATACACCAGTCTCTTGCAGTAGTAAGCTTATGTACCTACTACTATGGATATTTATATACCACTCTCCAATCAAAGTTCTCAAAGCAGTTTACATAGAAAAATAAACAACACATAAATAAGAAGGTCCTCTGTCCGCAAAGGGCTCACAATCAAAAAAGAAACTTAAGGTTGACACCAGAAACAGCCACTGGAGGGATGCTGTACAAGGGTTGGATAGGGCCAGTTGCTCTCCCCCTGCAAAATATAACAGAACCACCACTTTAAAAGGTGCCTCTTTCCTCAGTTAGCAGGGATTATGCTGAGTTAGCAGACTGCAACAGCCTGAAAAGCAAAGAAGGTTAACAGCATTTCCAGGGTTAACAGACAAGACACGCAGGCCTCTGGAAGAGAGCTCCAATCACAGTAGGGCTAGTCATCTACCCAGCTCAGCCATGCCCCCACCAGCATAGACTCTGGATATTTCTGAAGGAGAAACCCATTTTGAAACCCCACCAACCCACCTGGGTTTGCTGAAAAGGATAAAAATCTTTCCAGATTGGTGAGATTCCCTTCAAAAGTACCATGAAAGTCATTGGGCTTCCCTTTGCTATTCTTTCATGGGCAATCCTATCTGTTTCAGGTAAGCATAAAAAGAGGAAATAATGACCGGGCATGGGAATAATTGGGCTGGAAAGGAAGAGACAGAAGGTCAAAAGAAGGACCTCTGGACTCATCCAGAGAGGCTCATTTCCTCAGTCTGCTAACTACGAATGTCAAGGTCAGGAATTTCCTCAAACCTCAACCATAGTTTTGTGCTATCTCCTTTATGGGTATAACCAACAGCTCAAAAAATTGGGAATCCTAGTCAACACCCCCCAAATTAACCTTGTCATGCCTCACACACACCTCTGGATGAAGGTTTTGTAGGGATATGATGATGCTCCTTTTCAGAAGTGAACTTAAGAACCCTGAAAAGAGAGGTCAGGTACACCCCTTAAGGACATGGCAAAAAACCTTCACTCCCCCTCCCTCCCGACACACAAACTGTGGGCATCCCAATTCTATGCATGTTTTCACCACAATACCCAACAGGGAAACTCATTTCCTCCTGATCATGGAAGCGTCCACTAGACCTGAAAAGAATATTTGCTAATGCATTTAATATAATGGATGGAATAATTATCCAAAAGTTTCTCTTTAATTATAATTGGAAGGAACTGCGTCCGCAAAACAAGGGTAGAGAAAGGGAGAGTGTGGGCGACACTTGGCTGGTGAGAATGCGACACACCACCTGCCCTAGGTGAGAAGTCTTCCCTACTAGCAGCATTCAGTAGAAGTCATATTGCCATTAGCAACTTGTAAATGGGTAGAGCTGAAGTCTAAGCTACAAGTGTATTCTGTTCTGTCAGTACCATCACTGACTTTTCTCTTCTTTCTCTTTCTTCAGGATTCGATCTTGTATTTAACACTGATGAATGTGCAAAGGAAGGTGGTACTATGAGTGCTGGGGTTCTTTTAAGGAAATTGGAGACTGCAACACATTACATAATTGTTGCAAATTGTAAGACAATATTCTTCATCCTATTGCTGTATCGATTCAGAAAGGTTTGTGGTTACCCTTTGGTAATACAAAAAGTTCAAAGATGCTCTCGTACTGTTACCATGATATAACATCGTCTGAGCATGTGTACTAAGTGCCTTTCCTTAGAAGGAAACTCACCTTCATCTCTGCTTAACTGCCGACATGTGGTGTGGAATCTGGTGTCCTGTAGCATCTAGGTGAACTAGATGTGATTTTGCTCACACCATTAGCCCTTTTTTAAGAGATTTTTTAAAGAGATGTGCATGAAACAAATTTTCTGATTTGTTTGGAATCAAATTCCAAAGATTTATTTTAAATTTGAATCTGGTCTGAATGTCCGATTAAACTCCAAATCAATTTGACCCTGTTTGGGTGCCTTTTTTTAACCCATCAGATGCGGGAGGTATGTCATGTGTAAGCCGAGGTTGTAACCAACTCCCCGCAGGAAGTGGCTGTGCTCCACATCCCCACCCTTTATTTGTTTTTTTAAAGCACAGGTACCCCCAAATGTCACCACCCTCTTCCCCTGTGCAGACCTTTGCACACCCAAAGGCCATCTAGATGCTCCCTTTGTCCATGCCTGGGCACATGTGTAGTGGGACCCAAGAGTTTTGAATAGGTGGAGAGGTCTGTACCAGTGTCTATGCACACTCCCAGGCAAGAACAAAGGGAGCATTTAGATGACCCATCACTGAAGATTGACATCAATGTGAATTTCTCTGGGCAATTCCCTCCTCTCCCCTCTGATGGTCCTGTCTGGGGATGTCCCCATGGCCTTTCACTCTCATGCCTGGACATTTTGCCCTGGGTCAGATGGCTGGAACCTTGAAAAAGGATCTCAGTTGACACAAGACTGTCCCTGGTGACCAGCCTTGATAATGATTAATTGATCACTCAGTTATTTAGGACTGTAACTCTCCTCAACATTCCACTTATCAAATGAATACCATTCACAAACAAAATGCCGAGATTACAAAAAGCAGGATAAATCCATAATAGTGTTCAATCCAATAGTTGTAAAGTGTTGAACCTATGTATATAAAAGGATTCTTGTTGATGTAACCATTTCTCTGCATTTATATTACAGAATCTAAATCACTAGTAAAACCATAACTGTAAAAACAACATAAAACCATTATGTTTTGGTGCAGGGCTTATTGATCATGGTGCAGGGCTTATTGCTCATTATGTTTTGGTGCAGGGCTTAGGGATGTGCATGAATCAATCATTTCATTTTGATCTGTACCGAAATTGAAATACCCCTGATTAGTTTTTGGTCTGAATCTGACCCCCCTGAATTACCCCAGATTCAATTTGTACCCAGTTATCAGAATCTGAATCTGAATTGATTGGGATCAAATCAGTTGGAGTAGTGGTAGCGTCCAATGGGTGGAAGCCAGCACCCAAAATTTCAAAGAAATTGGGCAAAGGGGTGATATTTAAAGAATTTTTGAAGTTTACACATCTTTAGGATTTTCCCCATAGGTAATACTGGGGATTCCAGCTACATTATAGCTCCATGTGGGGGGCACTGGGGCCCCCACGTGGACTGGGGTAGAGCTACCCCACCAGTGACTGGGGTAGAGCTGAGTGGAGTGTGGTGAGTGGTAGTGCCCAATGGGTGCAAAGAAGCTACCACCCATATTTCAAAGGAATTGGCAAAGGGGTGATTTCTAAAACATTTTTGAAGTTTAGGCATCTTTAAGCTTTTCCCCATAGGGAATAATGGGAGTTTCAGCAGCCTTAGTTAGAACTCCTGTGGGAGGGGGTGGAACCAGGGTTGCCCAGGGCAGGTTGTGGTGAGTGGTAGTGCCCAATGGTTGCAAGGAAGCTACCACTCAGATTTCAAAGGCAAATGCATCTTCCTATGCATCCCTTTCCTCATAGCAGTTGTTTTTCAATTTTTCCTGGGCTTGTTGACCATCTTAATTATTCCAGCCTTTTTATCTCACTACCATTTGATGCTTATTTGATGTTAATATCTTACCTGGAGAAGCCAAGAGTATCCCCGCAAGAACAAAAATAAAAAGCCACGATGTCTTCATGGCTATGAAATTGGGGATTCCACCAGTGTGGAAGCTGTTTGTATGCTGGTTTTGAACCCCAGGGATCAAATATTTGCAGGGCTTTTAAAATTTGTCTCCACAGACTTCTGTTTATAGGCTGAGCCTTTATAAGCAGAAACTGTGGTTTCCCCATTAAGCAGAATCTCTGGGTCATCTCATCCCTGTTTAAATCCATCTAGTTTGCTGGCCATCAAAACATCTGGAAGCACTGAATTCCATAGTTTATCTACACCAGGGATTCTCAATGTTGTGTTCCCAGATGTTATTGGACTTCATCTCCCATAATCCCTAGCCCCAGTGGCCTTTGTTGGGAGATTATGGGAGTTGAAATCTAATAACATTTGGGAACACAATGTTGAGAATCCCTGATCTACCCTATGGGGTCATTCACATGACCAGCCCTACTTTTGTTAGTGCCGTTCATTTAGAGCACTGGGATTGGGACCAATCCTGTGGTTCTCCTTCCAGGTAGCCTAGGTTTTTTACCTGAGCTAAAAGGGAGGTAGGAGGTTGTGCGCCACATGATCCTACCCCACCATCCAGTAATGTGCCATAGAGGCTGAGGGAGGGACATCCTGGCCTCTAGAATGGCTGCAATGTGAGCAGCGTGCTACATTGTGGGCTTTCATCTGGCCTCCCTCTCACTGCACCACTCTCCAGAGTGATGATCGTGTTTTAGTGCAACGTGGCAAGTGGTGCAGTGAGCAGCATGGCGAGTAGCACAATGACTGTGTGGGGGAAGGTCGGAACAAGCCTGCCTTCTAAAAATACTGAAATGTAAATTCTTCAAAGGAACATCCTGCACCTGTATTGAAGACAAGGTGTGCCTAACACAGATTTCTCCCACACCATGCATATAGCTTCGAAGATGCTATCTGAAGGACAAACAGTATTCCAAAGGTCAATATCTGCATATCACCTCATGCCCTAACTGGAAGCCACCACAAATTAGTGTCCCTATCTTTTGGTCCCGAATTTCTGCTTCACAGGGAAGACGGCAAGTTTTTCTGCTTTGTGTCTGATCAAGTTCAGCCAAGAAGTGTGTGGTTAAGTTTTTCAAGAGTGCTGAAAACATCTGGTCCCTGGGGTTCAAAACCATCGTATCGACCTCTCTTGCCCCACTGGTTTAATCCCCAGTACCATAACCATGAAGATGTTGTGGATTTTCATTTTTGTTCTTTCAAGCATACTCTTTGCTACACCAGGTAAGATATTAACTTCATCTAATCATTCCATGGCAGTGGAACAAAATGGCTGTATGAGTTATGGTGTTCAAGCCTCTTAATTGCTTTTTATTCCAAAGCCTCAAGTGCTTTGGTCTTTCGTTGTAGAGAAAGTGTTCCAACCTCTTGAGCAATTTGGTTGGCCTTTCCTGCTGCACCTTCTCAAGCTTCATGAATCATCATATTGATAATTATGATCCCTCACCTAAACACACGGTCCAGGTTAGCACTGATATTATAATTGTTCTTCATAAATGGTATGAAGTGGGACAATATCTTTAAAAGTCTTTGTGGGCTTTCTCCCTTCTTTCAACTGGATGGATTGTATCATTTTTTAAATTTCCACTTATTTTCCATGATTTACTTTTAGCCAATCTAATAAACCATTTTTTTTGTCTCTATAAAGTGATTGGTAGAAACATAAGCTGAGAAAGGTACTTTTTAGGGGCTGTGCATGATCGTCATTATCAGGATTTGGACTAGTATTGACCTTATCCTGGTAATAATCAAATCATGCATTTGACCCCTGGGGTGGCTTGGATAACTTTGATTTGATACATCGGTATTGGCTTGATGCATTTAGGGGTGTGTGTGGCTGGGTTATGTTTAGTGAAGATTTGGCAAGTCTGAAGAAATGGGCAGCCACAGCAACAAAGTTTCAAAACTCAGCCTATCCTTACCTGATCCCACCCTAGAATGTACTGGGAATGGAAGCCATGTCATGACATGATGTCCTTTTCCTGGTGCATTACTGGTGGCGCGGCGGGGGGGATGACTGAAAGGACGTGTGATGCTTTCTCTGAACTTGAAGGCTTGAACCGCTCTCACTGGCATTTTAGCCTTCACGGTCAAGAACACTTTGACATGGCGCAGGGCGGGGCGGCATTCACTTTTGAAATCCCCCACCTGAGTTATGTGTTCTTCATCTTGTGTCCTCAGTTGTCATTGAGCTACAAAACCCAACATTTCCAGCCATAGGGGCCGTGAGTGATGGGAATTGTTGACCAACACATTCTGTTGACTCAAGTTTAAGGACCCCTGTTTTAGTATAGACACAAACCCTGATTGCCCGACACCCAAGAAGACATGAGACACAAGGTTTTGGTATAAAATTGGGCCACAATTTATTTAAATTTAACCAGAACTTGAAGAGCAGGGATGGCTTCCCTCTTGGCAGTGCGTAACTATAGGCATGCGCCTCCAGGGCATGCATAACCTATGGCATAGGGCGATACACCTTGGCTCCAGGCAACCCCAAATGTTCCCAAATCCAGGGCTGCCTATCCTAGCCAGCCTAGTGCCGGGCCCCTGGCTAGCATCACCCCAAGGTAGCCATACAGCGATTCCTAAGGGCTTAGCCTGCCAGGGTAGGTCAACAAGGGCAGATCTCCCTGAGCCGTGCAGTCTCTAGGGAGATGCCCTTCTCACCCCATAGCCAAACGCTTACCCAAAGGTGTTCACCAGCCTAAAATCATTTTTTCAACCGCACTGCACCTGCCAAATTGTGACCGACATTACTGACTAGCTAAGGGGTAGTACAGTCCGTAGCAGGCGAAAAAAGGCGCACACTCCAGGCCAATCAAGCGGACGCCCAAAAAATTCCTGCTCGGCCCCAAATGGCGACCAGCCAAAACCCAGACTGTACCTAGGGAAGGGAGGGTGGGTGCCTGTCGAGAGCGAACTGAGCTCTCCCGGGCCCGGAGCAGGACGCGGAGCTGACGCCCCGCACCCTGCATGGGCCCCCTGACCAATCAGGTCAAGAGAAGCCTCGTGCTTCTCGAAGGGGGCCAGGCAAGAGTGCTGCGCTGCTCATTCAAGCAGCGAGCAGCGTAAATCTTTCCCTTAAATTGACCCAAATGTGTGCATCCACCACAAATATCTTATTTCTTTTTTAGATTGTGAGCCCTTTGGGGACTGGTAGCCATTTTATTTTATTTATATCTACCTATCAATCAATCTTTATTGATACAGTCATAGAGCAGCAGACACAGAGCAGCATTGCAAGTAATGTAAACTGCTTTGGGAACTTTTGTTGAAAAGCGGTACATAAATATTCATCATATTCATCAATACTGAGGTTTCCAGATTAGAAAGTAGACTGGGGAGGGAAATATTTCATTTGTTTTTATAACAGATCATGAAATATGTTTTCTTAAATACCCTGGACCCAAGCTGTTTAGGGCTTAATAAGTTCAAACTAGCACCTTGTATTTTGCCCAGAAATATATTGGCAGCCAGTGCAGATCTTTTAAGATAGGAGTGGTATGGTCTCTCCGAGATGACCCAGAGACCAACCTGGCTGCTACATTCTGGACCAACTGCAGTTTCCAAACTATGTACAAAGGCAACCACACATAGAGCACATTGCAGTAGTCAAGTCTGGATAGTGACCAGCAGATGTACTACTGAGGTCATTTCTCTCAAGAAACAGATGCAGTTGGCATATCAACCAAAGCTGATAGAAGGCACCTCTGGCCACTGCCTCAACCTGGGATACCAGGGAGAGTTTTGTATCCAGAAACATCCCCAGACTCCATACCTGTTCCTTCTGGGGAACTGTGACCCCATCCAGAACAGGCAGAACAAAATCATCTCCTGAATTCTGACCCCACACAATAAGTACCTCTGTCTTATCTGGATTCAGTCTCAGTTTGTTATCCTTCATCCAGTGCATAACCACCACCAGGTAGGCATTTAGGGAGGTTATACCTTCTCCTGATGCTGTTGACATGGAGATAAAGATTTGGGTGTCATCAGCCTATTTATTTATTAGTTTGTTCATTTGATTTCTATACTGCCCTTCCAAAATGGCTCAGGGTGCTTTACATTAAAACCAAACTAAGATCAATTAACTATTAAAATCAAAACTGTTAAAAAAAACATAAAATCATTATGTTTTGGTGCAGGGTTTATTGATTATACCCTGCACCAAATCTCCTGATGATCTCTCCCAGTGATTTCCTGTAGATATTAAACAACATTGGAGACAATGCAGAGCCCTGAGGGAAACCATACCGAAGTTCAGATTTTGGATAACAGCAGTCTCCGGACATCATCTGGAATCTTCCCAAGACGTAGGGGCAGAACTATTGCAAAGCACTGCCTCCTATCCCCAAACAACTCAGGGGCTCCAGAAGGATACTAAGGTCAAACATATTGAAAGCCGCCAAGAGATCTGAAAGGACCAACAGAGTCACACCTCCTCTGTCATTTCCCAATTTGAGATCCTCCATCAGGCCAACCAAGGCAGTCTCCACCCCTTAGCCTGTCCAAAAGCCAGTCTGAAATGGGTCTAGATCAGGCCTGCTCAACTTAGGCTCCCCAGCTGTTTTTGGACTACAACTCCCATAATTCTCAGCCACAGCAGCCAATAGCCAGGGATTATAGGAATTGTAGGCCAACATCTGCAGGAGGGCCGAAGTTGAGCAGGCCTGGTCTAGATAATCAGTTTCATCCGTGACTGCTTGGAATTGGGATGCCACCACTGTCTCATTTACCTTGTCCAGCCAAGGAAGGTTGGAGATAGACCTATATTTGCTTAACATTGAGGGATTCAAAACAGGCTTCTTCAAAAGAGTTCTAATAATTGCCTCTTTAAGGCAAGAAGGCATCCTGCCCTCCCTCAGAGAAGCATTTATAATCTCTAATAGGCCTTCTACAACAACCTCCCTGCCAGATAGTATAAGCCATGTCAGCCAAGGGTCAAGAGAACAGGTAGCAGGCCATACCACTCCAAGCTACTTGTCCACAGCCTCAGGAGTCACAAACTGATCCAGCCTGACCACATACGAGGAGTCTCTGGATACCTCCAATTCAGACACTTCAATAATTGTGGGGTCTAAATCTGTCGGCCTGAATATGAGAGATTTTCTCCACAAAAACCTCATTAAACACATCACAGCAGGTAATAGATGGTTCCAAGTTCTGATTCAAGGGAGGAAGGGCACTTACTTGCCCTCTCTCAACCCTGAACAAGTATTCTGGACATGAAATTGTAGTCCCAATATGGACTGAAAATAATTGCTTCTTTGCCACCTGTATTGCCAGAGCATAGATCTTCAAATGTGCTCTATGTTGTAATCTGTCAGATTTGAGTCGAGTCTTCCTTGACTTGCGCTCCAGTTGTCTACCTCATCGTTTCAGCCCCTGTAATTCTTCTATATACCAAGGGGCCAGGTTTCAAGCGGGTTGGAGAATATGCTTAGAAGCAATCACGTCAACTGCCCTGGTAAGTTTGCTGTTCCAATTTCCCACCAGGGCATCAACAGGATCACTGGGAGAGCCAACACTAAATCCCTCCAAGGCTTCTTGAAATCCTATTGGATCCAATAACTTTATTGGGCAGACCATCCTAATGGGCCCCTCACCCCTGTGATGGATGTTGGTCCATCCAGGACAATGGGAAAATCAGAAGAATCCACACCCTCAGAACACCACCCTGAGCAAAGTGAAAGACCAGATCAAGCATGTGACCAGAAATGTGCATTGGTCCCAAGACCCCTTGGGATAAGTCCATAGTTCTCATGGCTGTTATGAACTCCTGAGCCACCCTAGACAGATTGGTCCCAAAGTGAACATTGTAGTCCCCAAGAACCATAAGCCTGTGGGACTCCAACACCAAACCTGAGACCAAGTCTGTCTGCTCAGTTATGGACTCTGTTGGGCAGCGGGGTGATTGGTACAACAACAGAAGTCCCATTCTATCCTTAGTCCCCAAACATATTCAATACGATCAGACACTTCAACAGGGATTCTGGTCAGGGAGATGTTCTTATAGACCACAGCCACTCCACCTCCCTGCACATGTCCCCGTACCTGCTCTTCAACAGAGTACCATGGAGGGAGAAGCTGGAACAAGACTGGGCCAACAGCCGCCCCCAACCAAGTCTCTGTGAGACAAACCAGGTCTGCCCTTTCATCCAGAATCAAGCCATGGGTCATTTCTGACTTACTCTGGACAGACCTAGCATATTATCTGGGAAATATCTAAAAGTTCATTTTAATCAAAACTGTTTCCATGTAATTAATAAAGGACGTTATTTTAAACTGCTAATTTTATCAAGATGTGCAAAAAATGTTAATTACGTCATTGTTATCTTTTCCTGGCCATTCTGAAGAATATAGTGCCAACTTCTGGCTTGCAGAGACCCCATCTGGAATTACCTTCAAGATGGCTAAGTTTTGTGCTGTGGCTAGCAATACCAGACATGATTTGTCTATATCTGATTATAAGGCAGATGCCCTTTCTTTCAGACAACTTTATTAGGCAGTCTCAGAGAAGTTTAATGAAATATGGTGTCAAGGCCAATGTGGTTTGCTAAACAGCCAAGAACTTTAGGCAACAGCTGGTGAGATCAAGATTATATGATAGGAAGTGTGAAACAAAAACCTGCCCAGTTTGTGAAGATCGGGAAGGTAGTTGCAAACAAAAAGAGGTTGTTTATAAGATCATTTGTACGGACTGTGGAGAAAGTTATGCAGGAGAAACTGGAAGACCCTTATTGACCGGATTTAAAGAATATCTTGCAGATTCAAAATCAGGGAAGCATTGTACACAGATAAACTGAAACCTGAGGTGAATGGTAAGGAGGAACTGAGAGAAATTTTGAAGTATATTGGCCATTAGAGGGTGTACTGCTGAAGTTGCTTCTTTCCCCTCCTTTTCTCCTTGTCAGCGCTGAGTTGGGAAAGGTCCAACTCTCCCTCCTTCCCCCCACTTCTTCTGCTATGTATTAACTTCAGGTGTTGGATAGGAAGAGTTTACTGTAGAAGAATGTCTGTTCAAGAAGTGAAACATTGAGCACTGATGATGACCATGGGCGTACTGTTAAGAAGACAAAGGAAGACGAATGTCTCCTGGCCCACAGCTTCTGAGGGGCCCCCAAGGGACATTCGCCCTCATCTGGGACTCAAAGTTCTTTAAAGGAGTATTGTTGCAGGTTTGTCATAATGCGTACTTCATCGCCACTATATCAGCTGATTCGATGATTTTAAGTTGCAAGAGATTTTAGGTTATTGTACAAACAGCTGCATTTTGTATGGTTCTGATTATCTGTAGGTTGCTTAGGTGGTGGGATTGTTATACTGAATGTCTGTTTTTCTTTCTTTCTGGTCATTGACTGAAATAAAGATTGATTGAGGTCTTTCCCTAAAACACTCAGTGGAATTTGTGGGCAAAGCAAGAATGGAGGCTGTGGTATTCTAGGCAAAGCATTTCCTCATAGCTCTTACTCTCTTGCTGCCCTGGGGAGGGAGCAACTTTGACCATATAGGACTGGGGACAAGAAGCAGACCATAGAGAAATTGGACAGGCCCATAGCTCAGTGGTAGAGCATCAGCTATGCATGCAGGAGGTCCTAAGAACATACGTGGCAGTAATGGGCTGTATGAGAGATAACATACTGAGACTAAATCAAAACAAGTCAGAGCTACTTATTGTGCAGGGTTGGAACCCAGGAAATAGTTTTGATCTGCTGTTTCTGGGTGCGGTTACACCCCCCCCATACATACACACACACACACACACACACACACACACACACACACACACGGAAGTGCAGTCTGGGAGTGCTTCTGGATCTAAACTTCTCCCAGGTGTCTCAGGTTTAGGTCACTTTAGCTGATGCGCCAGCTACATCCATTCAATAAATGACCTCAAAACATTTGAGGTTTGAAAGGGCGGTATAAAAAAATTGATTGAATGAATGAATGAATGAATGAATGAAAATGAATGAAAATAATAGTATATATTGTTGGACTACAGTTGGTCCAGAATGCAGCAGCCAGGCTGGTCTCTGGGTCATCCAGGAGAGACCATATTACTCCCATATAGAAGGAGTTACACTGGCTGCCAGTATGTTTCCAGGCAAAATACAAGGTGTTGGTCATAACCTACAAAGCCCTAAACAGCTGGGTTTTCTTGGGTCTTCTTTGTTATGAACCCCACCGCCCATTGAGATCAGCAGGAGAGGTCCGTCTGCATTTGCCACCAGCTCGTCAGGTGGCCACTCAGGGATGGGCCTTCTCCGTTGCTGCCCAAGGCTTTGGAATGCGCTCCCTAGTGAAATAAGAGCCTCCCCATCTCTGACATCTTTTAAAAAGTCTCTAAAGATGCATTTCTTCACCCAGACTTTTAACTGATATTGTTTTGATTGTTTTAATGTTGCTTTTAGAATATTGTTTTAAAATTTTAAATTATGTTTTAAATTTCTTGCTTTTAAATTTATTGTTTTTGTTTTTAATTAATGTTTTACTTTTAATCTTGCAGTAAACTGCCCAGAGATGTAAGTTTTGGGAGGTGTAAAAATATTATAAATAAATAAATAAATCATATGCTGTAACCTCAAGACTTGAGTACTGCAGTGTGTTCTATGTGGGGCTGCCTTTGTACATAGTCTGGAAATGGCAAAAGGCACGGAATGTGGCAGTCAGGTTGGTCTCTGGATCATCTTAAAGAGACCAGATTACTCGTATATTAAGGGAACTACACTTTCTACCAATATGTTTCTTGGCAAAATACTAGGGACCGGGTCTCATGATCAGTGAGACCCAGTTTCTTCCAGTGCGCGGGGAGGGAGCCCTGGGTGGCTGGATCAGCCGCCCACACGATTGCCAGCTCAGTGATGGGGGCTGGGGGGGGCTGGGTAGCTCTGTTGCTGGCGGGGGCTGGGTAGCTCGGGGGCTGCATGGCCCCCGGAAGCCCCAGTATGCCCTGTGCAAGCGTGCAGGGCATACTGGAGAGACTCCCGGAGCCAGGAGGTGGCTTTTCACCTCCCCTCCAGGGGTCTACTTGCGAGTAGCCACGGCACGGAGCCGTGCTGCGGCTACTCACAACCAGATAGCCCGGGTTTGCAGAGCACTCGCTCCACAAACCCGGGCTATGGGGAGGGCTACAGGAGTGGGTTACCCGCTCTGGAACCACCGGGCTCACAGCCGAGCCTGGTGGTTCTCATGATTAGCAAGAATCGGGCTAGGCTCTCCTAGCCCAATTTTTGCTAATCGCGAGAATAGCCCCAAGGTGTTGGTTATAACCTATAAAGCCCTAAACAGCTTGGGCCCAGGGTATTTAAGAGAACGCCTTCTTCTCTATGAGTCCCATCGCCCATTGAGATCATCTGAAGATGTCTCTCTGCACATGCCACCAGCTTGTTCTGGTGGTTACTAAGTGATGGGCCTTCTGTGTTGCTGCCCTAAGACTTTGGAATGCTCTCCCTGCTGAAATAGGAGCCTCCTCATTCCTGACAAGTTTTGAAAAGTCTCTAAAGATGCATTTATTCACCTCAACTTTTAAATTCAGTCCAAATTCAAATTGAATCACAAAAATCAGTCCATGCACACCCCTAGTATGCTGGATTGTCTCCGTTTCTTGTTTTCTTTTTTTCCCTTTTCTTGCAGGATTCACTGCCAAAAAACCCTACAAATTTCATCCTATACTGATCTGCACAACAGCAGGAGGCTTCTGCTTTCCTGCTCATACTAATGCTTGCAAACATCCTAAAAGTCGTGTTTTAAGCTGTGATCCTTTCAGAGATTGCTGTGTACAGTAAGTATCAGATATATGACCTTCAAGAGACGCGGTTTGGCCTGGCCTTCCAGGATTTTAATTAGTTATAATTGTTTTAGTGCTTTAACCTGGTTTTCAGGGTTTTGATTTTTTTGATTGTTTAATTGTTTTTTAAGATGTTTCAACTGTTAATTGGTGTTTATATTTATATTTCTATTTTAATTGTTATTGGTTTTAATGGTTTCTGTTTTAATTGTAAACTGCCCTGAGCCATTTTGGAAGGGCGGTATAAAAATCGAATAAATAAATAAATATGAGAGAGACAATAGAGAGTTTTGTCATTTCCCTCTCTATGCTGTTAATTATTTTTAGCACAATCTTACCAATATTTTAAGTAGGCAAATGCTAGTAGCAGCAGTAGTAGCAGCTTCCCACGGCCCCCGTCTTTTTTGCCAGGAATGTAGATGCTAAGTCTACAGTTCCTTCACTTCCTAATTCAGCTCTTATTATTTACAGAATGGAGAAACTGGAACAAAATCATGTTTTAGGGAAAGTCCACCTATGAGTATGAGTGGGAAAGCAGCAGGGAAGTAACTTGCCTAGGGTGCAAGATGTTGCTGGTTCAAATCCCCTCTGGTATGTTTCCCAGACTATGGGAAACATCTGTATTGGGCAGCAGCAATATAGGAAGATGCTGAAAGGCATCATCTCATACTGCGCAGGAGATGGCAATGGTAAACCTCTCCTGTATTCTGCCAAAGACAACCACATGGCTCTGTGGTCACCAGGAGTTGACACCGACTCGATGTTACAACTTTACCTTTACCCCTTTATTCAGGCTTTGCCACCATTCTTCACTGTAATAATTTTGACTCACTTTTTGAGGCTGTTCAAGGTAGCAGAGATAAAAGATGTGAACCTCCTTGCACATTCCTAAATCACGGTATAAAAGTGAAGTGCTAATAATTTCCGAGTGGGGAGTTAATTCATTAAGAGTAGGAATAGTGTAAAAACTGTGCCTTTGATTGAATTAGCCCAACTGGATTTTCCTTTCCTTGCAGACTGAATGGCATCTTGGATTGTTTTGCCTTCTGATTTCCTTTTTCTCTTTTCTTCTTTTGTTTCTGCAGGCGTGTGCCATACTACGAAGCATAAAGACTTTATACGAGGCTTCTTCTTTCCGTGCCATTACCATTGCTCATAAATATCGTGGCATAGTTGTTGGAAGTGACAATAGTTTCAGAGCTTGCTGTGTAAAGCTGGTATTGTGGTAGAAAGCATGACTTGTCCCCTTAGCTAAGCAGGGTTTGCCCTGGTTGCATTTGAATGGGAGGCCACATGAGAGCACTGTAAGATATTCCTCTCAGGGAGATGGAGCCACTCTGGGAAGAGCAGAAGGTTCTGAGATAGATAAACCAATGGTCTGACTCAGTGTTCGGCAGCTCCCTATGTTCCTATGACCATTCAGAGCTGGCAGATCCTTTTCCATACTTCTCTTCCCTCTCCTTTTCCTCTTCGTGGTGTTTTTTCGCTTTATTGGGACAATCCAGAACCTGAGAAATGCTGAAAATGCCAGCAACACCCGTCTGCTCAGAATTTAGGCCATGTCCTCACTTACTCTGAGGGTTGCTGTTGGGATCTGTGCTCATTTATCCAGCCTTACCTTCACAGAAGCACCTGCCATTCTTCTTAAGGCTCTTCCCCCATTAGACAAGGCTCGCTGTAAGTCTGGGCAGTGGGGTGTGAGGTTGATTGAGGAGGCAGGGGTGGAAATTCCTCCCCCTTCATGCTGCTGTATACAGCTACAGCAGCACAATTTCTAATGTCTCAATGGGTCATAGAGCATACTCCATATGTGCGCATACTCATATGGTTTGACCGCTAAGAGAATAGCACTCATATAGCTATCAGCAAAATGGAAAAGGTCCTCAGCTTTGTCCCTGTAAATTGTTTTTGCAGGAGAGTAAATCTTCTTTGATTATATTGTCGACAATCAATCCTACACATATTAAATGAACATCTCTGGAGCTGTGTGCTGCCTCATCTCTCTGAATGGCAAAGCCCCACCCCCACTCCGGTTCTTAATGTGGAAATGCTCTTGATGCTGATGGTGACCTTTGAGCATTTGTCCACTGATGGAGAAATTCCAGGAATTCTGGGTTCGTTTAATGAGCAGAGGCCAAGCTGTCCATCAGGTCCAAGCATTTATTGATCACGACACGCCGGGTGTATCTCTTCCAAGAGCAGATACTCTGGGCAATTTACTACAAAAACTGACAACAGAAAAATTAAAACATTAGTTCAAAGAAATAAATGACAACAGAGAAATTAAAAAGTTGGTTAAAATAAATGACAACAAAATGTTAAAAGATTACAACAATTAAAAAAATTAAAATAATATTTTGAAACAAGGATAAAACTATTATAATGGTATTTAATTAAAAGCCTGGGTGAATAGATGTGTCTTTGAAGAACTTTTAAAAATTGCCAGAGATGGGGAGGCTCTTATTTAAGCATGGCGCACGTTCCAAAGCTTCAGGGCAGCAGCAGAGAAGGCCCTTCCCCGAGTAGCCACCAGTCGAGCTGGTGTCAACTGTATATGGACGTCTCCTGATGATCTCAATGGGTGGTGGGGTTCATGAAGAAGAAAATGTTCTCTTAAATACCCAGGGCCCAAGCTGTTCAGGGCTTTATAGGTTACAACCAGCAACTTGTATTTTGCTCAGAAACTTATCAGTAGCCATTGTAGCTCTTTCAGTACAGGAGTAATATGGTCTCTCTGAGATGACTCGGAGACCAAACTGGCTGCCGCATTCTAAACCATTTGTGGTTTCCAGACTATACACAAAGGCAGCCTCACATAGAGTGCATTGCAGTAATCCAGTCTGAAAGTTGCCAGGATATGTACCACTGTTCTGAGGTCGTTTATCTCAAGAAATGGACACAGCTGGCATATCAGCCAAAACTGATAGAAGGCACCTCTGTCCGCTGCCTCAACCTGGGACACCAGGGAGAGGCTTGGATCCAGAAGCACCCCCAGATTGCCTATCTGTTCATTCTGGGGAAGTGTGACCCCATCCAGAACAGGCATATCAAACTCATCTCCCGAATTTCAACCCCACACAATGAGGACCTCCATCTTATCTGAATTCAGTTTTTCATCCTTATGCAGCCCGTCACTGCCTCCAGGCAGGTATTTAGGGAAGTTATGCCTTCTCCTTATGATGCTGACATGGAGAAATAGATTTGGGTGTCATCAGCATACTGATAGCACTCTGCACCAAATCTCCTGATGATCTCTCCCAGTGGTTTCATATAGATGTTAAACAACATCGGAGATGTTGCAGAGCCCTGAGAGACACCATACAAAAGTTCAGATTTTGGAGAACAGCATTCTGTCAAGGGACACCATCTGGAACCTGCCCGAGAGGTAGGAGCGGCACCACTGCAAAGAAGTGCCTCCCACCCCCAACCCCCTCAGGCGCTCCAGAAGGATACTATGGTAAAGCAATGTCCCCCACTCTCAACCCCCACAGCTCATCCACGTCCTCAGGAGTCACAGACTGGAACTGATCCAACCTAACCACACAAGAGGAGTCAGTGGACACCTCCATGTCAGACACTGAAGTAATTGTGGAGACTGAGTCTAAGCTGTCTCGAATACAAGAGTTTCCCCCCACCAAAAATTTATTAAATATGCCACAGAGGGTAATCAATGACCAGCTCCTTTCAAGTAGCTGCTCATTTCAGTCCTCTGCTATATCCACAATTCCGTGAGACTAGCGATCCATCCACACGTTATGTTCGATATTAATACAACGAGTGTAGACAGGTGCAGTCATTTACATGTTATGCTGAACACAGGTACAGAAGTACACTTCTTATCTTTACCATGCAGTTGAAGAGCCTGTATCCAGGTTCAGCCTGTATACAGGGGGTGGGGGTGGGGGGTGGGGGTGGGGGTTGTTGCTGGCCTGGAGTTCTCCACTATCACTTGGGCTCCTGATAGCTGAATGGAGACTGAAGATCTTGCTTGATATGTTACTGCTTTTTATTTGTGTTTAAGATCTAACTGCTAATTGTATTCAATAAAGTGTGATTTGTCTCTATCCACCTGTGTGCTTATTGTCTCCAGATCCTTAAAAAGAATCTATCCCAGATGGTCTGGGTTGTTTGGTAAAACAGCTGGTGTTTATATTATGTTTCTTTTTAGATTGTGAGCCCTTTGGGTTCCGGGGAGCCATCTTATTTATTTATATATTATTTTTCTATGTAAACTGCTTTGGATAATTTTGTTGAAAAGTCGTATATACATATTTGGTGGTGGTTGTTATACTGCCCTTCCAAAAATTTCTCAGGGTGGTTTACATTAAAATTATGTGTTGTGTGAAAAAGTACTTCTGTTTGTTGGTCCTAAATTTCTTGGCACTCTCTACCATGGGATGACCCTGGTTCTGCGTTATGTGAGAGGGAAAAGAATTTCTCTCTATCCACTTTCTCCACACTGTGCATGATTTTATAGACCTCTATCATGTTTTGCCACAGTTGACTTTTTTCTAAATGAAAACGCCCCAGGTGTTGTAGCTTTGCCTCATAAGGAAGGTGCTCTAGGCCCCTGATCATCTTGGTTGCCCTCTTCTTCACCTTTTCCAGGTCTACAATGTCCTTCTTTATTATTATTATTATTATTATTATTATTATTTACATTTATAGCCCGCTTCTTTAGATGCGGTGACCTGAACTGTATGCAGTACTCTAAGTGTGGCTGCACCATAGTTTTGTATAAGGGTGTTATAATATTAGTAGCTTTATTTTCAATCCCCTTCTTAATGATCCCTGGCATTGAATTGGCCTTTTTCACAGGCCAATAAAAATTAATAAACAAAGTATTAATCAGAAAGAAATGAGAATGAGAAATAAATTTAAAAGCTCTGGTCTGAGTACAGATCCTTGGGGAACCTCACTTCTTACTTCCTTCCATTGTGCAAACTCTCCATTTATACCTACCCTCTGTTTCCTGTCCTTCAACCAGTTAGCAATCCACACATGTACTCGTCCTCTTATCTCATGACTGTTAAGTTTCCTCAAGAGTCTACCTTATGTCTTGGGTGTGGAGATCCCAGATGCAGGAGCCTTGATAATAGGTCGGCTAAAATGACAGCATCAAGCACAGGGCTGGTGCTTTCTGAGGCCGATACATTTCCAGGGAAAATACAAGGTGCTGGTCATTACCTATAAAGCCTTAAACAACTTAGGCCTGGGTACTTAAGACAACGTCTTCTTTGCAATGAGCCCCATCGCCTGCTAAGATCATCTGTAGAGGTTTGCCTGTGGCTGCTGCCAACACGTCTGGTGGTTACTCGGGAATGGGTCTTCTCTGTTGCATGCCCTGCTCCCTGTTGAAATAAGAGCCTCCCCATCTCTGGTAACCTATTAAAAGGCACTGAAGACACTTATTCACCCAGGCTTTTAATTAGACGTAGAGGTGCTTGACACAATCAATGTGAAGCGCTGTTCAGGGTAGTGCAAAGAGGGCAGGAAGCCGTCCCTAGGTGACCAGATGGGCCACCTACGTGACTGCCGGATCCGTCACAGAGCCAGCAGGGGCAGTGGGAATCGGGGGCTGCCGGCCCCGGACGTTCCAGGATGCCCCGTACCAGTGCGTGGGGCATTCTGGAGAGACCCCTGGAGCCAGGAGGCTTGTTTGAGCCTGCCAGCAGAGGTCTCCTCATGTGTTGCCCTGCTGCAGCAGTACACAATCAACAAAATGGGGGGTAGTGGAGCACTCGCTCTGCTAATCTTGTTTAAGGGGAGGGGTAGTTTTTACAGTTTGCTGCCGGGAGCCGTGAAGCTTCCATGGCAGCAAATGACCAGGGAAAATCAGGCTAGGTTCCCTTAGCCCAAATTCCCCTGGTTGCGAGACTAGTTTCTTAGTCTTAAATAATTTTATTACTGGGTTTTAAATCTTTAAAATGATATGAATTGTAAACTGCCTGGAGATGCAAGTTTTGGACGGTATAGAAATATTTTAAATAAATAAAATAATCAGCAGATTCTTTTCCAAGTGCTCCTGGAAAGCCACAATGATGGGACACTGGAAGCCCAATGCTTCCTCAAAGCCAAATTGTGCAATCATATTGGAATGGCAAGAAAGGGACTTGAGTTAACCCAGCTAATTTTAACTCAAAGGAAACTGTTATCTGACTGCTTTGCCAACTCCATATTCTCAGGGTCCCTGTTAAGCCTCTTATCGTTATCTTGCCAAATGCAGGGGTAAACCACCCCTGCATTTCATGCATGATTTACTGTACCTGGAGCAGCCAGCAGCAGCCAGCAGAGAAGGGCTGAGCCCTTTTTCACAATCGGTGAGAAATAGCTTGAAGGGGTGAGGAAAGAAGCCTTGAAAAGGCACTCACTCACTTATCCTGGGGGGTTTCCCCAGGATGTCCCGTGTGTTTCCGTGGGGCATCCTGGAAGTTCCAGGGGCCGCACAGCCCCTGATCCCTACAGCCCCCACCAGCTCCGTGGAGGAGTCGGTAGTCGTGTGGGTGGACGATCCGGCCGCCCAGGGCTTGTAGGCTGCTCAGGTGTGGGGAGAGTGGGCTAAGCCCTCCTGGCGCTTCACACAGGTTGTGTGAAGCACCTCACAATTTAGTTTTACAAGAATCTCCATGTGTCTTCTCTAACTAGCTGCAGCAACTAAACTCTGCATTCTACTCTGTAACTGGCGTGGGTCGCTTCTGTAGTGCTCTGCTAATTAACTGGGGGTAAAAATTATGACCCACAGCAACTTGGGGGCTGGGTGGGAAAGAGGATCCACCATTCAAAAAACCAGGCAAGACGTTGGAGCTCTCACCTGCACCAAATCCCCTGATGGTCTCCCCTAGCGGTTTCCTGTAGGTATTAAACAACATCAGAGACAATGTGGAGCCCTGAGGGACACCATACAAAAGTTCAGATGTTGAAGAACAACAGTCTCCAAGGGACACCATCTGGAACCTGCCTGAGAGAGAGGAGCGTAACCACAGCAAAGTACTGCCTCCCACCCCAACCCCCTCAGATGCTCCTTCCAAGATGCTCCTTCCAAGAAGAGCACCCCCCCACACACACCTTTCCAGTCACACAAGTTCAGTAAAAAGGCCTTTAAATATGTTTCTGGAGCTGAAGTGACTTTTTGAAAGATGGTGGGCAAGAAACCAGCCAGCCAGGCACTAGTTATTGAGGAGGAGAGGAAATCAAGTTTATGACTTTGCATCCAGATCTTGATCAGGGTGGATTGGCTTTTATTCTCCACAAAAGCTTGATTAGGATGCGTTCTCTTTTTATCCCACACAAAATGCAGCACCGGAACGGCTTCTGCTACAGGGTGGGAAGAGAGTTCCCTCTCAGTAATTCAGGTCTGGCAAGAGCTCTCCTACTCCCTGCTTTCTTATTGGCTAAAGAAGTGCTGCTGCTGAGGTGTCCCCAGCTAATGCAGACAAGGCGCAGGGGCAGCTGGAGAGAAAGCTCAAGAGATGCTGCTGCTCTGCCCTTGCTGAGCTGGTCCCGGCCCCTCTCCTGCTAGCAAAGCTGCACTGCTGTTTCTGTCTGGCCAGGAGATAATTGATTCTCTCCTCAAAGCCCAGTTCTCAGCTCATCTCCAGGCAGGGAGCTCCCTTCCAGCCCTTTGAAGGCAGGCACCAGAGCCAGATTTAGGCACACGCTAAGTAAGCTACAGCCTAGGGCTTCACATTATGAGGCTCCTCTGAATACATCCTGTATTTTCATTTTCATTTAAAGGAATTTCTAATGCAAATAGGCTTCTTCCAAGGTAACTGTTTTTTGTTAAATTGTTAGTTTTTCATTGCATCTTTGCCAAGTAAGAATAAAGCATCGTTCTTTCTATCTTCATTGCCCTTTTTGTTAAGATAATATTTCTGGGTGATGCTATGGAACCTTTTAAGCTTGACATAGCTTTGGGCCTCAGCATGTCATAATCCAGGCCTGGCAGGCTCCTTCTTCAGCCAATGGGGCTAGCTGGACTGGAGTTCCCTGTCAGGAGACTAGCTCTCATGAGATCTCATTGAGGCTGTGCCTGTCTTCAGCTCTGCAAGCAGAAGAGGAACTGGGAGGTTGTCATTCCTGTCTCCCTACTCCTCCTCCTCCTGCTCAAACCATCTCAGAGATGTCAGGTAAGCCCCTACCTTTTTAGCCTCCTTTCAGGTTTCTAGCAACCTCTGGCCGGGGGTGGGGGTTCAGGACACACACTTTGAGAAGATTAATTATGCACGTGTGAAAAGTGACTCCCTTTTGTTGATCCTAAATTTCCTGGCTGGTGTGCACTGAAGATGGAGCTTATCTTCCATATAACACTGATAGTTTTATGGGCTCACTCCTGGTTCTAGTGTTGTGAGAGAGGGAATAGAACTTCTCCCTATCCACACTCCACAGCATCCAACATTTTATGAACCTCTATCATGTCTCCTCATACTCACCTTCAGTTTTCTAAACTAAAAAGTCCCGCATGGAGGCTGTACACATGAGCAATGTGCACAGCCTGGGAGAGTTTGGCGGGAGAGCGATCCATCTCTCCCCACAGACGATCAGTTGTGAAGCCCTGGGTGGCCAGACCGGCTGTTCACATGACTACCAGCTCCATCATGGAGCCAGTAGGGGCTGCAGGGATCGGGGGCTGCCTGGCCCCCAGAAGTCCCAGGATGCCCCACACAAGTGGGGCATTCTGGCAGGATCCTTGAGGCTGGGAGGCTTGTTGTTGCCTCCTGGTCAGGGGTCTATTCATGTGTCACCATGCGCAGCAGAGGCACACAACCAGGTTAACAGAGTGCTCACTCCACTTACCTTTTTTACGGGGAGGGGGGATTAGGCTGGCTAGCCACCGTGGAACCACCAGGCTCACCCGCAAACCTGGTGTTTCCGACAATCACTAGAAAACAGGCTAGGCTCCCTTAGCCTGCTTTCTAGTGATCGTGGGCATAGGCTCACGATATAGCCTTACCTTGTAAGACAGGTGTTCTAGGCTTCTGGTGATCCTGGTTGCCCTCTTCTGCACCTTTTCCAGTTTTTGAGATGTGGTGACCAGAACTGTACACAATACTCCAAATATGGCTGGACCATAGATTTGTATTAGAGTGTTGTAACATTAGAAGTACTTCTATATACTGATTTTGGAAAATTCCTACAAGATCATCCATGGTGCTTCCCTGAAGAGAAGATCTGTGTAAAAGAGGGTTTCTGTCGTCAGAGGAGGAGATCTTCACAATAACTCCCCAGCCTCACCCACTTGATCAAGAGTACTCCCTGCATCCTTCTCTTACAGAATCAAGAAATATTAAACCTTGATAGTGATATTGCACTGAGCAGCTTCAGTGTTGCTCCTAACCTTCAGAGAAAGAGGATTAGAAATTAAAAAGCAACGTGAGAGTTTATATGCTTAGAGCTGAAGCTGTGGATAAGCAAAATATTTGAGGTTTGTCTGTTGCTTACATAGCACAGAAGTCAGGGACTGTATAAAAGCTGGAATGGAATGGGCCAAAGCAACCCCTTAAAAATCAAACTGGATGCCAAAATTAGTGGGGTTTCAAATATTCTACTTCTATTATTACAACATTAGTTTATTATAACCAATATTACACATAAGTCTGTCTTCAGGGCATGGAAGCGAAGGTGAGCATCTTCATTGACATTACGCAGAAGTTAAGTCATCTTGCTAACTGGGCAAAGAGGCACCTTTTTAACATGTTGATTCTCTTTATTTAGCAGGGGGAGAGTAACTAGCCCTATCCACCCCCAGCACAGTACCTCCAGTGACTGTTGCTGGTGTCTACCTTATGTTTCTTTTTAGATTGTGAGCCCTTTGGGGACAGGGGTCCATTTTGTTTGTTTGTTGATTGTAAAAACTGCTTTGGAAACTTTTGTTGAAAAGCGGAATATAAATATTTGTTGTTGCAGGTCAGAAGCTGTTATTTAACCATTTTAATGTTTTGTAGTACACAAGTAGCTGCCTTAACTCTTCTCTTAGAATTAATGTTTTGTTGTTTTGTTTTGCTTCTTTGTTTGGAATAGATATGTTAGGAAGCTGGTTCAATGAGCTCAAATGTGCCGAATGCCCAGTTCATTCACACAGCAGAATGACTCCCCCTCAAGGGGAGCACAACCACAGCAGTGACACAGGATCAGAGGGGAGGGCTTTTAGGAAGCGTGGTAGTGCTTACTCACAAATGTCAATCTTGGGTATAGGATGAAATTGTCCAGAAGGATTACCTTGAGGATGAGAAGATGCTTGGGAAACAGTGCTCCCTGCTGACAGTCGAGTATACAGAAACAGGTTGTTGAGCATTAGAGCAAAATGTGTTTCCAGTTCCAGTTTAAACAGAGAGTGGGCTGGTTTGGATGGTATCATCCACCAGCCTTGTCACCATGAAATTAAAAGTGAGAATGTGCTCCCCAAATATAATATGATTTGTATCACAAGAACATAGGAAGCCACCATATACTGAGTCAGACCATTTGTCCATCTAGCACAGTACTGTCTACACAGACTGGCAGCGGCTTCTCTAAGGTTTGCAGGCAGGACGATCTCTCAGCCCTATCTTGGAGATGCTGCCAGGAAGGGAACTTGGAACCTAGATGCTCATCCCAGAGTGGCTCCATCCCCTGTAGTGATGTGCGGTTCGGTTCGGATCCGAACCAGTTCATTCCGAACCGGTTCGGATCCGGTGGCTCGATCCCGGACCGAATCCGGGCCGGTTCGGATCCGAACCGGTTCGGATTTTCTGAACCAGTTCGGATGTCCCAGAGGCTTCAATAGACTGTATAGAGTCTTTATTTTAACTTTAAAGTGTGTTCTCCATTTTGTGGCTCCTTCCCGAAACTTTTGCTCCTGGCATCCATTTTGTGAGGCTATTTTCAGGCATTGCATTGGCTGCGCTATTGATCCTTTGATTGGCCAGAATGAGTCCTTTGGTCTGGTAGGCTGCTTGGCTGTTGTACTGTTGAGAGCTGGCACCCTGTTGGCCGTGGGGGGAGTGCAAAGGTGGGGGCTCCCAAAGGAGGGAATTTCAAAACCTATATAAACCCAAGCCTCTTGTCTGGAAACTTCTCTTGGCTGCAGTTGTGGGATCATCTCTGAGACCTGCTACTTTCCCTTTGCTGGCTGCTGGTGTCTCTGTGAGTCCTGTCCACTGTGTCCTGTGTCTCTCTGTCTGTGTGCTCTAATCCTTTGTCCACCTGCCCCTTGTGACTCTCTGTGTGTCTCTGTCTGTCTCTTGTCTGTACTATTACTTTACTTTACTTATTTCCCCCAAATTTCCCTGTATCTTTGTCTGTCTGCTTTTCTCCCCCCCTCCCCCTTTCCCTTCTCATTCCTCCCTTGGGCCTACCCTCCCCACTCCCACCCACTGCATTCTCATTGCTTTACAAGTTCTTCTATTTATTATGCTCTTTGTGTCCTGCCTTGTTTTTGTTCAGCTTTTTGATTTTCACATTCCATTGGTTTTTCATTTATATATTGCTTGCTGGTTTTGCTTAAATTGTGTAGCAGCATTTTGTTTGTTTCTGCTGCTGCCCTGTGAGTTGGTTCCCTTCCCCCCACCCCAGAGGATTCTGTTGTTGTTTTTTGTTGTCCCATATAATCAGTTTTGGTTCTCTTGTTGGTTGTGTGCTCCTCCATTGCCTTGATTTGATAATATTGGTTCTGTGTGTTCAGCTTTTTAAGTTGCTCCTTGTTCTGTGTGGTGGGCCCCCCTGCTCCTAACTTGCCCCTCCAAGTCCAAACCAAACACACCCCACCCCAACCCCACCCCATCCAGCCTTCTCCCAATCGCTGCTGCCAAACAGAGTCCAGTTTTTTTGCTTGTACCACTTATTTATTTGCTATTATTTGCAGCAATTGTGGTTTCATTGTTGTCTCTGTTTAATTAGTGCCCCCCCCCCAGAGTCAGTGTTTGGTTCCCCTCCCCCTCCCCAACCCCCACTCACGAGTTTCTTTCTGCAGTGGTTTTGGTTTAAAGAGTCAGTCTTTCTTATTGTATTTTTTTAAACTTGCTTGTGTTCTTGATAATATATTGCTTTATACATTTTGCTCCCCTCCTCCTCCTCCTCCCCCCTGCCTGCCCCCCTCCCTCCTCCAAGACCCTAGCCCGGCTCCTCCCCCCACCCCATCCAGCCTAATCGCTGCTGCTACCCACCCGAGTTGTTCTAGTTCCTTTGCTGTTTGTTGCCCCCTCCTCTTCCCCCCCAACACCCCCCTGCCACACACTAGCCCCCAATCCACACACCCTCCGCTACCCCCACCTCTCCTTCTTCTTGCCCCTGACTCCCTCTACTTACCCCAGGCCCCCTGCCACAAACTAGCCCCCCAACCCACACACCCTCCGCTACCCCCACCTCTCCTTCTTCTTGCCCCTGACTCCCTCTGCTTACCCCAGGCCCCCTGCCACACACTAGCCCCCCAACCCACACACCCTCCGCTACCCCCACCTCTCCTTCTTCTTGCCCCTGACTCCCTCTACTTACCCCAGGCCCCTGCCACACACTAGCCCCCCAACCCACACACCCTCTGCTACCCCCACCTCTCCTTCTTCTTGCCCCGACTCCCTCTACTTACCCCAGGCCCCCTGCCACACACTAGCCCCCCAACCCACACACCCTCCGCTCCCCCACCTCTCCTTCTTCTTGCCCCTGACTCCCTCTACTTACCCCAGGCCCCCTGCCACACACTAGCCCCCCAACCCACACACCCTCCGCTACCCGCACCTCTCCTTCTTCTTGCCCCTGACTCCCTCTACTTACCCCAGGCCCCCTGTCACACACTAGCCCCCCAACCCACACACCCTCCACTACCCCCACCTCTTGGGACCACTGCTACTGCTGTCCTCCCCCACACCTGAATCCCCCTCCCTGCTGCGCTGTGCTCCTCCTCTCTCCTCTCCCTCCCTCTCTCCCCCCCCTCTCTCTCTCTCTCCTCTTTCTCTTTGTCCCTGCCCCCTCTTTTTCTCTCTCTCTCTTCTCTCTTTCTCCGCTCTCTCTCTCTTTTCTCTCTTTATTTTGTCCCTGCCACCCCCCTCTCTTTTCTCTCTCTCTTTGACTTTTCTCTCTCTGCTCCCCTTCACTTTCCACCTCCTCCCACAGCTGCAGCCGCACACAGTAGCCTACCCACCTGGTGGCCGCCATCGGGTTTTTTTTTCTTTTGAAAGTTTTTGGTTGATTTGTCTCTGCTTGGGGGTGAGTTGAGCGACACAAATAGTGTTGTCTGTCTCCTCACGTCTGCCCCTCCATCGTTGACCTACCCCGGCTGCCTGTGCCTCGTGTGGCCGCCCTGTTGTGTCCCAGCCCAGGGGTGGCTGGCTGGCGGCGGCGTATCCGTGACCAGCAGTGAGCGGCAGGAGAAGGACCGGAAGAAGAGGGGTTAGTGCATGTGCAATTGTGCACCTTTTGTTGCCCCTTTCCCTCCCTAGTTGGCGGATTTAAATAGGGACACCCCTATTTTGAAATGCATTTGGGTGTGGGGAGGAGGGAGGGACCCTTGGAGAGGAGATGTACTGTTGTAACTTGTGTCTTCATGCCCAATAAAGAAATTGCTGCTGTGTGTTGCATTGCATTGCATGCGTCTTGCAGTTGGTTTTTGTGCCTTCCAGAGAGTTTCCTGGCCTCTGGGTGGGGCAGAGTGGAGTCATGGGTTCTGATCGGATGCTTGGTGCTACTACATGCTGTGCCAATGCCATGCCAGAGAGTTTCCTGGCCTCTGGGTGGGGCAGAGTGGGGTCATGGGTTCTGCTCTGATGCTTGCTGCTACTACATGGCTGCTCTGCCAATACACATATATGATGATGATGTTCCATCCATGCTGCCATCAAGTGTTTGCTGCTGCTTGCTTGCCATGGTGGGCAGAGTCACAGTGTGGGTGGGTTCAACTTCTGTGCAGGTGCGACTGGGTTCTGGTTTTGGTTGTGTGCAATTTAAAGTCACTAAATAGGCTGCATTGAGGTTGATGCTCCCCCCACAGGAGCATTACTTGAAAACCACCCCCCAGAACCATACCATACTGTGTGTTTCAGTTCACTAAATAAGGGTTTCCTCCTTTGATCTGCAGGTGCCCAAGCTTTGACTGCATCCCTCCCCCTCCGTAGGTGCTGTGCCCTCCCCCCATCCACTCTCCCCAAAAATAAAAATAAAAACTTGCCACCCACACCACAACTACTCCACCCAACTGCCCGTGGTCCACCCTTTAATCCCCAATTTTTTAAAAAACCTCACAGGCCCATCTCCCCAATTGGCTTGACTCCCAAATTTTAAAAGGGCACCCTCTCCCCCTCAATTCAATTGGCTTCCCCCCCATCAAAAAGTCTTCCGTTCCTTTCCCCCCCTAATTGGCTTACTTTTTCAAAACAGCCCCCCCCATCAGCTCAAAATCAATTGTGGTTTTTTTGGCCCCTTTCAACCCCCTCCAAATTATTTTTTTGCCCCTTCCTGGCCTTTCTCTTAAATTCTCCCTCCCTCCTCCCAGATAAGAAAGAATGTCTGAGCGCCGTGTGGCAGGCAGGGCTCGCTCTAGGTTGGCAGGCAGAGGACGTGGGAGAGGCCAGGAGCAGGGTGCGCCTGCGGAAACTCAGAGACGGAGAGGAAGCGGGGAGCCTGAGGACAATTTGGAGAATTCTTTGCCATGGCTCCGAGTTTGGTGCGCAGGATTCATTTCCCCCTGCCTGCTGCCAGCAATCGCGGCACGGGCATGGCCACTCAGACTAGGGCTGTGGCGGGTCCCTCCTCGGCGGCACCAGGTGCTGCTGAGGTACCGCCAGTCATTGTGGTGGAGGAGACTGTGGAGGTGGAAGAGCAGGTAGAGGGCGGTGAGGATGTAGCCAGGTTCTCCCTCCCTCTGGGGCCCCTTCCCCCTATCATTTCGCCACTCAGTGGGGCCCCCCCTCGTGAAGACAAACACTCTGGTGGGGAGCGGTCTGGTGAGCTGGTGGAGGAGAGGCCTGCCTCTCCGATGCCAGTGGAGCCGGGCCCTTCCTCTGGTGTGGAGGGCAGAAGGGGCGGGTTGGGTGGCGGTAGTGGGCAGGCAGCGGCGGCCGCCCCCCCCCAGACTGCAGCCACCTATGGAAAAACAGCCTAGGACGGCACCCAGGGCGCAGGAGGCCAAGGGCAGTGGTGTGTGGGTGCATTTTGAGGTCCCTCAAGATGCCCCATTCCACGCCCGCTGTGTCCACTGCAGGATGCAGGTCAGCCGTGGCAGGGACCCTGCGAACCTGGGTACAACGCCTATGTGGAGACACATAGAGCGTCACCACCCAGGTCTCAGGGGACAGGCTGGCAGCGCTAGCGCGCCTTGTGCATCTGCCACTAGGGCGGGCAGCAGCAGTGTGCCAGCCAGCAGGCAGGCTACACTGCCCATCCAGCGGTGGATGCAGTCGTCGGGCAGCCAGCATACTGTTCGCGTGGACCATCATCACCTCACCCGTCTCATAGGGGAGATGATTTCCACCGATGACCAGCCGTTTCAGGCGGTCGAGAACTCTGGCTTCCGCCGGATACTCCAGTATCTGGTGCCCGGATATGTCATCCCCTCAAGGACCACGTTCAGCTAGAACGTGGTCCCCTCCCTGTAACGCAAGTGCAGGGAGCTCTTGTCGGCCGGGCTGCGTGCAGCTCCGGCGGGAACCAGCGTGCATTTCACGACTGACCTCTGGACCAGTGTCAGTGGGATGCACGCTGCTTTCCTGGCCCTCACTGCCCACTGGTGGGGACCGGAGAGAGAGGGGACCTCCTCGGGCAATGCTTCTGGGTCCTGCGCGGCTCCCGCTGCACTACGGCACACATGGGCCATCCTGCACGTGGAGACGATGGACACGAGGCACACTGGGGAGGAGGTGGCAGCCGTACTCGACCGCCAGATAGAGGAGTGGATTGGCGGGTGTCCACACCTCTCCCGCGGCTTCATTGTCACCGACAATGGAGCCAACGTTAGCGCCGCTGTCGAGACAGTCATGGACTGTGTGAACATATGGTGTATGGCACACACGCTGCATCTGACTGTCAGGGACGCCCTTGGACTTAAAGAGCTGAAGGCGTCCCAAGAGAGGGGGGGCTGCCCCATCCCAGTTGCTGCTGCCGCCACGGCCACACTTGTGGATAAGTCTTGCAAGCTGGCCACCCACTTCCACCGCAGCGAGAAGTCCAGGAGACTGCTTCGCCAGAAGCAGGATGACCTTGGGCTACCTTGCCATCTCATCCCTTCGGATGTTGAGACGCGGTGGAACTCCACCTTCCTCCTGTTCCAGCGCCTGTTGGAGCAGGAGAGTGCCCTTGTTGCCCTGGCGAGGGACGAGTCCTTGGATGTCTGCGACCTCTCGAACGCAGAGTGGAAGCAGATGTCCGAGGCGGTGTCGGCACTCCAGCCCGTCCAATTTGCCACGAAGGGCTTGTGTGCTGACACCACTCCCTTGAGCCAGGCGCTGTCCACAGCTATGGGTCTGGATAAGCTGATGGGTGAACTCCAGATTTCTCTGACCACGCCAGAGGGTCGTGCTCTGGCTGGGAGGCTGAAGTCTGGGGTTGACAGGCGGCTCATTGGGGTGCTGGGAGAGAGGGAGGAGTATGTCCTCGCTTGTCTCTGTCACCCAGCCCTCAAGGGCAATGCCGTGAGTGCCGACGAATTGCCCAGGTGGAGGGGCATCCTGGTAGAGAAGGTTAGGGAGGAGGAGGCCGCTAGGGCCCGCAGAGACCAGGATGTTGGTAGTGGTGTGGGAGCAGCCACCCAACCCGCACCCAGCAGCAGCTTGGGCGGCCAGCCGGCATCAGCTTCCCCTTCCCCTTCCTCTTCCAAGTCCAGCAGCGCGGCATCCCAGGTGGCGCCATCGCAGCAGCCACTTGCTACCGACTCGAGATCCGGTGCCCAGTGGTTTCAGTGGTTCTGCTATGGCGCCATGCCTGGTATGCGGGAGGCTCAACCTGCCAGGCCCCCCTCCAGTTCTGAGCAATGCGTTGCGCAGTACTTGGAGGAGCCTGTGGAGGAAGATGGCGTGGACTGCACACAGTTCTGGGCGAGCCACCACCAAGTCTGGCCGGACCTGGCGGTGGTGGCTGTGAGCCTCCTCTCCTGCCCCCCAACCAGTGTCCAGAGCGAGCAGGTGTTTTCACATGCCGGGGACGTGGTGACACCCTCTCGCTCCCGCTTGGACCCTGGTCTGGTGGAGCAGCTGGTCTTCCTTAAGGTGAACCTCCCCCTGTTGGGCTACCCCAAGTTGGAGTTTGAGCCGGGCGAGTGATTACCGTGGGTTGCCCTATGGTTGGTCACCTGCCTGGCTCGACCTCTGTGCTTATCCCTACCCTCCCCACATCCACCTCTAGCTGAGCTGACATGCCAGATGCTGAGCCGTGCCAGCCAGTCGCAGCGTGTAGTGTGCCCACACACAGATGCAGTAGTAGTTGTAGTGCTGCGACTGGCCACATGTTTACAACGCCCATGCCCACCTAAAAAGAAACCCAATGCTGACCAGCAGCAGCACAGGCCCTTATCTCTCCACCTGTCAGCATTTGGGGACCTGGCGTGGGCATAGCACACACCCCCAAAGTAGCACAACCCAAATAGTACTAGACTCAGCGGCAGCGGCGGGTATACATTCTGAAATGCAGTGTATATATGTAAATACTTCTATGTAAATAAACATGTAAACAATTCTTTCTTTAAAATCCCATGTTAAAACCAACCCTCAAAATTATGCAAAAGAAAAAAAAAGAGGTAACAAAGGGAGAACAAAATGATTGATGAATGCTAAATGAAATGATTTTATTGAAAATGTTACCAGAAATCATGTGTGTGGGGGGCTTGGTTTACATGGAG
Organism: Hemicordylus capensis; assembly: GCF_027244095.1. Classification (NCBI taxonomy): domain Eukaryota; kingdom Metazoa; phylum Chordata; class Lepidosauria; order Squamata; family Cordylidae; genus Hemicordylus; species Hemicordylus capensis. The sequence goes on from NC_069657.1 coordinate 449,294,799, forward strand.
AAAATAATTTGATGATTTTTTATAATGAAATGAATGAATTATTATCTTATGTTCATCTTGATTGTGGTCACTGTTGATGTTGGCTGATGGCAAAACAAACAAACAAACAAACAAACAAAAAACACCCAAAACCATCAGAATAGCAATGAACTGGCTGCCAACACAATATATTGATTGATAACTATTCAGGGGGGGAATTGGGTCTGTGTGTGTGTGTGTGTGTGGTGCAGGCTCAGTCTGTCTCTTCCTGTTGTGTGTCTCAGTGTCTGTCTGTGTGAATGGATGCCTAGCACTGTCTCTGTGAGGGTGCTTTCTGTGTAGTGTGCTGTCTTCTGTGTCTGTGCTGTGTGTCTGTCTACATTTTTTTCCTCCCCCCCATGCCTCCCTCCATCCCTTCCCTCATCCTCCCCCCTTCCTCTTCACCACCCTCCATCCTCCCTTCCAGCCCACCACCACCTCACCTGCCCCCAAACCCTGGCCTGGCAGATGATGAGAATCTGGTCTCCCACCGAAGCACACACGTGATCACGTGTGTGCATAATATGTGGCTGACCCAACTCTGAGCTGGACCCTCCTCCCCCTTCAATCCCCTCTGCCACATCCCTCTCCCCCTCCCCTTTCCTCCCCCCTTTCCTCCCCCCTTCCCTCCCTCCCCCCTCCTAGCTAGCAGCGCACACATACACACACAAAACACCTGTGGTGGCAAACACCACCAGCACACATGCACTCACACTGGTACCACCACCTGCCTTCGGCCACTGTGTCCTTGAGCAAATATGTGGTGGTGGACCAGAGAAGCATTTCTTTCAAGTAAGGCAATAGGCATGCACTCACTGCACACACACACACACACACACACACACACACACACACACGAAGAAGAGGTGAAAAGACGAGAAGAGGCAACTTCTAGAACCAGCAGCAGCAGGTAAGTGTTGTGTAATTGTGTTGCTTCCTTCCCAATGCCACTGCCCATGCTCAATGCTCAGTCTGCTGAAACTAAACTAGCTACTATCATCCTCACACGCAGCTCAGCAGAGCTGCTGCGTGCTGCACAGCACTCACTAACTAGACACTACAGCTGGTGGTGGTAGAAAGAAGATGTCCTGGTGGATTTTAAAACTTTCAAATCTGTGCTAGGATTGCCTCGCCTCCTCCTCCTGCCTGTAATTGCGCCCTCTCCCCTTGCAGTTGCGTCATGATGGGTTGGTGTACGTGCGCCGTCTACTTAGGTCTCCTCCTCATGTTGGCTTGGCTTGCTAGGCACTGGCTGGCAGCAGCTGTTGGCTGTGTGCTAAGCTCAGGCTGTGGCGCGCGTGACTGGAATGGGAATGTTAGTGTAGCAGCAACACTGGATGTGGTGGTAGCAGTAGTAGTTGTTGTTGTTGCTGGGCTGGTGGCTGCTGGCCTGTGCTGACTCTGCGCACTTGGTCTGGTTTGGATGCAGATGTAGGGGGTGTGTGCATCATCCATGGGGAGCAGCAGAGCAGAGCAGGTTGGCTGGCTTCTGCCTGTCGGGCCTAGTCAGTGGCAGGCACTGAGTGAGGCGGTGGTTTCTTTGGGCATCACATCACCCATCATGCAGAGCAGCAGGTCTGCTGCTCTGCTGCTCCGCCTCCTGCTTCTTCTCTCTGTGTGTGTGCTGTTGTGCTTAGTGTGCTGCTCCACTGCTGCTGCTGTGCTGGCAGGCAGCAACAGCAGTGGCCTTTTTGTTAGATCAGAGAGTTGGCGTTGTCTCTCTGAGTGTCCTCTTAGTTGCTTGGATAGGTGTGGTGGTAGTAGGTAGGCATTAAGGTGGACTGACTGGGTGTTACGTGTTAGGGCGCCCAGAGAGAGGGGCAAAAAAGCTGGGGTGGCAATTGTTGGGTTGCCCCTAGCATTGTTGGTGGATATCTTGAAAAGAAGAGAAAAAAATCCCATTGGCTAGCTAGATTGGGGTTTTTTGGGGGGCAGCCCCGGACCCGCCTCTGTGGGGTGGCAGCACCCCCAAAGTAGGTCCGGGGCCATGGCAAAAATGGCCTCAGTCTCTCCCAGCAATCCCCGGAGAGATAGGAGTGATGGTTTTTTTATTAGGATTTCCTAAGGCATTAAATGAATAACTGTCTCTCTATGTGGCTTTTTATCACCTTTCACCCAGTGACACACATTCTATTCTTTCCTATTAGATATTATTTAATGCCTTAGAAAATCTTAATTAAAAAAACCATCACTCCTATCTCTCCGGAGATTGCTGGGAGGGACTGAGGCCATTTTTGCCATGGCCCTGGACCCACTTTGGGGGTGCTGCCGCCCCACAGAGGCGGGTCTGGGGCAGCCCCAAACCCCCATTCTAGCCAATGGGAATTTTTTTATTTTCAAAAATTCACCAATAATACTAGGAGCAACCAATTGCCTTGGGATTTTTGGGGTGGAGGACACCCATGGGTGGCTACCACCCACCCTAGCTTTTTGCCCCTAAGTGCTCCACATAGGGAGTTATGGGCAAAATTTGAGAATTTTTTTAAAAAATGTAAAAAATCAGAGGAAGGTCCAATCGACTTGAAATTTGGGTGGCAGGTAGAACACAAGGTCCCCTTCAAAACCAGCTACTTTTTGAGATCTGAACCAGACCGGGGGGTGGTTCGGCAAAACCAAAACTGAACCACCCCGGTCCGGTTCGGACCCGGTTCGGATCTGAACCGAATTGGGAGAACCGGTTTCATGCACATCCCTAATCCCCTGAGGGGAATATCTTACTGTGGTCACACATCAAGTCTCCCTTTCATATGCAACCAGGGCAGACCCTGCTAAGCTAAGGGAACAAGTCATGCTTGCTACCACAAGACCAGCTCTTCTCTAGTCACATACCCTTGTGTGCTGAATATCCAAACCAAACATAATCACATGAGCCACATATGACTTCAAAGTGCTAAACAGAATATTTTAGCCAGTTTTTGTTGGTTCTTCCCCATTGGAAAAAAGCAAGTTTCATTTCATTTGTTTACTCATTTATTAGGGAATTTCAAATAAAATTCCGCAAGGGAATTTACAGAGAAAACCATAGGATAGTAATACATCCAATTATAAAAACAGCAAAACAATTAAAGCCACAATTCATCTTGGCCTCTAAAACTGAAAAACCTTACAAGGTGTGAAAAAATAAATAAGTTTACAGTTGAGGCCCAAAACAATCACAATGTGGGGGAGTTCCACAAAAGACTTTTCTCCATTCGCCACTCATGTCAGCTCCAAGCGAGATCTTAGGAGGAACTTAGTGCATAGGCCGGTCTGGATGGAAGCAGGCAGCCCTACATGTCCTCCTTTGTTTGTTTGTTTGTTTGTTTGTTTGTTTGTTTATTGCATATTTATGCCACCTTCCTGCCAATGGTTCCTTCCGGCTTATTGCCAGTCCAGAAAATAGGCAGATTATGCACTTCATTCCATTTCCCAAGCCCCCACCCCACCCCAGATGTTCCTGCCACTGCCTACCATGGCATCTCCACTCTCCTTCTGGGAGTGGTTTCCTCTGAGAAGCCCACGCATAATGTGAAACTCTGGGTCCAACGGTCTGTCCTCCCCCCCACACCCCACGCCCACCCCCATGCTCCCAGACAATCTTATCTGCAGTCTGGGAGAATGCAGAGAGGAGGGGAAACTGGCTGTGTAGGCTTCCTTTAGGCATGAAGCACAGCCCTGGCAACAAATGAAAGAAGGAGAGATGGAGGAGCTTCCTTCCCTCCGGTTTCGGACAATTCAGCCTTTGGAAGACATACTGCTGCCTTCAAACCTCAGGTAGGAGCAGTGAAGCTCACTACAAACCTAAAATTCAAACTGGAGTTTGGGGAAGGGAACCTCGAGTTGCTATTGTGATGAGACCGCAGCTTCATGCAATCAGGTCACCACAAAATGGAACCTCTTGGTCGTTCACCTCCGGTTTTGCCTTGCAGGTGAGGGTGGCCTGATTTGTATCCTGCATGTTACCTTTCAGTATTAAATATGCCCAGATTCGGAAAAGCTTGCTCTATTGTCAGGCTAAATGCCTTGCCATCAACCATCATGGAAGGTCGATTTAAGAGTCTACTTTGGTACTTAAGGGTTTGCCTATGCGCAAGTGGTGCCATTGAAACATTAGTTCATATCCTTCTACACTGTAAATTTTACAAGAATTCTAGAACCCATTTTATTTCTCCTGTGGTCTGTGCACCAGGGAATACTGATGATTTCTATATACCTATAGACATTTTCTGATTCTAATACAACCTTTATTTAAAAATATAGCTAATTTAATTGTGCCAGCTATTAGAACAAGGTCAGAGATATTGGATGAGGCCAAGCTGAATAAAGTTTTCTCCAGTTTTATATTGTATGTATTTTCTGGAATTTAATATACAAATCAATTGGAGTCATGATATTTCGTTTTGTTTTATTCCTTGGTTTAATGTTTAATCTAAGTATTGTTTTATGGTCAATAGACTGGTGTTTCTTTTTGTTGTTGTTGTTGTTGGGTTGTTTGGTTTTTTTTCAAATGACAACCATCGATTGTTGCTTATCCCTCAGGATACAGAATTATCAGGAAAATATTAACCCTCAAGCTCTCAATTGCTATGAAGATCAATTCTCTTCTACTGGTTGTCCTCTTCTTGGAAATCCTTCTTCAACCAGGTAAGGGTGTGTGTGTGTGTTACAGGCAACTTCATGAGCTGAGGTTTCTTGTATCTTTCAGTTTTCCTCCTACTTTCACAAAATCATTTGAGTATAGGTTTAATGTCAGTTACCACTATTAATGTGATTGTGTCAACCTACTTCAAGGTGAGAATCCGAGATGCATCTCAAGCCATAAAGCACCTTGGTGTGGGTTTGCACTATTGCACTAATATCGGTAACCCACATTAACCCTGGATTCAAATGGTTGTGTGAACCAGCAGGTTTATCCTGCACGAAATAGCTCAAAATTAAATTGCATTGCTTTTAGTGGGACTGTACTCCCAGGTGAGTGTGAAGCTATTCCCATGATCCCTAGAAAGCGGGCTAAGGGAGCTTAGCCCACTTTCCAGGGATCGTGGGAACCACCAGGCTTGCAGGCGAGCCCAGTGCTCCCAAGGCGGCTAGCCCGCCTAATCCCTCCCCTTAAATGAGGTTTAACAGAGCGACCAGTGGTGACACACAAACTCTCAGTTAACTTCATTTTTTGGTTTACCTGTTGCCACCATTCGCAGTGACACATGAGTAGACCCCCAGCTGGGACGCTGAAAGCAGCCTCCTGGGCTCGAGGGCTCTCCAGGATGCCCCCCATGCTCAGACGGGGCATCCTGGAACTCCTGGGGGCCACATGTGCCCTGGTCCCCACAGCCCCCACCATCTCCGTGACAGAGCTGGCAGTCGTGTGGGTGGCCAAACCGGCTGCCCAGGGCTGCCTTTTGATCGTCTGTAGGGAGAGCAGGCTAAGCCTGCTCTTGCCACAGATCCAGAAGAAGCTCTTCTAACCAACTGTGAGAAGAGCTTCTGTGGCTAGGATTCGTGCCCTGGTGTACATCATCATATTGAAGATGATGGTGATGGTTCTGGAATGTGCTCCCTGTCAATATAAGAGCTTCTCCATCTCTGAGTTTTAAAAAAATTATTCAGACACACCTGCTTTCCCAGGCTTTCTGCTAAAAGAAAATTACATTGGGGCTATTCTCACGATCAACAAAAATCGGGCTAGGAGAGCCTAGCCCAATTTTTATTGATCGTGTAATCCACTGGGCTCGCAGGCAAGCCCAGTGGTTTACGAGTGGGTAACCCGCTCAAGTAGCCCTCCCTACAGCCCAGGTTTGTGGAGTGAGTAGCTGTGGTGCGGCTCCACACCATGGCTACTCACGAGGAGACCCCTGAAGGGGAAGCAAAAAGCTGTCTCCCGGCTCTGGGGGACTTGCCAGCATGCCCTGCGTGTTCGCACAGGGCATGCTGGAGTTTGTGGGAGCCAATTGGCCCCCGCTCCCCCCAGCCCCCCCCAGCTCCATCATGGAGCCGGGAATTGTGTGGGCGGCTGATACGGCCGCCCAGGGCTCCCTCCCCAATCACCGCTCCAAACCGGGTCTCACTGATCGTGAGACCCGGTCAATTGTTTTAATGTTGCTTTAATTGTTTAATTAAATTTTAATCAAGCTGTAATTTTAACTTTTTTTGGCTGTGTTTTAAATGGCTGTACACTGCCTGGATAGTTCTATGTTAAGAAGTATATAAACAGGATAAATAAGTAAATGTCCACTAAATAGGGCCAGTTCGCACAACATGTCCACTTGTGATAAAAGTCAAATGGTGTACACTGTTTTGAAGATTTATTTATGATAGAAGATAAATGGGAAGGTTCAATAGTAGAACTCAACATCAAAGATCTGGAGCACAATTTTTCCTCCCAAAGTCAGTATGACCCACCAGCATCCCTGATAACTATCCTGATCACAGTGCATTAAACTCAGGAAGTGCAGGTGGGTGGGAAGGAAAACAGCAGAACAATGTGAAGTAACACAGAGAACCCACTGTTCTGAACATCTTGAGTGAGATGACATCCAAGAAGGATTGATGGATGGATGAATGGATGGATGGACGCATGGATGGATGAAATGCTGTCAAATCAGTGTCGACTCTTAGCGACCACATAGATTCTCTCTAGGATGACCTGTCTTCAAATTGGCCTTTAAGGTCTCTCAGTGGTGCATTCATTGCTGTCATAATTGAGTCCATCCACCTTGCTTTGGGTCATCCTCTTCTTCTCTTTCCTTCAACTTTCCCCAGCATTATAGACTTCTCAAGGGAGCTGGGTCTTCGCATAATGTGTCCAAAGTATCATAGTTTGAGCCTGGTCATTTATGCCTCAAGTGAAAATCTGGATTGATTCGTTCTATGTTCCATTTGTTTCTATTCCAGGCTGTCCATGTTATCTTCAAAAGTCTTCTCCAGCACCAAAGTTCAAAAGCGTCAATGCTTTTTCTTTCTTGCTTCTTCAAAGTCCAGCTTTTACATCCATAGAGTGTTACGAGAAAAACCATTGTCTGAACAATTCTAATCTTCGTAAGTGTAGACATGTCACGGCATCTAAATATCCTTTCCATGGCCTTCACTGCAACACTACCAAGTGCTAGTCTGCAGCCTATTTCTTGACTGCTGGATCCTTTTCTGCTGATGATCGATCCTAAAGGGCAGAAGCTATCCACCACTTCAGTGTCTTCAGTGCCAATTCTGAGACTGCTTGCTGTATCCGTTGTCATTAGTTTAGTCTTCTTGACATTTAATTGTAGTCCCATTTTTCACTGTGCTCCTTGACTTTCACTACTAGAGCTTACAGATCATCCGCATTCTCAGCTATCAGAGGGGTGTCATCAGCATAGTGCAGATTATTGATGTTTCTTCCTCCAACTTTAAAACCACCATCATCTTCTTCCAATCCAGCTTATCTCTGTATATGTTCATCATATAAGTTGAATAAATAAGAAGAAAGTAGACAGCCTTGTCTTAATCCTTTGCCGATTTGGAACCATTCTGTTCCACCATGTTCTGTCTGGACTGTGGCTTCCTGTCCTGTGTATAGGTTTCTCATTAGAACAATGAGATGTTCTGGGATGCTCATTTGACATGGTCGATGCAACTGAAGGCTTTTCTGCAGTGCCAAGAAAGTTAAATGATTCTTATTGTCTAACATAAAAAGTGATAACTTTGCATACATAATGAGGCTGTTCTCATGAGTAGCAAAGGCTGGGCTAGGGCAGCTAAGCCCAGGCTTAGCATGAACTGCATGGCTCCCAGAGGTGCTTTGGTGGCAAACCCACCAATGGACCTTCCTCTTAAATGAGGTTAAGGAGCGAGCTCTCCCTTACCCATGTTTTCTTGATGCAGACTGTGCTCCCAGACAAGCAGCTCTGCATAGCACAGCATGTATCTCTGGAGGTCAGGATGACATAGCTGGGGATTATGGAAGTTGTAGTCAACATCTGTGAATCCCTGTTACAGGGAACACTAGTTTGAAGAGTAAATCCCAGAGATGACTGAACCTGGGACATCCGTGCATGCAGAACAGATGCTCTACCACTGATCTATAGGCCTTAACCATTTCTTTTTGGTCTGCCTCTTGTTCCCAGTGCCTCATGGCAAAGTGGCGGTCAAGAGGGATGGAGCTGAACTTTGGACCTGAAAACTCCTGGTTCCATTCTCATCTTGGACACAAATTCATTCATCATGCTTTAGGGAAGATACTTTTCATTCACACTTTGCCACTCTTCTTCAACATGGGGAAAAATAATGTTGACCTACCTTTAGAAAATTACTTTAAGATAGCAGAGATAAAGTAGGTGGAGCCTAGCCTGCTTTCTACTGATCTTGGGAACCACTGGGCTTGCGGGAGAGCCCGGTGGTTCCACGGTGGCTAGCCCACCTAATTCCCCCTCCCCTTAAATGAGATTAAAGGAGAGACCATTCCATTAACCTCATTTTTTGCTTGTGTGACACCACGGTGCATGGCGACACACGAGTAGACCCCCCAGCCCAGAGGCTGCAGCAGCTTCCCAGCCTCGGTGGTCTCTCCAGAATGCCCTGCATGCTCGTGTGGGGCATCCTGGAGTTTCTGGGGGCCACACAGCCCCCAATCCCAGCAGCCAGCACTCACTCTGTGACAGAGCTGGTAGTCATGTGGGCAGCTGATCTGGCTACCCAGGGCTGCAAGAATGATGATCTGTGGGGAAAGTGGGCTAAGCCCACTCTCCCCGCAGAGACCGGTAAAGCGCTTCACACAAATCATGTGAAGGCCTCACTGTTATTTACAGAGGAGGGATACTGTAGCAAAATTGTGCCTTGGGTTGAATTTCAGCTCGATTGGAATTTGAACTTTCCTGTCTTTGCAGACCAAACGGCATCTTGGCTTGCTTGTGTTCCTGGTTTTCTAATTTTTTATTTTATTTTTATTTTATTTTATTTTATTGGTGCAGCATTCAACCAAGAGTTGACCGGAGAACCATTCTGCAACTTTGTAAAGGGTTTCTGCTTTCCAAGCCACAACAGTGCTGCTTGTAAAGATCCCGGCCAGGTCGTTGCAAACTGCGATCTTTTTAGAGATTGCTGTGTAAAGTGAGTGTATTATTGATTGATTGATTGTCCGATTTATATCCTGCTTTTCATTAAAATAATCTCCAAAGGGTTTACAATATGATTAAAACAATGCATAATTAAAACACAAAAGTACACAAAAGTAGAGGGCTATCAATGGTTACTAGTCGGAGGGTTGTGGGCCACCTCCAGCCTCAGAGGCATGATGCCTCAGAGTACCAGTTGCAGGGGAGTAACAGCAGGAGAGAGGGCATGCCCTCAACTCCTGTCTGTGGCTTCCAGCAGCATCTGGTGGGCCACTGTGCGAAACAGGATGCTGGACTAGATGGGCCTTGGGCCTGATCCAGCAGGGCTGTTCTTATGTTCTTATGTACAGATAATATAGATATGGAAATAGACTCTCTATTTAAAAATGTACGTTCTGAGAGAGAGAATGCAGAGATGGCAGATCCATTTCCCTACCTCTCTTCCCTCTCTATGCTCTTGTTTCACTTGCTGGGGACCAGTTTCTGTGCAGCCATATTTATTTTCTCTCTGCTAGGAATGCAGAAGCAATGGCAAAAGTTTCTGCCCTTTCTCACTGAGCTCTTTTGGGGCATGGGGGTGGGGGTTAACACATTTTTTTGATTTTTAAAATCTAAAAGCTCAACATGACTGCTTAGAATTGAGTGTAAGAATTGAGAATTGCTTAGAATAATTTGGCCAGAGACAGGCTATGAATGGGCTGTTTCAGGAGACTGACCATCGCTGTGAGTGTTTGGGAGGGCCTGAGTGAGGCCCACATTTTGGAGATGGAAAATAGCAATGTCATTGCCTATTACAGCACCCCTTCTTTTCATAGGAACATAGGAAGCTTCCATGTACTGAGTCAGACCATTGGTCTATCTAGCTCAGTATTGTCTACACAGACTGGCGGCAGCTTCTCCAAGGCAGCAGGCCGGGAATCCCTCTCAGCCCTATCTTGGAGATGCCAGGGAGGGAACATGGAACCTACAGTAGATGCTCTTCCCAAAGCGGCTCCATCCCCTGAGGGGAACCTCTTCCAGTGCTCACACTTCTAGTCTCCCTTTCATATGCAACCAGGGTGGACCCTGCTTAGCTAAGGGGACAAGTCATGCTTGCTACCACAAGACCTGCTCTTTCCCCATTCTCAGACCATTAGGGCAGTGGTTCCCAACCAGGGTTCCTCCAGACGTTGCTGAACTACAATTCCCAGCATCCCCAGCCACAATAAATTGTAGCTGGGGATGCTGGGAGTTGTAGTTCAGCAGCATCTGGCTGAACCCTGGTTGCAAACCACTGCATTAGGGTAAAAGTGCAGTCATTTTTGCACAGAGGAAAGGGATATGGTGAAGATCAGGGTCAGGGTTAGAATACCAATGAATAAACTGTTGCAGTCTCTCCGTGGAGTAACCTTTCGAGACATTCCTGCCAATTTCCATTTCCATTTCTTTGACATCATTGATAATGTTATTGTAGTTCTTGAGCCCTTTCTCGTGATTGGAGAAAGGGCTCAAAATATCAGACGGGCAGATACCTCGAAATGCTTACCCCCTCCACAGAAGATACTTTTCTTCTGGCTGGGTGAGTGGCCGCTACTGGAACTCCCATAATGCACCTTGTGAGTGTGCAGTGCATTATGGGGAGCCTCCCAATGCCGGCTGGGAGGCTACTCATCCGGTGTTGCTGTGTGGAACCATGCACCACTGACACACAATCAATCAATCAATCAATTAATTAATCCATTCATTCATTTGATGTATATGCTGCCCTTCCAAAAAATGGCTAAGGGTGGTTTACATCAAAACAAGAACAATTAAAATCAAAACTAAATTAAACAATTGAAATTATTTACACATTAAAATCCTTTACATTACAATCATTTAAAACCAGCATTTTAGACCAACAGTTAGCCAGAGGTAAGAGCATACTTTCGCCCTTAACCCTGTCTAACAGCTGGGTCTCCTCACAGAGCTGGGCTTCCCGAGTTCAGTTTCACCTGAGCATGAGAATAGCCTCCTTGTGTTTTTAAAACTTTTAAAAGATTTTTAAAAATCATTGCAAAATGTGGCTGCTGCTGGCCAAATAAGAACATGAGAACAGCCCTGCTAGATCAGGCCCAAGAAGGCCCATCTAGTCCAGCATCCTGTTTCACACAGTGGCCCACCAGATGCCTCTGGGGAGCCCACGGGCAAGAGGTGTGTGCATGCCCTCTCTCCTGCTGTTACTCCCCCACAACTGGTACTCAGAGGCATCCTGCCTTTGAGGCTGGAGGTGGCCTATAGCCCTCCGACTAGTAGCCGTTGATAGACCTCTCCTCCATGAAGTGATCCAAACCCCTCTTACAGGCGTCCAGGATGTTGGCTGCTGTCATCACATCTTGCGACAGAGAATTCCACAAGTTGATTATGCATTGTGTGAAAAAGTACCTCCGTTTGTTGGTCCTAGATTTCCTGAAAAATAAGTTTCCAATGATCAGGACAATAAAAGCTTGATAACTGACCACTTCAGCTGGCTCATGTACTGCAGGGTATTCAAACCAGCTTCAGTCCTATCTCCAACTCACCATGTCAACAGTGTCCTACATGGTAGGGCTGTTGTAAGCCACTAAGTCAGAGTAAGCTTACATAATAGACTGTATTGGACAGTATTGGCAAAACAACTTTAAAAGATTTAAAAATGCAAAAGGAAAACTTTTTTAAAAGACACTGAGCCATGTCTCACGATCAGTGAGACCTGGTTTGTGCAGCTAAGCAGGGAAAGCGGGCTAAGCCCGCTCTCCCCGCAGACGATCAGGGTGGGAGACGATCAGGGCGTGATGGAGCCAGTGGGGGCTGGGGATTTGGGGGGCCAGGAGGCCTCCGGAAGCTCCAGTATGCCCTGCGTGAGTGCACAGGGCATACTGGGGAGACCCCAGGAGCAGGGAGGTGGCTTTTCACCTCCCCTCCAGGGGTCTACACGTGAGTAGCCGTGCCACGGCACCGTGCCGCAGCTACTCACGATTGCGAAGCCCGGGTTAGTGGAGCGCTTGCTCCGCTAACCTGGGCTTAGGGGAGGGCTAAAAAAGTGGGTGACCCACTTTGACTCAACTGGGCTCAGCTGCAAGCCCGGGGAGTCTCACAATCGATGGAAAGCGGGCTAAGCACCCTTAGCCCTCTTTCCACTGTTTGTCAGAATAGCTACATCGTAAAATTTGAAATCAGTGCTGAATTGGAAAGAGTCTAGTTTCCTTTCTTTGCTGCTGTTGTTTTGGGGGGAGCGGGGGAGGAACATCAGCAGGGGAAAATAACTATTATTCATGTAAAAGGACTTGCTCATGGGGGCAGTGCATCCAAAGCAGTGACTCGTTAAGTAACAGAGATGTAGAGTTCTTGGGAAAACACGAAGACCTCTTCTGACTTGTCACCCTTCTTGGATATAAGAAGGAAGTGTCCTTCCAATTTTTGTTTAGATAGCAAAATGCCTTGCAGAGGAGTTCTTTGTGGAAAAGCTTCCTATTGCAGTGTGGATTGGAAAATAATCTGTTGTTTCTTTACAGTGTACATGTGTCAGAATGAAGGAGCAAGACACTCTCTGAACAGGATCACAGTTCTTGGCTTTCATCAGTGCTTGACCGTTCTCCAGTGCCAACTGGATGCTGCATTCTCACTTGCTTTAAGAAGGTTCTTTGCAAAATGGAATCTTTGACCCACTTTTTTGTTTCTTCCTATTTACTTGAAGCAAATGATATTGCATTTGTTTTGCTTACCAGTTGTGTGTTTATCTGACATATCTTTGGTGCATGCATAAAATGTACATCTATGGATGTAAAATGTGTTTGAGATCAAAACAAATTTGTGGGCTTGGCTATCATCCAAGCGTTCTTTCCAGAAAGCAAAGGTTGGCCAAGTTCCTCTTTGAGTATAGTCCAATTTTCCTCCCATTTAGGCACAAAAGAGAAAAAGCCATGCCATCCTCCTGTTCCTAGAAGAGAATTACCTCAGAACAGTTGTGCATCAGCTGGTAAACTCTAGGGGTGTGTGCAGAACCGGATTTTGTGGCTCGGTACAAATTTGAACCGGACTTGAGAACTGGGGCCCTCCGGTTGAGTACCAGTTCCATCGAACTGACCACTGGTCCAGTTTGGCCTCGAATCTTGTTTGAACCGGTACTGCCATAAGGAGAAACTGGGATTTGAACTGTACCATTATTTCTGATAATTAGCACCTAGGGACACTAAAGTGGGTTGGATGGTAGGGCACAATGAGTGCTAGCTACCAGGGGCGTAACTACAATAGGGCAAGGGAAGACAGTTGTCTGGGGGCACACTGCCTTGCCCCCCCGAGGCAAGTCACATGACTGACTCCCCCAGCCACGCACCTGCCCAGGCTTCCATCAGTTGTATTCATTCTCCTAAACTGATGTGAGTGTTAAGACCTGGAGCTACCAGAACAGCATGTCTTTCTCTAGTACCATTAAATGACTTGCATCGTCCACAATTTACAAAACCTTTTAAAAAATTATCTATCTATCTATCTATCTATCTATCTGTCTGTCTCACAACAACACCATCTCACAGAACCCAGGTTCTGCCTTTGCCCATCTGAGATCCAACAAAACCAGCTGCAAACACAATAGCACACACGGTGAGCAGCATATTACAAACAATGCTGAATAAAGAAATTTAAAATCAATCACTTGATCAGAAGTCTTCTTTCTTTTCTTTGTGTCTGCATAATAAGGTTTCCTCAGAATATTGGCTGCACCACCCCACTACCCCTGACTTTGCTGACAGCCTGCTTGAACTGGTTGCTGCACCAGTCCATAATTGTTATTAGCTATGCATGTGGGTCTGAGTGTGCTGCTGCTTGGAGAAAAAGGTTAGCACAACAACACAGCATAATCAAATAAAACCTCTCCTGTCTGCTCCACTACAGCCTCTGATTGCTGCTCACCCCAGGGGTATCAGTCTATTAGCATAATTGGCTGTTGCCAATGGGGTGAGTGCACACATCTGTGTTCCTCAGCAGCACTAACAGGCAGACTGTGACACATCTGGGTTGGGGATTGGCCAGGACCAAGCTTGTTGCATAGCTATTCCACCACTCAAGTCCTCAGCCAACCTGCCAGGGCTTTGCCTTCTTGAGTGGTCAGTGACAACTGGAGCTCACCCATAATCTTCTCCAGGAAAAGAGCAGTGGGCAAAGCCTGGCTCTGAGGTGTTGCCTTGGCACACAAGCTCTTCATCACAAAAAGGAAGGGCTTGAGTTCCAATAAACACCACAGATGTGCCACTCTGTGTTGGACATTTAGCATTCCTGCAAGTCACACCTCCAGGCACTGGCTCAAGAGACAGGCAGAGTTCCACTGGGTCTCAACATCCCCACGGATTAGATGTTGAAAAAGGCTGAACTCACACTGCCTCTCTGAGCATCTGCCTATCCTTCTCGCTCTGGTGGAAATAGGCTGCATACTAGAGGTTTGGCTTCCTGGACAGTGTGCAGAAAGGGACTGGAAAGCAGTGTGTATCCTACTATGGCTGTTCCACAGATTGATAATGAAATGCACACTGGTGTCAGGCGCAGCTGATGCCAACAACCCTGAAATGAGCTCTCTGCATGCCTGTTACATGGAGGGGACCACCTGCTCACTGAAGGTAGTCCTTGAGAGGAACTGGTATTCAGGGGCGAGCAGCTGGCAGAAGCCGGCATTCTCCAACATCTGAAATGGTTGGCCATCCAGAGTCATCATCTCCCCAGTGTTCTGGGTGATGAGACATGCCTCTGGGTGACCAGAACGCTTGCCCACCAATTGCACCCACTGTGTGACTTGTAGATGAAGAAGGCATTGGATGTGCCTTCAAATCAATGGCATCCCAAGATGCTTGATGTTCTTGCCCCTTCTCACCTGTGCTCTGTTGTGAGTGCATGAAGCACATGTAGCGTCATCTTGGCGGTGCTCAAAGTGCTTCCAAACAGTGCTGCTGGTGGTTCTGGATGGTTTGAGTGATGGTGGTGCTACTGGGCATGCTTGTTCGCCGCCACCAGCACCCCTACTGCCCTCCATCCAGGGCTGAGAAAGCCCAGGTTCAACAAGAATTACTTCCTCCTGCTCATCCTCAGGCTTGGACTGGGTGGGGGTCATAATGAGAAGAAGTATTAGTGGGGAGGAGGATGCAAAGAGGAGTCTGGCTCAGCTAGCAATGTCAAGATCTCTTTTGCTCCCACCAATAAAAGAGCTTCCTTGCCTGACAGGGGAGCTGCACCCTACAGCCATCAGCAGTACAGGACCAGGCTCCTCTGGATAGGGGAGCCTGTGGAAAAAGGTATTGGTGGGTCCAAAGGGTTGGAGAGTTGGCAGTTGCCCCTCTCACCATGCTTGCCCATGCCCACCACCACAACCAGTATTCTCACCCCTCTGCCTGCCATTCTGCATGCCTTGCTAGGGACTCTTGTGTAATCCATCTTCCCCTGGTGTCTTTAAATTAAAGTCCTAGCCCTACTTCAGTTCCCTCCTCCTAAGACCTACTTGCCTGAATCCCTTTCCCCTAAACTAGGCCCTATTTAATAGAAAGTAATGGGCTCACTATCCATCTTAAGTGGCGCAGTGCGGAAATGCTTGACTAGAAAGCAGAAGTTTGCTGCTTTGAATCCCCACTGGTACTATATCAGGCAGCAGTGATATAGGAAGATGCTGAAAGGCATCATCTCAGACTGTACGGGAGGGGGCAATAGTAAACCCCTCCTGTATTCTACCAAAGAAAACCACAGGGCTCTATGGGTGCCAGGATTAAAAATCAACTTGAAGGCACACTTCACACTCTAATGGGCTCACTCACCAAAGTTTTTTTCTCTTTTCAGCATCTTCGGCTGGAGTCTCCAACCAGGATTTTGGTGATGAGGACAAGCGCACACTGGTAGGGGTGTGCACAAAACTGGATGGCCCAGTTTGGTTCGAGACTGAACAGGACCAACTCAGGACTGGGTCAGTTCAGTTTTGCCTGTCATTGAACCCAGGTTTGGTTTGGCAGGATTTGTGAGTCATTAAAAAGATAGATAGATAGATAGATAGATAGATAGATAGATAGATAGATAGATAGATAGATTCTCTCCAGGATGATCTGTCTTCAACTTGGCCTTTAAGGTCTCTCAGTGGAGGTGGTGAGTGCTAAACAATTTTTTATAATAAATTACTCGTGAATTCCCTGAATGGCCAGAGTGGATGGGTGGGTTCCATCCAGGGTTGGAACAAATAGGTCCTCATTTCGACCCCAAACTGTCGAACCAAACCGGATTGACGTTGAACCTGTTTGCACATCCCTACACACTGTCACTCAACAGTCCCAGCAGGAAAAATAATCCACAGGGTGCATCAAAATAATCCACAAGGTCCAGCAATATAATCCATCACAGAAGGAGTTTCCATTCCAGGCAGCAGACATAAGCAGTCTAGCAGAGAAGTGGTGACAGCAGGCACTGGCAAAAGCAGACGAGGGCTCTCAGGCACAGGCAAGTAGAAGCAGACAGAAGGTGGTCTGCAGTCCAGGCATCAGGCACAGGCATTAACAGGCAGAAGCACAAAAGTGTGTGTGTGTGTGTGTGTGTGTGTGTGTGTGTGTGTGTGTGTGTGTATCAAATCCATCTAGAAGTCACAGGCAGAAGTAGAGGGGTCTCCAGGCATCAGCAGGCTAGGGCTCCAGTGAAGGGGGTCCAGGGTTCCAGTGAAAGCAGTAGCAGCAGCAGAGCAAGGCAATGCAACAGCAACAGCTCTAGTTTCTTTTTCCAGATCCAGAGGCAGAGTGAACCAGACAGGCCCTGCCTGGGCTTGAGCTGCCCTGACAATACAATGATTTTGAATGAAAACAAGCCAACCATGAAGGGGATTGCTAGCCAATCAGAAGTGAGTGGCGGGGGCGGGAACAAGCAGGGAGAAATGCATGTAATCAAAGACTAATAAGATGGCAGCTGCCAGGCCATTCGAACCATCGAACCATTTGGAACCAGTTTGATTCGAACTGGGTTTGGCTTGGTTTGCACTCAGATCGTCCTTCTTGGGTGGGGGGCAGGGACTGTTCTGGTTCAAACTCAAGCCAGTTGAGTTCAAATCAAACCTGCTTCAGATCGGACTGGATCTGCACACCCCTAGTAACCTCCAAGTTAGAATACTGTAATGCATGGCTGTGTTCATACACAGTTCAGAAAATTTAGTTAGTCCAAACTGTGGCAGCCAGATTGGTCTCTGGGGTAACTCAGAGATATCACATCATGCCTGTTCTTAAACAGTTGCATTGACTGCTGGTATGTTTCTGGGTGGAATAGAAAGTGCTGGTTATCACCTTTAAAAAGGGATGTGCATGAAGCGATTTTTAAAAATTCAATTTGTAACCAAAATGAATCACCCCTGATTTGTTATGGGTCCAAATCTGCCCCCCACAAATCACCCCAGCTTTGATTTGTATCCAAATTTTCCAAATTGAAATCTGAATCGAAGGGGGTGGGGAAGGAGTTCCTCAGGCAAAAGAGTGGGGTGGCTGGTAGTGCCCAATGGGTGGAATCTACCACCCAAATTTAAATGAAATTTGGCAAAGGGGTGATTTCAAATGTTTTTGTGTTTTTTTTGAAGTGTTTAAGCTTTTTCCCATAGGGAATAATGAGGATTTCAGTTGCCTTATGGCTGGATGTGGGGGCACCAGGGTGGCCCAGAGTGGGTTGTGGTGGGTGGTAGTGCCTAACGGGTGCAAGGAAGCTACCACCCATATTTCAAAGAAATTGGGCAAAGGGGTGATTTTTGAAAGATTTTGGGAACCACTTCCAGTCTGTGTAGACAATGAGGCGAGTCTCATGAACAGTGCAACTCACCAGCGTGGGTTCTGCGGGGAGAGAAGGATTAGCCTGCTCTCCCTGCAGACAATCGAGGCAGCAGCCCAGGGTGGCTGGATCGGCTGCCCATACGACTGCCAGTTCTGTCTTGGAGCCGGCGAGGACTGCAGGGATCAGGGGCTGCCTGGCCCATGGAAGTTTCACGATGCCCTGCGCACTGCCCCAAGGGCTGGAGAGACCCCTGAGCCCAGGAGGCCTCTTGCAGCCTCCTGGCCGGGGGTCTCCTCATGTGTTGCCAGGGTGCGCAGCCACACTGCGGCAACACATGACAAAAATATCCCAGTTAGCGGAGTGCTCACTCTGCTAACCTGGGCTAAGGGGAAGGGAAATAATGTGGTTTGCTGCTGGGAGCAGACAATCCTCCAAAAGCAGGCTCCCTTAGCCCACTTTTGGCAGATCGTGAGAATAGTCTCACTTGGTATAAGGTAGCTTCCTATGTTCATATGTAAGGTCTTATCTCACAAAATCAATAAAATGGATAAAATATGGAATTTCCCTGCCCCGCTCTCTCACTCTCTCTCTTTAAGTTAAAACCCCAATTAAAATGAATTTTTTAAAAAATTGAAATAAAAGGTTATCCATAAACGCTAAACACTAAGAAACCTACCAGATATACGCACTGGATAAAATATTTAAAAGCCTCTCTAAAAAGATCTGTCTTCAGTTTCTTAAAAGCACTGAGGGAGGAAGAATAGCAAAGCTCTTCTTGGAGACCATTCCAAAGCCAGGGGGACACAACTGAAAAGGCCCAGTTTCTTCTAGTCCCCGCCAGGCAGATCTCTGTAAGTGGTGGGGTCATGAGGAGGGTCCGAGATGGCAAATGGAGGGCCCTGGCAGGTTCATATGGGTGAATACTGTCTGACAGGTACCTCAGCCTCAAGCCATATATGATTTTAAAGGTCAAGACCAGCACCTTGAATCTAGCCTGGAAGTGGACTGATAACCAGTGAAGCTGCCACAGGATGGCTGTGACACCCATGAAGCAACTTGTGCCCATCAGCATCCGAGCAGCATCAGCAGCATCCTAGACCACTTGAGTCTTCCAAGCCATCCTCAAGGGCACACAGAGTGCCTTGCAGTACTTTATGCAATGCACTCACCCAAATGAGAAAGTTTGTTCCCTTAGGCAGCTAGAACCTTCTTTCTTTCTCTGTCCAGAGACAAACAAAAGAAACAGTTCATAACTTTCCCTCAAAAACTGGGCAGCTGACAACATTTCCTCAGACCTGCCTCTCAGAGGTTGTTAGATTTTTAACAGTTAACAGAACTTGGAGTGGTCACAGAACAAGGCAAGTATAAAACAAACCACAAACCATGGAAAAAAATGGAGAAGGGTCATTCCTTCCTCTTCTTCAAAAACTGTAGCATCCAAATCTGCACAGCCGTAGAGGCCATTTTAGTTACCCCCATGCCTATGCAGAGGCCCAAAATGGGCTTGAATTGACCCAGACTATGCAGGGGGAGGCTGGCAGGGGCAGGTTGGGGGCAGCCACCCCACCGCCTCCCCACCTTGGTTACCGCCCCAAGCAGCATCAGCACTTTTAAGGTTATTTTTTTACTCCCTTCCCATGCCATCTATCTTTAAACAAGCCCCCCCCCCCATGCCCCCTTGCCTTTCACTGATATAGGGAATCCTCACTGGATTCCCCTTTACCCATAGAGTTCCAAGCCCCTTGGAGCCGGCTTGGTTCGAACTCAGACCGGTTCCGGCTCGACAGCACATGGAACTGGACTGGGCCGGGTCAGTTCAAATCCAGTTTGGATTCAAGTCGAACCAGCTTTTCCACTATTTTGTGCACATCTCTTCTGCTAAGGTTATACTCAGGAAGGAACAACATCAATCCTCGCTGTCCGGAGAGGCTTCATGTTTGTTGTGCATATTCCCAGTCTTCATCTCATTTACATGTTATAGTTTTAGGGGTCCACTTTATGTGCACAGCAAACATGTAGACATGGCTCTCAAAATTCAAGCCAGGATCGGCAAAACAAACTTATTGTAATGTGCTTTTATTAGTTAAGGAAGAATTAACAAAAAGTGCAAACAGGTTCTATTTTGAAGAGAAGACTTTTAGAGCAGGAGCAAATGGACAATCTAGCTAGCATTGAAGGAGGATCAGCTGTTCACCGAAGACCAAGAATGGACTTCCAAATCAGAAGGATTCTGGGGCTCCATCACCTTGATGACTCTGTCCTGTAAAGAAAGCCACAGTTTGTTTTTGAATTCTCAACACCCAGTGCAAGGCACTGGTTGACATCCTGACATGACTCACTCATCCTTGTAATTCCTATGCAATTTCCTCAAGTAATTTTAGTCAGGATGTCAGGTACTGTTCCCAAAGGTCTCATCCCCAAGGCTTCCCTTCTTTCTGAATCAGAAGGTGCGACCTTCAGGGTATCCAAGATGAAATTTGACTTTGGTGTCCTCCCCCCAAATGAGAAGCCCTTGCTTTAATTTGATCTGCACAAAAGAGTCAAGAGAGTCTTCCAAATCAAGTCCCAAACATTGTAAAAGAAGCAATTTGATCATTGATGGATTTCGCTCCCTTCTTTCTTTCTCCTTACAGCAGACTGCACCTTGGAGGGGAAGGGAGAATGATTTCCAAGAAAGAAAGCATAGAATCATTGTCCTGGTTCCACTTGGTTCCACTTGAAGGCCAGGTAATTTGGGGCCCACAACAGAGTGGTGCTCTTTCACACAACATATAATTAACTTATGGAATTGTCTGCCATGGGATGTAAAGATGGCCACTAGCTAAGAAGGCTTTAAAAGGAGCTTAGACAGGTCTATCAGTGGCTACTAGTCTGGTGGCTGTAGGCCACCTCCAGCCTCAGCGGCAGGATGCCTCTGAGAACCAGTTGCAGGGGAGTAACAGCAGGAGAGAGGGCATTCCCTCAACTCCTGCCTGTGGCTTCCAGAGGCATCTGGTGGGCCACTGTGTGAAACAGGATGCTGGACTAGATGGGCCTTGGGCGTGATCCAGCAGGGCTGTTCTTATGTTCTTACCTGACCCCACCCCTTACCTTTTCTGCTGCTTTTCACACTCAGTTCACAGATCTGATCACCTGGGGCCTTTTAGTTTAGAAAAAAAATGAGTGCGGGGAGACATGATAGAGGTCTATAAAATCATGCATGGTATGGAGAACGTGGATAGAGAGAAATTCTTCTCCCTCTCACATCACTAGAACCAGGCATCATCCCATAAAATTGATTGCCAGGAAAGCTAGGACCAACAAACAGAAGTACTTTTTCACACAATGGATAATCAACTTGTGGAATTCTCTGCCATAAGATCTGGTGACAGCCAACAACCTGGATGGCTTTAAGAGGGGTTTGGATAACTTCATGGAGGAGAGGTCTATCAACGGCTACTAGTCGGCAGGCTGTGGGCCACCTCCAGCCTCAAAGGCAGGATGCCTCTAAATACCAGTTGCAGGGGAGTAATGGCAGGAGAGAAGGCATACCCTCAACTCCTGCCTGTAGGCTTCCAGTGGCATCTGGTGGGCCCCTCTGTGAAACAGGATGCTGGACTAGATGGGCCTTGGGCCTGATCTGGCTGGGCTATTCTTATGTTCTTATTCCATGTCATAGTGACTGCATAAGGCAGTGCATACATTCAGCAGCAACAAGTTGTAAAGCAACTCACTTTTGACAGCAAAACTTAAACACAGTGCACTTTCCAAGCATTGTGCCAGTAGGTAATTCACATCTGTCACGGTACTGGAATGCACAAGAGCCTCCAGCAGCTATACATGTTTTTTCGTCATTTATATTTTGAGTCCTGCAAAAGATTAGGGTGAGTTAAACCACCTTTCTATCTATATTTTATCTAGTCACCATCTAGTTTTGGTACAGCAATGAAATTGTGCTTCATCCTTTTCCAGAGGAACTCATAGTCCTTCTGTTGAATGAGTGCACAGGCCACTCATTTGTGCGGTTGAATGACCAGTCCACACCAATGGCTGGTGAATGACTAACCCGCGCTGATTTGAGGATACAGAGGGAGAGTATTCCCCATTTATTATGGGGCCAGAACTCTCACACTTTGGAGATGAAAAGCTGCAGCTGTAACTTGGAAATCAATTCTGAGACCATTCCTCTTTGGAAAGGAATGATGACAGGCAGACGATGCATTATCGGGAGAGGGAGTGCAACTTATGGGACTAGCTCTTTATTGAGGGCCGGACTACCATGAGCAAGGAAGGCTGTTAATTTGGGGGGGGGTGGAATGTGCTGGCCCCTTGGGGAGCAGGGGGCAATATTAACTACTGCCTTCTCACACCACTGTGTGCAGGGTGCAGTCCAGGAGGGAGAGAAAGGGACCTTGGCAGTGTTATCTTCTGGTGCTGTTGTTGTGTCTCCAAGGAGTGGTGCACTAGGCAGCCAACAGGGATGAAGCTATAATCATGTGGGAAGAACCAGCCCCTCCCCCAGCTCCTGAGGACCCTTCCCTATTTTCTTCATCACCCCCAAGCCGAGGGGCAGCTGGAGAGAGGGGCCCACCTGAGATCTAATGTGGGTTTAATGCCAGGTTGGCACTGGAAGAGTCACCAGTTCTCATGACTGGGAATCAGGAGCTGGAATGATATAGAAGTCTCCAGATTCCCTTTAAACTCACATTACATTGATCATGAGAACCAGCCCAATAAAATCTGGGTAGCTCTATGATTTTTGCTTATGAGGCAAATTTAGTGGGAGGTGTGAAATCAGGAAATATGTACACAGAAAAAGAGGTTAACCACCCCATACACCTTCTTGTAGCCCCAATAGATAGGGATATTGGCCTTTCATCATGCCCTATCCCCACCCCCCGCCTCCAGGCTTCCATTTTATTCCCACTTACATGGTAATAAACCTCTATAAATTCAGCTGGAGCTGCAAGTAAATAAGCATGTATTGGATCATGCTGGATGAAGGTATTGGGGTCACAAGGTAGAACTGTAACACTCTATGTACTTCCTTGATGCTCTCCAACAGTCATAAATGAATTGATGAAGAATGGCAAAACCATATGAATGAATTTATCCATGGCACTTACTCTGCACAGCAAACATGCCCAAAATTGCACTTTCCATAAACTTTATTAGGAGGTTTACAAACACCAAGTCCCATCTGAAAACAGAAGCCTCCTGTGGATTTGCAGAATTCCTCATCACTGAGTTCTTGGGTTAACTCTGTACAAACAGAAATATTAAATAGAGAATGCAAAGCAATCCATAAGAATATAAGAAGAGCCTTGCTGGATCAGGCCCAAGACTTATCAACGCTTCTGTAAGTTATGACAAAACCCTGAAACCACAATGCTTATTTACAATACTTGAAACCAATATGCTTTAAGAACTTGTTCAACAACAATACAAACTATTATTTCAGCATTAATATGGAGTAAGATATTTCGTCTCCCATGCCACCAGAAGAGATGTTATCCCCCATGCTTTCACATGACAAAGCTGGGGAAGAAGTGTGATTTTTGTTTCAGCTCCTGCCAAAACAGATCTGAGTGAAGAAATCAAGGATGCCTAGCTGCTAGGTGAGGCCAGGAGCTTTCTCCCATTCTCTGCACAGGTGCTTTCACTGCTGCACTTACTCTCTGGAAGAGGTCATGGGGGTGGCAGATGCAAGGGATCTTAGCCTGTCAGATTTTCTAGCCCTATGCGACTGAGCATGCTCAGCATGATTAAAGGAAGCAGCTTTCTTTGCTGCCTTTTTTCCTGCCCACAATGACTGTCAGATTTTTTAAAACTTTTTTCGAAATTGGAACAAAGCATTAGATTCTGTGGCTGGTGTTATTTGACACCCAAATAACCCTGAAATACAAAGCAGGAAAAACTACAGTGGTGCTTATTTAGGAAAATCTGAAGTGCTATGAAATGCCCAGGAAGCTGGAAAGAAAAGTCTACATGCTCAGTATCTCAATTTGTAACCAGTGCCTTATCCTGACAGAGCAGAGAAAAATTATGGTCCAGTCCATCTGACAACATTAGCCATCAGAAGTGCTTACCACAGTAGTGAAATCTGACACGGTAGTGAAATGTGATGTTCTAGTCCATCAAAAAACATTACCCATCAGAAAAGCTTAGCTTGGTACTGATATCTGACAGACCAATGTAAATTTATGGTACAGTCCATCCTAAAACATCCCCCCCCCCACTCAGAAAAGCTTATCTCAGTAATGAAATCTGACAGGCTAACAATTTTTTTTTTTTGATAAACAACTCGACCAGCCCTGGGTGGATGAGAATCAGGACTCTAGTCAATTCATTTGAGGCCCGTGTCCCTGAATTTGACACACTGATCATGATTTTGATCTGGTGGAAGGAGATGTTTATGGATTGTGTTTATTTTCGACAGGGAAAGTTGTGCTCAAGAGTTCTGGGACCCCATCCATCTCTCCAAATCTATGATGTTGAGGTCTAATCCTGGTTCTTCCCAAGACTCACAAATAAATCTTCAAAGGAGTACACACCACTTGACTTTTATCACACCCAAAAGTGTGATTTGTGGGAGATGCAGCTCTTGATGGCAGCATCAGCAACCCTCTTGACCACTAAGGGCACTAGAAGTAGAGATAGAGCCGGGTCACACAATCAGTGATACCCAGTTTAGAAGGGTGAGCGGGGAGAGTGAGCTAATCCTACTCTCCCCTCAAACGAGCAGAGAGGAAGCCCACCCGGACACCCACACGATTGCCAGCTCCGTAATGGAGCCGCAGGGGGCTGGGGAGCTTGGGGGCTGCACGGACCCCGGAAGCTCCATTATGCTCTGTGCAAGCGTGCAGAGTATACTGGGGAGACCCCCAGAGCTGGGTTGTGGCTTTTTGCCTCCCCTCTGGGGGTCTACTCATGAGTAACTGGACTGCGTAGCCATGCCACATCTACTCACAATCTTTAAAACCAGGTTTGCGGAGCACCCGCTCGGCAAACCTGGTTTTAGGGGAGGGGTACTTAGGCAGGTTACCTGCCTAGGAACCATCAGGCTAACAGAATAGTGAGGCTATTCTCACGATCCACCCAAAGTGGGTTAAGGGAGCTTAGTCCGCTTTTGGTGGATCGTCTGCTGCCACAGGATCCATGTGGCTCCCAGCAGCAAACCCTTCTAAATACCCATCCCCTTAGCAGAGGTTAGCGAAGCAAGTGCTCCGCTAACCCGGTTTTGGTAATCATGTGCTGCTGTAGCATGGGTCCACGCCACAGCAACTCACGAGGAGACCCCTGACCAGGAGGCTAAAAAGCAACCTTCCAGCTCGGGTGTCTCTCCAGCATGCCCTGCGTGCTTGCCCAGGGCATGCTGGAGCTTCCGGGGGTCGTGCAGTCCTCACTCACCCCTACCCCCACCAGCTCCCTAATGGAGCTGGCAGTCATGTAGGCGGCCGGTTCAGACACCCAGAGCAGACTGCCTGCTTGTGTGCGGGGAGAGCAAGCTAAGCCCACTCTCCCCGCTAACCCTCCCCAGGCGGCTCCCACTGATCATGGCAACTACCTCAATGAGTAAGGTCATTCCTTTTCTGACCACGTTTTCTCTACTCTGATTCCCCTTTGTTAGACTGATAGTCCCACATTCCTTTCTCTCACCTGAGGCAGATTTCCATCTTCCTCCTTCCTTTCTTCCTGTACATAGCTAGCAAAGAGGCAGGATAAGTCTTATCTATCTCCCTAATCACTTTCCCAAATAAACAACTTTATTTGAAAATTTAGCGCCATGTCTTCAGACAGTATTATTTAGCAGTGCTCCCTCACCTGTGCACTTCCACTGCACCTGTGGCAGATACAGAAATCTCTCCTCCTGAGCTCTCTAACATCATTCATGAATTTGCCCTACACATTTTTAGGGGCTCTTCTGTCTGGAAGATAATTTGCAACACACCACACAGACAACACACTACTTTACCTGGATGAGGAAGGAGTCCCAAGAAGAGGACAAGAAATAAAAGAGAACTGATCTTCATTGTGATGGAGAGTCAAGAGTGAATATTACACTTCAGGATATGGAATTCCCACAAAAAGGGATACCAAGATCTCAGAGAATGGTGCACCACTTCTTGGAAACACATCAACAGTGCCAGAATATCAGTGACCCTCAGGAAATCTTAAAGTTCCGGCTACATGATCTGGGAAAGAAACAAGAGGGAAAGCGCATGAATTTTATGAATGCTTAGGGGCTTCTGGCTGGCTGCTCTTGCAGAACAAGGCACACCACTTGGCCTTTATCAGCACAATCTATTTTAGAACAATGTGCATGGCTTGATCTTCATCAGCATGAAAACATGCCATGTGAATTGGCCCTATATAATAGATGGTGATGATGCACAACACACAAATGTAATATTGGCTTATATGCTAGGGATGTGCAAAACGTTTCAGGTATAGAATGATCTGCCTGACTTGGGTTATTTGTGCACAAAACAAATCACCCATCTGCAAGTCCCAAAAGATTCAGCTCCAAAACCAATCACCTGAATTTGGGAGCTGAAGGTTTGTTGTTTCGGACCTCCATTTTGTGGCGATCTCCCTGTAGTCTCCATTTTGTGAATGACATCTATTTGAATTTCCCGCCCTTCCAAGTTTCATAACATTGAACGAAAGCATGGGCTGATCTGCTGACAATTCCCTCCTCATTCCAGACTGGCTCTTTTGGCTCTTGCCACTCCTGACTGACCCTACATTGGCCAGGGGAAGAGTCAAAGAACAGGCAGGGGTGGGGGGGAAGGGAATTTCAAGGAGGGGTTTTCAATTAGATTTAAAGAGGCAGCAACCACCATTCTGCCTTTCTGCCTCATGGCTTTACTTTGCCTGCCTGCCCAGCCTGCCCCTGCTTTGTGCCAGTAGACTCAGAGACCAGACCACAGAAGTGGACAACTGGACACACAATGTGGGTGAAGCCCTAGACTAAGTGAGTGCACCCCATTTTCTCCTCTCTCTCTCTCTCTCTCTCTCTCTCTCTCTCTCTCTCACACACACACACACCCCTCTCTGGAATTCTGTATTCTTGGGGTTTTTTTCCTGTTTGGAGGGATGGTTTGTGCTGCAATTGAATATAAAAAGTTGTGTGTTGTTTATTTTAGAAGTTTAAACAGGGTTTCTTTGTGGGAGGGATTCCTGTTAGGTAATACTAGTAGGTGGTTAGAAGGGTAGCATAGCCTTGTGGTTTTAAAAAAACCCACAATTCTGGGGATATTCTCACAATCAGGCAAAATCAGGCTAGGGGAGCCCAGCCCGATTTTGCCTGATTGTGTAAACTTACAAGCGGGCAATCCACTCAACTAGCCCTCCCTTAAGCCCGGGTTTGTGGAGCAAGCACTCCGCAAACCCGGGCTTTCTGATCAAGAGTAGCCATGGCACGGCTCCACGCTGCAGCTACTCACAAGGAGACCCCTGGAGGGGAGGTGAAAAGCCACCTCCCAGCTCCGGGGGTCTCGCCAGCATGCCCTGTGCGCTCACAGGGACTTCTGTTGGTGTACTGATTGTGCCGCTGCCCAGTGGAGTCCCTAACTGAGCTGATGGACTTGGTCTCGGGTTTGGCGTTTGAGCCTCCCAGGCTTCTGGTGCTGGGGGACTTCAATGTCCACTTTGGGGCCAATTTGTCTGGGGCAGCTCAGGAGTTCATAGCGGCCATGACAACTATGGGCCTATCCCAAAGGATGTCGAGACCGACGCACATTGCAGGTCACACGCTTGATTTGGTCTTTCACTTTGCTCAGAGTGGTGTTTCATGGGTGGGGACTCCTGTGATTATCCCATTGTCATGGACAGACCACCATCTGGTAAAGGTTGGACTCACAGTCACATCCCACCTTTGTAGGGGCGAGGGGCCCATTAGAATGGTCTGCCTGAGAAGGTTATTGGATTGAATAGTGTTCCAAGAAGCTTTGGAGGTATTTTGTGTTGGCTCTGCTGGTGATCCTGTTGAACTGGAACAGCAAGCTCACCAGGGCAGTAGACATGATTGCACATAAGCGTCCTCCCTGACTGTTTCAAAATTGGCCCCATGGCATACAGAAGAATCATGGGAGACTGAAGCAGCGAGTTATTTGACTGGAGCACAACTGGAGGAAGACTCGACTCGAATCTGACAGATTACAGCATAGAGCACATTTGAAGATCTATGCTCTGGCAATATGGGCTGCAAAGAAGAGATTCTTTTTGGCCCATATTGCATCTGCAAGTTCACGTCTGGCGGAGTTGTTCAGGGTTGTGAAAGGTTCAGTGTCGTGAAAGGGCTAGTGAGAGACTCTCCTCCCTTGAATCAGAATTCTGAACCATCCATTACCCACTGTGACGTGTTTTGTATGTGGGCAAACTTGGATTTAGACCCCACGATTACTGCAGTGTCTGAATTGGAGGTTTCCAGGGACTCCTCTTATGTGATTAGGTTGGATCAGTTTCAGTTTGTGACTCATGAGGATGTGGACAAGCTGCTTGGAGCAATGTGGCCTACCACCTGTTCTCTTGACCCTTGCTAGACATGGCTAATACTATCTGGAAGGGAGGTTGTTGTAGAAGGCCTAGTAGAGATCATAAATGCTTCTCTGAGGGAGGGCAGGATGCCTCCTTGCCTTAAGGAGGCAATTATTAGACCACTTCTGAAGAAGGCTGCCTTGGTTCTTCAGAGCTGAGCAACTATGGGCCTGTTTCCAACCTTCTGTGGTTGGGCAAGGTAATTGAGAGGGTAGTGGCCTCCCCCAAAAAGGCAGTCTTGGATGAAACTGATTATATAGACCCGTTTCAGACCAGCTTTCGGGTGGGCTATGGGGTGGAGACTGCCTTGGTCAGCCTGATGGATGATCTCCGATTGGAAATTGACAGAGGAAGTGTGACTCTGTTGGTTCTTTTGGACCTCTTGGCAGCTTTCGATACTATCAACCATAGGTCCCTTCTGGAGTGTCTGAGGGGGTTGGGGGTTGGAGGCACTGCTTTGCAGTGGTTCCACGCTTACCTCTCAGGCAGATGCCAGATGGTGTCATAAGAACATAAGAACAGCCCTGCTGGATCAGGCAAATGGAAGCCCATCTAGTCCAGCATCCTATTTTGCATAGTGGCCCACCAGATGCCACAGGCAGGAGTTGAGGGCATGCCCTCTCTCCTGCTGTTACTCCCTCGCAACTGGTACTCAGAGGCATCCTGCCTTTGAGGCTGGAGGTGGCCGGTAGTGTCCCTCGGGGACTGTTGTTCTTCAAAAACTGAACTTAGGTATGGTGTCCCTCAGGGCTCCAATGTTGTTTAACATCTATATGAAACCACTGGGAGAGATCAGCAGCAGCTTTGGTGCAGGGTTTTATCAGTATGCTGATGATACCCAAATCTTTTCTCCATGTCAACATCATCAGGAGAAGGCATGACCTCCCTAAATGCCTGCCTGGAGGCAGTGATGGGCTGGATGAGAGGTAACAGGCTGAGGCTGAATCCAGTTAAGATGGAGACACTTCTTGTGTGGGGGTTGGAACTCGGGAGAGATTTTGATCTGCCAGTTCTGGATGGGGTCATACTTCCCCAGAAGGAACAGGTATGCAGTATGGTGGTGCATCTGGACACAAATCTCTCCCTGGTGTCCCAGGTTGAGGCAGTGGCCAAAGGTACCTTTTATCAGCTTCGGCTGATACGCCAGCTGCATCCATTTCTTGAGATAAATGACCTCAGAACAGTAGTACATCTGCTGGTCACCTCCAGTCTTGATTGTGCTCTATGCGCTCTATGTGGGGCTGCCTCTGTATGTAGTCCGGAAACTGCTGTTAGTCCAGAATGCAGCAGCCAGGCTGGTCTCTGGGTCATCTCAGAGAGACTACATCACTCCTATCTTAAAAGATCTACACCGGCTTACGATAAGTTTCCGGGCAAAGTACAAGATTTTGCATATAACCTATAAAGCCCTAAACAGCATGGGACCTGGGTATTTAAGAGAAAGTCTTCTTTGCTATGAACCACACCGCCCATTGAGGTCATCTGGAGAGGTTTGTCTGCAGTTGCCACCGGCTCGTCTGGTGGCTACTCGGGGACAGGCCATCTCCATTGCTGCCCCGAGGCTTTGGAACACACTTCCTGCTGAAATAAAAGCCTCCCCATCTCTTACAACTTTTAAAAGGGCAGTGAAGACACATTTGTTCACCCATGCTTTTAATTAAATAGTGTTTTAATTGTCTTTTTGATATCCAGTCAGCCAGAGTCGTCAGCAACTCCTCACTAGCTATACATTCTTTGACAACCCCTGGGGCTCTGCCAGATAAATATAAGGTGCTGTAGCTTCTTATTCAATGGTGTCCGGTGCAACCACCCACCTACCTCCAAAGATGAACCCTCTGGGCCCTTGGTGGATGTAGGAGTGTAATGCAGCCAGGAAGAAGGGTGGGGTGGCCTCAAATTCTATCGTCATATTGGTGAATTTAATCAGGCTCATAATATGCTGTATATTTTTATCCAAGCCCAGGTAGCACCTCCACTCGATACTGAAAGAATTAAATGGAACTTGGAATTGAATATTCTGATTACACAACATCAATGGGATATGATTTTTTGCTGAAACTGCCAAAGAATCTTATGACTTGAGGCTCAAGTTAATTCATCAAAAAATAGTCTCTCATTCATATTGGACTCTGATTAGACTCCATGAGGAAATCTGATAAATGTTGGAGATTTGGGGAAGGAGAGGTGGGACTCATACATCTGTTCCTTAATTGTAAGGTTATATCTCCACTCTGGAAAAAGATAAGTGACTATGTCAATTTGTTTGTTTGATTGATTGATTGATTGATTGATTGATTGATTGAAATACCAGCCCTCTAAAATGGCTCAGTGTGGTTTACAACAAATAAAAACAAAAAATATTAACATTAAAATCATTTAAAACAATCATTAAAAATTAAACCAAGAATCTAATTAAAAGACTGAATAGATATATCTTCAGCATCCTTTTAATTGTTGCCAGAAATAGGGGAGGCTCTTATTTCAAAAGGAAAAACATTCCAAAGTCCTGGGGCAGCGATGGAGTAGGCCCGTTCCTGAGTAGCCACCAAGTGAGTAAGAGACTCCCCATCTCTGGCAATTTTTTAAAAGGCACTGAAAACACATTTATTCACCCAGATTTTGAATTAAATTAATAATAATAATAATAATAATAAGAAGAAGAAGAAGAAGAAGAAGAAGAAGAAGAAGAACAGAAAAGCAACAAGAACTAAAGCAAAAAATAACTGAGCACATGAACCAAACAACCACCAGGGTTCGACTTCCAGCTCTAAAAACAGTTGCCAAAAAACAACTTACTCAGGCATTAAAAGATGTCAATGCTGCACTGGCAGAAATAACAACCAAGAATTTGCAAGAAACAAACCAACTAATGTACAGTGCAGCAACAATGACAACACAGGAGCTAGGATATAAGATCAGTGGACCTGTAAAAAAAGAAAGCAGTACATCACCTAAATGGAAGATTAGATTAGAAAATAAAATCTCCAGGCTCAGATCAGATGCTAGTAAATTGAAAGATATGAAAGACAAGAAGCTGAAGAATGAAAACACCAAACAGTATCTGATCCAAAAATACCACCTAGATTCAAGGAAAATTAGAGAAGTCCTGGAAATAATAAAGCAGCAAATAACAGCAGTGTCAAAGAAGATTAGCAGATACGAAGTCAGAATCACACAACACAGGCTGAATCTCCAATTCCAGACGAATCAGAGACGTTTCTACCAAAGCATAGAAGGAGAAACTGCAAGAAACCTAGAAACACCAAATAAAGAAGAAACAGTGCAATTCTGGGGGAAATTATGGGACAATCAAATAGATTATAATAAAAAAGCAGGCTGGATGAAAGAGGTCGGAAAATGTAACCAACAAATGCAAGATCTAATAATAACACCAGAATTAATCAGCAAAGAAAATTAAAAATTGGACTGCGCCAGGCGACAATGAACTACATGGCTTTTGGCTTAAACACCTAACAAGCCTTCATAAACAACTATCAAAACAGTTCAATCACATTTTGCAAGGAGGTGATATTGAACAATGGCTAACAACTGGGAAAACTCATCTCATCGTGAAAGACCCAGCAAAAGATGCACTTCCAAGTAATTATAGACCGATAACCTGCCTGCCAACCATGTTCAAATTATTAACTGGAATAATAGCAGATGAAGTGATGCAACACTTATTAACTAAGAAACAGCTTCCAGTTGAACAGAAAGGAAATTGCCCGAACACCAGAGGCACAAAAGACCAGCTGCTGATTGACAAAATGAATTTAGAAAATTGCAAGAGAAGAAAAACCAATCTAAGTGTTGCATGGATTGACTACAAGAAAGCCTTCGATTCATTGCCTCACACATGGATACTAAAATGTTTAGAAACAACTGGTGTCAGCAAAAACATTCAGATATTTATTTAAAAAGCAATGAGCATGTGGAGTACACAGTTAATCAATGGCGAGACACTTGGAAAGGTTAGCATTAGAAGAGGCATTTCCAAGGGGACTCACTATCCCCTCTGTTGTTTGTAATCACCATGATCCTGCTTTCACAAATACTCAACAAAACAGGCCTCGGATACCAAACATCTAAAACATCAAGTAAAATCAGCCATCTGCTGTACATGGATGATCTGAAGTTGTATGGAAAGTCCCAGTCAGAAATCGAATCACTGCTAAAAACTGTCCGTGTATTCAGTAGCGATATAGCAATGGAGTTTGGACTAGACAAGTGTGCTGCATTAATAATGAACAGAGGGAAAATAAGAAAAACTGAAGGAATAGAACTGCCCAATGGAAGCAAGATCAAGAACCTGGAAGAGAAAGAACCTTATAAATACATGGGCATTCTCCAGGCTGATAACATCGCACACACTGAAGTTAAAAAGAAAAATTGGAAGTGAATACATCAGGAAAGTTAGAAAAATTCTCAAGTCCAAACTCAATGGCGGGGAAACCATACAAGCCATAAACACCTGGGCTATACCTGTTATCAGATACACTTCAGGGATAATCGACTGGACCAAGGCAGAGCTACAGATGCTGGATCGTAAGACCAGGAAAATAATGACCACCAATCATGCTTTGCACCCCTGCAGTGATGTAGATAGGCTATAACTCCCTCGCAGCTCAGGTGGAAGAGGAATGCTGCAAGTCCATCAAACAGTAGAGGAGGAGAAAAGAGGCCTTGAAGAATATATCAAGGACAGTGAAGAAGATGGACTTCAAATAGTCAATAATGCGAAACTATTCAACACCAATGAAAGAAAGCAGGCCTACAAGAAATAACAAGTCAAGAAACGAGCAGAAAAATGGAAAAAGAAGCCCCTGCATGGTCAATATTTGCACAATATAAGTGGAAAATCAGACATCAACATGACCAGGCAATGGCTTAAGAATGGCAACTTGAAGAAAGAAACAGAGGGTTTAATACTGGCTGCACAAGAACAGGCACTAAGAACAAATGAAATAAGAGGAAAAGTCAAAAAATCCACAACAAACAGCAAGTGCCGCCTTTGTAGAGAAGCAGATGAAACAGTAGACCACCTAATCAGCTGTTGTAAAAAAATCGCACAGACTGACTACAAACAAAGGCATGACAAGGTAGCAGGGATGATACACTGGAACATCTGCAAAAAATACGAGCTACCTGTAGCCAAAAATTGGTGGGACCATAAAATTGAAAAAGTTGAAGAAAATGAAGATGTAAAAATATTATGGAACTTCTGACTACAAAGAGACAAACATCTGCCATACAATACACCAGATATAAGTGTAGTCGAGAAGAAAGAAAAACAAGTCAAATTAATCGACATAGCAAGACCAGAGGGTAGCAGAATAGAAGAAAAAGAAATAGAAAAAATCACCAAATACAAAGGTCTACAAATTGAAATTGAAAGACTGTGGCAGAAAAACACCAAAATAATCCCAGTGGTAATTGGTGCCCTGGGTGCAGTTCCAAAACACCTTGAAGAGCACCTAAACACCATCGGGGCCACAGAAATCACCATCAGCCAATTACAAAAAGCCGCTTTACTGGGAACAGCCTATATTCTGCGACGATATCTATAACAACAGCAACAACATTGACAATAAAATTCAGCCATCCCAGGTCCTTGGGAAGGACTCGATGTCTGGATAAAACAAACCAGTCAATATTACCTGTCTGACTGTGTAAACAAGAAATAATAATAGTAATTTTAATACTGGGTTTTAAATGTTTTTAATCTTTAAAATGATTTTAATTGTTAATTGATTTAATGTTTTAAATGATCTTAATTGTAAACCTCCAAGAGATGCAAGTTTTGGTTGGTATATAAATATCTTAAATAAATAAATAAATAAATAAATAATATTTCAGTCTTCCTCTTGCCTACGTATAAAAAGCTGGGCAAATATAAAATCAGGCACAGAAGAAATACCTCTCCTGCTTAACAGTCTTCTTCTACTCAAAGTTACTGGCAAGTAAATCCTACTACTTTCCATGGGACCTTACTCCCAGGTGTCTAGGATTTCTACCCCACCACAAGATCAAGCCATGCACATTGTTCTGAAATACTTTGTTCTGATAAAGCTCAAGTAGTGTGTCTTGTTCTGCAAGAGCAGCCAGCCAGAAGCTGCTAAGCATTCATAAGATTCATGCCCTTTCCCTCTTGTTTGTCTCCTAGATCCTGTAGCCAGAAATAAGTTGTGCATGGTGCCTCCATTTAGCTATAATGACTCCTTGTCCTTGAGAGAACCTTCCTCTTCAAAGGCAAAAAAACCAAAAACAAAACACCTTTAAGGTTTCCTGAGGCTCACTGATATCCTGGCACTGTAGATGTGTTTCCAAGAAGTGGTGCACCATTCTTTGAGATCTTGGTGTCCCTTTTTGTGGGAATTCCATATCCTGAAGTGTAATATTCACTCTTGACTCTCCATTGCAATGAAAATCAGTTCTCTTTTATTTCTTGTCCTTTTCTTGGGACTTCTTCCTCATCCAGGTAAAGGTGTGTGTGGTCTGTGTGGTGTGTTGCAAATTATCTTCCAGGCAGAAGAGCCCCTAAAATTGTGTAGGGCAAATTCATGAATGATGTTAGAGAGCTCAGGAGGGGAGATTTCCATATCTGCCACAGGTGCAGTGGAAGTGTACAGGTGAGGGAGCATTGCTAAATAATACTGTCTTAATTCATGGGGTTAAAGTTCCAAATAAAGTTGTTTATTTGGTAAAGTGATCAGTAGATAGATAAGACTTGTCATGCTTATTTGCTAGTAACTTACAATAGGGTTGCTGGTGCTGCCATCAGGAGCTGCATCTCCCACAAACAACACTTTTGTTTGTGATAAAAGTCAAGTGGTGTGCACTCCTTTGAAGATTGATTTGTGAGCCTTGGGAAGAACCACCAGATCAATATCATGACCAGTATGTCAAATACAGGGGCATCATAAGGGACAAGGGCTCCAAATGAATTGCTTATATTCCTGGATCTCCTTCGCCCAGGGCTGGTGTAGTATGATAGAAATTGAATAAATAAATAAATAAATAATAGATAAAGATTGAAAAATTGTGTTAGCCTGTCAGATGTCATTACTGAGAGAAGCTTTTCTAAGGGGGCGGTTGTTTTTTTAAAATAAAAAATGCATTTTATTGATTAAAATAAAATAGTAGAATAAAGATTACATCTCTTACCTTCCAACTTGTCATATCATACATATACGTAAACATGTACATACATATGTGCATACATACATATGACAGATAAATGTAAAAACAAACTATATCTTTCCCATCAAAACAACTTTCTAAATGGAACAAAGTAAAAATGGAGAAAGGAGATAAGATGCAAGGCAACCAGTTTTGATAAAGAGGATTCAAACGCAAATCATATTGAATTGGATTGTGCATTATGCATTCCAAATGAGTTAAAGAAAAATAAAATTAATCTACCAGCTATGCTAATTCTAATCCAAACCTATAAAATGATTTATGCTGTCAAAATAAAAAGTAATTCAATTCAAATTTCATTATTATTATAAACCAGTTTTGATTAGAGTTGCAAGAAAGGAAAAAACTGGGCAAAAATACAGGATAATTTTTTAAAAGGAATTTTTAACCTTTAAAAAACCCTCTTAGCTTTATCTTCCAGATATAAAGATAAATGAAAGGAAAAAAAGAATAGATCTTAAGTCTTAATCTATTAATCATTTCAAACACTATATCTATCAGTCCAGAAACTTGAGCAACTCCCAATGGACCAATTAATCACCTAGTGACTCAAGTAATCTGATAAAAGGGATAGTTGTTTGAAGAGAAAAGCCAATATTACTAAATTAAAATGTTACAGTTATTTTAGGTACAAAAACCATGTATATCCACAGTTTTCTGTATTCTGGTAGAGTTTCCTGTCAGAAAAACATTTCAGATCTTTAATGTATGTTAATAATAGGATTGTTCCCAAGGACAAAAATACTTCTGTGGTGATGGAACTAGAACTAACGCCGTTACGTCCAAAGTTATCAAAAAGATCTGCATACAACAAAAACTATGTTTCTAAGGATGCTTTCCCCAATATTATTTCTCTGTGAAATATCTTCAAAAAATATGCAGTTGGTTTACCTTCAACCAGTTCCTATCTTAGTAGGTCTGTAAGATTTCAGAGAATTCAAATCAACTTAACAAGCCCCATAAAGTAGACTTTCTCCATAGCTTTAATATGCTTTTAATATTTGCAAACCAAAAATGGCAAAGTATTAATATTCTTACTTAAACACATTTCTTCCTTTAAAAAGAATTAAAAGGATTACAAAGCTATTTAAATTTTTTGGAACATCTTAAGCAGTCCAAACATCAGATTGGGTCATAGTCATTATTGCAAAATAGATCTCCATAAATAAAAGTAAAACGGTAGCTATTTTACCCTCAGGAATATAAGGAATAAAAACTATACTAAATTCCCTAAACATTAAAAGGTAAGTCTGTGAATAGTATGTCATCAGGTATACAAAAGAAAGGTCACTGTATTAAAAATACTTATTACATCATTATCAAAAGGAACAGCCAAGGTAGAGTCCCTAAATTAATTGCCAATCAATAAAAAGGAAAAAGAAAGAAACATCAACAGACAGATAACTTATTTGGTCTTGGTTTCGAAACAAAAGCATGTAATCAAGACACAGACATGACAATGGGCAGAACAATAAAAGCTTGAAAATCAAATGTATCCTTACAATCGTAAGAAAGGAGATCACACCATAATAGTAAGGTCTAAGATAAAGAATGTGAAACACTTCAAAAATTTGCATGTCATCCTTGCAGAGGGGCCATGTTAAACTTCTCCATATCTCTGTATCTTTTTGGTATCAATCCAATTTTAGTCCAGAAAATATAGTTCTCCACATCACACATCACATGTAGTTCTCCACATTACAATATGTCCCCAATAAAAAGATAAATCCAAATAATTGTCCAAGTTTAAAAAGATTTTTCAACTCATAAAGAAAAATAGTAATTTTCAAAAGTGATATTGGTAAGGTATCCCAGTTACAATAGAATCAATTTAATGGGAACTGATAACAGTCTAATCACCTCGTGTGGCAAAACGTTGAGATTACAACCTGCAAAAAGTTCCATCTATGTTCAAAGTAAAGGAGGAAAAAAACAAGAGAACCATGGAGGGGGGAAGACTAAAGACAGCAATCACAAGATCCAGTGAGACAATGAGATCCTGTGCCCAGAAAATATCCAAACTCTTTACGATGAGATCCTTCCGATTTAGTACAAAGAGTTTATCTTTGTGAATAATCTCACCTAACTCTGTACTGCTTCCACCTTCATAAATGCTGTGCTATCATATTCGTGGCTTTTAAAAGCATACATCATTATTTTCAGGAGAATATGATTAAATTTAATGATTTATAGGAAGGCTGTGGGCCCATGCTCATATATTTTAAGCACCTAGCAACTAGGGATGTGCAGTTTGATTCATGCATGAATCGATTTGTAACAAATCATTGATGATTCACAGATGCAACTGCAAATTGAATTGCTCCTTAATTGAAGGGGCTGATTAGAGGTCAAATTGAATCAGCCATGATTTGCTGCAGATCAATACATTTTAATGTGATTGGCCATCTTGGTGGGCTTTCTCCCCTTGCTGATTCATTTTCTGGCAATGTCTTCCAATTGGCTTGAGAGCTTCAACAACCTTGCTGGCTTGTTGTCATTCAAATCAAGTGCTGGCATGGGCAACTGTGCTCTCATTGGCTGGGAGGAGGGAGCAGGGCGGGTTAACACTTTTGGATGGAATTTCAAAATGTACTCAAAGTGACTAGGAGGAAGAGAGAGAGACCTTTTGAAGAAGAGGACATATGAAGACAGGAGGAAAGATTGATTTTGTAGTTTTCTTTTCTAAGCACTGAATATATTATAGTTACCTATTGCTGCTATAAATATCTGGTTTTGCTGGATCTCAGGTTGACAAAGGCAAAACAAAGGAACACAAGAAGCTGCCATATACGAAGAGACCATAGATCCATTTGGCTCAAGATTGTCTACACAGACTTGGCAGCTGCTTCTCCAGGTTTGCAGGCAGGGATCTCTTTCAGCCCTATCTCGGAGAAGCCAGGGAGGGAACTTGGAACCTAGATGCCCTTCCCAGAGCAGTTCCATCCCTTAAGGGGAAAATCTCACAGTGCTCAAACATCTAGAAGCCATTTCCTACCCAATTACTCATCATGAGAATGGACCTAATGAAGAAGCAATTAGTGAGGATTTGGGCTGGCAATGTGTGAGGGTTACCTCTGCTTACCTAAGGGGACAAGTCATGCTGGCTACAAGACCAGCTCTTCTTCCTGCAATTTGTGTGCCTTCATGTTTTCCTTCCTTGAGTTGTGGTTTGGTCTGTTTGTGAGATGATGTTGTGGTGAGAAATGGACAGTGGTAGCTCAACTCTCTCTCTCTCTCTGTAATATTTCTTGGTGGTTGCTGTGAGATGAAATCCATGACCGGCCTTGAGAATAACTTGTGCTTCACTCACTATTCTATTCTGCTCTGCTCTGCAAACTGCATTCTGCATTGCAAGGTGTACTCATTGCAAAGTGTACTCACAGTCAAAATGTGGCTGAAGAAGTTGCTGTAGTAGAGCTTATGGCTATGCTTGCTGTTGTTTTTCAAGGCAAAATGTATGCACTCTGTTTCGCTCTTAGGGAATAATGGGGAACTTGAATCATCTCATTGTTACGGGTAGCTACAAGGCACATCAAAATGGGTTTGGTGGTACAGAATGATGTGTTATACCTACCACACAACCCACAAAAGAAGTGTTAGGTTTTTAACTGTAAAAAACCAAAAGCCCCATAGAAACCTAAGGTATTTAGGGGGGGAGTTTATTTTAATTGCCGGTTTGACAATTTCTTTTGTGGGTTGGGTGGTAGGTAGCACCCCTCATGCCCTACCACCCAAACCACTTTGGTGTGCTGATGACCTACCCATGAAGAATAATGGGGCAATTTGAGTTCCCCATTTTTCCCCATGGAAAAATCACAAAGTATTGATGAATTTTCAATTCGACTCATCAAACCCCCTGGCAAAGGCCATTCAGTATAATGAATCATTTTGTTCTTTTGTGATTCAAATCAAGGTTGAATTGAATTGCAAAACAATGATTCATGCACATCCCTACATAGCTCTCTCTGACCCAGCAGCTATATCCAGGTTTTTAATGAGGTAGGAGGGAAAACCCTCAAGTCCAGATGCTGCTTAGCACAGGATCACTGCTGTCACCTCCTTCTGTTTGTAGCACATGCACGAACATAAAAGAGAAGCACACACAGCTCCCATATTTGGGTAGAAGGCATCTCCTACCCAATTAATCATCATGAGAACATCCCTAATGAAGAAGAAATTAGTGAGGATTGGGGCTGTTAATGTGTAGGGGTTGCCCCACCCCTAGGCATCCTTGATTTCTTCACTCAGATCTGTTTTGACAGGAGCTGAAACAAAAATCACACTTCTTCTACAGGTTCATCATGTGATAGAATGGGGGATAGCGTCTCTTTGGGAGAGGAAATATCTTACGCCATATTAATGCTGAAATATGTTTCATTTATTGTTGTTGAACAAATTCTTAAAACATATTGGTTTCAAGTTTTGTAAATAAGCATAGAGGTTTAAGGGTTTTGTCATAACTTACAGATCTGTTGATAGGCCTTGGGTCTGTTCCAGAAAGGCTCTTCTTATATTCTTATGGATTGCTTTGCTTTCTCTGTTTAATATTTCTGTTTGTACAGGGTTAACCCAGGAACTGAGTGAGGCGGAATTCTGCAAATTCATAGGAGGCTTCTGTTTTGCTATGTGACTTGGTGGTTGTAAATCTAAGAAGTACATTTATGGAAATTGTGATTCTTGGCGTCTTTGCTGTGTATAGTAAGTGTCATGGGTAAATTCATTCATATGGTTTTACCATTCCTCATCACTTCATCTATGATTGAATAGATGAAGTGATCCATCCACAACTGAACTGATAGACTTTTATTTCCATGTATGTAGGA
The DNA here is from genome assembly GCF_027244095.1 of Hemicordylus capensis. Classification (NCBI taxonomy): domain Eukaryota; kingdom Metazoa; phylum Chordata; class Lepidosauria; order Squamata; family Cordylidae; genus Hemicordylus; species Hemicordylus capensis. Next base: position 449,335,189 of record NC_069657.1, read on the forward strand.
ATAAAATTGAAGCCTGGGGATGGGGGTGGGGGGTTAGTGATTGATGTATGGCCCATATACCTATCTTTTGGGGCTACAAGGAAGTGTATGGGGTGGTTAACTTCCTTTTCTGTGTACATATTTCCTGATTTCACAGCTCCCATCAAATTTGCTTCATAAGAGAAACTCATAGAGCTACGCATATTTTATTGGGCTGGTTCTCATGATCAATGTGATGTGAGTTTAAAGGGAATCTGGAGATTTTTGCAGCATGCTGGATCCTGATTCCCAGTCATGAGAATTTGTGACTTTTCCAGTGCCAACCTGGCATTAAACCCACATTAGAGACCAAAGATCTCAGGTGGGCTTGCCGATGTGGGTTAAATGTCAGGTTGGCTAGGGGAGAGGGGGCCCGTGTTTGCCCCTCTCTCCAGAAGCCCCTTGGAGTGAGGGAGATGAAGAAAATAGGGAGGTGTGGATCTCGAGGGCCCTGGTTTTTTGAACACTCCCACTCAATTATAGCTACACCCCTATTAGCTGCTTAGTGCACCACTCCTTGGAGACACATCAACTTTCATTTCTATATCTAAAGAATCCATTTTAATTGCTATTTTGGAAAAACAGCCGAATAAATATATCAAGGTCTCCAGGATAAGTTTAGGCATTTCTAAAGAAGTGTCCTTGTCAGCTCCAGATAAAGTTGTTTCCCTTAAAGGGCTAGAGAGTGAATTTCACACCATTTAAGTTGGAATGGGAGTCGGATAACTCATTACAGACACGATTCAGTTCTTGACAAGCCCTCATTGTACTCCTCCTCTGACCCTCAACTGACTTATCAGGGTTAGATGCCACCCCGACATTCACTGCGATTTCTACATTCAAAGTACTTACAAACTGAGATGGTAAGTAGAAGGAGTCTATCTTTGCTTGTGCAGCAGTGTCGTCTCTTTTAGAAGATTTATGAGCTCTGCCAGAGTCTCCCCCCCCAATTCAATTTTTATTAATTTTTAACAATAACCATTAACAATCATAATAAAGACAAATGGACTTCCCACGCACCTCCCTTCGTGAAATAACAACTATAAAGTTTACCCTGATTATAATAGTAATAAAAACCACAAATTTAAACCTTTAAAATAAAATAAAAATCCACTAATCTACCCAATCTGAATTTCAAATTTCAAATCCTGCTGTAAGATCAATAGTAGGAAAATAATTCCTTAAATACAACAAAAAAGATCTCCAATCTTCCTTGAAACACTCTAAGCTTTAATCTCTTATCAATGTTGTAAGTTTTGCCATCTCTACATATTCCAAAGTTATTACTAGCAGGAAGGCTTCTGGCTTCTTAGGAAATGTCACTTTAAATATTTTCTTTAATTCGTTATATATCATATCCCAATAGGCCTTAGCCTTCCCACAGGTCCACCACATATGAAAAAAGTACGTTCAGTATGCCCACTATTCCAACATTTGTTTGAAACATTTTTATACATTAATGCCAGTTTTTTTATGTCAGATACCATCTGTACATCATTTTATAATAATTTTCCCTCAAACCATAGCAAGCAGTAAATTTTAAATCACTCTTCCATAACTTTTCCCAGGCTGCCATTTCTATATTATGTCCAACATCCTGAGCCCACTTTATCATAGTTATTTTAACTACTTCCTCTCTTGTCTCCTCCAAAAGTAACATTTTATACATTTTAGAAATTAATTTTTCATCATCTTGGCATAATTTCTTCTCAAAATTCAAAATCTAATCCTCAAATCCAACTTTAAGGTCTTTCTTCCAAACATTCTGTCAAATCCCTCCAGATCAAGAACTCTGGGGTTTCTCAATGTTATCCATTCCTTTAACCATATCAAACAAACAGCATCAAAATATTTCTTAGGTTGTTTCCTCCCCATTACTGCCAATCTGCAATCTGATAGTACTCCTTCCAAACTCTCCTTGCATCCCTTACAAAAACTACCAAGTTGGAGAGGGCTTATCTTGAAAGGGTCCTTCAATGATATAAACATCCAGAAAAGGGAAGGAGAAGTCTGTTAGTAAATTAAAAAGTTAAAAGGGAAAAAACTAAGGGAAAAACCTACAGAATGGAGGAACTCAGAAAAGGACAACCTGCTACCATCAAAGCTAAGCTCCTCCTCCTGGAAACACATCAACAGTGCCAGAAGATAGCACTGCCAAGGACTCTTTGTCTCCCTTTGTCTCCCTCCCCGAAGTACTGCACACAGTGGTGTAAGAAGGCAGTAGTTAATATAGCCCCCTGCTCCCCAAGGAGCCAGCACATTCTACACCCTGAAATTAACAGCCTTCCTTGTTCATGGTACCCGGGCCTTCAATAAAGAGCTAGTCCCAGAACCTGCACTCCCTCCCTTGAAAATGCATCGCCTGCCTCTCAGCATTCCTTTCCAAAGAGGAATGGTCCCAGACTGGATTCCCAAGTTACAGTAGCACCTTTTCATCTCTAAAGTGTGAGAGCTTTGGCCCCATAAAAAGTGGGGAATACTCTCCCACTGTATCCTCAAACCAGAGCAGGTTAGTCATTCACCATCCATCCATGTGGACTGGTCATTCAACCTAACAAATGAGCGGACTTCTCAGCACAAATTAAAGCAAGGTCTTCTCAGTCGGGGGGAGGGCACCAAAGTCAAAGGTAATCTTGGACACCCTGAGGGTCGCACCTTTTAATTTAAACAGAAGGGATGCCTTGGGGATGAGGCCTTGGGGATGAGACCTTTGGGAAGTGTACCTGACATCCTGACTAAAATTACTCAAGGATATCCCATAGGAATTACAAGGACACGTGAGTCATGTCAGGATGTCAGCCAGTGCCTTGCATTGGGTGTTGAGGATTCAAAAACAAACTGTGGCTTTCTTTACAGTCCAGTGTATTCAAGGTGATGGAACCCCAGAATCCTTCTGAATTGGAAGATTGCTCTTGGTCTTCAACAAACAACTGATCCTCCTTCAGTGCTAGCTGTGTGGTCCATTTGCTCCTGCTCTAAAAATCTACTCTTCAAAAAAGAACCTCTTTGCACTTTTTGTTGAATCTCCCTCAGCTAATAAAAACACATTACAATAAGTTTGTTTTGCCAATCCTGGCTTGAATCTTGGGAGCTATGTCTACATGTTTGGTGTGCAGATAAAGTAGACCCCTAAAAATATAACATGTAGATGAGATGAAGACTGGGAATATGCACAACACACATGAAGCCTCTCCAGACAGAGAGGATTGATGGAGTTCCTTCTTGAGTGTAACCTCAGCAGTAGAGATGTGCACAAAATTTGATGCTACAGTTTTTGAATAACAGGAAGGAATGACTCCTTTCCATTTTGATCCACGGTTTGTGGTTTGTTTTGTACTTGCCTTGTTCTGTGTCCACTCCAAGCTCTGTCAACAGTTAAAAATGGAACAACCTCTGAGAGGCAGGTCTGAGGAAAGGTTGTCAGCTGCCGAGTTTTGGAGGGAAAGTTATGAACTAATTCTATTGGTTGTCTCCAGGCAGAGAAGGAAAGAAGGTTCTAGCTGCCTAAGGGAACAAACGTTCTCATTTGGTTGAGTGCATTGCATAAAGTACTGTGAGGCACTCTGTGTGCCCTTGAGGACGGTTTGGATGACTCATTCGCTAGTCCAGGATGTTGCTGATGCTGCTAAGAGGCTCATGTCCACAAGATGCTTCATGGGTGTCACAGCCTTCCTGTGGTAGCTTCACTGGTTATCAGTCCACTTCCACACTAGATTCAAGGTGTTGTTCTTGACCTTAGGCTGGGATAGCTGTCAGACTGTATACACCCAAATGAACCTGCCAGGACCCTTTGTTTGCCGTCTCAAACCCTCCTCATGACCCCACCAATTACAGAGATCTGCTTGGTGGGGACTAGAGACTGGGCCTTTTCAGTTGTGGCCCCCTGGCTTTGGACTGTTCTCCCAGAAGAGCTTTGCCATTCTTCCTCCCTCAGTGCTTTTAAGAAACTGAAGACAGACCTTTTTAGAGAGGCTTTTAAATATATTATCCAGTGTGTATATCCGGTAGGTTTCTTAGTGTTTAGCTTTTGTGGATAATTTTTATTTCAATTCAAAAAATGGCCATTTTAATTGTGGTGTGTGTGTGTGTGTGTGTGTGTGTGTGTGTGTGTGTGTGTGTTGAGCGAGAGAGTGGGGGGGAGTTCTATATTGTATCTATTTTATTAATATTGTGAGATAAGACCTTACATATGAACATAGGAAACTACCTTGTGCCAAGTGAGACAACTGGCCCATCAAACAGAGCCTGATTATATTCAGACCAGTTAAAGAGGCTCAAAGGCTCAAGCCTCCATTTTAGGTGCTGGTGGCCATTTTGTGACTGTTCAGTCACTTGCTGTGATTTGCTAAGCTCCTGCTTCCTTGACTGGCCAGAAGTGTCTGGCCCTCTGGCAGGCTTTGCAGTGGTGCCAGTCCTGGTTAACTAGCACTCTATTGGCCCTGAGAAGATCTGACCGGATGGAATGTAACTGGATGGGAGAGGCGGGTCTATAGTTAGACAGGCACCAAGCCCTGCAATGCTTTGAAGGTCAAAACCAGGACCTTAATTTGAACTCAGTAGCGAACAGGCAACCAGTGCAATACATAATTCAGAAACTTTACTTAGTCCAAACTGTGGCAGCCAGATTGGTCTCTGAGGTAACTCAGGGTCAGATATACCACATCATTGCATTGACTGCTGGTATGTTTCTGAGTGAAACAGAAAATGCTGGTTATCACCTTTAAAAGGGGATGTGCAAGAATTGATTTTTGACAATTCAATTTGTACCCGAAAAGAATCACCCCTGATTTCTTATGGTTCCAAAACTTTTCCCCAGAGTCACCCCAGCTTTGATTTGTACCCAAATTTTCCAAATCCGAATCTGAATTGATTGGGGCAAAAAGGAGTTCCTTAGGCAAAAGAGTGCAATGGCTAGTAGTGCCCAATGGGTGGAAGGTACTACCCAATTTTAAATGAAATTGTGCAAAGGGGTAATTTTAAAGGCTTTTTTGGGGAAGTCTTTAAGCTTTTTACCATAGGGAATAATGGGGATTTCAGCAGCCTTATAGCTGGACATGGGGGCTCCAGGGTGGCCCAGAGTGGGTTGTGGTGGGTGCTAGTGCCCAATGGGTGCAAGGAAGCTAACACCTATATTTCAAAGAAATTGGGCAAAGGGGTGTTGTAATTTTGTTTCAAGTTGGCATGTCTTTGTGGCAGATTTCTACTCCAGAAAATCAAACAATTAAAATCATTTAAGCATTAAAAGCATTAAAATCAAAATCATTTAAAACCAGCATTAAAAATTTAAACCATGAATCTAATTAAAAGCCTGGCTGAATAGATGTGTCTTCAGCACCCTTTTAATTGTTGCCAGAAATAGGGGAGGCTCTTATTTCAACAGGGAGCGCATTCCAAAGTCCTGGGGCAGAAATGGAGAAGGCTCGTTCCTTAGTAGCCACCAAGCGACTTGGCGGCAACTGCAGGAGAACCTCTCTATATAATCTCAATAGGTGGTGGGGCTCATGGTGAAGATGTTCTCTTAAATATCCAGGGCCTAAGCTGTTTAGGGCATTATAGGTAATAACCAGTACCTTTTATTTTTCTTGGAAATGTTTCTGCAGCCAATGTAATTCTTTCAACACAGGAGAGATATCGTCTCCCTAGATGATCCAGAGACCAACCTGGCTGCCGCATTCTGGACCAACTGCAGTTTCTGGACTACATACAAAGGCAGCCCCACATAGAGCGCATTGTAGTAATCTAGCCTAGAGGTTGCCAGCATATGTTTTGAGGTCATTCGTCTCAAGAAACAGATGCATTTAGTTATAGCGAGGGAATATCCTCTAGACCCTGTTCCAGTTTTGTTGGGATTGCCTCCTGATGTTAAAGGAAGAACCCCTAATCGATGGAAATGCCTCAATAGGGCCTTTTTTGGTGGCTAAATGCATTATTTAACATAATTTCCAGTTACATAATTGGAAATTTAAATATCCTCCATATATTGACAAATGGTTTCTTGATTTACATACCCTGGCAGCTCATGGACGTTCCTTATTTCATACTAGAGCTTGTTCTTCCAAATATGACAGGTCCCTGGTCTGAGATTTTGGAACTACATTTGCACTGTAAGTGTAATGTATGTATGTATTCTTCTAAATACAATTTAAAATTAAAATGAAAAAAGAAAGAAAAGACATTTGTAATTAGATCTCTTTAGGAGAAAATGGTGATTTTTCAACCCAGGTCTTTAAGTTTGTCATGTGTGCCCATCAATGGAAATCAATTCTGGAGAATTCAATGATGATCTGATGAGGATGGAAGTCTCTGTGGAAATTGTCTGCTTTCGCTTGACATGGCAGGCTTGCGACAGACCCGATCGGGGGGGCTGGCTGAGAGTTACTAGAGTCATGAGCCATTGAACTTTTAACCTCTTGGTATTCTTGGAAGAAGAGATGTTTCCCTTGGGAGCCCTGTGTCATAAATTGATCAAAGGCAAGTCTAAGGGTATCCAGTTTAGCAGATATTGCATTCAAACACCACACCATGTCATCAAGGATTCTGCAGACAGAAAACAGGCATCACCTCGATAATGGGTAAGGAAATCATGGGAGGGACGTATCAATGCACATACTGATGCCAATTCTTTCTCATCCTCAGATGATGATCACTGGATTGCTTCAGCGTTTGCATGGTTGTTGGCACCCATGGGTGCTACACAATAAGGGATAATGGCCTGGTTTGAGCCCCATTATATCCTATGAGAAAAAAATAAAAATATTTTTCAAAAAATTAATAAAAAATCGTACGAGTGTCCGATTGCTCTGGGGTTTGGGTGACAGGTGCCCCTGGGTGCCAGTTACCATCCTAGCTACTTTTTGATATCTGAACCAGTTCGGATCCGAACCGAACCAGGGGTTGGTTCGGACAAAACCAAAACCGAACCACCCCCTCCTGGTTCGGACCCGGTTCGGATCCGAACCGAACCGGACGAACCAGTTTTGTGCACATCCCTAGACCAATGGAAGGTCAAGATCTAATATTTTCCTGGAGATTCTGTATTCTGAGAGACACAGTATGCCAAATACAAGTGATGGTGGTGGTGTGTCTTTTGTACAACTCTCAGGACTGTGATATGTTGAGCTATTGCAGCTGAGTGGATGTCAATACACCTATTTATATACAGCTTTTCCACATACGTTTCCAAAGCAGTTTACATAGAGAAATAATATTAAGTAAGTAAGAAAGAAATTAAGAAAGATGGCTCCCTGTCCCCAAAGTGATTACAATCGGAAAAGAAATATAAGATAGATATCAGCAACAGTCACTGGAGGGTAGGCACTGCCAGCCTACTGCCGCTGCCAAGGAGCAACTGCCATGGTGCCTAAGGTGACTAGGGATGTGCGTGAACCTGTTCAGAGACCTTTAATGGGCCTCTGAACCGGTTCGAACTACTAGCTGTTCAGCTGATTCAAATGCGGGGTGCATATAGTTAAGAGTGAGGAAAGGAGCTCTTACCCTTGCCTCTGTGTTTCCCCCACCAACACTCCATTTTAGAAGTGTCCATCAGGGCAGCAGCGTACCTCCCTGCCACCCCATATCCTCTTCGGCTGGAAGTAATAGGAAGCACCCAGTGCACATGCACATGTCACACTCATGTGCATGCAAGTGAGTGCACCATGAGTGTGCATGCACCCAGCATGTGCATGCACACTGAGTACTTCCTGCAACTTCTGCACAAAGAGAACACGGGGCAGTAGAGAGGTACTCTGCTGAATGTGACTTTTTAAAAGGAGTGCTGGTGGGTGAAATGCAGCAGGAGAGGTAACAGCACCCTCCCCTGCCCTTAGAGGTATGCCCCCCCGCCTTCAAGCCACACCCACCGGTTCCATGCACATCCCTAAAGGAGACCTCCTACCCACCCTTTCCAAACGCATAGGCAGGGGCGTAACTACTATTAGGCAAGGGGAGGCGGCTGCCTGGGGCCCCCCACGCCTCGAGGGCCCCCCCAGAGGCAAGTCACATGACTATATATTGTGAAGTGTGTGTGTGTGTGTGAGCAAGGGAGGGACCCGTTTTAAAATTTTGTCTCTGGGCCCACTCCAGCCTTGTTACGCCCTTGTGCATAGGTTTCCCCCTTTGCGGATTCCCTTTTGTAAGCATGCTGAATCAGGTTGAACTGGCCATACCAGTCTGACCCATTTCTAGTGCACAAACCGAACTGCCAGCAGGTTCTAACAAACTGGCTCATGGACTGGCTGTTCAGTTCAAATTCAGGTGGAATCCAAACTGGACCACCTGGAATGGTTCTGTGCACACTACTAACTGGCAGTGGCTCACCAAGGTTTCAGGCAAGAGTCTTTCTCAGCTCTACCAGGATATAAGAGCATAAGCCTGCTGCATCAGGCCCAAGGCCCATCTCATCTAGCATGCTGTTTCACACAGTGGCCCACCAGATGCCACTGGAAGCCTACATGTAGGAGTTGAGGGCATACCCTCTCTCCTGCTATTACTCCCCTGCAACTGGTACTCAGAGGCATCCTGCCTTTGAGGCTGGACGTGGCCTATCACCCTCCGACTAGTAGCCGATGATAGACCTCTCCTCCATGAAGTTATCCAAACCCCTCCTAAAGCCATCCACCTTGTTGGCTGCCACCACAAGAATGAATTCCACAAGTTCATTGGGCAGTATGTGAAAAAGTAGTTCCATTTCTTGGTCCTAAATTTCTTGGCAATCAATTTAAAGAGATGACCCTTGGTTCTAGTATTATTTGAGAGGGAGAAGAATTTCTCTCTATCCACTTTCTCCACACCATACATGATTTTATAGACCTCTATCCTGTCTCCCTGCAGTCATCTTTTTTCTAAACTAAAGAGCCCCAGGTGTTGTAGCCATGCCTCATAAGAAAGGTGCTCTACACACCGATGAAGTCTTCCTCTGCTCCCTTCCTATATAGCACTCTAAACTTACACATGAATGAAGACTTCTAGCCTCCTCCTCAGCCCATTCCCCCCTCAAAAGAATTGACTGGCTGGATGAGGCCAGTGATCCATGGTACAAAACATTTGGTTTCCAAGAGGATTCATGAGTAGGTCTTCGGATTATTGGTCTTCTGCTCTTCCTTATCTCCAGCATCTTATAGCTCCTAGGGAGGTGCAAACCAGCTCGACATCGAACTGGTTCAGTTCAATGGCTCGGGGTTCCACTGAACCACCCCCTGTTCGGTCCTGCTCCAGACCAAACGCCCCCGACTGTTAGGGGGTGGGGCTCGTGAATATATGTATGTATGTATGTGTATATATTTCTAGGTGGCCAGATTTGGCTTTTAAAAAGCCAAATTCTGGCTTATGGCCCATTTGACTCACGAGTATACCGCTTAGGTTCTGGTGTATGCCCCTTCCGGTGTATGCCCCTTCCGGCAAGGTCCTCAAGGCAGGGGGGGGGGTGTTCATGGAGGTTCACACTCCCCCCGCCAGCCTCCGTAGTCACCCCCTTCAGCCAGTTCTTTGGCCGTAGTTCCACTCCCTAGTTCCACCCATTCCATAGTTCAGCATGTTGGCCGTTTTGGATGCACTGGGCTGAACTACAGAGACCTGAACCAGCTGAAGAATAGGCTGAACCAGCAAAAGCGGTTGACAATGGAGACCGTCAGGGGGAGAGAGAACCTCCGCAGAATCCACCACCACCACGAGGACCTTCCCCAAAGGCGATAAGGTAATTTCTTTGAGTCTAGATTCTAACCGAACTCGGCCAGCTGGTTCCGTGCACATCCCTAATGTTTTCTCTGTACATGGTGTCTCCATTTAGCTATCACGGCTCCTAACCTTTCAGAGGCTTACTGTATGTTAGAAGCCTCTCCCCAAACCTTTTAATAGCTGCATTAACATCCCCTAAGTTGCAGTGATTCAACGTATCACATTCCACCGAATTGAATAAAAGATGCAGAACCACCACCGCTTGTCCTGTTTGGCACACTGTTTCCCTCAGAATACAGAATTCCCAGGAAAATATTGACTCTCGGCCTTCCATTGCCTAGGAAGATCAGTTCTCATAGTCTCATTCTCCTTTTCTTTATGCTCTTTCCAGATCCAGCTCTACGTGTGTGATAAATTCAATACCGGGCAGAAATGAGCATTGGGCTGTTGGCTTTCAGGAAACAACTAGATACATATCTTCAGCCAAGCTTCTTAACTATTTGGTAGTTTTTATACTGTAGGTATATTAATTTGATCTTTTGTATGTTTTAACTATTATAATGTCTTGGTTTCTTTTCTTGCTGTAAACTGCCTAGATAATTTGGTAGTGAGTGGTATACAAATATGTTAAAAATCAAACAAATAAAAGAATAAAAGGAGCTGGGGTTCTCCTCTTACATATGAAGCCTATAAACGTATAAAGCCCTCAACTGCTCAGTCCCCAGGTATTTAAGAGAACATCTTCTCTGCCATGAGCCTGCTAAGATCATCTGGAGAGGTTCATCTGCGGCTTCTGCCAACCCATCTGGTGGGTACTCAGGAACAGGACTTCTCTGCTGCCGCCCCTGGATTTAGGAATGTGTTCCCTGTTGAAATAAGAGCCTCCCCTGCTCTGGCAACTGAAGACACAAAAGTCCCTGCAGACACAAAGCCTGAAGTCACTCAGGCTTTGAATTAGATTTATCTTTTTAAAATAATTTTAATACTGGGTTTTAAATGTTTTTAATCTTTAAAATGATTTTAATTGTTAATTGATTTAATGTTTTAAATGATCTTAATTGTAAACCTCCAAGAGATGCAAGTTTTGGTCGGTATAGAAATATTTTAAACAAATAAATAATAAATAAATGCATATTTCTATCTTCCTCTTGCCTAGGTATAAAAAACTTGGCACAGAAGGAAAGCCTCTCCTGCTTAACAGTCTCTTGCTCCTCAAAATTACTGGCAGGTAAATCCTACTACTTTCCATGGGACCTTACTCTCAGGTGTCTAGGATTTCTACCCCACCACGAGATCAAGCCCTGCACATTGTTCTGAAATACTTTGTTCTGATAAAGCTCAAGTGGTGTGTCTTGTTCTGCAAGAGCAGTCAGCTAGAAGCCTCTAAGCATTCATAAGATTCATGCCCTTTCCCTCTTGTTTGTCTCCTAGATCCTGTAGCCAGAGATAAGTTGTGCATGGTGCTTCCATTTAGCTATCACAGCTTATTGTCCTTGAGAGAACCTTCCTCTTCAAAGGCAAAAAAAAAAGGAAAAACCACCTTTAAGATCTCCTGAGGGACACTGATATCCTGGCACTGTTGATGTGTTTCCAAGAAGTGGTGCACCATTCTTTGAGATCTTGGTGTCCCTTTTTGTGGGAATTCCATATCCTGAAGTGTAATATTCACTCTTGACTCTCCATTGCAATGAAAATCAGTTCTCTTTTATTTCTTGTCCTCTTCTTGGGACTTCTTCCTCATCCAGGTAAAGGTGTGTGTGGTGTGTTGCAAATTATCTTGCAGGCAGAAGAGCCCCTAAAATTGTGTAGGGCAAATTCATGAATGATGTTAGAGAGCTCAGGAGGGGAGATTTCTATATCTGCCACAGATATAGAAAAGCATTGCTAAATAATACTGTCTCAAGACATGGAGTTAACATTCCAAATAAAGTTGTTTATTTGGGAAAGTGATCAGTAGATAGATAAGACTTATCATGCTTCTTTGCTAGTAACTTACAGGAAGAAGACTATGAGATGGAAATGCAGACTGATCAATCTTTATTCTCTAAAGAAGTTTTCCTAGGTCTAAAGATGTATGACACTAAACCTGCGAATTACCTGGGTAAGATTACCATTACTAAGTATCACAGTATCTTCACACTGGCCAGATTTAATGTGTTACCTTCAGCTGAACTAGAAGGTAAATTTAGAAGGATCCCAAAAGAACAGAGACTATGCCCTTGTGGCTCTGGAGAACAGGAGTCTATCTTTCATATTTTACTCTACTGACTCTTCTATAGGGACTTACGAACTTGTTATATTTCCTCATTACTGACTGATTTCCCAGGACTTACAGATGCATTTTACGTCAACTATCTGCTCTCAGATCAGAAGGAGGAAGTAACATTTAAAGTTGCTAAGTTCGGTGAGGCAGCTAAGAAGGCTAGACAACAGATGGTAAACCAGATTATGCAAACGGGAAACTGCTGATTAGGATGAGTCCATGTTCCTGATTATATTATGTATATATTACTGCTATATCTTGTGTACTATTATGTATGTAAATTTTGGTCTATGACCGTAAATAAACATGATTGATTGATTGATTGATACAGGAAGAAGAGAAGGGGAAAGAGGGAAATCTGCCTCTCAGGTGAGAGAAGCCAGCCGATCGCAGCCGCTCTAGGCTGCGCGGCTTGTTTGCCCTCAGCCCCACCCCCTGGAGCACGTGGCACTGGGAGCTAGCTCCCATTGGCCCGGCTCCGTCTCGGAGGTGGGGCTAGCAGCAGTGAACCGGCAGCAGGCCTGTGCCGGCTCAGTCCTTCCCTGACCGAGCAGAAGGAAGGACGTGCTGCTGCTCGGCTTCGGGGCCTCCACGTGGCCGGCTGGGTACCTGAATCGGAAGCCGGAGCAGGAGGCCCACGGGAGCGGAACGTCGGGGAGCAGTGCAGCGGCCCTTCGAGCGAGCAGAGGATTGGAGCGGCTCGGCGGCCAGGGCCTCTGTAGCCCGGCCGCCTGTGGTAACGGGCTCTGGGGGGATCACAGGAGAGGCTTTTAAGTCCTCCTCGGAACGGCCTTTGATCTTCGGGCCTCTCCACACAAGGGCTTCTAGGCCCCGGCAGGCCCAAGCTGCCCGGCATCGAGTGAGGGCAGCAGGCCGCCCCAGGCCCTCAGTAGGCCGCACCAGGCCTTCAGCGGGGGGGCAATTGACTAACCCGGTCATCTGGGGGGAGGGTTGATTGGACGTTGGGGGTGTTGGCTTGAACTGTGTGGAACCCCTTCAACCCAGGGCCCGTTTAGGCCTTCTGCTAAGGGCGGCCTTTGCCTTTATTGTCGGGCCTGTAGGGCCTAACCCCCCACACACACCCATTTTTGGGGCCTGCATTGACTAGGCCTCCCTGGTGGGCTCGTGGGCCTCCCCTGCCGGGCCTAAGCTCCATTTGGGGGCCTTTCAGTGGGGCTGGGCCTTACCACGGCTAGGTGGGGCAGGCGCTGTGACTCATAGGCCTTCCTTGCCAGCGTAGGCCTCAGTCAGGCCTTGCGCCGGCCAGGTCACTCGTTTACGCACTTGAGGGCAGGGTACAGGCCCATAAGCTTCATCCTTTGGGACATGGGCCCTAAGAAAGCCCCAGTTAAGAAAGCCCCAGTTAAAAAGGGTGGGAAGGCTCCAGCCAAGAAGGGTGGCAAGCCAACGCGGCCACCTAAGAGGCCAAACGCACCCGCCGAATCCTCCTCCGACGATGAGGGCGATTTGGAACTGGGCGCCATCAGGGTGTTTATAGCACGGCTGCAGGCCCTTGAGAGGCAGCGCACCACTCTAGAGGGCGACGAGGCAGGCGGGGGGCCTTCGGGGGTGCCCCCACATGCAAAAAAGTCAAACAGGGCGGAAAAGAAGGCAAAACTAATGCAGGGCTTTGCTGACCGTCTAGCAGCTTTGGAGGCGGCGGCGGGAACTGCCCACGAGGAACCAGCGGGGATCACGACACAACCGGCAGACTCAGGACCGGGAGACGGCAGGGACGACAATGGTGAGTCCCCACAGGGGGCCTGGCCGTGGGGACTGCCCTTTAGCCCCCCCCACGGACCATACGGGTGGTTCCCAGGGCCAGTTAACTGGGCATCTCCACACGCCACCTGTAATCAGGTCTGGCAAGGGGGGAGCGCTGCTTTGCCCACCCAGGGGCCAACGGCGCAGTTCAGCTCTGCTTGGCATACTGGGGATGGGCCTGTACCCTTGGGGGACCACCTCCTTCCAGCAGTTAAGGAACGGATTTGGAAAGGAGAGTGCATTGACGTGTTCCAATTGCTCTTCAAGGAGCCGGAGCCACTGGAGAAGGAGGGGTCCCAGGGGAAGGACAAGGAGAGGACAAAACGGAAGCCCATTGAGCATAATTGGGCAAATTGGGTTTCGGGGTACACAATCTACATGGGTGTTCTGATGCAGAAATATCCAGAGCGGGGCCCCGCTCTCGTTAAGTATTTTGATATTATACACAGAGCCTTCATGGACTTTGCTGGTAATGCCTGGGAGTGCTACGACCAAGCGTTCCGCGAGCGCGCCTCCAGCAATGCGGGTATATCCTGGGAAAGGCAGCACCCCGAGTTATGACTTCAGATTATGACACCCGCGAGGCCCTTGGTTGGCGAGCGCGCCGACAGCGGGCACCTCATTTCCAAAACACCGGCAGCGTCAGCGGCTTCGGCCTCAGGCGCACAGGGGGTTCAAGGTCCCCTGGTGTGCTGGGAATTTAACAAGAACGGGAAGTGTGCCCGCTCCCCGTGCAAGTACCGGCATGACTGTGGCTTCTGCAGTGGGCGGCACGCCAGTATCTACTGCCAGCGGGCCAAAGCCCTTAGGGGAAAAGGGGGATACCAAGGCCCGGGAGGGGCAAAGGGCCCAGCAGCCACGGTTGGAAAAGGGCCCCAGCCCAATTAAAATCCCGGTGCTCCGGAGGCTGCTGCGTGACTACCCCAACAGGGAGCGCGCACGCTATATTGAGGACGGTTTTGTGAAGGGGTTTAGGATTCCGTGCCAATCCAGGCGGGTCCATAGTTTTGCACGCAACCTAAAATCGGTTAGGGGGATGGAACACATAGTAGCGAAAAAGATAGCCAAGGAGGTGTCTCTGGGGAGGGTGCTGGGCCCCTTTGACAGGCTGCCACTGCCAACATTGCGGGTATCCCCTTTGGGCGTGGTCCCTAAGAAGGCGCCGGGAGAGTATAGGCTTATCCACCACCTGTCCTACCCAAGGGGCGACTCGGTTAATGATGGGATACCGGCGGACCTTTGCTCAGTACGGTATACATCGTGATGAGGCTGTGGCCATGATCAGGGGCTGCGGGCCTCGGGCACTGATGGCGAAGTGCGACATTGAATCTGCCTTCCGCCTCCTGCCCGTGCACCCTGATGACTTTGACCTTTTGGGCTTCGCATTTAAAGGGGGATTTTACATCGACAGAGCCCTCCCCATGGGATGCTCGGTCTCCTGTGCGGCCTTTGAGGCTTTCAGCTCTATGCTGGAATGGGCACTGCACCGGAGGGCGGGGCTACGCTCCTCCGCTCACTAATTAGATGACTTTATTTTCGGAGGAAGGGAGGGCTCTGGCCAATGCCTACACTTACTGCGCTCATTCAGGGCACTCTGCGGGGATCTGGGGGTGCCACTGGCTAAGGACAAGACAGAGGGCCCGACCACGAAGCTTACATTTCTGGGGATAGAGCTGGACACGGTGGGACAGCTCTCACGCCTCCCCGGGGACAAGCTCGGCATCATGAGGGAATTGCTCAGGGAATGCAGAGAGGCTAGGAAGGTAACGCTACGCAAATTGCAATCGCTGGTTGGCCACCTGAACTTCGCTTGCAGGGTGGTGGCTCCAGGCCGCCCCTTTCTAAGGCGCCTGTGTGACGCCATGGTGGGGTGTAATCGACCCCATTTCCTCATTAGGGTGTCTACCGCCATGAGGGAGGATATGGGGCTCTGGCTCAGGTTCCTCAAGTCCTTTAATGGGGTGTCATTCTGGCGTTCTTCCCAGCTGCTCGAGGCCGACTTCCAGGTTCAGTCAGACGCCGCGGGCGGCCTTGGGTTCGGCCTGTACCTGAGAGGGCGCTGGTGCGCGGAACAATGGCCGGGCAGCTGGTCGGAACGGGGAATCACAAGGGATCTCACCTTCCTCGAACTCTTCCCCATTGTGGTGGCGGTGCACATTTGGGCCGAGTCCTTCAAGGACTCGGTCGTGCGTTTCTGGTGCGATAATTTGGCCGTGGTTCAGATTATTAATAGCCAGACTTCCAAATCACAGAGGGTGATGGGGCTGGTGCGGGCCCTGGTACTAACATGCCTTCGCCATAACACGCTCTTCACCGCCCAGCATGTTCCAGGGGTGCAGAACGAGGTGGCAGATGCCCTGTCTCGCTTCCAGATGCAGCGCTTCCGGAAGCTGGCACCTGGAGCCGCCAAGGAGCCCGAGCAGGTGCCCGAATGGTTGTGGAACCTTGGGATGTAGAGGCGTTTAGGGCCATCCAAGCCTCCATAGCGCCCAGGACACGGGTTGCCTACGACAAAAGGGTCAGGGCCTTTCTGCAGTTTAGAGCTCAGGTAGGATTGGTCCATGTGTGGCCTGTGCCGCCGGAACAGCTGATGCAGTACCTGGTGCACCTCCGTGCCCAGGGGCTGGCGGTGAGCACCATGGCCGGCCATTTGGCTGCGCTGGCTTTCTTTGGGAAAGCAAGGGGCCTCCCCGACCATTCTGGGGACTTCAGGGTCCGGCGCATGCTGGAGGGCTGGGCGAGGGAGACGCCCGTGCAACCTGACCGACGTAGGCCGGTCACCCCAGAGGCGCTGCAGCTGGCACTGCGGCAACTTGCCGGGGTTTGTGCGTCTCCTTATGAGGAGGTCCTGTTCAGGGCGGCAGCCTTGGTTGCTTTCTTCGGGGCCTTTAGGGTTGGAGAGATGTTCCCCAGGAGCAGGCGCGGCCCCACGAGTAGGGTACTTCAATTCAGTGACCTCACCGTGGGTGCTTCCCGGGTGGTACTGCACCTTAGGTTTTCAAAAACAGATCAGAGAGGCAAGGGGCAGAGTGTCGCGCTGCATGCCGCTGGCGACCCGGGCTTGTGCCCAGTCCGTGCACTGGAGGACTACACGGAGGCCAGGGGTTCAGCTATGGGGTGCCTCTTTATCCACGCTAATGGGCGCCACGTGACCCAATTCCAGTTTTGGGCGGTGATGAGGAGAGCCTTTGTGGCGGCGGGGGTGCCTACCCAGGATCTGGCCCCCCACTCCTTTCGGATTGGGGCGGCTTCCATGGCTGCTCGGATGGGTTATTCGGGCCCGGAAATCCGGCGGCTGGGCAGGTGGCGGTCAGCGGCTTACCGCCGATACGTGCGGTAGATGGGCGCATAAATTCTGCCCCACCCCACCCCCACCCACGAACCATTTATTTGTGCCACTCCTAACGCTTTCTCCTCTTGCGCAGGGCATCAGGCGGCTGGGCCGAGGGCGGCCGGGCAGCGCGCAAGAGTCCTCATACTGGGCCATTCCTTCAATTTCTGGGCACGCAAGTGGGCGCAGAGCGCCGACCCTGGAACCCAGCTTGGTTTGGGGTGTTGGGCCACTGTGGAGTGGCTTGGCCGGCGGGGCATGCGGAGGGCCCAGTTCCTGCCGATGCTGCACGAGTTCCTGGAAGGGAATCCTGTCCCGGATGTCCTGCTGCTGCATTTTGGAGGCAACGACCTGGTGGACCAGTCTGGCATTTCGCTCTCAAGACAGATTGCCCAGGACCTGGTGGTCGCCCTCTCCTGGTGCCCGGGGCTGGTGGTCATCTGGTCTGACATCACTCAGCGGCGAGTCTGGAGGGGGGCGGTGAAGCAGAACAAGGTAGATAGGGCTAGGCGCGGGGTGAACGCGGCCATGGCGCGCTTCATCGCCCCAAAGGGGGGCGGGTGCATCCCACACAACGACATCGCGTTCTCGCTCCCCCAGTTATTCAGGGGTGATGGGGTGCACTTGTCCCCCCTGGGTATGAGGTATTTCTTAGACGATCTGCGGCTGGGGTTGGCAACAGTGCTGTTAGGCCTGTGGGGTGGCGGGGCGTCAAGCTAGGCTGACGCCCGCTGTGGCGGGCACAGTGCGGAGGTGAGCGGCTGATGCGGTGCGGCACCTTAGGTAAGCTTTAGCTGTAAGGTGGAGGGGCAGATCCCTTGAGGCTTTACAGATCAGGGATGCTGCCTTGCTCCCACCTCCCTGCAACCAACACCCTTCCGTATGGCTTTACAGCGTCGGACAGGTGATGTAAATTGCAGGGTCCTGACCTTAGGTCGGCAATGAAGGGCGCCCCCTTCTGGAAGGTGGGCCGCCTGGAGCCGAGGTGTCTGTGCCATGAGATTCTAGGGCGGGGGTGGCCACGTGGTGCCCCCCCCATCCGAGCCCGCACTGTTGCTGCTCTGAATGCCAACCCCAGCTGCCGTGCCTGTGCAGGCACTGTCTTAAAACCTTGTACCCCTAATAAAGTGACCAGTTCCTCCATAATACTTCTGTGTCCGTGTCTCCTTGGGTCTGGGTGCAATGAAATGTAGGACTATCAGTCTAACAAAGGGGAATCAGAGTAGAAAAAACGTGGTCAGAAAAGGAATGCCCTTACTTATTATCTCTACTTCTAATGCCCCTGGTGGTCAATAGGGTTGCTGGTGCTGCCATCAGGAAAGAAAAAAAAGGGGGGGGGGGAGAACACAGGTAAACAGGCAAAAACTACAAAAAGCGACCCATGCAAAAACACGAAGGCACTAAAAACCTGAGCACAACGTAAATGGTGAAAGGATAGGAATGTAATGGCAATAAATCACAGGCACCCCTGTGAGAAGTATGATAAATACAGTAATGAAGGCAGTACACGCTCCATGCAATATAACAAGTACAATAAGCCACAGTCACTAAAGTTCGTCGTGCCCGAGGGTGGTGCTGCTATGTAGAAATGTGGTCATAAACCAAGCAACGTGTAGCACTCCACCCCAGCAACCCTTTGCCTAAAGGCTGAGCACAAAAATCTGGCAAATGAAGCTGGAATCTGAAGCATGAAATCTTGAAGATGACGCTGGAGTCTGAATCCAAGCACAGTGATCCTGAAAGCAGAGCTGACAGACATCCTAGGTAATATTCTATTTCATAAGATTCTTCATCAGAACTTAGCATGTCTAAGCAGGCATGTTGGTGAGGTGCCGCCTTTTAGGAGAAGGCTTTTCCAGACTGAAGATTTTTAGACTACTGATGAAGATTCTTACGAAACAGATCATTACCTAGGATGTCTGTCAGCTCTACTTTCAAGATCACTGTGCTTGGATTCAGACTCCAGCGTCATCTTCAAGATTTTCATGCTTCAGATTCCAGCTTCATTTGCCAGATTTTTGTGCTCAGCCTTTAGGCGAAGGGTTGCTGAGGTGGAGTGCTACACGTCGCTTGGTTTATGACCACATTTCTACATAGCAGCACCACCCTCGGGCATGACGAACTTTAGTGACTGTGGCTTATTGTTATATTGCATGGAGCGTGTACTGCCCTCATTACTGTATTCATCATACTTATCACAGGGGTGCCTGTGATTTATTGCCATTACATTCCTATCCTTTCACCATTTACGTTGGGCTCAGGTTTTTAGTGCCTTCGTGTTTTTGCATGGGCTGCTTTTTGTAGTTTTTGGTGCTGCCATCAGGAGCTGTGTCTCCCATAAACCACACTTTTGGTTGTGATAAAAGTCAAATTGTGTTAGCTTGTCAGATTTCATTACTGAGAAGCTTTTCTAAGGGGGCAGTTGTTTTTTAGAAAATAAAAAATGCATTTTATTGATTAAAATAAAAGAGTAGAAGATTACATCTCTGAGCTTCCAACTTGTCATATCATATTTAATATGATATATCATACATATACGTAAACATGTACATACATATGTGCATACATACATATCACAGATAAATGTAAAAACAAACTAGATCTTTCCCATCAAAACAACTTTCTAAATGGAACAAAGTAAAAATGGAGAAAGGAGATAAGATGCAAGGCAAACAGTTTTTTTAAAAAAAGATTCAAACGCAAATCAGATTGAATTGGATTGTGCATTATGCATTCCAAAAGTTTCCGGGCTAAGTACAAGGTTTTGGTTATAACCTATAAAGCCCTAAACAGCTTGGGCCCTGGGTATTTAAGAGTATGCCTTCTTTGCTATGAACCAGACATCCCATTGGGATCATCTGGAGAGGTTCGTCTGCAGTTGCCACCGGCTTGTCTGGTGGCTACTCGGGGATGGGCCTTCTCCATTGCTGCCCAGGGCCTTTGGAACACACTTCCTGCTGAAATAAGAGCCTCCTCATCTCTTACAACTTTTAAAAGGGTAGTGAAGACACATTTGTTCACCCATGCATTTAATTAGATAGTGTTTTAATTGTGTTTTTGATAACCAGACAGCCGGAGTCATCAGCAACTCCTCACTAGCTATACATTCCTTGACAACCCCTGGGGTTCTGCCTGATAATTATAAGGTGCTGTAGCTTCTTATTCAACGGTGTCCGGTGCAACCACCCACCTACCTCCAAAGATGAACCCTCTGGGCCCTCGGTGGATGTAGGAGTGGATGACAGCCAGGAAGAAGGGTGGGGTGGCCTCAAATTCTATAGTCATATTGGTGAATTTAATCAGGCTCATAATATACTGTATAATTTTATCCAAGCCCAGGTAGCACCTCCACTTGATACTGAAAGAATTAAATGGAACTTGGAATTGTATGTTCTGATTACACAACATCAATGGGATATGATTTTTGTTGAAACTGCCAAAGTATCTTATGACTCGAGGCTCAAGTTAATTCATCAGAACATAGTCTCTCATTCATATTGGACTCTGATTAGACTCCATGAATGTGGGCTGAGCAAATCTGATAAATGTTGGAGATGTGGGGAAGGAGAGGTGGGACTCTTACATCTGTTCCTTAATTGTAAGGTTATATCTCCACTCTGGAAAAAGATAAGTGACTATGTCAATTTGTTTGATTGATTGATTGAAATACCAACCCTCCAAAATGGCTCGGTATGGTTTACAACAAATAAAAACAAAAAATATTAATATTAAAATCATTTTAAAAAAGCATTAAAAATTTAAACCATGAATCTAATTAAAAGACTGAATAGATATATCTTCAGCACCCTTTTAATTGTTGCCAGAAATAGGGGAGGCTCTTATTTCAACAGGGAGCGCAATACAAAGTCCTAGGGCAGCAACGGAGAAGGCCTGTTCCTGAGTAGCTGCCAAGCAAGTAAGAGACTTCCCATCCCTAACAATTTTTTAAAAGGCACTGAAAACACATTTATTCACCCAGACGTTGAATTAGATTGATAATCATCATCATCATCCCCCAGTGAGGCACTACCTTGGCGTGGTTGTGGGGCTTGTGTGCTCTGAGGAAGGTAAGAGCTATGCCAGAGCTCCAACCATACTGGACAGGTCTCAACAGAGGAGCCAGACAAAGAGTGCCTCTCCCATCAACAATATGGTGAGATGTAACTTTAATAAATCTATACCGGATCGGTCGTTGCCCGAGTCAACAAGGACCGCGCCAGGTGCTAGAGTCCCTGGACATCTGGTGGCAAGGGGGCGACAGGACTCAGGATCTTCAGTTGAGCAACCAGGGCTGGAGACTGCAAGGTTACTGGAAGAAACGTCGCTTAACCGGAAAAAAATATACGAAAAAATGCCAACAAGGAAATAATGATCTGCTATTACAAGTCTAGTCCAACTAGAAGAGGTTATTTAAAAAGAATGTACCAAATTTGGAAAGAGAAGCATCCAGATACAGAAATAACAGAACAAAGGCTAGCAGACCAGAGAAGATTCATAATAAGAAATAAAGTATTCACAGGAGTTGAGCTGGAAGAACTGCAAAGAGCAACACAGGCTCAAGTTATGGAAGTAGAATTAGCACCAATTGAAGAGGTTGCTCAAGCGCAGGTGGAGGAGGTGGAGGAAATCAAGGATGCCACTGTTGCTGAACTGTTTCAAAATCAAAACCAGGCAACCTCCCCTTTGCCTTCACCTCAAAAACCCAAATGCCATTTAACAGAAAAGCAACAAGAACTAAAGCAAAAAATAACTGAGCACATGAACCAAACAACCACCAGGGTTCGACTTCCAGCTCTAAAAACAGTTGCCAAAAAACAACTTGCACAGGCATTAAAAGATGTCAATGCTGCACTGGCAGAAATAACAACCAAGAATTTGCAAGAAACAAACCAACTAATGTACAGTGCAGCAACAACAACACAAGAGCTTGAATATAAGATGAGTGGACCTGTAAAAAAAAGAAAGCAGTACATCACCTAAATGGAAGATTAGATTAGAAAATAAAATCTCCAGGCTTAGATCAGATGCTAGTAAATTGAAAGATATGAAAGACAAGAAGCTGAAGATTGAAACACCAAACAGTATCTGATCCAAAAATACCACCTAGATTCAAGGAAAATTAGAGAAGTCCTGGAAATAATAAAGCAGCAAATAACATCAGTGTCAAAGAAGATTAGCAGATATGAAGCCAGAATTACACAACACAGGCAGAATCTCCAGTTCCAGTCGAATCAGAGACGTTTCTACCAAAGCATAGAAGGAGAAACTGCAAGAAACCTAGGAACACCAAATAAAGAAGAAACAGTGCAATTCTGGGGGAAATTAAGGGACAACCCAATAGATTATAATAAAAAAGCAGGCTGGATGAAAGAGGTCAAAAATGTAACCAACAAATGCAAGATCTAATAATAACACCAGAATTAATAAGTGAAAGAGCAAAGAACATTAAAAATTGGACTGCGCCAGGCGATGATGAACTGCATGGCTTTTGGCTTAAACACCTAACAAGCCTTCATAAACAACTATCAAAACAGTTCAATCACATTTTGATATTGAACAATGGTGATATTGAACAATGGCTAACAACTGGGAAAACCTATCTCATCATGAAAGACCCAGCAAAAGGTGCACTTCCAAGTAATTATAGACCGATAACCTGCCTGCCAACCAAATTATTAACTGGAATAATAGCAGATGAAGTGATGCAACACTTATTAACTAACAAACAGCTTCCACTTGAACAGAAAGGAAATTGCCCAAACACCAGAGGCACAAAAGACCAGCTGCTGATTGACAAAATGATTTTAGAAAACTGCAAGAGAAGAAAAACAAATCTAAGTGTTGCATGGATTGACTACAAGAAAGCGTTCAATTCATTGCCTCACACAGGAATACTAAAATGTTTAGAAACAACTGGTGTCAGCAAAAACATTCAGATATTTATTTTAAAAAAGCAATGAGCATGTGGAGTACACAGGTAACAATCAATGGCGAGACACTTGGACAGGTTGGCATTAGAAGAGGCATTTTCCAAGGGGACTCACTATTAATTATGAACAGAGGGAAAATAACAAAAACGGAAGGAATAGAACTGCCCAATGGAAGCAAGATCAAGAACCTGGAAGAGAAAGAACATTACAAATACTTGGGCATTCTCCAGGCTGATAACATTACACACACTGAAGTTAAAAGAAAAATAGGAAGTGAATACATCAGGAGAGTTAGAAAAATCCTCAAGTCCAAACTAAATGGCGGGGACACCATACAAGCCATAAACACCTGGGCTATACCTGTTATCAGATACAGTGCAGGAATAATAGAGTGGACCCAAGCAGAGCTAGAGACGCTGGATCATAAGACCAGGAAAATCATGACCATCAATCATGCTCTGCACCCCCGCAGTGATGTCGATAGGCTATACCTCCCTCGCAGCTCAGGTGGAAGAGGAATGCTGCAAGTCCATCAAACAGTAGAGGAGGAGAAAAGAGGCCTTGAAGAATATATCAAGGACAGTGAAGAAGATGCACTTCAAATGGTCAATAATGCAAAACTATTCAACACCCATGAAACAAAACAGGCCTACAAGAATGAACAAGTCAATAACCGAGCAGAAAAATGGAAAAATAAACCACTGCGTGGTCAATATTTGCACAATATAAGTGGAAAATCAGACATCACCAAGACCTGGCAATGGCTTAAGAATGGCAACTTGAAGAAAGAAACAGAGGGTTTAATACTGGCTGCACAAGAACAGGCACTAAGAACAAAAGCAATAAGAGCAAAAGTCGAAAAATCCACAACAAACAGCAAGTGCCGCCTTTGTAGAGAAGCAGATGAAACCGTGGACCACCTAATCAGCTGTTGTAAAAAGATCGCACAGACTGACTACAAACAAAGGCATGACAAGGTAGCAGGGATGATACACTGGAACATCTGCAAAAAATACGAGCTACCTGTAGCCAAAAATTGGTGGGACCATCAAATTGAAAAAGTTGAAGAAAATGAAGATGTAAAAATATTATGGGACTTCCAACTACAAACGGACAAACATCTGGCTCGCAATACACTAGACATCACTGTAGTCGAGAAGAAAGAAAAACAAGTCAAAATAATCGACATAGCAATACCAGGGGATAGCAGAATAGAAGAAAAAGAAATAGAAAAAAAATCACCAAATACAAAGATCTACAAATTGAAATTGAAAGGCTGTGGCAGAAGAAGACCCAAATAATCCCAGTGCTAATTGGCGCCCTGGGTGCAGTTCCAAAAGACGTTGAAGAGCACCTCAACACCATAGGGGCCACAGAAATCACCATCAGCCAATTACAAAAAGCAGCTTTACTGGGAACAGCCTATATTCTGCGACAATATCTATAACAATAGCAACAACATTGACAATAAAATTCAGCCATCCCAGGTCCTTGGGAAGGACTCGATGTCTGGATAAAACAAACCAGTCAATAACATCTCTCTGACTGTGTAAAATAATAATATAATAATATCAGTTATTTTAATATTGGGTTTTAAATGTTTTTAATCTTTAAAATGATTTTAATTGTTAATAGTTTTAAATGATCTTAATTGTAAACCTCCCAGAGATGCAAGTTTTGGTTGGTATAGAAATATTTTAAATAAATAATAAATAAATAAATGCATATTTCTATCTTCCTCTTGCCTAGGTATAAAAAACTGGGCAGAAATCAAATCAGGCACAGAAGAAAAGCCTCTCCTGCTTAACAGTCTTCTGCTACTCAAAATTACTGGCAAGTAAATCCTACTACTTTCCATGGGACCTTACTCCCAGGTGTCTAGGATTTCTACCCCACCACAAGATCAAGCCATACACATTGTTCTGAAATACTTTGTCCTGATAAAGCTCAAGTGGTGTGTCTTGTTCTGCAAGAAAAGCCGGCCAGAAGCCACTAAGCATTCATAAGATTCATGCCCTTTCCCCTCTTGTTTGTCTCCTAGATCCTGTAGCCAGAGATAAGTTGTGCATGGTGCCTCCATTTAGCTATAATGAATCATTGTCCTTGAGAGAACCTCCCTCTTCAAAGGCAGGGGAAAAAAAAAAAACACCTTTAAGGTTTCTGGAGGCTCACTAATACCCTGGCACAGTGGATGTGTTTCTAAGAACTGGTGCACCATTCTTTAAGATCTTGGTGTCCCTTTTTTGTGGGAATTCCATATCCTGAAGTGTAATATTCACTCTTGACTCTCCATAGCAATGAAGATCAGTTCTCTTTTATTTCTTGTCCTCTTCTTGGAACTCCTTCCTCATCCAGGTAAAGATGTGTGTGGTCTGTGTGGTCTGTTGCAAATTATCTTGCAGGCAGAAGAGCCCCTAAAATTGTGTAGGGCAAATTCATGAATGATTTTAGAGAGCCCAGGAGGGGAGATTTCTATATCTGCCACAGGTGCAGTGGAAGTGCACAGGTAAGGGAGCTTTGCTAAATAATACTGTCTTAAGACATGGGGGTAAAGTTCCAAATAAAGTTGTTTATTTGGGAAAGTGATCAGGTAGATAGATAAGACTTATCATGCTTCTTTGCTAGTAACTTAGAGGAAGAAGGGAAGGGTAAAGAGGGAAATCTACCTCTCAGGTGAGAGAATAAAACCTGGGACTATCAGTCTAACAAAGGGGAATCAGTGTAGAGAAAACATGGTCAGAAAAGGAATGCCCTTACTCACTATCTCTAAACTAATGGCCCTGGTGGTCAATAGGGTTGCTGGTGCTGCCATCAGGAGCTGCATCTCCCAAAAACCACACTTTTGTTTGTGATAAAAGTCAAGTGGTGTGTACACCTTTGAAGATTTATTGGTGAGCCTTGGGAAGAACCAGGATAGAACTCAACATCCTAGAATTGGAGTGATGGATGGGGTTCCAGAACTTTTGAGCACAACTTTCCCTGTCCAAAATAAACACAATCCAGAAACATCCTCTTCCACCAGATCAAGATCCTGACCAGTGTGTCAAATAAAGGGGCATCATTAGGGACATGGGCCCCGAAGGAATTGCTTAGAGTCCTGGAACTCCTTCGCCCAGGGCTGGTGTTGTATGATAGAAATGAAATGAAATGAAATGAATGAATGAATAGATAAAGAATGAAAAATTGTGTTAGCCTGTCAGATTTCATTACTGAGATAAGCATTTCTAAGAGGACAGTTGTTGTTTTTTAAATAAAAAATTGATTTTATTGATTAAAATAAAAGAGTAGAATAAAGATTATATCTCTGAGCTTCCAACTTGTCATATCATACATAATGTAATATATCATACATATACGTAAACATGTACATACATATGTGCATACATACATAACACAGATGAATGTAAAAACAAACTAGATCTTTCCCATCAAAACAACTTTCTAAATTGGAACAAAGTAAAAATGGAGAAAGGAGATAAGATGCAAGGCAACCACAGTTTTGCTAAAGAAGATTCAAACGCAAATCATATTGAATTGGATTGTGAATTATGCATTCCAAACGAGTTAAAGAAAAATAAAATGAATCTACCCACTGTGCTAATTCTAATCCAAACCTATAAAATGATTTATGCTGTCAAAATAAAAAGTAATTCAATGCAAATTTCCTTATTATTATAAATCAGTTTTGATTAGATTTGCAGGAAAGGAAAAAACTATGGGCAAAAATACAGGATAATTTTTAAAAAAGAATTTTTAACCTTAAAAAAAACGCCTCTTAGCTTTATCTTCCAAATTTAAATGCCTGCATCACAGATATAAAGTTAAATAAAAGAAAAAAAGAATAGATCTTTAATCTTTTCTAACACTATATCTATCCGTCCAGAAACTTGAGCAACTCCCAATGGACCAATTAATCACCTAGTGACTAGAGTAATCTGATAAAATAGATAGTTGTTTTAAGAGAAAAGCCAATATTACTAAAATAAAAATGTTACGGTTATTTTAGGTACAAAACCCATGTATATCCACAGTTTTCTGTATTGTGGTAGAGTTTCCTGTCAGAAAAACATTTCAGATCTTTAATGTATGTTAAAAATAGGATTGTTCCCAAGGACAAAAATATTTCTGTGGTGATGGAACTAGAACTAATGCCGTTACTTCCAAAGTTATCAAAAAGATCTGCATACAACAAAAATTATGTTTCTAACTACGCTTCCCCAATATTGTTTCTCTGTGAAAGATCTTCAAAAAATATGCAATTGGTTTACCTCCAACCAGTCCCTATCTTAGTAGGTCTGTAAGATTTCATAGAATTCAAATCAACTTAACAAGCCCCATAAAGTAGACTTTCTCCATTGCTTAAATATGCTTTTAATATTTGCAAACCAAAAATGGCAAAGTATTAATATTCTTACTTAAACACATTTCTTCCTTTAAAAAGAATTAAAAGGATTACAAAGCTATTTAAATTTTTAGGAACATCTTAAGCAGTCCAAACATCAGATTGGTTTATAGTTACTATTGCAAAATAGATCTCCCTAAATAAAAGTAAGACAGTAGCTATTTTACCCTCAGGAATATAAGGAATAAAAACTATACTAAATTCCCTGAACATTAAAAGGTAAGTCCATGAATAATATGTCATCAGGTATTCAAAAGAAAGGTCACTGTATTAAAAATACTTATTGCATTATTATCAAACAGAACAACCATGGTAGAGTCCCTAAATTAATTGCCAATCAATAAAAAGGAAAAAGAAAGAAACATCAACAGACAGATAACTTATTTGGTCTTGGTTTCGAAACAAAAGCATGTAATCAAGACACAGCCATGACAACAGGCAGAACAATGAAAGCTGGAAAATCAAATGTATCCATACAATGGTAAGAAAGGAGATCACACCATAATAGTAAGGTCTAAGATAAAGAATATGAAACACTTCAAAAATTGGCATGTCATCCTTGCAGAGGGGCCATGTTAAACTCCTCCATATCTCTGTATCTTTTTGGTATCAATCCAATTTTAGTCCAGAAAATATAGTTCTCCACATCACACATCACATGTAGTTCTCCACATTACAATATGTCCCCAATAAAAAGATAAATCCAAATAATTGTCCAAGTTTAAAAAGATTTTTCAACTCAAAAAGAAAAATAGTAATTTTCAAAAGTGATATTGGTAAGGTATCCCAGTTACAATAGAATCAATTTAATGGGAACTGATAACAGTCTAATCACCACGTGTGGCAAAATGCTGACACTACAACCTGCAAGAAGTTCCATCTATGTTCAAATAAAGGAGGGGGGAAAACAAGAGAACCATGGAGGGGGGAAGACTAAAGACAGCAATCACAAGATCCAGTGAGACCATGAGATCCTGCGCCCAGAAAATGTCCAAACTCTTTATGATGAGATCCTTCCGATTTAGTACAAAGAGCTTATCGTTGTGAATAATCTCACCTAACTCTGTACTGCTTCCACCTTCATAAATGCTGCACTATCATATTCGTGGCTTTTAAAAGCATACATCATTATTTTCAGGAGAATATGATTAAATTTAATGATTAAAAGGAAGGCTGTGGGCCCATGCCCATATATTTTAAGCACCTAGCAACTAGGGAAGTGCAGTTTGATTCATGCATGAATTGATTTGTAACACATCAGTGATGATTCACAGATGCAACTGCAAATTGAATTGCTCCTTAATTGAAGGTGCTGATTAGAGGTCAAATTGAATCAGCCATGATTTGCTGCAGATCAATACATTTTAATGTGATTGGCCATCTTGGTGGGCTTTCCCCCCTTGCTGATTGGTTTCCTGGCAATGGCTTCCAATTGGCTTGATATCTCCTTGCTTCAACAACCTTGCTGGCTTGTTGTCATTCAAATCAAGTGCTGGCATGGGCAACTGTGCTCTCATTGGCTGGGAGGAGGGAGCAGGGCGGGTTAACACTTTTGGAGGGAATTTCGAAATGTATTCAAAGTGACTAGGAGGAAGAGAGAGAGAGACCTTTTGAAGAAGAGGATATATGCTGACAGGAGGAAGGAAAAACAACAGCAAGCATACAGTGTAGACATAAGCTCTACCTCAGCATCTTCTTTAGCCACTTTTTGACTGTGAGTAAACTTTGCAATGAGTACACCTTGCAATGCAGAATGCAGTTTGCAGAGCAGACCAGAATAGTGAGTGAAGCACAAGTTACTCATAGTTTCACTCTTATGGAATAATGGGGAAATTGAATCACCTTATTGTTACTTAAGGGTAGCTACAAGGCACATTGAAGTGGGTTTGGTGGTACAGAATGATGGGTTAAACCTACCACCCAACCCACAAAAGAAGTGTGAGGTTTTTAACTGTAAAAAACCAAAAGCCCCATAGAAAGCTAGGGTATTTAGGGGGCTAGTTTATTTTAATTGCTGGTTTGACAATTTCTTTTGTGGGTTGGGTGGTAGGTAGCATCCCTCATGCCCTACCATCCAACCACTTTGGTGTACTGATGTCCTACCCATGGAGAATAATGGGGTGATTAGAGTTCCCCATTGTTACCTATGGACAAATCCCAAAATATTCATGAATTTTCAATTCGACTCATCAAACCCCCTGGCAAAGGCCATTCAGTATAATGAATCAATTTGTTCTTTTGTGATTCAAATCAAGGCTGAATTAAATTGCAAAACAATGATTCATGCACATCCCTACATGGCTCTCTCTGACCCAGCAGCTATATCCAGGTTTTTAATGACGTAGGAGGGAAAGCCCTCCAATCCAGATGCTGCTTAGCACAGGATCACTGCTGTTACCTCCTTCTGTTTGTAGCGCATGCACGAACATAAAAGAGAAGCACACACAGCTCCCATATTTGGGTAGAAGGCATCTCCTACCCAATTAATCATCATGAGAACATCCCTAATGAAGAAGCAGTTAGTGAGGATTGGGGCTGGGAATGTGTAAGGGTTGTCCCACTCCTAGGCATCCTTGATTTCTTCACTCAGATCTGTTTTGACAGGAGCTGAAACAAAAATCACACTTCTTCAACAGGTTCATCATGTGATAGCATGGGGGATAGCATCTCTTTGGGTGCCATGGGAGAAGAAATATCTTACGCCATATTAATGCTGAAATAATAGTGTTTTATTGTTGTTGAACAAGTTCTTAAAGCATATTGTTTCAAGTATTGTAAATAAGCAAAGAGGTTTAAGGGTTTTGTCATAACTTACAGATCTGTTGATAGGCCTTGGGCCTGATCCAGAAAGGCTCTTCTTATATTCTTATGGATTGCTTTGCTTTCTCTGTTTAATATTTCTGTTTGTACAGGGTTAACCCAAGAAGTCAGTGATGAGGAATTCTGCAAATTCTTAGGAGGCTTCTGTTTCGTGTTAGGACTTGGTGATTGTGAATCTCCTGGGTTCATTTATGGAAGCTGTGATTCTTGGCGTCTTTGCTGTGTATAGTAAGTGTCATGGATAAATTCATTCATATGGTTGTACTATTCCTCATCACTTCATCTATGATTGAATAGATGAAGTGATCCATCCACAACTGAACTGATAGACTTTTATTTCCATGTAGGTGGGGATAAAATTGAAGCCTGGGGATGGGGGTGGGGGGTTAGTGATTGATGTATGGCCCATATACCTATCTTTTGGGGCCACAAGGAAGTGTATGGGGTGGTTAACTGCTTTTTCTGTGTACATATTTCCTGATTTCACAGCTCCCATCAAATTTGCCTCATAAGAGAAACTCATAGAGCTACGCATATTTTATTGGGCTGGTTCTCATGATCAATGTGATGTGAGGTTAAAGGGAATCTGGAGATTTCTGCAGCATGCTGGATCCTGATTCCCAGTCATGAGAATTTGTGACTTTTCCAGTGCCAACCTGGCATTAAACCCACATTAGAGACCAAAGATCTCAGGTGGGCTTGCCGATGTGGGTTAAATGTCAGGTTGGCTAGGGGAGAGGGGGCCTGTGTTTGCCCCTCTCTCCAGAGGCCCCTTGGAGTGAGGGAGATGAAGAAAATAGGGAGGTGTGGCTCTGGGGGGCCCTGGTTCTTTGAACCCACCCACTAAATTATAGCTACACCCCTATTAGCTGCCTAATGCACCACTCCTTGGAGACACATCAACTTCCATTTCTATATCTAAATAATCCATTTTAATTGCTATTTTGGAAAAACGTCCAAATAAATATATCAAGGTCTCCATGATAAGTTTAGGCATTTTAAAAGAAGTGTCCTTGTCAGCTCCAGATAAAGTTGTTTCCCTTAAAGGGCTAGAGAGTGAATTTGCTGAGTCATCCATAGGTTGTGATAAAAAATCCTTCACACCATTTAAGTTGGATGGGAGTCGGATAATTTATTACAGACACAATTCAGTTCTTGACAAGCCCTCATTGTACTCCTCCTCTGACCCTCAACTGACTTATCAGGGTTATATGCCACCTCGACATTCACTGTGTTTTCT
Organism: Hemicordylus capensis; assembly: GCF_027244095.1. NCBI lineage: Eukaryota > Metazoa > Chordata > Lepidosauria > Squamata > Cordylidae > Hemicordylus > Hemicordylus capensis. The sequence goes on from NC_069657.1 coordinate 449,366,629, forward strand.
ACATTCAAAGTACTTACAAACTGAAATGGTAAGTAGAAGGAATCTATCTTTGCTTGTGCAGCAGTGTCGTCTGTTTTTGAAGATTTATGAGCTCTGCCAGAGTCTTGTATAATTTTCTATAAAAGATTGGCTTTTTTTCCTTGTGTAATTGGCTTCTTAGGTTGTTTCCTCCCCATTACTGCCAATCTGCAATCTGATAGTACTCCTTCGAAACTCTCCTTGCGTCCCTTACAAAAACTACCAAGTTGGAGAGGGCTTATCTTGAAAGGGTCCTTCAAAGACATAAACATCCATAAAAGAGAAGGAGAAGTCTGTTAGTAAATTAAAAAGTTAAAAGGGAAAAAAACTAAAGGGAAAGACCTACAGAATGGAGAAGCTCAGAAAAGGACAGCCTGCTACCATGAAAGCTAAAATCCACCTCCTGGAGACACATCAACAGTGCCAGAAGATAGCACTGCCAACGACTTTTTGCACCCTGAAGTACTTGTACTGCACCGTGAAGTACTGCACACAGTGGTGTAAGACAGCAGTAGTTAATATAGCCCCCTGCTCCCCAAGGGCCAGCACATTCTACACCCCCAAATACACAGCCTTCCTTGTTCGTGGTACCTGGGCCCTCAATAAAGAGCTAGTCCCTTAAGCTGCACTCCCTTCTCTTGAAAATGCATCACCTGCCTCTCAGCATTCCTTTCCAAAGAGGAATGGTCCCAGACTGGATTCCCAAGTTACAGTAGCACCTTTTCATCTCCAAAGTGTGAGAGCTTTGGCCCCATAAAAAGTGGGGAATACTCTCCCACTGTATCCTCAAACCAGAGCAGGTTAGTCATTCACCAGCCATCCGTGTGGACTCTTCATTCAACCTCAGAAATTAGTGGATTTCTCGGCAGAAATTAAAGCAAAGTCCTCTCAGTTGGGGGGAGGGCACCAAAGTCAAAGGTCATCTTGGGCACCCTGAGGATTGCACCTTTTAATTTAAACAGAAGGGAAGCCTTGGGGATGAGACCTTTGGGAAGAGTACCTGACATCCTGACTAAAATTACTCAAGGATATCCCATAGGAATTACAAGGACACGTGAGTCATGTCAGGATGTCAGCCAGTGCCTTGCATTGGGTGTTGAGGATTCAAATACAAACTGTGGCTTTCTTTACAGTCCAGCACCGTCAAGCTGATGGAGCCCCAGAATCCTTCTGAATTGGAAGATTGTTCTTGGTCTTCAACAAACACCTGATCCTCCTTCAGTGCTAGCTGTGTGCTCCATTTGCTCCTGCTCTAAAAATCTATTCTTCAAAAAAGAACCTCTTTGCGCTTTTTGTTGATTCTCCCTCAACTAATAAAAACACATTACAATAAGTTTGTTTTGCTGATACTGGCTTGAATCTTGGGAGCTATGTCAACATGTTTGGTGTGCACCTAAAGCAGATCCCTAAAAATATAAAATGTAAATAAGTTGAAGACTGGGAATATGCACAACACCCATGAAGCCTCTCCAGACCGAGAGGATTGATGGAGTTCCTTCTTGAGTATAACCTCAGCAGTAGAGATTTGCACAAAATTTGATGCTACAGTTTTTGAATAACAGGAAGGAATGACTCCTTTCCATTTTGTTCCACGGTTTGTGGTTTGTTTTGTACTTGCCTTGTTCTGTGTCCACTCCAAGCTCTGTTAACAGTTAAAAATTTAACAAACTCTGAAAGGCAGGTCTGAGGAAAGGTTGTCAGCTGCCGAGTTTTGGAGGGAAAGTTATTAACTATTTCTATTGGTTGTCTCCAGGCAGAGAAGGAAAGAAGGTTCTAGCTACCTAAGGGAACAAACGTTCTCATTTGGTTGAGTGCATTGCATAAAGTACTGCGAGGCACTCTTTGTGCCCTTGAGGATGGTTTAGAAGACTCATCCACTAGTCCAGGATGTTTCTGAAGCTGCTAAGAAGCTCATGGCCACAAGTTGCTTCATGGGTGTCACAGCCTTCCTGTGGTAGCTTCACTGGTTATCAGTCCACTTCCAGGCTAGATTCAAGGTGTTGTTCTTGACCTTAGGCTGGGATACCTGTCAGACTGTATACACCCATATGAACCTGCCAGGACCCTCTGTTTGCCATCTCAAACCCTCCTCATGACCCCACCACTTACAGAGCTCTGCCTGGCGGGGGCTAGAGACTGGGCCTTTTCAGTTGTGGCCCCCTGACTTTGGAATGTTCTCCCAGAAGAGCTTTGCCATTCTTCCTCCCTCAGTGCTTTTAAGAAACTGAAGACAGATCTTTTTAGAGAGGCTTTTAAATATTTTATCCAGTGTGTATATCCGGTAAGTTTCTTAGTGTTTAGCTTTTGTGGATAGCCTTCATTTTGATTCAAAAAATGTTCATTTTAATTGTGGTTTTACTGTGTGTGTGTGTGTGTGTGTGTGTGTGTGTTGAGCGAGAGAGTGGGGGGGGAGTTCTATATTGTATCTATTTTATTAATATTGTGAGATAAGACCTTACATATGAACATAGGAAACTACCTTTATACCAAGTGAGACAACTGGCCCATCAAACAGAGCCTGATTATATTCAAACCAGTTCAAAGAGGCTCAAAGGCTCAAGCCTCCATTTTAAGTGCTGGTGGCTATTTTGTGACTGTTCAGTCACTAGTTGTGATTTGCCGAGCTCCTGCTTCCCTGACTGGCCAGATGTGTTTGCAGTGGTGCTAATCCTGGATAACTGGCACCTTATTGGCCCTGAGAAGATCCGACTGGATGGAATGTAACTGAATGGGAGAGGCGGGTCTGTAGGTAGACAGGCGCCAAGCCCCGCAAGTCTTTGAAGGTCAAAACCAGGACCTTAATTTGAACTCAGTAGCGAATAGGCAACCAGTGCAATGACTGGTTATACATAGTTCAGAAACTTTAGTTAGTCCAAACTGTGGCAGCCAGATTGGTCTCTGAGGTAACTCAGAGTCAGAGATACCACATCATTGCATTGACTGTTGTTATGTTTCTGGGTGAAATAGAAAGTGCTGGTTATCACCTTTAAAAAGGGATGTGCATGAATTGATTTTTGACAATTCAATTTGTACCCGAAAAGAATCACCCCCGATTTCTTAGGGGTCCGAAAATTCCCCCCAGAATCATCCCAGCTTTGATTTGTACCCGAATTTTCCAAATCCAAATCTGAATTGATTGGGGCAAAAAAGGAGTTCCTCAGGCAAAAGAGTGCAATGGCTGGTAGTGCCCAATGGGTGGAAGCTACTACCCAATTTTAAATGAAATTGTGCAAAGGGGTAATTTTAAAGGCTTTTTTGGGAAGTCTTTAAGCTTTTTACCATAGGGAATAGTGGGAATTTCAGCAGCCTTATAGCTGGACATGGGGGCTCCAGGGTGGCCCAGAGTGGGTTGTGGTGGGTGGTAGTGCCCAATTGGTGCAAGGAAGCTACCACCGATATTTCAAAGAAATTGGGCAAAGGGGTGTTGTGATTTTTGTTTGAAGTTGGCATGTCTTTGTGGCAGATTTGGGACAGAAAGAGGGTTTGGGGGGCAGAAGAGTGGGTCAGGTAATAATGCCTCAGTGGGTGCCTGCTACCGCTCACATTTCAAGTAAATTGGTGAAAGGGGTGATTTTACAGGTGAAACTCGGAAAATTAGAATATCGTGCAAGAGTCCATTAATTTCAGTAATGCAAATTAAAAGGTGAAACTGATATATGAGACAGACGCATTACATGCAAAGCGAGAGAAATCAAGCCTTAATTTGTTATAATTGTGATGATCATGGCGTACAGCTCATGAAAACCCCAAATCCACAATCCCAGAAAATTAGAATATTACATGGAACCAAGAAGACAAGGACTGAAGAATAGAACAATATCGGACCTCTGCAAAGTATAAGCATGCATATGTATTCAGTACTTGGTTTGGGCCCCTTTTGCAGCAATTACTGCCTCAATGCGGCGTGGCATGGATGCTATCAGCCTGTGGCACTGATGAGGTATTATGGAAGACCAGGATGCTTCATTAGCAGCCTTCAGCTCTTCTGCATTGTTTGGTCTCAAGTCTCTCATCCTTCTCTTGGCAATGCCCCATAGATTCTCTATGGGGTCAGGTCAGGCGAGTTTGCTGGCCACTCAAGCACAGTACACTGTATACTTTTCAGAGGTCCGATATTGTTCTATTCTACAATCCTTGTCTTCTTGGTTCCATGTAATATTCTAATTTTCTGGGATTGTGGATTTGGGGTTTTCATGAGCTGTATGCCATGATCATCACAATTATAACAAATTAAGGCTTGACTTATCTCGCTTTGCATGTAATGCGTCTGTCTCATATATCAGTTTCACCTTTTAATTTGCATTACTGAAATTAATGGACTTTTGCACGACATTCTAATTTCCCGGGTTTCACCTGTAATATTCTTCTGAAGTTTGTGTGTCTTTATGCTTTTCTCCATTGGGAATAATGGGGATTTTCAGCAGCCCCTAACTCCACTTGGGGGGCACAAGTGTAGCCCAGAGTGGGTTGTGGTGGTGTAGTACACATAGGTTGCCAACCACCCCCAGAAGTGCAAGTCCATTGGGCACTGGGTTTTGTCATTTTCAGTCTCTGAGGTGTTCTGAGAGTTGATTCTCTGGTAGGAAATGAGAGTGAATTGTCTCATTTCCTACCAGAGAATCTACTCTCAGGAACAAGCTTAAAGATGTGCAAACTTCAGAAAAAAAATTGGATGGTAGCTTCCAAACATAGGGTAAGGGTGTGCATGGAACCGCCTGGCCACCACACATGCTCAAAATGCTCAAAACAAAATGACCACCGTGTATGCTCAAATGGCCTCTTTGAAGCCTGGTATGCAGCAATGAAAGTCCACAACCCAGCTGTCCTGGTTGACCCAGTTTCCTTTCAAACTCTCGTTCAATTCAAACCAACCCAGTTTAACCAGTCTGAGTTCAAACTAGCTAGGCCGAAGTTCAAACAGAACTCGTCTGAACCAAGTTGGGGCCATGCTTGTAAAGGGGAATAGTGGAATCCCCTTTACAAGCATTGCCCCAAACTGGTCCGTGAACAGGTTCAACCCAGTTTGATGGTTGAACCAGAGCAGGCCTGGTTTGGACAGAATTGGAACGTTCTGGAGGAGTTCAAATTTCAAATTGGTCTCTGGGGCACGTTATATTGGTCTCTGGACTGGCTGCCATAAACGCCTTAGGTCCGGGTTACCTTAGAGAGCACCTTCTTCTACATGATCCTCACTACATATTAATGACATCTGAGGAGGTCCATCTCCAGTTACCACCGGCCCGTCTGGTGGCAACTCAAAGGCTGCAGCTTCTCCTGGGCTGTGGAACGCATTTCCTGCAGAAATTTGTAATCTAAGCCTTCAGGAGAGCCCTTATGCCCAATCTACTTGGCCTGGCTTTCCAGGGCTTTGCAATTGTTTTTAAACTGCAAATGTTTGGCCTGATTTTCCAGGGTTTTAAACCTGTTTTAAATGTTTTAATTGTCAATTGGTTTTATATTGTTTTTATTGTTTTTGATTTTAACTGTTAATTGGTTTTATACTAATTTTATTTTAATGTAAACTGCCCTGAGCCAGTTTTGGAAGGGCAGTATTGAAATCAAATGAATGAATGAATGATAAAGAAATTTTAAACTAAACTGATCAAACCAATTCCGTGCACATCCCTAATCCTGTTGCAAGCTTTCTCAAACCTCTACAGGGGTTGCAGTGGTCCATGAAATTTATTCTCCTTTCACTAAGTGGTCTCCTTTGCAGCAAGGATGGTGCTAGTCGGAGTCATGTTGCACTGCCTCAACAAATTCTTAACATCTATACACTCAAATCCTGAACAGGATCAGGAGCGTCTGTTTCTGAGACCAGGAGGAGATTCACATATTGGAAGTCTACACTAAGAGTACCCTTTCTCCTCACCAGCTATACATTCCTTGACAACCCCTGGGGTTCTGCCAGATGAAATTTGATGTGATTGTCATCATTGAGAGAACATCGTTCTCTCTTCTTTGACTCACTACAAACCTGAATGCAGTATCCTGTAAATGAAGTACTCCAGCTTCCCTCTCCCATCTCCAAAGAGAGCATTAGCTTCCTGGGTGAGGCCAATGGTTCGTGGCACCCATCATTCTGTTGGCAAGAGCAGCCATCCAGAAGCCTCTGAGTGTTCATGAGAAGGGCTTCAGATTCATAACCTCCCTCCTTCCTTCATTCCAAGAGATATCTTACCACTCTGTACATGGTGTCTCCATTTAGCTATCACAGCTCATAGCCTTTGAGAGAACCTCCCTCTTGGAGATCAGCTAAATCTTTCCGATTTGCTTTAACATTTCCCAATGGCTGAACATATCACAATCCCCAGTTGTGCAGAGAACACCCATCCCCACTCACTCTTGATCTTTGGCATGTGTTATGTCCCAGTCTGATAAATTTCCAGGAAAATATTCACAATGAAGAGAAATTCTCTTTTCCTCGTCTTTTCCTTGGAGCGCCTTCCTTATCCAGGCCTGTGCCTGTCCCTGTTTGTGGTTTAAATTCAGTTCCAACCGGAAATGACATGAGCTAACCTCTCCCAGAGCATTAAAAAATGTTGGCTGAGCAAATCTGATAAATGTTGGAGATGTGGGGAAGGAGAGGTGGGACTCTTACATCTGTTCCTTTATTGTAAGGTTATATCTCCACTCCAGAAAAAGATAAGTGACTGTGTCAATTTATATATTTATTTATTGATTGATTTGATTTATATAGCATCTCTCCAAAATGGCTCAGGGTGGTTTACAAAAAATAAAAACAATTAAGAGCAATTAACAGTTAAAATCCAAACTAAATCAATTAAACAATTAAAATCATTTAAGCATGGAAAACATTAAAATCAAAATCATTTAAAACCAGCATTAAAAATTTAAACCATGAATCTGATTAAAAGCCTGGCTGAATAGATGTGTCTTCAGCACCCTTTCAAATGTTGCCAGAAATAGGGGAGGCTCTCATTTCAACAGGGAGTGCATTCCAAAGTCCTGGGGCAGCAACGGAGAAGGCTCGTTCCTGAGTAGCCACCAAGTGACTCAGCAGCAACTGCAGGCCAACCTTTCTAGATGATCTCAACAGGTTGTGGGGCTCATGGTGAAGATGTTCTCTTAAATATCCAGTATGTTTAGGGCATTATAGGTAATAACCAGTACCTTGTAGTTTGCTTGGAAATGTTTCTGCAGCCAATGTAATTCTTTCAACACAGGAGAGAGATTGTCTCCCTAGATGATCCAGAGACCAACCTGGCTGCCGCATTCTGGACCAACTGCAGTTTCTGGACTACATACAAAGGCAGCCCCACATAGAGTACATTGTAGTAATCCAGCCTAGAGGTTGCCAGCATATGTTCTGAGGTCTTTCGTCTCAAGAAACAGATGCATTTAGTTATAGCGAGGGAATATCCTCTAGACCCTGTTCCAGTTTTGTTGGGATTTCCTCCTGATGTTGAAGGAAGAACCCCTAATCAATGGAAATGCCTCAATAGGGCCTTTTTTGGTGGCTAAATGCATTATTTTACATAATTGGAAATTTAAATATCCTCCATATATTGACAAATGGTTTCTTGATTTACATACCCTGGCAGCTCATGGACGTTCCTTATTTAATACTAGAGCTTGTTCTTTAAATTTATAACAGGTCCCTGGTCTGAGATTTTGGAACTACATTTGCACTGTAAGTGCAATGTATGTATGTATTCTTCTATATACAACTTAAAATTAAAATGAAAAAAGTAAGAAAAGACATTTGTAATTAGCTCTGTTTATTTATTTATTTTCAAATTGAATTTTTATTGATTTTAACAGTAATGATATTCATTTATAACAAACATAATAAACAGAAATTGACTTCCCGCGCATCTCTCTTCGTGAAACATCAGCTATAAATTTACCCTTGCTATAATAATAATTCAAAACATAAATTTAAACCCTTACAAACACAATTAGTCTACCCAACCTGCATTTCCCCCCCTTTCCTCTCTAAATAGTAGAAAAATAGTTTTTTAGATACACCAAAAATGGTTTCCAATATTCTTCGAAACATTCTAAGTTTTGGTCTCTTATCAGTCTTGTAAGTTTTGCCATCTCCGCATATTCCAAATTTTTTATCAGCCAATCTTCTTTTGAAGGCAGTTCATTACTCTTCCATTTCTGTGCGTATATTATTCTGGCCGCCGTAGAAGCATACATGAAGCATGTTAAGTTATTTGTAGAAATTAAACCTTGTGTTATTCCCAGTAGGAGGGATTCTGGCTTCTTAGGAAATGTCACTTTAAATATTTTCTTTAACTCATTATATATCATATCCCAATAGGCCTTAGCCTTCCCACAGGTCCACCACATATGAAAAAAAGTACCTTCAGAATGTCCACACTTCCAACATTTGTTTGAAACATTTTTATACATTAATGCCAATGTTTTTGGTGTCAAGTACCATCTATACATCATTTTATAATAATTTTCTTTTAAAGCATAGCATGCAGTAAATTGTAAATCAGTTTTCCATAACTTTTCCCAGGCTGCCATTTCTATATTACGCCCCATATCTTGAGCCCACTTTATCATGGTTGTTTTAACCACTTCCTCTGTTGTCTCCTCCAGAAGTAACAGTTTATACATTTTAGAAACTAATTTTTCATCATTTTGACATAATTCCTTCTCAAAACTTGAAATCTGATCCTCAAATCCAACATTAAAGTCTTTCTTAAATATCTCATTTAACTGATGATACTGAAACCAATCTCTAACCAAATTTTGTATTTCAGTTAAACTTTTTAACTTACAATCCTTGTTGTCTTGAAAATGTAACAAATCCCTATAGGTACCCCAACACATTTGCATATTTACTTCTTTGCGTGATAAAACTTCAATCGGAGATATCCATAACGGAGTTTTAGATTCCAACCAATTTTTTTTTAACCACACCCTCATTAAACTCCTTTTCACATAGTGGTTCAAAAAGTCTTTGTGTATTTTACTTTTTTCATACCACAGATACGCATGCCATCCAAACCTTCTATCAAATCCTTCCAAGTCCAGAATTCTAGGGTTTCATAATGTTATCCATTCTTTTAGCCATGTCAAACAAACAGCATCAAAATACAACCTTAAGTCTGGCAGGGTAAGACCACCTCTTTCCTTTGCATCTGTTAAATTCTTAAAATTAATTCTTGGTCTTTTCCCCTGCCAAACAAACTTAGTTATGTCCTTCTGCCATTGCTTAAAACAAGTTAAAGTGTTAATTATGGGAATAGTCTGAAAGAGAAATAACATTTTAGGCAAAACATTCATTTTCACCACTGAAATTCTTCCCATTAAAGACAAATTCATTTTGAACCATCTTTGTAGATCACTTTTCACTGTATTCCATATTTTAACATAACTGTTTGTGAACAACAGAGAATTGTTATTTGATAACCAGACCTCCAAATATTTAATTTTCTTCTCCACTTTCAACTCACTTATTTCGGAGAATCTGTCCTTAGATTTCTGATCCATATTTTTAGCCAAAACTTTTGTTTTAGTCTTATTTATATAAAATCCAGCCAATTGGCCAAATTGTTGTATTTTATCAAAAAGCCTTCCATTCTTGTCCATTGGATTTTCTAAGAAGAGCACAACATCATCTGCAAAGGCGCTCAAATTGTAGTCTTGTTTCCCAATTTTTGGACCATGTAATTTGTCATCTTCTCTGATACTTCTACAAAGCACTTCTAGAACCAGTATAAAAAGCAATGGGGAAAGTGGACATCCTTGTCTGGTCCCTTTTTGTATTACACAATTGTCTGATAATTCCCCATTTACAATAATCTTAGCATATTGCTCCAAATAAATTGTCTTAATTGCCCTAATAAATTGTTGCCAGTGGCCATTACCTCTAATAATCTCCACATAAATTGCCACGAAATATTATCAAAAGCTTTCTCTGCATCCAGAAAGATCATCACCATCTGTTTATCACTATGTTTTTCATAATACTCCAATACATTCAAGACTGTTCTCACGTTATCTCTCAGTTGTCTCTTTGGCAAGAATCCAGCTTGATCTTCATGAATAAAGTGCCTTAATATAACCGTCATTCTTCTTGCCAAAATGGCAGCAAAAAGTTTGTAATCATTATTTAAAAGTGAGATTGGTCTATAATTTTTGACTAGTGTTAGGTCTTGATCTGGTTTTGGGATTACTGCAATATTTGCATGCTTCCACGAATCTGGCATAATCCCTTTTTGTAAAATATCATTCATAGTCCACTGAAAAGGTTGTAAAATTTGATCTTTAAATGACTTATAGGACAAAGCTGACAGTCCATCAGGCCCTGGGGCCTTGTTGGGCTTAGTTTGATTTATAGCTTCTGTTATTTCCATGATTGTTATCGGAGCATTCATAATTTCTATTTGTTCCTTGGAAAGTTTTGGAATATTTTTTGTCCTAAGAAACTGCTTAATTTTATTTTTATCTTCAGCTATTTTGCCTTTATATAATTCTGAATAGTATTTTTAAAAATCCGCTCTTATTTCCTTTCCAGCATAAGAGAGCCCATTTTTTGTAAATATTTTGGATATGTAACTTTTCTTCTTCTCAGATCTAATTTTCCAAGCTAACAACTTGCCTGGTTTATTTGCGAACTCGAATGTCCTTTGCTTAGTATACTTCAAATTCCGTTCAAGTTCATTTGCTTCTAACATAGAGAATTGTTGTAGTAGCATTTTGATAGCTTGAGTAACCGTCTTCTTATCTTTAGCCTATAATAGTTCCCTTTCCTTTTTGGAGATCTGCATCAATAATGTCTCTATTTTCAATCCTCTTTGCTTTTTAAAATATACATTTTGCTGTATGAAAAAACCTCTCATGACCGCTCTACTTGCAACCCAGGCAGTTTTATTCTCCATTCCTTGGTTTAAATTCAATTCAAAATAATCCTTTAACTTCTTTTTAGCTTTCTCCACCACGTCTGGTTTTTTCAGGAGGTATTCATTCAATCTCCAACGAAATGAAGTTGTTCCTTTCTTCTTCCATGTAAAACAAATTGGATTCTGATCTGAGAAGGTCCTAGGTAAAATATCCATTCTTTTCATATATGGTGTGATAGCTTTAGATGTCCAAACCATATCTATCCTTGAATGTGATTGATATCTTTCAGAGAAATAAGTATATTCTTTTGCACTGGAATTTTTAATTCTCCACAAATCATAAAGATCCATGTGATCTACTAAATCAAAGAATGCTTTGGGAAGTTTACCTTGTGAATTCCTATCTGACATATCGGATTTTCTCTCCAAAGATGTAGAAACAACACCATTAAAGTCTCCCAATATAATCGAATTGACATTCAATAACTCCGCCATCTTTTGATCTAAGTAGTTATAGAATTCAACTTTCTTTTCATTAGGAGCATAAATTCCAATTATCACCATTTTGATTCCAGAAATTAGGATTTCCAGTGCTAATAACCTGCCTTCTTCATCTTTAAAGATCAATTTAGGTTCAAATTGTTGTTTAACATAAAGTACTACCCCTCTTTTTTTTTCCTTATCTGAAGAGACAAATTCTTGCCCTAAAGCCTTATTAACCAGAAATTTTCTATCTTGCTTTCTAATATGCGTCTCCTGTAAGCACACAATGTCCAAATTTTGTTTCTTAAGAAAATGAAAGACTCTATTTCTTTTAGCTTTTGTATTTAAGCCATTAATGTTCCAAGAAAAAATTCTGTAATCTCGTTTGTGATCCATGTAGTCTAATTCAAATTATGTGTTGAGGAGGCTAGATGCTCAGGAGATAAGTCTTTTTTGTATTTCTGCCAAAATTCTTGCACTTTAAGAAGCTCAGTGAATCTATTCTTCTCGCCCTTGTAAAAAAAAAGAAACTCTCTCTGGTAATTCCCACCTAAAATGTATTCCATTGGCATTCAATGCATCAGTCAAAAATTTGTAATCCTTACGTTTTCTTAGGATTCTGGTTGGAATTTCTTTCAAAAATTTTATCTGCTGGGTTTCAATAGTGAGGGCTGTAGCAAAATGAGCCTGGAAAATCTGCTCAGTAATTGATTTTGAAGTAAATTGCACCAAGCAGTCTTTAATTAATTTATTTCTTGTAGCAAAATCCGAATTTAAATGAAAAGCTATCTCAATCTGTGCCTCCATCTCTCCAGCTGTAATTCCCAAAAGTGGTGCAAGTTCCTCCCCAAGTAATTTTTTGATGTTCTGGTCTGCTTTCTCTGGAATGCCCCTGAACCTTAAAAATCTCTCTTTTTGTCTTAATTCCAACAATGCCATTTGATCTAATAATTTTTCTTTGTCATCTTTCAGTGAACCCACATCCTTCTCCAAAATGTCAACCCTTGATTTAAATTCTTTATTATCTTGTGCTAATTTCTTGACTGTTTCTTCAATATTTGATGTTATATCATTTAATGTCTTTGTATCTTGTTTAATTTGATGTATATCCAAAGTAACTTGTTTAAGGGCAATAGCATTTGATTGAAGTATCTGTTTCATTTCAGATAGTGTTTGATCCATATCCAAAGGCATTCTGGTTTCCCCCACACCTGGACTCGGAAGGGAAGATTTCCAAGGTTGTTAGATGTATCTGGGTCTGCTGAGACTTTATTTGCATTATCTCTCTCCCTTTTGTAGTATGGTGGAAGGGTTAAAAAAAAAAAAACACTTTCACAGCAGGGTTTAATGTCCTTGATCTCAAAAAAGAAAGTAAAAGCCTGTGTTTATTTCCCAGGTATAAACAGTTCCGCACCACAGCTCCTGTATCTTATCACTGGCAATTAAAATTTTCTCATGGTAGTGTGAAAAGCCTGTTATTCTAATTGGTTGGCAAAATGATAGACAGTCTCAACAGCAAACAGCGAGCTGCAAAACACCTCTTCCATAAACTTCGCCCGACAGCAGTAAAAGAAAAAAAGAGAAAGAAATAATAATAATAATAATTCCCACTAATAAGATCTTTTTCCAAGTATTAAAATTTTTTAATCATCAATTCAGCTCTTAAGTTCCAATATTCAGCAAGAAGATTTAATTCCCCTCCTTAATTGTAATCGGAAAGAACTTACAGCTTTGTCTTAAGTTCTGTGGCGTCTTTCTTTCTTTTCTTTCCCAAAAACGCAGGAAGAATTCCAGCAAGATATCATCAATCACTTGAGAGGTGAGCGTCTTGAACTTTAAGTAATTAATTAAATCCAAACCATAGAATTTGGCTGCCAACTGGCTTCGGTCATAAAGATTTCTGAGAGAGAAGTAAGCTTGATGGAATCCTACCTCCACCACTCGACCTAAAATAAAAATTGCGTTCTTCAACACAATCTTGAATTAAGGAGCTGGCATATGAGGAGCGGTGGGTTATCTTGAAGTCGACCCTTTAATCCAGGATGACGTGTGTGGGGTGGGTTGAAGCCTCAAAACCCTCTTATTTTCTCCTCCTCGGTCTCCCCCTTTCAGAGAAGCATGCAGCTATGTTGGCAGACCAACCAGAAGTCGTAATTAGCTCTGTTTAGGATAAAATGGTGATTTTTCAACCCAAGGCTTTAAGTTTGTCATTTTAAGATCACAGCCAGTGATGTAATTATGACTCTACTGTGTGCCCATCAATGGAAATCCCTTCTGGAGAATTCAATGAGGATCTGATGAGGATGGAAGTCGCTGTGGAAATTGTCTGCTTCCGCTTGACATGGCAGGCTTGGGGCCGACCTGATAGGAGGGGCTGGCTGAGAGTTACTAGGGTCATGAGCCATTGAGCTTTTAAGTTCTTGGTATTCTTGGAAGAAGAGATGTTTCCCTTGGGAGCCCTGTGTCATAAATTGATCAAAGGCAAGTCTAAGGGTATCCAGTTTTGCAGATATTGCATTCAAACACCCCAACATGTCATCAAGGATTCTGCAGACAGAAAACAGGCATCACCTAGGGGAGGCTCTCATTTCAATTGGGAGCACATTCCAAATTCCTGGGGCAGCAACGGGGAAGGCTCGTTCCTGAGTAGCCACCAAGAGACTTGGCGGCAACTGCAGGTGAACCTCTCTAGATGATCTCAACAGGTGGTGGGGCTCATGGTGAAGATGTTCTCCTAAATATCCGGGGCCTAAGCTGTTTAGGGCATTATAGGTAATAACCAGTACCGTGTATTTTGCTTGGAAATGTTTCTGCAGCCAATGTAATTCTTTCAACACAGGAGAGATATGGTCTCTCCTAGATGATACAGAAACCAACCTGGCCACGGCATTCTGGACCAACTGCAGTTTCTGGACTACATACAAAGGCAGCCCCACATAGAGCGCATTGTAGTAATCCAGACTAGAGGTTGCCAGCATATGTTTTGAGGTCATTTGTCTCAAGAAACAGATGCATTTAATTATAGCAAGAGAATATCCTCTAGACCCTGTTCCAGTTTTGTTGGGCTTGCCTCCTGATGTTGAAGGAAGAACCCCTAATCGATGGAAATGCCTCAATAGGGCATTTTTTGGTAGCTAAATGCATTATTTTACAAAATTGGAAATTTAAATATCCTCCATATATTGACAAATGGTTTCTTGATTTACATACTCTTGCAGCTCATGGACGTTCCTCATTTAATACTAGACCTTGTTCTTCCAAATATGACAGGTCCCTGTTCTGAGATTTTGGAACTACATTTGCACTGTAAGTGTAATGTATGCATGTACTCTTCTAAATACAACTTAAAATTAAAATGAAAAAAGAAAGAAAAGACGTTTGTAATTAGCTCTATTTAGGAGAAAATGGTGATTTTTCAACCCAAGGGTTTAAGTTTGTCATTTTAAGATCACAGCCAGTGATGTAATTATGACTCTACGTTGTGCCCATAAACGGAAATCCCTTCTGGAGAATTCAATGAGGATCTGATGAGGATGGAAGTCTCTGTGGAAATTGTCTGCTTCTGCTTGACATGGCAGGCTTGGGGCAGACCTGATCAGAGGGGCTGGCTGAGAGTTACAAGGTTCATGAGCCATTGAGCTTTTAAGCTCTTGGTATTCTTGGAAGAAGAGATGTTTCCCTTGGGAGCCCTGTGTCATAAATTGATCAAAGGCAAGTCTAAGGTTTAGCAGATATTGCATTCAAAAGTTTAGCAGAAATTGCATTCAAACACCCCACCATGTCATGAAGGATTCTGCAGACAGCAAACAGGCATCACCTAGATAATGGGTATGGAAATCATGGGAGGGACGTATCAACACACATATTGATGCCACTTATTCCTCATCCTCAGATGATGATGACTGAGGGTGAGCCTCCTAGGATTCTTAACAGGGTGCCGCCACTTTACTCCCAGTGCTTTCTTAGGCAGCATGATAGATAGTTATGTTGATCCAAGTACAGATCCAACCAAGTACAGATCCAGCTACAGATCCAACCCCGCCCCCCGCCCAATGCTGCACAGCAAACCCAGCACCCTCCGAGCTCCCACCACAATCCCCACAGTACCAACTGCAAAAGGGCTGCAAAAAAAAAAAGAAAAAAAGACGCAGAACCCTTGCCAGAGGGAAGAGTTGAGTGGCCCAAATGCAGGATGTGTGTGTCTCTACTCGACCCCGACCCCTAGCACGCACAAATGGGATCTGCAAACCCAGAGGACTTCCCAGTCACACCCGGGATAACTTGCCGGTCCTCAGGTTATCCTCCTACCAAAACCAGCCTAGACCAGAGGCTGGGGCCCCCAGATACCGACAAAGCTGTCCCCAAGCCCCTACAGTCCTTAGCATCCAATGCACTTCCACTGAAAAAACAAACCACGGTGGCTACATCGGCTGCCCATCCTCTGCGTCAAACAAGCTCATTTCCCAATTCCTGCAAAAACTGAACCGGGAGCAGAGGCGGGTACCTGCCTGAGCTGCATGAAGAGGAGTGAATGCAGTGAGCTGCATGAAAGCTCCACCCTCCGCTAGGCACAGACCAATCAGGGTGCACATTGGCATTGCCCAATCAGGGTACACATTAGCACACGTCAGGGCACAGCACTGAGGCAGCTGGTTGGGGCATTCTGTCGATGGCTGCTGTGCTCTCTTGCATCCACTGGATCTCCTTCCCTCCTTGTACTTCGGCAAATATGATGCTTGGAGGGATGGGTAACCTCTGGGAGCAAGAGAGGGACAGACCTGCTACTGGCACAGGCTTTTTATGGTTGCACCATGAAGCTTCCAGTGGCGAACAGCAGCAAGCTGATATTGGCTCTCCCCCACCACTGTCTTGGTTGTGTGCTACTTAGACTGACCCTGCCACCTCTTTTGGTAAGCTTTCCTTGCATTTCTTTCATTTGTTAAGCTTGAATGCTTCCTGGCTTTGTGTATTGTGTTCATTTGAATGCCATTGCATTCCACTTCAGAACAAGAAAATGGAGTGCTAGCTGAAAAAAGAGGCATCTTTTAAAAGTGGTGGTAGCCTTTATTGAGCAAGGGGAGAGTAACTGGCCCTCTCCAACCCCAGCACAGCATCCTTCCAGTGGCTGTTGCTGGTGTCTATCTTATGTTTCTTCTTTAGACTGTGAGCCCATTGGAGACAGGGAACCAGTTTATTTATATCTATGTAAACCACTTTGGGGACTTTGGGAGGTCAGGACCTCTGCCAAGACAACCTCTTCAATGAAAAGCTGACTGGAGAGGGTCCAAATGAATGAGAACTGATCTGCTCTCGACCAATGGAAGGTCAAGTTCTAATATTTTCCTGGAGATTCTGTATTCTGAGAGACACATTATGCCAAATACAAATGATGTTGGTGGTGGTGTGTCTTTTGTACAACTCTCAGGACTGTGATATGTTGAGTCATTGCAGCTGAGTGAATGTCAATGCACCTATTTATATACAGCTTTTCCACATATGTTTCCAATGTAGTTTACATAGAGAAATAATATTAAGTAAGTAAGAAAGAAATTAATTAAGAAAGATGGCTCCCTGTCCCCAAAGGGATTACAGTCTAAAAAGAAATATAAGATAGATATCAGCAGCAGTCACTGGAGGGTAGGCACTGCCAGCCTACTGCCGCTGCCAAGGAGCCACTGCCATGGTGCCTAAGGTGACTAGGGATGTGCATGAACCTTCTCAGAGACCTTTGATGGGCCTCTAAACCGGTTCGAACTACTAGCTGTTCAGCTGATTCAAAGGCGGGGTGCATATCGTTAAGAGTGAGGAAAGGAGCTCTTACCCTTGCCTCTGTGTTTCCCCCACCAACACTCCATTTTAGAAGTGTCCATCAGGGCAGCAGCGTACCTCCCTGCCACCCCGTATCCTCTTCGGCAGGAAGTAATAGGAAGCACCCAGTGCACATGCACATGTCACGCTCATGTGCATGCGAGTGCACCATGAGTGTGCATGCACCCAGCGTGTGCATGCACACTGAGTACTTCCTGCAACTTCTGCACAAAGAGGACATGGGGCAGTAGAGAGGTACTCTGCTGAACCAATGGACACTTTTAAAAAGGAGTGCTGGTGGGTGAAATACGACAGGAGAGGTAACAGCACCCTCCCCTGCCCTTAGAGGTATGCCCCCCCGCCTTCAAGCCACACCCACCAGATCCGTGCACATCCCTAAAGGTGATCTCCTACCCACCCTTTTCAAACCCATAGGTTTCCCCCTTTGTGGATTCCCCTTTGTAAGCATACTGAATCAGGTTGAACTGGCCATACCAGCCTGACCCATTTCTAGTGCACAAACCGAACTGCCAGCAGGTTCTAACAAACTGGCTCATGGACTGGCTGTTCAGTTCAAATTCAGTTGGAATCCAAACTGGACCACCCGGAATGGTTCTGTGCATACTACTAACTGGCAGTGGCTCACCAAGGTTTCAGACAAGAGTCTTTCTCAGCTCTACCAGGATATAAGAGCATAAGCCTGCTGGATCGGGCCCAAGATCCAGCTTATCAAGCATCCTATTCCACACAGTGGCCCACCAGATGCCACTGGAAGCCTACATGTAGGAGTTGAGGGCATACCCTCTCTCCTGCTATTACTCCCCTGCAACTGGTACTCAGAGGCATCCTGCCCTTGAGGCTGGAGGTGGCCAATCACCCTCCAACTAGTAGCCGTTGATAGACTTCTCCTCCATGAAGTTATCCAAACCCCTCCTAAAGCCATCCACCTTGTTGGCTGTCACCACAACATGAATTCCACAAGTTCATTGGGCAGTGTGTAAAAAGGTACTTCCATTTCTTGGTCCTAAATTTCTTGGCAATCAATTTAAAGAGATGACCCTTGGTTCTAGTATTATTTGAGAGGGAGAAGAATTTCTGTCTATCCACTTTCTCCACACCATACATGATTTTATAGACCTCTATCCTGTCTCCCTGCAGTCATCTTTTTTCTAAACTAAAGAGCCCCAGGTGTTGTAGCCTTTCCTCATAAGAAAGGTGCTCTATGCTGAATAAAGTCTTCCTCTGTCGATGAAGTCTTCCTCTGCTCCCTTCCTATATCGCACTCTAAACTAGCTAATGAATGAAGACATCTAGCCTGCTCCTCAGCCCATTCCCCCCAAAAAAGATTTGACTGGCTGGATGAATCCAGTGATCCATGGTACAAAACTTTTGGTTTCAAAGAGCATTTATTAGTAGGTCTTCGGATTATTGGTCTTCTGCTCTTCCTACTCTCCAGCATCTTATAGCTGGAGATATGTTTCCTAGGGATGTGCAAACCAGCTCGACATCGATCTGGTTTGGTTCAACGGCTCGGGGTTAGACTCAACCACTCCTTGTTCAGTCTAGCTCCAGACCAAATCCCCCAACTGTTAAAGGGGGGGGGGTCGTGAATATATCTATGTATGTGTATATGTGTCTAGGTGGCCAGATTTGGCCTTTAAAAAGCCAAATTCTGGCTTATGGCCCATTTGACCCACGAGTATACCCCTTAGGTTCTGGCAACTCTGGTGTGTGTGCGTGCGCGTGCATTCTTCTGGCAAGGTCCTCAAGGCAGCGGCGGGGGGTGTTGACGGAGGTTCACACTCCCCCCACCAGCATCTGTAGTCACCCCCTTCGGCCAGTTCTTCGGCCGTAGTTCCACCCATTCCATAGTTCAGTGTCTTGGCTGTTTTGGACACAATGGGCTGAACTACAGAGGCCTGAACCAGCTGAAGAATAGGCCAAACCAGCCAGAGCAGTTGACAATGGAGACCGTCAGGGGCAGAGAGTACCTCCGCGGACTCCACCACCACCACGAGGACCTTCCCCAAAGAGGATAAGGTAATTTCTTTTCTTTTAAATTTAAAACTACGCAAACACCCCCCAAACCAACACCCCAGACCGAACTGAACAGGGGTGGATGGGTTCGAGGGGGTGCCAGACCGAACTGGTCAAGTCAGGTTTGAGTCCAGTCCAGACTCTAACTGAACCGGACCAGCTGGTTACGTGCACATCCCTAATGTTTCCTCTGTACATGGTGGCTTATGTTAGAAGGCTCTCCCCAAACCTTTTAATAGCTGCATTAACATTCCCTAAATTGCAGTGATTCAACGTATCACATTCCACAGAGTTGAATAAAACATGCAGAACCTCCACCGCTTGTCCAGTTTGGCACACTGTAGCCCTCAGAATCCAGAATTCCAAGGAAAATATTGACTCTCGGCCAGCCGTTGCCTAGGAAGATCAGTTCTCATAGTCTCATTCTCCTCTTCTTTATGCTCTTTCCAGATCCAGCTGTACGTGTGTGGTAAATTCAATACCCGGCAGAAATGAGCATTGGGCTGTTGGCTTTCAGGAAACAACTAGATACATCTCTTGAGCCAAGCTTCTTAGCTATTTGGTAATTTTTATACTGTAGGTATTTTCATTTGATCTTTTTGTATGTTTTAACTGTTATAATGTCTTAGTTTCTTTTCTTGCTGTAAACTGCCTAGATAATGTGGTAGTGAGTGGTACACAAATATGTTAAAAATCAAACAAACAAAAGAATAAAAGGAGCTGGGGTTCTCCTCTTACATATGAAGCCTATACATGTATAAAGCCCTCAACTGCCCAGTCCCTGGGTATTTAAGAGAACATCTTCTCCGCCCTGAGCCTGCTAAGATCATCTGGAGAGGTTCATCTGCGGCTGCTGCCAACCCATCTGGTGGATACTCAGGAACAGGACTTCTCTGCTGCCGCCCCTAGACTTAGGAATGTGTTCCCTGTTGAAATAAGAGCCTCCCCAGCTCAGGCAACTTTTAAAAAGTCACTGAAGACACATTTATTCACTCAGGCTTTGAATTAGTTTTATCTTTTTAAAATAATTTTAATACTGGGTTTTAAATGTATTTAATCTTTAAAATGAATTTAATTGTTAATAGATTTAATGTTTTAAATGATCTTAATGGTAAACCGCCCAGTGATGCAACTTTTGGTCGGTATAGAAGTATTTAAAATAAATAAATAAATAATGCATATTTCAATCTTTCTCTTGCCTAGCTATAAAGAGCTGGGCAGATATAAAATCAGTCACAGCAGAAAAGCCTCTCCTGCTTAACAGTCTTCTGCTACTCAAAATTACTGGCAGATAAATCCTACTATTTTCCATGGGACCTTACTCCCAGGTGTCTAGGATTTCTACCCCATCACGAGATCAAGCCATGCACATTGTTCTGAAATACTTTGTCCTGATAAAGCTCAAGTGGTGTGTCTTGTTCTGCAAGAGCAGTCAGCCAGAAGCCACTAAGCATTCATAAGATTCATGCCCTTTCCCTCTTGTTTGTCTCCTAGATCCTGTAGCCAGAGATAAGTTGTGCGTGGTGCTTCCATTGAGCTATCACGGCTCATTGTCCTTGAGAGAACCTTCCTCTTCAAAGGCAAAAAAGGAAAAAAACACCTTTAAGGTTTCCAGAGGCTCACTGATATCCTGGCACTGTTGATGTGTTTTCCAAGAAGTGTCGCACCATTCTTTGAGATCTTAGTGTCCCTTTTTGTGGGAATTCCATATCCTGAAGTGTAATATTCACTCTTGACTCTCCATTGCAATGAAGATCAATTCTCTTTTATTTCTTGTCCTCTTCTTGGGACTTCTTCCTCATCCAGGTAAAGGTGTGTGTGGTGTGTGTGGTGTGTTGCAAATTATCTTGCAGGCAGAAGAGCCCCTAAAATTGTGTAGGGCAAATTCATGAATGATGTTAGAGAGCTCAGGAGGGGAGATTTCTATATCTGCCACAGGTGCAGTGGAAGTGAAAAGGTAAGCATTGCTAAATAATACTGTCTGAAGACATGGAGTTAAATTTTCAAATAAAGTTGTTTATTTGGGAAAGTGATCAGGTAGATAGATAAGACTTATCATGCTTCTTTGATAGTAACTTACAGGATGAAGGTAAGGGGAAAGAGGGAAATCTGCCTCTCAGGTGAGAGAATGAAATGTGGGACTATCAGTCTAACAAAGGGGAATCAGAGTAGAGAAAAAGTGGTCAGAAAAGGAATGCCCTTACTTACTATCTCTACTTCTAATGCCCCTGGTGGTCAATAGGGTTGGTGGTGCTGCCATCAGGAAAGAAAAAAAGGGGGGGGGGAACCACGGGTAAACAGGCAAAAACTACAAAAAGCAACCCATGCAAAAACAGGAAGGCACTAAAAACCTGAGCCCAACGTAAATGGTGGAAGGATAGGAATGTAATGGCAATAAATCACAGGCACCCCTGTGATAAGAATGATAAATACAGTAATGAAGGCAGTACACGCTCCATGCAATATAACAAGTACAATAAGCCACAGTCACTAAAGATTCTTTAACAAAAGTCTAAAAATCTTCAGTCTGGAAAAGCCTTCTCCTAAAACGCGGCACCTCACCAACGTGCCTGCTTAGATATGCTAAGTTCTGATGAAGATTCTTACGAAACAGATCATTACCTAGGATGTCTGTTAGCTCTACTTTCAAGATCACTGTGCTTGGATTCAGACTCCAGTGTCATCTTCAAGCTTTCATGCTTCAGATTCCAGCTTCATTTCCCAGATTTTTGTGCTCAGCCTTTAGGCGAAGGGTTGCTGAGGTGGAGTGCTACACGTCGCTTGGTTTATGACCACATTTCTACATAGCAGCAGCACCCTCGGGCACAGTTAACTTTAGTGACTGTGGCTTATTGTACTTGTTATATTGCATGGAGCATGTACTGCCCTCATTACTGTATTTATGATTTATCATAAATACTGTGCCTGTGATTTATTGACATTGTGATTTATTGTCTGTGATTTATTGCCATTACATTCCTATCCTTTCACCATTTACGTTGTGCTCAGTGCCTTCGTGTTTCTGCATGGGTTGCTTTTTGTAGTTTTTGGTGCTGCCATCAGGAGCTGCATCTCCCACAAACCACACTTTTGGTTGTGATAAAAGTCAAATTGTGTTAGCCTGTCAGATTTCATTACTGAGATAAGCTTTTCTGAGGGTATAGTGTTTTTTAAAAAAATGCATTTTATTGATTAAAATAAAAGAGTAGAATAAAGATTACATCTCTGAGCTTCCAACTTGTTATATCATACGTAATGTGATATATCATACATATACGTAAACATGTACATACATATGTGCATACATACATATCACAGATAAATGTAAAAACAAACTAGATCTTTCCCATCAAAACAACTTTCTAAATGGAACAAAGTAAAAATGGAGAAAGGAGATAAGATGCAAGGCAACCACAGTTTTGCTAAAGAAGATTCAAACGCAAATCAAATTGAATTGGATTGTGCATTATGCATTCCAAACTAGTTAAAGAAAAATAAATCTACCCGCTCTGCTAATTCTAATCCAAACCTATAAAATGAGTTATGCTGTCAAAATAAAAAGTAATTCAATGCAAATTTCCTTATTATTATCAATCAGTTTTGATTAGATTTGCAAGAAAGGAAAAAACTATGGGCAAAAATACAGGATAATTTTTTAAAAAGAATTTTTAACCTTAAAAAAAACGCCTCTTAGCTTTATCTTCCAAATTTAAATGCCTGCATCACAGATATAAAGATAAATGAAAGGAAAAAAAAGAATAGATCTTTAATCTTTTCTAACACTATATCTATCAGTCTAGAAACTTGAGCAACTCCCAATGGACCAATTAATCACCTATAATCATAATCTTTATTACGTTTGTTGACCAGCACAAGTTGTAAAACAGTAATACTATACAATAAATGCAATATAAAGAAAGTGTTGCAGTATTACGGGGATTAAAACTGATGTAGCAATAAGACTGAGAAGGAGGGAATCTAAAAAAACAAAATTTTAAAGCATGATATAAAGCACAAACAGAATAGGTAAAATGCATGTAAGCTAAAAAGGACTCAGCCAAACACTTTGTTTCAGTCAAAAAGCAGTATAAAGTCAGAACAAGATATAAAGATAAATGAAAGGAAAAAAAGAATAGATCTTAAGTCTGAATCTATTAATCATTTCTAACACTATATCTATCTATCAGTCCAGAAACTTGAGCAACTCCCAATGGACCAACTAATCACCTAGTGACTCAAGTAATCTGATAAAAGGGATTGAAGAGAAAAGCCAATATTACTAAAATAAAAAAGCCAAAATTACTAAAATAAAATAAAATGTTACAGTTATTTTAGGTACAAAAACCATGTATATCCACAGTTTTCTGTATTCTGTTAGAGTTTCCTGTCAGAAAAACATTTCAGATCTTTAATGTATGTTAATAATAGGATTGTTCCCAAGGACAAAAATACTTCTGTGGTGATGGAACTAGAACTAATGCCGTTACTTCCAAAGGTATCAAAAAGATCTGCATACAACAAAAATTATGTTTCTAAGGATGCTTTCCCCAATATTGTTTCTCTGTGAAAGATCTTCAAAAAATATGCAGTTGGTTTACCTTCAACCAGTTCCTATCTTAGTAGGTCTGTAAGATTTCAGAGAATTCAAATCAACTTAACAAGCCCCATAAAGTAGACTTTCTCCATAGCTTTAATATGCTTTTAATATTTGCAAACCAAAAATGGCAAAGTATTAATATTCTTACTTAAACACATTTCTTCCTTAAAAAAGAATTAAAAGGATTACAAAGCTATTTAAATTTTTAGGAACATCTTAAGCAGTCCAAACATCAGATTGGGTCATAGTCATTATTGCAAAATAGATCTCCCTAAATAAAAGTAAAATGGTAGCTATTTTACCCTCAGGAATATAAGGAATAAAAACTATACTAAATTCCCTGAACATTAAAAGGTAAGTCCATGAATAATATGTCATCAGGTATTCAAAAGAAAGGTCACTGTATTAAAAATACTTATTGCATTATTATCAAACGGAACAACCATGGTAGAGTCCCTAAATTAATTGCCAATCAATAAAAAGGAAAAAGAAAGAAACATCAACAGACAGATAACTTATTTGGTCTTGGTTTCGAAACTAAACCATGTAATCAAGACACAGCCATGACAACAGGCAGAACAATGAAAGCTGGAAAATCAAATGTATCCATACAATGGTAAGAAAGGAGATCACACCATAATAGTAAGGTCTAAGATAAAGAATATGAAACACTTCAAAAATTTGCATGTCATCCTTGCAGAGGGGCCATGTTAAACTCCTCCATATCTCTGTATCTTTTTTGTATCAATCCAATTTTAGTCCAGAAAATATAGTTCTCCACATTACAATATGTCCCCAATAAAAAGATAAATCCAAATAATTGTCCAAGTTTAAAAAGATTTTTCAACTCAAAAAGAAAAATAGTAATTTTCAAAAGTGATATTGGTAAGGTATCCCAGTTACAATAGAATCAATTTAATGGGAACTGATAACAGTGTAATCACCACATGTGGCAAAATGTTGACATTACAACCTGCAAGAAGTTCCATCTATGTTCAAAGTAAAGGAGGAAAAAAACAAGAGAACCATGGAGGGGGGAAGAGTAAAGACAGCAATCACAAGATCCAGTGAGACAATGAGATCCTGCGCCCAGAAAATGTCCAAACTCTTTACGATGAGATCCTTCCGATTTAGTACAAAGAGTTTATCGTTGTGAATAATCTCACCTAATTCTGTACTGCTTCCACCTTCATAAATGCTGTGCTATCATATTCGTGGCTTTTAAAAGCATACATCATTATTTTCAGGAGAATATGATTAAATTTAATGATTAAAAGGAAGGCTGTGGGCCCATGCTCATATATTTTAAGCACCTAGCAACTAGGGAAGTGCAGTTTGATTCATGCATGAATCGATTTGTAACACATCGGTAATGATTCACAGATGCAACTGCAAATTGAATTGCTCCTTAATTGAAGGGGCTGATTAGAGGTCAAATTGAATCAGCCATGATTTGCTGCAGATCGATTCATTTTAATGTGATTGGTCATCTTGGTGGGCTTTCCCCCCTTGCTGATTGGTTTTCTGGCAATGGCTTCCAATTGGCTTGAGAGCTTCAACAACCTTGCTGGCTTGTTGTCATTCAAATCAAGTGCTGGCATGGGCAACTGTGCTCTCATTGGCTGGGAGGAGGGAGGGTTAACACTTTTGGAGGGAATTTCAAAATGTACTCAAAGTGACTAGGAGGAAGAGAGAGAGAGACCTTTTGAAGAAGAGGATATATGAGGAAGGAAGGAAGGAAGGTTTTATTTTGTAGTTTTCTTTTCTAAGCACTGAATATATTATAGTTACCTATTGCTGCTATAAATATCTGATTTTGCTGGATCTCAGATTGACAAAGGCAAAACAAAGGAACACAGAAAGCTGCCATATACAGAGTCAGACCATAGATCCATCTGGCTCAAGATTATCTGCACAGACTTGGCAGCTGCTTCTCCAAGTTTTCAGGCAGGAATCTCTTTCAGCCCTATCTCGGAGATGCCAGGGAGGGAACTTGGAACCTAGATGCCCTTCCCAGAGCAGTTCCATCCCTTAAGGGGAAAATCTCACAGTGCTCAAACATCTAGAAGCCATTTCCTACCCAATTACTCATCATGAGAATGGCCCTAATGAAGAATCAATTAGTAAGGATTTGGGCTGGGAATGTGTGAGAGTTGCCCCTGCTCACCTTAGGGGACAATTCATGCTCGCTACAAGACCAGCTCTTCTTCCAGCAACTTGTGTGCCTTCCTTCCTTGAGTTGTGGATTGGTCTGTTTGTGATACAATGTTGTGGTGAGTAATGGACAGTGGTAGCTAATCTCTCTCTCGCTCTCTCTCTTCTCTCTCTCTCTGTCTCTGTAATATTTCTTGGTGGTTGCTGTGAGATGAAATCCATGTCTGGCCTTGAGAGTAACTTGTGCTTCACTCACTATTCTGGTCTGCTCTGCAAACTGCATTCTGCATTGCAAGGTGTACTCCTTGCAAAGAGTACTCACAGTCAAAATGTGGCTGAAGAAGTTGCTGTAGTAGAGCTTATGGCTATGCTTGCTGTTGTTTTTCAAGGCAAAATGTATGCACTCTGTTTGGCTCTTAGGGAATAATGGGGAACTTGAATCACCTTATTGTTACTCACGGGTAGCTACAAGGCACATTGAAGTGGGTTTGGTGATACAGAATGATGGTTATACCTACCACCCAACCCACAAAAGAAGTGTGGGGGTTTTAACTGTAAAAAACCAAAAGCCCCATTGAAACCTAGGGTATTTAGGAGGTAGTTTATTTTAATTGCCAGTTTGCCAATTTCTTTTGTGGGTTGGGTGGTAGGTAGTATCCCTCATGCCCTACCACCCAAACCACTTTGGTGCGCTGATGACCTACCCATGAAGAATAATGGGGTGATTTGAGCTCCCCATTGTTCACCATGGACGAATCACAAAATATTCATGAATTTTCAATTTGACTCATCAAAACACCTGGCAATGGCCAATCAGTTCAATGAATCAATTTGTTTTTGTGTGATTCAAATCAAGGTTGAATTAAATTGCAAAACAATGATTCATGCACATCCCTACATAGCGCTCTCTGACCCAGCAGCTATATCCAGGTTTTTAATGATGTAGGAGGGAAAACCCTCAAGTCCAGATGCTGCTTAGCACAGGATCACTGCTGTCACCTCCTTCTGTTTGTAGTGCATGCACGAACATAAAAGAGAAGTACACACAGCTCCCATATTTGGGTAGAAGGCATCTCCTACCCAATTAATTATCATGAGAACAGCCCTAAAGAAGAAGCAATTAGTGAGGATTGGGGCTGGGAATGTGTGAGGGTTGCCCCACCTTTAGGCATCTTTGATTTCTTCACACAGATCTGTTTTGACAGGAGCTGAAACAAAAATCACACTTCTTCAACAGGTTCATCATGTGATAGAATGGAGGATAGCATCTCTTTGGGTGCCATGGGAGAGAAAATATCTTACACAATATTAATGCTGAAATAATAGTTTTTATTGTTGTTGAACTAGTTCTTAAAGCATATTGGTTTCAAGTATTGTAAATAGGCATAGTGGTTTAAGGGTTTTGTCATAATTTACAGATTTGTTGATAGGCCTTGGGCCTGATCCAGAAAGGCTCTTCTTATATTCTTATGGATTGCTTTGCTTTCTCTGTTTAATATTTCTGTTTGTACAGGGTTAACCCAAGAACTGAGTGAGGCGGAATTCTGCAAATTCATAGGAGGCTTCTGTTTTGCTATGGGACTTGGTGGTTGTAAATCTAAGAAGTACATTTATGGAAATTGTGATTCTTGGCGTCTTTGCTGTGTATAGTAAGTGTCATGGATAAATTCATTGATACGGTTTTACCATTCCTCATCACTTCATCTATGACTGAATAGATGAAGTGATCCATCCACAACTGAACTGATAGACTTTTATTTCCATGTAAGTGGGAATAAAATTGAACCCTAGGGATGGGGGTGGAGGTTAGTGATTGATGTATGGCCCATATACCTATCTTTTCGGGCCACAAGGAAGTGTATGGGGTGGTTAACTGCTTTTTCTGTGTACATATTTCCTGATTTCACACCTCTCATCAAATTTGCCTCATAAGAGAAACTCATAGAGCTACGCATATTTTATTGGGCTGGTTCTCATGATCAATGTGATGTGAGGTTAAAGGGAATCTAGAGATTTCTGCAGCATGCCGGCTCCTGATTCCCAGTCATGAGAATTTGTGACTTTTCCAGTGCCAACCTGGCATTAAACCCACATTAGAGACCAAAGATCTCAGGTGGGCTTGCCGATGTGGGTTAAATGTCAGGTTGGCTAGGGGAGAGGGGGCCTGTGTTTGCCCATCTCTCCAGAAGCCCCTGGAGTGAGGGAGATGAAGAAAATAGGGAGGTGTGGATCTGGGGGGCCCTGGTTCTTTGAACCCACCCACTCAATTAGCCCTATTAGCTGCCTAGTGTGCCACTGCCTACACCACTATTAGCTGCCTAGTGCACCACTCCTTGGAGACACATCAACTTTCGTTTCTATATCTAAATAATCCATTTTAATTGCTATTTTGGAAAAACGTTGGAATAAGTATATCAAGGTCTCCATGATAAGTTTAGGCATTTTTAAAGAAGTGTCCTTGTCAGCTCCAGATAAAGTTGTTTCCCTTAAAGGGCTAGAGAGTTAATTTGCTGAGTCATCCATAGGTTGTGATAAAAAATCCTTCACACCATTTAAGTTGGAATGGGAGTCGGATAATTTAGTACAGACACAATTCAGTTCTTGACAAGCCCTCATTGTACTCCTCCTCTGACCCTCAACTGACTTATCAGGGTTATATGCTGCCCTGACATTCACTGCATTTTCTACATTCAAAGTACTTACAAACTGAGATGGTAAGTAGAAGGAGACTATCTTTGCTTCTGCAGCAGTGTCGTCTCTTTTAGAAGATTTATGAGCTCTGCCAGAGTCTTGTATAATTTTCTCCAAAAGCTTGGCTTTTTGAATTGTGTAATTGGCTTCTTAGGTTGTTTCCTCCCCATTACTGCCAATCTGCAATCTGATAGTACTCCTTCGAAACTCTCCTTGCGTCCCTTACAAAAACTACCAAGTTGGAGAGGGCTTATCTTGAAAGGGTCCTTCAATGACATAAACATCCAGAAAAGAGAAGGAGAAGTCTGTTAGTAAATTAAAAAGTTAAAAGGGAAAAAACTAAAGGGAAAAACCTACAGAATGGAGGAACTCAGGAAAGGACAACCTGCTACCATTAAAGCTAAGCTCCTCCTCCTGGAGACACATCAACAGTGACAGAAGATAGCACTGCCAAGGACTCTCCGTCTCCCTTTGTCTCCATCCCCGAAGTACTGCACACAGTGGTGTAAGAAGGCAATAGGTAATATAGCCCCCTGCTCCCCAAGGAGCCAGCACATTCTACAACCTGAAATTAACAGCCTTCCTTGTTTATGGTACCCGGGCCCTCAATAAAGAGCTAGTCCCAGAAGCTGCACTCCCTCTCTTGAAGATGCATCGCCTGCCTCTCATCATTCCTTTCCAAAGAGGAATGGCCCCAGACTGGATTCCCAAGTTACAGTAGCATCTTTTCAACTCTAAAGTGTGAGAGCTTTGGCCCCATAAAAAGTGGGGAATACTCTCCCACTGTATCCTCAAACCAGAGCAGGTTAGTCATTCGCCATCCATCCATGTGGACTGGTCATTCAACCTCACAAATGAGCGGACTTCTCAGCACAAATTAAAGCAAGGTCTTCTCAGTTGGGGGGAGGGCACCAAAGTCAAATGTCATCTTGGGCACCCTGAGGGTTGCACCTTTTAATATAAACAGCAGGGAAGCCTTGGGGATGAGACCTTTGGGAAGAGTACCTGACATCCTGACTAAAATTACTCAAGGATATCCCATAGGAATTACAAGGACACGTGAGTCATGTCAGGATGTCAGCCAGTGCCTTGCATTGGGTGTTGAGGATTCAAAAACAAACTGTGGCTTTCTTTACAGTCCAGTTTATTCAAGGTGATGGAGCCCCAGAATCCTTCTGAATTGGAAGATTGTTCTTGGTCTTCAACAAACACCTGATCCTCCTACAGTGCTAGCTGTGTGGTCCATTTGCTCCTGCTCTAAAAATCTACTCTTCCAAAAAGAACCTGTTTGCACTTTTTGTTTCTAACTCAGCTAATAAAAACACATTACAATAAGTTTGTTTTGCTGATCCTGTCTTGAATCTTGGGAGCCATGTCAACATGTTTGGTGTGCACCTAAAGCAGACCCATAAAAATATAAAATGTAAATGAGTTGAAGACTGGGAATATGCACAACACACATGAAGCCTCTCCAGACAGAGAGGATTGATGGAGTTCCTTCTTGAGTATAACCTCAGCAGTAGAGATGTGCACAAAATTTGATGCTACGGTTTTTGAATAACAGGAAGGAATGACTCCTTTCCATTTTGATCCATGGTTTGTGGTTTGTTTTGTACTTGCCTTGTTCTGTGTCCACTCCAAGCTCTGTTAACGGTTAAAAATGGAACAACCTCTGAGAGGCAGGTCTGAGGAAAGGTTGTCAGCTGCCGAGTTTTGGAGGGAAAGTTATGAACTATTTCTATTGGTTGTCTCCAGGCAGAGAAGGAAAGAAGGTTCTAGCTACCTAAGGGAACAAACGTTCTCATTTGGTTGAGTGCATTGCATAAAGTACTGCGAGGCACTCTGTGTGCCCTTGAGGATGGTTTAGAAGACTCAGACTGTTGCTGAAGCTGCTAAGAGGGTCATGGCCACAAGTTGCTTCATGGGTGTCACAGCCTTCCTGTGGTAGCTTCACTGGTTATCAGTCCACTTCCAGGCTAAATTCACGGTGTTGTTCTTGACCTTAGGCTGGGATACCTGTCAGACTGTATACACCCAAATGAACCTGCCAGGACCCTCTGTTTGCCATCTCAAACCCTCCTCATGACCCCACCACTTACAGAGCTCTGCCTGGTGGGGACTAGAGACTGGGCCTTTTCAGTTGTGGCCCCCTGACTTTGGAATGTTCTCCCAGAAGAGCTTTGCCATTCTTCCCCCCTCAGTGCATTTAAGAAACTGAAGACAGACTTTTTTAGAGAGGCTTTCAAATATTTTATTCAGTGTGTATGTCCAGTAGGTTTCTTATTGTTTAGCTTTTGTGGATAACCTTTATTTCAACTCAAAAAATGTTCATTTTAATTGTTGTTTTACCGTGTGTGTGTGTTGAGCGAGAGAGTGGGGGAGAGTTCTATATTGTATCTGTTTTATTAATATTGTGAGATAAGACCTTACATATGAACATAGGAAACTACCTTTATACCAAGTGAGACAACTGGCCCATCAAACAGAGCCTGATTATATTCAAACCAGTTCATAGAGGCTGAAAGGCTCAAGCCTCCATTTTAGGTGCTGGTGGCCGTTTTGTGACTGTTCTGTAACTTGCTGTGATTTGTTGAGCTCCTGCTTCCCTGACTGGCCAGATGTGTCTGGCCCGCTGGCAGGCTTTGCAGTGGTGCCAGTCCTGGATAACTGGCATCCTATTGGCCCTGAGAAGATCTGACCGGATGGAATGTAACTGGATGGGAGAGGCGGGTATGTAGGTAGACAGGCGCCAAGGCCCACAAGGCTTTGAAGGTCAAAACCAGAACCTTAAATTGAACTCAGTAGCGAATAGGCAACCAGTGCAATGACTGGTTATACATAAAATACATAGTAAAGAAACTTTAGTTAGTCCAAACTGTGGCAGCCAGATTGGTCTCTGAGGTAACTCATAGTCAGAGATATCACATCATTGCATTGACTGCTGGTATGTTTCTGGGTGAAATAGAAAGTGCTGGTTATCACCTTTAAGAAGGGATGTTCATGAATTGATTTCTGACAATTCAATTTGTACCCAAAAAGTATCACCCCCGATTCCTTATGGGCCCGAAATCCCCCCCCATCACCCTAGCTTTGATTTGTACCCAAATTTTCCAAATCCAAATCTGAATTGATTGGGGCAAAAAAGGAGTTCCTCAGGCAAAAGAGTGCAATGGCTGGTAGTGCCCAATGGGTGGAAGCTACTACCCAATTTTAAATGAAATTGTGCAAAGGGGTAATTTTAAAGGCTTTTTTGGGAAGTCTTTAAGCTTTTTACCATAGGGAATAGTGGGATTTCAGCAGCCTTATAGCTGGACATGGGGGCTCCAGGGTGGCCCAGAGTGGGTTGTGGTGGGTGGTAGTGCCCAATTGGTGCAAGGAAGCTACCACCGATATTTCAAAGAAATTGGGCAAAGGGGTGCTCTAATTTTTGTTTGAAGTTGGCATGTCTTTTTGGCAGATTTGGGGCAGAAAAGGGGTTTTGGGGGGCAGAAGAGTGGGTCAGGTAGTAGTGCCTCAGTGGGTGCCTGCTACTGCTCAGATTTCAAGTAAATTGGTGAAAGGGGTGATTTTAATATTCTTCTGAAGTTTGTGTGTCTTTAAGCTTTTTTCCATAGGGAATAATGGGGAATTTCAGCAGCCCCTAACTGAACTTGGGGAGCACAAGGGTAGCCCAGAGTGGGTTGTGGTGTTGTAGTACACATAGGTTGCCAACCACCCCCAGAAGTGCAAGTCCATTGGGCACTGGGTTTTGTCATTTTCAGTCTCTGAGGTGTTCTGAGAGTTGATTCTCTGGTAGGAAATGAGAGTGAATTGTCTCATTTCCTGCCAGAGAATCTACTCTCAGGAACAAGCTTAAAGATGTGCAAACTTCAGAAAAAAATTGGATGGTAGCTTCCAAACATAGGGTAAGGGTGTGCATGGAACCGCCTGGCCACCACACATGCTCAAAATGCTCAAAACAAAATGACCACCGTGCATGCTCAAATGGCCTATTCAAAGCCTGGCATGCAGCAATGAAAGTCCACAACCCAGCTGTCCTGGTTGACCCAGTTTTTTTTCAAACCCTGGTTCAGTTCAAACCAACTCAGTTTAACCAGTCTGCGTTCAAACTGGCTAGGCCGAAGTTCAAACAGAACTCGTCGGAACCAAGTTGGGGCCATGCTTGTAAAGGGGAATAGTGGAATCCCCTTTACAAGCATTGCCCCAAATTGGTTCCCGAACAGGTTCAATCAAGTTTGATGGCTGAACCAGAGCAGGCCTGGTTTGGACAGAATTGGAACGTTCCGGAGGAGTTCAAATTTCAAATTGGTCTCTGTGGCACGTTATATTGGTCTCTGGACTGGCTGCCCTAAACGCCTTAGGTCCGGGTTACCTTAGACAGCACCTTCTTCTCCATGAGCCTCACTGCATATTAATGACATCTGAGGAGGTCCGTCTCCAGTTACCACCGGCACGTCTGGTGGCAACTCAAAGGCTGCAGCTTCTCCTGGGCTGTGGAAGGCATTTCCTGCAGAAATTTGTAATCTGAATTCATTATTAGCCTTCAGGAGAGCCCTTATGACCTATCTGCATGGCCTGGCCTTCCCGGGTTTTACAATTGTTTATAAACTGCAAATGTTTGGCCTGATTTTCCAGGGCTTTAAAACTGTTTTAAATGTTTTAATTGTCAATTGGTTTTATATTGTTTTTATCGTTTTTGATTTTAACTGTTAATTGGTTTTATATTAAATAAATTTATTTTAATGTTAACCGCCCTGAGCCAGTTTTGGAAGGGCGGTATTGAAATCGAATGAATGAATGAATGATAAAGAAATTTTAAACTAAACTGATCAAACCAATTCCGTGAGCATCCCTAATTCTGTTGCAAGCTTTCTTGAATCTCTACAGGAGTTGCAGTGGCCCATTACATTTATTCTCCTTTCACTAAGTGGTCGCCTTTGCAGCAAGGATGGTGCTAGTCGGAGTCATATTGCTCTGCCTCAACAAATTCTTAACATCTATACACTCAAATCCTGAACAGGATCAGGAGCTTCTGTTTCTGACACCAGGAGAAGATTCACATATTGGAAGTCTACACTAAGAGTACCCTTTCTCCTCACCAGCTATACATTCCTTGACAACCCCTGGGGTTCTGCCAGATGAAATTTGATGTGATTGTCATCATTGAGAGAACATGTTTCTCTCTCCTTTGACTCACTACAAACTAGGGATGTGCGAACCGGTTCGGATCTGAACTGGTTTGGATCTGAAACGGTTCCAGTTCAGCGGTTCGATCCAAACCACCCCCCGGTTTCGTTCGGATTCGAACCGAACCGGAGGTGGTTCATTTTGAACTGCTTCGGACTGGTTTGGACTGGTTCTGACACCTGAAAATTGGTCGGATGGTAGCTGACACCCAGGGGTACCTGTCACCCAAACCCCAAAGCAATCTGACACTCGTACGATTTTTTATTAATTTTTGAAAAACATTGATAATGAGACACCTTGAATCCACTCTAATATGCTTTCATAGAATCCACACTCAATACCTCAGAAACAAGAGAACCCTGTACCCCATGGGTTAGAAACCCATGAGGGTGGTTGGCACCCTATGTGCATTACACCACCACTCACTCTGGGCCACCGCAGCACCCCCCAAGTGCACTTATGGAGCTGCTGAAAGCTCCATTATAACTTATTATGAGGAAAAACCTTAAAGACGTGTAAACTTCAACAATTAACCAAAAATCAGCCCTCTGCCCAAATCCTTTGAAAAAATTCAGGTAGCTTCCCTGCCCCTAACCGGCACTACCACGAACCCCACACCGCTCTAGCCCATCTCTTTCCCCCCAATGTGAAGCGATACACCCTTCATTATATCTAATGGGGGGAAACCTTAACGACACGTAAACTTCAACAATTATCCAAAAATCACCCCTTTGCCCAATTCCTTTCAAATAATTCAGGTAGCTTCCTTGCCCACCCTAGGAACTACCACCCACCACAATCCACTCTATGACACCCCTTTCCCCCCTACGTGAAGCTATACATTTGCTGCAATCCTCATTATTCTCTATGAGGAATTCAAAAATAATTTAACAATTCACCAATAATCAGAGGAGTGTCCGATTGCCTTGGGATTTTTTGGGTGGTAGGCATCCCTATCGTTCTACCACCCACCCTGCTTTTGTGCCCCTAGGTGCTCCACAATAGGGGATATGGACTGGTTCTTGTCCCATTATACTCTATGAGAAAAATAATTAAAAGTATTTCAAATATTCATAAAAAATCATAGGGGTGTCTGATTGCTTCAGGGTTTGCATGGTTGTTGGCACCCATGGGTGCTCCACAATAAGGAATAATGCTCTGGTTCGAATCCCATTATATCCTATGAGAAAAAAAATATTTTTCAATATTTACCCCTGGGTACCAGCTACCCAGCTGGTACCCCTGGGTACCAGCTACCATCCTAGCTACTGTTTGAGATCCGAACCAGTTCTGTTAGAATCCGAACCGGTTCAGATCCGAACTGAAAAAGGGGGTGGTTCGGACAAAACCAAAACCGAACCACCCCCTCCTGGTTCGGACCCGGTTCTGATCCAAACCGAACCGGGCGAACCGGTTTTGTGCGCATCCCTACTACAAACCTGGATGCAGTATCCTGTAAATGAAGTATTCCAGCTTCCTTCTCTCATCTCCAAGGAGAGCATTGGCTTCCTGGGTGAGGCCAATGGTTCATGGCACCCATCATTCTGTTTGCAAGAGCAGCCATCCAGAAGCCTCTGAGTGTTCATGAGAATGGCTTCAGATTCATAACCTCCCTCCTTCCTTCATTCCAAGAGATATCTTGCCACTCAGTACATAACATCTCCATTTAGCTATCACAGCTCATAGCCTTTGAGAGAACCTCCCTCTTAGAGATCAGCTTAATCTTTCAGACCTGCTTTAACATTTCTCAATGGCTGAAAATATCACAACCCCAGTTGTGCAGAGAACCCCTGTCCCCCCTCACTCTTGATCCTTGGCACGTGTTAAGTCCCAGTCTGATAAATTTCCAGGAAAATATTCACAATGAAGAGAAATTCTCTTTTCCTCATTGTCTTTTCCTTGGAGCTCCTTCCTTATCCAGGCCTGTGCCTGTCCCTGTTTGTGTGTTAAATTCAGTTCCAACCGGAAATGTCATGAGCTAGCCTCTCCCAGGGCTTTAAAAAATGTTGGCTGAGCAAATCTGATAAATGCTGGAGATGTGGGGAAGGAGAGGCAGGACTCTTACATCTGTTCCTTAATTGTAAGGTTATATCTCCACTCCAGAAAAAGATAAGTGACTGTGTCAATTTATATATTTATTGATTGATTGATTTGATTTATATAGCATCTCTCCAAAATGGCTCAGGGTGGTTTACAAAAAATAAAAACAATTAAGAGCAATTAAGAGTTAAAATCCAAACTAAATCTATTAACAATTAAAATCATTTAAGCATGGAAAACATT
Source organism: Hemicordylus capensis (assembly GCF_027244095.1). Lineage (NCBI taxonomy): Eukaryota > Metazoa > Chordata > Lepidosauria > Squamata > Cordylidae > Hemicordylus > Hemicordylus capensis. The sequence goes on from NC_069657.1 coordinate 449,402,716, forward strand.
AAAATCAAAATCATTTAAAACCAGCATTAAAATTTTAAACCATGAATCTAATTAAAAGCCTGGCTGAATAGATGTGTCTTCAGCACCCTTTTAATTGTTGCCAGAAATAGGGGAGGCTCTCATTTCAACAGGGAGCGCATTCCAAATTCCTGGGGCAGCAACGGGGAAGGCTCGTTCCTGAGTAGCCACCAAGAGACTTGGCGGCAACTGCAGGTGAACCTCTCTAGATGATCTCAACAGGTGGTGGGGCTCATGGTGAAGATGTTCTCCTAAATATCCGGGGCCTAAGCTGTTACGGCAGTATAGGTAATAACCAGTACCTTGTATTTTGCTTGGAAATGTTTCTGCAGCCAATGTAAATCTTTCAACACAGGAGAGATATGGTCTCTACTAGATGATACAGAGACCAACCTGGCCACGGCATTCTGGACCAACTGCAGTTTCTGAACTACATACAAAGGCAGCCCCACATAGAGTACATTGTAGTAATCCAGCCTAGAGGTTGCCAGCATATGTTTTGAGCTCAAGAAACAGATGCATTTAGTTATAGCGAGGGAATATCCTCTAGACCCTGTTCCAGTTTTGTTGGGCATGCCTCCTGATGTTGAAGGAAGAACCCCTAATCGATGGAAATGCCTCAATAGCAATAGCAATAGCAATAGCAATAGCAATAGCACTTACATTTATATACCGCTTTATAGCCGAAGCTCTCTAAGCGGTTTACAATGATTTAGCATATTGCCCCCAACATTCTGGGTACTCATTTTACCGACCTCGGAAGGATGGAAGGCTGAGTCAACCTTGAGCCCCTGGTCAGGATCGAACTTGTAACCTTCTGGTTACAGGGCGGCAGTTTTACCACTGCGCTACCAGGGGCTCATTTTTGGGTAGCTTTTAGGGTATTTTTTGGTAGCTAAATGCATTATTTTACAAAATTGGAAATTTAAATATTCTCCATATATTGACAAATGGTTTCTTGATTTACATACTCTGGCAGCTCATGGACGATCCTCATTTCTTACTTGATCTTGTTCTTCCAAATATGACAGGTCCCTGGTCTGAGATTTTGGAACTGTACTCTTCTAAATACAACTTAAAATTAAAATGAAAAAAGAAAGAAAAGAAGTTTGTAATTAGCTCTATTTAGGAGAAAATGGTGATTTTTCAACCCAAGGGTTTAAGTTTGTCATTTTAAGATCACAGCCAGTGATGTAATTATGACTCTACTTTGTGCCCATAAATGGAAATCCCTTATGGAGAATTCAATGAGGATCTGATGAGGATGGAAGTCTCTGTGGAAATTGTCTGCTTCTGCTTGACATGGCAGGCTTGGGGCAGACCTGATCAGAGGGGCTGGCTGAGAGTTACAAGGTTCATGAGCCATTGAGCTTTTAAGCTCTTGGTATTCTTGGAAGAAGAGATGTTTCCCTTGGGAGCCCTGTGTCATAAATTGATCAAAGGCAAGTCTAAGGTTTAGCAGATATTGCATTCAAAAGTTTAGCAGAAATTGCATTCAAACACCCCACCATGTCATGAAGGATTCTGCAGACAGCAAACAGGCATCACCTAGATAATGGGTATGGAAATCATGGGAGGGACGTATCAACACACATATTGATGCCACTTATTCCTCATCCTCAGATGATGATGACTGAGGGTGTGGCCTCCTAGGATTCTTAATATGGTGCCCTCCCTTTTCTCCATGTGCTTTCTTAGGCAGCATAATAGATAGTAATGTTGATCCAAGTACAACAAACTATGGACCCAACCCTGCCCAATGCTGCACAGCAAACCCAGCACCCTCTGAGCTCCCACCACGACCCCCATAGGACCAACTGATAGATAGGGCTGCAAAAAAAAAAAAAAAAAAAGACGCAGAACCCTTGCCAGAGGGAAGTGTTGAGTGGCCGAAATCCAGGATGTGTGTGTCTCTACTAGACCCCCACCCCTAGCATGCACAAATGGGATCTGCAAACCCAGAGGACTTCCCAGTCACACCCGGGATAACTTGCCAGTCCTCAGGTTATCCTCCTACCAAAACCAGCCTAGCCCAGAGGCTGGGGCCCCCAGATGCCGACAAAGCCGTCACTAAGCCCCTACAGTCCTTGGCACCCAATGCACTCCCACGGAAAACACAAACCACCATGGTGACATCGGCTGCCGATCGTCTTTGTCAAAGAAGCTCCTCTCCCAGTTCCTGCAAAAACTGAACCAGGAGCAGAGGCGGGGAGTTGCCTGAGGTGCATGAAGAGGAGTGAATGCAGTGAGCTGCATGAAAGCTCCACCCTCCGCTAGGCCCTGACCAATCAGGGTGCACATTGGCATTGCCCAATCAGGGTACACATTGGCACACATCAGGGCGCAGCACTGAGGCAGCAGGTTGGGACATTCTGTCTATGGCTGCTGTGCTCTCTTGCATCCACTGGATCTCCTTCCCTCCTTGTACTTCGGCAAATATCATGCTTGGAGGGTTGGGTAACCTCTGGGAGCAAGAGAGGGACAGACCTGCTACTGGCACTGGCTTTCTATGGTTGCACCATGAAGCTTCCAGTGGCGAACAGCAGCAAGCTGATATTGGCCCTCCCCCACCACTGTCTTGGTTGTGTGCTACTTAGACTGACCCTGCCACCTCTTTTGGTAAGCTTTCCTTGCATTTCTTTCATTTGTTAAGCTTGAATGCTTCCTGGCTTTGTGTATTGTGTTCATTTGAATTCCACTGCATTCCACTTCAGAACAAGAAAATGGAGTGCTAACTGAAAAAAGAGGCACCTTTTAAAAGTGGTGGTAGTCTTTATTGAGCAAGGGGAGAGTAACTGGTCCTCTCCAACCCCAACACAGCATCCCTCCAGTTGCTCTTGCTGGTGTCTGTCTTATGTTTCTTCTTTAGACTGTGAGCCCTTTGGAGACAGGGAACCAGTTTATTTATATCTATGTAAACCACTTTGGGGACTTTGGGAGGTCAGGACCTCTGCCAAGACAACCTCTTGCCCTTCAATGAAAAGCTGACTGGAGAGGGTCCAAATGAATGAGAACTGATCTGCTCTCGACCAATGGAAGGTCAAGATCTAATATTTTCCTGTTATTTCTCTTTGTAAACCGCCCTGAGCCATTTTTGGAAGGGCGGTATAGAAATCGTATTATTATTATTATTATTATTATTATTATTATTATTATTACGAAATATAAGATAGATATCAGCAACAGTCACTGGAGGGTAGGCACTGCCAGCCTACTGCCGCTGCCAAGGAGCCACTGCCATGGTGCCTAAGGTGACTAGGGATGTGCATGAACCTGTTCAGAGACCTTTAATGGGCCTCTGAACCAGTTCGAACTACTAGCTGTTCAGCTGATTCAAAGGTGGGGCGCATATCATTAAGAGTGAGGAAAGGAGCTCTTACCCTTGCCTCTGTGTTTCCCCCACCAACACTCCATTTTAGAAGTGTCTGTCAGAGCAGCAGCGTACCTCCCTGCCAGCCCGTATCCTCTTCGGCTGGAAGTAATAGGAAGCACCCAGTGCACATGCACATGTCACGCTCATGTGCATGCAAGTGAGTGCACCATGAGTGTTCATGCACCCAGCGTGTGCATGCACACTGAGTACTTCCTGCAACTTCTGCACAAAGAGGACATGGGGCAGTAAAGAGGTACTCTGCTGAACCAATGGACACTTTTAAAAAGGAGTGCTGGTGGGTGAAATGCGGCAGGAGAGGTAACAGCACCCTCCCCTGCCCTTAGAGGTATGCCTCCCCGCCTTCAAGCCACACCCACAGGTTCTGTGCACATCCCTAAAGGTGACCTCCTACCCACCCTTTTCAAACCCATAGGTTTCCCTCTCTTCGGATTCCCCTTTGTGAGCGTGCTGAATCAGGTTGAACTGCCCATACCCATTTCTAGTGCACAAACCGAACTGCCAGCAGGTTCTAACAAACTGGCTCATGGACTGGCTGTTCAGTTCAAATTCAGTTGGAATCTAAACCGGACCACCCGGAATGGTTCTGTGAACACCACTAACTGCCAGTGGCTCACCAAGGTTTCAGACAGGAGTCGTTCTCAGCTCTACCAGGATTTAAGAAGAAGGAAGAAGGGAACAGCTTGGGTGGGGCACTGACTGTCTTTTGCTTCTGCCCACCTCTCCTCCAGGTGTTTAACATCTCCTGGGCTGTTGCTGAGCTGGGGCTTCTGCCACTATATAGGGCAGGCTGGCCCAGGGGCTTGGAGGAAGAAGGAAGAAGGGAACAGCTTGGGTGGGGCACTGACTGTCTTTTGCTTCTGCCCCACCTCTCCTCCAGGTGTGTAACATCTCCTGGGCTGTTGCTGAGCTGCGGCTTCTGCCACTATATAGGGCAGGCTGGCCCAGGGGCGTGAGCCTCTCGGCGCGAGCCGAAGGGCGAGAGCACAAGGGCTCTGGTCCTTCTGGCTCTCTGCCATGGGGTGAGCTGCCTGGCGGCCCACAAGATCTCTCTCCTTCTGCCCTGAAGATCTGTCTTCCCACAATCAAGAAGCTAGCAGGAGATTACGCAAGTCTGGTTCTGGTTTTTATTAAGCCAAGAGGCCGTGGTGGGTTAGTCTGGGGAGATGTGTCTGGGAGAGCGAAAAACTGGATATGGAGTGGGGGCAGCAATATCACGGGTAGCAGGCAGAGGGAGGTATGGCGGTGGGAGTTGGGCAGGCCGTTACAGGGGAAATCGGTCCAGGCAATTGAGGCGTGTTCCATTTTCCGGCCCTTCTCCCAACCCTCTGACCCTAGGGAGCTCTGAGAACACTCCTTCAAGGATTAGGGTGCTGCTGCTGAATGCCAGGTCAGTTAACGCAAAAACATCTCTCATCCACGATCTGATTGTGGATGAGCGTGCTGACCTGTTATGTGTGACGGAGACCTGTTTGGATGCGCTGGGCGGGGTTGGTCTCTCTCAGCTTTGTCCTCCAGGTTTCCAGATCGTGCAGCAGCCCCGCCTCGAGGGTCGGGGAGGAGGCGTTGCAGTCATCTTTCGTGAGACTCTTCCCGTTTCCAGGTGCCCGGTCAGGCAATCTCAGAATTTTGAGTGTTTGTCCTTGAGGGTGGGCCTCCGAGATAGGCTGGGGATTCTGCTGGTGTACCGACCACCCCGCTGCACTTCAGTCTCCCTACCTGAGCTGGCAGGGGTGGTCTCGGAGGTGGCTTTGGGTTCCCCCAGGCTTATTGTTTTGGGGTATTTCAATGTCCATGCTGAGAGACCCCTAGTGGGTGCGGCTCAGGATTTCATGGCCTCCATGGCAACCATGGGCCTGTCTCAGTTGGTATCGGGCCCTACCCACGTGGCGGAAAACACTCTAGATCTGGTTTTTGCCGACCGGGAAATAAATGACCTGGAGGTGGGGGAATTTAAGATCACTCCTTTGTCATGGACAGATCATCACCTGGTGGGGTTTAGTCTGACTGCTCCGTCTGCCCTCTGCAGGGGTGCTGGGCCAATTAGGATGGTCCGCCCCCGGAGGCTTATGGATCCGCTTGGATTCCAGACGGCCCTCGGGGAGTTTCCATTGTCCAGAGCTGGTGACCCTCTCGAGGCCCTGGTTGACCTCTGGAATGGAGAGATGGCCCGGGCTGTTGACATGGTTGCTCCTAAACGCCCTCTCCGGCTTGGTGGAGCCCGATCTGCTCCTTGGTTTTCCTCGGAGCTTAGGGCGATGAAGCAACTCGGACGATGGCAAGAACGACCCTGGAGGAAGAGTTGTCACGAATCTGACCGAACACGGGCTAGAGCCCATTTTATGGACTTTGCCGTGGCGGTGGGGGCGGCAAAGAAATGCTTTTTCTCCGCCTCCATTGCGTCTGCTCAGTGCAGACAAACAGAGCTGTTTCGTGTGGTAAAAACCTTTCTCCACACATCCCCCCAGACAATGGGGGAGGAGTCATCTACAGCTCTTTGTGATCGGTTTGCCTGTCGCTTTGCAGATGAAGTCGCTTGCATCCGTGCTGACCTGGACTCCAGAGTTTTGGCAGTTCCGGCAGACGTGTCTCTGGTACCATCTGGTCCCGTTGTGTTGGATTCTTTTCAGTTGGTGCGGCCTGAGGATGTGGACAAGATGTGTGTTGCAGTGGTTCCGGTCCTTTCTTGGGAGGAGGGTCCAGAAGGTGGTGCTGGGGGACTACTGCTCGGCCCCGTGGCTGTTGGCCTGTGGGGTCCCTCATCGGTCTTGTCCCCCATGCTGTTTAACATCTACATGAAGCCGCTGGGAGAGGTCATCCGGGGACTTGACTGAGTTGTCAGCAATATGCGGATGACACTCAGCTCTATCTCTCCTTGTCATCTGATCCTAGGGAGGCAGTGGATGTCCTGAATCGGGGGCTGGAGGCCGTGATGGTTTGGATGTGGGCTAACAAACTGAAATTGAATCCGGATAAGACAGAGGTTCTGTTGGTCAGTAGGAGAGCCAATCGGGATGAGGAGATTTTACCGGTTCTGGATGGGGTTGCACTCCCCTTGAAGGAGCAAGTACGCAGCTTGGGGTTACTACTGGACCCGGCTCTGCTTTTGGAAGCTCAGGTGGAGGCGGTGGCCAGGGGTGCCTTTGCATGGCTTCGGCTGGTGTGCCAGCTGCGTCCCTTTCTCGAGAAGGCAGATCTGGCCACGGTTACCCACGCCTTAGTCACGTCGTGGCTGGATTACTGCAATGTGCTCTACGTGGGGCTGCCCTTGAAGAATATTCGGAAACTGCAGCTAGTGCAAAACGCGGCAGCGAGGGTTTTATCTGGAGCTGCCCGTTGGGACCATATCACCCCCATTTTGAAAGAGCTGCACTGGCTGCCGGTTCGTTTCCAGGTCCAATTCAAGGTGCTGGTTTTGACCTTTAAAGCCCTAAATGGTTTGGGCCCGGGGTATTTGAGGGACCGCCTGCTCCCAAGGGTTGCTGCCCGCTTGACGAGGACATCTGAGGGGGCTCTGCTCCGGGTGCCGACAATGAGGGAGGCCCGGCTGTCGTGCACTCGGGACAGGGCCTTCTTTGTTACTGCTCCTAGACTCTGGAATGCTCTCCCAGTGGCCATTCGTTCCTCAGACTCCATCACGGCTTTTAGAAAGCTTTAAAAGACTTGGCTTTTTACCCAGGCTTTTACATAATCGTTTTTACTGCTGCTTCTGTGTGTTTTTATTTGTTGTATTGTTTTTATCCCTGTTTTATATGTTTTTAGCTTGATGTTTTTATTGCTTTTGCTTTTTATTGTATGTTTTAATTTTTGTAAACCGCCTTGGGGTTTTTTTTTAACAAAAGGCGGTATAGAAATGTAAAAATAAATAAATTAATAAAATAAGAGCATATGCCTGCTGGATCAGGCCTAAGGCCTATCTCATCCAGCATCCTGTTTCACACAGTACCCCACCATATGCCACTGGAAGCCTACATGTAGGAGGTGAGGGCATACACTCTCTCCTGCTATTATTCCCTTACAACTGGTACTCAGAGGCATCCTGCCTTTGCGGCTGGAGGTGGCCTATCACCCTCCGACAAGTTCATTGTGCAGTGTGTGAAAAAGTACTTCCATTTGTTGGTCCTAAATTTCTTGGCAGTCAGTTTAATGGGATGACCCTTGGTTCTAGTATTATTTGAGAGGGAGAAGAATTTCTCTCTACCCACTTTCTCCACACCATACATGATTTTATAGACCTCTATCTTGTCTCCCTGCAGTCATCTTTTTTCTAAACTAAAGAGCCCCAGGTGTTGTAACCTTGCCTCATAAGAAAGGTGCTCTATGCACCGATGAAGTCTTCCTCTGCTCCTTTCCTATATAGCACTCTAAACTAACTCATGAATGAAGACTTCTAGCCTGCTCCTAAGCCCATTCCACCCAGAAAATAATTGGCTGGCTGGATGAGGCCAGTGATCCATGGTACAAAACATTTGGTTTCCAAGAGGATTCATGAGTAGGTCTTCAGATTATTGGTCTTCTGCTCTTCCTAGTCTCCAGCATCTTATAGCTGGAGATATGTTTCCTAGGGATGTGCAAACCAGCTCGACATCGAACTGGTTCGGTTCAATGGATCGAGGTTGGACTGAACCACCCCCTGTATGGTCCGGCTCCAGACGGAACGCCCCTGACTGTTAAAGGGGGGGATCATGAGTGTGTGTGTGTGTGTGTGTGTATATACAAACACACACACATACATACACACACCTTCCAGCAAGGTCCTCAACGCAGTGGGGGGGGTTTCACAGAGGTTCACACTCCCCCCCACCGGCCTCCGTAGTCACCCCCTTCAGCCAGATCTTTGGCCGCAGTTCGATTCCATAGTTCCACCCATTCCGTAGTTCGGCGTGTTGGCCATTTTGGATGCGCTAGGCTGAACTACAGAGGCCTGAACCAGCTGAAGAATTGGCCGAACCGGCCAGAACGGTTGACAATGGAGATCGTCAGGGGGAGAGGGAACCTCCACGGACTCCACCACCACCACGAGGACCTTCCCCAAAGGGGATAAGGTAATTCAGGTTTGATTCTTGTCCAGACTCTAACCAAAGCAGGCCAGCTGGTTCCGTGCACATCCCTAATGTTTCCTCTGTACATGGTGTCTCCATTTAGCTATCTCGGCTCCTAACCTTTCAGAGGCTTATGTTAGAAGGATCTCCCCAAACCTTTTAATAGCTGCATTAACATTCCCTAAGTTGCAGTGATTCAATGTATCACAAAGATGCAGAACCATGGCCATTTGTCCTGTTTGGCACACTGTAGCCCTCAGAATACAGAATTCCCAGGAAAATAATGACTCTCGGCTTTCCATTGCCTAGGAAGATCAGTTCTCATAGTCTCATTCTCCTTTTCTTTATGCTCTTTCCAGATCCAGCTGTACGTGTGTGGTAAATTCAATACCCGGCAGAAATGAGCATTGGGCTGTTGGCTTTTAGGAAACAACTAGATACATCTCTTGAGCCAAGCTTCTTAGCTATTTGGTAGTTTTTATACTGTAGGTATTTTAATTTGATCTTTTTGTATGTTTTAACTGTTATAATGTCTTAGTTTCTTTTCTTGCTGTAAACTGCCTAGATAATTTGGTAGTGAGTGGTACACAAATATGTTAAAAATCAAACAAACAAAAGAATAAAAGGAGCTGGGGTTCTCCTCTTACATATGAAGCCTATAAACGTATAAAGCCCTCAACTGCTCAGTCCCTGGGTATTTAAGAGAACATCTTCTCTGCCCTGAGCCTGCTAAGATCATCTGGAGAGGTTCATCTGCGGCTGCTGCCAACCCATCTGGTGGGTACTCAGGAACAGGACTTCTCTGCTGCCGCCCCTGGACTTAGGAATGTGTTCCCTGTTGAAATAAGAGCCTCCCCAGCTCGGGCAACTTTTAAAAAGTCACTGAAGACACATTTATTCACTCAGGCTTTGAATTAGATCCATCTTTTAAAAGTAATTTTAATACTGGGTTTTAAATGATTTTAGTCTTTAAAATGAATTTAATTGTTAATAGATTTAATGTTTTAAATGATCTTAATTATAAACCGCCCAGAGATGCAAGTTTTGGTCGGTATAGAAATATTTTAAACAAATAAATAATAAATAAATGCATATTTCAATCTTCTTCTTTCCTAGGTATAAGAAGCTGGGCAGCGATAAAATCAGTCACAGAAGAAAAGCCTCTCCTGCTTAACAGTCTTCTGCTACTCAAAATTACTGGCAGGTAAATGCTACTACTTTCCATGGGACCTTACTCCCAGGTGTCTAGGATTTCTACCCCACCACGAGATCAAGCCTAGCACATTGTTCTGAAATACTTTGTTCTGATAAAGCTCAAGTGGTGTGTCTTGTTCTGCAAGAGCAGTCAGCCAGAAGCCACTAAGCATTCATAAGATTCATGCCCTTTCCCTCTTGTTTGTCTCCTAGATCCTGTAGCCAGAGATAAATTGTGCGTGGTGCTTCCATTTAGCTATCATAGCTCATTGTCCTTGAGAGAACCTTCCTCTTCAAAGGCAAAAAAAGAAAAAAACACCTTTAAGATTTCCTGAGGGACACTGATATTCTGGCACTCTTGATGTGTTTCCAAAAAGTGGTGCACCATTCTCTGAGATCTTGGTGTCCCTTTTTGTGGGAATTCCATATCCTGAAGTGTAATATTCACTCTTGACTCTCCATTGCAATGAAGATCAGTTGTCTTTTATTTCTTGTCCTCTTCTTGGGACTTCTTCCTCATCCAGGTAAAGGTGTGTGTGGTGTGTGTGGTGTGTTGCAAATTATCTTGCAGGCAGAAGAGCCCCTAAAATTGTGTAGGGCAAATTCATGAATGATGTTAGAGAGCTCAGGAGGGGAGATTTCTATATCTGCCACAGATATAGAAAAGCATTGCTAAATAATACTGTCTGAAGACATGGAGTTAACATTCCAAATAAAGTTGTTTATTTGGGAAAATGATCAGGTAGATAGATAAGACTTATGCTTCTTTGCTAGTAACTTACAGGAAGAAGGGAAGGGTAAAGAAGGAAATCTGCCTCTCAGGTGAGAGAATGAAATGTGGGACTATAAGTCTAACAAAGGGGAATCAGAGTAGAGAAAACGTGGTCGGAAAAGGAATGCCCTTACTCACTATCTCTACTTCTAATGCCCCTGGTGGTCAATAGGGTTGCTGGTGCTGCCATCTCCCACAAACCACACTTTTGGTTGTGATAAAAGTCAAATTGTGTTAGCCTGTCAGATTTCATTACTGAGATAAGCTTTTCTGAGGGTATAGTGTTTTTTTAAAAAATGCATTTTATTGATTAAAATAAAAGAGTAGAATAAAGATTACATCTCTGAGCTTCCAACTTGTTATATCATACGTAATGTGATATATCATACATATACTGTACGTAAACATGTACATACATATGTGCATACATACATATCACAGATAAATGTAAAAACAAACTAGATCTTTCCCATCAAAACAACTTTCTAAATGGAACAAAGTAAAAATGGAGAAAGGAGATAAGATGAAAGGCAACCACAGTTTTGCTAAAGAAGATTCAAATGCAAATCATATTGAATTGGATTGTGCATTATGCATTCCAAACTAGTTAAAGAAAAATAAAATAAATCCACCTGCTGTGCTAATTCTAATCCAAACCTATAAAATGATTTATGATGTCAAAATAAAAAGTAATTCAACGCAAATTTCATTAATATTATAAATCAGTTTTGATTAGATTTGCAAGAAAGGAAAAAACTATGGGCAAAAATACAGGATAACTTTTAAAAAAGAATTTTTAACCTTAAAAAAACCCTCTTAGCTTTATCTTCCAATTTTAAATTCCTGCACCACAGATATAAAGATAAATGAAAGAGAGAAAAAAGAATAGATCTTTAATGTTTTCTAACACTATATCTATCAGTCCAGAAACTTGAGCAACTCCCAATGGACCAATTAATCACCTAGTGACTAGAGTAATCTGATAAAAGGGATAGTTGTTTTAAGAGAAAAGCCAATATTACTAAAATAAAAATGTTACAGTTATTTCAGGTACAAAACCCATGTATATCCACAGTTTTCTGTATTGTGGTAGAGTTTCCTGTCAGAAAAACAGATCAGATCTTTAATGTATGTTAATAATAGGATTGTTCCCAAGGACAAAAATACTTCTGTGGTGATGGAAATAGAACTAGTGCTGTTACTTCCAAAGGTATCAAAAAGATCTGCATACAACAAAAATTATGTTTCTAAGGATGCTTCCCCAATATTGTTTCTCTGTGAAAGATCTTCAAAAAATATGCAATTGGTTTACCTCCAACCAGTTCCTATCTTAGTAGGTCTGTAAGATTTCATAGAATTCAAATCAACTTAACAAGCCCCATAAAGTAGACTTTCTCCATAGCTTTAATATGCTGTTAATATTTGTAAACCAAAAATGGCAAAGTATTAATATTCTTACTTAAACACATTTCTTCCTTAAAAAAGAATTAAAAGGATTACAAAGCTATTTAAATTTTTAGGAACATCTTAAGCAGTCCAAACATCAGATTGAGTTATAGTCACTATTGCAAAATAGATCTCCCTAAATAAAATTAAAACAGTATCTATTTTACCCTCAGGAACAAAACTAATAAAACCCATACAAAATTCCCTAAACATTAAAAGGTAACACCATGATTAATATGTAATGCCAGGTAGGTACCAAACAAATCAGAAACTGTATGATTTGATTCTGGATGAAGGCGCCGACCTGGTATGTATTATAGAGACCTGGTTGGGGGAGGCTGGGGGCCCAGTGTGGTCCCATTTCTCCTTCCAGGGTACTCTGTTGAGAAGCAGGTGAGGGACCAGGGGTGGGTATGTGGAGTGGTTGTGGTCTACAAGATTAATATCTCCCTTACCAGGATCCCTGTTAGAGTGTCAGACCATATCAAATGTGTGTACATAATTTTGGGGACCAGGGATAGACTGGGCTTCTGTTGGTGTACCGATCACCCTACTTCTCAACAGAGTCACTAAGTGAGCTGACGGACTTGGTCTTGGGTTTGATGTTGGAGTCCCCCAGGCTTGTGGTTCTGGGGGACTTCAGTGTTCATTTCGGGACCAATTTGTCCGGGGCGGCTCAGGAGTTCATAACGGCCATGAGGAATATGGGCCTATCTCAAGTGGTCTTGGGACCGACACACATTGCAGGTCACACACTTGATTTTTTCTTTCACTCTGATGAGGGTGGTGTTCCATTGGTGGGGACTCCTGTGATTTCCTCATTGTCAAGGACGGACCACCATCTGGTTAAGGTTGGACTCACAGTCACACTCCACCTGTGCAGGGGAAAGGGACATATTAGGATGGTTCATCCGAGAAGGTTATTGGATCCCATAGGATTTCAAGAAGCCTTGGAAGGATTTAATGTTGGCTCTGCCGACGATCCTGTTTATGCCCTGGTGGAGAAATGGAACAGCAAACTCACGAGGGCAGTAGACATGATCGCTCCTAAGCATCCTCTCCAACCCGCTTCATAATTGGCCCCTTGGTATACAGAAAAACTAAGAGGGCTGAAGCAGCGAGGTAGATTACTGGAGCGCAGGTGGAGAAAGACTTGTCTTGAATCCGACAGATTGCAACATAGAGCTTATTTGAAGATCTATGTTCAGGCAATACGTGCAGCAAAGAAGCGATTCTCTTCAGTTCTCACTCTGCAGTGGTTCTGCTCCTACCTCTCGGGCAGGTTCCAGATGGAGACTCGTCTTCAAAATCTGAATTTTTGTATTGTATCCCTCAGGACTCCAGTGTTGTTTAACATCTACATGAAACTGCTGGGAGAGAACATCAGGAGATTTGCTGCAGGATGTTATCAGTATGCTGATGACACCCCAATCTATTTCTCCATGGCAGCATGATCGGGAGAGGGCATAACCTCCCTAAATGCCTGCCTGGAGTCGGTAATGGACTGGATGAGGGATAACAAACTGAGACTGAATCCAGATAAGATGGAGGTACTCATTGTGCGGGGTTGAAACTCAAGAGACGATTTTGATCTGCCTGTTCTGGATGGGGTCACACTTCCCCAGAAGGAACAGGTACGCAGTCTGGGGGTGCTTCTGGATCCAAGTCTCTCCCTGGTGTTCCAGGTTGAGGCAGTGGCCAGAGGTGCCTTTTATTATCTTCGGCTGATACGTCAGCTGCATCCGTTTCTTGAGATAGATGACCTCAGAACAGTGGCAGATCTGCTGGTAACCTCCAGACTTGATTACTGTAATGTGCTCTATGTGGGGCTGCCCTTGTATGTAGTCTGGAAACTACAGTTGGTTCAGAATGCGGCAGCCAGGCTGGTCTCTGGATCATCTAGGAGAGTACATATTACTCCTGTATTGAAGGAGTTACACTCCTTCTCATCCACCCTGGACTGGTTAGGTTAAAGATAAAAAAAAAATGTTAGCCTGTCAGATTTCATTTCTGAGACAAGCTTTTCTGAAGGGGGGGGATGTTTTAGGATGGACTATACCATAAATTTCCATTGTTCTGTCAGATTTCAGTACCAAGCTACACTTTTCTGATGGGTAATGTTTTTTGATGGACTAGAACATAATGTTTCACTACCATGTCAGATTTCACTACTGTGGTAAGCATTTCTGATGGCTAATGTTGTCAGATGCACTGGACCAGAATTTGTCTCTGTTCTGTCAGGATAAGGGACTGGTTACAAATTGAGAGACTGAGCATGCAGACTTTTCTTTCTATCTTCCTGGGCATTTCATAGCACTTCAAATTTTCCTTAATAAGTACCACTGTAGTATTTCCCATTTTGTATTTCAGGGTAATTTGAGTGCCAAATAAAAACATCAAGAAAATCTTTTTTTTAAGGCTTTTATTAGTATTATAAGTAGAAATGGAAAGGTTACATCTCTGAGAGTCCAACAAAACCATACAAGTTTACAAACAAGATCTTATCCATCAAAACCAAGACATAAGAAAAATACAATAGTATTAATTGTGTCTAAAAGGTCCAAAACTAAGCATCAACAGCTGTCAATAAAGAATCTTGAACCTCTCAAGGAAAAAGAAAAAGAAATATCTCCCCCAACCTGATTGGTCATCATACTGTCAGGCAGTCTAAAGAGGAGAGAACCAACCCAGCTACAACATACAAAATAGTGAGCATGGAACCAGACATCCCCAATGCTCTGTGGTATGGGCTTCACCCCACAAACCCACAAGCTCAAAAATGTTGTTAAGTATTAATGATTAGTTTCTATATTCTATAGGAGAGGATATAAGTTCCCTTGCTCCCATTTTGTCCTACATCTGATTTTAAACCTGTTTAAATAGGAATAAGAAAACCTAAAATTTATTCAAAAACCTTCATTAGGTGAATTTATTGAGTCTTATAATGTATATGTTTAATAAAATATCTTTTATTATGTATTATTCTCCAGTACTAAACAAAGAGGAGTTTTCTAAAAGGTCTTGGATTTTCTAAACTTTTCTGTCCCAGCTACATTAAATGAAAAATATAGTATATTATCTTATATATTAAGCTGATGGACAGAGAGTATCTAAAATGATCAGAAAACATCAATGAGTCTGGCAAAACCAATAATGAGTGCAATGAATTTTTAAATCCTTGTTCTACCTCAGCAGCAGACTTCACCAGCAAAATGCTATAAAGTTCAGTTGCACCTAAATTCCACTTGAATTTCAATGCTTTAAATAACAGATGAAGGAATCTAAATGGAATTCATGAATTCAATCCTGCTAATAAGAACTCTAAAATGTATGTCTCAGATATGTCTTAGTCTGCAATTTTAAATGTGCTTCAATACACTTTTTAATATCAATACAATAAAGGGGGAGGATCCCTCAGGCAGAACATAAGCTGGTTATCCATGGCTCTGTGCCCAAACCACACCATAGATCACATCAATCACTTCATACTGTCTCTCTTCTCCAAACACAGTTCAGCACAGCTACTGCCTAAAGACTCCATGAGAGGTTCAGTAAACAGCAATTAAAAAAACATATTAGTATCTGTAGGCTCGACTATAAATCTAATCATCAGAGAGAATAGGACTTCAACCTCCCCCTGAGTTTAATTAGTTATTAGGCAACTATATATTCAAACAGTTCCCAGCAAGATTAATCAACAGAGAAGAAAATAAGAATTTTAAAAAAATCACTAGTTATGCCATAACAAAATTAGTATGTGTATTGTAAATACAAAGCCACATATATAATCACCAATATATTATCAAAATTCCCATCTCGACACAAACAGGTGTACAAAACACCAAGATAAAGTAATTGACAAAAATCAGCTAAGCCTTTAATAGTCCCCCTCCTCATGTAATGAAAAACAAACAAACCGGAGAGATAAATGGAGGGAGACTAAATTCAGCCATAACTGATCTTTATAACCTACAACTGGGAACATAAGCTATCAAGCTATGGCAGTGAGATATCCCCTCTATGCATATATCTAATCCTTCACAATTTCCTTCCAAGTGTTTGCATCACAAACTATTCATTCAGCTGAGCTTCACAAAGTATTGGTATAAAGTATTCATAACAAATAATAAAAGCCCATAGGGGAGGGAAAAGGAAATAATAATAATAATGAAAAATGAAGAAACCGTGTAAATAATTAAAATATATTTTTCTAAAAAAATTGAAGTTACATTCTTTGTTAATGATTAAAGGAGCTGAAGCTAAAAAGGAAAAAAAACTTCATCTGATTGTCATTCTTATCCTATTAAAACTATAATGTCATATAGTAGAATATAATCAATAATCTTATTCCATGTATTTGAAAATATTTGCAATATTGCATGAATTTGTTTCTTACAAGTACATTCTCAATTCTTCCCTAATTCCCCCATTCTTAATACATTTTTGTTACTTCAATAAAAATGAAAGAAAGAAAAACAGATAAACAAAAGAAAGATATATGTGACAGTTCCTTAAGTCATTAGAACCATCGGGTTCATACAGCATCTTAGTTCCTGATTAGGTTATTATCCATATTAAACCTTATTTAGAACTCCCTAGATGTTAGTGGTTAAAATAAGGAGGACAATTAACCCTTGAAAGACCAAGAAATAAGGCTTAGTATTTAGTTATACTCAAGGTTACAATCTATAAATGAAACCCTAAATTAATCACATATATTTCAGTTTCTTTAATGTAGATATGTGTTAGTTCCTTAAGTCATTAAAACTTAAGTCATTAAAACTGATTAGATTATTTCAGTATTAAACCCTGTGTGGAACTCCCTAAATAACAATAGATAGGGAAGAAAAGGAGCAATTAACACAGGGAATACATTGAAAAGCCAATTAATGAAGTATAATATGTACTTATACTCAAAGTTAAAACCTACCGTATTTTATGGACTATAAGACTCACTTTTTTCCTCAAAAAATATCCGCCAAAATTCAGGTGCGTCTTATATGTTTTAACAGTTTAATATGTTAAAACTCTGAAAAACTGGATTAAAATTAAGGTGCGTCTTATAGTCCGTAGCGTCTTATAGTCCGTAAAATACGGTATAGATGGAATCCTAAATTTAACACATATCTTGAAAAAACAAAAGAGGAGGAAAGAAACACCAGAGAGAAAGGGAGAAGTCAGCATTACAATCTTTGAAGCTTTTGTGAGTCTTCCCTCTCATATAACAAAGGGTTAAAGTGAAATCTTAGGAACAATGTCCAAGAACGTCGTCATTAGGGGAGAGACTAAACGATGCTGAGACTATAACTTCTGTTCTTGGGGAAAATGGTTATCAAGTTTCTGCACAGAGAAATTCCTCCAGTTAGGATCATTCTGCTTGAGTCAAGAAAATCTATGCTTTTCTGTAGAATTTGTATTTGCTTTGTTCCCATTTTGAAGAAAGTTAAAACAAAAAAATCTGACAGTCATCGTGGTCGGGGGCGGGGGGGGGAGGAAGCAAAGAAATCTGGTTCCTTTAACCATGCTGGGCATGCTCATTCGCATAGGGTTGGAAAATCTGACAGGCTAAGAACCCTTGCATCTGCCACCCCCATGACCTCTTCCAGAAAGTAAGTGCAGCAGTGAAAGCACCTGTGCGGAGAATGAGAGAAAGCTCCTGGGCTCTTCTAGCTCTGTACTGCATCCACATTCATAAGTGCTGTACCATAATACTAGTGGCTTTTAAAAAACATATATAATTATTTTCAGGGGGATATGATTAAATTTAATGATCAAAAGGAAGGCTATGAGCCCATGCCCATATATTTTAAATACCTAGCAACTAGGGATATGCAATTTGATTCATGTATGAATCGCTTTGTATGAATCGCTTGAACACACCTCTTCAACCAGGCTTTTTCAGCTTTTTAAAACTTGTTTTTAAATAGTTCTGAAAATTTAATTGTTGTTTGATGATGTTTTTAATTGTTAATTATTGTTTTATGTTTTATAATTTTTGTTTTAATGATTAATTGATTTTAATGGTGTTTTAATGTAAACCGCCCTGAGCCTTTTCGAAGGGCGGTATAAAAGTTTTAATGATAAATAATAATAAAAATAATAATAATCGGGGGTGATTCACAGATTCAACCATGAAATGAATTGCCCCATAATTGAAGGGGGAAGAGAGAGAGCCCTTATGAAGAAGAGGATACATGAGGACAGGAGGAAGGAAGGAGGAAGGAAGGTTGATTTTTGTAGTATTCTTTTCCCAGCACTGCGTATATTATGCTGTACTACCTATTGCTGCTATAAATATCTGGTTTTGCTGGATCTCAGATTGACAAAGGCAGAACATAGGAAGCTGCCATATTCTGAGTCAGACCATAGTTCCATCAAGCTCAGCATTGTCTTCACAGACTTTGCAGCTGCTTCTACAAGTTTGCAGGCAGGAATCTCTCTCAGCCCTATCTTGTAGAGGCCAAGGAGGGAACTTGGAACCTAGATGCTCTTCCAAGCACAGTTCCATCCCTTAAGACGAATATCTTACAGTGATCACACATCTAGTCTCCTATTCACATGCAACCACGGTGGAACCTACTTAAAACTAAGGGGAAAGTCATGGTTTCTTCCAGTAACCTTGCAGTCTCCAGCACTGGTTGCTCAACTGAAGATCCTGAGTCCTGTTGCCCACTTGCCACCAGATGTCCAGGGACTCCAGCACCTAGCGCGGTCCTTATTGACCCAGGCGACGACCGATCTGGTATAGATTTATTAAAGTTACGTCTCACCATATTGTTGATGGGAGAGGCACTCTTTGTCTGCCTCCTCTGGTGAGACCTGTCCAGTATGGTTGGACCTCTGGCATAGCTCTCACCTTCCTCAGAGCACACAAGCCTCACAACCACCCCAAGGTAGTGCCTCACTGGGGGTATTAATAATAATAATAATAATAATAATAATAATTTCAATTTCTATACCACCCTTCCAAAAATGGTTCGGGGTTTTTTTTTAAAAAAAAGGTATTTATGAGATATGGCTACCTCATAATTGTTTGTGAGAGAGCAGTTTGTGCCAGTGATGCTATTGCAGCACAGGCACTGTGGCGGGCAATGGGATTCTGGGTCAATTATTATTTTTTGGCCATCTTTGGAATGTTTGTGTGGCCAAATATGGTGTTCTGTATTGGGAGGGACTGTGTGTCCTGCTGTTCTACACAGTTGTTTTTCAAGGCAAAATGTATGCACTCTGCTTTTTTCACTCTTAGGGAATAATGGGGAACTTGAATCATCTCATTGTTACCCACGGGTAGCTACAAGGGACATCAAAGTGGGTTCGGTGGTAAAGAGTGATGAGTTATACCTACCACCCCACCCACAAAAGTAGTGGGTGGTTTTTAATTTTAAAATACCCAAAGCCCCATAGGATCCTAGGGGGGTTGGGGGAGGAGTTTATTTTAATTGCCTCTTTGTCCGTTTCTTTTGTGGGCTTGGTGGTAGGTAGCATCCCTCATGCTCTACCATCCAACCCACTTTGGTGTGCTGATGACCTACCCATGGAGAATAATGGGTTGATTTGAGTTCCCCATTGTTCCCTATGGATAAATCTCAAAATATTCACCAATTTTCATTTCAGCTCATCAAAACACCTGGCAATGACCAATCAGTTCAAAGGATCAATTTGTTTTTGTGTGATTCAAATCAAGGTTTGAATTGAATTGCAAAACAATGATTCATGCACATCCCTACATGGCTCTCTCTGACCCAACAGCTATATCCAGGTTTTTAATGAGGTAGGAGGGAAAGCCCTCCAATCCAGATGCTGCTTAGCACAGGATCACTGCTGTCACCTCCTTCTGTTTGTAGCACATGCACGAACATAAAAAAGAAGCACACACAGCTCCCATATTTGGGTAGATGGCATCTCCTACCCAATTAATTATCATGAGAACAGCCCTAATAAAGTAGCAGTTAGTGAGGATTGGGGCTGGGAATGTGTGAGGGTTGCCCCACCTTTAGGCATCTTTGATTTCTTCACTCAGATCTGTTTTGGCAGGAACTGAAAGAAAAATCACACTTCTTCCCCAGGTTTGTCATGTGATAGTATGGAGGATAGCATCACTTCTGGTGGCAAGGAGAGAAGATAAAACTATTGTATTCCATATTAATGCTGAAATAATAGTTTTTATTGTAATTGAACAAGTTCTTAAAGCATATTGGTTTCTAGTATTGTAAATACTGTAAGCATAATCGTTTCAGGGTTTTGTCATAACTAACAGAAGTGTTGAAAGGCCTTGGGCCTGATCCAGCAAAGCTCTTGCTTTCTCTGTTTAATATTTCTTTTTGTGCAGAGTTAACCCAAGAACTCAGTGATGAGGAATTCTGCCAATTCATGGGAAGCTTCTGTTTTCGTAGCAGGATTGGTATTTGTGACCAGAAGGAACTTTATGGAAAGTGTGATTTTTGGCGTTTGTGCTGTATAGAGTAAGTGTCATGGATAAATTCATTCATATGGTTTTACCATTCTGCATCACTTCATCTATGACTGTTGGAGAGAGTCAAGGAAGTACATAGTGTACTACAGGTCTACCTTTTGAACCTTGGAAATGTTGTTCAGTAAATACCTTCATACAGCATGACCCGATGCATGCTTAATTACTTGCAGCTCCAAATGAATTGATAGAGGTTTATTTCTATGTAAGTGGGAATAAAATTGAAGCCTGTGGTCAGGAGGGGGGTAGTGCTTGATGAAAGGCCAATATACCTATCTATTGGGGCTACGAGGAAGTGTATGGGGTAGTTAACCTCTAGAGGTGTGCACAACCGGTCTGGCGGTACGCGGTCCGATGGTTCAGTCTGGGGATTCATGGGTTCGTGATCAAACTGAAACCACATACCTCTGGTTCCATCTGGCAGGTCCGCAAACTTTTTAAAAAAATTAAAATTAAAAGTAAGTATCTGTAGCCCCTTTGGGGGGGCTTGTTGTAGCCGCCGGGGGACCGCGAGGGTTCCCTCTCCCCCCGCCGGCCTCCCTCATCACCACCGCGGCTGGGTCAATGTAGCCTTTTTGGCCCTTTCGGGCATCCGTAAAGGCGAGCGGCTGTCATTTTGGCCACCACCGTGCATCTGCAAATGCCCTCTGTGAGGATGGGCATGGCCTACATTTGCACATGCGTGGCGGGGGCCAAAATGGTGGCCGCTCACCTTTACGGAGGCCCGAAAGGGCCAAAAAGGCTACAATGACCTGTCCGTGGTGGTGATGAGGGAGGCCAGTGGGGGGAGAGGGAACCCTCGCGGACCCCCCCAGTGGCTACAACAAGCCCCCCGAAGGGGCTACCGGTACTTACTTTTAATTTAATTTTTTTTTAAGTTCATGGACCGGTACGGGACTGGGGGGGATGTTCACAGACTGAACTGGCCTGGTTCCGTTCGAGGCCGGCCCAGCCTTGAACCAAACCGGGCCAGACGGTCCCGTGCACACCCCTATTAACCTCTTTTTCTGTGTACTTATTTCCTGATTTCACACCTCCCACCAAATTTGCCTGATAAGGGAAAATCATAGAGCTACCCAGATTTTATTGGGCTGGTTCTCATGATCAATGTGATGTGAATTTAAAGAGAATCTGGAGATTTCTGTAGCATGCCAGCTGCTGCTTCCCAGTCATGAGAACTGGTGACTTGTCCAGCGCCGACCAGGCATTAAACCCACATTAGATCTCAGGAGGGCTTGCCGATGTGGGTTAAATGTCAGGTTGGCTAGGGGATAGAGGTTCCGTGTTTGCTACTCGCTCCAGAGGCCCCTCAGAGTGAGGGAGATGAAGAAAATAGGGAGCGGTGTATTCGGGGGGGCCCTCAGGAGCTGGGGGCCCCTGGTTCTTTGAACCCACCTGCTCAGCTATATCCTCGTTGGCTGCCTAGTGCACCACTCATTGGAGACATATCAAGAGTGGCAGAAGATAACACTGCCAAGGTCCCTTTCTCTCCCTCCTGGACTGCACCCTGAAGTACTGCACACAGTGGTGTAAGAAGGCAGTAGTTTATATTGCCCCCTGCTCCCCAAGGGGCCAGCGTATTCTACGCTCCTGAATTAACAGCCTTTATTCCTCATGGTACCCCAGCCCTCAATAAAGAGCTCCCACTCTTGAAAATGCATCGCCTGCTTCTCAGCATTCCTTTCCAAAGAGGAATGGTCTCAGAATGGATTTCTAAGTTACATTAGCACCTTTTCATCTCTAAAGTGTGAGAGCTTTGGCCCCATAAAAAGAGGGGAATACTCTCCCACTGTATCCTCAAACCCCAGAGCAGGTTAGTCATTTGCCATCCATCCATGTGGACTGGTCATTAACCCCGCAATTGAGCAGACTGCTCAGCTCAAATTAAAGCAAGGTCTTCTCAGTCGGGGGGAGGGCACCAAAGTAAAATGTCATCTTGGGCACCCTGAAGGTCGCACCTTTTAATTCAGACAGAAGGGAAGCCTTGGGGATGAGACCTTTGGGAACAGTACCTGACATCCTGACTAAAATTACTCGAGGAAATCCCATAGGAATTACAAGGACAAGTGAGTCATGTCAGGATATCAGCCAGTGCCTTGCATTGGGTGTAGAGGATTCAAAAACAAACTGTGGCTTTCTTTACAGTCCAGTGTATTCAAGGTGATGGAGCCCCAGAATCCTTCTGAATTGGAAGATTGTTCTTGGTCTTCAACAAACACCTGATCCTCCTTCAGTGCTAGCTGTGTGGTCCATTTGCTCCTGCTCTAAAAATCTTCTCTTCAAAATAGAACCTGTTTGCATTTTTTGTTAATACCTCCTTAACTAATAAAATTACAATAAATTTGTTTTGCTGATCCTGGCTTGAATCTTTAGAGCCATGTCTATGTTTTTGGTGTGCACATAAAGTAGACCCCTAAAAATATATAAATGAGATGAAGACTGGGGATATGCACAACACACATGAAGCCTCTCCAGATAGAGAGGATTGATGCAGTTCTTTCCTGAGTATAACCTCAGCAGTAGAGATGTGGAAATAGTGGAAATCTGGTTTGACTTGAATCCAAACTGGATTTAAGCTGACCCGGCCCGGCCCAGTTCCATGTGCTGTCGAGCCGGAACCGATTCGAGATCGAAACAAGCTGGCTCAAAGGGGCTTGGAACTCTACGGGTAAAGGGAATCCAGTGATGATTCCCCTATATTAGTGAAGGGCACAGGGGCACGGGGGTGGGGGGCTTGTCTAAAGATAGATGGCATGGGAAGGGACTAAAAAAATAACCTTAAAAGTGCTGCTGCTGCTCAGGGCGGTAACCAAGGTGGGGAGGCGGTGGGGTGGCTGCCCCCAACCTGCCCCTGCCAGCCTCCCCCTGCATAGTCTGGGTCAATTCAAGCCCATTTTGGGCCTCTGCATAGGCATGGGGGTAACTAAAATGGGCTCTACGGCTGTGCAGGCATGGAGACCATTTTCATACTTGTTCAGATTTGGATGATACCGTCTTTGAAGAACAAAAAGGAATGCCCCCTTCCGCTTCGTTGTTCGGTTTGTGGTTTATTTTGTCCTTGCCTTGTTCTGTGTCCAAGCTCTGTTAACAGTTTAAAATGCAACGAACTCTGAGAGGCAGGTCTGAGCAAAGGTTGTCAGCTGCCGAGAGAATGGTATGAACTGTTTCTATTGGTTGTCTCCAGACAGAGAAAGAGAGAAGGTTTCAGCTGCCTAAGGGAACAAACGTCCTCATTTGGGTGAGTGCATTGCATAAAGTACTGCAAGGCACTCTGTGTGCCCTTGAAGATGGTTTGGAAGATTCAGCTTTTCCAGGATGCTGCTCGGATGCTGCTCGGATACTGATGGGCACAATTTGCTTCATGGGTGTCACAGCCATTCTGTGGCAGCTTCACTGGCTATCAGTCCACTTCCAGGCTAGATTCAGGGTGCTGGACCTTTTAAGTCATGTATGGCTTGAGGCTTGAAGCAAACTAATCCATAGGTTGCATCAAAATAATCCACAAGGTCCAGCAAAATAATCCAGTAGAGAAGAGGTTTCCACTCCTGGCAGCAGGCACAAACAGTCTAGCAGAGAGGTGGTGACAGCAGGCACTGGCAAAAGCAGAAGAGGAGTCTCAGGTGCAGGCAGGGAGATGCAGACAGGGGGTGGAACAGGCATTAACAGGCAGAAACGTAAAAGGGTGTGTGTGTGTATCAAATCCAGCTAGAAGTCACAGGCAGAAGTAGAGGGGTGTCCAGGCAGCAGCAGGCTAGGGCTCCAGTGAAGGGTGAAAGCAGTAGCAGCAGCAGAGCAAGGCAATGCAGCAGTGACATCTCTGGTTTCTTCTTCCAGATCCAGAGTGAACCAGACAGGCCCTGTCTGAGCTTGAGCTGCCCTAAAAATACAATGATTTTGAATGAAAACAATCCCACCAGGATGAAGGAGATTGCTAGCCAATCAGAAGGGAGTGATGGGGTGGGGGGGAACCTGGTCTATTTCAACCTGCTTCAGATCATATTGGATCCACAAACTCCTAGTAACTTTCAAGTTAGAATACTGCAATGCACTCTGTGTTCGGCTGTGTTCATACATAGTTCAGGAACTTTATTTTTTATTTATTTACTTATTTGTCAAATTTGTAGACCGCCCCAAACATTTGTTTCTGGGCAGTTAACAATAGCATAAAACAAGCTTAAAACAATTTAACAATTAAAAAAAACCCCAGAGATTAAAACCTAAAAAATTTAGGAAGCTGAGAAAGCTTGGGTGAAAAGATGGGTTTTCAGGTGTTTTTTGAAAATTGCCAGAGATGGAGAGGATAGTATCTCAGCAGGGAGAGCATTCCACAATCTCGGGGCAGCGACCGAGAAGGCCCATCTCTGTGTAGCCACCAGACGAGTTGGTGGTAACTGCAGATGGACCTCCTCAGATGACCTCAATGGGTGGTGGAGCTCGTAGTGAAGAAGATGCTCTCAGATACCCAGGGCCTAAGCTGTTTAGGGCTTTATACCTAGCACTTTGTATATTGTCCGGAAGCCTATTGGCAGCCAGTGTAGCTCCATCAGTACAGGAGTAATGTGGTCTCTCTGAGATGACCCAGAGACCAACCTGGTGCCACATTCTGAACCAACTGATGTTTCTGGACTACATACAAAGGCAGCCCCATGTAGAGCACATTACAAAAGTCAAATCTGGAGGTTACCAACAAATGTACCATTCTCTCTCTGAGATGACCCAGAGACCAACCTGGTGCTGCATTCTGAACCAACTGAAGTTTCTGGACTACGTACAAAGGCAGCCCCATGTAGAGCACATTACAAAAGTGAAATCTGGAGGTTTGTACCATTGTTTTGAGGTCATTGATCTCAAGAAATGGGCACAGCCGTTGTATCAGCCGAAGCTAATAGAAAGCAGCCCTGGCCACCGCCTCAACCTGAGAAACCAGGGAGAGGTGTGAATCCAGAACTACACCCAGACTGCGAACTTCTTCCTTTTGGGGACGTGTGACCCCATCTAGAACAGGGAGAGCAAAATAATCTCTAGAATTCTGACCCCTCACAATAAGTACCTACGTCTTATCTGGATTCAGCTTTAGTTTATTCTCCCTCATCCAGCCCATTACTGCTTCCAGGCAGGCATTTAGGGAGGATATGCCAGCTCCTGAAGAAGTTGACATGGAGAAGTAGATCTGGGTGTCATCAGCATACTGGTAACACCCAGCTCTAAATCCCTTGATGATCTCTCCTAGTGGTTTCATGTAGATGTTAAAAAGCATTGGAGAAAGTACGGAGCCTTGAGGGACACCATACTTAAGCTCAGATTTCGAAGAGCAACAATCTCCAATTGACACCATCTGGAATCTGTCTGAGAGGTAGGAGCAGAACCATTGTAAATCAGTGCCTCCCACCCCCAACACCCTCAGACGTTCCAGAAGGATACTATGGTCAATAGTATCGAAAGCTGCCGAGAAATCCAAAAGGACCAACAGAGTCACACTTCCTCTGTCAATTCCCAATTGGAGATCATTCATGAGGTCAACCGAGGCATTCTCCACCCCATAGCCTGCCCGGAAACCAGTTTGAAATGGGTCTAGATAATTGGTTTCCTCCAAGACCGACTGGAGCTGAGAGGCCACCTTGCCACCTCAATTACCTTGCCCAGCCATGGGAGGTTGGAAACAGGAATATAATTGCTCAACTCTGAGGGATCTAACGCAGGCTTCTTTAGGAGAGGTCTAATAATTGCTTCCTTAAGACAAGGAAGCATCCTGCCCACCCTCAGTGAAGCATTTATGATTTCCACGAGGCTGCCTACAACAGCCTCCCTGCTAGATTGAACAAGCCATGTTGGACAAGGGTCAAGGGAACAAGTGGTAGGCCTCACTGCTCCAAGCAGCTTGTCCACATCCTCGGGAGTCACAAACTGAAACCGATCCAGTTGAATCACATAAGAGGAGTTGTTGGGCACCTCCAGTTCAGACATCAAATTAATTGTGGAGTCTCCATTTAGGTCGGCCCGAATCCGAGAGATTTTATCTGCGAAAAATTCTTTAAACACATCACAGCGGATAACTGATGACTCCAAATTCTGGTTGAAGGGAGGGGGAGCAGATACTAGTCCCCTCACAACCCTGAACAACTCAGCTGAACTTGAAGAGGCAATACGGGCAGAAAAGAACCTCCTCTTTGTCGCACGTATTGCCTGAGCATAGATCTTTAGATGTGCTCTATATCTCAATCTGTTGGATATGAGTCGAGTCTTTCTCCACTTGTGCTCCAGTCGCCTACCTTGACACTTCAGCCCCCATAGATTTTCCGTATACCAATGGGCCAATTTTGAAGGGGGTTGGAGTGGACGCTTTGGAGCAATCGTGTCTCCTGCCCTGGTGAGCAAGTTGTTCCAATTCTCAACCAGGGCATCAACAGGACCATCATCAAAGACAACATTGAATCCCTCCAAGGCTTCTTGGAATCTTACTGGATCCAATAACCTCTTCAGGCGGACCATTCTAATAGGCCCTTCACTCATGCGGAGGTGGGAAGTGGTTGTAAGTCCGACCTTAACCAGATAGTGGTCCATCCATGACAATGGGGAAATCACAGGAGTCCCCACCCACAGAACACCACCCTGATCAGAGTAAAAGACCAAATCAAGCATGTGACTTGCAATATGCATCGGTCCAGAGACCACTTGGGATAGGCCCATAGTCATCATGGCCTCTTTGAACTCCTGAGCTACCCTGGACAAATAGGTCCCGAAATGCATACATAGTTCAGAAACTTTAGTTAGTCCAAGCTGTGGCAGCCAGATTGGTCTCTGGGGTAACTCAGAGATATCACATCATGCCTGATCTTAAACAGTTGCATTGACTGCTGGTATGTTTCTGGGTGAAATAGAAAGTAATGGTTATCACCTTTAAATAGTGATGTGCATGAATTGATTTTTTAAAAATCTTATTTGTACCCATACTGAATCACCCCCAATTTGTTATGGGTCTGAATCTCCCCCACCCCTGAATCACCACAGCTTTGATTTGTACCCGAATTTTCCTAATCCAAATCTGAATCGATTGGGGCAAAAAAGGTGTTCCTCAGGCAAAAGAGTGAGTTGGTGGTTGTGCCAAACGGGTGGAAGCTACCACCCAAATTTAAATGAAATTAGGCAGAGGGGTGTATTTAAAGGGTTTTTTTAAAAAGTCTTTATGCTTTTCCCCATAGGGAATAGTGGGGATTTCAGAAGCCTTATAGCTCCACGTGGGGGCAGCAAGGTGGCCCAGAGTGGGTTGTTGTGGTGGTGGGTGTTAGTGCCCAATGAGTGCAAGGAAGCTACCACCCATATTTCAAAGAAATTGGGCAAAGAGTAACAGCAGGAGAGAGGGCGTGTCCTCAACTCCTGCCTGTGGCTTCCTTTGGCATCTGGTGGGCCACTGTGTGAAACAGGATGCTGGACTAGATTGGCCTGGGCCTGATCCAGCAGGGCTGTTCTTATGTTCTTAAGTTAAATTGGCATGTCTTTGTGGCAGATTTGGGGCAGAAAGGGGGCTTTGGTGGCAGGAGAGTGGTCAGGTGGTAGGGCCCAATGGGTGCCTGCTACTGCCCATATTTCAAGTAAATTGGTTAAAAGTGTCATATTTATTTTTATTCTGAAGTTTGCACATCTTTAAACTTTTTCCCCATAGGGAATAATGGAGAATTTCAGCAGCCCCATAACTCCACTTGGGGGGGCATAAGGCTGGCCCAGAGTGGGTTGTGGTGTAGTGCACATAGGGTGCCAATCACCACCAGAAGTGCAAGCCCATGGGGCACTGGGTTTTGTTATTTTCAATGTCTGAGGTGTTCTGAGAATTGATTCTCTGGTATGAAATGAGAGTGGATTCTCTCATTTCCTACCACAGAATCTACTCTCAGGATAAAG
Source organism: Hemicordylus capensis (assembly GCF_027244095.1). Taxonomy (NCBI): domain Eukaryota; kingdom Metazoa; phylum Chordata; class Lepidosauria; order Squamata; family Cordylidae; genus Hemicordylus; species Hemicordylus capensis. Next base: position 449,430,945 of record NC_069657.1, read on the forward strand.
CTTAAAGACATGCAAACTTCAGGGAAAAAATTGGGTGGTAGCTTCCACATGTAGGGCACTACCACCCAACCTACTTTGGCCACAAAATGGAGGTCCACATCTCCGAAGTTTTGGGGTCTAAATCTGGGGTAATTTGTTTTGTTCCTGAATCTGGACAATTGAGCACAGGAGTGATTGGTTTTTTCTACAAATCACCTCAATCAGCCAGATTCGGGTACACATTGTTTTGTACCCGAATCTTGTACATCTTGAATTTTTGTACCTCAGTAGCATGTTCCTGAAAGGGAACGTGCTACTGGGGACGTGCTATTGCCCTGTAGATCAAAACACTGACAGTGACTGGGAGTTGCATCAGGAAATCAGGGAGGTGTCAAGGAGAGGCAGGGTTGTGATAATGGGTGACTTCAATTACCCACACATCGCCTGGGTAAATTCACAGTCAGGTATTGACAAAGAGGTCAAATTTCTAGATACGCTGAATGACTGTGCTCTAGAACTGTTGGTTTTGGAATCAACCAGAGAGAAGGCAACCTTGGACTTAATTCTGAGTGGCACCTAGGACTTGGTGTGTGATGTCAGTGTCATCGACCCTTTAGGGAACAGTGGCCATAGTGCCATCAAATTCAGCATACATGGGAGGAGAGAATCACCAAGGAAGTCTAACACAGACATTCTGAATTTCAGAAGATGAAACCTCTCCAAAATGAGGAGTATGGTGAAAAGAAAGCTGAAAGGGAAAATCAGGAGAGTCACTTCTCTCCAGAGTGCATGAAGTTTACTCAAAACCACAGTACTAGTGCTTGTTCTGGAAGCATTCTGAAGCCTCTGTGTCTGCATCTTGTCCTATTCTGGAGGAGAGAGGGGAAAGCAAGGACTTTGATCTTCCGAAACAAACTGAAAACTGGCCTTAATGGGGGGATTAAAGCTAACAAACCATCAACTCTTAATTTCTGTGTTCTAGCTCCAGAGAAATATTCTGGGGGTAAATGAACTTTTGCCTTGCCAGGGAAATTAAAGAGACTGATGTGAGGTGAGGAAATGCTTTTATTACTGAGACATCTGGAAGTCAAATCTCTCCAGCTTTAGATCAGAAGCCAAAGAATATTTTCAATGTTTCCTTTGTGCCTGAGAAAGCTTTGCAGTTTGTCCCTGGTCAAAAACTGTCCATCTGCTTTTGCAAACAGAATGCTTACTATTATCATCTCTCTCTCTCTCTCTCTCTCTCTCTCTCTCTCTCTCTCTCTCTCTCTCTCTCAACAAAAATATATGTGGCCTTTCTTCCGAAAGAAATACAAATGCTAGGAAATTGAACATTCTCACTGTGACACAATTTTAAATTGAACTAAAAGTCTGGTAGAACAGGTGCGGTTTAAGTATTTTTTGTAAAATGCCACCACTGCTATGGTGCGTAAGGTGACTAGGGATATGTATGAACCTGTTCAGAGGCCTTTTTAGGGCCTCCAAACTGCTTCGAATGACCGGCCGTTCAGCCAGTTCAAAGCTTTGGGGGGGGGATATCTTTAAGGGTGGGGCGGGGTGCTCTTACCCTTGCCGCCGCATTTCCCCACAGACACTCCATTTCAAAAGTGTCCATCAGGGCAGCAGCGTACCTCCCTGCCGCCCCATATCCTCTTCAGCCAAAAGTAATAGGAAGTACCCAGTGCATGTGTACATGTAAAACTCGTGCGCACACGAATTAGTGCACCGTGTGTGTGCATGCACCTGGCATTTGCATGTGCACTGAGTGCTTCCTGTTACTTCCAGCTGAAGAGGACACAGGGCAGCAGGGAGGTACTCTGCTACCCCAATGGACAATTTTAAAACCAAGAGTCGGTGGGGGAAACACGTCAGGAAAGGTAAGGGCACCCTCCCCCACCCTTATATGTATGTCCCCCTGCCTTCAAGCCACCCCCTCTGATTCCTAAAGGTGACCTCCCACTCACCCTTTTCAAACCCATAGGGTTCCCTTTTTTGTGATTTTGTAGCCTTGCCTTATAAGAAAGGTGCTCTATGCACCGATGAAGTCTTCCTCTGCTCGCTTCCTATATAGCACTCTAAACTAACTCATGAATGAAGACTTCTAGCCTCCTCCTCAGCCCATTCCCCCCAGAAAATAATTGGCTGGCTGGATGAGGCCAATGATTCATGGTACCCAACGTTTGGTTTCCAAGAGCATTCATGAGTAGGTCTTCAGATTCTTGGCCTTCTGCTCTTCCTGGTCTCCAGCATCTTATAGCCGGAGATATGTTTCCTCTCCATTTAGCTATCACGGCTCATAATCTTTGAGAGGGCTAGGTTAGAAAGCACCCCCTCCCCCCCAAAAACCCTTTTAATAGCTGCATTAACATTCCCTCAGCTGTAGTGATTCAATGTATCACATTCCACAGAGTTGAACTACCACTGCTTGTCCTGTTTGGCACACTGTTACCCTCAGAATACAGAATTCCTAGGAAAATATTGACTCTTGGCCTTCAATTGGTTAAGAAGATCAGTTCTCATAGTCTCATTCTCCTTTTCTTTATGCTCTTTCCAGATCCAGCTGTATGTGTGTGGTAAATTCAGTACCGGGCAGAAATGAGCATTTGGCTGTTGGCTTTTAGGAAACAATTAGATACATCTCTTCAGCCAAGCTTCTTAGCTATTTGGTGGTTTTTATACTGTAGGTATTTTAATTTGATCTTTTTGTATGTTTTAACTGTTATAATTTCTTGCTTTCTTTTATTGCTGTAAACCGCCTCGAGACTTTGGTAGTGGGCAGTATACAAATCTGTTAAAAAATGAATGAATGAATAAAATGAGCTAGGCTTCTCCTTCTACATATAAAGCCTATAAACCTATAAAGCCCTAAACAGCTTAGTTCCTGGGCATTTAAGAGAACATCTTCTCCGCCATGAGCCTGCTAAGATCACCTGGAGAGGTTCACCTGTGGATGCCGCCAACCCATCTGGTGGGTACTCAGGAACAGGACTTCTCTGCTGCAGACCCTGGACTTTGGAATGCACTCCATGTTGAACTAAGAGCCTCTCCATTCCTGGAAACTTTTTAAATGGCACTGAAGATATTTATTCACCTAGGCTTTGGATTCAATTTATATTTTTAAATAATTTTAATACTGGGTTTTAAATGTTTTTAATCTTTAAAATGAATTTAATTGTTACTTGATTAAATGTTTTAAATGATCTTAATTATAAACCGCCCAGAGATGCATGTTTTGTTCGGTATAGAAGTATTTTAAACAAATAAATAATAAATAAATGCATATTTCAATCTTCCTCTTGCCTAGGTATAAAAAGCTAGGCAGATATAAAATCAGGCACAGAAGAAACGCTTCTCCTAGGAACATAGGAACATAGGAAGCCGCCATATACTGAATCAGACCATTGGTCCATCTAGCTCAGAATTGTCTTCACAGACTGGCAGCGGCCTCTCCAAGGTTGCAGGCAGGAATCTCAGCGCTATCTTGGAGATGCCAGGGAGGGAACCTAGAACCTTCTGCTCTTCCCAGAGTGGCTCCATCCCCTGAGGGGAATAAATTGCAGTGCTCACACTTCTAGTCTCCCATTCAAATGCAACCAGGGTGGACCCTGCTTAGCTAAGGGGACAAGTCATACTTGCTACCACAAGACCAGCTCTACTCCTGCTTAACAGTCTTCTGCTATTCAAAATTACTGGGAAGTAAATCCTTCAACTTTCCATGGGACCTTACTTCCAGGTGTCTAGGATTGCTACCACGTGAAGTATATGCCAATGTGAAGCATATAAGCCCCACCACGTGAAGCATATAAGCCAATATTACATTTGTGTGTTGTGCATCATCCTCCATTATATAGGGCTAAGTCACATGGCATGTTTTGATTTTGATAAAGATCAAGCCGTGCACATTGTTCTGAAATACTTTGTTCTGATAAAGCTCAAGTGGTGTGTCTTGTTCTGCAAGAGCAGCCAGCTAGAAGCCTCTAAGCATTCATAAGATTCATGCCCTTTCCCTCTTGTTTGTCTCCTAGATCCTGTAGCCAGAGATAAGTTGTGCATGGTGCCTTCATTTAGCTATCACGGCTCATTGTCCATGAGAGAACCTTCCTCTTCAAAGGCAAAAAAAGAAAAAAAACACCTTTAAGATTTCCTGAGGCTCACTGATATCCTGGCACTGCTGATGTGTGTCCAAGAAGTGGTGCACCATTCTTTGAGATCTTGGTGTCCCTTTTTGTGGGAATTCCATATCCTGAAGTGTAATATTCACTCTTGACTCTCCATTGCAATGATGATCAGTTCTCTTTTATATCTTGTCCTCTTCTTGGAACTCCTTCCTCATCCAGGTAAAGTAGTGTGTGGTCTGTGTGGTATGTTGCAAATTATCTTCCAGGCAGAAGAGCCCCTAAAATTGTGTAGGGCAAACTCATGAATGATGTTAGAGAGCTCAGGAGGGGAGATTTCTATTTCTGCCACAGGTGCAATGGAAGTGCACAGGTAAGGGAGCCATGAAGACATGGAGTTAAAGTTCCAAATAGATTTGGTTATTTGGGAAATTGATTCGGAAGAGAGATAAGATTATACCTCTTTGCTAGTTACGTACAGGAAGAAGGGAATAGGAAAGATGGAAATCTGCGTCTCAGGTGAGAGAATGAACCCTGAGACTATCAGTCTAACAAAGGGGAATCAGAGTAGAGAAAACATGGTTAGAAAAGGAATGCCCTTACTCACTATACTTCTAATGCCCCTGGTGGTCAATAGGGTTGCTGGTGCTGCCATCAGGAGCTGCATCTCCCACAAACCACACTTTTGGTTGTGATAAAAGTCAAGTGGTGTGTACTCCTTTCAAGATTTATTTGTGAGCCTTGGGAAGAACCAGGATTAGAACTCAACATCAGAGATTTGGAGAGATGGATGGGGTTCCAGAACTCTTGAGTACAACTTTCCCTGTCCAAAATAAACACGATCCATAAACATCCTCTTCCACCAGATCAAAATCATGACCAGTGTGTCAAATACAGGGACATCATTAGGGACATGGGCCCCGAATGAATTGTTTAGAGTCCTGGATCTCATCAGCCCAGGGCTGGTTAGGTTAAAGATCAAAATTTTTTGTCAGCCTGTCAGATTTCATTTCTGAGATAAGCTTTTCCGGGGGGGGGGCATGTTTTAGGATGGACTATACCATAAATTTCCATTGCTCTGTCAGATTTCAGTACCAAGCTAAGCTTTTCTGATGGGTAATGTTTTTTGATGGACTAGAACTGGGATTCTCAATGTGTGTGTCCCCAGATGTAACTTGACTTCAGCTCCCATAATTCCCTACCAAAGGCCACTTGGGCTGGGGATTATGGGAGTTGAAGTCCAATAGCATCTGGGGACCCACACGTTGAGAAACCCTGGACTAGAAGATCATGTTTCACTACCATGTTAACTACTGCGGTAAGCTTTTCTGATGGCTGATGTTGTCAGATGGACTGGACCGTAATTTTTCTCTGCTCTGTCAAGATAATGGACTGCTTACAAATTGAGAGAATGAGCATGGAGACTTTTGTTTGCAAGCTTCCTGGGCATTTCACAGCACTTCAGATTTTCCTTAATAGGTACCACTGTAGTATTTCCTGTTTTGTATTTCAGGGTCATTTGGGTGTCAAATAACACCAGCAAAAAAATCTAATGCTTTTCTGTAGAATTTGCTTTGTTCCCCTTTCGAAGAAGGTAAAGAAAAATCTGACAGTCATCATGGGCAGAAAGAAAGGAAGCAAAGCAAGCTGCTTCCTTCAATCATGCTGAGCATGCTCGGTTGCATGGGGTTAGAAAATCTGACAGGCTAAGAACCCTTGCATCTGCCACCCCCATGACCTCTTCCAGAAAGTAAGTACAGCAGTGAAAGCACCTGTGCAGAGAATGGGGGAAAGCTCCAGACCTCACCTAACTCTGTACTGCTTCCACATTCATAAGTGCTTTACTATAGTATTAGCAGCTTTTAAAAGCATACATAATTATTTTCAGGGGGATATGATTAAATTTAATGATCAAAAGGAAGGCTGTGGGCCACGCCCATATATTTTAAATACTAGAGATGTGCGGTTCGATCCGGATCCGGACCGGTTCATCCCGAACCGGTCCGGATCCGGCGGTTCGATCCCGGACCGAATCGGGCCCTTCTGGGACCGATCCGGACCGAATCCGAGTCGGTTCGGCTCCGAACCGGCTCGGGTTTCCCGAACCGGTTCGGGAGTTCAATTGAGTCTCTGGAGTGTCCCTTTAAAGTTTGAAGTGTGTCCTCCATTTTGTGGCTCATTCCTGAAACTTTTGCTCCTAGCATCCATTTTGTGATGCTATTTTCAGGCATTGTATTGGCTGCGCTATTGATCCTTTGATTGGCCAGAATGAGTCCTTTGGTCTGGTAGGCTGCTTGGCTGTTGCACTGTTGAGAGCTGGCACCCTGTTGGCCGTGGGGGAGTGCAAAGGTGGGGGCTCCCAAAGGAGGGAATTTCAAACCTATATAAACCCAAGCCTCTTCTCTGGAAACTTCTCTTGGCTGCAGTTGTGGGATCATCTCTGAGACCTTGCTTGCTCTTTTGCTGCTGGTGTCTGCTGTGAGTCCCTGCTGACTGTGTGTCACATTAGTGTGTGTCTGTCTCTCTGCTCTCTCTGTGTGTTGTTGTGTGCCACCTTGTCCATCTGCCCTCTGTCTGTCTCTGTCCAAACCTCTTTAATACTTTCCCCTCAACTTTTTCCAACTTTTCCTGTTGTGTTTTCTGTTCTCTTCACCCTTTCTCTCAACCCTTCTTCCAAAGTTTTGGCTTTCCCTCCTCCCCCCCCCACCCCCCTCTTCTGCATTGCTTTCCTGTTTTTGTGCCTTGCCTGCCTTTTGTTCCACTTTTTGAGTTTCATTCAATTATTGCTTCTGTGTAAATTTATATATTTGCTGATTTTGGTTTTTAATTAATAACTTCTGCTATTGTTATTGCTGGCTGCCTGTCTGAGTTGTGTTTCTGAGGATTTAGTTTATATTATTGCTGCAATTTGATTCCTTGTGTTCTGATTTTGATTGTTAATTTGTTCCCCTCTGGCCCTGCTCCTAGCTTCCCCCCTCCCTCCCTCCCACCCAGATAAGATTGTTTCCCTCCTGTGCTGCTGCCTGTTGAGCCTTGCATTCTTTGGATTTCTTTGTGGAATTAGGTTCTGGTTTTGGTTTTGCTCCCTGTGTGTGTCCCACCCACTCCCCCAGTCCCTCCCCCTGGTAGTTGTTACCCCCCCCCCCCCGCCCTGAGACTTTCTGGCTGCCTTTTGGTTTCCTTTTTTTTACTTTGTGTATAGATTGTTTGGATTCAAATTTGATTGTTCCCCTGTGTGGTCCTGCTCCTAGCTTCCCCCCTCCCTCCCCTCCAGAAACCCACTCCCCCCACTGCCACCTCCTCCTCCTCCACTCCTGCCCTGCCTGCCCCCTCCCACCCAGACTGAGTGTTGTTCCCCATCCTCCCTGGTGCTGCTGCTGCTGCCTGTTGAGTCCTGTCTTAGTTACTTTGGTTTTTTGTGTGAAATCAATTAGCTTCTTTTGGTTCTGGTTTTGCTGTGTGTGTCCCATTCCTCCCTGCTGGTTGTTGTTGGTTGCTCTCCCCCCCCCCCCAGACTTTCTGCCCATTGTTCCCAGGTGTTTTTTTTTTTTTTGGACTTTTTTTTCATATTGTTTGGTTTGCTTTGATTGATTCATTGATTGTTCCCCTCTCTGTGTGGCCCTCTGCTCCCAGCTTCCCCCCTCCCTCCCCTCCAGAAACCCACTCCCCCCACTGCCACCTCCTCCTCCTCCACTCCTGCCCTGCCTGCCCCCTCCCACCCAGATTCATCCCCCTTGACGCATACTAATCCCCCCAAAACACACCCTGCCCTCTGGTCTCTCCCCCTCTTGCCCCCCGACTCCCTGCTACATACCCCAGACCCCCTGAAACACACTCCACCCCCCAAACACCCTCTGTTGGTCTCTCCCCCTCTTGCCCCCTACTCCCTGCTACATACCCCAGACCCCCTGAAACACACTCCACCTCCCAAACACCCTCTGTTGGTCTCTCCCCCTCTTGCCCCCCGACTCCCCGCTACATACCCCAGACCCCCTGAAACACACTCCACCTCCCAAACACCCTCTGGTCTCTCCCCCTCTTGCCCCCCTGACTGCCTGCTACATACCCCAGACCCCCTGAAACACACTCCACCTCCCAAACACCCTCTGGTCTCTCCCCCTCTTGCCCCCCGACTCCCCGCTACATACCCCAGACCCCCTGAAACACACTCCACCTCCCAAACACCCTCTGGTCTCTCCCCCTCTTGCCCCCCAACTCCCCGCTACATACCCCAGACCCCCTGAAACACACTCCACCCCCCAAACACCCTCTGTTGGTCTCTCCCCCTCTTGGGACCGTCACCGCTGCTGCTGCCTCCCACACCCGAATCCCCCTCCCTGCTGCTACATTACAGCTCCTCCTCTCTTCTTCCTCTCTCTCTCTCTTTCTCTCTCCTCATCCCTTCACTTCTTCTTCCTCCCACAGCTGCAGCCACACAGTATCCTACCTCCGACCTCACCTGGAGGTCCCCGCCATCGGTTATTTTTCTTTTGAAAGTTTTTTTATTTCATTTGTCTCTGCTTGGGGGTGAGTTGAGCAACAACACATAAATAGTGTGGTCTCCTCACTTCTGCCCCTCCATCGTTGAACTACCCCGGTTGCCTGTGCCTTGTGCGGCCGCCCTGTTGTGTCCCAGCCCAGGGGGTTGGCTGTTGGCGGCGCATCCGTGACCAGCAGTGAGCGGCAGGAGAAGGACCGGAAGAAGAGGGGTTAGTGCGTGTGCAATTGTGCACCTTTTGTTGCCCCCTTTCTCTCCCTAGCTGGCGGTTTTAAATAGGGACACCCCTATCTTGAAATGCATTTGGGTGTGGGGAGGAGGGAGAGGAGATGTACCGTTGCAACTTGTGTCTTCATGCCCAATAAAGAAATTGCTGCTGCTGTGTGTTGCGTTGCATTGCATGCGTCTTGCAGGTGGTTTTTGAACAGGTGCCTTCTTCCAGAGTGTTTCCTTGGCTCTGGGGCAGTCTGAGTGGGGTCAGGGGATCGGATGCTGCCACTACATGCTGGGCCAATGCCATGCCAGAGTGCTTCCTTGCCTCTGGGGCAGTCTAAGTGGGGTCAGGGGATCGGATGCTGCCACTACATGCTGGGCCAATGCCATGCCAGAGTGCTTCCTTGCCTCTGGGGCAGTCTGAGTGGGGTCAGGGGATCGGATGCTGCCACTACATGCTGGGCCAATGCCATGCCAGAGTGCTTCCTTGCCTCTGGGGCAGTCTAAGTGGGGTCAGGGGATCGGATGCTGCCACTACATGCTGGGCCAATGCCATGCCAGAGTGCTTCCTTGCCTCTGGGGCAGTCTGAGTGGGGTCAGGGGATCGGATGCTGCCACTACATGCTGGGCCAATGCCATGCCAGAGTGCTTCCTTGCCTCTGGGGCAGTCTGAGTGGGGTCAGGGGATCGGATGCTGCCACTACATGCTGGGCCAATGCCATGCCAGAGTGCTTCCTTGCCTCTGGGGCAGTCTGAGTGGGGTCCTGGGTTCTGATGCTGCCACTACATGCTGGGCCAGTACACACATATGATGATGAGGTTCAATCCATGATGCTGCCATCAAGTGTTTGCTGCTGCTTCTTGCTTGCCATGGCATTGGGCGGGCCGGGCAGAGTCACAGAGTGGGTGGGTTCAACCTCTGTTTAGGTGTGACTGGGTTCTGGTTTTGGTTGTGTGCAATTTAGAGTCACTAAATAGGCTGCATTGAGTTTGATGCTCCCCCCACAGGAGCATTACTTGAGAACCACCCCCCAGAACCCACACTTTGTGTTCCAGTTCACTAAATAAGGCTTTCCTCCTTTGATCTGCAGGTTCCCAAGCGTTGACTGCGTCCCTCCCCCACCCCCGGTAGGTGCTGTGCCCTCCCCCCATCCACTCTCCCCCCAAAAAAACTTAAAAACTTGCCACCCACACCACAACTACTCCACCCAACTGCCCGTGCCACCCACACCAGGGGTCCACCCTTTAACCCCCTATTTTTTTAAAAAACCCTCCCAGACCCATCTCCCCAATTGGCTTGGTTGACTCCCGAGTCCCAAATTCTAAAAGGACACCCTCCCCATCACTTCAATTGGCTTCCCCCCCATCAAAAAGTCTTCCTTTCCCCCCAATTGGCTTCCTTTTTTAAAAACAAACTCCCCCCCCCGCCGTCTCCAAATCAGCTGCCTTTTTTTTGGCCCCTAAGCCCCTCCAAATTATTTTTTTGACCCTGTCTCTGGCCTTCCTCCTAAAGTCTCCCTCCTTCTGACCTAGCAGCATGTCTGAGCACCGTGTGGCGGGCAGGGCTCGCTCAAGGCTGGCGGGCAGAGGTGGGAGAGGCCAGGTGCGGGGTGCGCCTGCGGCACGGGGAGGGAGAGGACGCGGGGAGCCTGAGGACACCCCAGTTCTCCCCATTGGAGAATTCTTTGCTCCGGCCCCATCTTTGGTGCGCAGGATTCAGTTCCCCACGCCTGCTGCCGCCAATCGCGGCAGAGGCAGAGGCACCGTTAGGGCTGTGGCGGGTCCCTCCTCGCCGGTGGCACCAGGTGCTGCTGAGCTACCGCCAGTTGTTGAGGTGGAGGAGACTGTGGAGTTGGAAGAGCAGGTAGAGGGCGGTGAGGACCGTGCGGCTGGCAGCGATGCAGCCAGGTTCTCCCTCCCTCTGGGGCCCCTTCCCCCTATCCTTTCGCCGCTCAGTGGGGCCCCCCCTCGTGAAGCCCGACACTCTGGTGGGGAGCGGTCTGGCGAGGTGGTGGAGGAGAGGCCTGCCTCTCCGATGCCAGTTGAGCCGGGCCCTTCCTCCGCTGTGGAGGGTGGAAGGGGCGGGTTGGGTGGCAGCAGTGGGCAGGCAGCGGCGGCCGCCCCCCCCCCAGGACTGCAGCCACCCTGCGAGAAACGGCCTAGGACGGCGCCCAGGGCGCAGGAGGCCAAGGGCAGTGGTGCATGGGTGCATTTTGAGGTCCCTCAAGATGACCCATTCCACGCCCGCTGTGTCCACTGCAGGATGCTTGTCAGCCGTGGAAGGGACCCTGCGCACCTGGGTACGACGCCTATGTGGAGACACCTAGAGCGTCACCACCCAGGTCTCAGGGGACAGGCTGGCAGCGCTAGTGCGCCTTGTGCATCTGCCACTAGGGCGGGCAGCGGCAGTGTGCCAGCCAGCAGGCAGGCTACACTGCCCGTCCAGCGGTGGATGCAGTCCTCGGGCAGCCAGCGTATTGTTCGCGTGGACCATCATCACCTCACCCGCCTCATAGGGGAGATGATTTCCACCGATGACCAGCCGTTTCAGGTGGTTGAGAACAACGGCTTCCGCCGGATTCTCCAATACCTGGCTCCCGAATACGTCATCCCCTCAAGGACGACGTTCAGCCGGAACGTGGTCCCCTCCCTGTACCGCCGGTGCAGGGAGCTCGTGTCGGCCGAGCTGCGTGCAGCTCCGGCCGGGACAAGCGTGCATTTCACGACTGACCTCTGGACCAGTGTCAGTGGGATGCACGCTTCTTTCCTGGCCCTCACTGCCCACTGGTGGGGACCGGAGAGTGAGGGGACCTCCGCGGGCGATGCTTCCGGGTCCGGCGCGGCTCCCGCTGCACTACGGCACAGGTGGGCCGTCCTGCACGTGGAGACGATGGACACGAGGCACACCGCGGAGGAGGTGGCAGCCGTACTCGACCGCCAGATAGAGGAGTGGATTGGCGGGTGTCCACACCTCTCCCGCGGCTTCATTGTCACCGACAATGGAGCCAACGTTACCGCCGCTGTCGAGACAGTCATGGACTGTGTGAACATACGGTGTATGGCACACACGCTCCATCTGACCGTCAGGGACGCCCTTGGCCTTAAGGAGCTGAAGGCGTCCCAGGAGAAGGGGGCCCGCCCCATCCCAGCTGCTGTTGCTGCCACGGCCACGCTTGTGGATAAGTCCCGCAAGCTGGCCGCCCACTTCCACCGCAGCGAGAAGTCCAGGAGACTGCTTCGCCAGAAGCAGGATGACCTTGGCCTTCCTCGCCATCTCATCCCTACGGATGTGGAGACGCGGTGGAACTCCACCTTCCTCCTGTTCCAGCGCCTGTTGGAGCAGGAGAGAGCCCTTGTCGCCCTGGCGAGGGACGAGTCCTTGGATGTCTGCGACTTCTCGAACGCAGAGTGGAAGCAGATGTCCGAGGCGGTGTCGGCACTCGAGCCCTTCCAGCTTGCCATGAAGGGCTTGTGTGGCGACACCACTCCCTTGAGCCAGGCGCTGCCCACAGCTGTTGGTCTCGAGAAGCTGATGGGTGGACTCCATATCTCTCTGACCACGCCAGAGGGTCGTGCTCTGGTTGGGAGGCTGAGGTCTGGGGTTGACAAGCTGCTCGTTGATGTGCTGGGAGACAGGGAGGAGTATGTCCTCGCTTGTCTCTGTCACCCAGCCCTCAAGGGCAATGCCGTGAGTGCCGACGACTTGCCCAGGTGGAAGGGCATCCTGGTCGAGAAGGTTAGGGAGGAGGAGGCCGCTAGGGCCCGCAGAGACCAGGGTGTTGGTAGTGGTGCGGGGGCAGCCCTCGCGGCCCAACCCGCACCCAGCAGCAGCATGGGCGGCCAGACGGCGTCAGCTTCCCCTTCCCCTCCCTCTTCCCAGTCCAGCAGCGCAGCATCCCAGGCGGCGCCATCGCAGCAGCCATTTGCTACCGACTCGAGATCCGCCCAGTGGTTTCAGCGGTTCTGCTATGGTGCCATGCCTGGTATGCGGGAGGCTCGACCTGCCAGGCCCCCCTCCAGTGCTGAGCAATGCGTTGCGCAGTACTTGGAGGAGCCTGTGGAGGGAGACGGCGTGGACTGCGCACAGTTCTGGGCGAGCCGCCGCCAAGTCTGGCCGGACCTGGCGGTGGTGGCTGTGCGCCTCCTCTCCTGCCCCCCAACCAGTGTCCAGAGCGAGCGGGTGTTTTCACGTGCCGGGGACGTGGTGACACCCTCTCGCTCCCGCTTGGACCCTGGTCTGGTGGAGCAGCTGGTCTTCCTTAAGGTGAACCTCCCCCTGTTGGGCTACCCCAAGCTGCAGTTTGAGACGGGCGAGTGATTACCGTGGGTTGCCCCATGGTTGGTCACTTGCCTGGCTCGACCTCTGTGCTTATCCCTACCCTCCCCCCTTCCACCTCTAGCTGAGCTGACGTGACAGATGCTGAGCCGTGCCAGCCAGTCGCAGCGTGTAGTGTGCCCACACAGAGATGCAGTTGTAGTAGTAGTTGTAGTGCTGCGACTGGCCAGATGTTTACAATGCCCACGCCCACCTAAAAAGAAACCCAATGCTGACCAGCACAGGCCCTTTATCTATCCACCTGTCAGCATTTGGGGACCTGGCGTGGGCACGGCACACACCCCCAAAGTAGCACAGCCCACGGAGTACTAGACTTAGCGGCAGCGGCGGGTATACGTTCTAAAATGCAGTGTAGATATGTAAATACTGTATGTAAATAAACATGTAAATAATTTTTTCTTTAAAAACCCCATGTCAAAATCAAGCCTCAAAATTATGCAAAAGAAAGAAAAAAAGGTGACAGAGGGAGAACAAAATGATGAATGCCAAATGAATTGATTTTAGTGAAAATGTTGCCAGAAATCATGTGTGGGGGGCTTGGTTTACATGGAGAAAATGACTGGGTGATTTTTTCAAATGAAACGAATGAATTATTATCATCTTATGTTCATCTTGATTGTGGTCACTGTTGATGTTGGCTGATGGCAAAAAACCCAAAACCATCAGAATAGCAATGAACTGGCCGCCAACACAACATATTGATTGATAACTGTGCAGGGGGGGAATTGGGTCTGTGTGTGTGTGTGTGTGTGTGGTGCAGGCTCAGTCTGTCTCTTCCTGTTGTGTGTCTGTCTGTCTGTCTGTCTGTGTGAATGGATGCCTAGCACTGTCTCTGTGTGTGGATGCTTTCTGTGTGTAGTGTGGTGTGTGTCTGTCTACATGTTTTTTTTCCTCCCCCCCATGCCTCCCTCCATCCTTCCCCTCTCATCCTCTCCCCTTCCTCTTCACCACCTTCCATCCTCCCTCCCTTCCAGCCCACCACCGCCTCACCTGCCCCCAACCCCGGTCTGGCAGATGATGAGAGTCTGGTCTCTCCCACCGAAGCACACACGTGAGCACGTGTGTGCACAAATATGTGGCTGACCAACTCTGAGCCGGACCCTCCCCCCTTCAATCCCCTCTACATCCCTCTCCCCCTCCCCTTTCCTCCCCCCTGCCTCCCTGCCTCCCTCCCCCCTCCTAGCTAGCAGCGCACACATACACACACAAAACACCTGTGGTGGCAAACACCACCAGCACACATGCACTCACACTGGTGCCACCACCACCTCTGCCTTGGGCCTCTGTGTCCTTGAGCAGATATGTGGTGGTGGACCAGAGAAGCATTTCTTTCCAGCAAGGCAAAAGGCATGCACTCACTGCACACACACACACACACACGAAGAGGTGAAAAGACGAGAAGAGGCAACTTCTAGAACCAGCAGCAGCAGGTGAGTGTCGTCGTGTAATTGTGCTGCTTCCCAAGGCCACTGCCCATGCTCAATGCTCACTGTCTGCTGAAACTAAAGAACTAGCTACAATCATCCTTCCTCACACGCAGCTCAGCTGCACAGCACACTGACTAACTAGACACTACAGCTGGTGGTAGAAAAAACAGAAGTCTAGATTCTAGAAGATGTCCTGGTGGATTTTAAACTTTCAAATCTGTGCTAGGATTGCCTTGCCTCCTCCTCCTCCTCCTGCCTGTAATTGTGCCCTCTCCCCTTGCAGTTGCGCCGTCGTGATGGGTTGGTGATGTGCGTGCGCCGTCTACTTAGCTCTCTCCTCCTCATGTTGGCTGGGCTTGCCAGGCACTGGCTGGCAGCAGCTGTTGGCTGTGTGCTAGGCTCAGGCTGTGGCGCGCGTGACTGGACTGGGAATGTTATTGTAGCGGCAACACTGGTTGTGGTGGTAGCAGTAGTAGCTGTTGTTGTTGCTGGGCTGGTGGCTGCTGGCCTGTGCTGACTCTGCGCACTTGGTCTGGTCTGGTCTGGTCATTGGGATGCAGATGTAGGGTGTGTGTGCATCATCCATGGGGAGCATCAGAGCAGAGCAGAGCAGGTTGGCTGGCTTCTGTCTGTCGGGCCTAGTCAGTGGCAGGCACTGAGTGAGGCGGTGGTTTCTTTGGGCATCACGTCACCCATCATGCAGAGCGGCAGGTCTGCTGCTCTGCTGCTCCGCCTCCTGCTTCTTCTCTGTGTGTGCTGCTCTTGTGCTTAGTGTGCTGCTCCGCTGCTGCTGCTGTGCTGGCAGGCAGCACAGCAGTGGCCTTTTTGTTAGATCAGAGAGTGGGTGTTGTCTCTCTGAGTGTCCTCCTCTTACTTGCTTGGATAGGAGTGGTGGTAGTAGGTAAGCATTAAGATGGACTGACTAGGTGTTGTTACGTGTTAGGGCGCCCAGAGAGAGGGGCCAAAAAGATGGGGTGGCAATTGTTGGGTTGCTCCTAGTATTATTGGTGAATTTCTGAAGAAAATTTTTTTTTCCATTGGCTAGAATGGGGGTTTGGGGCTGCCCCAGACCCGCCTCTGTGGGGTGGCAGCACCGCCAAAGTGGGTCCGGGGCCATGGCAAAAATGCCCTCAGTCCCTCCCAGCAATCCCCGGAGAGATAGGAGTGATGGTTCTGTTGTTTTTCTGAGGTGTTCTGAGTGAGTGTAGATTCTATGATAGCTTATGAGATTTCCAATGAGACACCATGAATCCACTCTCATTTGCTATCACAGAATCCACACTCACTCAGAACACCTCAGAAAAACAACAGAACCATCACTCCTATCTCTCCGGGGATTGCTGGGAGGGACTGAGGGCATTTTTGCCATGGCCCCGGACCCACTTTGGGGGTGCTGCCACCCCACAGAGGTGGGTCTGGGGCAGCCCCAAACCCCCATTCTAGCCAATGGAAAAAAAATTTTCTTCAGAAATTCACCAATAATACTAGGAGCCACCAATTGCCTTGGGATTTTTGGGGTGGAGGACACCCATGGGTGGCTACCACCCACCCCAGCTTTTTTGCCCCTAAGGGCTCCACATTGTGAGTTATGGGCAAAAATTTATTTTTTGAAAAAAAATTGTAAAAAATCAGAGGAAGGTCCAATCGACTTGAAATTTGGGTGGCAGGTAGAACACAATGTCCCCTTCAAAACCAGCCACTTTTTGTGATCCGAACCGGTTCGGTTCAGATCCGAACCGGTTCGGATCCGAACCGGACTGGGGGGGTGGTCTGGCAAAACCAAAACCGAACCACCCCGGTCCGGTCCGGACCCGGTTCGGACCCGAACCGAACCGGGAGAACCGGTTTTATGCACATCCCTATTAAATACCTAACAACTAGGGATGTTCAATTTGACTCATGTATGAATCGATTTGTGTCTAAACAGGGGTGATTCACAGATTCAACCATGAATTGAATTGCCCCTTAATTGAAGGGGTTGATTAGAGGTCAAATTGAATCAGCCATGATTTGCTGCAGATCAATTCATTTTAATTTGATTGGCCATCTTGGTGGGCTTTCCCCACTTGCTGATTGGTTATCTGGCACTGACTTCCGATTGGCTTGAGATCTCCTTGCTTCAGCAACCTTGCTGGCTTGTTGTCATTCAAATCAAGTGCTGGCATGGGCAACTGTGCTCCTATTGGCTGGGAGGAGGAAGCAGGGAGGGTTAAAACTTTTGGAGGGAATTTCAAAATGTACTCAAAGTGACTAGAAGGCAGAGAGTGAGCCCTTATGAAGAAGAGGATACATGAGGAAAGGAGGAAGGAAGCTTTGATTTTGTAGTTTTCTCAGCTCTGCGTGTATTATGCTGTGCTATCTATTGCTGCTATACATATCTGGTTTTGCTGGATCTCAGATTGACAAAGGCAGAACATAGGAACACAGGAAGCTGTCGTCATATACTGAGTCAGACCATAGTTCCATCAAGCTCAGTACTGTCTTCACAGACTTGGCAGCTGCTTCTTCAAGTTTGCAGGCAGGACTCTTTCTCAGCCCTATCTTGGAGAAGCCAGGGAGGGAACGTGGAACCTAGATGCTCTTCCAAGAGCAGTTCCATCCCTTAAGGGGAATATCTTACAGTGATCACACATCTAGTCTCCTAGTCACATGCAACCAGGGTGGACTGTGCTTACCTAAGGGGAGAAGTCATGCTTGCTAAAAGACCAGCTCTCCTCCCTGCAACTTGTGTGCTCTCCTGCCTTCCTTCCTTGAGTTGCGGTTTGGTCTGTTTGTGAGATGATGTTGTGGTGAGAACTGGACAGTGGCAGCTCTTGCTCTCTCCCTCCCGCCCTCCCTCTCCCTCCCTCTCATTCTTTCTGTAATATTTTTCTGGTGGTTGCTGTGAGATGAGATCATTGTCTGGCCTTGAGAGTAACTTGTGTTTCACTCACTATTCTGGTCTGCTCTGAAATCTGCATTCTGCATTGCAAGGTGTACCCACTGAGTCATAAGGTGGCTGAAGAAGTTACTGTAGTTTATGGCTATGCTTGCTGGCTGCTAAGGGTGCTGCAGTAGCAGCTGTTGCAAGTGAAGAAGGAATCATAATTGTGTATGAGAGAGCAGTTTGTGCCAGTGATGCTACTGCAGCACAGGCACTGTGGCAGGCAATGGGATTCTGGGTCAATTATTATTTTTTGGGCATCTTTGGAATGTGTGTGGCCACATTTGGTGTTCTTTATTGGTAGGGACTGTGTGTACTGCTGTTCTGCAGAGTTGTTTTTCAAGGCAAAATGTTTGCATTCTGCTTGTTTCTCTCTTAGGGAATAATGTGAAACTTGAATCACCCCATTGTTACCCACGAGTAGGTACAAGAGACATTGAAGTGGGTTCGGTGGTAAAGAGTGATGGGTTATACCTACCACCCAACCCACAAATGAAGTGGGTGGTTTTTAATTTTAAAAATTCTAAGCCCCCATAGGATCCTATGGGGGTTTTTTTATGGAGGAGAGTTTATTTTAATTGCCTATTTGCCCGTTTCTTATGTGGGTTGGGTGGTAGGTAGCACCCCTCATGCCCTACCACCCAACCCACTTTGGTGTGCTGAGGACCTACCCAAGGAGACCAATGGGGTGATTTGAGTTCCCCATTTTTCCCTATGGACAAATCACAAAAATATTCACAAATTTTCCATTTGACTCATCAAACCACCTGGCAAAGGCCATTCATTTTAATGAATCCATTTGGGTTTTTGTGATTCAATTCAAGGTTGAATCGAATTGCAAAAAATGATTCATGCACATCCCTACATGTCTCCCTCTGATCCAGCAGCTATACCCCGGTTTTTAACGATGTAGGAGGGAAAGTCCTCCAACCCTGATGCTGCTTAGCAGAAGATCACTGCTGTCACCTCCTTCTGTTCTTAGCGCATACACAAAGATAAAACAGAAGAGCACACAGCTCCCATATTGGGGTAGAAGGCATCTCCTACCCAATTGATCATCGTGAGAACAGCCCTTATAAATTAGCAGTTAGTAAGGATTGGGGCTGGGAATGTGTGAGGGTTGCCCCACCTTTAGGCATCTTTGATTTCTTCACTCAGATCTGTTTTGGCAGGAGGTGAAACGAAAACCATACTTCTTCCTCAGGTTTGTCGTGTGAGAGCATGGGGGATAGCATCACTTCTGGTGGCACCGGACTGGAAATAAAACTATATTACTCCATATTAATGCTGAAATAATAGTTTTTATTGTTATTGAACTAGTTCTTAAAGCATATTGGTTTCAAGTAAATAAGCATAGTGGTTCCAGGGTTTTGTCATAACTTAACAGATGTGTTGATAGGCCTTTGGCCTGATCCTGCAAGGCTCTTCTTATATTCTTATGGATTGCTTTGCTTTCTCTGTTTAATATTTCTGTTTGTGCCGGGTTAAACCAAGAACTCAGTGCTAAGCAATTCTGCGAATTAATAGGAGGCTTCTGTTTTTGGAGTGGAATTGGTGTTTGTAGCCACAGTTTTTCGAAACTGTGATGATTCTAATCATATTTGCTGTGCAAGGTATGTGTCATGGATAAATTCATTCATATGGTCTTACCATTCCTCATCACTTCATCTATGACTGTTGAGGCAGGTCAAGGAAGTACATAGAGTGTTACAGGTCTACCTTTTGATCCCTATAAATGTTATTCAGTAAATACCTTCATCCAGCATGACCCAATGCATGCATGCTTACTTGCAGCTCCAACTGAATTGATGGAGGTTTATTTCCATGTAAGTGGGAAGAAAACTGAAGCCTGGGGGCGGGAGGGGCATAGTGCATGATGAAAGGCCCATATCCCTATCTATTGTGGCTACAAGGAAGTGTAAGGGGTAGTTAATCTCTGTTTCTGTGCACATATTTCCTGATTTCACACCTCCCACCAAATTTGCCTCATAAGGGAAAATCATAGCGCTACCCAGATGTTATTGGGCTGGTTCTTATGATCAATGTGATGTGAGTTTAAAGGAAATCTGGAGACTTCTGTATCATTCCAGCTCCTGATTCCCAGTCATGAGAACTGGTGACTCTTCCAGTGCCAACCTGACATTAAACCCACATTAGATCTCAGGTGGGCTTGCCGATGTGGGTCAAATGTCAGGTTGGCTAGGGAAGAGGGGGCCTGTGTTTGTCCCTCTCTCCAGCGGCCCCTTAGAGTGAGGGAGAAAATTGGGAGGGGTGTATTTAGGGGATGCTCAGGAGCTGGGGGCCCCTGGTTCTTTGAACCCACCCACTCAATTAAAGCTACACCCCTAGTGCACCACTCCTTGGAGACACATCAACAGTGCCAGAAGATAACACTGCCAACGTCTCCTTCTCTCCCTCCTGGACTGCACTGCACACAGTGGTGTAAGAACACAGTAGTTAATATTGCTCCCCAAGGGGCCAGAATATTCTACACCCTGAAATTAATAGCCTTCCTTGCTCATGGTACTTCTCTTAATAAAGAGAATGGATTTCCAAGTTACAGCTGCACCTTTTCATCTCTAAAGTGTGAGAGCTTTGGCCCCATAAAAAGTGGGGAATACTCTCCCACTGTATCCTCAAACCAGAGCAGGTTAGTCATTCGCCATCCATCCATGTGGACTGGTCATTCAACCCGCAAATGAGCGGACTGCGCGGCTCAAATTAAGGCAACGGCTTCTCAGTTGGGGGCAGGGCACCAAAGTCAAATTTCATCTTGGATACCCTGAAGGTCGCACCTTCTGATTCAGACAGAAGGGAAGCCTTGGGGATGAGACCTTTGGGAACAGTACCTGACATCCTGACTAAAATTACTCAAGGATATCCCATAGGAATTACAAGGACAAGTGAGTCATGTCAGGATGTCAGCCAGTGCCTTGCACTGGGTGTTGAGGATTAAAAAACAAACTGTGGCTTTCTTTACAGTCCAGCATCATCAAGCTGATGGAGCCCCAGAATCCTTCTGAATTGGAAAATTGCTCTTGGTCTTCAACAAACTCCTGATCCTCCTTCAGTGCTAGCTGTGTGGTCCATTTGCTCCTGCTCTAAAAATCTACTCTTCAAAAAAGAACCTGTTTGCACTTTTTGTTGATTCTTCTTCAGCTAATAAAAGCACATTATAATAAGTTTGTTTTGCTGATCCTGGCTTGAATCTTGTAGAAAGCCATGTCTACATGTTTGAAGTGCACATAAAGTGGACCTCTAAAAATAGGATATGTAAATGAGAGGAAGACTGGGAATATGCACAACACACATGAAGCCTCTCCGGACAGCGAGGACTGATTTTTCTTCCTGAGTATAATCTCAGCAGTAGAGATGTGCCCAAAATTGGAAAACTGGTTTGGCTCAAATCCAAATTGGATTTGAGCTAACCTGGCCCAGTCCAGTTCCATGTGCTGTCGAGCCAGAACCGATTCGAGTTCCAACCAAGCTGTCTTGAAGGGGCTTGGAACTCAACTGGTAAAGGGGAATCCAGTCAGGATTCCCCTATATCAGTGAAGGGTAAGGGGCCCCCAGGGGGGCTTCCCTAAAGATATATAGTGTGGGAGGGGAGTAAAAAATAACCTTAAATGTGCTGCTGCTGCTGCTCGTGGTGGTAACCAAGCTGGGAGGCAGTGGGGTGGTTGCCCCCAACCTCCCCCTGCCAGCCTCCCCCTGCATAGCCTGGGTCAATTCAAGCCCATTTTGGGCCTCTGCATAGGAATGGGGGTAATTAAAATGACCTTTATGGCTGTGCAGGCATGGAGGCCATTTTCATACTTGTTCAGATTTGGGGGCTACAGTTTTTGAAAAACAGGAAGGAATGACCCCTTTCTGCTTTGTTCTATGACTTGTGGTTTGTATTGTCCTTGCCTTGTTCTGTGTCCGCTCCAAGCTCCGTTAATGGTTTAAAATGTAACAAACTCTGAGAGGCAAGTCTGAGGAAATGTTGTCAGCAGCCGGGTTTTAGAGAGAAAGTTATGAACTGTTTCTATTGGTTGTCTCTGGACAGAGAAAGAAAGAAGGTTCTAGCTGCCTAAGGGAACAAACCTTCTCATTTGGGTGAGTGCATTGCATAAAGTACTGCATTGCACTCTGTGTGACCTTGAAGATGGTTTGGAAGACTCAGGTGGTCTAGGATGCTGCTGATGCTGCTCGGATGCTGATGGGCACAAGTTGCTTCATGGGTGTCACAGCCATCCTGTGGCAGCTTCACTGGTTATCAGTCCACTTCCAGGCTAGATTCAAGGTGCTGGTCTTGACCATTAGTCATATATGGCTTGAGGCTGGGGTACCTGTCAGACTGTATTCACCCATATGAACCTGCCAGGGCCCTCCGTTTGCCATCTCAGACCCTCCTCATGACCCCACCACTTACAGAGATCTGCTTGGTGGGGACTAGAGACTGGGCCTTTTCAGTTGTGTCCCCCTAGCTTTGGAATGGTCTCCAAGAAGAGCTTTGCCATTCTTCCTCCCTCAGTGCTTTTAAGAAACTGAAGGATCATCTTTTTAGAGAGGCTTTTAAATATTTTATCCAGTGCATATATCTGGTAGGTTTCTTAGTATTTAGCTTTTATGGATAACCTTTTATTTCAATTTTTAAAAATTACATATATATATAATCTATTGTATATATGTATCTATTTTATTAATTTTGTGAAATAAGACCTTACATATGAACATAGGAAGCTACCTTATACCCAGTGAGACTATTGGTCCATGAAGCTCATATTGTCTACACAGAGTGGAAATGGCTCTCCCGGGTTTCAGGCAGGTCTCTCTCTGCCCTAACTGGAGATGCCAGGGGCTATACCTATAACCTTCTGCTTGGGTATGTCCACAAACAGGTTCAAATTCAAGCCCGTTTGGTTCAAAGGTTCAAACTCAGACCAAACAGGGCATTGAGTTTGCAATGCTGGTCCGAGTTTGAACCAAACAGAGCCTGGTTATATTCAAACCAGTTCAAAGACGCTCAAAGGCTCAAGCCTCCATTTTAGGTGCTGGTGGCCATTTTGTGACTGTTCAGTCACTTGCTGTGATTTTCCGAGCACCTGCTTCCTTGACTGGCCAGATGTGTCTGGCCCTCTGGTAGGCTTTGCAGTGGTGCCAGTCCTGGGTAACTGGCACCCTATTGGCCCTGGGAGAGGGATAAGGGTGGGGGCTCCAAAAGGAGGGAGCTTCAACTTCTACTTAAAGGCAGCTACCGGGCTTGCAAAATCACTCTTTGCTGAGAGGAGAGAGAGAGAGCGCTGTGGCAGCTTCTCCTGTTTGTCTGTCTCTGTCTATCTGGGCTGTTCTGGTCTCTGCTGTGCTGGTGAGGTCTGTCATGCCTCCTTGTGTGTTTTTGTTTCCCCCCCAACTCCCTTAAATAGGGACTCCCACACACACACACCAAAAGCTGCACTAAGCTCCGTGAGCAGCTTTTTCAAAGAAGCATCTTCTCCTACCCATGATCCATTTGATAGAGTGAGGCTGTTCACACATGTGCAGCAAAGACTGGGCTTGGCTGTTTAAGCCTAATCTTTGCTGCATGTGTAAACTGCCAGTAGCCGTGTGGCTCCTGGCAGCAGCATGGTGGTAACCTGCTTTGGGAGCCTATCACTTAGTCAGAGTTAAGGGCAGAAGAAAGAACCAGGAGTCGACACTGACTCGATGGCACAAGTTTACTTTACTTTACTTTACTTTAGAGAGGGGACGGGGTGGAGAGGAAAAGGGGAACAGCTGGGAAAGAACTGGGGAAAGGCAGGGATGTATAATGACCAGAGAAAGAGGAGGCGGCAGCAATGACTTCTCCAGACACAAAGGAATAAAGAGAAAATAAGCACAGTAGGAAGGAAGGAGTAAAAGGAAACCAACATCATTCCTCCCATCATTTTTGACAGGCCTTTGGATAGTTTTTAATTATTCAGAAATAATATTCTCTCTCTAACAGTCCAAGTAGACTCCTCTTCCTGAAAAGCAATATTGCAAATTGCCTCATATAGTCTGCCAACATGTTTGCAATGCAACGTCCATTTCGGAAGACTTCAACAGCTCCAAATGTTGCAATCACCAGAGCACTCTGAAAAAACACAGAACACCAGCAGATGTCATTCTTGGCATCTCATCATTTGGGATCAGGAATTCACAGCAAAATCTCAGTTTCGAGTTTCCATTGCTATGAAGATCTGTTGCTATATTTTCTTCCATGTCTTGTTTTTGGTGCTCCTTCCTGATCCAGGTAAGATTTTTTTTTCCTTTCTAATTTGAGCTCTAGGCAGAACTACCCCTAGGGTCATTGCAGAAGGCAAATCCACGAGTTAGGCTCTCTCTTCTCTTTGTCTTTCTCCCATGCTCTCTTGCTGATGCCCAGGTATATAACTGTAGCTGAACTTAGATCATGGGTGATGTTGCATCAATGGAATTTTTTGTATAGATCACCTCTTAGAAAATTAAACTTGTGGTATGGATTTCAACCAACCCTTTAGAGCCACAGGAAAGTTATGTAAAACTGGGCAGATGTGTTAGAGAGCCCCGAGTCAAAATCTTCTTTGCTTAGCATCCCCATCCTGTCCATTTTTACTCAAAAGTAAACCAACTGATTTCAATGGGCTTCACTCTTAGATAAGTGTGGACAGGATTGCAGCACTACCAGGTAAACTTGATAAGCCAATGTCGCATTTGGTGCTCACACAACCATTTCATATGTGACAATGTTGGTATGCATAAACAAACAATTGCAACTGGAATCCAGTTTTTCTAATCATTTGTGAATAGCTTGAAGTGTGTCCAAATTATCAGCAACCTAAACTTGTAGAGACAGATGTGCTCCCCAAACTGTTCCCTATCATTTGCATTGGCTAGAAATGGGACAATGCTGTCACAGTGGTTCCCCTCTAACAAAATCACAATTCAGATCAGAGGGTGCTGATTGTGGAACTGCAGTTCAGAAGTACCTGAGCATGTGAGCCAAGCCAGCAGGGGAGGGGGAGAGAGAGGCACGGAGAAGAAATCTAATCCACCCACCCCGAGTTCTCTCACCTGTCTGGGAGAGATCCAGGGAAGTCCATCCCAATTTATCTGTGCAAATGCTCTTTGCAAATGCTCTGTGGTTTGGGCAATCCATTCTGCAGAACCTCAGGCATTTTCAGTGGCTTTTGCTTCATGGCTTCTAGAGATGGTTCCTGGCACTGGAAAATAACTCCAGGGTGAAGCCTTGGTACCAGTTAAGCCCTGTTCATCACACTTGGCAAACAGGTTTTCTCAGGCTTTGGCTTGGCCTTTATGGATATGGTATGAGGATGTGTCTGGAGCTCACACCAGCCCACAGTCTGCCTATCCTGCTTACATACCCCATCTACAATCACATTATGTGGTTTTGAATACAACATTCATCTGCATCTGGCATCCCAGGGAAGGTGGGCAAATATAACAGAGATTGCTAGAAGAGACTATTTTTTGGTAAGAGCACACAGTATTTTCTTTCCAGTGAGAGGTGGGTGGTGAGGGTAAGGAAATAAGAGGGAGAACTTTGATTTGCAAAACCTCTGGATCAGTTATCAGCTCAGTTCTTCTAAAGTCAACTAGAACTTGAACATCAGCTCGTCTGGTGGCTACTCAGGGACGGGCCTTCTCTGTTGCTGCTCCGAGGCTTTGGAATGCACTCCCTAGTGAAATAAGAGCCTCCCCATCTCTGACATCTTTTAAAAAGTCTCTAAAGATGCATTTCTTCACCCAGGCTTTTAACTGATATTGTTTTGATTGTTTTAATGTTGTTTTTAGAATATTGTTTTAAAATTTTAAATTGTGTTTAAATTTCTTGCTTTTAAATTTTTTGGTTTTTAATTAATGTTTTACTTTTTAATCTTGTTGTAAACCACCCAGATATGTAAGTTTTGGGCAGTATAAAAATATGATAAATAAACTTCTAAAATCAACTAAGTTCTTCTAAAGTCAACCAGAGCAGGATCTAAGGGTCCACCATACAGCCACCTGGCTGAAGCTAAGCAGTTATTGGTATGGTCAGTGCCTGGATGGGAGACCCATCTATGCCATCTTTGGGGATAGGGCTGTAGCTCAGTGGTAGAATGTCTGTTTTGCATGCAGAAGGTCACCCAAATCCCTGCTATTTCCAGGTAGGGCTGGGGAAGGCTCCTGCCTGAAGCCTTAGAATGCTGCGGCTAGTCGGTGTGGATAATACTGAGCTAGATGCACCAATGGTGTGACCCACCCAGTATCAGGCAGCTTCCTACATTGCATCATATAGTGTTAAGGATCATGGTTTGCAGAACAGGAATATTTCAGCAAAATCATGCTCTCAACTGAATTTCAGGCCTCTGGATTTTTCTGTGCCTCTTTACTTAATAGCATCTATGATTGTCATTTTTAATATATACATTTTCACCCATTTCTACAGGTTTCACCAAGGAGATCCTTGACCAAAATGCATGTCAACGTGATGGAGGCTACTGCAGTGTTCCCTATGGCAATGAGGTGGTGTGCCGCTTTCCTTATGTGCCTGAGGGAAACTGTGACTTTACTTGGAGAATTTGCTGTAAAAGGTGAACCAAGTTCCTTCTGAGGAGATTCACAGCCAGATTCCCTGACATGTTCATCTTAAAAAAAAAAAAAACCCTGAAAAACAGCCGCAGGGGGCACTGAAACTGATCAGAGCCATGGCCAAGGGGAAGAGAGGTTTACTTTACTTACACACACACACACACACACACACACACACACACACACACACACACACACACACAATTTGCATATTATGTTCAACACTTGTACATGTGTAGAGTGGATGAGAGGAGAGCAGGTCTTGTGGTAAAAGGAAAAAGAAAGATCATGCCATTGAGCTGGTGACCATAGAGCCCTGTGGTTTTTGTGGTAGAATACAGGAGCGGTTTACCATTGCTATCTTCTGTGCAGAATGAGATGATGCCTTTCAGAACCTTCCTATATCACTGCTGCCCGATATAGGCGTTTCCCATAGGAAACATACCAGCTGGACTCTGAACCGGCAACCTCTTGCTCCCGTGGCAAGTCACTTCCCCGCTGCACCATTAGGTGGCTTGAGTGGTCCTTGTGGTAGCAAACATGAATTGTCCCCTTTGCTCAGCAGGGTCTGTCCTGATTTGCATTTAGATGAGAAACTACAAATGTGAGCACTGTAAGAGTTTCCCCTTAAGGGATGGGGGCCACCTTGGGATTTTCTTAATGTAAAGCAAGGTATAAATTTAACAATAAAAATAAAATAAGCATCTGCATGCTTGCATATAAAAGGTCTTCTGCTCCCTCACTGGCATCTCTAAGATAGGGCTGAGAGAGATTCCTGCCTGCAGCCTTGGAAAAGCCACTGCCAGTCTGTTCAGACAATACTGAGCTAGATGGACCAATGATCTGACTCGATAAGAAGAAGCTTCCTATGTCCCTAGGTACACAGGTACAGAACTGTACACAGGTTGAGTCATTCACATGTTGTGTTGAATGCAGGTACAGAAGAACACTTCCTATCGGTGCCATGCATTGGAAGGACCTGTACCCAGGTTCACTTTCATTTATTTATTCTATATTTTATTATTTATTTATTAGATTTCTATACCACCCTTCCAAAAATGGCTCAGGGCGGTTTACACAGAGAAATAATACATAAATAAGATGGTTCCCTGTCCCCAAAGGGCTCGCAATTTTAAAAGGAATGCAGGTATAGTCATTCGCACAAACACATGTACTAGTGTACAGACACCTGTACAGTCGTACAACCGTCAGGCATTTCAGAGCACCAGTGTCCAGCATTTCACTGATAAAAATAGAGACATGCTTGTTAATGTATAAGGGGTGTGGCCAACCACCTGAAGTTGTGGCCTATAATTCTGTCTCTGAGCATTGGGGAAGCAGTCAATATGCTGCATGCAGAGCATGTGATTTCACATTACCAAGGCAGATGAGCCAAGCCTCCAACATTTTGCACATGAAATGAGGATAGAACAGGCAATTCTCATCCCCACCCACCCGCCATGTTACACATTGCCGAAGATGGATTCTACCTGCTAAGTGCTGGGCATTGTGTGGTACCTTTTGAAATGCAGCTGCATTTGAGACACAATGCAGCCACCCACCTACGTGGAGATTTAATTTCTAGAGGCTTTGGAGAGGGAGCTGATTCCTGCTCGCCTCGCCCCTTTTGAGCCCTTTTTCTTGGTTGGGAGAAAGGGCTCGTTGTGTTAGCATATAGAGAAGCTGGTTCCAATGGAACCATACAGTCTTTCTGAACCAAAAGACATCTATCAATTTTCAAGAAATGTCGAGTCTCACTGCACTAACAGCAGGGCTGTCCATCCTCTTGTGCTCTAAAAGGCTTCTTCTCAGCAAAATGAATTTTGCAATTGGGCAGATCTCCTGCATTTCATGCAAGTAATTTAGGCAGCATTTGTTTTTCAGATGCAGGCCAAGGTATGTTTCAGAGTCAGGTCAGTTAGGCATGATCCCTGTCATTCCTTGCCAAGTGAATGCTTGCTGTAACCTAGTGCCAGCCTGATATGCAGCATCTTTGCAATTGTTGGGTGGTGCAATAAATGCAACTGCTCAGGAGGATGTGGATTTGTTCTTCCTTTCTATGTTCCACAGCCAGAAGGAACCCTGCTAGTACAAATTGGTCTACACATCACACTTGGCTAACCCTGCGGTCACTCACGCAATCAGAAACTGCTTTCTACCTGGGTTTGGGAGCTGTGTGCCACTCAAGTTTGGGAGCTGTGTGCTCCCAATTTTCAGTTGTGTGTAAGCAAGGTAGGAGAAAATCCTGGGTAGTTTTTCCTCCTACCTTGCTTCCACACAACCAAAAACTTGGGAGCACACACAGCCCCCAAATCTGAATAGAGCACAATATTTGATTGTGTGAATAATCTCCCTGTCTTGGGAATGTACTGGTTAGAGCAGACATACTGTGCAACATGACACACATGGTGGAATGTAACCTTTGTGCTGTTGTGCAAGAATGCTGTTGCGCAAGGGCAAAGCTTATATAAACAGAGTTGTGCAACATTGCAGCCCTTATATATAATGGCAGCACTATCACACAACTCTCTTTGTGCGATGCGGCAGGGGCTAGGCAGGTGGTCGGCCTATGGCACCCATGCCAACAACAAATGGTGGGGGAGGTCAGAGGCAGCAAATGGCGGCCTCTCTTAGGTGGCCCAGCAGCCTGTAGTCACAGAACACACGTGATCACCTCTGGGGTATGGGATATGCCTCTGGGGCCAGTTCAGATGTATATTGCTCAAACCCCTATGGGTAAGAACCCCTGACTTTACCAAATAATTGATCCTGCTTACTTGCTCACCCAGGCTTTTAACTGATACTGTTTGGATTGTTTTTGATGTTGCTTTAGAACAGGGATTCTCAATGTGTGGGTCCCCAGATGTAATTGGACTTCAACTCCCATAATTCCCAACCAAAGACCACTGGGGCTGGGGATTATGGGAGTTGAAGTCCAATAACATCTGGGGACCCACACGTTGAGAAACCCTGCTTTAGAATATTGTTTTAAAATTTTTAAATTGTCATATTTTAAATTTATTGTTTTTGTTTTTAACTAATGTTCTAATGTTGTTTTTATTTTGTGGTAAACCACCCAGAGACGTAAATTTTGGGCGGTATAAAAATATGTCAAATAAATAAATAATTAATAAAAATTTACCAGTGAAGCTTGCCTTCATTGCCGCTAATGAATAGTTAGCAAAGTCTCTTATGCCAGCTGACAAAGGGATATTTTCAAAATGATTTAACAGAAAGACTTTGAGCCTCTGGAATAGGATAAAGCACCATTTTATTGCTGCCCCAGAACTAGACGGTGACTAGACAGAATATATAGAAAGCTGGTTTAACCCACCTTAATCTTTTGCAGGACTCGAAAAATAAAGGATGAAAAAACATGTAAAACTGCTGGAGGCTCTTGCACATTCCACTTCCGTAACAGATGTGAATTCCCTTTTGGCACGACACTTGGAAAGTGCAGTTTTTTTAAGTTTTGCTGTCAAAAGTGAGTCACTGTACAACTTGATGCTGCTAAATGTATGCACTGCCTTATGCAGTCACTATGACATGGAATAAGAACATAAGAATAGCCCTGCTGGATCAGGCCCAAAGCCCATCTAGTCCAGCATCTACACAGTGGCCCACCAGATGCCACTGGAAGCCTACAGGCAGGAGTTGAGGGCATGGCCTCTCTCCTGCTGTTGTTCCCCTGCAACTGGTATTGAGAGGCATCCTGTCTCTGAGGCTGGAGGTGGCACATAGCCACTAGACTAGTAGCCACTGATAGACCTGTCTAAGCCCCTTTTAAAGCCAGCTTAGCTAGTAGCCATCCCCACATCCCATGGCAGAGAATTCCATAGGTTAATTATATGTTGTGTGAAAGAGCACAACTCCTTTTTTCGGCCCTAAATTACCTGGCCTTCAAGTGGAACCAGTACGGAGACTCTATGTTTTCTTTCTTGGAAATCATTCTCCCTTTCCCTCCAAGGTGCTGTAAGGAGAAAGAAAGAAGGGGGCAAATCCATCAAAAAGAGTTGTTTTCCACCTCCCATCCTTTCCTCCTCCAGGCCTTTCAAGGTCCACTTTTGTCATGTCTCTAAAATGTTTCCTTAGAACAAAAATTCCCAGAAGGTGGGCTGGGGAACAAGTTGAGTTCCTGATAATGCAGCTAGTTGTGCTGTGACTACCAATTATGTTAAATCCTTAAAGTCTCCGATGAGATCAGAATTTTATTTTTTAAATTTATTTATTTATTTATTTATTTATTTATTTTTACATCTATATACCACCTTTCAGTAAAACAATCACAAGGTGGTTCACATAGAAAAAATTAAAACAAGACTATAAAAATTACACAATTAAAATATTATGCTAAAATATAAAAAGAGATCTAATTAATTTTTTTTTAAAAAAATACATACACAAAAATAACCATGAGAATCCATACTGATAGATGAAGTTCCCAGCTGCATCTCTGCATGATTCCTTGTTCCGGACTGGCCTTCTCCTAGTCACATTCCTCTATGGTTAGCTGTTCTGTTTTGTCTCATTTAATTGCTCCTAATGCAGAGATGCAACAGAATATTGTCCTTAAGGGAGACTGGGGACAGGGACTCTTGCAGAAGCACAAGAATCACAGTTCTTCTGAGAAGGAGAAGTTCTTACATAGACTAAATTCTTACTCTTGCATACTCTGAATAGAAGGAAAATTGGATATAAGAGTGAAATATATTTCCATTTGCAATGTCCACAACAAAAGTGTGTCCTGGCGATCAAAATGTGGAGAAACAGTGTCCTGTGTTGATTGTAAACATACAATAAAAAGCTTTTCTTTCCTCATGCAGACGTGCTTAAAATGATGGCCACTGAGTGAACTGGTAATCGAAGATGTTCATCAAACAGCTGTTTCAATCCAGCGGGACTTGGTTCTCTGCGTGTGTGTGTGTGTGTGTGTAGGTCTATAAATATGATAAATAAATAAATAAATTTAATGAAATCCAAATTACCTCTTCTGTTCTAAAAAAGGAGTTCTTTACATTTTGTAGAATTCCACAATAATATTACACACAGTCCCTTTCTACTCTTCCATACCACCAGTCATACTGGAAATACTGTATTTGTCTGAATCCAAGACAAGGTTTCCCCCCTTTTTTGATATTAGAAATGAGGAGATCATCTTAAATTCAGAGTCCTGTTCCGTTTGAAGAAATGCAGGTATAACCTGTATTTAACCTCTACTTTTAAAGTTGGAGCTCATCTTAAATTCAAAGTTCTCTTCAATTTGGGTAAGTATGGTACAGGGGAAAGAAGGACATGAAGAGGAGGAAGAAACTCTGTTTTTGTAATTTATAAGTGGAAGATTTACTCTGTGCCCCAACTAGAACATCAGATTTAACTTCCTAGATCAGAGCAGTTAGCCCCAAATTCTGGTTCCAGAAGTGGCCAGGCAAAATGCCTTTGGATGCTCACAAATAAGGCATGCCAAACAACCACTAAGTGCCAGCATAGTGTAGTTGTTAGAGTGTCAAACAAGGACCAGGGAGATCCGAGTTCAAATTCTCATTCAGACTGAATGATTGACTCTGGGCCACTCTCTGATCTCTCGGCCTGACCTAACTCACAGGGTTCTTGTGAGGATAAAAATAACCATGTACACTGCTCTGGGCTGGGGGAAGAGTGGGATATAAATGTGAAAACAAAATAAAATATTCTCCACCCTTCTCTGTCCCACCAATCAAGCTGGAAATATATCTACAGACAGTGTCTACAGATGGACCCTATTATCTGTTCTCCGCTGGAACCATGGATATCAGAACCGCAGATAGTGGGGCATTGTTGCAATTGGTGGGTGGGGTTTAGGTTCCTGGAGGCTGAAATAATGAGCAGAAAATGGGGGGAAATGGGGGAAACCACAAACAAAAGTGTGCTCTGCAGGTCTCTAGCCTTCCAGGAATGCCCCCTGCCAGTCCCAAACTGGTTGTTTGGGGGGAAAAAATGTAGGGAAATGTTTCTTTAAAAAAACCAAAAAATCCCACACACAAAATGGCTCCTTTTCACAAAATTGTGTCTGGAAATTACCTCCAAGGTCATTTCTGGCCATCCCAAACCCATGGATACATGGAATTAACCCTTTGTGAGCCTCCCCCACCCCCGCCATGTATGCCAAGGCTGGGTGTCGATAACCAGACTGCAGATACACAAAACCGTGGATGCCGGATCCGCAAAAGGCAAGGTTTGCCTGTATAATCATATGATTTCCCCAGCTTCCCATGACTCAGGGAAAAATTGATGGTTATGGATCTACTCAAAGAAATATAAAATCACCCAGCACTGCTCAACAGGCAACACAAGACAGTATTTTTCTGTCGTTAAAGTAACTTTGCTCCCAGTTCTGGGGGAGCAGCAGCGGTGCCTCTTCATACTTTAAAAAGATGCAAAGGAGAGTTTGCTGGCTTTCCTCTGAAAATCCAAGCTTCTTCCAGCTGGATAGGAACGGAAAGGCATAGAGTCTCTTGGGAACTTTAGCCTTTTCAGGGGCTGCTACAATACCTAAAGTCCCTGAAACAACTATTATTTGCACAAATAAGAGTTTCTTCTCCTCCCCATGCCTTTTCCTAGAGCTCCAGAAGGAAGAAGCTGCGACTTGTGAGCAGGAAGCTTCTGCTTTGCAACCTTCTAAACTGTAAAGAAGCTGCCACTGCTGCTTCCTCACCTCTGGGAGCAAGAATCATTTCACAAAAGGAATCTACTGCTGAGTCTCAGCAGTCTGCGTGAGGGAGTAAGAGTTTGGGATGGATTTTGAGGTGAGGGATGTGCAAAGGTTCAGGGGTTCATGGTTAGGGGGTTCGATGGTTTGACCCCTGAACCAACCCACCCACCCCCCGGTCTGGTCCAGACCCAGACCAAACCTCCCCCCGAATTTCAGGGGTTCCCAGACCAAAAAAATAATATATATATATTTTAATTTTTTTACCTAGTACTCCCCTCAGGGGAGTTCCTGGAGGTGATGGGGGGTCAGCGGAGGTCCCCTCCCACTGCCAACCTTCTAAATACCCCCCTCACCTGGACTTCACCTGGTGGTCTGGCGGCCATCTTGGGGGCTGTGCACCTGCACCCCCAAAGGGAGTGCAAGGTTAAAACATTTTTTTTTTAAAAAAAAATTGGTCCATGAACCTCCCAAACCGAACCAAACCGGGGGGGTGGGGGGTTCAAGGGGGTGCCAGACCAAACTGGCCCAGCTGGGTTCCCGAGCCAGCTGGTTTTGTGCACGCCCCTATTTGAGGTCACGCCGTTTGTACCCCAAACATTCATTTGTGGGCCCAAACCTCTCAAACTTTAATGGCATCTCTAGTCATGAAAATGAAATTGTACTCAGGGGTACACTATTACTCTATGTGGAGGTGCCATTGTTCTATTACAGTTAAATCAACAATAGGGAGATCATCTGTCACAGATTTGCTTAAACCAGCTTAAAACCATTTGCGGCAATCATATTTATTCAGATAAATATTAAAATGAGTGTTGTGGGGGGCAGTGGAGGTGTCCTTTGAAATTTTTTCTTTTCATTGCATTGCAGTACTGGAAGCCTTTGCACCCATCAACTCCTGCTGCCCCCATGGAACTGCCATTTCTTCCTTGGAATTCACAGGGGAATGATGCAGCATCATGACAACACACCATTTAATGGTGCATTCTGCAGGAAATGCCTCCCACAGGCTGCCTATTATTTTATTTTAATCAGAATGCACTGGGAAAATAATAGTAGTTTGCAGGAGCTAGATGCTGAGAAGGCTTCTGGTGTTCCTCCACCACTGCCACCCCAGGTAGAATGCAAAAGAGACATGACAAAGGATGCTGCTGTTGCCCCTGCTAAGCATCCCCCCTCCCAAAGTGTACTGAATATTCATAACCACCCTCATCCCAACACCAAATTTTGTCCTGGGTTTTCCAGGGTTTCTAGCTGTTTGCAAGTTTAATTGGTTTTATTCTGTTTTTAAAGTTTTGATTTCAATTGTTAACTGGTTTTAATTGTTTTTATCCTGTTTTTATCTGCTGTAAACCACTGTGAGCCATTTTGGAAGGGCGGTGTATAAATTGAATGAATGAATGAATGAATGAATGAATGAATAAATAAATATACCATAACCCACCGCCCCTCCAACTATAACACCTGTAAATTAGGTAGAAAACATGAAGGGAAATTTTTGCAGCTGTACTAGTTTGTACTGACACACCCTTGGGACCAGAAGCAGGTCTGTGGTTAAAAAGGGAGAGGGGCTGAGTTTCATAGGAAAGAAAGGAGAGAGAGAGAGAGAGAGAGAGAGAGAGAGAGAGAGAGAGTCATTGTCAAGGTCCAATTAGACTCTAACCTAGAGAAGAGCCTCTCAGAGTGGATGAGCATGCCCCATAGAACAACAGGATCATGGAATCTTAGAGTTGGAAGGAATCTCTGAGGTCATTTAGTCCAGCCCCCTGCTCAGTGCAGGAAACTGCTACAGCATCCCTGACAGACATCCAGCCTGTTTGCACAGAAGGCAGACAGTTCTAGAGTCAAAGAGCTCCTACAGCTAGCAAATCCTTCCTAATGTCTATATCTGCTTCCTTGTCATTTCCACCCATAGGCTTTAGTGCTGACCTCAGGACTATGCACATCTATGGCATAGTGCTTAATGAAAGGCATCTCCGAGGACGATGTCACTGCTTTATAGATGTCCAGGAAGGTGATCCCCAAGAAGTGTGCTGCCGAGAAAGCATAAGCTCAAGTGGAGTGGGCCTTGATGGCTTCTGACCTCAGGAGCAAACTCCACCCCCTCTTCTGTGTGACAACCTTTCAGATATTTAAAGATGTCTTAGTCTTCTCTTCCCCAGGCTAAACATAACCAGCTCCTCCAACCATTCCTCGTAGATTTGGACCATCTTTCTTGCTCTCTTCTGCACCTGTTTGAGTTCATCAACATCCTGAAAGTGTAGTGCCCTGCTGTGACTCCTGGCCCTGAGAAATGCTCCCTAGTTCAAGCAGACCCTGAGCAACCAGATGTTTTCACCACACCCAAAGTCGCCTTTTCCCCAAGGGACAGGGATCCATCTTATTTATTTATTATTTCTCTGTGTAAACCACCCTGAGCCATTTTTGGAAGGGTGGTATAGAAATCAAATGAATGAATAGAAATAAAATAAATCAATCCCCCACCCCCAGAGCAGAGATGATGCCAAAATGGGGCCAAAATCCAACACTGGAGGCAAAGTGCTTGGCAATTCACACAATTGCCCCGTGTGGGTCGGAAGGGCGGAGGGAGGAAGATTGTTTTCACCTTACCTTCCCCTCAGATGACCAAGCAGGTTCCCCTTTGGCATTCCTCCCACATGCCCACATGGGCAGGTTGTTTAACTGCAGGTTCGCATTACGTGTGAATGTGACCAGTGAGTGGTCTGTGAAAAGCGTCAATAACACTCTGAATGAGAAGTCTGGAAAATGAATTGTGAAATGTTCATGGATACACATGCAAAAACTGAGGAATGAAGCAATGTAAAAACCTATCGTGGGGTGATGCGGTTCCTAAAATGTGCTTGTTTGTGCTTTGTTTGTGTTTGTGGTGTTCCGTGGGTGGGAACTCCTGTGATTTCTCCATTGTCATGGACGGACCACCATCTGGTTAAGGTTGGACTCACAGTCACACCCCACCTTTGCGGGGGCTAGGGACCCATTAGAATGGCCCGCCCAAGAAGGTTATTGGATCCAATAGGGTACCAAGAAGCCTTGGAGGGATTTAGTGTTGGCTCTGCCAGTGATCCAGTTGATGTCCTCATGGAGAACTGGAACAGCAAGCTCACCAGGGCAGTAGACATGATCACACCTAAGCGTCCTCTCTGCCCCACTTCAAAATTGGCCCCTTGATATACAGAAGAACTATGGGGGCTGAAACGGTGAGGTAGAGAAATGGAGAGCAAGTGGAGGAAGACCCGACTCAAATCCAACAGATTACAACATAGAGCACATTTGAAGAGCTATGCTCTGGCAATACGGGCATTGAAGAAGCGATTCTTTTCGGCCCATATTGTGTCCACAAGTTCACATCCGGCAGAGTTGTCCAGGGCCATGAGAGGGCTAGTGACTGCCCCTCCTCCCTTGAATCAGCATTTGGAACTATCTATTACCCATTGTGATGTGTTTAATTATTTCTTTGTGGATAAAATCTCTCTTATTTGGGCTGACTTGGACTTAGATCCCACAATTACTGCAGTGTCTGAATTGGAGGTGTCCAGTGACTCCTCTTATGTGGTTAGTCTGGATCAGTTTCAGTTTGTGACTCATGAGGAAGTGGACAAGCTGCTTGGAGAGATGTGGCCTACCATCTGTTCTCTTGACCCTTGCCTGACGTGGCTAATACTATCTGGCAGGGAGGTTGTTGTAGAAGGCCTGGTAGAGATTATAAATGCTTCTCTGAGGGAGGGCAGGATGCCTCCTTGCCTTGAGGCAATTATTAGACCACTTCTGAAGAAGCCTGCCCTGGATTCCTCAGAGTTGAGCAACTATGGGCCTGTCTCCAACCTTCCATGGCTGGGCAAGGTAACTGAGAGGGTGGTGGCCTCCCAACTCCAGGCAGTCTTGGATGAAATTGATTATCTAGATCCGTTTCAGCACAATATATGTGACTGTACAAAGCCTTACAGATTATATGACATGGAGGTTAAGATGGGCTATCTATCTATCTATCTATCTATCTATCTATCTATCTATCTATCTATCTATCAAACATCTATACCACCCAAACCTTTGTCTGTGGGCAGTTAACATTAAACAATTAAAACACATATAAAAAGTTAAAACAATTCAACAATTTAAAATCAACCATACAATTAAAACAGACCATTTTAATCAACTCAAAAGCTTGGATGAAAAGATGGGTTTTCAGGTGTGTGTTTTTTTAAATGTCAGAGATGGGGAGGGTTGTCTCTCAACAGGGAGCACATTCCACAATCTCGGGGCAGTTACCGAGAAGGCCCATCTTTGTGTAGCAACCAGACACATTGGCGGTAACTGGAGACAGACCTCCTCAGATGATCTCAATGGGTGGTGGGGCTCATAGTTTTTAGTGCCGGACTGAAAAATTAGTGCCTTAACTTTAATCTTAAACCAAAGGTCTTTGGATACATGAGGCAGACATTAAGGCTCTGCACATGACCACTGGGCAGGCAGGTGGGCGGGGGGAGAAGGCTGTGCTGAACTTACTCCCCCCCCAGACAATCATCCAGCGCTGGTGGGATAACCCACAATGCACCACACAACAAGTGCATTCAGGGAATCCCCCAGGAGTCAGGTGCTCCAGGTGACCAACTCTGTGCATGCTCAGGCTGCATGCAGCCCAAGTACCCACATGATCCCAGCGCCAGAGTTAAGGGCCTGTGCCCTGAACCCTGGCTAAAGGCTCAGATTAAAAGTAGGGTTAGGCAGATGCGCAGTGCTGGGATCCATGCTGGGCTCCCTTAGCCATGGTTAGACTGCTTGTGTGAATAGCCTTATTATGTTGTGCATTCTGACCACGAATTGCATCATGGATATTCATCCAACCACAGTCTGCCAACCTCCATATTCAGGGCAGGGGACTCCCTCACTTTTCCTGGTCCACCGAGGCCACATCCCAGGAAGCTCCGTAGCACTCGGATCACCAGATTGCAGACAAGGTGTCAGTATGTCTCCAGGATGGCAGCCATCACCCACAAACTTCAAGGGGACACACAATTGTGCCTTTTCGGAATCACACTCAGCAGGGAAAGGGGCATTTAAATCCCTTTAAATGCCATGCCATGCCATGCCATGCCATGCCATGCAAGCCCTTCTTCTGACAGTGACTGCACCAGCACCCATGTAAGAGCCCTGCAAAAAACCTGTTGCACAAGCACAATTTCTGGTAGTGGGGAGGGGATGCTGGGAGGCACCATTTTTCTGTTACTCAGGAACGGGAAGGGAACATGATGACTTCCTAGGAGGGGATATGTATATGAGGGAGCACAAAGTATCCTGGGGTCTGGTCCTCTGTGACCAAGGATGCTCTTGTGATATTGCATGAACAACTGCACACGTGTTTCAAAATTGAACATGGACACAGCTTCCTCAAATGAATGGTACAGACTGGAAGTGTACTCCTCTATGTGCACTGAACACAACCCATGAATAACTGTATGTGCGTACAGATCAGTACGTGTGTATACTGTATAAACATCATAAGTATGTCATGTCCAAAGGGAAATTAGATGCAATCCCAAAGCTCTGTTCATGACACCACACTGGGGCTCACAAGTTTTGCTGGGCAGTGAAAGAGTTTTAAGAGGTAACAAATCCGCACGCCCCAAGAGCGTTTCTCACGTATATGGCCAGGAATACGTATTGTTAGAGAAAGTTCTGCAGACATTCAGATCAGTTTGATTCAGCTTTGGCCAACTGACCCAAGATTCAGCAGCACAGTCAATATCCGATGCAAAGTCTGGGCCCTGCAGCATATCATGAAGAGTGGATGCCTCCAAATAGGCACATGGCACAGGGCATTGACCTCACCACCCTGTAACCTCATACAGCTCCCAAACATAACCACATAGGAACATCAGAACAGCCTGCTGAATCTGGCCGGTCCCAAATTGGTCCCAAAGTGAACACTGAAATCCCCAAGCACCACAAGCCTGGGAGAATCTAATGCCAAGCCTAAGTCCGACAGCTCAGTTAGGGACTCCTTTGGGCAGCGGGGCAACCGGTACACCAACAGAAGTCCCAGTCTATCCCTGGTCCCCAAACCGAGGTACACACATTCAATATGGTCAGACACTTTGCCAGCAAGTCAATGCAAATGGCCTCCACCATCCTTCGTTTCTGTTAGTGACCACTTTCCACACATTGGCTTTTGTGGTCTCTTCTTAAGATGGGTCTTGTAAAATCACCTTGCAGCAACTGTTCTGTGGCCTGATTAAACAGTAATGTGGTGAACAATATTTATGCATTGTTAGATGTTTAGACTGCCTTTCCCTAAAACAATCTCAAGGCAGTTTAGAAAACATTTTGAACAGAATAAAAATCTTGAAATGGAATATAAAAATACAAATCTAATTAAAAGTTTTAAAGCAACCTATGCAATGGGACCATAAAACACAGAGCAGCAGCAGCAAAATAAACAAACACACAAAACACTTCACATAATTATTATAATTATTATTTTTTATTATTATTATTTTTACATTTATATCCCACTCTTCCTCCAAGGAGCCCAGAGCAGTGTACTACATACTTAGGTTTCTATTTCACATCAACCCTGTGAAGTAGGTTAGGCTGAGAGAGAAGCGACTGGCCCAGAGTCACCCAGCTAGTTTCATGGCTGAATGGGGATTTGAGCTCGGGTCTCCCCGGTCCTAGTCCAGCACTCTAACCACTACACCAGGTAAAAGCCAAGATTTCACTTGCTTTCTAAAAAATGTGATAGAGACTGTAATGTGCTGGCTGCTGAAAATGCCTTGAAAAATTTCATAGAAAAGCATCCCTTCACTACCTTTGTAGCATTCTCTTTGTGAAACAGTCACACCATTGTGGATGTTCCTCTTTTCTGTTGTCATAGCCCAGCAACAGAATCATAAAAATATAGAAATGGAAGGAGACAAGAAGATTGGCTCCTTTTCAAAAAGGCAGGGTTTTCAATTATCCGCTTACCTGCACGCCAACGCTGCCCTCAATCAACATTGTCATCCAGACCACAGGGTGTTACAAGATGAAGGAAATAACGACAAGACCTAGTGTGGAAAGCGCAGATCAAAGGACACATTTCCAAACTAACTGCAAACATTTCCTAATGCCGCTGAGGATTTCCTTGTCTTTTATGTGCTGATCCTCCAGCGGAGAAACAAACGTTCAAGTGGGAAGATTACATGGGAAATGCAAACTCTTTCCCTGCTAGGCAAAGCAGCATATTCCAGAGATGCATCTTCCAAAAGCAAAGAGTTATGGCTGTGGCCAGAATGAAGATATAGAACCATCCACACCACAATGGTCGCTTCTTTTCTTCTGGTCTTCCCTTTCCGCTAGTGCTGAAATGGTCTCTGTTCTCCCTTGAACAGGATTAATCAGTGGAATTCTCTGCCACAGGATGTGAGGATGGCCACCAGCTTGGATGGCGTTAAGGCATAGAGACACAGGCATAGAGGACAGGTCTATCAGTGACTACTAGTCTTGATGGCTGCACGCTACCTCCAGGAGCATTTCCAGATGGGGCTTTAGACTTGCTTCTCCTCCAGAATGGAGAGTGTGCCTTCACATATCAGCCAGGTTTAAACACAGGTTTAAATCCCTGCTATCTATTGTGGAGCACGGTTTGGGTTTTTCATTGCATGTTAGAGCATAGCCCAATGTATGCACGGGGTAAAAAAAAATCCACTTTTTCTGTCAGTTTCGGGGTGGGGGGCAACTTCAAACTCATGGCCAGGTCTCACAGTAAAGTCCCACAGCAGTAAGGCCTGCTGTCTGGGAAAGCTCAAGGTACACAGGTAGGATGCCTCTGAATACCAGTTGCAAAGGAGTGACAGCAGGAACAGTGCTCTGCCTTCCTCTCCTGCTTCTGGGCTTCCCAGGGGCATCTGCTGAGCCTCTACGAGAAGCAGGATGGTGGATCAGATTGGCCTCAGGCCTGATACAGCAACGTTCTTTATATTCTTATGGTTATTATATTTCACGATCCCTGAGAAGAGCCTGGGGAGGGTTTGCCAGGAGAACGGGCCAAGCCAGTGTGCCCCCCCAATGTGGCTGGTCCACAGATCCGTAGTGAAGCACATGCTGGTGTGAGGAGCTGCTGAGCTCAGCAGCCCCAGCAGGGCCGCCCTGCACACCCAGGATGATGAGGTCACCATCCACCTGCTGAAGGTCGTGCGTGAGGGTATATCACAGTTGGGGGCATGCAGTTGGAATAGCCAGTGGACGACGGTGTTCTCCACCACCCTGAGCTTCCCCAGACAGCAGGCTTTCCTGCAGGTTTACTGCAAGGCTTTAATGTGAGTTCGAAGTTGCCCCAAAAAATCAATGCAAAAAGTGGATTTTTTAAAAAAACCTGATGAATCTGGCTAAGATGCTTAAGGCAATCCCTCTACTGAAATGTGCCCTGCATTGAGTGCACATTGCGTGGGCTTTGTCACCAAGGCAGAGCTCCAAGTGGTCCCACACTCCCAACTTAGATCTCACAGCATGCAAAATAATGGCTGTGTCTTTCCTTGTTTTTATGTTCTAGGAGTGGATCTGGGCCTCTTTCAGTGGAAGTGGTGGTTATACTGGGGCTGCTGTTTCCTCCTGGCAGCCACCACCACCACCTCATTCAGTCCAGGGCTGAGAAGGTCCAGGAAGCAGAATGACCTCCTGCTGCTGCTCCCTACATAGGATGCCAACCACCCTAACCCATGGGGTACAGGGTTTTGTTGTTTCTGAGGTGTTCTGAGTGTAGATTCTTTAGTAGCCTATGATTATCAATGACAAACCATGAATCCACTCTCATTTACAACTAGAGAATCTACATTCAAAACACCTCAGAAACTAACAGCATCCCATGGGGTTGGTTGGCACCCTGTGTGCACTACATAGGGGCATGCAGTTGGAATAGCCAGCGGACTCCAGTGATCTCCACCTGAGCTTCTCCAGACAGCAGGCTTTCCTGCAGGTTTACTGCAAGGCTTTCATGAGAGATTTATTTATTTATTTATTTTTACATTTATATCCCACTCTTCCTCCAAGGAGCCCAGAGTGGTGTACTACATACTTGAGTATCTCCTCACAAGAACCCTGTGATGTAGGTTAGGCTGAGAGAGAAGTGACCGGCCCAGAGTCACCCAGCTAGTATCATGGCTGAATGGGGATTTGAACTCGGGTCTCCCCGGTCCTAGTCCAGCACTCTAACCACTACAACACGCTGGCTCTCTTGACGTTGACGTTGAGATTGATGTTGTCCCCCCAAAAAGCAAGGCAGACAGTCAAAATGAATACAAGAAATGAAGGCGTATAATGAATCCTCATAGGGATTCATTATGAGGAAAGGTTATTGGAGACCAAATAATCTAAACACTTCAATATTCCTAAAAAATAAAATGGGTACCCCACTTCCTTGCAGGTGGTGTGTGTGTGTGTGTAGTTGGCACACGGCAATTGACAGTTGGTACAGTCCAATGACAGTCAAAATGAACAGAAGAAATAAAGGTGTGCAATGAATCCTCATTGGGATTCATTATGAGGAAAAGTTATTATACACCAAAGAACCCAAACACTTGAAAAATAATGACTGCACATTTTGTCCATAACTCCACCTCTACAAGGGCTAGAGCTTGGTTTTTTTTAAAAAAAAGAAATGAAAGCTGGGGCTTCATGTTAGGCTTGGGCGACTTCGAATCCCCATTATGTCCTATGGCAGAAATATACAAAATCAGTAAAAACTAAATAAATTCATTAAATATCAACCAAGCACCTCACCACCTTTATATTTGGGAGGTAGGTGGCAGCACCTATGGCCATATACCCACCACCCATATTTGGTACCCCAAGGACCTTGTTAAGTGGTTTGAATCAATCTGAATCCAAATCAAATAGAATCAAATACAAATTGAATCTGGGGAAGATTTGTACACAAAACAAATAAAGGGTGATTTTATTTCGGTACAAATTGAATAAAAAAAATCAATTTGTGCACATCCCTACAAAACAATCCAAAGCAGCACTCAGTTAAACAAACTTAGGCTACTGGTACAATAAACAAGAAACAAGGTCAATAAACAATGTCTTGGGGGCTCCTTCTGCTGTTGCCTGCCTACTCCTGCTTCCCCTGTGGGGCTGCTGCCTGTAGGTAACATCTGTGGGGAGTGTGTGGCGAGTGAGTGCAGGACTGGGACCAGCCTCTGATTGACTCAGCTTTTCCTCTGGTCACCTGCTCAGTTTGGGGCTTTATAGGAGGTTGCTTGTGGTGATGGGCCTGCCACCGGAGGGGTTGCCACTGAAGGGGAGAATGAGGGCGAGAGCTAGAGGGCTTCTGTTTAATTGGTTTTTAGCTGTTTGGGAATTGGGTTGAAGTTGCTGCAATGTGTTTGGGTTTGTCTGGAGAGGGGGAAACAGGGGGCACCTT
This sequence comes from Hemicordylus capensis, assembly GCF_027244095.1. NCBI lineage: Eukaryota > Metazoa > Chordata > Lepidosauria > Squamata > Cordylidae > Hemicordylus > Hemicordylus capensis. The sequence goes on from NC_069657.1 coordinate 449,474,115, forward strand.
CATTGGCTGTGGGGCAGCTATTCCGGTGGTGGTGGGGAATAGAAGAAGAAATGTTGGAAGGTCAGCAGGCCATTCCAGGGGAAGGGTAGTCAAAAACTTACTAGCTGTCCCGTTTCTGGCTGTCCTCCCAGCTCTTTGACCTCGGGGAGCATTGCCAACAACCCATATAGCCTTACCTTGCTCCTCTGCAATGCCAGGTCAGTCTAAAATAAGCCTGAACTCATCCATGATTTGATTATGAGTGAAGGGGTAGACCTGGTATGTATTACTGAGGCTTGGTTGGGGGAGGCTAGAGGTCCAGTCTGGTTCCAGGTTCTCCCTTCAGGATATGCTGTAGAGGAGCAGGTGAGGGGATGTGGGTGGGGAGGTGGAGTGGCTGTGGTCTATAAGGATAACTTCTCCCTCACCAGGGTCCCTGTTAGGGTATCAGGCAATATTGAATGTGTGTACTTAAGTTTGGGGAACAGGGATAGATTGGGACTTCTGTGGTGTACTGACCGCACCGCTGCCCAATGGAATCCCTTACTGAGTTCACGGACTTGGTCGCAGAACTTGCGTTGGAGTCTCCCAGACTTTTGGAGCTGGGGGACTTCAATCGTCATTTTGGGACCAATTTGTCCGGGGCAGCTCAGGAGTTCATAGCGGCCATGACAACCATGGGTCTATCCCAAGTGGTCTCTGGACCGATGCATAGAGCAGATCACACGCTTGATTTGGTCTTCTTCTCTGATCAGGATAGTATCCTGTGGGTGGGGACTCCTTTGATCTCCCCATTGTCATGGACAGACCATCATCTGGTTAAGGTTGGACTTACAACCACTTCCCACCGCCGCAGGGGCGAGGGGCCTATTAGAATGGTCTGCCCGAAAAGGTTACTGGATCCAGTAAGATTCCAAGAAGCCTTGGAGGGATTCAATGTTGGCTTTGCTGGTGATCCTGTTGATGCCCTGGTTGAGAATTGGAACAACTTGTTCACCAGGGCAGTAGACATGATTGCCCCCAAGCGTCCCCTCAACCCACTTCAAAATTGGCCCCTTGGTATACGGGAGATCTACAGGGGCTGAAGCAGCAAGGTAGGCGACTGGAGCACAAGTGGAGAAAGACTCGACTTGAATTTGAAAGACTACGGCATAGAGCACATTTAAAGATCTATGCTCAGGCAATAAGTACTGCAAAGACGTTTTCTTTTCTGTACATATTGCCTCTGAGAGTTCACGCCCAGCGGAGTTGTTCAGGGTTGTGAGAGGACTAGTATCCGCCAGCCCTCCCTTGAACCAGGATTTGGAGTCATCAGTTATCTGCTGTGACGTGTTTAAAGAGTTTTTCACAGATAATATCTCTCGGATTTGGGCCGATCGAGATGGAGACCCCACAGTTAATTTGATGTCTGAACTGGAGGTGTCCAGCAACTCCTCTTATGTGTTCGACTGGATCAGTTTCAGTTTGTGACTCCTGAGGATGTGGACAAGCTGCTTGGAGCAGTGAGGCCTACCACTTGTTCTCTTGACACTTGTCCAACATGGCTTGTTATGTCTAGCAGGGAGGCTGTTGTAGACAGCCTGGTGGAAATCATAATTGCTGCTCTGAGGGAGGGCAGGATGCCTCCTTGTTTTAAGGAGGCAATCATTAGACCTCTTCTAAAGAAGCCTGCATTAGATCCCTCAGAGTTGAGCAATTATAGGTCTGTTTCCAACCTCCCAAGTCTGGGCAAGGTAATTGAGAGGGTGGTGGCCTCTCAGCTCCAAGCAGTCTTGGAGGAAACTGATTATCTAGACCCATTTCAAACTAGTTTTCAGGCGGGTTATGGAGTGGAGACTACCTTGGTCGATGGATGATTTCCAATTGGGAATTGACAGAGGAAGTGTGACTCTGTTGGTCCTTTTGGATTTCTCGCAAGCTTTCAATACTATCGACCATAGTATCCTTCTGGAACATCTGAGGGTTTTGGAGGTGGGAGGCAATGTTTTACAGTGGTTCCCCTTCTACCTCTTGGACAGATTCCAGATGGTGCCAATTGGAGATTGTTGCTCTTCAAGATCTGAGCTTAAGTATGGCGTCCCTCAAGGCTCCATACTTTCTCCAATGGTTTTTAATATCTAAATGAAACTGCTGGGCGAGAACATCAGGGGATCTGGAGCCGGATATTACCAGTATGCTGATGACACCCAGATCTGCTTCTCCATGTCAACTTCTTCAGGAGCTGGCATATCTTCTCTAAATGCCTGCCTGGAAGTGGTAATGGGCTGGATTAGGGAGAATAAACTGAAGCTGAATCCAGATAAGACGGAGGTACTTATTGTGTAGGGTCAGACCTCCAGACACGATCTTGATCTATTTGTTCTAGATGGGGTCACACTTCCCCATAAGGAATAGGTTCGCAGTCTGGGAGTACATCTGGATCCACACCTCTCCCTGGTTTCTCAGGTTGAGGCAGTGGCCAGAAGTGCTTTCTATCAGCTTCAGCTGATATGCCAGCTTCGCCTGTTTCTCGAGATCAATGACCTCAAAACAGTGGTACATTTGTTGGTAACCTCCAGACTTGACTTTTGTAATGTTCTCTACATGGGGCTGCCTTTGTACGTAGTCTGGAAACTCCAGTTGGTTCAGAATGCGGCAGCCAGGCTGGTCTCTGGATCATCTTGGAGATACCATATTACTTCTCTGCTGATGGAGCTTCACTGGCTGCCAATAGGTTTCTGGGGAAAATACAAAGTGCTAGTTATAACTCATAAAGTCCTAAAGGGCTTAGGCCCTGGGTATCTAAGAGAGGATCTTCTTCACTATGAGCAACACCGCCCATTGAGGTAATCTGAGGAGGTCCGTCTCCAGCTACCACCAACTCGTTTGGTGGCTACACAGAGATGGGCCTTCTTGGTCGCTGCCCCGAGATTGTGGAATGCACTTCCTGTAGAGATATGATCCTCCCCATCTCTGGCAATTTTAATAAAACATCTGAAGACCCATCTCTTCACCAAAGCTTTTTAAAACTGTCTGTTTTAATTTCATGGCTGTTTTTAAATTGTTACATTGTTTTAACTTTTATATGTGTTTTAATTGTTTTTATGTTAACTGCCCAGAGATTAAAGTTTGGGCGGTATAGAAGTTAAATAAATAAATAAATAAATAAATAAATAAAAGCAGTCAGTACTGCAAGATAAAAAAATGAAATAGAAGGAGAAAGAGATAAGCCAGGCCACCACTAACAGTCTGCTCTGCTGTCCTGCACCTTCAAAATGAAGAGAAAGAAGCTCTAGATCAGATGCAGTCTGGTATGTGAGCAAAATATTGTCCAGACTTGTTGGCGTATAACCTGACTTTACAGTGGTGGTCCCACACCATGCAGCCTTCAGAGCCAGTCTGAGAGTGGTTGTTGTGGTATTACTGGGGCTACTGGTTCCTTCTGCCAGCCACCACCACGACCACCACCACAGCATTTGATCCAGGGCTGACAAGGTCCAGGAAGCAGAATGACTTCCTCCTGATTCTCAGACAGCACTGCCAAGGCTGCTGGAGAGGATGAGGAGATTGAACTGCCTGTGCTAGCATGTGACCCTTTTCTAGAAGCTAGAAAACCCAAATCCCATCAAATAAAGAAGCAGGCTTTATGGGGGGTGGGTAGGGGGCATTTTTGCCCTGGAGCAAGCAAAAAGGGGCAAGTCTAAGAGAAGGGAAAGGAAGGTGATTACTGTGGCCTCTAACCCTCCTAACTAGTCAGAAGAACTCTAAACCTAACCAAGAGGTATTGTTAGGGGGCTTACCAGTTCTGGCATCTGCTGCTGGAGTCTGACTGGGTGCTGCTCTCAGGGACCCTCAAGATGAGCAGACATTGGGACTCCATAGCTGTTGGGAGGGCAGGCAGACACCAGACATTTAAAGGCATTCGCCCACCAAAAAAATCATACCAGGGTAAATAGAGAGCACCTTACACTGGGCTGTCACAAGATACACCAACCTACTAAAAAGAAAGAGGGGAAAATTATCCAGGCACACAGCAGAAGCAAAGGTACACCTTGGGCCTGCAAACCAAGGGGGAAAATAGCAGTCAGAGGAACCCTAGTTATTAAAGACACTGGGAGGAATAAAAATCAAAAGAGGACAAAACAGGGGAGAAAGGAAAAGGAAAAAAGGAAAGAGATAAGCTAGGCTGCCACTCCCAATCTGCAATGCTGCTGCAATCTCTGATCCTGAATGTATCTCCTTCAAGAGAGTCACATTGGGGGGTAATGGTTTGTGGGATTTCCTTGCTTCCCTTCATTGAGGCTTCCCAGCATGGGTTCCATGCTCCCAATCCTGCATAGGATTGGAAGGCATAAGGAAGAGGCATGGAAAGGGAGAGAAAGGGACCCAACAAACACTAACCGGCAAACAATTGATAAACAGGGTGGGGTGGGTGGGTGTTGTTTTGTATAAGGATCCAGGAGGGGTTGGATGACACAGGGGGCAGGATACAGGAGGGGTTGGATGAAACAAGATTGAGGTCCCTGAGTAGAGCAGGTTCAGTCCAGGGACCAAAGGAAGGAGCAGGGCACACGTGGGAGTAATTGGATGATGGTCAGACTAGAGGACCACGTGGGAACCCAGAACATCTGACTAGGGATGTGCGAAACGTTTCGGGTACAGAACGATCTGTACCCGAAACAGCCAATTTCGGGTGATTCAGATCTGAACCGAATCACCCTTCTGGCCCTCTGAAATTTTTCATAGCTGAACCATATCACCTCCGTTTCGGCTCCAAATATCTGTTGTTTCGGACTTTGACATCTATTTGAATTTCCCGCCTTTTTGCTTCCCATTGACTTCAATGCAAAAAAGGTCTGAAATTCTTCTACTCAAATTTCAGGTCACAGGGGCAAAATAGTGGTGTGGTGTGGTAGTGCCTAATGGGTGGAGGCTACCACCCAAATTTCAGGGAGATTGGGCAAAGGGCTGATTTTTGGTGAATTTTTGAAGTTTTAGTGTCTTTGGGGCAGATTGGGGCCACGTCTTTAAGGTTTTTCCTCATAAGGTATAATAATGGAGCTTTCATTAGCCCCATAAGTGCACTTGGGGGGTGCTGGGGTGGCCCAGAGCGAGTGATGGTGTAGTGCACATAGGGTGCCAACCACCCCCATGGGTTTCTAACCCATGGGGTACAGGGTTCTGTTGTTTCAGAGGTTTTCTGAGTGTTTCTATGATAGCAAATAAGAGTGGATTCATGGTGTCTCATTGAAAATCTCATTTGCTATCATAGAATCCACACTCAGAATACCTCAGAAACAACAGAACCCTGTACGCCATGGGTTAGAAACCCATGGGGGTGGTTGGCACACTATGTGCAGTACACCACCACTCTCTCTGGGCCACCCCAGTACCCCCCAAGTGCACTTATGGGGCTGCTGAAAGCTCCATTCTATTATAACTTATTCTGAGGAAAAACCTTAAAGATACGTAAACTTCAAAAATTAACCAAAAATCAGCCCTCTGCCCAAATCCTTTGAAAAAATTCAGGTAGCTTCCTTGCCCCTACAGTCACTACCCGGCACTACCACCAACCCCACACCGCTCTAGGCCACCCATTTCCCCCTGACGTGAAGCGATACACCCTCCATTATACCTAATGGGGAAAACCTTTAAAACGCGTAAACTTCAGAAATTCACCAAAAATCAGCCCTCTGCCCAATCACTCTGCAATTGGGGTGGTTTTTTCTGAGGTGTGAATTCTCATTCTATCATAGCAAATGAGATTTTTTTCAATTAAACAACTCTCATGACCCCATTTTCACTTTTTCACACTTTCCTTTACTATGAATAATATGAGGAAGTAATCAATTTAGCACACTTCACCTTATGAAGACAAACCTCATAAAAATAAATTCACCAAAATTCACCCCTCTGCCCAATCACTCTTAAATTGGGGATGGGTGGTAGCCTCCACCCATTAGGCACTATCTACCAGCCCACCCCACTCCTTTGGGGCAGATCCACTTTCTGCCCCCAATCTGCCCCAAAGACACCAAAACTTCAAAAATTCTCAAAAAATCAGCCCTCTGCCTAATCCCCCTGAAATTGGGGTGGTAGCCTCCACCCATTAGGCAATACCACCCCACCCCACTATTTTGGGGCAGATACACCTTCTGCCCCCAAACTGCCCCAAAGTCACTAACACTTCAAAAATTCTCAAAAAATCAGCCCTTTGTCCAAACCCCCTGAAATTGGGGTGGTAGCCTCCACCCATTAGGCACTACCACTGCACCCCACTATTCTGCCCCAGGCCCCACTTTCTGCCCCAATATGCCCCAATCTGCCCCAAAGACATGAAAATTTCAGAAATTTACCAAAAATCAGCCCTTTGCCCAATCCCCCTGAAATTGGGGTGGTAGCCTGCACCCATTAGGCACTACCACCCCACCCCACACCACTCCTTTTGCCCAGATCCCATGCTATGCCCCCGAACTGCCCCAAAGTCACTAAAACTTTAAAAAATCGCCAAAAATCAACCATGAACCGAATCACCCGAATTTTTCATGCCCAAAATTCGGGTGATTCGGCTCATGCCCGAAAAATATCGGGAGACATCGGGGGTGATTCGGTTCAGCCCCGAATCACCCGAAATTGTTCGTTTCGGGCACAGATCGTTCTGTGTCTGAAATTTTTTGCACATCCCTAAACAATAGGGATGTGCAAATCAATTTGGGTGATAATCAGTTTGGGTACAAATTGATTTGTACCCAAATCTAGATGATTCGGGTGATTTGGAGACAAAACAAATCACCCCTGTGGTCCATTGGCCAGATTTGTGTCCAAATTGAATCAAGCCTGATTCAGTTTGAATTGTTTCTAGATTCGGGTCCCTCCAAATAATTCCTCCAGATTCCCTGCTTTCGTTTTCAAAAGCTCTAGCCCTTGTAGAAGTGGAGTTATGGACAAAATGTATGGTCACTATTTTTCAAGTGTTTGGATTCTTTGGTGTATAATAACTTTTCCTCAATGAATCCCTATGAGGATTCATTGCACACCTTCATTTCTTCTATTCATTTTGACTGTCTTTTGGACAGTGTCAAATATCAACTGACATGTGCCAACTACCCCCCGCCCTCCCGCGTGCAAAGCAGTGGGGTACTACACAGTTTATGTTCTAGGAATTTCATTACACACCAAAGAGTCTAAACACCTCAAAAAATCCTAAAATATAAACTGAGTACCCAGTGGCTTGTGGATTGGGCGGGTGGGGAATGAAATATGGGATGCCACTAACTCCCCATCCCCTCCTGCACAGAAGTGGAGTCAAAATGAGCACAAAAAAATGTGTGTAATGAAGACTTAAAAGAATCTAAACACTTCAAAAATTCATTAAAAAACCTGTGTACCCCAGTATGTGTGTGTGTGGGGGGGTGTTGGGGTGTAGTTGACACATGGCAGTGGACAGTTGGCACTGTCCAATGCCAGACAAAATGAAAAGAAGAAACGAAGGCATATAATGAATCCTCATAGGGATTCATTATGAGTAAACGTTATTGTTATTGTAAACTGCCCAGAGATGAAAGTTTGGGGCGGTATACAAATCTGATTAAACAAACAAACAAACAAACAAACGTTGGAGACCAAGTAATCTAAACACTTCAATATTCCAAAAAAATAAAATGGGTACCCCACTGCCTTGTAGGTGGGGTGTGTGTGTGCAGTTGTTACATGGCAGTTGACAGTTGGCATGTTCCAATGACAGTCAAAATGAACAAAAGAAATAAAGGTGTGCAATGAATCCTCATAGGGATTCATTGAGGAAAAGTTATTATACACCAAAGAATCCAAACACTTGAAAAATAATGACTCCACATTTTGCTCCATAACTCCACTTCTGCAAGGGCTAGAACATAGTTTGTTTTAAAGAAATGAAAGTTGGGGATTCATGTTAGGCTTAGGATCGGGCAACTTCAAATCCCTATTATTTCCTATGGTGGAAATATACAAAATCAGTAAAACCTAAATAAATTCATTAAAAATCAACCAAGCACCCCACCACCTTTATATTTGGGAGGTAAGTGACACTCATGGGGACGTACCCACCAACCATATTTCATGCCCCAAGGACCTTGTTAAGTGGTCTGAATCAATCTGAATCCAAATCTAATTGAATCAAATACAAATTGTATCTGGGTGTGATTTGGAGTGTTGATTGGGACACAAAACAAATCAAGGGTGATTTTTTTTGAGTACAAATTGAATCAAAAAAATCAATTTGTGCGCATCCCTACAAAACAATCCAAAGAAGCACTCAGTTAAACCAACTGGGGCTGCTGGTACAATAAAAAGAAAAAGGAAAAGAAAGGAAAAGAAAAGAAAGCAGTTGGTACTGCACGATAAGAAAATAAAATAAAAGGAGAAAGAGATAAACCAGTTCCACTGCTAGCAGTCTGCTCTGCTGCTGCAATCTCTGATCCTGAATGTATCTCCTTCAAGAGAGGCATACCACAGACTGAAAAGGTAGGCCCTCAGGCATACGTCAGAAGGCAGGGTGTCAGCTCCGCAAAGCAGGCATCGAGAATTGTAGCCACCATAGGACTGACAAGCTTCTAGGATTGTCTGAGCCAGGCTCTCAATGATGGGAACGCCTGCAATAAAACCCAAATTACAGAGGCAACACAGTGGCCCCTTCTAATGGAGATTTTTGTCAGTAAAACCGAGTCCAAACTGTAGGTGCCAATTCAAGACTGGGAGTGAAAATGGAGCCACGATACGGTTAGGAAACTGCCATTTCATGCATTCAAAATGAAGAACAGGGGCAGTCACAGAATGAAACAAGCAATAAAGAGGGGAAGCGGAAATCCCACCGTGACTACAAAACAAAAAAATGCAGATAATGTAATGGTCAAACACTGAAAATGTATATAAGCACTGGAAATATATATTCAGAAACAATAAGCCATTAATAAATAATCAATAACATTAATAAGCAGAAATCATGAATCTAAACTAAATAATTCAACAAGAAATATAATGTATGCAGTGATACTCAAGCCAACTGATAACACATAATACACAAAATGCCTTCTCACAATACATAAATATAAGCATGTGCAATAACATTCAAAAATATGGAAAGGAGGTGTAACTGAGCCAGGCAAGAATAGGGCTGCAGGATGAAATAGGCGAAGTCAAGTATCATAATAGAAGTGCCAAATGACAAAAACGCCGCATCAGACGTGGTCTCAAAAAGAGGTGTGGACGTCCTCAGTCAACGGATGTACCCCCTTATGCCCTTCAGGAGAATGCAAACCAAACATGTACACATGTTGTAGAAAAGGGCAAAAGAAAGGGGGTGCTGGCTTGTAGGCGAGACGCTCAATACCATCCACACAGGAGTGAAGATATCAAATCACAAAGATGCTGATTGCAGAGAACCCATCGAGCATGGCTTCCATAAATAAGATGTCATGGATCAAAGATAAAGCCCACTGCATGCCCTTGTGGAGAAAAACAAACTTCATGAATCAAAGTCGTTCATGAATCAAAGTCGAACGGCTCTTCTGGATATACACTGTTTCGCCAGCAAAGCTTCATCAGCCTGTGCAATATAAACATACAATATAAACATAAATACAGTCAGCCAGGAGTGGATCCCTACAGTGATATATTATTGTAAAGAAAATGCCCTGGTACAAGACTGCATACGAACCTCCTAAACAACATTAATACTGGTACCCCATTCCTCAAGCTTAACACAGTCCTTTCCGGCATTAATATCTGCAAGAACCTCTCCAATTTATACCTGACTGAAATAGAGTTCCCACAGCTGGATGTGGCGTCATAAACATCACCTTCAAGCATGCATGCATGCAGATGGAGGACTCAGCAATAAAACAATTAACATAGATTATCAAGCTGTAAAAAACCCCAGGCAGTTAAAGGCACAGAGTCCGCAATACTGGACCCTGGAGAGCTGAAGGCATCCTGCATGAGTATGACAAAACTCTCAAGCCAGCCTGACAAAGTCTGGTGTAAACGTCGGTAAAAAGGAGAGGAAAAGGAAAAGGGCACTCGAATAACATAATGCAAAATGGGAAAGAGAAAAGGCATACAGCTACACAGGTCTCGTGCACAAGGGACAATGGGAAACGAAGATGGTGAATCTGAATCGGTACCAGGCAGTCAACAGTATCTGTCCCCTAATGTGGAAACAAAAGTTCCATTTGGCATTTCATGCATTCGGACAATCACTAATATGAAAAGTTTAACTCTAGTATTGCGTAATGTCCACAGGAAGCCTATCTGTCAATATGCAGGCTTCATTTCCTCTGTTTGGTGAAGTGAAACCTCCATATTCCCAGACAGTTCAACTCTCATTCAAGAGATGATTCAAGAGCAATCTACACCAGAATTGTAAATTGTTGTGACTGGGTGGCACTGGTAATGGTTAGTGGGATCTCCTTGCTTCCCTTCACTGAGGCTTCCCAGCATGGGTTCCATGTTCCCAATCCTGTATATGTTTACTCAGAAGGAAGGCAAAGAGAAATCAGTTCTTTTTCTCTCCCAGCAAAGTCTTTTATGCTTTGCTGAGATGAAGCAAAGAATAAAAGCAAAGCATAAAATCTCTTATCCTTTGCTGGGAGAAAGGACAAAGGGAACCCACATTCTTGTCTTGGATCTGTGCTGGTCGTGATTCCTATATGTCCTTGTTGACTATATAACCCTGTTGATAAGTAAACTGCAATGAAATCAATGAGCAGTAACTTATTCAAAACATGGATTGCACCTTTGATGGGGGTGAGAGAAAAGGGGCAGAGGGAGAAAACAAAAGGCCGTGCAAGGAAAGGGACGGTGGAGGGAAGGAAGGGTCAAGGCAAGTGCCAGTGTGCTCTAAGACTCTCCTTAGCATAATAAGCAGTTGTGTTCAGAACCAGGAAGTCCCTCACTAGAACTGGCCAGAACTTCCCACTCCCAACTGAGAACTCACAGTGGGCAACATAATGGCTCTGTGTCCTTCCTTGTTTTTACCCTATTATGATTTGGTTTTACCCAGCTTGGTATTCAATCAAAAAGCACTAGATTTAAGTTCTTCATTCATGCAAAAAGCACTAATAATAATAATAATAATAATAATAATAATAATAATAATAATAATAATTCAATTTCTATACCACCCTTCCAATAATGGCTCAGGGCATTTTACAAAGAGAAATAACAAAAAAATAAGATGGCTCCCTGTCCCCAAAGGGCTCACATTCTAAAAAGAAACATAAGACACACAACAGCAACAGTCACTGGAAGTACTGTGCTGGGGGTGAATAGGGCCAGTTACTCTCCCCCTGCTAAATAAAGAGAATCACCACGGTAAAAGGTGCCTCTTTGCCCAGTTAGCAGGGGAACTAGTCCAGCATGAACAAGAAATCAACTGCTGGAGTGAGCTTGGAAATTGTGGGGTTCATGGACTGCCTAGCTGATAGCCACATTTCATCTGTGCACAGCACAAAATTAGAAGGTGCTCCAGCTGTGCCAAGTCCAAGGCAAACCATTCCTCAATGAGGTTACAGATTGCCATATATGCTTGGGCAACCCACTCACAGAGCAACAGGAATTTCCCAAGGCTCCTAGAGCTCAACAATGTTGTCATTCCCCAAATGATATAAAAGAGGCAGAGGCACCATCTCCTGCCATCCGTGGTATCTGCAGCACATTCCAGGCCAATCAGCCAGCCTTTTCTCAGAGATGAAGATCTTTTGCCTTCTCTTTCTTCTCCTCGCCTTGGCAATCCTTCCTGATCCAGGTAAGCTTTTATCTTTCAGCTTCTGAGCTCCACACAACAAGCCCTAGGGTGGCTGAGATTAGAGCCAAGAAGAATCATGAATCTCTTAGGATGTGGGCAATTCAAAGCGTGAGGACCAACCAAAAGCTTAGATTCCATCCCAAAGGGCTGTTCTGAAGGGGAGGAGCTGGTCTGGTGGGTAACTTCTTGGCATAGACTAAGTGTGCGGTATATGAGCAGGGAAGCATCTGGCCCAGAACCGCCCTGTCCTATAACCTGGGCCTAAAGCTAGGCATACTCTGCCCGTGCACCCTTCAAACACCAAGCTGAAGCTACATCCAGTAGCCTACCTGGCAGGGTTGCTGTACCAGTTGCTGAGATGATGTGTGTCAAATGATTGAAGGGTGATTTAAATACTAATACTTATATTTATAGGGGTGTGCAAAACCATGAAATGTCATCACTGTGAACTCAGGTTATAGGCCAACAAAAATGGACAATATTTTACTCACACACCGGACTGCATCTGAACTAGATTTTCTTTCTCCCCATTGTGAAGGTGCAGGACTTGGGCAGAGACGGCATGGAGGGTGCCATAGATGGTGCTGGAGGTTGGTTTGTAGAAAAAGGTGCCAAAGAATCCGCTACTGTTGTAGATGGTAAGTAAGAACTGTCAGAGGTGAGGCAATGCAGAGGGAGCGGAAGACATTGCTGAAGCTTCCCTCTCCTACAAGCCCACTCTTATCTGGGACATTCTTCATCTTTACTAGATATCTAACCTCCAATAGGAAGAAAACCTAGATCCTTTGACATCAGCTAAGCTCTTTTTATCAGCCTCTTCCTCCTTCCGATCCTATCCCTGCTAGCCCCTACAATGGTAGCTCTCTCTGTTTTTAAGTGGAGGGCTTCTTAATACAACTGAAAGCCTAAGCAGGGCTGGGTGGACTCAGTAAGAAAAAAATTGTAGGTAGACTCAGCAACTAGAACAACAGAAGTGTGCAAACTGGAATCCTTTTGCACATGGGAATCCTGTTCTCTATGCTTTCAGGGTGGACAGGTCTATCAATGACTTCTAGTCTGGTGACTGTGGGTCATCTCCAGTTAAAACATTGATATGTGCTTTTCTGCCTATCAAATAGAGGAAATCTTAGGTGTTAGTTTGGGTGTGCATGTGTGTGCATATAAGCAGATTTTGATTTTCTTGCTGAATGATATTCTGATATTTTGCTGTTTCTCAGGCATCTGAAGGACCTTGCCCCAACGGGAATGGACATTCCCCTGGAGGACAATCCCATGCTTTCCCAAGGAAAACCCAAGTTCCTCCTTCCATAAAGGATCCCACCCAGCCCTGGCAAGGTGAGTGTGCTGTACAGCACTGAGTGGGGTGGGAATGCTTGCTTCTGGGTGCCCCCCTGTGCACAGTATGCATGGCTTGTGTGCATTATTCAAGTTCAGAAGTAGCTTTGGACAACCAGCCCTTGATCCGTATTGCACAAACCAGCCACAGAAATCCCTCTTTCCTTTTTGGCAGTGAGATGTAGCTTCTCTGGACAGGAGGAAACCTCCCAGCTTTCCACATACTGCTGAACCTGGTTCAATGCCCAATCAAAACTTCATGCTTGTCCTGACAGCCACGTTGTTCCAGAGAAATTCTTCCCAAACTGTCCTTACACTTCCAGGTTTAATAAAAGCAAATTGCATTGAAGCTGTGTGTTTTATTTTATTTTATTTTATTTTATTTTATTTTATTAATCTGGCCATTTAACACCTTTCCAACCTGCTCTCTTTGTGCAATCGTGCTGAGGGTGGCACACAAATCTGGTGAAAGGGTCAATATAGATAGATAGATAGATAGATAGATAGATAGATAGATAGATATGTATATATAGATACACACACACACACACACACACACACAACCTCTTTTCACACACTGGGCTGCTTATGACTGAGAAGGGAGGGGAGGCTCTTTCCCTGTCCTCTTAGAAACATTTTTCGAGTGGAACTGGATACCCCTCTTTCAGAACCCAAGGCATTCTTACAAAAGTAGCAATCCTTCCACCACAATTCACACTCACAACTCAGTATCTGAATAAGAACTGCATTTTATTGAAAAAATAATGAGGCCATAATGACTGAACAATTCCAACATGAAATTTGGGAGATGAAACTTGAGTCTAGACATTATTGTTTTAATTGCAGGGTTGGGCTAACTGGTTGCCTGAAATGGATCTTCAACTAGATCCAGTGTGGGCATGGATTTGCTACCTGTATTCTATAACAGGAAGGAGGAAGAGGCATGGAAAGGGAGAGAAAGAGACCCAACAAACACTATTCAACAAACAATGGATTCCCGGGAAGGGGTGGTGGCTTGTTTTGTATAAGGATCCATGAGAGGTTGGATGATACAGGGGGTTGGATATAGGAGGGGTTGGATGAAACAGGTTTGAGGTCACTGAGTAGAGTAGGGTCAGTCCAGGGACCAAAGGAAGGAGCAGGGCACATGTGGGAGTAATCGGACTATAGGACCACATGGTAAACCAGAACATCTGGCTATGCGTCCCCAACATGGCTAGACTGTGAGAGTTATCTGAATTTATTTGGACTTCCAGAGGGCTGGTGGGTTGTACTTAGAGAGGAACCTGAGATGCTTCGTGTTCCTGGACCAGGAAGGTCCTTAGGAAGAGACAGGAAGGTGGACACAACCAAGTCTGAAAGAGTTCAGGAGCGTGTAATGCTTAGGTTGGGGGGAAATGGAGGGAAACATCAACAACAAGGCTAGTTAGACAATGGGAAAGTAAAGCACTCTCCTCCTCCAAGGGTGCTGAGAAGGGAGCGGGAGGTCCAGGGTCCTGGTATCCTAAGTGGCTCGGGAATAGAGAACAGGGTCCCATAATTCTCCAAAGGGGCTAAGAGTGGCTATATGGGGCGTGTCTGTTGTCAGTCTGTTATCAGTGTCAGGGGGCCTTTTGAAGACGCCAACTAGATTGGAAGAGAAGCCGATGTTTCGCTCTCGACCTCGTTCCTTAGGCTGCTCCTTTGCTTTCACACAAATGGTGCTTTCCTCCCAGACCATACACGTGGACACCCATCATTCCATGCCAAACTCCTCATGTAGTGTGAACAGGGCATTGCCCTGACAGTCAAAAAGTGTACTTCTGTAACAAACTGTACCTCTGGGGTACTTGATGGCACACTCCATCCCAAACCCAAGAGCATAAAGACTGCTTTGTTAACTAAGGCAAAGAACCCAGAGCTCCAACATACCTGTCCTAACAGCAGCAAGCCCGCTACCTCTGGGTGCTCACAAGCACAGCACAAGCAGCACAATTGTCCTGTTATTAACGACTGGATTCTGGTGCTCACAGGCATCCTGCCACTGTAGATAGCAGCTCTCCATATACACACCAAGGAGACCAAGCCTACCAACTCTGGATCTCTCAGATTTCTCCATTTCAAAGCTTTAAAGGGCTCTGCCTTCCTCTCCTACCTTCTGGGCTTCCCAGGGGCAACTTCTGAGCCTCTGTGAGGAGCAGGATTGTGGATCTGATTGGCTTGTGCTGATACAGCAAAATTCTTCCTCCAACATTATATTCTTATGATTATTATATTCTTATTACATTATTATATGTTTATGATTCCAAGATAAGCAAAGGGCTGATCCAGGCAGGCATGCTGGTGGTTCACAGGGAATCAGTGTGCCCCCCAATATGGCTGCTCCACAGATCCATAGTGAAGTGCAGCGGACAACAGTGTTCACCACCCACCTGAGCTTCCCATACAGCAGGCTTTACTGCAGGTTTACAGAAAGGCTTGAATGCAAGATTGAAGCTGCTCCCCAAATAAAAAAAATCAAGACAAAAAGTTGATTTATTGAAACCTGATGAATCAGGCTACACTGTAAAGTGCAATGAAAAACCCAAATTCTGTGTGAAGTGCTCCCTGATAGCTCACAGGGATGTTGGAATAAATTTGGCCAATATGTGAACACCTCTATTCCAGAGGAGATGCAAACTAATGGATGTGAGATGGGTGTGAAAAACTTCCTGGAATGGCTGGTCGCTCAAAGTGATCATCTCTCCAGTGGCCAGGGGATGAGATGAGGTTTTGGGCAATCCCATTGCATAGTCTGGGTCACCAAGGCAGAGTGGTCCCACACTCCCAAATCAGATTTCACAGTGTTCAAAATAATGGCTGTGTCTTACTTTGTTTTTCCCCTATTATGAGTTGATTTTACTCCACTTGGTAATCAGTCAAAAAGCACTAGATTTAAGTTTTTCAAACTTGCAAAAAGCCTTAGTCCAGCATGGATGAGAAATCCAGCACTGGAGGAAGTGCTTCTTGTTTCTTCTTGGAGTATTTGGCAATGTTGAGCTGTTGGAGCCTTGGGAAATTCCTGTTGCACTGTGATAGGGTTGCCCAAGCATATATGGCAATCTGTAACCTCACTGAGGAACGGTTTGCCTTGGACTTGGCACAGCTGGAGCACCTTCTAATTTTGCTGTGTGCACAGAAGAAATGTGGCTATCAGGAAGACAGTCCAGGAACCCCACGGTTTCAAAGTTCACTCCAGCTGTGGATGTGTAGTCCATGCTGGACTAGTCCATTTTGCATGTTTGAAAAACTTCCATCTCATTTTTTTTATTGATCAGGTGTTTAAATTAACAGATGAGCACAGAACAATATTCATGGACACTTTATCTCCAGAACAACCTAGTCAGGCAAGCTGCCAACAGAGTTGAGCTTTTTCATCTATCCCAGAAGATGCACTGTGTGTGAAAATTAGAACAATTCATTAATATTTCAGGGAAATATCATAGGATTTGAGAACACCAATGGTTCTAATCCCAGGGCCTGCACAGGAACTCAAGATCTGAGCTTTTTAATATCATTATCCAGCTTTCCACCCTTCTTCACGTTCTCCTGTTCTTGGCCCATATGGACCTCTCCTATTTGGCCACCCTCTCTTTGGGAAGTCTGATTTGGGATAAGGACAAGTTAGGAATGTGCTTCTTAAAATAAAACAATCACTAAATAGCTAAACAAAGGGATGTAATCTGTGCAGCTGCTTTATAGACGTAGAATATTTGGTTAAAAACATGTGCATTTCTGTCTTATCAAAGACCTCCAAGGTAGAGGTGTGGGTGTGGGTATTGAATTGCATGTGCATGTGTGTGCACATAATGTGATTTTCATTTTCTCTTGTTGGGATGAGATGAGGTTTTTGGTGACAAGACCAACTGCCCACCGACTGCAACCACTGTGCATGCAATATCCCGTGCCTGGGAGCAGGAGCGGGCTCCTTTCCACTACTTGAGCACACTCCAGTCCTATCACTTTCCTCAGGGTGATGCCATTGTAGGTGCTTCAGCATGTGCTGAGATGCTTAGGGCCCGTCCCCCTACTGATCTGTGCCCTGCAGTGGGTGCACATAGCATGGTCTGGGTCACCAAGGCAGAGCTCCAAGTGATCCCACACCATGCAGTCTTTGGAGCCAGTCCAGTTCTCTTTCAGTGGTAGTGATGGTTATATGGGGACTGCTGGTTCCTTCTGGCAGCCACCACCATCACCAGCAAAGCAATCGGCCAATGGCTGAGAAGGTCCAGGAAGCAGAAAGACTTCCTCCTGCTCCTCCTAAGTCTCAGACCTCACTGCCAAGGGTTCTGGGGAGGATGGGGAGACTGAACCGGCTGGACTAGCAGCCGACCCTCTCACCTGCTCCTCCACTGCCACAGGAAGAGCTTCTTCCCTGACAGAGGAGGACCTCCATCCGTATTCTGGAGTATCGGCCGGCACCCACCCTTGTCCTCCGAAAAGAAACACGGCATTGAATGATAGAAGTGAGGGGAGCAGGCCCCTCTTGTCATTGTCACCAATTCCCACCCCTCCTCCTGCCTGCCCCTCTGCTCCCATCTCTGAATTGCCCCCTCCTAGAGGGCATCTTGTGGTTTTTAAAATAAGGCCCTATCTCTGATGGCAGGGTGGGGGGTGCGATATGTGAACACTTCCATTCCGGAGGAGATGCAAACTAATGGGTGTGAGATGGGTGTGAAAAATTTCCTGGAATGGCTGGTCATTCATAGAAATCATCTCTCCAGTGGCCAGGGGATGAGATGAGGTTTTGGGTGATCGGACCACCTTCCCACCAACTGGACCCAGAGTGCAGGCAACCTCCTCTTCCTCAAACCAAGCCTATCGATACCAACGGGGTGATGCCATTGTAGGTGCTTCATGATGTGCTAAGACACTTATGGCCCTTTCCTTTACTGATCTGTTCCCTGCAATGGGTGCACATTGCATGGGATGGGTCACCAAGGCAGAGCTCCTTGTGGTCCCACATTCCCAACTCAGATCTCACAGTGTGCAGAATAATGGCTGTGTCTTTCCTCTTTTTTTACCCTGTTATGAGTTGATCTTACCCCAATTGGTAATCAGTCAAAGTGCAATAGATTTAAGTTTTTCAAACTTGCCAAAAGCACTAGTCCAGCATGGACACGAAATCCATCACTGGATTGAGTACCTCTTGTGCCTTCTTGGGGTGCTGGGCAATGTTGAGCCATTGGAGCCTTGGGAAATTCCTGTTGCACTGTGAGGGGATTGCCCAAGCATATATGGAAATCTCTAACCTCATTGAGGAACGGTTTGCCTTGGACCTGGCATGATGGAGCAACTTCTTATTTCATGCTGTGCACAGAAGGAATGTGCCTATCAGCTAGGCAGTCCTGGAACCCCACAGTTTCAAAGTTCACTCCAGCTGTGGATGTGTAGTCCATGCTGGACTAGTCCATTTTGCATGTTTGAAAAATTCCCATCTCGTGTTTTTTGATTGAGCAGGTTTCTAAATCAACGGATGAACACAGAACAATGTGCATGCACACTTTATCCTCAGAACAACCCAGTGAGGCAGGCTGCCAACAGAGTTGAGCTTTTTCATCTATCCCAGAAGATGCACTGTGTGTGACAATGAGAACAATTCATTAATATTTCAGGAAATGTCATAGGATTTGAGAACACCAATGGTTCTAAACCCAGGGCCTGCACAGGAGTCCCAGATCTGAGCTATTTCATAACATTACTGGGCTTTCCAGCCTTCCTCACTTTCACCAGTTCTGGGCCCATGTGGACCTCTCCTATTTGGTCAACCTTTCCTTGGGAGGTCAGATTGGGATAAAGGAAAGTTAGGAATGTGCTTCTTTTAATTTTAAAAAAATCACTAAATAGCTAAACAAAGGGATGCAAATTGTGCAGCTGCTTTATAGACATAGAATATTTGGTTAAAAATATGTGCATTTCTGTCTATCGAATACCTCCAAGATAGATGTGTGGGTGTGGGTATTGGATTGGATGTGCATGTGTGTGCACATAATGTGATTTTCATTTTCTCTCGTTGGGATGAGATGAGTTTATTGGCGATCTGACCAGCTGCCCACTGACTGCAACCACAGTGCAGGCAACATCACATGCCTGGGAGTAGGAGCAGGTGCCTTTCCGCTACTTGAGGACACACCAGGCCTATCACTTTCCCCAGGGTGATGCCATTGTAGGTGCTTCAGCACGTGCTGAAATGCTTAGGGCCCTCCCCCCTACTGACCTGTGCCCTGCAGTGGGTGCACATAGCATGGTTTGGGTCACCAAAGCAGAGCTCCAAGTGGTCCCACACCATGCAGTCTTTGGAGCCAGTCCAGGTCTCTTTCAGTGGTAGTGGTGCTGTTCCTTCTGGCAGCCACCACCACCACCAGCACAGCATTCGGCGATTTGCTGAGAAGGTCCAGGAAGCAGAAAGACTTCCTCCTGCTCCTCCTCAGTCTCAGACCGCACTGGCAAGGGTTCTGGGGAGGATGAGGATACTGAACGGGCTGGACTAGTAGCTGACCCTCTCAGCTGCTCCTCCACTGCCACAGGAAGAGCTTCTTCCCTGACAGAAGAGGACCTCCCTTCTTATTCTGGACTCGCAGCCTTCACCCACCCTCATCCTCCAAAAAGAAACACTGCACTGAATGATAGCAGTGGGAGGAGCAGGGCCGTCTTGTCATTGTCACCAATGCTCACCTCTCCCTATGCCACTCTGCTCCTGTCTCGGCTTTGCCCCCGTCCTGGAGGACATCTTGGGGTTTTTAAAATAAGGACCTATCTCTGATGGTGGTGGTTGGGGGGGAGAAACACCTTTAAATCAGGTATTTTTTTAAAGAAGTGTGAGGTTGGGGCTGTTCTATTTATGTTTTTTGTGCCACACACAATGATAGCTATAGCACTATAGTGCACACAAAGAAGCTAGACGCTCGGGTCTGCAAATGAAGAGGAAAAAGCAGTCAGCAGCACCCCAGTGATTATAGACACTGGGGGCCAGCTACAGGTCAGAAGAAATAAAAATTCTCAGAAGACAAAACAATCCAAAGCAGCACCCCATTAAACCAGATGGGACTGCTGGTCCAATTAAAAAATAAAATGGGAAGAAAGAAAGAGAAACCAGACCAACACCAACAGTCTGGTCTGCTGCTGCAGTCTCTGATCTTAAATGTATCCCCTTCAAGAAAGGCAGACCAAAGACTAATATGGCAGGCGCAAAGGCATACATCAAAGGGCAGGGGGTCAGCTCCACAAAGCAGGCATGGGGAAACTTGGCCACTGACAGACTGACAGGCTTCTGGGATGATCTCAGTCAGCCTCTCAATGATAGGAACCCATGCAGAAAACCCAGATAGACAGTATTGACCTTGTAGCCCCGTCTAAACATGTTTTTGGGCAGTGAAACCGAGTACAAACTGAAGGTTGGAGTTCAGGGTTGGGAGTGAAAATGGATCCACAGTTGGGCTAGGAAACTGCCGCTCCACACATTTAGATCATCACAAACAGGAACCTCTTGAAAGTTTAGCTCCAGTTTTGCGTAATGTCCGAAGGCAGCCTACCTGTCAATATGGTGGCGTCGTTTCCTCAGTGATCAAGAGAAGCCTCCATATTCCCAAGAGGTTCAACTCTCACTCAAGAGATGATTTAACAGCGGTCTAGACCAGATCTGTCAATTGTTGTTGACATTGGGTGGTCATGGGTTGTGGGATTTCCTTGCTTCCTGCCTTTGAGGCTTCCCTGCATGGGTTCCTTGCTCCCAATACTGTATATGTTGACTCAGAAGGAAGCCCCAGAGAAATCCGTTCTTTTCCTCTCTCAGCAAGTTCTTTTATGCTTTGGTGAGGTCTGGGAGAAAGGACAAAGTGAACCCCATTCTTTGCTTGGATCTGTGTTGCTCCAGATCCCTATATGTCCGTGTTCTTTCTCTATCCCAGTTTATAAGTAAGCTGCAATTAAATCAATGGACTGATTTCTTAGTAACTTATTCCAAACCTTGATTCTGCCTTTGGTGGGGGTGAGAGAAAAGGGGTAGAGAGAGAAAACAAAAGTCCCTGCAAGGAAAGGGAGGGTGGAGGGAAGTGTCAAGCCAAATGCCAGAGTGCTCATCGAGTCTCCTTAGCATAATAAGCGGCTGTGTTCAAAATCAGGAAGTCCCTCGCTAGAACTGGACAGAACCTCCCACTCCCAACTCAGAACTCACAGTGAGCAAAATAATGGCTCTGTGTCCTTCCTTGTTTTTACCCTGTTATGAGTTGATTTTACCTCTCTTTGTACTATAATCAATCAAAAAACACTAGATCAAAATTGTTTAAACATGCAAAAAGCACTAGTCCAGCATGGACAAAAAATCCACAGCTGGAGTGAGCTTTGAAATTGTGGGGTTCCTGGATTGCCTAGCTGATAGCCACATTTCTTCTGTGCAAACAGTGAAATTAGAAGGAGCTCCCAGGTGTGCCATGTGCAAGGCAAACCGTTCCTCCATGAGGTTACAGATTGCCATATATGCTTGGGCAACCCCCTCGCAGTGCAACAGGTATTTCCCAAGGCTCCAACGGCTCAACAATTTTGCCATTCCCCAAATGATATAAAAGAGGCAGAGGCACCATCTCCTGCCATCCGTGGTATCTGCTGAACATTTCAGGACAATCAGCCAGCCTTTTCTCAGAGATGAAGATCTTTTGCCTTCTCTTTCTTCTCCTCGCCTTGGCAATCCTTCCTGATCCAGGTAAGCTTTTATCTTTCAGCATCTAAGCATAACAGGACAAGCTCTGGGGAGGCCGGGATTAGAGCCAAGAAGAATCGTGAATCTCTTAGGATGTGGGTAATTCAAAGCGTGAGGACCAACCATAATCTTAGATTCCATCCCAAAGGGCTGTTCTGAAGGGGAGCAGAAGGTCTGGTGGGCAGCTTCTTGGCATGGACTAAGCGTGCAAGATATGAGCTTGAAAGCACTTGGCCCAGAACCCCTCTCTCCCATAACCTGGGCCTAAGACTAGGCATGCTCTGCTTGTTCACTATTCTACCACCAAGATGAAGCGAATTCTGGTAGCCTACCCAGCAGGACTGTTCTACCAGTTGCTGAGATTATGTGTGTCAAATGACTGAGGGCAGTGTAAACACAAATATGTATATTCACATTGGGGTGCATACAACCATGAATATCATTAAAGGAAAGTCAAGTTATAGACCAAGAATTCTGGACATTTTACTCACACACTGGACTGTATCTGAACTAGAGTTTCTTTCTCCCTTTTATGAATGAGCAGGGCTTGGACAGAGAGGGCGATGCCGTAGATGGTGCTGGAGGCGGATTTGTAGAGGGAACCGCTGCAGAATTCGCGTCTGGTGTTGTCGACGGTAAGTAAGATGTGTCGGAGCTGAGGCAATGCAGAGGGTGCAGAAGTCATGGCTGAAGCCTCCCTCTCCTAAAGCCCACCCTTATCTAGGACATTTTTCATCTTTCTTGGAGATCTAACCTCCAAGAAGGAGACAAACTAGATCCTTTGCTAAACTTTTGTATCAGCCTCTTCCTCCTTAAGATCATATCTCTGCTAGCCCCTGCAATGGTAGCTCTCATTATTTTTAAGTGGAGGGCATCACAATACAGCTGAAAGCATAAGCAAGGCTTCCATTGAATTGTCATTTAATGGGAAACATTTCCACCAACACTGCAATGCAACGGGTGTGTTTTCAATCATCGGATGAGCACAGAACAATGTGAGGGTCACTTTATCCTCAGAACAACCCTGTGAGGTAAGCTGCAAACATAGTAGAGCTTTTTCATCTATCCCAGAAGATGCACTGTTTGTGAATGAGGACAATTCTGAAACATTTCAGGGAAACTTTATAGGATTTTAGAATACTGATGACTATCATCCCAGGGCCTGCACAGGAGTCCAAGATCTCAGAGAGTTCATAACATTATTGGCCTTTTCAGCCTTCCTCACTTTCAGCGGTTCTGGGTCCATGTGGACCTTTCTGCTTTCGCTACACTTACTTTTGAAGTTCTGATTTGGGATAAAGGCAAGTTCAGAATGTGCTTTTAAAAATAAATGAATCACTAAATAGCTAAATAAATGGAAGCAAACATTCATATGTGCCTTTTTGTCTATAAAAGACCTCCAAGCCTACGTAGAGAAAATCTTAATTGGTGTGATTGTTGGACTGGGTGTGCATGTGTGTGCATATAAGCAGATTTTGATTTTCTTGCTGAATGATATTGTGATATTTTGCTGTTTCTCAGGCGTCTGAATGACTTTGGCCCAATGGGAATGGACATCCCCCTGGAGGACAATCCCATGCTTTCCCAAGCAAAACCCAAGTTCCTCCTTCCATAAAGGATCCCACCCAGGCCTGGCAAAGTGAGTGTGCTGTACAGCAGTGAGTAGGGTGGGAATGCTTGCTTCTGGGTACCACCATGTGCACAGTATGCATGTCTTGTGTGCAGGATTTTACTTCCGAAGAAACCTCAGACAATCAGCCCTTTATATGCATTGCACAAACCAGCCACAGAAATCCCTCTTTCCTTTTTGGCAGCGAGATCTGACTTCTCTGGACTGGAGGACACCTCAAAACTTTCAACATACTGCTGAACCTGCTTCAATGCCCACTCAAAACTTCATGCTTGCCCTGACAGCCACGTTGCTCCAGAGAAATTCTTCCCAAACTCTGCTTATGTTTCCAGATTTAATAAAAGCAAATTGCATTGAAGCTGTGTGTTTTATATTATATTATATTATATTATATTATATTATATTATTTTATTTATCTTTTCATTTAACACCTTTCCAACCTGCTCTCACTGTGCAATAGTGCTGAGGGTGGCACACAAAACTGGTGAAAGGGTCAACTTGATAAAACATCATGAATGAATAGACCATTAATATGGTGTCTATAATTTAAGACATAACCCAGCTGAAAACGAACTGAAAAGGTAGAAGTTAACAAGTGTTAATATATAAAAATATATATATTACACACACACACACACACACACACACACACACACACACACTCTTTTCACACACTGGCCTGTTTATGACTGAGAAGGGAGGGGAGGCTCTTTCCCTGTCCTCTTAGAAACTTTTTTCGAGTGGGACTGGATACCCCTCTTTCAGAACCCAAGGCATTCTTACAAAAGTAGCAATCATTCCACCACAATTCACACGCACAACTCAGAATCTGAATAAGAACAGCATTTTATTGAAAACATAATGAGGCCATAATGACTGAACAAAGCAGGGTATTCCAACATGAAATTTGAGAGATGAAACTTGAGTCTAGACATTATTGTTTTACTCGCAGGTTTGGGCTAACTGGTTGCCTGAAATGGCTCTTCAACTAGATCCAGTGTGTGCATGTATTTGCTACTTGTGTTCTATAACAGGAAGGAGGAAGAGGCATGGAAAGGGAGAGAAAGAGACTACTCGACAAACAATGGATATGCGGGGGAGGGGGGCGTTGTTTGGTATAAGGATCCAAGAGGGGTTGGATGACACCAGGGGTTGGCTATAGGAGGGGTTGGAACCAGGAGGGGTTGGATAAAACAAGAATCCACAAACAATGGATTCCCAGGAAGGGGTGGTGGCTTGTTTTGTATAAGGATCTATGAGAGGTTGGATGATACAGGGGGTTGGATATAGGAGGGGTTGGAATAAACAAGTTTGAGGTCCCTGAGTTGAGTAGGCTCAGTCCAGGGAACAAAGGAAGGAGAAGGACACACATGGGAATAATCAGACTAGAGGACCACATGGGAACCCAGAACATCTGGCTACGCGTCCTCAACATGTCCAGACTGTGAGAGTCATCTGAATTTATATGGACTTCCAAAGGTCTGGTGGGTTGTACTTAGAGAGGAGCCTGATAGGCTTCGTGTTCCTGGACCAAGAAGGTCCTTAGGAAGAGACAGGAAGATGGACATAACCAAGTCTGAAAGAGTTCAGGAGCATATAATGCTTAGGTTGGGGGGAAATGGAGGGAAACATCAATACCAAGGCTAGTTAGACAATGGGAAAGTAAAGCACTCTCCTCCTCGGAGGGGGCTGAGAAGGGAGCGGGAGGTCCGGGGGCCTGGTATCCTAAGTGGCTCGGGAATAGAGAACAGGGTACCATAATTCTCCAAAGGTGCTAAGAGTGGCTATATGGGGCATGTCTGTTGTCAATCTGTTAACAGTGTCAGGGGGCATTTTGAAGACTCCAACTAGATAGGAAGAGAATGCCATGTTTCCCTCTCGACCTGGTTCTGTGGGCTGCTCCTTTGCTTTCACAAAAATGGTGCTTTCCTCCCAGACCATACATGTGGACACCCATCATTCCATGCCAAACTCCTCATGTAGTGTGAACAGGGCATTGCCCTGACAGTCAAAAAGTGTACTTCTGTAACAAACTGTACCTCTGGGCTACTTGATGGCCCACTCCATCCCAAACCCAAGAGCATAAGGACTGCTTTGTTAACTAAGGCAAAGAACCCAGAGCTCCAACATACCTGTCCTAACAGCAGCAAGCCGGCTACCTCTGGGTGCTCACAAGCACAGCACAAGCAGCACAATTGTCCCCTGTTATTAACTACTGGATTCTGGTGCTCACAGGTATCCTGCCACTGAAGATAGCAGCTCTTCATATACACATCAAGGAGACCAATCCTACCAACTCTGGATCTCTCAGATTTCTCCATTTCAAAACTTTAAAGGGCTCTGCCTTCCTCTCCTGCTTCTGGTCACCCCAGGGGCACCTGCTGAGCCTCTCGGAGAAGCAGGATTGTGGATCTGATTGGCTTCGGTACTGATACAGCAACTTTCTTCCTCCAACATTATATTCTTATGATTATTATATTCTTATTACATTATTATATGTTTATGATTCCAAGAGAAGCAAAGGGCTGATCCAGGCAGGCATGCTGGTGGTTCACAGGGAATCAGTGTGCCCCCCAATGTGGCTGCTCCACAGATCCATAGTGAAGAACATCAGACAACAGTGTTCACCACCCACCTGAGCTTCCGATACAGCAGGCTTTACTGCAGGTTTACAGCAAGGCTTGTATGCAATATTGAAGTTGCCCCCCAAAATTAAAAAATCAAGGCAAAAAGTTGATTTATTAAAACCTGATGAATCAGGCTACACTGTAAAGTGCAATGAAAAACCCAAATTGTGTGTGAAGTGCTCTCTGATAGCTCGCAGGGATGTTGGAATAAATTTGGCCGATATGTGAACACCTCTATTCCGGAGGAGATGCAAACTAATGGATGTGAGATGGGTGTGAAAAACTTCCTGGAATGGCTGGTCGCTCAAAGTGATCATCTCTCCAGTGGCCAGGGGATGAGATGAGGTTTTGGGCAATCCCATTGCATAGTCTGGGTCACCAAGGCAGAGTGGTCCCACACTCCCAAATCAGATTTCACAGTGTTCAAAATAATGGCTGTGTCTTACTTTGTTTTTCCCCTATTATGTGTTGATTTTACTCCACTTGGTAATCAGTCAAAAAGCACTAGATTTAAGTTTTTCAAACTTGCAAATAGCATTAGTCCAGCATGGATGAGAAATCCATCACTGGAGTAAGTGCTTCTTGTTTCTTCTTGGAGTGCTTGGCAATGTTGAGCCGTTGGAGCCTTGGGAAATTCCTGTTGCACTGTGATAGGGTTGCCCAAGCATATATGGCAATCTGTAACCTCACTGAGGAACGGTTTGCCTTGGACTTGGCACAGCTGGAGCACCTTCTAATTTTGCTGTGTGCACAGAAGAAATGTGGCTATCAGGAAGACAGTCCAGGAACCCCACAGTTTCAAAGTTCACTCCAACTGTGGATGTGTAGTCCATGCTGGACTGGTCCATTTTGCATGTTTGAAAAAATTCCATCTCATTTTTTTTAATTGATCAGGTGTTTAAATTAACAGAGGAGCACAGAACAATATTCATGGACACTTTATCTCCAGAACAACCTAGTCAGGCAAGCTGCCAACAGAGTTGAGCTTTTTCATCTATCCCAGAAGATGCACTGTGTACAAAAATTAGAACAATTCATTAATAATTCAGGGAAATGTCATAGGATTTGAGGACACCAATGGTTCTATTCCCAGGGCCTGCACAGGAACTCAAGATCTGAGCTGTTTAATATCATTATCCAGCTTTCCAGCCTTCTTCACCCATTCTTGGCCCATATGGACCTCTCCTATTTGGCCACCCTCTCTTTGGGAAGTCTGATTTGGGATAAGGACAAGTTAGGATTGTGCTTCTTAAAATAAAACAATCACTAAATAGCTAAACAAAGGGATGCAATCTGTGCAGCTGCTTTATAGACGTAGAATATTTGGTTAAAAACATGTGCATTTCTGTCTTATCGAAGACCTCCAAGGTAGAGGTGTGGGTGTGGGTATTGAATTGCATGTGCATGTGTGTGCACATAATGTGATTTTCATTTTCTCTCGTTTGGATGAGATGAGGTTTTTGGTGACAAGACCAACTGCCCACCGACTGCAACCACTGTGCATGCAATATCCCGTGCCTGGGAGTAGGAGTGGGCGCCTTTCCGCTACTTGAGGACAGACCAGTCCTATCACTTTCCTCAGGGTGATGCCATTGTAGGTGCTTCAGCATGTGCTGAGATGCTTAGGGCCCGTCCCCCTACTGATCTGTGCCCTGCAGTGGGTGCACATAGCATGGTCTGGGTCACCAAGGCAGAGCTCCAAGTGATCCCACACCATGCAGTCTTTGGAACCAGTCCAGTTCTCTTTCAGTGGTAGTGGTGGATATATGGGGACTGCTGGTTCCTTCTGGCAGCCACCACCATCACCAGCAAAGCAATCGGCCAATGGCTGAGAAGGTCCAGGAAGCAGAAAGTCTTCCTCCTGCTCCTCCTCAGTCTCAGACCTCACTGCCAAGGGTGCTGAGGAGGATGGGGAGACTGAACAGGGTGGTCTAGCAGGCGACCCTCTCACCTGCTCCTCCACTGCCACAGGAAGAGCTTCTTCCCTGACAGAGGAGGACCTCCATCCGTATTCTGGAGTATCGGCCGGCACCCACCCTTGTCCTCCGAAAAAAACACTGCATTGAATGATAGAAGTGAGGGGAGCCGGCCCCTCTTGTCATTGTCACCAATTCTCACCCTTCCTTCAGCCTGCCCCTCTGCTCCCATCTCTGGATTTCCCCCTCCTAGAGGACATCTTGTGGTTTTTATAATAAGGCCCTTTCTCATTTTTTGGGGGGGGGGAGAAAAACCTTTCAACCAGGTATTTTAAAATGGGGTGTGAGGTTGGGGCTGTTCTATTTATGTTTTGTGCACCACACACAGTGATATCTATAGCAGTATAGTACACACAAAGAGGCTAGAAGCTTGTGTCTGCAAATGAAGAAGAAAAAGCAGTCAGCAGCACCCCAGTTATCAAAGACACTGGGGGCAGGCTACAGGTCAGACGAAACAAAAATCCACAGAAGACAAAACAATCCACAGCAGCACACCGTTAAGCCAAATGGGACTGCTGGTCCAATTAAAAATAGAACAAGAAGAAAGAAAGAAAAGAGAAAGAAAGAAACCAGGCCAGCACCAACAGTCTGGTCTGCTGCTGCAGTCTCTGATCTTGAATGTATCCCCTTCAAGAGAGGCAGACCAAAGACTAACATGGCAGGTGCAAAGGCATACATCAGAGGGCAAGGGGTCAGCTCCACAAAGCAGGCACAGGGAAGCTTGGCCACCGTTGGACTGACAGGCTTCTGGGATGCTCTGAGCCAACCTCTCAATGATAGGAACGCACACAAAAAACCCAGATGACAGCGGTGACATGCAGTGGTTTATCGGGGGGAAACGGCGCCCAGGGCAAGCTCTGGCCGGCCCTGAAATGGCACCCCCGCCCCCCGGCAGCCCCCACATAACTGTGAGGGCACGGCAGCGCCCCCCAGGAGGCAGATCATGGTGGCAGCGATGCGGCAGCGGCAGCGGGTCGCCCGCCGAGTCGCCCGCCGAGTGCCGTGGGCGTGCGGCGTGGCGGTGATGTGGCGGTGGTGTGGGTGGAGGCGGGTCGCCCGCCGAATGCGGCGGTGGCTGGCTGGAAGCGATGGGCTGTAGCGCAGCCCGAGCGGTGGCGGATCGCCCGCCGAGGAGTTCAAGCAGAGCGACTCCGAGCCTGCGCAGTTGGGAAGTGACACTGGGCCAGAAGGCAGGCTCGGCGTCGCTCTGCCTGAACTCCTCGGCGGGCGATCCGCCGCCGCTCGGGCCGCGCTACAGGCAGCCCATCGCCGTCAGCCACCGCCGCACTCGGCGGGCAACCCGCCGCCGCTGTTTACCACTGCCACATCGCCGCACGCCCGCCGCCACTCAGTGGGTGATCAAGGGGGGGGGAGCCACTTTTTGGCACCCCCCGTGACCCGCCGGGGTGGCGCCCAGGGAATGTGCCCCCCTGCCCCCCTATCGTTACGCCCCTGGTGACATGGTAGCCCCTTCTAAACATGTTTTATGGGGCAGCGAAACCGAGTACAAACTGAAGGTTCCAATTCAGGGTTGGGAGTGAAAATGGATCCACAGCTGGGCTAGGAAACTGCCGCTCCACGCATTTGGATCATCACAAACAGGAGCCTCTTGAAAGTTTAGCTCCAGTTTTGCGTAATGTCCGAAGGCAGCCTACCTGTCAATACGGAGGCTTCATTTCCTCAGGGTGGTCAAGCGAAGCCTCCATATTCACCGGAAGTTCAACTCTCACTCAAGAGATGATTTAACAGCGGTCTAGACCAGATCTATCAATTGTTGACATTGGGTGGTTGTGGGATTTCCTTGCTGCCTGCTCTTCTTTGAGGATTCCCTGCATGGGTTCCTTGCTCCCCCATCTCCATATATTGACTCGGAAGGAAGCCCCAGGAAAATCAGTTCTTTTCCTCTCTCAGCAAGGTCTTTTATGCTTTGCTGAGGGCTGGGAGAAAGGAAAAAGGGAACCCCCCTTCTTTGCTTGGATCTGTGCTTGTCCAGATTCCTATATGTCCTTGTTCACTCTAAATCCCAGTTTAAAAGTAAGCTGCAATAGAATCAACGGACTGACTTCTCTGTAACTTATTCCAAACCTTGATTCTACCTTTGGTGGGGGTGACAGAAAAGGGGCAGAGGGAGAAAACAAAAGGCCCTGCAAGGAAAGGGAGGGTGGAGGGAAGGGTCAAGCCAAGTGCCAGAGTGCTCATCGAGACTCCTCAGCATAATAAGCGGCTGTGTTCAAAACCAGGAAGTCCCTCGCTAGAACTGGCCAGAAGGTCCCACTCCCAAATCAGAACTCACAGTGGGCAACATAATGGCTCTGTGTCCTTCCTTGTTTTTACCCTTTTATGAGTTGATTTTACCCCACTTTGTACTATAATCAATCAAAAAAACCTAGATCGAAATTGCTTAAACATGCAAAAAGCACTAGTCCAGCATGGACAAGAAATCCACAGCTGGAGTGAGCTTTGAAATTGTGGGGTTCCTGGACTGCCTAACTGATAGCCACATTTCTTCTGTGCACACAACAAAATTAGAAGGTGCTCCAGCTGTGCCAGATCCAAGGCAAACCGTTCCTCCATGAGGTTACAGATTGCCATATATGCTTGGGCAACCCCCTCACAGTGCAACAGGTATTTCCCAAGGTTCCAACAGCTTAACAATGTTGTCATTCCCCAAATGATATAAAAGAGGCAGAGGCACCATCTCCTGCCATCCGTGGTATCTGCAGCACATTCCAGGCCAATCAGCCAGCCTTTTCTCAGAGATGAAGATCTTTTGCCTTCTCTTTCTTCTCCTCGCCTTGGCAATCCTTCCTGATCCAGGTAAGCTTTTATCTTTCAGCATCTGAGCTGAACAGAACAAGCCCTAGAGTGGCTGAGATTAGAGCCAAGAAGAATCATGAATCTCTTGGGATGTGGGCAATTCAAAGCATGAGGACCGACCAAAAACTTAGATTCCATCCCAAAGGGCTAATCTGAAGGGGAGCAGCTGGTCTGGTGGGCAACTTCTTGTTATGGACTAAGTGTGCGGGATTTGAGCAGGGAAGCATCTTGCCCAGAACCCCCCTGTCCCATAACCTGGGCCTAACGCTAGGCATACTCTGCCCGTGCACAGTTCAAACCCCAAGATGAAGCTAATTCCAGTAGCCTACCAGGCAGGCCTGCTGTACCGTTGTTGAGATGATGTGTGTCAAATGATGGAAGGGCAGTGTAAACACAAATACGTATATTCACACTGGGGTGCATACAACCATGAATATCATTAATAGGGATGTGCAAAAAATTTCAGGCACAGAACGATCTGTGCCCGAAATGAACAATTTCGGGTGATTCGGGGTCGAACCGAATCACCCCCGATGCCCCCCGAATTTTTTCGGGCACGAGCCGAATCACCCGAATTTCGGGCACAAAAAATTCGGGTGATTCGGTTCATGGTTGATTTTTGGCGATTTTTTAAAGTTTTAGTGACTTTGGGGCAGTTCGGGGGCATAGCATGGGATTTGGGCAAAAGGAGTGGGGTGGGGTGGTAGTGCCTAATGGGTGCAGGCTACCACCCCAATTTCAGGGGGATTGGGCAAAGGGCTGATTTTTGGTAAATTTCTGAAAATTTCATGTCTTTGGGGCAGATTGGGGCATATTGGGGCAGAAAGTGGGGGCTGGGGCAGAATAGTGGGGTGGGGTGGTAGTGCCTAATGGGTTCAGGCTACCACCCCAATTTCAGGGGGTTTGGACAAAGGGGTGATTTTTTGAGAATTTTTGAAGTTTTGGTGACTTTGGGGCAGTTTGGGGGCAGAAAGTGGATCTGCCCCAAAATAGTGGGGTGGGGTGGTAGTGCCTCATGGGTGGAGGCTACCACACCAATTTCAGGGGGATTGGGCAGAGGGCTAATTTTTTGAGAATTTTTGAAGTTTGGGTGTCTTTGGGGCAGATTGGGGGCAGAAAGTGGATCTGCCCCAAAGGAGTGGGGTGGGCTGGTAGATAGTGCCTGATGGCTGGAGGCTACCACCCATCCCCAGTTTAAGAGTGATTGGGCAGAGGGGTGAATTATGGTGAATTTATTTGTATGAGGTTTGTCTTCATAAGGTGAAGTGTGCTAAAGTGATTACTTCCTCATATTATTCATAGTAAAGGAAAGTGTGAAAAAGTGAAAGTGGGGTCATGAGAGTTGTTTAATTGAAAAAAATCTCATTTGCTATGATAGAATGAGAATTCACACCTCAGACTTCTGAGGTGTGAATTCTCATTCTATCATAGCAAATGAGATTTTTTTCAATTAAACAACTCTCATGACCCCACTTTCACTTTTTCACACTTTCCTTTACTATGAATAATATGAGGAAGTAATCAATTTAGCACACTTCACCTTATGAAGACAAACCTCATACAAATAAATTCACCATAATTCACCCCTCTGCCCAATCACTCTTAAATTGGGGATAGGTGGTAGCCTCCAGCCATCAGGCACTATCTACCAGCCCACCCCACTCCTTTGGGGCAGATCCACTTTCTGCCCCCAATCTGCCCCAAAGACACCCAAACTTCAAAAATTCTCAAAAAATCAGCCCTCTGCCCAATCCCCCTGAAATTGGTGTGGTAGCCTCCACCCATGAGGCACTACCACCCCACCCCACTATTTTGGGGCAGATCCACTTTCTGCCCCCAAACTGCCCCAAAGTCACCAAAACTTCAAAAATTCTCAAAAAATCACCCCTTTGTCCAAACCCCCTGAAATTGGGGTGGTAGCCTGCACCCATTAGGCACTACCACCCCAACCCACTATTCTGCCCCAGCCCCCACTTTCTGCCCCAATATGCCCCAATCTGCCCCAAAGACATGAAATTTTCAGAAATTTACCAAAAATCAGCCCTTTGCCCAATCCCCCTGAAATTGGGGTGGTAGCCTGCACCCATTAGGCACTACCACCCCACCCCACTCCTTTTGCCCAAATCCCATGCTATGCCCCCAAACTGCCCCAAAGTCACTAAAACTTTAAAAATTCACAAAAAATCAGGACTTTGCCCAATCCCCCTGAAATTGGGGTGGTAGACTCTACCCATTGGGCACTACCACCCCACCCCAAAATTTTGCCTCTGGGCCCCTTTTTACCCCCCCGAATCGATTCGGATTCGGATTCGGATTAAATCCCAATCCGAACCGAATCAAGGGTGATTCGGGTGACCCAGATTCGGGCACAAAACAGAACGGGGGTGATTCGGCTCGGGTCCGAGCCGAATCACCCGAAAATCCGAATTGCACACCCCTAATCATTAAAGGAAAGTCAGGTTATAGACCAAGAATTCTGGACATTTTATTCACACACTGGACTGCATCTGAACTAGAGTTTCCTTCTCCTCGTTATGAATGAGCAGGGCTTGGACAGAGAAGGCGATGCCGTAGATGGTGCTGGAGGAGGATTTGTAGAGGGAACCGCTGCAGAGTTCGCGTCTGGTGTTGTAGACGGTAAGTAAGTAGTGTCTGAGCTGAGGTAATGCAGAGGGAGCAGAAGTCGTGGCTGAAGTCTCCCTCTCCTAAAGTTCACCCTTTTCTGGGACATTCTTCATCTTTCTTGGAGATGAAACCTCCAATAGAGAGACAACCTAGATCCTTTGCTAAACTTTTCTATCAGCCTCTTCCTCTTCTGATCATATCTCTGCTAGGCCCTGCAATGGTAGTTCTCACTGTTTGTGAGTAGAGGACATTGCAATACAGCTGAAAGCATAAGCAAGGCTTTCAGGATTTTAGAATACTGATAACTATCATCCCAGGGCCTGCACAGGAGTTCAAGATTTGAGGTAGTTCATAACGTTATCGGCAGAGGCGTATCTTGGGAAAATAGCGCCTAGGGCAAGCACTGAAATTGCGCCCCCTGTCCAAGCATCTGACACCCATCTTTCAGATAACTTTACCATAATATCAGCTCAAAAATACAAGTCAAGCTCGTTAATCTTTTAATCTTTCAAAAACTATTTAGCAGTGGACTTAGCCAGACCAAAAAATGCTGGAAAACTACAAATTTCAGTATGTGGGGGCTCATGAAATACCCAAATACTATGTGGAGGTGTACTTGGAAAACTAAACAGAAGTGCCTGTCTAATTCTCTACTATGCATTGTAGCATCACCATTACATAAGTTTTAAAAATCAATGGAGAATTTGACTTTTCCCAGATACTCTGTAAATAATTAAAGGATATGCAGAGTAAACTGTTTCACTGCTTGGAATATATTCTAGTCTTTCAGAAAGACAGTTAAAATGAGAGAAAGAGAGCAAGAAACTCCCAGTGGGCCTTAATATTAAGGGTTTCACACTGATTCAAAGACAAACTCACCATTAATAGCCATATTAGCAAGACATCACATTTAACTCACTTATCACAAGAAGCAAAGGAAGAGCAAATGAATACAATCCTAGCTCTTAAGCATCAGCTCAGTATTCACAAGCCCTGATTCTCTGTACATAGTGCCAATCTGAATATGTGTACAGTGTCTTATATTATATATTTTTTATTATTATTTTTACCCGTAGCCCCTTTGGGGGGCTTCCTAAAGGCTGGGGGGTTTGCAAAGATTCCCCCTCATCCCGCTGGCCTCTAGGGCCTTGCAGGGATCATTTGAGCATGTGCAGTGGCCGTTTTTAAAAATAATCTTTTTTTTTAAAGGCCACTGAAAACAAAATGGCCACCGCGCATGCTCAAATGGCCTCTGAAAAGCCTGGCATGACCTAGAGCCTCACAGAGGCTATTTGAGCATGCACGGAGGCCATTTTGTTTTTGGCAGCCTTTTTTAAAAAAATGATTTTACAAAATGGCGCCCCCCTTCAAGTGGCGCCCGGGGCATGTGCCCTGCCTGCTCTACCCCTAGATATGCCCCTGGTTATCAGCCTTTTCAGCATTCCTCACTTTCATCGGTTCTGGGGCCATGTGGACCTTTCTGCTTTCTCTACACTTACTTTTGGAGGTCTGATTTGGGATAAAGACAAGTTCAGAATGTGCTTTTAAAAATAAATAAATCACTATATAGCTAAATAAATGGAAACAAACTGTGCAGCTCCTGTATAGACATAGAATATTTGAGTAAAACATTGATATCTCCCTTTTTGTCTCTCAAAGACCTCCAAGTCAATGTAGAGAAAATCTTCGGTGGTGTGGTTGTTGGATTGGGTGTGCATGTGTGTACGCACACAAGCAGATTTTCATTTTCTTGCTGAAAGACATTGTGATATTTTGCTGTTCCTTAGGGGTCTGAATGACCTTGCCCCAATGGGAATGGATACCCCCCTGGAGGAAAATCCAATGATTTTCCAAGGAAAACCCAAGTTCCTACTTCCATAAAGGATTGCCTCCAGCAATGGCAAGGTGAGTGTTCTGTACAGCAGTGTGTGGGATGGGGCCCCTTGCTTCTAGGTGCAAGCTTGTGCACAGTATGCATGGCGTTTGTGCAATATTCAACTTCCGAAGAAGCCTCAGACAATCAGCCCTTGATCCGTATTGCACATATCAGCCACAGAAATCCCTCTTTCCTTTTTGACAGTGAGATGTGACTTCTCTGGACTGGAGGACACATCCCAGCTTTCCACATACTGCTGAACCTGCTTCACACCCACTCAAGTCTTCATGCTTGCCCTGACAGCCACGTTGTTCCAGAGAACCTCTTCCCAAACTGTGCTTATGCTTCCAGGTTTAATAAAAGCAAATTGCATTGAAGCTGTTTTTTATTTTATTTTATTTTATTTTATTTATCTTGTCATTTAACACCTTTCCAACCTGCTCTCCCTGTGCAATAGTGCTGAGGGCGGCTCACAAAACTGGTGAAAGAGTCAACTTGATAAAACATCATGAAAGAACAGAGCATTAATATGGTATGGAGAATTTAAGACAGAACCCAGTTGAAAACAAACTGAAAAGGTAGATGTTAAGAAGTAAAATATATATATTAATTTTTTTAAAAACCCTCTTTTCACACACTGGCCTGTTTATGACTCAGAAGGGAGGGGAGGCTCTTTCCCTGTCCCCTTAGAACCTTTTTTTGAGTGGGACTGTTTTCCCTGCTTTCGGGACCCAAGGAATGCTTTCAAAAGAAGCAGTCTTTCCACCACAATTCACATGCACAACTCAGTATCCTAATAAGAACTGCATTCTATTGAAAATAGAATGTGGCCTAAATGACTGAACAAAGTGGGGCATCCCCGACATGTCCAGGCTGTGAGAGTTATCTGAATGTATATGGAATTCCAGAGGGCAGGTGGGTTGTACTTAGAGAGAAACCTGAAAGGCTTCATGTTCCTTGACCAGGAAGGTCCTTAGGAAGAGACAGGAAGGTTGACACAGTCAAGTCTTAAAGAGTTCAGGTGTGTGCATGGCTTAAGTTGGGTGGACATGGAGTGGGGGGAAATGGAGGGAAACATCAACAACAAGGCTAGTTAGATAATGGGAAAGTAAAGCACTCTCCTCCTCCGAGGGTACGGGAGCGGGAGGTCCATGGTCCTAGTATCCTAAGAGGCTCAGCAATAGGGAACAGGGTCCCATAATTCTCCAAAGGGGCTAAGAGTAGCTATATGGGGTGTGTCTGTTGTCAGTCTGTCACCAGTGTCAGGGCGCCTTTTGCAGAACCCCCACTAAATAGGAAGTCAAGTCCATGCTTCCCTCTCAACCTGGTTCCCTAGGCTGCTCCTTTGCTTTCACACAAATGGTGCTTTCCTCCCAGACCATACATGTGGACACCCATCATTCCATGCCAAACACCTCATGTAGTGTGAACAGGGCATTGCCCCGACAGTCAAAAAGTGTACTTCTGTAACAAACTGTACCTCTGGGCTACTTGATGGTAAACTTCATCCCAAACCCAAGAGCATAAGGACTGCTTTGTTAACTAAGGCAAATAACCTAGAGCTCCAAGATACCTTTCCTAACAGCAGCAAGCCCAGTATCTCTGGGTGCTCACAAGCACAGCATAAGCAGCACAATCGTCCCCTGTTATTAACTACTGGATTCTGGTGCTCACAGGTATCCTGCCACTGTAGATAGCAGCAATTAATATACACATCAAGGAGACCAATCCTACCAAGGCTGGATCTCTCAGTTTTCTCCATTTCAAAGCTTTAAAGGGTTCTGCCTTCCTCTCCTGCTTCCGGGCTTCCCAGGGGCATCTGCTGAACCTCTGTGAGAAGCAGGACGGTGGATCAGATTGACCTTGGCCCTGATACAGCAACATTCTTCCTCCAATATTATATTCTTATGGTTAGTATATTTCACGATCCATGAGAAGAGTATGGGGAGCATTTGCGTGGAGAACATGCCAAGCCAGTGTGCCCCCCAATGTGGCTAGTCCACAGATCTGTAGTGAAGCGCATGCTGGTGTGAGGAGCAGCTGAGCTCAGTAGCCGCAGCAGGGCCGCCCTGCACACCCGGGATGATGAAGGTGGTGCATGAGGATATATCACAGTTGGGGGCAGGCAGTTGGAGTAGTCAGCGGATGCCAGTGTTCTCCATCACCCTGAGCTTCCCCAGACAGCAGGCTTTCCTGCAGGTTTACTGAAAGATTTTAATGTGAGTGTCAAAGTTGCTCCCCCCCAAAAAAAGCAAGGCAAAAAGTGGATTAAAAAAAACAAAAACCTGATGGATCAGGCTACACCGGAAGGTGCAATGAAAAACCCAAATTGGGTGTGAAGTTCTCCCTGATAGTTCGCAGGGAGGTTGGGATAAATTTAGCCGATATGTGAACACTTCTATTCCGGAGGTGATGCAAACTAATGGGTGTGAGATGGGTGTGAAAAATTTCCTGGAATGGCTGGTCATTCATAGCGATCATCTCTCCAGTGGCCCAGGGGATGAGATGAGGTTTTGGGCGATCAGACCACCTGCCCACTGACTGCACACAGAGTGCAGGCAACCTCTTCTTCCTCAAACCAGGCCTATCGATACCAACAGGGTGATGCCATTGTAGGTGCTTCAGGATGTGCTAAGACGCTCATGGCCCTTTCTTCTGCTGATCTGTTCCCTGCAGTGGGTGCACATAGCATGGGCTGGGTCACCAAGGCAGAGCTCCACGTGGTCCCACACTCCCAACTCAGATCTCACAGTGTACAAAATAATGGCTGTGTCTTTCCTTGTTTCTATGTTCTAGGAGCAGATCCGGGCCTCTTTCAAAGGTAGTGGTGGTTATACTCTTTCCTCCTGTCAGCCGCCACCACCAACTCATTCAGTCCAGGGCTGAGAAGGTCCAGGAAGCAGAATGACCTCCTCCTGCTCCTCCTTACATAGTATGCCAACCACCCTAACCCATGGTGTACAGGGATTTCTTGTTTCTGAGGTGTTCTGAGTGTAGATTCTTTGGTAGCATATGATTATCAATGACAAACCATGAAACCACTCTCATTTACAATCAGAGAACCTACACTCAGAACACCTCAGAAACAAACAGCAACCCATGGGAGTGGTTGGCACCCTATGTGCACTACACCGCCACTCACTATGGGCCACCCCAGTGCCCCCCCCCACAAGTGCAGTTATGGGGCTGCTGAAACCTCCATTATTCCCTATGGGGAAAATCTTAAAGGTGTTAAACCCTTAAAGACATTTAAAAAACTTAAATAAATTCATTAATTCTCTAAAAATCAGCCCTTTGCCTAATTCCTCTTAAAAGATTGTGGTAGCTTCCTTGCCCGCACTAGGCAGTACCACCCACCATGCTCTACTCTTGGCCACCCCTTGCCCCCTGATGCAAAGCTATTCTTTTGCTGACACCTCCATTATTCCCCATGGGGTGAAACTTAAAGATGTGTGAACTTCATTAATTCTTTAAAAATCAGCCCTTTGGAGCCCCTGGTGGCGCAGTGGTAAAACTGCCGCCCTGTAACCAGAAGGTTACAAGTTTGATCCTGACCAGGGGCTCAAGGTTGACTCAGCCTTCCATCCTTCCGAGGTCGGTAAAATGAGTACCCAGAATGTTGGGGGCAATATGCTAAATCATTGTAAACCGCTTAGAGAGCTCCGGCTATAGAGCGGTATATAAATGTAAGTGCTATTGCTATTGCTATTGCTTTGAAAAAACTGTGGTAGTCTCCAGCCATTAGGCACTACCACCCCACCCCACTATTTTGGCACTGGGACATGTTTTTTTAAAATCCAAATCGATTTGGATTAAGATTAATTCAGGTACAAATAGAATAAGGAGTGATACGGATGCATCAGATTCAGACCCAAAACAAATTGGGGGTGTTTCAATTCGGCCACAAATCAAAACAAAAAAAATGATTCTGGCACACCCCTATTGGTAATGTCCAGATTGGACTGGTGCAATGCGCTCTACTTGGGGCTGCCCTTGAAAACAGTTTGGAAGCTTCAGCTGGTTCAGAATGCTGCTGCAAGGATGTTTGTAGGTGCGAATCGCTTCATGAGTATTACACCCATCCTGCATCAGCTTCATTGGCTACCAGTCCACTTCTGGGCTAGATTCAAGGTGCTGGTCTTGACCTTTAAAGCCCTACAAGGCTTGGGGCCAGGGTACAGACCGCATTCGCCTGTATGAACCTGCCAGAGCCCTCTGCTCATCATCTCAGGCCCTGCTCATGACCCCGCCACTAACAGAGACCCGATTGGCAGGGACTAGAGACAGGGCCTTTTCAGTTATGGCCTTTTGGCTTTGGAAGGCCCTCCCTGAAGAGCTTCGCCCTGCTTCTTCTCTCGCTGTTTTTAAGAAACAACTAAAAGCACATCTTTTTAAAGAGGCTTTTGAATGTTTCACCTGTTGTGTATATCTGGTAGGTTCTTTAGTCTTTAGTTTTATCATTCTTAGTTTTTAGCTTTAAGATATTAATTTGGAATTTTAAAAGGTAATTTTGATTGCGGTTATAGTTTGGATTTTTAAATTTTTTAATTTGGTTAATTTTAGTAGTCTGATTTTATATTGTAATTGTTTTATAAATGTTGTGAGCTGCCCTGAGCAGTAATGTACTGGAAGGGTGGGGTATAAATATTATAAATAAGAATATAAGAACAGCCCTGCTGGATCAGGCCCAAGGCCCATCTAGTCCAGCATTCTGTTTTGCACAGTGGCCCACCAGATGCCAATGGAAGCCACAAGCAGGAGTTGAGGGCGTGCCCTCTCTCCTGCCATTACTCCCCTGAAACTGGTTCTCAGAGCCATCCTGCCTTTGAGACCGGAGGTGGCCCACAGCCCTCCGACTAGTAGCCATTGATGGACCTCTCCTCCATGTAGTTATCCAAACCCCTCTTAAAGCCATCCAGGTTGTTGGCTGTCAACACATCCTGTGGCAGAGAGTTCCACAAGTGGATAACGCGTTGTGTGAAAAAGTACTTCCGTTTGTTGGTCCTAGACCTCCTGGCAATCAATTTCATGGAGTGACCCCTGGTTCTAGTGTTGTATGAGAGGGAAAAGAATTTCTCTCTCTCTCTCTAATTTCTCCAAACCATGCATGATTTTATAGACCTCTATCAGGTCTCCCTGCAGTAATCTTTTTTTCTAAACTAAAAAGCCCCAGGTATTGTAGTCTTGCCTCATAAGAAAGGTTCTCTAGGCCCCTGATCATCTTGGTTGCCCTCTTCTGCACCTTTTCCAGTTCTACAATGTCCTTTTCTAGATTTGGTGACTAGAATTGTACGCAGTACTCCAAGTGTGGCCGCACCATAGTTTTGTATAAGGGCATTATAATATTAGCCGTTTTATTTTCAATCCCCTTTCTAATGATCCCTAGCATTGAATTTGCCTTTTTCACAGCTGCCGCACATTGAGTCGACACTTTCAACGAGCTGTCCACCACGACCCAAAGATCCCTCTCTGGTCAGTCACCGACAGCTCGGATCCCATCAGCATATACTTGAAGTTGGGGTTTTTTGTCCCAATGTGCATCACTTTACACTTGCTAACATTGAACTGCATTTGCCATTTTGTCACCCACTCCCCCAGTTGGGAGAGATCCTTTTGGAGCTGCTCACAATCTGTTTCGGATTTCACTACCCAGAAGAGTTTGGTATCATCTGTGAATATGGCCATCTCGCTACTTACCCCTGCTTCTAGATCATTGATGAATAAATTAAAAAGCACTGGTCCCAGTACAGATCCCTGGGGGACCCCACTTCTTACTTCCCTCCATTGTGAAAACTCTCCATTTATACCTACCCTGTTTCCTGTCTTTCAGCCAGTTAGCAATCCACACATGTACTTGTCCCCTTATCCCATGACTGCTAAGTTTCCTCAGGAGTCTTTGATGAGGAACTTTGTCAAAAGCTTTTTGGAAGTCCAGGTAGACTATGTCAACTGGATCACCTTGATCCACACACTCGTTGTTACACTCAAAGAAGTCCAAAAGGTTGGTGAGGCAAGATTTACCCAGCAGGGCCTATTCTTCTAGGTGCTTTGCAATTTTATGCTTGAGGATGCTTTCCATCAGTTTGCCTGGAATGGACGTTAGGCTAACCGGCCTGTAATTTCCCGGATCGCCCCTGGGTCCCTTTTTCAAAATCGGTGTTACATTTGCTACTCTATATTTGCTACTCTCCAGTCCTCTGGTACAGAGCCCGACTGCAGGGATAAGTTGAAAATTTTAGCAAGGAGGTCGGTAATTTCACATTTGAGTTCTTTGAGGACTCTTGGATGGATGCCATCCGGCCCTAGTGATTTGTTAGCTTTCAGTTTTTCCAGACAGTTTAGTACATCATCTCTTGTCACTTCTATCTGACTCATCTCTCTAGCCTCCATCCCTAAAAAGCCTGGTTCAGGAACAGGTATATGCTCAGTATCCTCTGCCATGAAGACAGACGCAAAGAACTCATTTAGCTTCTCTGCAACCTCCATAGCCTCCTTAATAATCCCTTTCACTCCCTCATTGTCTAATGGCCCAACCACCTCCCTGGCAGGTTTCCTGCTTCTGATGTACTTAAAGAAGTTTTTGTTATTGCCCTTGATACTTTTGGCTAAATGTTCCTCAAACTCTCTTTTTGCCTCCCTTATTGTCACCTTGCATTTCTTTTGCCAGAGTTTGTGTTCCTTTCTGTTCTCTTCATTTGGACAGGTCTTCCAATTTCGGAAGGAAGTCTTCTTCCCTTTTATGGCTTCTTTGACGAAGCCATAAATAATTACTAAATAAATAGGAATCATTAGAGGGGGGATTGAAAATAAAAATGCTAATATTTTAATGGCCCTGAGCCATTTTTGGAAGGGTGGTACAGAAATCAAATAAATAAATAAATAATGCCCTTATACAAATCTATGGTGTGGCCACATCTGGAGTAATGCATAAAGCTCTGCTCACCATATCTTAAGAAGGATATTGTAGAACTGGAAAAGGTGCAGAAAAGGGCAACTCAAATGATCAGGGGCCTGGATCACCTTCCTTATGAGGCTAGGATACAGCAACTGGGGCTCTTTCCCTTGGAAAAGAGGTGAGTAAGGGGAGACATGATAGAAGTGTATAAAATTATGCATGGAGTGGAGAGGGTAGACAGAGTGAAATTGTTCTCCCTCTCTCACAACA
Source organism: Hemicordylus capensis (assembly GCF_027244095.1). Taxonomy (NCBI): domain Eukaryota; kingdom Metazoa; phylum Chordata; class Lepidosauria; order Squamata; family Cordylidae; genus Hemicordylus; species Hemicordylus capensis. Next base: position 449,516,619 of record NC_069657.1, read on the forward strand.
CTAGAACCAGGGGTCACCCCATGAAAGTGAAGGCTGGGAAATTAAGGACTGACAAGCGGAAGTACTTTTTCACACAACGCATAATTAATCTATGGAATTTCTTGCCATGGGATGTGGTGATAGCCACCAGCTTGGATGGCTTTAAAAGGGGCTTAGACAGATTCATGGAGGACAGGTCAATCAATGGCTACTAGTATGGCGGCTGTGGGCCATCTTCAGCCTCAGAGGGACCATGCCTCTCAATCCCATTTGCAGGAGAGCAACAGCAGGAGAGAGGGTGTTAACATCCCTCTTGCCTGTGGGCTCCCCAGAGGCATCTGGTGGGCCACTGTGTGAAAATGGATGCTGGACTAGATGGGCCTTGTGCCTGATCCAGCACGGCTGTTCTTATGTTCTTATGAGTGGGACGGGTGTGCTTTGGGGGTCCTTACTCTGAAGCACCTAGGAAGTCAGAGGTCAGTAGCTTCCTTCAGCGCTCTCCTAGACCCAGCGCCTAGGGGGTTTCCTCCCTGCCTACGGGCAATCGCTGCAGCTGCTCCTCTCGTGACCCAGTCAGAATCTTGGCTTAACAAAGCCCTTTGAAACTCTATGTACCCCATGCTGTGGAAGCCTTGCTTCTGCAAAACACACAACATCTCTCTGCTGCACGACTCACTAAATATGAGCTTCTCCTTCTTCCAGATGCTCACATTTCTGTTGTCCGCTGTACAGCTTTAAATCCATCCACGCTGCTGCCACTCCCAGAGGAAGGGGAGCCTCATTCCTGTGATTATGTTGTTTCTATGACTACTAACCCCAAGAAGATTTGCAAGATGTTCCCCTCACTAACCCTGACTTTCTTTTTTATATCGATGGCTCCTGTAATTGAGATGAGATAGGGAACTTGATAGCTGGGTATGCGGTTGTAAATGACTGGGCAGTTGTTGAAAGTGCCACTCTCCCCACATGTATGTTCGGCTCAGGAAGCTGATCTTGTAGCTTTAACAAGAGCATGTTTTCTCTCTGAGGGACAATCTGCCAAAATATATTCCGATTCTTGCTATGCTCTAGGAGTCACTCATGACTTTGGACAGCTTTGGAAACAAAGGGGATTTCTCACAGCTGTGGGCACTCCCGTCTGTAATGCTCCTTGTGTTAGCACTTTGCTTTATGCTCTTTTACTTCCAGCCTCTATTGCCATTTTGAAATGTAGAGGTCACCAAATGGGCTTCTCAGACATTACACAGGGCAACAGAATGGCAGCCCATCTGCTGCACCCCAGCCTTGCCGCCATGGTGTGTCACATAGGAAGTTGCCATCTACTGAGTCAGACCATTGGTCCATCTAGCTCAGTATTCTCTTCACAGACTGGCAGCGGCTTCTCCAAGGTTACAGGCAGGAATCTCTCTCAGCCCTATCTTGGAGATGCTGCCAGGGAGAGAACTTGAAACCTTCTGATCTTCCCAGAGCGGCTCCATCCCCTAAGAGGGGGAATATCGTACAGTGCTCACACTTCTAGTCTCCCGTTCATATGCAACCAGGGCAGACCCTGCTTAGCTAAGGGAACAATTCATGCTTGCCACCACAAGACCAGCTCTCCTCCATCAGAAAGCAGGGGATGATTGGTCAGCTAAAACAATTTTGGTTCGCTCCAGGCTTCAGCGGAATGGCAGCCACGTACTGTCAGGCTTGTGTCACCTGTAACCAGCATAATCCAGGGAAACCTTTAAAGGTGACACAGCACCACCATCCAGCGCCAAGGGGCCCATTTCTTCATTTGCAGATTGATTTTACGCAACTACCCCCCCCGTACAGGTTATTCTTATCTTCTAGTATTGGTGGACCTTTTTTCTGGATGGGGTGAGGCATTTCTTTGTCAAAAAGATGATGCCCTGACAGTGGCAAAGAAGCTTCGTAATCATATAATCCCTGTCTGGGGATTTCATGAGAAATTTTCTAGTGACAGGGGCTCACTCTTTACAGGGCAGGTTTTACAACAGCTTTTGAAGTTTTTGAAATTTGGACATCACATTAATTGCCCTTATCACCCACAATTGGCAGGGGCAGTCAAAAAAATGAATGGGATATTAAAGAATAAACTTGCAAAAATACAGGCAGCAAGTGGGGTCCCCCAGGGATCTGTACAGGCACCGGTGATTTTTAATTGATTCATAAATGATCTAGAAGCAGGGGTAAGCAGCAAGGTGGCCAAATTTGCAGATGATACCAAACTCTTTCGGGTTGTGAAATCCAAAACGGATTGTGAGGAGCTCTAATCTGGTGGGCCACTGTATGAAACAGAATGCTGGATGAGATGGGCCTTGGGCCGGATCAAGCAGGGCTGTTCTTATGTTCTTATGATCTCTAAATGTTACTAAGATTTGCTAGTAAGATATTAAAACAGGGAAAAAAGGAAAGGAGGGGAGAAAAGCTCCCAGCAAAAGCTGGAGCCCCACCATAGCCACACAAACTGCAGGCCCTGGAGCAGTAAAGCAGAGAGAGGTGGGGGGAGAGGGAGAGAGATTGCTTATGTTACTCAATTCAAAATGATGCCTGCAACTTATAATTAGGTGGGTAACATGCCAACTGCAGGTGGAGATCTTTGGGGAACTGTGCCCACCTTGCCCCTACCCCCTGGACTCCTGTAATCCCTGGAATTACACCCCTGGTATAAATGGGCAACAGGGAATTTTATATTACCCTCCCCTGTAATGCTAGCAAGAACACTAGTTTGGTCATTACTACCCAATTAGCAAGTCCCCCCCCCACAGGATCTTCTTGGGGAATGGGAAGTGAGATCTAGAAAAAGGGGGTGTGGGGGATATGGTGGATTGACACTTCTTCTGGGGAGTTCTTTTCATAACAGACAGCCACCTCCTTTCTTCCTTGTTCTGGGGACTTTAAGGAAAGCCTGTTGCTAGCTCCTTAATCTTTCTCATACTCTCTCATCTCTCGGGAGGGAGGGTTTTTTAAGCTTCCAAATAAAACATGTTATTTTAACTGAAATTACTAATTGGACAATTTCAAACTCATCTTGTCTGAAATGTGTCTTTTAGACAGAAATACTTGTTTTTAATTTTTAAGAATTTTGATATTCTTGCCTTCTATTTTTGAACAACCTAACAGGCACAACTTGGAAACCGGGCAAGTCCGGTATAGTCAAGTAGCTGCACTGCTCTCTATAGTAGGCTTGTGCATTTTGATTTGGGTACAAAATGTTTTGTGCAGGAAAATGGCAATTTCGGAGGTTTTGAAACCAAAACAAAATCAAGAATTAAAAAACAGAGATTTTTGTTTCCAAATCGAAATGACTGTGTTTCGGACAGAATGCTTTCTTCTTCGGAATAGCATTGCAATTCAAATTGACTTCTCTGACTCTCTCCACTCCAGCTGAGGCACTGAGTGATTAGCAGAAGATAAGATATGCAAAAAGCTGTTGAATGGTTTAGATAAGTATGTGTTGTATTCAGTGTGATTGAAATGCAAACTGACCTTGCAAAGGGATTTGGAAGACAGCATTTTGAGACAGAAATACCCAAATATCTTTGGGAGCTCAATGCAATTCCAAAGCTCTTGCTAAAAGCCATGGTATATATTGTGTTGAGAAGCTTTTCCAGAAGCTGGTTAGGGAAGTTCTGAAATTACACAGGTACTTCTTTCCAATGGTTTAGAAAGAATCTCTTGACTTGTTCAGGGGTCTTTTTTCTTCTTCTGATTTTTATGAGTTATAGTGGTGTCTAAGTTTTGTTGCCCAAGTTGAGCAGTCTAATGTAATTTAGGCCACAATGTAATTTGGTAGGACATGATGTCTAAGCCAGTGGTTCACAACTTTTGCGATTGCAGGATCAGGTCATCCACATGGGACTACAGAAGACAAAAGGAGGGGGGTGGGGACTACCCCTGTCAATCTATTGACATCCCCAGGAATCTTAGTTGCTTCTCTCTTTCTTGTAACCATGATCCATGGTTTTGCACTTTCTTAAATGCAGTGATGATAAATCTCAACAATTCTGAACAGTAGGCAGATTTGTTTGGGCTATGGCTCACTCCACTTCAGTTAAATGAACATTTGAAGCTGTTCCATAGTACCAAGGCAGTTTTTTGTGGAGGGTTTTAAACATTTTATATCCCGCTCTTCCTCCAAGGAGCCCAGAGCGGTGTACTACATACTTGAGTTTCTCCTCACAACAACCCTGTGATGTAGGTTAGGCTGAGAGAGAAGTGACTGGCCCAGAGTCACCCAGCTAGTATCATGGCTGAATGGGGATTTGAACTCGAGTCTCCCCGGTCCTAGTCTAGCACTCTAACCACTACACCACCCTGGCTCATTGGTCTATCTTGCTATCTCAAATGACCTGTGGTCACTGTTCCATGAGGAGGGAGTGTTTTTCATGAAAGATTGCTTGAATCTACAAATGGGTTGTGCTGCTATGCTAGTGCCACAGGGACAGGCTCCCGCCCACTGCAAAATTCTCAAATAACAGTGACAAAAAATTAAGTGTCATTGTTGTTCATCATTCTCTTCACTCTTTCAACTTGTTTATGTGGGGCTTTGGGGGCAAAGCAGTGGGTTGGGTGGCAGTGCCCCAAGGGTGGTGCATCCAGATTCCAAATAGGGCAAAGTGTGTATTTCTTAGGAATTTTTGAGGTTTACGCGTCTTTAAGATTTCCCCCCATAGGGAATAATGGAGGTTTAAGCAGCCCCATAACTCCACCTGGGGAGTTGGTGGTGGTGTAATGCACAGAGGGTGCCAACCACCCCCCTGGAATCCACTCTCATATGCTACTAGACAATCTACTCTCAGAACACCTCTAGAACAACAAAACCCTGTACTTCATGGGTTGGCAACCCATGTGGATGGTTGGCACCCTATGTGCACTACACCGCCACTTGCTCTGGGCCAACCCAGTGCCCCTCAAGTGGAGTTATGGGACTGCAGAAACCTCCATTATACCCTACGAGGAAAATCTGAAAGACACGTAACTCCATTAATTCTTTAAAAATCAGCCCTTTGCCAAATTCCTCTGAAAAAAATGTGGTACCTTTCTTGTACCAACTGGGCACTACCACCAACCACACTCAACTCTGGTCCACTCCTCCCCCCACCCCCACGTGAAGCTATACTTTTCCTGAAACCTTCATCGTACCCTATGGGGGAAATCTGAAAGACACTCAAACTTCAAAAATTCACCAAAAATCAGCAGTTTGCCCAATTCCTTTGAAAATTTTGTGGCAGCTTCCACTCATTGGGCACTATAAACCCCACCCACTCTTTTGACCATGTGATCCATTTTTTAATCTGAATTAATTCAGATTCAGATTCGGATTAATTTGGATACAAAACTGAGGTGATTCGGAAGGCTTAATTTCAGACAAAATACAATATGGGGTTGATTCGGATTTGGTACAAATCGAAATAGAAAAAATACAAAACGCACAACCCTACTCTATAGTCCTTATACCAGGGTTTTGTTTGTTTATTTGTTGCCTGGTTATTTTGTTTTTTAAACATTGGTGACTGATAGTAGTATTGAAAGGAGAGAACTTCAGCATAAATTATCTGTCAGGTCTGTGATCTATATGGCTTAATTTACAAAACGGATAAAGTAGATGTTACATCGAATTGCAGCCAGGGTTGATAGAAAACAATGATTTTTTTTTAAAAAAATCAATTTTTTAAAATGTAAATTGGATTATAATTTTTTTTCTTTAAAAAGAACACAGGTCAAAGATATCATCATCATGAATGTTAATCATAATGCCTAATTATATTCTGTGAACTTGTTGGTCCATTCACACGTTATGTTCAACAACTGCATAATGAGTGTACACACAGGTACAAATCTGTGCACGGGTACAGTCATTCACATGTTACACTGGACACAGGTAAAGCAGTATACTTCCTATCTGTACCATGCATTTGAAGGGCCTGTATCCCAGTTCAATTTTAAAATGAACCCAGGTACAGTAATTAACGCCAACTTGTGTACACTTCCACACAGCACAGTGTCTGAATCGAGGTAAAGAAGGCCAAGGGATGACTAGAGGATTTGGGGAGGATGGAATAGATCTGGGCAAGGAACAGGAACATGGAGGAGGAAACATTTTCCAAGTGTATCCTTCAGGGCATGCCTGGACATATCCTAGGGGTAGGAGTTGAGGGCTGGGGGCCAAACTTCCGGGGTGAGGGCGTACCCCATGGCGTTTGACAGCAGCGATGTCTCCTAAACTACTTGCAGCCCTGAGCAGCATCTTATCACGTGCTGAAGTACCTACGATGGCATCAACCTGGGGACAGCGATAGGCCTGGTGTGTCCTCAAGTAGCGGAAAGGCACCCGCTCCAACTCCCAGGCATGGGACGTTGCCTGCACTATGGGTGCAGTCTGTGGGCAAGCGGTCTGATGGCCAAAACCCTCATCTCATCCCTTGAGCCACTGGAGAGATGATCGCTTTGAGCGACCAGCCAACCTGGAAGTTTTTCGCCCTCATTCTATACCCATTAGTTTGGATCTCATCGAGAATGGAGGTGTGCATTCAGATATCAACCAGATTTATCCCAATGTCCCTGTGAGAACTTTACAGACAATTTGAGTTTTTCATTGCACATTATAGTGTAGCCTGATCCATCAGGTTTTTAAAAATCCACTTTTTGCCTTGCTTCGGAAAGCTCAGGGTGGTGGAGAACACTGGCGTCCGCAGGCTATTCCAACTGCATGCCCCCAACTGTGATATCCCCTCACACACGACCTTCAGCAGGCGGATGGTGACCTCAATATCCCGAGTGTGCAGGGTGGCATTGCTGGGGCTGCTGAGCTCAGCAGCTCCTCACACCAACATGCGCTTCACTACAGATCTGTGGACAAGCCACATTGGGGGCCACACTGATTCCCTGTCCCTTGTTGGTCTTTAACCTGACCTTCAGAGCTCATTCAGATGTTCAACCCCACCATGCCTACCTGGATACCTGGATCTGCTTTTTGCTTATCTTGCAATCATAAGAATATAAAGATGTCAGAAGAACTTTGCTGTATCAGGCCTGAGGCCAATCAGATCCACCATCCTGCTTCTCATAGAGGCTCAGCAGTTGCCCCTGGGAAGCGCAGAAGCAGGAGAGGAAGGCAGAGCCCCTTTCCTGCTGTCACTCCTTTGCAACTGGTATTCAGAGGCATCCTACCTGTGTACTGGTGCTTTCCCAGACAGCAGGCCTTACTGCTGTGGGACTTTACTGTGAGACCTGGCCATGAGTTTGAAGTTGCCCCCCAAAAACTGACAAAAAAGTTGATTTTTTTAAAAACCCTGGGCTAACAGGGTATATAGAGAGCTGCTATCTACAGTGGCACAATACCTGTGAGCACCTGATTCCAGGAGAATATTAGGGAAAGATTGTGCTGCTTATGCTGTCCTTGTGAACATCCAGAGATACTGGGCTTGCTGCTGTTAGGACAGGTATGTTGGAGCTCTGGGTTCTTTGGCCTTAGTTAACAAAGCAGTTCTTATGCTACGGTGTTTGGGGTGGAGTGTGCTATCAAGTAGCCCAGAGGTACAGTTTGATACAGAAGTACATTTTGGGACTCTCTGAACAATATGGTGTACACAATACATGAAATGTTTGGCATGGAATGATGGGTGTCCACATGTATGGTCTGGGAGGAAAGCACCATTTGTGTGAAAGCAAAGGAGCAGCCTAGGGAACCAGGTAAAGAGGGAAGCATGGCCTTGACTTCTCATCTAGTTGGAGACAGGAAAGGCCCACTGAAACTGACAACAGACTGACAAGAGACAGCCCCATTTAGCCACTCCCCTTTGGAAACCCATGGGATCCAATTCTCCATTGCTGATCCTCTTAGGATACAAGGGCCCTGGACTTCCCGCTCCCTTCTCAGCCCCCTCAGAGAAGGAGAGTGCTTTACTTTCCTGGTGTCCAACTAGCCTTGGTGTTGAAGTTTCCCTCCATTTCCCCCAACCTTCCTAAGGACCTTCCTGGTCCAGGAACCCAAATCAAGTCAGGTTCAGAGGCGTAGCTAGGGGAAAGGGGGCCCGTGTTCATCCCTCTCTCTGGCAGCCCCCCCAGAATGAGGGACATAATGCAGATAATAGGGAGGCTGGAGCTGGAGGGCCCTCAGGAGCTGGGGGCCAGTGTTCTTTGAACGCTTTTGCTCAATTATAGCTACGCCCCTGGTCAGGTTCCTCCCTAAGTACAATCCACCAGGCCTCTCAAAATCCATATAAATTCAGATTCCTCTCACCCCCCAGACTTGTTTAGGAACACCTAGAGAAATAATGTGATGCTCTCATGTGGTCTTCTATTTTGGCATTCATCTAATTATTCTAATCGTGAGATCAGGCTCACTGAGTTGTGTGTGTGAATTGTGGTGGAAGGGTTGCTTCTTTTATAAGCATGGCTTGGGTCCTGAAAGAGGGGTAACCAGTCCCACTCGAAAAAAGGTTCTAAGGCAACAGGGAAAGAGCCTCCCCTCCCTTTTCAGTCATAAACAAGCCATTGTGTGAAATGAGGATTTTTTAAATTAAGATATATTTTTACTTTTTAACTTCCACTGTTTCAGTTTGTTTTACACTGGATTCTGTCTTTAATTCTACATACCGTATTCATGGCCTATTCTTTCATGATGTTTTATCAAGTTGTCTATCTCACCAGTTTCCTGAGGCACCCTCAGCAGTATTGCACAGGGAGGCAGGATGGAAAGGTGCAAATTGAACAGATAAATAAAATAAAATAAAAACACAGCTTCAATGCAATCTGCTTTTATTAAACTTGGAAGCAGAAGCACAGTTTGGGAAGAAGTTCCTTGTTGCTGTGGAGGGCTGTCAGGGCAAGCATGAAGATTTGAGCGAGTGTTGAAGCAGGTTCAGCAGTATGTGGAAAGCTGGGAGGTGTCCTCCAGTCCAGAGAACTCGCATTTCGCTGCCTGAAGGGCAATGCAGGTCAAGGGTTGATTGTCCGAAGGTTCATCTGAAGTTGAATCCTGCACATAAGCCATGCATACTGTGCACAAAGTGGCACCCAAAAGCATTCAGCCCCACCCCACACACTTTTTGAGAATTTTTGAAATTTCAGTGACTTTGGGGCAGTTTGGGGGCCACTATTCTGCCCCAGGCCCCACTTTCTGCCCCAATATGCCCCAATCTGCCCCAAAGACATGAAAATTTCAGAAATTTACCAAAAATCAGCCCTTTGCCCAATCCCCCTGAAATTGGGGTGGTAGCCTGCACCCATTAGGCACTACCACCCCACCCCACTCCTTTTGCCCAGATCCCATGCTATGCCCCCGAACTGCCCCAAAGTCACTAAAACTTTAAAAAATCGCCAAAAATCAACCATGAACCGAATCACCCGAATTTTTTGGGTCCGAAATTCAGGTGATTCGGCTCGTGCCCGAAAAATATTGGGGGACATCGGGGGTGATTCGGTTCTGCCCTGAATCACCCGAAATTGTTCGTTTTGGGCACAGATCGTTCTGTGCCCGAAATTTTTTGCACATCCCTAAAATTCATCTCATCCCAATGAGAGAAAATGAAAATCACATTATATGCACAAACATGCACATCCAATCCAATACCCACACCCACACCTCTACCTTGGAGGTCTTCGATAAGACAGAAATGCACATATTTTTAACCAAATATTCCATGTCTATAAAGCAGCTGTACCCATTGCATCCCTTTGTTTAGCTATTTAGTGGTTTTTAAAAAAAATTTAAAAGAAGCACATTCCTATCTTTCCTTTATCCCAAATCAGACCTCCCAAAGAAAGGTGGCCAAATAGGAGAGGTCCACATGGGCCCAGAACTGGTGAAAGTGAGGAAGGCTGGAAAGCCCATTAATGTTATGAAATAGCTCAGATCTGGGACTCCTGTGCAGGCCCTGGGATTAGAACCATTGGTGTCCTCAAAGCATATGACATTTCCTGAAATATTAATGAATTGTTCTCATTGTCACACACAGTGCATCTTCTGGGATAGATGAAAAAGCTCAACTCTGTTGGCAGCCTGCCTCTCTGGCTTGTTCTTGAGATAAAGTGTCCACGCATTTTGTTTGGTGCTCATCTGTTCATTTAGACACCTGCTCAATCAAAAAACATGAGATTGGAATTTTTCAAACATGCAAAAAGCTCTGGTCCAGCATGGACTACACATCCACACCTGGAGTGAACTTTGAAACTGTAGGGTTCCTGGACTGCCTAGCTGATAGGCTCATTTATTCTGTGCACAGCACAAAATTAGAAGGTGCTCCAACAGTGCCAGGACCAAGGCAAACCGTTCCTCAATGAGGTTACATATTGCCATATATGCTTGGGCAACCCCCTCGCAGTGCAACAGTGCAATTTCCCAAGGCTCCAACGGCTCAGCATTGCACAGCACCCCAAGAAGACACTCCAGAGATGGATTTCGCATCCATGCTGGACTAGTGCTTTTGGCAAGTCTGAAAAACTTAAATCTAGTGTTTTTTGACTGATTACCAAGTGGGGTAAAATCAACTCATAATAGGGTAAAAACAAGGAAAAACACAGGCTTTATTTTGCACACTGTGAGATCTGATTTGGGAGTGTGGGACCACTTGGAGCTCACCCTTGGTGACCCAGCCCATGCAATGTGCACCTACTGCAGGGCACAGATCAACAGAGGGAACGTCTCTAAGCATCTTAGAACATCCTGAAGCACCTACAGTGGCATCACCCTGGGGACAGTGATAAACCTGGCATGTCCTCGAATAGCAGAAAGGCACCTCCTCCTACTCCCAGGCAGGGGATTTTGCCTGTACTGTGGGTGATGTTGGTGGGCAGAGGGAAGGGCCATACGCATCTTAGCAGATCCTAAAGGACCTACAATGGCATCACCCTCGTGGTATTGATAAGCCTGGTTTGAGGAAGAGGAGGTTGCCTGCACTCTGGGTGCAGTCGGTGGGCAGGTGGTCTGATAGCCCAAAACCTCATCTCATCCCCTGGGCCACTGGAGAAATGATCACTTTGAACAACCAGCCATTCCAGGAAGTTTTTCACACACATCTCACGTCCATTAGTTTGCATCTCCTCCGGAATAGAGGTGTTCACATATTGGCTAAATTTATCCCAACCTTCCTGATATCTATCAGGGAGAACTTCATAAACAATTTGGGTTTTTCATTTCACCTTACAGTGTAGCCTGATTTATCAGCTTTTTAAAAATCCACTTTTTGCATTGATTTTTTGGGGGCAACTTCAATCTCACATGAAAGCCTTGCAGTAAACCTGCAGTAAAGCTTGCTGTCTGGGAAAGCTCAGGTGGGTGGTGAACACTGGTGTCCACTGCACTTCACTATGGATCTGTGGAACAGCCACATTGGGGGGCACACTGATTCCCTGTCCCTTGTTGGCCTTTAACCTGACCTTCAGAGCTCATTCACCTGTAAACCACTAGCATTCCTGCCTGAATCTGCCCTTTGCTTATCTTGGAATCATAAACATATAATAATGTAATAAGAATATAATAATCATAAGAATATAATGTTGGAGGAAGAATGTTGCTGTATCGGGACCGAGGCCAATCAGATCCACAATCCTGCTTCTCACAGAAGCCCAGATGCTCCTGGGAAGCCCAGAAGCAGGAAAGGAAGGCAGAGCCCTTTAAAACTTTTAAATGGAGAAATCTGAGAGCTCCAGCCTTGGCAGCATTGGTCGCCTTGATGTGTATATGGAGACCTGCTATCTTCAGTGGCAGGATACCTGTGAGCACCAGAATCCAGTAGTTAATAACAGGAGATGATAGTGATGCTTATGCTGTGCTTGTGAGCACCCAGAGGTAGCGGGCTTGCTGCTGTTAGGACAGATATGTATCTTTGCCTTAGTTAACAAAGCAGTCCTTATGCTCTTGGGTTTGGGATGGAGTGTGCCATCAAGTAGCCCAGAGGTACAGTTTGTTACAGAAGTACACTTTTTGACTGTCAGGGCAATGCCCTGTTCACACTACATGAGGAGTTTGGCATGGAATGATGGGTGTCCACGTATATGGTCTGGGAGGAAAGCACCATCTGTGTGAAAGCAAAGAAGCAGCCTACGGAATCAGGGAGAGAGGGAAGCATGGCCTTTTCTTCCTATCTACCTGGAGTCTTCAAAATGCCCCCTGACACTGATAACAGACTGAAAACAGACACACCCCATATAGACACTCTTAGCCCCTTTGGAGAATTATGTGACCCTGTTCCCTATTGCTGAGCCTCTTAGGATACCAGGACCATGGACCTCCCGCTCCCGTCCCCTCGGAGGAGGAGAGTGCTTTGCTTTCCCGTTGTCTAACTAGCCTTGGTGTTGATATTTCCCTCCATTTCCCTCCAACTTAAGCCATGCACGCACCAAAACTCTTTGAGACTTGGCTGTCTCAACCTTCCTCTCTCTTCCCAAGGACCTTCCTGGTCAAGGAACACGAAGCCTTTCAGGTTCCTCTCTAAGTACAACCCACCGGCCCTCTAGAAGTCCATATACATTCAGATAACTCTCACAGTCTGGACATGTCGGGGATGTGTAGTCAGATGTTCTTCGTTCCCATGTGGTCCTCTTGTCTGACCATCATTCAATTACTCCCACATGTGTCCTTCTCATTCCTTTGGTCCCTGGACCGAACCTACACTACTCAGGGACCTCAAACTTGTTTCATCCAACCCCTCCTGGATCCTTATACCAAACAACGCCTCACACCGCCCCCCCCCCGGTGTTTCCATTGTTTGTTGGATTGTGTTTGTTGGGTCTCTTTCTTGCCATTTCCATGCCTCTACCTCCTTCCTGTTATAGAATAAAGGTAACAAATACATGCACACACTGGATCTAGTTGAATAGCCATTTCAGGCAGCCAGTTAGCCCAAACCTGCAAGTAAAACAATAACATCTAGACATGGGTTTCATCTTATGTGTTCAAACGCCAAGTTGGAATGCCCTGCTTTGTGCAGTCATTAAGGCCTCATTATGTTTTAAAATAAAATACGAACAAGCTTCAACCTTTTCAGTTTGTTTTTAACTGGCTTCTGTCTTTAATTTACATATTGTATTAGTGGTTTATTCTTTCATGATGTTTTATCATGTTGACTTTGCCCCCACACCCCAAGAAGACACAAGACACTCTTGTATGGTGGGAAAGGGCCACGATTTTATTAATACATTCAAAACATAACGTTAACGTATACTAGGATTGGCTCTCCACCCCTACACTGCAGAAGCGAAAGGCGTGCACCTCCAGGGCATGCCTTGCCTAAAGCGGGTGATGCACCTTGGCTCCAGACAGCCCCAATTCTCTAAAGCATAAGCTGCCCCTCTTAGCCAACCTAAGGTCAGGCTTCTGCCATAGTGGCACTCCCCGGCAGCCACCCAGCATATCCGGGGAGCTCAGCCTGCCAGAGCAGATCGGGCCAGGCCAGAGCTCCCTGTGCCACCCATCATCTAGGGATTTGATGTGTCTGATCTATAGCCACACACTTACCTGAAGGTGCTCACCAAATTCAGATGTTATTCCACACCACACTGTACCTGCCACAGCAGGGGTTAACTTAGCTTTACACACCACACCTTCCACCAACCGCATAGAACAGAGCCAATCCCATCCCCAGGTCCACCAAAAATATTTATTGGTGTCTTAAAGTAAATGATGGACCCCATCATCCTTATAAAAAATCCTGGAATGAATAAAACAATATCTGGGGTGCCAGCAACCTCCCTCCGGGGTTTGTATAAAAGGGAGGTGAATCTGAACTGATCCTCCCTAAGGCCTTGACAATCTTGCCTGGCCGCTGCCCCCTTGATACTCACATTGCAGCAGGTCCAACTTGAAGACATTCAAGCTGGGGACCCAGCACGGAACCGTATCTAGATCTACCCAAGCCTTATGAACAAGGGAGCGCCCTAACTACTTTAACTAGATTATCCTACTCCAGGTTGGTCCGGAAATGCCCGGGGGTGATCGAACTGCTAGGAGTTCCAGTAGCACTGACCAAAGGTTGGGCCAAGATTGCACCCAGCCAACCGATCTGTGAGATCGATGGCTGCACCCCCAGCCCCAGATGAGTTTCGAGTGCAGTCCCACATGTTTTCTTGTGTGTCCCCAACACAGTCGTGTGCCTGAGGATGAGGACCTTTGCTTGCTCCACCTCCCAGGAGAAGAATGTGGCTGGTGACTGCAGTCTAGAATGCGTCGCACAGATCACTGGTAAACCCATGGGTGCCAACGGCCAAGCCTCAGCAGAGCCACTCAAGCGCCCCCAAGAAGGAGACTGTGGAAACTGCACCTTCTTGGAAAGCAGCAATAATCGAGCTGTGGACACACCTGCAGCTACCCAAGCCTTGCGCACAACAGTCCATAGAGAACAATTAGGGTGGCTGTCATCCCCCTGGGCGAACCGGCACCCTAGCTGACCCCATGAGTCGCAAACGCTCTGAGGCCCACAGGCCCAACTAGGGCACAGCCACCTGAATAAACACTTTGAGGGTGGCCCTCCATCCCCATGAATGAACAGGTGCACCCTAGCAGGGTTGAATGAACAGGCACAACCTCACAGGGTTGCAAAATGGTCGAAGGCCTCCTCAGGGCACAGATCAGAGCTATCAGCTTATGTAAGGGAACAGGCATCCCAGTATGGACCTGCAATCCCTGTGCTCTGGTAAAAAGGAGGCAAATGCCACCATGTGGCCGGCCAATATCCTAAGGGCTAGACCCTTGGACTGCAGACGTACTAGTTACCACATAAGGGGTTTGGGTGAAGCGTGCCATAGCTGGTTAAGTCCCAGCCAAGACCTCAAAGCTTGGTAAGCCCCCAACTTTATCAAGGGTGAGGCACGTGCATGGGGCCAGGAAACAGTAATAGCCCTGCACACCTCTACACCCAATGATCGATTGCCATTGGGCATCAGGCTGGCCAAGGTACTGCTCCCAGAGCCAGCTGGCAGAAACAATGAAACTGTCAGTGGGATGGGGCACCTGCAGTGCGGTCCCTCTGATCTGTTGCACCACAAAAAAGATAATGAGGCGATCCTCACAATCACCCAAAAGTGGGCTAAGGGAGCCTAGCCCACTTTTAGATGATCGTGTGCTGCAATGGGAGCTGCACGGCTCCTGGCAGCAAACCACCTTAAATACCCCTCGTGTCGCCGCGGCATGTGGCAATACATGAGTAGACCCCCTCGCCGGGAAGCTGCAAACAGCCTCCTGGGCTCGGGGGGTCTCTCCAGGATGCTCCACAGACTCATGCCGCACATCCTAGAACTTCCAGGGGCCACGCGGCCCTCAACCCCCACAGCCCCCACTGGCTCTGTGACGGAACCAGCAGTCGTGTGGGCAGCTGATCTGGCTGCCCAGGGCTGCTACCTTGATCATCTGTGGTGAGAGCAGGCTAAGCCCACTCTCCCCGCATCCCACCTTACGGCTTTCCACACTGATCATGTGAAGAACCTCAAAGTATCCCAGGAATGCAAGAACAGATGCCCCAACCAACCCCTAGACCCCTGATGACTTAGGGGTTTGGCTGTTTACCTTTGACTGTGGCTTGCACATCATCTCAAACATGACTGTGGAGTCCCTAATTGTGCACGTTTGAAGAAACCTACCCTACTATTCAGCCACGTATTAACTCTGTCACCTGCATTTATTGCTTTGTCCTTAAGACAACCCTTTGAGCATCCAGGAGAATTATCAGGGATTCCAGCTAGGCGGCTATTTGAAATAACACAGAGCATCCGTTGAGGCATTGGACAGGCACACCACTTAAGATTCATGCTGAACGAAGCTCCCTGTGCCTAGCCCTGGGCCCTGTTGCTAACCACTCCCCATGTTTATTCATGGTAGATAGATGCCCCGCTCCTAGAAATCCATCACCTGGATGTAAAAACGGAAAGCAATAAATGCCTCTCCCTACCCACTTTGTTACCATTCCGTAAAGACAGAGTATTCTGTTCCAACACTCAAGTGAGCTGCATTATTATTATTATTATTATTATTATTATTATTATTATTATTATTATTATTATTATTTACATTTATAAACTGCCCCATCCAGAGGCTTTGGGAGGTGTACAACAACTTTTAAAAGACACAAAAGAACACAATTCAAAACACAATGCAAAAAAACATATAAAAACAATTCAAAAAGAATTGAAACCACTTAAAACCAATTAAAATACTTTTAAAAGACAACAACACTTTACAAGCCTTGGAAGGCCAGGCCAAACAAATACGTTTTTAGGGCTCTCTTAAAGGCCGACAGTGAGCCTAAACTGATACCTGCCCTGGGCAGATATCAATTGCGTAATCAAGAAAATGCAAAGCATTCTCCCAAAGAACGATGGATGCAGCTTGCCATCTCCCATCCTGCTGTTATTTGTGGCTACGAAGGCCTGGCTTTCATCCCTAGAGAAATTTTGTAATACTAGCTGAACCCACACAGAGCATCTGTGCGTTAGTACACTGAGCCTGTGGCAATCCCCCCCTCTCTTCCCACAACCTGCTCTCTCTATTCCACCCCCACGCCTTGCTCTCTCTGTCTCTCCCCCACAACTCTCTCGCTCATTCTTCCCCCACACAACTTGCTTTGCAGGCTCTCCCCCCCTCCCCGCCAACTCGGCCCTCATCCTGGGCCCGCCAGCAGCCACTTTTTTTTCAGCCTGTCGGCAGCCGCTCCACCCCCAACTTAAGAACATAAGAACAGCCCTGCTGGATCAGGCCCAAGGCCAATCTAGTCCAACATCCTGTTTCACAGAATGGCCCACCAGATGCCGCTGGAAGCCTACAGGCAGGAGTTGAAGGCATGCACTCCTTCCTGCTGTTACTCCCCGGCAACTGGTACTCAGAGGCATCCTGCCTTGGAGGCTGGAGGTGGCCTGTAGCCCTTCAACCTTGGCCCATCTCCTCAGCCTGCCCGGCAACAGCCACTTTTTCTCGGGCCGCTGCCTCCCCATCATGGCCAGGCTCGCTGCTGCCACTGCCTCTCCACCACAGGCGGGCCTTGGTTCTCCCCCCATCCCCAGGCTCCTCTCTCCCCACCGACTTCACCTTCACCCCAACCACTCTCCCTGTCTGCCGCCTCCCTCTCTGCCTCTCGCATTGCTTCTCTCCCTCTCATTGGCTGGAAACGCTGACCGGCACGCATCCCCACACATCGGCTAAGCGAATTAAGTATATAGAGTATAATATCTGCCGCCAACCCACAGGATATGAAATGAAAGGAAGAGGGTCATCTTCTACAGAAAACAGTCCACCACCCATATCCCAGGGAAATTGTTGACCAAATGTTTTATCCTTAATTTACAAGTGATGCAGGCCCTGCTATTTCTCACCCCCACAATAAGGGTGAACCTGTTATGTGGTGATGAGATGCCTGTGGGGAGCTGCGATTCAGATACATTTACTTCTTTCACCTTCCCTACTGCACTAAAGTAGCAAAGTAAGAGAACAGCTTCAGTCCCTGATGCTCCCAGTTGCACTTTCATGAGATGATGTACCTCTTTGAGAACTAAGCAAGGGAAATGTCTTTAAGAGCCAGACGGTGGCTGTGGGACTCCAGCCCCAGCAAGCTGTGATGACAGACCTTACTGTCAAAGGAACCACAAGGCTATCCTGGCCTGGATGAGTAAGTTCTGCAACATGAACCTAAATGACATCTCATAAAGTTTTGTCTTACATTGTATTAAAATTCAAGAACCTACGCAGTTGTAAGAACATACTTCCTGACTAGATCTTCTTAAACTAAGCCCTGACTTATGGAAATGCAACTGAAGTATATTGAAGTGAACCTTCTACTATGTGCCCTGTCAGTCAACTGGAGAAGTCCCTGACTGCTACCAGGAACTGCCTGCATAAAGGTAAAGGTGCACAATCCAGTCGGTGTCAACTCCTGGAGACCACAGCGCCCCGTGGCCCTCCTCAGAAGGACATAGGAGTGGTCCACACACCACCCTCCTGTGCAGCATGAAACGAAGTTCTTCAATATCCTCCCACATCGCTGCTGCCCGATCTAGGTGTTACCCATAGTCTGGGAAACATACCAGCAGGGATTCAAACCAGCGACTTCCTACACACTAGGCAAGTCATTTCCCCGCTGAGCCATTAAGTGGCTTCATTGCCTGCATATCAGGCAACCTATTCATAACTGACTGGAAGGGATTAAGTACTGGCTGGATGACCCTTTGCCCCTCCTAACTTGGCAAAGAGGCACCTTTTAATGTGATGATTCTCTTTATTTAGCAGAGGGAGAGTAACTGGCAATACCCACCCCCAGCACAGTACTTCCAGTGACTGTTGCTGGTGTCTGTCTTATTTTCCTTTTAGATTGTGAGCCCTTTGAGGAGAAGGAGCCATCTTATCTATTTGTTATTTCTCTATGTAAGCCACCCTGAGCCATTTTTGGAAGGGCGGTATAGAAATCAAATTATTATTAATTTAATAATAATAATAATAATAATAATAATAATAATAATAATAATAGGTTATTTAAAAAGAATGTATCAAATTTGGAAAGAGATGCATCCAGATACAGAAATAACAGAACAAAGGCTAGCAGACCAGAGAAGATACATAATAAGAAATAAAGTATTCACAGGAGTTGAGCTGGAATAACTGCAAAGAGCAACACAGGCTCAAGATATGGAAGAAGAATTACCACCAACTGAAGCAGTTGCTCAGGCGCAGGTGGAGGAGGTGTTGGAAATAGAGGGTGCTACTGTTGCTGAACTGTTTCAAAATCAAAACCAGGCAACCTCCCCTTTGCCTTCACCTCAAAAACCCAAATGCCGTTTAACAGAAAAGCAGCAAGAACTAAAGCAAAAAATAACTGAGCACATGAACCAAACAACCACCAGGGTTCGACTTCCAGCTCTAAAAACAGTTGCCAAAAAACAACTTGCTCAGGCATTAAAAGATGTCAATGCTGCACTGGCAGAAATAACAACCAATAATTTGCAAGAAACAAACCAACTAATGTACAGTGCGGCAACAATAACAACACAAGAGCTCGGATATAAGATCAGTGGACCTGTCAAAAAAGAAAGCAGTACATCACCTAAATGGAAGATTAGATTAGAAAATAAAATCTCCAGGCTTAGATCAGATGCTAGTAAATTGAAAGATATGAAAGACAAGAAGCTGAAGAATGAAAACACCAAACAATATCTGATCCAAAAATACCACCTAGATTCAAGGAAAATTAGAGAAGTCCTGGAAATAATAAAGCAGCAAATAACAGCAGTGTCAAAGAAGATTAGCAGATATGAAGCCAGAATTGCACAACACAGGCAGAATCTCCAATTCCAGTCGTATCAGAGACGTTCCTACCAAAGCATAGAAGGAGAAACTGCAAGAAATGTAGAAACACCAAATAAAGAAGAAACAGTGCAATTCTGGGGGAAATTGTGGGACAATCCAATAGATTATAATAAAAAAGCAGGATGGATGAAAGAGGTCAAAAAATGTAACCAACAAATGCAAGATCTAATAATAACACCAGAATTAATAAGTGAAAGAGCAAAGAAAATTAAAATTGGACTGCGCCAGGCAACGATGAACTGCATGGCTTCTGGCTTAAACACCTAACAAGCCTTCATAAACAACTATCAAAACAGTTCAATCACATTTTGCAAGGTGGTGATATTGAACAATGGCTAACAACTGGGAAAACTCATCTCATCATGAAAGACCCAGCAAAAGGTGCACTTCCAAGTAATTATAGACCGATAACCTGCCTGCCAACCATGTTCAAATTATTAACTGGAATAATAGCAGATGAAGTGATGCAACACTTATTAACTAACAAACAGCTTCCAGTTGAACAGAAAGCAAATTGCCCGAACACCAGAGCACAAAAGACCAGCTGCTGATTGACAAAATGATTTTAGAAAACAGCAAGAGAAGAAAAACAAATCTAAGTGTTGCATGGATTGACTACAAGAAAGCCTTCGATTCATTGCCTCACACATGGATACTAAAATGTATAGAAACAACTGGTGTCAGCAGAAACATTCAGATATTTATTTTAAAAGCAATGAGCATGTGGAGTACACAGTTAACAATCAATGGCGAGGCACTTGGACAGGTTAGCATTAGAAGAGGCATTTTACAAGGGGACTCACTATCCCCTCTATTGTTTGTAATCGCCATGACCCCACTTTCACAAATACTCAACAAAACAAGCCTCGGATACCAAACATCTAAAACATCCAGTAAAATCAACCATCTGCTGTACATGGACGATCTGAAGTTGTATGGAAAGTCCCAGTCAGAAATCGAATCACTGCTAAACACTGTCCGTATATTCAGTAGAGATATAGCAATGGAGTTTGGACTAGACAAGTGTGCTGCATTAATAATGACAGAGGGAAAATAACAAAAACAGAAGGAATAGAACTGCCCAATGGAAGCAAGATCAAGAACCTGGAAGAGAAAGAACCTTACAAATACTTGGGCATTCTCCAGGCTGATAACATGGCACACAATGAAGTTAAAAGGAAAAAAGGAGGTGAATACATCAGGAGAGTCAGAAAAATCCTCAAGTCCAAACTCAATGGCAGGAACATCATACAAGCCATAAACACCCGGGCTATACCTGTTATTAGATACACTGCAGGAATAATAGACTGGACCCAGGCAGAGCTAGAGACGCTGGATCGTAAGACCAGGAAAATCATGACCATCAATCATGCTCTGCACCCCCGCAGTGATGTAGATAGGCTCTACCTCCCTCGCAGCTCAGGTGGAAAAGGAATGCTGCAAGTCCATCAAATAGTAGAGGAGGAGAAACGAGGCCTTGAAGAATATATAAGGGACAGTGAAGAAGATGCACTTCAAATGGTCAAGAACACGAAACTATTCAACACCAATGAAAGAAAGCAGGCCTACAAGAAAGAACAAGCCAAGAACCGAGCAGAAAAATGGAGAAATAAACCACTGCATGGTCAATATTTACACAAAATAAGTGGAAAATCAGACATCACCAAGACCTGGCAATGGCTTAAGAATGGCAACTTGAAGAAAGAAACAGAGGGTTTAATACTGGCTGCACAAGAACAGGCACTAAGAACAAATGCAATAAGAGCAAAAGTCGAAAAATCCACCACAAACAGCAAGTGCCCCCTTTGTAAAGAAGCAGATGAAACCGTGGACCACCTAATCAGCTGTTGTAAAAAGATCGCACAGACTGACTACAAACAAAGGCATGACAAGGTAGCAGGGATGATACACTGGAACATCTGCAAAAAATACAAGCTACCTGTAGCCAAGAATTGGTGGGACCATAAAATTGAAAAAGTTGAAGAAAATGAAGATGTAAAAATATTATGGGACTTCCGACTACAAACAGACAAACATCTGCCACACAATACACCAGATATAACTGTAGTCGAGAAGAAAGAAAAACAAATCAAAATAATCGACATAGCAATACCAGGGGATAGCAGAATAGAAGAAAAAGAAATAGAAAAAAATCACCAAATACAAAGATCTACACATTGAAATTGAAAGGCTGTGGCAGAAGAAGACCAAAATAATCCCAGTGGTAATTGGCGCCCTGGGTGCAGTCCCAAAAGACCTTGAAGAGCACCTCAACACCATAGGGGCCACAGAAATCACCATCAGCCAGTTACAAAAAGCAGCTTTACTGGGAACAGCCTATATTCTGCAACAATATCTATAACCATTGACAATAAAATTCTGGCATCCCAGGTCCTTGGGAAGGACTCGATGTCTGGATAAAACAAACCAGTCAATAACACCTGTCTGACTGTGTAAACAAGAAATAATAATAATATAACTTCTCGCCGCTTATTATTTTGAAACTCACTGATAACAAAGCAGGGATAGGTATGCTTCCCATTTGTTTGCTTTTTCCTGCCACCCCCCGCCACCCCCCCCTTTTTACCAATGGTTCCAGTTCTCGAGGAAGCAGACAGAACACCTCAACGAGCTCCATCCTTCCAACCATGCTCCTCCGCTGAGATTGGGAGATGTCATGTAGAGGCAGTGAGGTGTTGTCTGGAAAACAGCATTCTCAAAAGAAAGCAGCTGTGCAGGGGTTGCTCTCAAACATTGCTTCAATTGGCCCCATTCATTGCATGCCACAAGACACCCCCATGCCCCTGAGAACCAACCATATGGCCTTGGGGGAATCTGGTGTGTGAGCAGGGACCGTAGCCAGCACCTAGGGCTTACTCACCTGCGCCAGGCCCATCTGAATTGCAACCATCCCCTCCAGGCGCATCAGGACAAGGGTTGGACCCTTCCACTCTTCAGGTCTGGCTTACCGGAACCGGTGAGGGTCCCGTCATCATGCTGAATTCAGCCACGTCAAGGTATGAGAAGGCTCCCACCAATGTCACCTCCAACCTCAAAGGTAGGATGCCTCTGAGTACCAGTTGCAGGGGAGGAGCAGTAGGAGAGAGGGCATGCCTTCAACTCCTGCTGTGGACTTCCAGTGGCATCTGGTGGGTCACTGTGTGAAAAAGATTGCTGGACTAGATGGGCCTTGGGCCTGATCCAGCAGGACTGTTCTTATGTTCTTAATGTCACGTGTCAGGTCAAGAGTCCCAGCCTGGCTAACCATTCAAAGCACACTGCATTAGCCAGAATGACCGTCAACCGATGCTCCTTCAAATTCCCCATGTCTACATGGATGGAGTACAGCCTGGGTAGCAGGTATTCTTCCTCTGGGCATGAGTGTGCACACATGTGCATGTCGGGTGGAGCTTTTGGATCAAGCCTGCATGGAATCTCAATGAACCATGAGCACGCACCCCAAAACCACACAAGTGCTGCCACCCGTGCACACTTTCAAGGGAAACGCTGGCAATGATACTGTGTCACTATAAGCCAGCGTGGTGTAATGGCTAGAGTGCTGGACTAGGACCAGGGAGACCCGAGTTCAAATCCCCATTCAGCCATGAAACTAGCTGGGTGACTCTGGGCCAGTCACTTCTCTCTCAGCCTAACCTACTTCACAGGGTTGTTGTGAGGAGAAACTTAAGTATGTAGTACATTGCTCTGGGCTCCTGGGTGGAAGAGCCGGATATAAAATGTAAAATAAAAAAATAATAACACAAACTATGTTCATATTCAGCTCAGCCTCCAAGGAGCCCCAAAGGCACACATAGCTATGTTTATCCGCACAACAACCTGGCAAGATGGGTTGCCCAAGCAATACAGGACTGGCACGAATCACCCCCCACACCCCATGGCTCTAGGGATAGTCAAGATCACATCTCCCTGGTCGTAGTCCAGCATCTAAAACACTGCATTCCACAACGGAGCCCAGGGGGCTGAAGGCCATGCACATCTGGCCATGTGGCACACATGGCCAGTGGCACACATAGCTATGTTTATCCACACAACAACCCTGAAAGATGGGTTCATTCATTTATTCGATTTCTATACTGCCCTTCCAAAAATGGTTCAGGGCAGTTTACACAGAGAAATAATAAATAAATAAGATGGATTCCTGTCCCCAAAGGGCTCACAATCTAACAGGAGATAGACACCAGCAACAGTCACTGGAGGTACTGTGCTGGGTGTGGATAGGGCCAGTTACTCTCCCCCTGCTGAATAAAAGAGAATCACCACATTAAAAGGTGCCTCTTTGCCAAGTTAGCAGGGGTTAGGCAAAGCAATATAGGACTGGCACAGAATCACCCCACACACCGTGTGGCTCTGGGAAAGAGTCAAAATCGCATCTACCTGGACCTAGTCCAGCATCTAAAACACTGTGTTCCATGGCAGAGCCCAGGGGGCTGAGGGCCACACACATCTGGCCATGTCACTATACCCTAGGAACATTGGAGATTCCTGCAAGTCTCTGGGTAACTATTGTGATCAGGGGTGCCTGCCAGGCTCCCGGCGAGCCAAGCTAAACCTCCCCCCGAGGAAAGCCCTCCAAAGCTGCAGCCAGAACCCACCACATAAAGGGTGGGGGCGCTGACCAGCTCCACCAAGAAGCCCTGGACGTCCTTCATGCATTTAACGCTGCCCAGTGAGGTTCCCAGCCCTCCTGCAGCTCATTTCAAACCAGCAGAAACACTCCCCAGCCCCCTAATTCACTCCGTAGAGCAGAACACACCCTCCTTCTTTGCCTGCTAAGATCCAACTGGGAAGGACAGGCACCATTGCAGGCAGCTTGGCTGAAGCCCCGCCCCTGCACGGGCCCAAGAGCCAATCGGATCCATGGAAACCATATGCTTCTTGTCAGGGGGCTGGGGCAAAGGGGCTTCGAGAGCAGCCTGCGTTTCACCAGTCATGTGAGGCACCCTTCCTCGGCACTATTGCACAGGGAGGGCCGGTTGGAAAGGCATGGAAGGAACGAATGAATGAAAACACAGCTTCAATGCAATTCGCTTTTATTAAATCTGGAAACATAAGCAGAGTTTGGGAAGGGGTGCCGTGTTGCTGTGGAGCAACGTGGCTTTCTGAGCAAGCAGGAAGAGCTGAGCAGGAGTGGGAGCAGGATCAGCAGGATGTGGAAAGCTGGGAGGCGTCCTCCAGTCCAGAGAAGTCACATCTCGCTGCCAAAAAGGAAGGAGGGATTTCTGTGGTTGGTTTGTGCAATGCAGATCAAGGGCTGATTGTCAGAGGCTTCTTCCGGAGTTGAATACTGCGCACAAGCCATGCATACTGTGCACAAGGGGGCACCCAGAGCCCCACCCCACACACTGCTGTACAGAACACTCACCTTGCCATTGCTGGAGGCGATCCTTTATGGAAGGAATTTGGGTTTTCCTTGGAAAAACATGGGATTTTCCTCCAGGGGGACATCCATTCCCATTGGGGCAAGGTCAATCAGACCCCTGAAAAACAGCAAAATATCACAATATCATACAGCAAGAATGACATGCGTACGCACATGCACACCCAATCCAACAACCACACCACCGAAGATTTCCTCTACCCTGGAGGTCTTTGATAGACAAAAAGGCACACATCAACATTTTACTCATTTTACTATGTCTGTACAGTAGCCGCACAGTTTGCTTACATTTATTTAGATGAATACTGCACACAAGCCATGTATAATATGCACAAGGCACTACCCAGAAGCAAGCATTCCCACCCTACTCACTGCTGTACAGAAAACTCACCTTGCCATTGCTGGAGGGGATCCTTTATGGAAGGAATTTGGGTTTTCCTTGGAAATGCATAGGGTTTTCCTCCAAGGGGACATCCATTCCCATTGGGGCAAGGTCAATCGGATGCCTGAGAAAGAGCAAAACATCACAAGATAATTCAGCAAGAATGACATGCGTACGCACATGCACACCCAACCCAACAACCACACCACCAAAGATTTCTTCTACCTTGTAGGTCTTGGATAGATAAAAAGGCACATATCAACATTTACTCACTCAACTATATATAGCAGCTGCAGAGTTTGCTTCCATTTATTTAGCTATCGAGTGATTTATTTATTTTTAAAGCACATTCTGAACTTGCCTTTATTCCAAATCAGACCTTCAAAAGCAAGTGTAGCGAAAGCGGAGAGGGCCACATGGCCCCACAACTGGTGAAAGCGAGGAAGGCTGAAAGCCCGGTAATGTTATGAACTAGCTCAGATCTTGGACTCCTGTGCAGGCCCTGGGATGATAGTCATCAGTATTCTAAAATCCTATGGCGTTTCCCTGAAAGGTTACTGAATTGTCCTCATTCACAAACAGTGCATCTTCTAGGATAGATGAAAAAGCTCTACATGGTTTGCAGCCTACCTCACAGGGTTGTTCGGAGGATAAAGTGGCCATGCGCATTGTTCTGTGTTCATCCGATGATTGAAAGCACACCCGTTGCATTGCAGTGTTGGTGGAAATGTTTCCCATTAAATGACAATTCAGTGAAAGCCTTGCTTATGCTTTCAGCTGTACTGTGATGCCCTCCACTTAAAAACAGAGAGAGCTACCATTGCAGGGGCTAGCAGGGATATGATCTGAAGGAGGAAGAGGCTGATAGAAAGGTTTAGCCAGTGTCAAAGGATCTAGGTGGTCTCCCTATCGGAGATTAGATCTCCAAGAAAGGTGAAGAATGTCCCAATTAAGGGTGGGCTAGTAAGAGAGGGAGGCTTCAGCCACGACTTCTGCTCACTCTGGATTTCCTCAGCTCCAACAATTCTTACTCACCATCTACAGCAGTATTTACGTCCATTCCTCCAGCACCATCTACGGCATCTCCCTCTCTGTCCGAGTCCTGCACCGTCACAACAGGGAGAAAGAAACTCTAGTTCAGATGCAGTCCGGTGTGTGAGTAACCAGAGTAAGGCTAAACTTTCCTGTAATGATATTCATGGTTTTATACACCCCACTGTAAATATAAGTATTTGTGTTTGCACCGACCTTCATTCATTTGACACACATCATCTCAGCAACTGGTATGGCTACCCTGCCAGGTAGGCTACTGGAATTAGCTTCATCTTGGTGTTTGAAGGGTGCACGTGGAGAGTATGCCTAGCATTAGGCCCAGGTTATGGGGCAGGGGGGTTCAGGGCCAGATGCTTCCCTGCTGATATCTCTCACACTTAGTCCATGCTAAGAAGCTGCCCACCGGACTAGCTGCTCCCCTTCAAAACAGTGCTTTGGGATGGAATCTAAGCTTTTGGTCGGTCCTCACTTTTTGAATTGCCCACATCCCAAGAGATTCATGATACTTCTTGGCTCTAATTTCAGCCTCCCTAGGGCTTGTCCTGTTAAGCTCAGATCTTGAAAGATAAAAGCTTACCTGGATCAGGAAGGATTGCCAAGGCAAGGAGAAGAAAGAGAAGGCAAAAGATCTTCATCTCTGAGAAAAGGCTGGCTGATTGGGCTGGAATTTTCAGCAGATACCACGGATGGCAGGAGATGGTGCCTCTGCCTCTTTTATATCATTTGGGGAATGACAACATTGTTGAGCCGTTGGAGCCTTGGGAAATTCCTGTTGCACTGCCAGGGGGTTGCCCAAGTATATGTAGCAATCTGTAACCTCATTGAGGAACGGTTTGCCTTGGACCTGGCACACCTGGGAGCTCCTTCTAATTTTGTTGTGTGCACAGAAGTATTGTGGCTATCAGCTAGGCAGTCCAAAAACACCACAATTTCAAAGCTCACTCCAAACTTGGATGTGTAGTCCATGCTGGACTAGTCCATTTTGCATGTTTGAAAAACTTCCATCTCATTAATTGATCAGGTGTTTTAATTAGCAGATGAGCACAGAACAATATGCACGGACACTTTATCTCCAGAACAACCCAGTGAGGCAGGCTGCCAATAGAGTTGAG
Source organism: Hemicordylus capensis (assembly GCF_027244095.1). Classification (NCBI taxonomy): domain Eukaryota; kingdom Metazoa; phylum Chordata; class Lepidosauria; order Squamata; family Cordylidae; genus Hemicordylus; species Hemicordylus capensis. Next base: position 449,543,834 of record NC_069657.1, read on the forward strand.
CTTTTTCATCTATCCCAGAAGATGTACTGTGTGTGAAAATGAGAACATTTCATTAATATTTCAGGGAAATGTCATAGGATTTGAGGACACCAATGGTTCTAATCCCAGGGCCTGCACAGGAGCCCAAGATCTGAGCTATTTCATATCATTATCTGGTTTTCCAGCTTTTCTCACTTCTACCTTTTCTGGGAACCCTAGGGACCTCTCCTATTTGGCCACCCTTTCTTTGGGAGGTCTGATTTGGGATAAAGGCAAGTTAGGAATGTGCCTCTTTTTAAAAAAAACACACACCACTAAATAGCTAAACAAAGGGATGAAATCTATGCAGCTGCTTTATAGACATAGAATATTTGTTTTAAAATATTCTATGTGCATAATACATATGTGCATTTCTGTCTGTCAAAGACCTCCAAGGTAGAGGAAATCTTAGGTGATGAATTGGGTCTGCATGTGTGTGCATATAACCAGATTTTGATTTTCTCGCTGAACAATATTGTGATCTTTTGCTGTTTCTCAGGCATCTGAATGACCTTGCCCCAATGGGAATGGGAATTCCTCTTGAGGAAAATCCATGCTTTCCCAAGGAAAGCCCAAGGAAAACCCTACTTCCATAAAGGGTCACATCCAGCAATGGAAAAGTGAGTGTGCTGTATAGCAGTGAGTGTGGTAGGGATGCTTGCCTCTGGTTGCCACCTTGTGCACAGTATTCATGGCTTGTGAGCAGTATTTGGTTTCAGAAGAAGCTTCGGACAAACAGCCCTTGATCTGCCACAGAAGTCCCTCTTTCCTTTCATGCAGTGATATGCGAATTCTCTGGATTGGAGTACATCTGCCAACTTCCCACACACTGCTGAACCTGCTTCAATACCCGCTCAAATCTTTACTCTCACCCAGAAGGCCACATTGCTCCACAGCAAAATGGAACATAAGGACATAAGAACAGCCCTGCTGGATCAGGCTCAAGGAAGCCCATCTAGTCCAGCATCCTGTTTCGCACATTGGCCCACCAGATGCTGCTGGAAGCCACAAGAAGGATCTGAGGGCGTGCCCTCTCTCCTGCCATTTCTCCCCTGCAACTTGTTCTCAGAGCCATCCTGCCTTTTGAGACTGGAGGTGGCCCACAGCCCTCCGACTAGTAGCCATTCATGGACCTCTCCTTCATGAAGTTATCCAAACCCCTCTTAAAGCCATCCAGGTTGTTGGTTGTCACTACATCCTGTGGCAGAGAGTTCTACAAGTGGATCATGCGTTGTGTGAAAAAGTACTTCCATTTGTTGGTCCTAGACCTCCTGGCAATCAATTTCATGGAGTGACCCATGGTTCTAGTGTTATGTGAGAGGGAAAAGAATTTCTCTCTCTCCAAATTCTCCAAACCATGCATGATTTTGTAGACCTCTATCAGGTCTCCCTGCAGTCGTCTTTTTTCTAAGCTAAAAAGCCCCAGGTGTTGTAGCTTTTCCTCATAAGAAAGGTGCTCTAGGCCCCTGATCATCTTGGTTGCCCTCTTCTGCACCTTTTCCAGTTCAACAATATCCTCTTTAAGATGTGGTGACCAGAATTGTACGCAGTACTCCAAACGTGGTCGCACCATAGTTTTGCATAAGGGATAAGAAGAACCTATTAAGAACCTCTTGTATAAGGGATAATAGCCTCTTGTATAAGAACCTCTTCTCAAACTGTGCTTATGCTTCCAGGTTTTATTCATTCATTCATTCAATTTTTATACCGCCCTTCCAAAATTGACTCAGGGCAGTTTACAATAAAAGCAAATTGCACTGAAGCTGTGTTTCCATCCATCCATCCATCCATCCATCCATCCATCCATCCATCCATCCATCCATCCATTCAACGCCTTTCCAACTTGCCCTGCCTGTGCAATAGTGCTTAAGGTGGCTCATTAAACTGTTGAGACAGTCAACATGATAATCCATAATGCGCCATTGATACTGTATGTAGAATTAAAGACAGAACCCAGTCAAAAACAAACTGAATTTTAACTGAAGTTAAAAAGGAAATATATATATTAATTTTTAAAAGCCTCATTTCACACACTGGCCTGTTTATGCCTGAGAAGTGAGGGGAAGCTCTTTCCCCATTGCCTTAGAACCGCCTTACGAGGGGGCGTGGTTACCCCTCTTTCCAGAACCAAGGCATGCTTATAAGAGAAGCAATCCTTCCACCAGAATTGACATGAACAACTCAATATCTGAATAAAAATCATATTTCACTGAAAACATAATGAGGCCTTAATGGCTGGACGAACTTGGCCATTCTGACATGACATTTGAACAAGTAAGATGGAACCCGTTTCTAGATGCTAATTTTTTTATTTGCAGGTTTGGGCTAACTGGTTTCCTGAAATTGCTATTCAACTAAATCCAGTGTGTGCATGTATTTGCTGCATGTGTTCTATAACAGGAAGGAGGAGGAGGAGGCATGAAAAGAGACAGATGGAGACCGAACAAACACTGGATACATACAGAGAGAGGGGTGAGGTTGGTATAAGGATCCAGGAGGGGGTGGAGGATTCAGGAGGTGCCTGAGCAGAGTGGGGTCAGTCCAGAGACACAAGGACGGAGCAGGACACAAGTGGGAATAATTGGATGATGGTCAGACTAGAGGACCACATGGGAACCCAGATCATCTGACTTCATGTCCCTGACATGTCTGGAGTTTGAGGCTTATCAGAATTTATATGGACTTCCAGAGGGGTGATGGATTGTACTTAGGGAAGAACCTGAATGGATTTGGGTTCCTGGACCATGATGGTCCTTAGGCAGAGAGAGGAAGGTTGACACAGTCAAGTTTCAAAGACTTCAGGCACATGCGTGGCTTATATCGGGGAAAATGGAGGGAAATATCAACACCAAGGCAAGACAGACAATGGGAAATGAAAGCTCTCTCCTCCCCACGGGGACTGAGAAGGGATCAGGAGGTCCAGGGTCCCGCTGTACAAAGCGGTCCGGCAATAACAGGGTCCCATGGGACTCAAAAGGTCCTGAGAGTGTCTGGGGTGTGTGTGTCTGTTGTCTGTCTGTTGCCAGTGCCAGGGGGCCTTTTGCAGACCCCCCACTAGATAGGAAGTCACCACCATACTTCCCTCTCGACCTGGTTCCCTAGGCTGCTCCTTTGCTTTAGCACAAATGGTGCTTTTCTCAGAGACCATACAGATGGACACCCATCATTCTATGCCAGACCTCTCATGTAGAGTGTACAGGGGGTTGTCCAAACAGGCCCAAAATGTACTTTTGTAACAAACTGTACACCTGGGCTACTTGATGGCACACTCCATCCCAAACACAGGAGCATAAGAAATGCTTTGTTAGCTCACTCCAAAGAACCAAGATACTCTAACATTTTGTTTATTTGTTTGTTTGTTTATTTATTTATTACATTTTATATCCTGCTCTTCCTCCAAGGAGCCCTAACAGTGTACTACATACTTAGGTTTCTCCTCACAAAAACCCTGTGAGGTAGGCTAGGCTGAGAGAGATGTGACTGACCCAGAGTCACCCAGCAAGTCTCATGGCTGAATGGAGATTTGAACTCAGGTCTCCCCGGTCCTAGTCTAGCACTCTAGCCACTACACCATGCTGGCTCTAATGCCTCATTCCTGTTCTAGCAGTGGGAAGCTGGGTATCTCTGAGTGTTCACAAGCACAGCATAAGCATCATAATTGTTCCCTCTTATTAATTCCTGGAATGTGGTACTCACAGGTATAGAGCCACTGTAGATAGCAGCTCTCCATATACACATCAATGTGACCACTACTACAAAGGCAGAATCTCTCAGATTTCTCAATTTAAAAACTTTCTGAAGATCAAACCACATATTATTTTCAGCAGGCACATAACTGAAACGAGTGTACTTCTTCTGCATACACTTCATAATAGAGGTGTGCACGCAACAGATTCCATGTTCTGGTCCAAGCATGGAAACAAATGTGGATGGCTGGAATTTTATGAGTTTGTTCCATTGGACCAGACAGCAAAGAGTCGTGGCTGTGGCCAGAGGGAAGATATAGAACCATGCACACCACACTGGTCACTTCTTTTCTTCTGCTCTTCCCTTTCCACCAGTGCTCAAATGGTCTCTGCTCTCCAGTGCCCCCTATCCTCAAATCCCCCAGGCGATCTAGAAGGATACCATGGTTGATGATATCAAAAGCCACCAAGAGATCCAGAAGAACTAGCAGAGTCACACTCCCTCTGTTGATTCCCCCATAAAGGTCATCCATCAGGCTGACCAAGGCTGTCTCCACCCCAATAGCCAGCTCTAAAGCCAGTTTGAAATCGGTCTAGATAATTAGTTTCCTCCAAGACTGCCTGGAGCTGGTCGGCAACCATCCTCTCAATCACCTTGCCCAACCAAGCAAGATTGGAGGTTGGCCTGTAACTATCCATCGCAAAGGGGTCCAGGGAAGGCTTCTTTAAGGGTGGTCTAACCATTGCCTCCTTCAGACAAGGAGGCACCCTACCCACTCTCAGCAATGCATTTATGATATTAACTAGGCCACCTCCTACAATCTCCCTACTAGATAGAAGCAGCCAAGTCGGGCAAGGATCCAGAGAACAGCTGGTAGGCCGCACTGCCTACATTCATTCCTTGGGTTTTCCTTGGGAAAGCATGGGATTGTCCTCCAGGGGGATGTCCATTCCCGTCGGGGCAAGGTCCTTCAGATGCCTGAGAAACAGCAAAATATCAGAATATCATTCAGCAAGAAAATCAAAATCTGCTTATATGCACACACATGCACACCCAATCCAACACCTAAGATTTCCTCTACCTTGGAGGTCTTTGATATACAGAAAGGTACATATCAATGTTTTAACTGGAGGTGACCCACAGTCACCAGACTAGTAGCCATCGATAGACATGTCTGCCCTGCATGCATAGAGAAGAGGATTCCCATTTGCAAAAAGAATCCAGTTTGCACACTTCTGCTGTTCTCGTTAGGGATGTGCATAACGTTTCGGGCACAGAACGATCTGTGCCCGAAACAGCGAATTTCGGGTGATTTGGGGCCGAACCGAATCACCCACGAAAAGATCCGAGAAATTTCAGGCACAAGCCGAATCACCCGAATTTCGGGCCCAAAAATTTGGGTGATTCGGACCTCCTTTTTTTTTTTTTTTTTTTTGCCTTCTTTCCTCCCCTCCGTTTTGAGATATGACGTCTACTTGAATTTCCCGGCTTTTTGCATCCCATTGACTTCAATGCAAAAAGGTTGGATGTGACGTCTGCTTGAATTTCAGGTGCCAGGGGCAAAATAGTGGGGTGGGGTGGTAGTGCCTAAAGGGTGGAGTTTACCACCCCAATTGCAGAGGGATTGGGGAAAGGGCTGATTTTTGGTGAATTTCTGAAGTTTTAGTGTCTTTGGGGCATATAGGGGCATAACGTGGGATCTGTGCCACAAGGGTGGGGTGGAGTGGTAGTGCCTAATGGGTGGAGGCTACCACCCCAATTGCAGAGTGATTGGGCCGAGGGCTGATTTTTGGTGAATTTCTGAAGTTTACACGTCTTTAAGGTTTTCCCCGTGAAGGGTGTATCGCTTCACGTCGGGGGGAAAGGGGTGTCCTAGAGTGGGGTGAGGTTGGTGGTAGTGCTGGGTAGGGGCAAGGAAGCTATCTGATTTTTTTTCAAAGGATTTTGGCAGAGGGCTGATTTTTGGTTAATTGTTGAAGTTTTCGTGTCTTTAAGGTTTTTCCTCATAATAAGTTATAATGGAGCTTTCATCAGCCCCATAAGTGCACTTAGGGGGTGCTGGGGTGGCCCAGAGCGAGTGGTGGTGTAGTGCACATAGGGTTCCAACCACCCCCATGGGTTTCTAACCCATGGGCAAATGAGATTTTCAATGAGACACCATGAATCCACTCTAATTTGCTATCATAGAATCCACACTCAGAAAACCTCTGAAACAACAGAACCCTGTACCCCATGGGTTAGAAACCTTTAAGGAAAAACCTTAAAGACGCGTGAACTTCAACAATTCGCCAAAAATCAGCCCTCTGCCAAAATCCTTTGAAAAAATTCAGGTAGCTTCCTTGCCCCTACCCGGCACTACCACCAACCCCACCCAGCACTAGGACACCCCTTTCCCCCCGACATGAAGCGATACACCCTTCATGGGGGAAAACCTTAAAGACGCATAAACTTCAGAAATTCACCAAAAATCAGCCCTTTGCCCAATTCCTCTGCAATTGGGTTGGTAGTTCTACAACTAATTTAACATTTTTTATGTATGCTTCTACGGCGGCCAGAATTATATATGCACAGAAATGGAAGAGTAATGAACTGCCTTCAAAAGAAGACAGGCTGATAAAAATTTTGGAATATGCGGAGATGGCAAAACTTACAGCACTAATAAGAGACCAAAACTTGGAATGTTTTAAAGAAGACTGGAAACCATTCTTGTTGTATCTAAAGAATTACTTTCCTACTATGGACCTTGCAGGGTTTGAAATTTAGCAAAAAACTGCAGGTTGGGTAGATTAGCTATGTTTGTAAGGGTTTGAATTTATGTTTTGAATTATTATTATAGCAAGGGTAAATTTTATAGCTGATGACTCACGAAGAGATGTGTGCGGGAAGTCCACCTTTTTGCGTGTATTTGCAATGAATGACAATATTACTACTCTTAAAATTAATAAAAATTGAATTTGGAAAAAGAAAAGCAATTGGGTTGGTAGCCTCCATCCATTAGGCACTACCACCCCACCCCTCTCTTTTGGCCCAGATCCCACGTTATGCCCCCGATCTGCCCCAAAGACACTAAAACTTCAAACATTCCCCCAAAATCAGCCCTTTGTCCAATCCCCCTGAAATTTGGGTGGTAGCCTCCACCCATTGGGCACTACCACCCCACCCAACTATTTTGCCCCTGGGACCCGTTTTTTACCCAAATCAATTTGGATTCGGATTTAATCTGAATCCGAACCGAATCAGGGGTGATTCGGGTAGCCCATATTCGGGCACAGAACAGGGGTGATTCGGTTTGGGTTCCCAACCGAATCACAGAAAACCCGAATTGCATACCCCTAGTTCTCGTTGCTCAGTCTACCTGGAATCCCGCCCCCCCATGGTACACCCAAGCCTGCTTAGGCTTTAAGTTGTATTGAGAAGCCCTCCACTTAAAAACAGAGTAAGCTACCATTGCAGAGGCTAGCAGGGATATGATCGGAAGGAGGAAGAGGCTGATAGAAAGGTTTAGCCAATGTCAAAGGATCTAGGGGGTCTCCCTATTGGAGATTAGATCTCCAAGAAAGGTGAAGAATGTCCCAGTTAAGGATGGGCTTGTAAGAGAGGGAGACTTCAGCCATGATGACCCTTTGTGCCTGCTAACTTGGCAAAGAGGCACCTTTTAACGTGGTGATTCTCTTTATTTAGCTGGCCCTACCGACCCCCAGCACAGTACTTCCAGTGACTGTTGCTGGTGCCTATCTTTAGATTGTGAGCCCTTTGGGGCCAGGGAGCCATCTTATCTATTTGTTATTTCTCTATGTAAGCCGCCCTGAGCCATTTTTGGAAGGGCGGTATAGAAATCAAAGTATTATTATTATTATTATTATTATTATTATTATTATTATTATTATTATTATTATAACTGCTCGCCGCTTATGATTTTAAACTCAAGGGTAACAAAGCAGGGATAGGTATGCTTCCCATTTGTTTGTTCTTTCCTGCCCCACCCCCGCCACACACCCTCTTTGCCAATGGTTCCGGTTCTCGAGGAAGCAGAGGGAACACCACAACGAGCTCCCTCCTTCCAAATATGCTCATCCGCTGAGATTGGGAGATGTCATGTAGAGGCAGTGAGGTGTTGTCAGGGAAAAAGCGTTTTCAAAAGGTAGAAGCAGTTCAGGGGTTGCCCCCGAGGAACTAACCATATGGACTTGGGGGGATCTGGTGTGTGAGCGGGGCCCATAGCCAGAACTCAGGGCTTACTCACCTGCGCCAGCCCCATCTGCATTGCAACCATCCCCACCAGGTGCATCAGGACAAGGGGTGGACCCTTCCACTCATCCAGTCAGGCTTACCGGAACCGGTGAGCGTCCCGTCATCATGCTGAATTCAGCCACGTCAAGGCATGAGAAGGTTCCCACCAATGTCACCTCCAGCCTCAAAGGTAGGATGCCTCTGAGTACCAGTTGCAGGGGAGGAGCAGTAGGAGAGAGGGCATGGTCCCAGCCTGGTCACAGGTCCCAGCCTGGCTAACCATTCAAAGCACACTGCATTAGCCCGAATGATAGTCTACCGATGCTCCTTCAAATTCCCCATGTCTACATGGATGGAGTACAGCCTGGGTAGCAGGTATTCTTCCTCTGGGCATGAGTGTGCACACATGTGCATGTTGGGTAGGTCTTTTGGATCAAGCCTGCGTGGAATCGAAATGAACCATGAGCACATAGCCCAAAACCACCCGTGCCGCCACCCGTGCACACTTTTGAGGGAAATGCTGGCAATGATACTGTGTCACTATGAGCAAGCGTGGTGCAGTGGCTAGAGTGCTGGACTAGGACCATGGAGACCCGAGTTCAAATCCCCATTCAGCCATCAGACTTGTTGGGGGACTCTGGGCCAGTCACTTCTCTCTCAGCCTAACCTACTTCACAGGGTTCTTGTGAGGAGAAACTTAAGTATGTAGTACTCTGGGCTCCTAGGAGGAAGAGCCGGATATAAAATGTAAAATAAAACAAATAAAAACAAAAACTATGTTCATATTCAGCTAAGCCTCTAAGGAGCCCCAATGGCACACATAGCTAGCTATGTTTATCCGCACAACAACCTTGCAAGATGGGTTGGCCAAACAATACAGGATTGGCACAGAATTACCCCACACACCCCGTGGCTCTAGGGCGAGTAAAGATCACATCTCCCTGGTCGTAGTCCATCATCTAAAACACTGCGTTCCACGACAGAGCCCAGGGGGCTGAAGGCCACGCACATCTGGCCATGTCACTATACCCTAGGAACATTGGAGATTGCTGCAAGTCTCTGGGTAACTATTGTGATCAGGGGTGCCTGCCAGGCTCCCGGCGAGCCAAGCTAAACCTCCCCCCGAGGAAAGCCCTCCAAAGCTGCAGCCAGAACCCACCACATAAAGGGTGGGGGCGCTGACCAGTTCCACCATGAAGCGCTGAACCTCTTTCATGCATTTGATGCTGCCCAGCGAGGTTCCCAGCCCTCCTGGGGCTCATCTCAAAACAGCAGAAACACTCCCCAGCCGCCTAACTCACTCCATAGAGTGGAACACACCCTCCTTCTTTGCCTGCTAAGATCCAACTGGGAAGGACAGGCACCAGTGCAGGCAGCTTGGCTGAAGCCCCACCCCTGCACAGGCCCAAGAGCCAATCGGATCCATGGAAACCATATGATTCTTGTCTGGGGGCTGGGGCAAAGAGCCTTCGAGAGCAGCCTGCGTTTCACCAGTCTTGTGAGGCACCCTTCCTCGGCACTATTGCACAGGGAGGCCCGGTTGGAAAGGTGTGGAAGGAAGGAATGATTGAAAACACAGCTTCAATGCAATTTGCTTTTATTAAATCTGGAAACATAAGCAGAGTTTGGGAAGGGGTGCCGTGTTGCTGTGGAGCAACGTGGCTGTCTGAGCAAGCAGGAAGAGTTGAGCAGGTGTGGAAGCAGGATCAGCAGGATGTGGAAAGCTGGGAGGTGTCCTCCAGTCCAGAGAAGTCACATCTTGCTGCCAAAAAGGAAGGAGGGATTTCTGTGGTTGGTTTGTGCAATGCAGATCAAGGGCTGATTGTCAGAGGCTTCTTCCGGAGTTGAATACTGCGCACAAGCCATGCATACTGTGCACAAGGGGGCACCCAGAGCCCCACCCCACACACTGCTGTACAGAACACTCACCTTGCCATTGCTGGAGGCGATCCTTTATGGAAGGAATTTGGGTTTTCCTTGGAAAAACATGGGATTTTCCTCCAGGGGGACATCCATTCCCATTGGGGCAAGGTCAATCAGACCCCTGAAAAACAGCAAAATATCACAATATCATACAGCAAGAATGACATGCGTACGCACATGCACACCCAATCCAACAACCACACCACCGAAGATTTCCTCTACCCTGGAGGTCTTTGATAGACAAAAAGGCACACATCAACATTTTACTCATTTTACTATGTCTGTACAGTAGCCGCACAGTTTGCTTACATTTATTTAGCTATCGACTGATTTATTTATTTTTAAAGCACATTCTGAACTTGCCTTTATCCCAAATCAGACCTTCAAAAGCAAGTGTAGCAAAAGCGGAGAGGGCCACATGGCCCCACAACTGGTGAAAGTGAGGAAGGCTGAAAAGGCCGGTAATGTTATGAACTAGCTCAGATCTTGGACTCCTGTGCAGGCCCTGGGATGATAGTCATCAGTATTCGAAAATCCTATGACGTTTCCCTGAAAGGTTACTGAATTGTCCTCGTTCACAAACAGTGCATCTTCTCGGACAGATGAAAAGGCTCTATGCTGTTTGCAGTTTGCCTCAAAGGGTTGTTCGGAGAATAAACTGGGCATGCACATTGTTCTGTGTTCATCCAATGATTTAAAGCACACCCGTTGCATTGCAGAGTTGGTGGAAATGTTTCCCATTAAATGACAATTCAATGAAAGCCTTGCTTATGCTTTCAGCTGTACTGTGATGCCCTCCACTTAAAAACAGAGAGAGCTACCATTGCAGGAGCTAGCAGGGATATGATCTGAAGGAGGAAGAGTCTGATAGAAAGGTTTATTCAATGTCAAAGGATCTAGGTGGTCTCCCTATTGGAGATAAGATCTCCAAGAAAGGTGAGGAATGTCCCAATTAAGGGTGGGCTAGTAAGAGAGGGAGGCTTCAGCCGTGACTTCTGCTCCAATCTGCATTGCCTCAGCTCCGACAATTCTTACTCACCGTCGACAACACCAGATGCGTCTTCCCCTCCAGCACCATCTACGGCATCTCCTTCTCTGTCCGAGTCCTGCACCGTCACAACAGGGAGAAAGAAACTCTAGTTCAGATGCAGTCCAATGTGTAAGTAACCGGAGTAAGGCTAAACCTTCCTGTAATTATATTCATGGTTGTGTAAAATGTTTTTTAGAATTGCTGGTCTATAACCTGACTTTCCTTTAATGATATTCATGGTTTTATACACCCCACTGTAAATAGAAGTATTTGTGTTTACATCTACCTTCAATCATTTGATAAACATCATCTCAGCAACTGGTACAGCAGCCCTGCCAGGTAGGCTACTGGAATTAGTTTCATCTTGGTGTTTGAAGGGTGCACGGGCAGAGTATGCCTAGCATTAGGCCCAGGTTATGGGGCGGGGGGGGTTCTGGGCCAGATGCTTCCCTGCTCATATCTCTCACACTTAGTCCATGCTAAGAAGCTGCCCACCGGACTAGCTGCTCCCCTTCAAAACAGCACTTTGGGATGGAATCTAAGCTTTTGGTCGGTCCTCACCTTTTGAATTGCCCACATCCCAAGAGATTCATGATACTTCTTGGCTCTAATTTCAGCCTCCCTAGGGCTTGTCCTGTTAAGCTCAGATCTTGAAAGATAAAAGCTTACCTGGATCAGGAAGGATTGCCAAGGCAAGGAGAAGAAAGAGAAGGCAAAAGATCTTCATCTCTGAGAAAAGGCTGGCTGATTGGGCTGGAATTTTCAGCAGATACCACGGATGGCAGGAGATGGTGCCTCTGCCTCTTTTATATCATTTGGGGAATGACAACATTGTTGAGCCGTTGGAGCCTTGGGAAATTCCTGTTGCACTGCCAGGGGGTTGCCCAAGTATATGTAGCAATCTGTAACCTCATTGAGGAACGGTTTGCCTTGGACCTGGCACACCTGGGAACTCCTTCTAATTTTGCTGTGTGCACAGAAGAAGTGTGGCTATCAGCTAGGCAGTCCAAGAACCCCACGGTTTCAAAGTTTACCCCAACCTTGGATGTATAGTCCATGCTGGAATAGTCCATTTTGCATGTTTGAAAAACTTCCATCTCATTAATTGATCAGGTGTTTTAATTAGCAGATGAGCACAGAACAATATGCATGGGCACTTTATCTCCAGAACAACCCATTGAGGCAGGCTGCCAACGAGTTGAGCTTTTTCATCTATCCCAGAAGATGTACTGTGTGTGAAAATTAGAACAATTCATTAATATTTTGGGGAAATGTCACAGGATTTGAGGACACCAATGGTTCTAATCCCAGGGCCTGCACAGGAGCCCAAGATCTGAGCTATTTCATATCATTATCCAGCTTTTCAGCTTTCCTCACTTCCACCTTTTCTGGGGCCATATGGACCTCTCCTATTTGGCCACCCTTTCTTTGGGAGGTCTGATTTGGGATAATGGCAAGCTAGGAATGTGCTTCTTAAAACACACACCACTAAATAGCTAAACAAAGGGATGAAATCTATGCAGCTGCTTTATAGACATAGAATATTTGGTTTAAAATATTCTATGTGCATAATACATATATGCATTTCTGTCTGTCAAAGACCTTCAAGGTAGAGGAAATCTTCGGTGTTGGATTGGGTGTGCTTGTGTGCATATAACCAGATTTTGAATTTCTTGCTGAATGATATTGTGATATTTTGCTATTTCTCAGGCGTCTGAATGACCTTGCCCTAATGGGAATTTATATTCCTCTGCAGGAAAATCCATGCTTTCTCAAGGAAAACCCTACTTCCATAAAGGGTCACATCCAGCAATGAGTGGGGTGGAGATGCTTGCCTCTGGTTGCCACCTTGTGCACAGTATTCATGACTTGTGAGCAGTATTTGGCTTCAGAAGAAGCTTTGGACAACCAGCCCTTGGTCTGCCACAGCAACCCTTCTTTCCTTTCATGCAGTGATATGTGAGTTCTCTGGATTGGAGGACATCTGCCAGCTTTCCACATACTGCTGAAGCTGCTTCAATACCCGCTCAAATCTTTACTCTCACCCAGCTGGCCACATTGCTCCACAGCATAATGTAACCTCTTCCCAAACTGTGCTTGTGCTTCCAGGTTTTATTCATTCATTCCTTCATTCAATTTTTATACTGCCCTTCCAAAAGGGACTCAGGGCGGTTTACAATAAAAGCAGATTGCACTGAAGCTGTGTTTGGATTCATCCATCCATCCATCCATCCATCCATTCAACGCCTTTCCAACTTGCCCTGCCTGTGCAATAGTGCTTAGGGTGGCTCGTAAAACTGGTGAGACAGTCAACATGATAATCCATAATGAGCTATTAATACTGTATGTAGAATTAAAGACAGAACCCAGTCAAAAACAAACTGAATTTTAAGTGAAGTTAGTAAGGATATATATATGAAATTATATTCCTCTGTATATATTCCTCTATATAAATATATATTCATATATATATATATATATATATATATATATATATATATATATATATATATTCCTCTATATAAAAATTTTTAAAAGCCTCATTTCACACACTGGCCTGTTTATGCCTGAGATGTGAAGGGAAGCTCTTTCCCCGTTGCCTTAGAACTGTCAAACGTGGGGGCATTGTCAACCCTCTTTCAAGAACAAAGGCATGCTTATAAAAGAAGCAATCCTTCCACCAGAATTGACATAAACAACTCAATATCTGAATAAAAATCGTATTTCATTGAAAACATAACGTGGCCTTAATGACTGGATGAACTTGGCCATTCCAACATGACAGTTGAACGTGTAAGATAGAACCCGTTTCTAGATGCTATTTTTTTTTATTTGCAGGTTTGGGCTAACTGGTTGCCTGAAATTGCTATTCAACTAAATCCAGTGTGTGCATGTATTTGCTATATGTATTCTATAACAGGAAGGAGGAAGAGGAATGAAAAGGGAGAGAAAGAGATCGAACAAATACTATCTGACAAACATTGATACATACAGAGAGGGGGCGTTGGTATAAGGATCCAGGAGCAGGTGGAGGATTCAAGAGGTCCCTGAGCAGAGTGGGGTCAGTCCAGGGACACAAGGAAGAAACAGGACACATGGGAATAATTGGATGGTGGTCAGACTAGAGGACCGCATGGGAACCCAGATCTGACTATATGTCCCTGACATGTCCGGAGTGTGAAAGCAATCTGTATTTATGTGGACTTCTATAGGGCTGGTGGATTGTCCTTAGGGAGGAACCTGACTGGATTTGGGTTCCTGGACCAGGAAGGTCCTTAGGCAGAGAGAGGAAGGTTGACACAGTCAAGTTTCAAAGACTTCAGGCACATGCGTGGCTTATGTTGGGGAAAATGGAGGGAAACATCAACACCAAGGTAAGACAGATAATGGGAAAGTAAAGCTTTCTTCTCCCCACAGGGGCTGGGAAGGGAGCAGGAGGCCCAGGGTCCCGCTGTCTGAAAAGGTCCGGCAATAACAGGGTCCCATGGGTCTCAAAAGGGCCTGAAAGTGTCTGGGGGTGGTGGTGTCTGTTGTTTGTCTGTTGCCAGTGTCAGGGGGCCTTTTGCAGACCCCTCACTAGTTAGGAAGTCACCACCATACTTCCCTCTCGATCTGGTTCCCTAGGCTGCTCCTTTGCTTTAGCACAAATGGTGCTTTTCCCCGAGGCCATACACGTGGACACTCATCATTCTATGCCAAACCTCTGATGCAGTGTGTACATGGGGTTAGGGTCGGGGGGACATGGAGTGGGGGGAAATGGAAGGAAACATCAACACCAAGGCTAGTTAGACAACGGCACGGTAAAGCACTCTCCTCCTCTGAGAGGGTGAGAAGGGTGTGGGAGGTCTAGGGTCCTTGTATCCTAGGAGGCTCGGCAATAGGGAACAGGGTCCCATAATTCTCCAAAGGGGCTAAGAGTGGCTATATGGGGCGTGTCTGCTGTCAGTCTGTCACCAGTGTCAGGGGGCCTTTTGCAGACCCCCCACTAAATAGGCACTGGCAGTCAAGGTCATGCTTCCCTCTCAACCTTTGGCTGCTCCTTTGCTTTCACAAAAATGGTGCTTTCCTCCCAGACCATATACGTGGACACCCATCATTCCATGCCAAACCCCTCATGTAGTGTGAACAGGGCATTGCCCTGACAGTCAAAAAGTGTACTTCTGTAACAAACTGTACCTCTGGGCGACTTGATGGCACACTCCATCCCAAACCCAGGAGCATAAGGACTGCTTTGTTAACTAAGGCAAAGAACCCAGAGCTCCAACATACCTGTCCTAACAGCAGCAACCCCAGTATTTCTGGGTGCTCACAACCACAGCATAAGCAGCACAATCTTTCCCTCATATTAACTCATGGAATCTGGTGCTCACAGGTATCGTGCCACTGTAGATAGCAGCTGTCTCTATATACACATCAAGGCGACCAATACTACCATGGCTGAATCTCTCAGATTTGTCTAAGCTTTCTAAAGATTAAACCATATGTTTTTTTAAGCATGCACATAACTGAAACAAGTGTACTTCTTCTGCATACACTTCATAATAGAGGTGTGCACGCAACACATTCTGTGTTCTGTTCCAAGCATGGAAAGGAACGTGGATGGCTGGAATTTTATAAGTTTGTTCCATAGAACAAGACAGCAAAGAGTTATGGCTGAGGCTAGGATGAAGACATAGAACCATGCACACCACACTGGTCACTTCCTTTCTTCTGTTCTTCCCTTTCCACTAGTGCTGAAATGGTCTCTGCTCTCCCTTGAAGAGGATTCTTCTGTGAGATTTTCTGCCACAGGATGTGAGGGTGGCCACCAGCTTGGATGGCGTTAAAAGAGGATTAGACACAGGCATAGATGACAGGTCTATCAATGACAACTAGTCTTAATGGCTGCATGCTACCTCCAGGAGCATTTCCAGATGGGGTATTTAGCTCACTGCTCCTACAGAATGCAGAGTGTACGTTCACATATCAGCCAAGTTTAATCACAAAATTTCTGCAATCTATTGCATAGCACTGCAGAAATGATTTGGGTTTTTCATTGTGCATTAGACCATAGCCCAATGTAGGCCCATAGGGTTAAAATCCACTTTTTCTTTCATTTTTAGGTGGCAACTTCAAACTCACAGTCAGGTCTAACAGTAAAGCCTCACAGTAGTAACGCCTGCTGTCTGGGAAAGCACCAGTACACAGGTAGGATGCCTCTGAATACCAGTGGCAAAGGAAAGACAGCAGGAAAGGGGCTCTGCCTTCCTCTCCTGCTTCTGGGCGTCCCAGGGGCATCTGCTGAGCCTCTACGAGAAGCAGGATGGTGGATCAGATTGGCCTCGGGCCTGATACAGCAACGTTCTTCTGACATCTTTATATTCTTATGATTGCAAGATAAGCAAAAAGCAGATCCAGGTATGCAGGTAGGCATGGTGGGGTTGAACATGTGAATGAGCTCTGAAGGTCAGGTTAAAGGCCAACAAGGGATAGGGAATCAGTGTGCCCCCCAATGTGGCTGGTCCACAGATCTGTAGTGAAGTGCAAGCTGGTGTGAGGAGCTGCTGAGCTCAGCAGCCCCAGCAGGGCCGCCCTGCACACTCGGGATACTGAGGTCACCATCTGCCTGCTGAAGGTGGTGCATGAGGGTATATCACAGTTGGGGGCATGCAGTTGGAATAGCCATCATAAGCCAGTGCTATCCACCGCCTGGAGCTTCTCCAGACAGCAGGCTTTCCTGCGGGTTTACTGCAAGGCTTTAATGCGAGTTTGAAGTTGACCCCCCTAAACCAATGCAAAAAGTGGATTTCTTAAAACCTGATGAATCAGGCTACACTGTAAAGTGCAATTGTGTGTGAAGTGCTAGAAGCAAAATAATGGGTGTGAGATGGGTCTGAAAAGCTTCCTGGAATGGCTGGTCACTCAAAGCAATGATCTCTCCAGTGGCCCAGGGGATGAGAAGAGATTTTGGGCGATCAGACCGCCTGTCCACCGACTGCACCCAGAGTGCAGGCAACCTCTTCTTCCTCAAACCAGGTCTATCGATACCAACAGGGTGATGCCATTGTAGGTGCTTCAGGATGTGCTAAGACGCTTATGGCCCTTTCCTCTACTGATCTGTCCCCTGCAGTGAGTGCACATTGCATGGGCCCCTGGGTCACCAAGGCAGAGCTCCAAGTGGTCCCACACCATGCTGCCTTTGAAGCCAGTCCAGGTCTCTTTCAGTGGTAGTGGTGGTTATATGGGGACTGCTGGTTCCTTCCAGCAGCCACCACCATCACCAGCACAGCAATCGGCCAATGGCTGACAAGGTCCAAGAAGCAGATTGACTTCTTCCTGCTCCTCCTCTGTCTCAGCCCTCACTACCAAGGGTGCTGAGGAGGATGGGGAGACTAAACAGGCTGGTCTAGCAGCCGACCCTTTCACCTCCTCCTCCACTGCCACAGGAAGAGCTTATTCCCTGACAGAGGAGGACCTCCATCCGTATTCTGGAGTTTCGGCCAGCACCCACCCTTGTCCTCCGAAAGTTTCCTGGAATGGCTGGTCACTTAAAGCAATGATTTCTCCAGTGGCCCAGGGGATGAGCTGAGGTTTTGGGCGATCAGACCACCTGCCCACTGACTGCACCCACAGTGCAGGTAACCTCCTCTTCCTCAAACCAGGCCTATCGATACCAACAGGGTGATGCCATTGTAGGTGCTTCAGGATGTGTTAAGATGCTTATGGCCCTCCCCTCTACTGATCTGTTCCCTGCAGTGAGTGCACATTGCATGGGCTGGGTCACCAAGGCAGAGCTCCACGTGGTCCCACATTCCCAACTCAGATCTCACAGTGTAGAAAATAATGGCTGTGTCTTTCCTTGTTTTTACACTATTATGAGGTGATTTTACCCCACTTGGTAATCAGTCAAAAAGCACTAGATTTACATTTTTCAAACTTGCAAAAAGCACTAGTCCAGCATGGGCAAGAAATCCATCACTGGAGTGAGTTCCTCTCATGTCTTCATGGGGTGCTGGGCAATGTGGAGCCGTTGGAGACTTGGGAAATTCCTGTTGCATTGCGAGGGAGTTGCCCAAGCATATATGACAATCTGTAACCTCATTGAGGAACGGTTTGCCTTGGACCTGGCACACCTGGGAGCTCCTTCTAATTTCATGCTGTGCACAGAAGAAATGTGGCTATCAGCAAGGCAGTCCAGGAACCCCACAGTTTCAAAGTCCACTCCAGCTGTGGATGTGCTTTTAAATAATAATAATAAAGTCACTAAATAGCTAAACAAAGGGATGCAATCTGTGCAGCTGCTTTATAGACATAGAATATTTGGTTAAAAATATGTGCATTTCTGTCCTCCAAGGTAGAGGTGTGGGTGTGGGTATTGAATTGCATGTGCATGCGTGTGCATATAACGTGATTTTCATTTTCTCTTGTTAGGATGAGATGAGGTTTTTGGCGATCAGACCACCTGCCCACTGACTGCAACCACAGTGCAGGCAACGTCCAGTGCCTGGGAGTAGGAGCGGGCACCTTTCCGCTACTTGAGGACACACCAGGCCTATCATTTTCCTCAGGGTGATGCCATTGTAGGTGTTTCAGCATGTGCTGAGATGCTTAGTGCCCTTCCTCCTACTGATCTGTGCCCTGCAGTGGGTGCACATAGCATGGTCTGGGTCACCAAGGCAGAGCTCCAAGTGGTCCCACCCCATGCAGTCTTCGGAGCCAGTCCAGGCCTCTTTCAGTGGTAGTGGTGGTTATACCAGGACTGCTGGTTCCTTCTGGAAGCCACCACCACCAGCAGCACAGCATTCAGCAATTTGCTGAGAAGGTCTAGGAAGCAGAAAGACTTCTTCCTTCTCCTCCTCAGTCTCAGACCACACTGCCAAGGGTGCTGGGGAGGATGGGGAGACTGAACCGGCTGGGCTAGCAGCCGACCCTCACACCACTGCTACAGGAAGAGCTTCTTCACTGACAGAGGAGGACCTCCCTTCTTATTCTGGAGTAGCGGCCAGTACCCACCTTTGTCCTCTGGAAAGAGACACTGCACTGCACTGAATGATAGCAGTGTGTGTGTGGGGGGGGGATAGGCCCTTCTTGTCATTGTCACCAACGCTCATCTCTCCTTCTGCCTGCCTCTCTGCTCCCGTTTTGCCTCCTCCTGGAGGACATCTTGGGTTTTTTAAAATAAGGCGCTATCTGAGATGGCAGGGGAGGGGGGGAAGAAACCAGGTATTTTAAAAAGGGGTGTGAGGTTGGAGCTGTTCTATTTATGATTTGTGTGCCACACACAATGATAGCTATAGCACTATAGTGCGCACGATGAAGCTAGAAGCTCAGGTCTGCAAATGAAGAGGAAAAAGCAGTCAGCAGCACCCCACTGATTATAGACACTGGGGGCGGGCTACAGTTCAGAAGAAATAAAAATCCACAGAAGCACCCTATTAAATAAAAATCCACAGAAGCACCCTATTAAACCAAATGGGACTGCTGGTCCAATTAAAAAGAAAATGGGAAGAAAGAAAGAAAAAGAGAGAGAGAAACCAGGCCACCACCAACAGTCTGGTCTGCTGCTGCAGTCTCCGATCTTGAATGTATCCCCTTCAAGAGAGGCAGACCAAAGACTAACATGGCAGGTGCAAAGGCATACATCAGAGGGCAAGGGGTCAGCTCCACAAAGCAGGCACAGGGAAGCTTGGCCACCGTCGGACTGAAAGGCTTCTGGGATGCTCTGAGTCAGCCTCTCAATGATAGAAACGCACGCAAAAAAACCAGATGACAGCGGTGACATGGTAGCCCCTTCTAATCATGTTTTTGGGCAGTGAAACCGAGTACAAACTGAAGGTTGCAGTTCAGGGTTGGGAGTGAAAATGGATCCACAGTTGGGCTGGGAAACTGCCGCTCCACACATTTGGATCATCACTAACAGGAACCTCTTGAAAGGTTAACTCCAGTTTTGCGTAATGTCCGAAGGCAGCCTACCCGTCAATACGGAGGCTTCATTTCCTCAAAGTGGTCAAGCAAAGCCTCCATATTCCCAGGAGGTTCAACTCTCACTCAAGAGCTGATTCAACAGCGGTCTACACCAGAATTGTCAATAGTTGACATTGGGTGGTCATGGGTTGTGGGTTTTCCTTGCTGCCTGCCCTTCTTTGAGGCTTCCCTGTATGGATTTCTTGCTCCCAATCCTGTATATGTTGACTCGGAAGGAAGCCCCAGAAAAATCAGTTCCTTTCCTCTCTCAGCAACATCTTCAATGCTTTGCTGAGGGCTGGGAGAAAGGACAAAGATAATCCCTCATTCTTTGCTTGGTTCTGTGCTGGTCCTGATTCCTATATTATTTATTATTATTATTATTATTATTATTATTATTATTATTATTATTATTTCTTGTTTACACAGTCAGACAGGTGTTATTGACTGGTTTGTTTTATCCAGACATCGAGTCCTTCCCAAGGACCTGGGATGCCAGAATTTTATTGTCAATGGTTATAGATATCGTCGCAGAATATAGGCTGTTCCCAGTAAAGCTGCTTTTTGTAATTGGCTGATGGTGATTTCTGTGGCCCCTATGGTGTTGAAGTGCTCTTTAAGGTCTTTTGGAACTGCACCCAGGGTGCCAATTACCACTGGGATTATTTTGGTCTTCTTCTGCCACAGTCTTTCAATTTCAATTTGTAGATCTTTGTATTTGGTGATTTTTTTTCTATTTCTTTTTCTTCTGTTCTGCTATCCTCTGGTATTGCTATGTCGATTATTTTGACTTGTTTTTCTTTCTTATTATTTATTTATTTATTTAATCAATTTCTATACTGCCCCTCCAAAAATGGCTCAGGGTGGTTTACACAGAGAAATTATACATAAATAAGATGGGTCCCTGTCTCCAAAGGGCTCACAATCTAAAAAGAAACATCAGGTAGACACCAGCAACAGTAACTGGAGGTACTGTGCTGGGAGTGGATAGGGCCAGTTACTCTCCCCCTGCTAAATAAAGAGAATCACCACATTTAAAGGTGCCTCTTTGCCAGGTTAACAGGGGAAACATATGTCCATGTTCACTCTATACCACAGTTTTTAATGAGCTGCAATGAAATCAACGGACTGACTTCTAAGCAACTTATTCAAACATTGATTGCGCCTTTGGTGAGGGTGAGAGAAAAGGGGCAGAGGGAGAGAACAAATGTCCCTGCAAGGAAAGGGAGGTTGGAGGGAAGGGTCAAGCCAAGTGCCAGAGTGCGCATCGAGTCTCCTCAGCATAATAAGCGGCTGTGTTCAGAATCATGAAGTCCCTCGCTGGAACTGGCCAGAACTTCCCACTCCAAACTCAGAACTCACAGTGGGCAAAATAATGGCTCTGTGTCCTTCCTTCTTTTTACCCTTTTATGAGTTGATTTTACCCCACTTTGTACTATAATCAATCAAAAACCACTAGATTGGAATTGCTTAAACATGCAAAAAGTACGTCCAGCATGGACGAGAAATACACCACTGGAGTGAGCTTTGAAATTGTGGGGTTCCTGGACAGCCTAACTGATAGCCACATTTCTTCTGTGCACAAAGCAAAATTAGAAGGTGATCCAGCTGTGCCAATCCAAGACAAACCATTCCTCAATGAGGTTACAGATTGCTACATATATTTGGGCAACCCCCTCTCAGTGCAACAGGAATTTCCCAAGGCTCCAACGGCTCAACAATGTTGTCATTCCCCAAATGATATAACAGAGGCAAAGGCACAATCTCCTGCCATCCGTGGTATCTGCAGCACATTCCAGGCCAATCAGCCAGCCTTTTCTCAGAGATGAAGATCTTTTGCCTTCTCTTTCTTCTCCTTGCCCTGGCCATCCTTCCTGATCCAGGTAAGCTTTTGTCTTTCAGCATCTGAGCTCAACACAACAAGCCCTTGGGTGGCTGAGATTAGAGCCAAGAAGTATCATGAATCTTTTGGGATGTGGTCAATTCAAAAAGTGAGGACTGACCAAAAGCTTATATTCCATCCCAAAGGGCTATTCTGAAGTGCAGCAGGAGGTCTGGTGGGCAGCTTCTTTTCATGGACTAAATATGCGAGATATGAGCAGGGAAGCATCTGGAACCGAACCCCCCTCTCCCATAAACCCGGCCTAAGGCTAGGCATGCTCTGCTAGTGCACCCTTCCACCATCAAGATGAAGCTAATTCCAGTAGCCTTCCTGGCAGGGAATGTGGTACCAGTTGTTGAGATGATGTGTGTCAAATGATCGAAGGTAGATGTAAACACAAATACTTCTTTTTACAGTGTGGTGTATAAAATCAAGAATATCATATCAAGTCAGGTTATAGCCCAACAATTCTGAACTACATTTTACTCAACCATGAATATAATTACAGGAAAGTTTAGCCTTACTCCGGTTACTTACACATTGGACTGCATCTGAAATAGAGTTTCTTTCTCCCTCTTGTGACGGTGCAGGACTCGGACAGAGAAGGAGATGCCGTAGATGGTGCTGGAGGAATAGACTTTTATATTGCTGTCAATGGTGAGTAAGAATTGTCGGAGCTGAGGCAATGCAGAGTGAGCAGAAGTCATGGCTGAATCCTCCCTCTCCTACAAGCCCACCCTTATCTGGGACGGTCTTCATCTTTATTGGAGATCCAACCTCCAAGAGCGAGACAACCTAGATCCTTTGCTAAACTTTTGCATCAGCCTCTTCTTCCTTACGATCATATACCTGCTAGACCCTTCAATGGTAGCTCTCTCTGTTTTTAAGTAGAGGGCATCACAGTACTGCTGAAAGCATTAGCAAGGCTTTCATTGAATTGTCATTTAATGGGAAACATTTCCACCAACACTGCAATAGAATGTGTGTGCTTTAAATCATCAGATGAGCACAGAATAATGTGCATGTCCACTTTATCCTCCGACCAACCCTGTGAGGTAGGCTGCAAACTGAGTAGAGCTTTTTAATCTATCCCAGAAGATGCACTGTTTGGGAACCAGGACAATTCTGAAACATTTCCGGGAAATGTCATAGGATTTTAGAATACGGATGATTATCATCCCAGGGCCTGCACAGGAGTCCAAGATCTGAGCTAGTTCATAACATTACCGGCCTTTTCATCCTTCCTCACTTGCACCAGTTGTGGGGCTATGTGGCGCTCTCCGCTTTCACTACACTTATTTTTGAAGGCCAGATTTGGAATAAAGGCAAGTTCAGAATGAGCTTTAAAAATAAATAAATCACTTGATAGCTAAATAAATGGAAGCAAACTCTGCATCTGCTGTATAGAAATAGTAAAATGAGTAGAATGTTGATGTGTGCCTTTTTGTCTATCCAAGACCTTCAAAGTAGAGGAAATCTTAGGTGGTGTGGTTGTTGGATTGCATGTGCATGCGTGTATGCATATAAGCAGATTTTCATTTTCTTGCTGAATGATATTGTGATATTTTGCTGTTTCTTAGGGGGCTGAATGACCTTACCCCAATGGGAATGGATGTCCCCCTGGAGGAAAATCCCATGCTTTTCCAAGGAAAACCCAAATTCCTTCCATAAAAGATCCCCTCCAGCAATGGCAAGGTGAGTGTTCTGTACAGCAGTGTGTGGGGTGGGGCTCTGGGTGCCCCCTTGTGCACAGTATGCATGGCTTGTGCGCAGTATTCAACTTCGGAAGAAGCCTCCGACAATCAGCCCTTGATCTGCATTACACAAACCAAACACAGAAATCCCTCCTTCCTTTTTGGCAGTGAGATGTGACTTCTCTGGACTGGAGGACACCTCCCAGCTTTCCACATCCTGCTGCTCCTGCTCCCACACCTGCTCAACTCTTCCTGCTTGCTCAGACAGCCACGTTGCTCCACAGCAACACGGCACCCCTTCCTAAACTCTGCTTATGTTTCCAGATTTAATAAAAGCAAATTGCATTGAAGCTGTGTTTTCATTCATTCGTTTTCATTCATCCTTCCACACCTTTCATTCATCCTTCCACACCTGTGTTTTCATTCATCCTTCCACACCTTTCCAACCTGCCCTCCCTGTGCGATAGTGCCAAGGAAGGGTGCCTCACATGACTGGTGAAATGCAGGCTGCTCTCGAAGCCCCTTTGCCCCAGCCCCCTGACAAGAAGCATATGGTTTCCATGGATCCGATTGGCTCTTGGGCCCGTGCATGGGCGGGGCTTCAGCCTGTCCTTCCCAGTTGGATCTTAGCAGGCAAAGAAGGAGGGTGTGTTCTGCTCTACGGAGTGAGTTAGGGGGCTGGGGAGTGTTTCTGCTGGGTTGAAATGAGCCTCAGGAGGGCTGGGAACCTCGCTGGGCAGCGTTAAATGCATGAAGGACGTCCAGGGCTTCTTGGTGGAGCTGGTCAGCACCCCCACCCTTTACGTGATGGGTTCTGGCTGCAGCTTTGGAGGGCTTTCCTCGGGGGGAGGTTTAGCTTGGCTCTCCGGGAGCCTGGCAGGCACCCCCAATCACAATAGTTACCCAGAGACTTGCGGCAATCTCCAATGTTCCTAGGGTATAGTGACATGGCCAGATGTGCGTGGCCTTCAGCCCCCTGGGCTCCGTCGTGGAATGCAGTGTTTTATATGCTAGACTAGTACCAGGGATATGAGATTTTGACTCTCCCTGGAGCCACGAGGTGTGGGGGGTGATTCTGTGCCAGTCCTGTATTGCTTGGCCAACCCATCTTGCAAGGTTTTTGTGCGTATGAACATAGCTATGTGTGCCATTGGGGCTCCTTGGAGGCTGAGATGAATATTAACATAGTTTTTGTTTTTATTTGTTTTATTTTACATTTTATATCCGGCTCTTCCTCCCAGAACCCCATAGCGGTGTACTACATACTTAGGTTTATCCTCACAACAACCCTGTGAGGAAAGTTGGTTGGCCTGAGAGAGAAGTGACTGGCCCAGAGCCACCCAGGGAGTTTCATGGCTGAATGGGGATTTGAACTCGGGTCTCCATGGTCCTAGTCCAGCACTCTAGCCACTACTCCATGCTGCCTCATAGTGACACAGTATCATTGCCAGTGTTTCCCTCGAAGGTGCGTGTGGGTGGGGGCACTTGTGTGGTTTTGTAGTGCTCATCGTTCATTTAGATCCCACGCAGGTTTGATCCAAAAGCCCCACCCAACATGAATGGTCTTTGAGGAAACTGATTATCTAGACCAATTTCAAACTGGTTTTCGGACAGGCTATGGGGTGGAGACTGCCTTGGTTGGCCTGATGGATGATCTCCAATTAGGACTTGACAGAAGAAGTGTGACTCTGTTGGTCCTTTTGGCTCTTTCAGAGGCTTTCGATACTATCAACCATAGTATCCTTCTGGAACATCTGAGGGGTTTGGGGGTGGGAGGCACTGCTTTGCAGTGGTTCCGCTCCTACCTTCCTGGCAGATTCCAGATGGCGTCGCTTGGAGACTGTTGCTCTTCATAATTTGAGCTTTTATATGGGATCTCTCAGGGCTCCATACTGCCTCCAATGTTTTTTAACATCTTCATGAAACCATTGGGAGAGATCTGGAGATTTGGTGCTGGGTGCTATCAGTATGCTGATGACACCCAAATCTATTTATCCATGACAACATCATCAGGAGAAGGCATATCCTTCCTGAATGCCTGCTTGGAAGCAGTAATGGGCTGGATGAGGGATAAAAAACAAACTGAATCCAGACAAGACTGAGGTACCTATTGTGCGGGTTCATCACTCAGGAAGTGATATTGAGCTACCTGTTCTAGATGGGGGTCATACTTCCTACAAAGGGACAGGTACGCAGTCTGGGAGTTCTTCTGGATTCACACCTTTCCCTGGTTCCCCAGGTTGAGGCAGTGGCCAGAAGTGCTTTCTATCAGCTTTGGTTGATACGCCAGCTGCATCCGTTTCTTGAGGTTCATGATCTCAGAACAGTAGTACACTTGCTGGTAACCTCCAGACTTGATTACTGCAATGCACTCTATGTGGGGATGTCTTTGTTCATAGTTTGGAAACTACAATTAGTACAAAATGCGGCAGCCAGGTTGGTCTCTGGGTCATCTCGAAGAGACCATATTACTCCTATATTACAGGAGTTGCACTGGTTGCCAATAAGTTTCCGGGCAAAATACAAAATGCTGGTTATAACCTATAAAGCCCTAAACAGCTTAGGCCCATGGTACTTAAGAGACCACCTTCTTCTGCGTGATCTCCATCATCCACTATGTACGTCAGGGGAGGCTCGTCTGCAGCTACCTTCATGTCGTCTGGTGGCCACCCAGGGCTGGGCCTTCTCTGTTGTTGCCCCAAGACTTTAGAATGCACTTCCCTTAGGAATAAGAGTCTCCCCATCTCTAGCGGCTTTTAAAAAGTGTCTGAAGACTTATCTTTTTACCCAGGCTTTTAAACTTATTAAATTTCAGACTGCTCATTGATTTGTTTTAAACTGTTTTTAGAACTTTAATTGATTTTAATGTTTTTATTGCTGTGTTGTGAACCACCCTGAGACCTTGGTTTGGGGTGGTATATAAATATGTTTAATTAATTAATTAATTAACAAGCAGAAGGTTGCCAGTTTGAATCCCTGCTGCTACTATATTGGGATAAATAAATTAATTATATATTGGGATAAATAAACGGAGATGCTGAAAAGCATCATCTCAAACTGTGTGGGAGGAGGCAATGGTAAACCCCTCCTACCAAAGAAAACCACAGGGCTCTGTGGCCACCAGGAGTTGAAATCGAATTGACAGCATGCATTACTTTACCTTTACTACAAGCTTACTACTGGTTTCCTACTTTGACAAAGGCAATCTGAACCACAGCTATTCTGTACTGGTATGGTGTTCCCCAGCTGCTCTCCAAATGACAGCTGTGATGGCTGGAGAAGTCTTCCTCACCTACCTGGTGCAATAAGTGTCAAGTCATGCAATGTCTGTTAAATTAATTTTAATTGACTAATTCATTTTCATTAACCAATTAATTTAATCAATCAATCAACTGGAATCAATCAATTTTGGAGATCGGAATAACTCACTCAATCAATCAATAATTAATAGACTAATTAATTAATTTTTGATTAATTTTAATTGTCTCATTAATTGTTTACTAAATTAATTCATTTATTTGACCATTCAAAATGAATCTCTGACTAATAAACAAAAGGCGCAAACTGTCGATTTTGCATGCTAAATTTTGATTCCAGAAAACGAATGGCCAATATTGATGATAAAACAACTGTATCCAACCTTGAAGTGTATTTATTGTTATTGTTGTTGTTATGCAACTTAACAACAAAAACCATTCTCAAAGCAGTTTACACAGGAAAAAGAAATGAGATTATGATTCGACATCACAAAGGGTCTCACAATGCCAAAATGATAATCTTCAACATCATCATGAAATTTCAGTCCCCCTGGAAATATCAGTTCAGTCCTAGCATTCAACTAATTTCTTTAAAATGCCACTGTGATATCAAAAATATTCCCACACTTTCAATTCTGCCATTTGAATGGGACGTCCCTTGCTTACTGCATACATTATCAGCATGGGTCACCACATCTAAAGGACACCATCATGAACATGCTATATCATCTTCCTCGAATCCCAGTCAAAGGAGACAAGTGGAGTATCTGAATTGGGTGGGCTGAGTTTTGCTTCATCTTTGAAAAGTGTGATGGAGGCAATGCTGCAAGGGGCTATGCAACAGCTGGGGTAAAAACTTGGCAATGGTTGATCTGATTCTTGTTGCTTCTCTCATAGCTGGATGCCCAGAGCTACAGGAAAGTACAATGATCCTGCTTTCTTATTCAAGGAGAAAACTGAAACATAGAAAATGAAATGAGAGAACTCAGCAAATGTCAGGAATGTAACTCAACGGAAGTTTTAAGAGTGTCAGGAGAAGTCAATGGGAATATTGGTGGGGGTGGGGTGTGTGTGTGTGTGTGTGTGTGTGTGTGTGTTTCACAAACAACCCTCTATCGAATCACAACTATCTAGGCTTCTGTGAGCATTTCTTATGAGATTTACAGACTCCATGAGGAGCTTTGCAAGGGTCACAATAACACTGGCAAAATTTCAAGCCAGCATGGCATTCCTCCGCCTTCCCAAGGTGGAAAAAAGTATATCATTAAGAAAGAGTTGAGAACACAGCAGTTTGTTTGTTTTTTAAATTTGTGCTGCTTTGAAAGGCTGAACTTAGGAAAACTGCTGGGTACAAATGCCCTCCCCTGTGGGGACCCCATCCCATGGATCCCCCAAGGAGATCTTTGCAGCCTAGCAGCAGTTTCCCGCAGTCCAACCATACTGATGCAAAGCATCCAGTGACCTGGGACAGCCCGAGTGTAGGGGTGTGCATTTTGGAATTTTCTTGTTTTGATTTGTATCTGAATCGAAACACCCCCATTTTGTTTTGTACCCAAATTTTCTGAATCCGAATCAGCCCTGTTTTGTTTTGTAGCCGAATTTTGTTTCTGAGGTGTTCATTGTAGATTCTCTTGTAGCATATGAGATTTTCAGTGAAAAACAAGAATCCACTCTCATATGCTACCAGAAAATCTACACTCAGAACACCACAGAATCAACAGAACCCAGCACCCCATGGGATAGCAATCCTTCCCCTGGCCAATGTGGGGTCAGTAAAGAGTGGCAAGAAGCAAAAGAGCCAATGGAGAACAAGGAGGGAATTGTCAGCAGGTCAGCCTATGATTTAGGTCACCAATCAGAAGGCTGGAAGGGTGGGAAATTCAAAGAGATGTCAAACACAAAATGGAGACTGACTCAGAGATCACCACAAAATGGAGGTCCGAAACAACAAAACATTTTGTAGCCGAAACAGGGACGTTTTGTTTTGTATACAAAACTTTTGGATCTGCAAAATGGGTGTTTTGTTTTGTCTACAAAACACACAAAACAGGCTGTTTTGGGTACAAAACATTTTGTATCCAAAACTTTTCGCACATCCCTAACCGACTGTTTTTGCCACCCTAGGTTAAGATTCATTTTGTCCCCCCCTCCAGCCAAGATGTTTAGAGCCCTGGCTATAAGTTGATCCACACAGACTGCTCATTTGGCAGGTTGACCAACAGATAACAAGCCCATGCTGGTTTGGAGATACAGTGGGAGAGGGGAGAGAGTTGAGGAGCTCGGAGCCTGCCCGATGCCTGTCCGATGCCCATCCAATGCCTTCCTTTCCTCTATTGCCACAATCCTCAGGGCCAACAACCTCTCTGTCTCTCTGAGAGGAAGCCTTCTTCACAACTTTTAACAGGACTGTGAGGAGCTTCCCTCAGGCCTGACCATAGCCAAGCCAACTGTCACTCTTGGGTCTTACTTACTTTGGGGTCTGGGCACTTGACAAACCAGGTCGGAGGCTCCTGGCCTGAACAGCTGCAGCAGTAACAGAGCAAAAGTTGGCGGCAGGCAGGCAGGCAGGGACAGAGCATGCTGAGGGCGAGGCAGAGGAAAGCAAGCCCAAGACCAGCTAGGAGGCAGGAACTGCCCATTCAACTTCCACCCAGGGAGTTGCAATGCTGGCATCATCGCTCAGCAAGACATCCCCTTTCACTTTGCTGAGAAGGCAGGAGGGAGGGAGGCAGAGAGATGGCCACACAAGATGGCAAACCACAGCGAGTGGGCACACGTGGAAGAAGGTGGGTGGGTGGGAGACAGACTGGCAGTGTGGGTGAGGTGGGTGTGCAGCAGCAACAGTGGGGGAGGCACGGCAGGGTCCCAGGGATACCCTAGAACACCGGTAGCTTTGCCGCTGGATGTGCTGGCCCCACAGAGGCATTGTCATGCTCTTCTTGAAACCCTTTCAATTTCTTTTGATATTAACATAAGGACATAAGAACAATCAGGCTGGATCAGGCCCAAGGAGGCCCATCTAGTCCAGCATCCTGTTTCACACAGTGGCCCACCAGATGCTGCTGGAAGCCACAGGCAGGAGTTGAGGGCATGTCCTCTCTCCTGCTGTTGCTCCTCTGCAACTGGTACTCAGAGGCATCCTGCCTTGGAGGCTGGAAGTGGCCTATAGCCCTCTGACTAGTAGCCATTGATAGACCTCTCCTCCATGAAGTTATCCAAGCCCCTCTTAAAGCCATCCAGGTTGTTAACAGTCACTACATCTCGTGGCAGAGAATTCCACAAGCTGATTATGCGTGGTGTGAAAAAGTACTTCCGTTTGTTGGTCCTAAATTTCATGGCAATCAACTTCATGGGATGACCTCTGGTTCTAGTATTATGTGAGAGGGAGAAGAATTTCTCTCTATCCACTTTCTCCACTCCATGCACAATTTTATAGACCTCTTCAGAGATTCCTCTTGAGGAAGACTCTCCAAATTCTCTTTGATATTCTTTAGTGACGTGGCAGGGATAGTTCAGGCAGTGAGATTAAAGGCAATAAAACAAGGCCTTGTTTGGGACTTACTTATTACAGCAAGGCACGTGAACAGCACACAGTCCAATTGTTCTTACATTCGAACATTCGTTCAGTCCACATTTACCACCAGCTTCTAAACACTCATCAGCAGTGTTAATAATTTTTGTGAATCCTGCACAAGGAGAAAGGGAGAGGAAGAGAGAGAGAGAGATCAACCCCCCAAAAGTTAGGTTTTAATCTGTGTTTGATTTTTACATTGCTTTAAGTTTTTGTGTATGTCTGTAACTTGTTTTTATGTTATTGTTAACTACCCAGATACCAAAGTTTGGGGCAGTGTACAAATCTGATAGATAGATAAATAAAATAAAATAAAATAAGTGTCATCAATTTCTAGTAGCTACAAACTGGATTCTAACACTTAGATACAGGGATCTTTTTAAGGATGACTGGGGCATGATAAAAGTTCATAAAAGTACACATTGTGTGGAGGAAGTGGATGGAAATATTTTTCTTTCTCTCTCACATAGTATTAAAACTTTGGGTCTGAAAGTACCACTGAAGTACTTCTTTACACAAATGCATCATTAATTTTTGGCATTTGCAATGATACTTACTGGCTCAGATGGCTTTGAAGGAGAACATAGAACACAGGAACATAGGAAACTGCCATATACTGAGAGAGGCTTATCACTGGCTATTAGGCATGACAGTTAAGTGGAACAATATACCTTTGAATACAAGTGGCTGGTGAGTTAACAGTAGGGGAGGGCCTTCAAGTCCTCCTTGTAGGCTTCCCATAGTGTTGGGGTTTGCCCAGATGCCAATCCAATGGAGATGGAATCAAAGGAGGAAGGGAAGTCTGCCTTGGCCTAGATTCTGGTCCCAGATGACTGGAATTCAGATGATCAGAACCCAGGTTGACCAGAACGCAGTTCCCCTGGAACTGTTGGAACCAGAGCCAGTCACTCCCTCAGAGGAGTCCTGAACCACTAAGAACCTTGAGCTCCAGAACTCCTGATGGGGTTCCAGCTCCTCTCCTGGATCCCACTGAGAATATCCCTGGATCCCATGAAGTTGTCCCCAGCTCTTTGCTGACTCAACACCTCCCTTTAGAGCTTGTGCTGCTGGCCTGCCAAACTGGTTCAGACGGCTTTTCTCATCGAACTAGAACTGAACCAGAGGTGTAGCTGTAATTGAGTGGATGGGCTCAAAGAACCTGGGCCCCAAAGCTCCTGATGGGCCCCAGCTCCACCCCTCCCTATGTTCTTCATTATCTCCCCCACTCCAAAGGGCTGCCAGGGAGAGGGGCAAACACGGGCCCCACTCACCCCTAGCTACACCCCTGAACTGGACTCAAACCCATTATTTGACTTCAACATGAATTGGATTCAGATTCAGATCTTTATTATGGCCATTGACCAGTACAAACATGAACTGGAACCAAGCACCTAAACAGGCAAAAATGATAAGTGATTAAAATTAGTGACTTCCTCATCAGATATACTCAGCTTCCAATGGTGACAGCCTCAATAGCTTTTCCTGAGGCCTCCAGGAACCTCACTATGTCCCTGAACTCTACACTTCTGAAGGAGGTGGTACTCGGGTACCACCTGAGTACACTGAACCCTGCAGAGTTCTCTTTTTCTTCCTTGTTTACATGTTGATTTAAGATCTACATGCCACCACTTGGAGAAGGCCTCTGGGATTCGGGGTGCAGTGCTGCAAGCATGTATTCCACCAACTCTCTTTCTCTTTCTTCTGATCCTGATGGGTTAGTGGATGTCCTGAACAGGTACACTGGCGAGTGTAGTGGTCTGATTAAGCACAATCAAACTCACATTATTTCTAACTAGAACCTTGGTGAAGGGGCTATAACCTGAAGCATAGCATTTTTAACAACACACATTAACACGATTAGGGACAGATTTCATTACAGTAGCATCAGTTAACCTTTATATTGCACTTGCCAGTATACTACATTAAATCTAGAAAATCAAATTTGTTCCAGTACATTTAGTGGTATTTTAATGTCAAAGTTCGATCCTTTGAGTTGTCAGACTTTTGAGTGGCTTTCAGCTTTTAGTGTGCTTGCATGATATTTTGAGATCCTGTCCTTCAGTGAAAATAACTTCTGGGGATTACACCCCCCCCCCCAATATATTAGAAATGATGCCCCCTTTCCAAATCCACCCACCATGCATACCCCTCCATGATCATTCATTTTCCAGGAAACAAATCCAACCCCTCACGAGCAATCATATCATATAATATAATATAATATAATATAATATAATATAATATAATATAATATAATATAATATATTCATTCAATATCTATTCTACCCTTCCAAAATAGCTCAGGGTGGTTAACATTAAAAAAAAAACAATTAACATCAATTAGCAGTTAAAGACAGAGGTTGTAAAACACCATAAAACAATAACAGCTAAAACATTCAAAACAGTTAAAAAACCCTGAAAATCCAAGTTACAACATTAAAACCATTTACAACAGTTTAAAAACCCTGGAAGGCCAGGCCAAACAGATAGGTTTTAAGGGCTCTCCTGAAGGCCAGTAAAGAATTCAGATTGCGGATTTCTGCCGGGAGTGCATTCCACAGCCCAGGAGCAGCTACTGAGAAGGCCCACCTTTGAGTTGCCACCAGATGCACTGGGGACACCTGGAGATGAACCTCCTCAGATTATCTTAACGGGCAGTGAGGATCATGCAGAAGATGGTGCTCTCTAAGATATCTTGGACCAAAGCTGTTCAGGGCTTTAAAGATAATAGCCAGCACTTTGTATTTTGCTCGGAAACATATCAGCAGCCAGTGCAGCTGTTTCAAAATAGGTGTAATATGGTCTCTCTGGGTTGCCCCAGAGACCAATCTGGCTGCCGCATTTTGAGCCAACTGAAGTTTCCAAACTACATACAAAGGTAGCCCCACGTAGAGCGCATTCCAATCGTCAATAGTTGAATGATATTTAAAAGCAGCCTACCTGGGGGAACCAGGAGCACTATGAAGAGGATCAAGGAGCAAATGCAAACAACTTTCATGGCAGAAGTGTCTCTTTAGTCTCAATATCACTATAAAAGAAGAGACAGCAAGGCATCAACCGCCCAGAGATGCAAGTTTGGGGAGGTATAGAAATATTTCAAATAAATAAATAAATAAATAAAATCAAGGTGGTGATTAGTGATGGGTGAATTCCACCAAGCAGGCTTGAAAGTGGGCTCGGGGAATAGCCAAGATCTTCCCCCCAAAACTTGGAAATCCCCTTCTGAACCTCTTTTGCACTCTGTTGCACGCCCCCCAGTGATGTCATTGGGAGGCTGAAAGGGTTCAATTTCTACCTCAACCCCCTGATGAGTGACCATTTATCTTCCATGTCCCTGGTTTCCTACCCCACATCACTTCCCACTCGGTACTTACATTTGTTGCTTCTTTGGTAGTCACAGGGCAAGTGGGGGGGGGGACACATCTCTGTTCCTCACCCCTTCAACTCTCTGCTACCTTTCATGAAGCTATCGCTGCCTGCCGGATGTAAGGACTGCTGGGAAATTTAGTTTTGCCCGTATTACTGACACTGGGTAGAATATAGCCACGGCCCTGTAAGATGCTAGAACAGCAAAAACATATTGGATCTACATATTAGAATCAATCTGATTCTACTCACCAAGCAACAGGAAGAGAATGTCTTGGCCATATAAGATCCCCTTATATCCTTTGCTACTGCAACGTGTCCCCCTTTCACTGGCTCCATTATAAATGCTTCACTAAATTTCCATTTTTTCTGGACAGCACTTGGGCATGCTTTACAGCTTTTAGAACTCTTATCTTCTGCAAACGACTTGGCACGTCCCTGGCATCGCTGCACAGAAATGGAAATTACAAACACTCGTGTTCTTAGTATATCACTTGTCCAGAGGTCAAGATCTTACGTGCTCCTCTACCTTGACATTAGGAGTTAACCAGCATAGTGCTACCATCGGGGGGGGGGGGAGGGCACCTTTAATTCGTGGGTCACACAAACTCTTCATGAACAAATGAATCCGATAAGCTCCATTGCACCACAGGAAGAAAAAAGCAGAGAGAGAGAGAGTAAGGGGCAAAGTACTTTTACTAGGAAAAGTAAAAGGGGCAAAGTCAGTAATGGGTTGAAATACAAGAACATGAAGAAGAATGGAGATCGATCACGGAGGAATACTGAGCAAGGAACTGAAAAAAGCAAAGCCCAAGAAGAGCATGAATATAGAGAAAGCCCACTGAGCATGGGTGTAGTGCCTATTGGACAAACTGGGATAAATGTCCCTGGGCCCAGAGGGTCATGGGCCCCCCAAGGGGCCCCAAAGCAGGCCATCCCCAAGCAGGTGACATCTGCCCTGCCCAACTGTTGCCACCCCTGCTGCTGCCACCACCCCATCCTTCCCCTTGCCCTACTGCCGCGGCGGCTATTTCTGTTGGCCTCTGGGGGGTGGGGGCCTCTGAGCAGCAGCGGGGGGCATTGTAGCTCTCCAGCCAGCCTCTCCGGGCCTCTGAACTGTGCACCTGCACAGCTCGGATATGGACCTTGCATGCCCGTGATGTCATGGGCATGTGACTTCCATGTCCAAACTGTGCAGGTGCGCAGTTCAGCCAGAGAGGCTGGCCAGAGGCTGGCTGGAAAGGCTGGCCGGCCAGTGACAGTTCCAGCCACTGCCTGGCTCACCCCGCTCCCCCACTCCAGAGGTAAATAGAAATAGCGGCAACGGGGCAGGGCGGCGGAGGGGCGGCGGCGGAGGAGATGCTGATTGCCCGGCCCCTTGTGTCTGACATCAGATGCAGGGGGTGTGGCTTAGGGTGCTGGGGGCGCGCACGCTTTGCACGTCCAAAGGGGAGACCCCAAAGAAGATTTTGTCCCCTGGACCCCAGGGGTCTCACTACGCCCCTGCCACTGAGGGCGAAAGGAACATGGAAGCTGTCTATTATTGGCAAGAAGAAGAGAGCTCGCTGGGAGACCAGGAGCCCTCCTCAGCACAGCAGGCCCATTCCCATGTTATGTTCCACACTTGCACCAGGAGTGTAAAGTGTACACAGGCACACTCGTTCATTACGTTGTACACAGGGACAGCAATATACTTCCTATCTGGACTGTGCGTTTGAAGGGCCTGTGTCCAGGTTCACTTTGAGAATGAACACAGGTACGGTCATTCACACAAACACATGGATGACCGTACAGACATTTGTACAGCATAATGTCTGAATCGGTCTTTGTGCAACAAGTATATAGTAAACACAGTTACAGTCATTCACACGTTATGTCGGACACAGGTACAGCAGTAATTTGTGGCTTGCATTTGAAGGGGCCTGTAGTCAGGTTCACCTTTAAAATGAACACAGGTACAGCCATTCACACAAAAATTGTCTGTGTACAGACATATGTACACTTGTAAACTATAATGTGTCTGTATCGGGCTAGGGAGAAACAAGAGTGAGGGCAGCAAAGGATGCTGGGTAGGAACCCGAGTAGCTAAGGGAAGCAGAAATAACAAGCAGCAGGAAGAAATGCAAGGTCCTAAGAGGGGGAGACTGATGTGCAAACAGAGCTGAAGAAATGAGGGGGCATAAAAAAGGTAGACCAGGGATCATACTTCAAATCAGGGGTGGTCCTTTCATGTGGTGAGGTTAGGAATGCTGGTCTTGTGGTAGCAAGGATGAATTGTCCCCTTTGCTAAGCAGGGTCCACACTGGTTTACATTTGAATGGGAGACTACATGTGTGAGCACTATAACATATCCCCCTTAGGGGATGAGGCCACTTTGGGGAGACCATCTGTGTACTTGCATGCAGAAGGTTCCCAGTTCCCTGCCATATCCAGCTCCAAGATAAGGCTGAGAGAGACTCCTGCCTTCAACCTTGGAGAAGCTGCTGCCAGTCTGTGTAGACAATGCTGAACTAGATGGACCAATGGCCTGACTCAGTATATGGCAGCTTCCTATGTTCCTATGAGGCAGTCAACTCAGGTGCAGATTATTGACACAGTAGCAGGGTGGCAAGAGGCCACCACCATTGGAGCAGCTCTTGCCACGCTTTCAAGAAGCATAACGAGAGGACAAGAGACTGTGGGCAACCTTCCCTCTCCCTGCCCCCTGCCCCACTTTCAACATTTGCAAGGGTTGGTTTAGAAAAGGAGCTGGCCCCTGTGATGATAACGGAGGTGGTACCACTTTAAGGAACTGAGGCTGTTCACATGTGCAGCTAGCCCAGGGCACCCTGGGATGTGGGAGGGGGAAGCCCTCCTGCTCTCAGCTCTCGCCTTTGCCACGCTGCCACTCATGTGGGCACGTAGCAGCACGGCGAGGGCAAGAACAGCCGCCGCTCATCTTCCAGGGAAGGCAGGCAAGCGCCTACCTTCCCCGCAGCATGTGAGAGCAGGGACTGAAGGTTGTGTGCATGACCATACTATGTTGGATTTGGGAGGGAAAGATCCTGGTACATGATCCCAGGGGGTCATCCCATGTAACTCGGGGCTCATTCCATGAAACTGAAGGATGGGAAATTCAGGGCCGACAAAAGGAAGTACTTTCCTGCACAGCGCATAATTAACCTGTGGGATTCCCTGCCACCAGATGCGGTGATGGCCACCAGCTTGGGTGGCTTTAAATGGGGCTTAGACAAATTCATAGAGGACAGGTCTATCAATGGCTACTAGTCTGGTGGCGATAGGCCACCTCCAGCCTCAGAAGCAAGATGCCTCTAAATCCCAGTTGCAGGGGAGTAGCAGTGAGAGAGAGGGCATGTCCTCACCTCTTGCCTGTGGGCTTCCCAGAGGCATCTGGTGGGCCACTATGTGAAATAGGATGTTGGACTAGATGGGCCTTGGGCCTGATCCAGCAGGGATGTTCTTGTGTTCTTTAAAGGCCAGGAGCAATGGTCTTATACTGAAAGAGGTGCATGGAAGCAACACAGGACTATAGAACTATAAAAACAAGAATTGAGCCATTTGGAAACTTTAGCTGTAAACAAAGTATATATAAGTTGACCAGTAAAGGATAAATAAGTTGACCATTCTAATTCATCATTAGAAACAACACAGTCCCCACCAAGAGCAGGGGGCAAGACACATGTGGGGGCCTTCCTTCAGCCCCCCTCCCCACCTCCAACCCCTTGCGCTTTCCCTACTTCATACTACTGATGTCATTACTTTTTTCTGGGAAATTCTCCTGTGCCCTTAAAAGGGGGAGGGGGAGCCCTCCAGCTGCTGTTGAACTACAGCTCCCATCATCCCCTGCCACAATTTATTGTGGTGGAGAAGATGGGAGTTATAGTTCAACAACAGTTGAAGGGCCAAATGTGTCCACTCCTGCTTTAAAAGCGGCATTTGAGGGTTTTAAACTTTTGATCTTAGAGACACTTCCGAACCCCTAGGAACATAGGAAGCTGCCATATACGGAGTCAGACCATTAGTCTGTCTAGCTCAGTATTGTCTACCCAGACTGGCAGCGGCTTCTCCAAGGTTGGAGGCAGGAGTCTCTCTCCACCCTATCTTGGAGATGCTGCCAGGGAAGGAACTTGAAACCTAGAGGCTCTTCCCAGAGCGGCTCCATCATCCCCCGAGGGGAAGATCTTGCAGTGCTCACACATCCAGTCTCCCATTCAGAGGCAACCAGGGCAGAGCCTGCTTAGCTCTGGGGACAAGTCATGCTTGCTACCACCAGACCAGCTCTCCTCCTCTCAGGCATCCTCAAAGTGGTGCACACACAAAAAGCGTAAAAACAAAACACAGTCCAAAATCCACACAATAAACAAGCATCACAAAGTAAGAACAACTCAAACATGAAGCAGCAGGAGGTGAAAAGGCTGAGAGTATGGTGCCTTGCATAAAACCATTAAGCCGCGGGTTTCTTTACAAGCACACACCTCGCAGGAAAGGCTGATTAATGTATCTGTCTACAAATGACCACAGCTATAGCTACGATTTCCCTGCTGGATTCCCCTGCTCGGGGCCTCTGCTTTGCTTCAGTTAGTGACCCATTTCCACATGCTGACTTCTGTGGTCGTCTCTGCTGAGCCTCCTCGTAAAATCATCTCGCAACAGCTGCCCTGTTACATTATCAAACAGTAAAAACAGTAAGTTGGTGAACAGTAATGTGGTGGCTGCTGAAATTTCCTTTCTGGTTTCCTTGAGCATGGCTCCTGGGTGCTCTGTCACCTCCGAAGCCTTTCAAGCATCTTCATAATCAAGTTTGTAGATCGAGGTACACTCCTTGTGGGGGGGGGGATATAACAATCATACAATTGATATTGTATGCAGAAGGTTGCAGGTTCAATCCCTGGCAGCATCTCCAGGTTGCCCTAGGAGAGATTCCTGCCTGCAAGCTAGGAAAATCGCTGCCAGTCAGTGTAGACAATATTGAGCTAGCTGGACCAATGGTCTGACTCAGTATATGGCAGCTTCCTAGGTTCCTAACTGTGAGTGTTCCTAAGTTCATAGTTCATTATGGAAGTGGAAAGGGACCAGAAATCCAACTCCTTTTCAAAGAGACAGGTGTCCATTCACACATAATGTTTCACTCATACAATCTGTGTACAATCTGTTCTTACATAGGTTGTCCCCTTTGCTAAGCAGGGTCTGCCCTGGTTTGCATTTGGATGGGAGACATGTGCGAGCACTGTAAGATATTCCCCTTAGGACCTGGAGCTGCTTTGGGAAGAGCATCTAGGTTCCAAGTTCCCTCCCTGGCAGCATCTCCAAGATAGGGCTGGGAGAGACTCCTGCCTGCAACCTTGGAGAAGCTGCTGCCAGTCTGTGCAGACTATACTGAGCGAGATGGACCAATGGACTGTGTATAAGGCTGCTTCCTTTGTCCCTATGTACACATATACAGATCTGTATGCAGGTATGGTTATTCACTTGTTAAGCTGAACGCAGGTGTATCTTGCATTTCAGGGAGCTTATACCCAGGTTCTCTTGTAAAATGCAGGTACAGTCATTCACACCAAAACATATATATGTGTACTGATATGAGAACACAACTACAACATACTGTCTGCGTAGGGCTACTGATTGACATGACATGCAGCATTACAGGGGTCTTTCCAAGCCTTATCTATGCTCAAACAATGGGCCCAAACCAATGAGATGATGTACAATGAATATACTAGTAAGTGGATGGGGTTACACTCCCCCACTACAAGCTGGATGGGGTTGCACTCCCCCAGAAGGAGCAGGGTGCGCAGCTTGGGAGTACTCCTGGGCCCAGGCCTCACCCTGGTATCTCACCCAGGAGTGCTTTCTCAGTTTCAGTTGATTCGACAGTTGCACCCATTCCTTGAAGAGGATGACCTCAAAACAGTGGTGCATCAGCTGGTAACCTCCCGGCTTGACTATTGCAATGCGCTCTACGTGGGGCAGCCTTTGTAGGTAGTCCGGAAACTTCAGTTAGTTCAGAATGGGGCAGCCAGATTGGTCTCTGGGACAACCCGGAGAGACCATATGATGCCTGTGTTGAAACAATTACACTGACTGCCGATATGTTTCCGGGCAAAATACAAAGTGCTGGTTATTACCTTTAAAGCCCTGAACAGCTTCGGCCCGAGATATCTTAGAGAGCGCCTTCTTTTATATGACCCCCACCACACGTTAAGGTCATCTGGGGAGGTCCGTGTCCAGTTACCACCGGTTCATTTGGTGGCGACTCAGAGGCGGGCCTTCCCTGTAGCTGCTCCTGGGCTGTGGAATGCACTCCCAGCAGAAATTCGTAATCTTAATTCTTTACTGACCTTCAAGAGAGCCCTGAAAACCCATCTGTTTGGCCTGGCCTTTCAGGGTTTTTAATTAGTTTTAATTGTTTTAATGTAAACCTGGTTTTCAGGGTTTTAATTATTTTGATAGTTTAATTGTTTTTAAGATGTTTTTAAATTGGTGTTTATATTTGTATTTCTGTTTTAATTGTTTTTAATGATTTCTGTTTTTTAATTGTAAACCGCCCTGAGCCAGCTCGGAAGGGCAGTATAAAAATCGAATAAATAAGTGTAAAGTCCTGCATTGAGGTAAGGGGAAAGAATGCAACATTCTAGGATGTGGTAGACCTGGCTTATCAGCAGAAGATCTGGAAAGGTTGCCTCATGTGTTTCAGTGGATTCCCTCAATCCATTGTCATGATGCTCTCAATTTCTCCTCTATAGAAATTCCTGCAGAACCTCCCCTGGAGGTTTTTCCCCACACATGGTTCTATGCCTGGGGGTGGGGGGTGGTATCTGAAGAGTGAATATGCTTTGTGTTGCAGCAGATTAGATTTGATGGACCATGAGCATAGACATCAGCACCTCCATCAACACCTTTGGAGAAAGCAGAAGCCCGGAGCGGGCCCCCCCTCAAGCTGCTGGAAATAAAGGATTTTTTTTTTTTTTACTCCAGCAAAGCCAGAATTTGCAGCCCCCCTTCAGAGAAAAACAAAGCCCTGTCTGGCCTGATCCCTGATAGCCCACAGGGAGGTCGGTTTAAATCCAGCAAATATGTGGCCTGGCACACTCCAATCAGGAGTGGAATTTTTTGGGGGGGGAGACCTGTCTGTAAAACCTCCTGCTATCTGAGCAAAGAGGCACCTTTCACAGTGGTGATGCTCATATATTGAGCAGCGGGAGCACAACTGGCCTTATCCATCCCCAGCACAGCATCCCTCCAGTGGTTGTTGCTGGTAT
Organism: Hemicordylus capensis; assembly: GCF_027244095.1. NCBI lineage: Eukaryota > Metazoa > Chordata > Lepidosauria > Squamata > Cordylidae > Hemicordylus > Hemicordylus capensis. The sequence goes on from NC_069657.1 coordinate 449,584,694, forward strand.
CTATCTTATGTTTGCTTTTTAAGATTGCGAGCCCTTTGGGGACAGGGAACCATTGTACTTGCTTGCTTACTATTTCTTTGTTTGTTTGTTGATTATTTCTCTGTGAAAACCACCACCTCACCCTCAGCCATAGTACTTGCTGAAGATATGCAGTTGACATCACACATCTCCTCAGTTTGTTTGTTTTAAGACAGGTAGATGGCTCCCATCAGCCAACCATTCTTATTTTCATTCATTCATTCATTAAAACTTCTTATATACAGACTCCTCCAAGGACTCTAGACGGTGAACAATAGAAACATCAACTATCATTTTTTAAAAAAATTCTGAAAGGGCAAACGCCTGGTGAAACAGTTGGGCCTTAAGTAGGATCTTAAAAACAGCCAGGGAGGGGGCTGAATGAATTGAGGTGGGGGAGAGAGTTTTCCAAAAGAAGAGGGGCAGCCACAGAGAAGGCCCTCCTACTGGCCCAGGCACCACACACAGGGCCTGGGACACTAAGGAGGGCCAGCTGAGAAGACCTCACAGGACCAGATACAACTGGCCAAGAGAGGCGATCCCGGAGATGTGCAGGTGCTAAGCCCATCAGGGTTTTGTAGGTGAGAACCAGCACTTTGAATTGGACCTGGAAGCGAACAGGCAACCAGTGCAGCGACCGTAAAAGAGGTGTGACACTTTCAAATCTATGGCCACCCATGAGGAGGCGGGCCACTGCATTCTGGACTAGTTGAAACTTCGGAATCATTTTCAAAGGCAACCCTAGGTAGAGTGCGTTATAGTAATCCAAGCGAGAGGTAACAAAGGCTACTGTTGCCATGGTCATTCTTGGCTATTAACCAACAGTACCTATTTATTTATTTATTTATTTATTTATTTATTTATTTATTTATTTGAGACCTTTAATATACCGCCCACTCCGAAGACTCCGGGTGGTGAACAAAAACATGCAAACAAGGCAACATTAAAAATTACGTTCTAAATTAAAAACAAAAGTAACTAAAAAAAACACAAATAGGTAAACTACAGGGCAAAACCTGGTGAAAAAGAAAAGTCTTCAATAGAGATCTGAAGATCAGTAAGGAAGGGGACAAATGAATCTGGAGGGGAAGAGAGTTCCAGAGAAGTGGGGCAGCAACCGAAAAGGCCCTTTTGTGGGTCCGAGAGCCCTGAACCTCTTGAAAATCAGGGACCAACAAGAGGGCCATCTGAGATGATCTAACCGGACGGGATGTAACTGGATGTATTAATAGTTTCTGGGTTTGGGAAAGATGGTTGTGGGGTGTGTGTGTGTGTGTGTGTGTGTGAGAGAGAGAGAGAGAGAGAGAGAGAGAGAGAGAGAGAGAGAGCACCTGACTGTGTTATGTTCTTTTACCACACCTATCTCAAAATGACTGAATCAAGATTCAGAAATAATCTGGACAAATTTTTATACCGGGCCAAAACAAACACAGTGAATTTCAACATAAATAAATGTTACCAGCTATGCTTATTCTGCCCAGCTCCATGGAACCTCTCTGTTTGCAGTTGCACCTCCAGGCTTGAAGATTGCGCTTTGGATATGCTCAGGAGCTTCACAGCAACGTGAGCTCTCAGTTTATAGTACACATGGGGAATAGGTCACTTAGTTGGCAATGGACTAGTTGCCCCTCGATTTCTCGGCAAACAAAGCAAATTGGAATGGGGATCCAGATGCACGCCCCCTCCCTATATGGGAGCCCCCAGCTCAGCAGACTCTAAGAGTTAACTATAGTGAGTTAACCAGCATCCAAGACACCACAATGAGTGAACCACCTCACTCCCCTCTCCTTTCACAGGCGATAGGCTAACCAGCCAATTGTGCTAAGCAGGAAGAAAAGTAGATAAGGTAGTGAAGTAAGGGTCTCCCCATCACAAAAAAAATGAGTCTCTGATGTAGATCTTGGGCTGCATTCATGGAGGCATTGTGTCCAGATCATGGTCAGACTTTACTTGGTATATTATGTCTCCAGATCTGCATTTTAAAAAGAGGATTGATGAATTGGAACAAGTTCAAATGAGGACAACAAAGATGGTGAGAGTCTAGAAACCAAATTATATGAGAAACAGTTAAAGGAGTTGGATATGTTTACCCTGGAGAAGAGCAGAGTTGATGGTGAGTGTGTGTGAGGAGAGAGAGAGAGAGAGGTGGGGTGGGGTGATGTGGGGGAATTCCACTGTGTCACTCCATTATTGCTAGTCATGCCAATTTTATTATTATTAATTATTGTTTTTATTATTACTAGCCAACCCCGCACAGAGCATCTGTGCGGCACTTTGGGGCCGGCTGTTTCCCCCTCCCTCTTCCTCCTGCCCTGGTCTCTCCTCTCTTCCCCTTCCCTAAGGCCCACGCTCCAACCCTCCTCCCCTTTCCGTTCCTCCCCCCACACAGAGCCGCAGCAGGTGACCAAGAAGGGCCCCACCGCCGCCGTTTTTACTCCCTACTTTCCGCCCGCTGCCCGCCGCCGCCTTTCTCTCCATCCACCCGCTGCCACCTTTCTCTCCCCCCAACTGCTGCGCTGTCCGCTGCCGCCTTTCACTCCCCCCGCCTGCGGCCCGCCACTGCCTTTCTCGGCCTTCTGCCACCTTTCTCTCCCCCGCCAGCCTTCTGCCGCCTTTCTCTCCCCCCACCAGCTGCCGCCGCCTTTCTCCCCCCCGCCCGCCGCCTTTCTCTCCCCCTGCCCCCCGCTGCCACCTTTCTCTCCCCCCGCCTGCCGCCGTGCAGCTGCTGCCTGCACTTTATTCCCGCCACGGCCCACCACTGCCTTTCTCAGCCTTCTGCCGCCTTTCTCTCCCCCGCCAGCCTTCCGCCGCCTTTCTCTCCCCCGTCGGCCTTCCGCTGTCTTTCTCTCCCCCCGCCAGCAGCCGCCGCCTTTCTCTCCCCCTGCCCCCCGCTGCCACCTTTCTCTCCCCCCACCTGCCGCTGCAGCCTTTCTCTCCCACCCCCCGCCTGCCGCCGTGCAGCTGCTGCCAGCACTTTCTTCCCCCTCTCCTCCTCATTCCTGACTTTGGAACTCTGGAACTCTCGCAGCCTGCGATAGTTCCGCAGCCAAATCCTGGGCACGCATGTCCCACTCACCCCCTCTGGTGCCAGGCCAGGGCCAGTCCTTCCCACTGCCTCCCGCCTCCCAGCCCAGGCTGCAGCGGAGATGTCCCCTCCTCACAATGGATGAACTCCCAGCCAATCAGGCGCCTCTGCTGGCCAAACAGAGCTCAGCCAATCAGATGCCTCCCTCACCAGCACGCATTGCCTTGCCACATCTCCACGCTGGCTGGCTACGAGAATTAATTATAAAGATTATTTACATTTTCTATCCCGCTCCTCCTCCAAGGAGCCCAGAGCAGTGTACTACTTACTTAAGTTTTTCTTCACAACAACCCTGTGAAGTAGGTTAGGCTGAGAGAGCAGTGACTGGCCCAGAGTCACCCAGCAAGTTTCATGGCTGAGTGGGGATTTGAACTCGGGTCTCCCCGGTCCTAGTCCAACACTCTAAGCACTACACCACGCTGGTCCATACACATGTATGGAGCTAGAAAAAATGGCCTCCACACATGCACAGAAGCGTGAGATGGGCTGAAATCAGCCCAAAAGAGGGCCAGACCAGGCAAAAACTGACCCGGGAGATTTGGGGGAGGCCGTTGGTGATAAGGGGAGCTGCCACAGCCCCTCCTCCCATGGCTGCTGTGGCTGCTGCGGGCGCCGCCAGCACCAGCTGTGAGTACTTCAATTGCCTACTAGTACATTTAGGGAAGCCCCCCACTGCCCTCAAACTGGGCCCAAACCAGCTCAAATCCAAGCTGAGCCAGTCCCTGGTCCGGAGGGGGACAGAACCAAACTGGTCCAGTCCGGTTCAAATCCGTTTCAGATCCAAACTGAACTGGAAAAACTGGTTTTGAGCACATCCCCACAGCACACTCTTTTAATGATTTTTTTTGTTTGTTTGTTTGTAGGTGCAACATTTCAGGACATTGCTGTTTTTTGCTTGACCACTTTGTAGAGCTTACCACAGCAGGGGGTTCCCTTGGTAGTGGACAAGAATAAAGGCCCTGTAACTAAACGGACTTTCCTGGGAATAGAATCAATTCAGTCGCAGGGTGCAGCCAGCTACCATTTGAGAAACTGACCACTCTCAAAGAAAAGATTCAGGGGACACTTAATGCAAAGAAGATTATACTGAGGGACCTGAAGGTGCTTTTAGGACACCTGAACTTTGCATGTAGGGTTATTGAACCTGACTGTGCCTTTTTGCACTACCTTTGTAATGCGTCAGTTGGGATTAAGCTGCCTCACCAAATAATTTGAGTGACTGGTCAGATGAGAGCAGACTTGATGGTGTGGGGTCCACTTTTTGGATGGCTTCAAGGGAATTTTGGAGATGAGCAATGGCAAGTTCATTCTGATGTTGCTGAGGGCTTGAGTTTTGCCATCTATTTCTGGGGCCGTTGGGCCTCTGCCAGAAGACCAGCATGATGGCATGAAATTGGCATGACCAGGGATTTGAGGTTCCTGGAGTGATTTCCTTTTGTCGTGGCTACGCACCTCTGGGCTGTGGAATTTAGTAATCCAATATCATAAATCATATGTGCTTCCATTGTCTTCCTTTGGCATAATATAATTTACATGCCTTCTGCCAGAAGTGAAGTTTGGGGCAATCCAAACAAACAAGCAGAGGAATGCACTGGAGACAAACCCACAAAAAGATGGGGGAGGATAGGTCAGGTTTTCTCCTCCCCAGACAAGCAGAACATCAGAGTTGCCTGAAGAGGTAGGGGTTGGCCAGTCCTCAAGTATTCCTAAATAAGCAGTTTTATTTCTGCAATTAAATTCAAGCCTCTTGTGCATTTACATATTGATTGATTGATTGACTGACTGATTGATTGATTGAGTGCCATCAAGTTGGTGTCGACTCTTAGCGACCACATAGATAGATTCTCTCCAGGATGATCTGTCTTCAACTTGGCCTTTAAGCAAACTCAGTGGTGCATTCATTGCTAACGTAATTGAGTCCATCCACCTTGTTGCTGGTCGTTCTCTTCTTTTCTTTCCTTCAACTTTCCCCAGCATTATGGACTTCTCAAGGGAGCTGGGACTTCACATAATGTGTCTGAAGTATGATAATTTAAGGCTGGTCATTTGTGCCTCTGGATTGATTTGTTCTATGATCCATTTGTTTGTTTTCCTGGCTGTCCATTGTATCCTCAATAGTCTTCTCCAGCACCAAAGTTCAAAAACGTCAATACTTTTTCTATCTTGCTTCTTCAAAGTCCAGCTTTTGCATCCACAGAGTGTCATGGGGAAAACCATTGTCCGAACAATTCTAATCTTTGTAGGTATGTCTTCAACTTGGCCTGAAGTAATCATTCTGCAGCCTCTTCTGTCTGGTTCAGGGTTGCCAGTGCCTGACACCATGATCCATGCCAGCATGGCTTGTCCTGTGGCATCTGCCTAAAGAATTGCCTTCATCTCTTGGCTTGGGCTTCCCAAAGGGCATCAGTGAACAGTTGTGTATTTGGCAGGGGAGTTTTGGCAGGCATCTCATTTTCCTGTTGCATCATTTGTGGATTATATTGTAAAAGTTTCTATATATTACTGGTTTTTGATCAGGCTGCTTCTGCGGACTCTGTGCTGCTTTGTGGGCCATGCTGGTGTGTCTTACTCTCCTCCTGCTTTGGACTACTTCATTGCACTGCATGGTTCTATGGTGTATTGCATTTAACCTCCAAGTTGAGAGCTGCCCAGAGAACGCCTTGTTATGGAGCAGCCATATAAATAACTTGATACAGTAACTAGTAGCTTTGACCTTCCTACTACTTCTCATAGTAGATGGCTGGTTGAGGGGCTGCTCCTACTAACTACTGCTTTTCCAAAGCGTGAAGCAATGTACATCTCTCCTCCCCGCCAAATAACTAAAATAATAGGTTAAGGCTTGGCTTTATCAAACAAAACAGCCTCTTCAAAAAGGAAATGGAGGAACCTTCCCTATGTTTCTAGAAGGGGGTTCTAAAGTTCAGGAGGAATTGCTCAAAACATGTGGCCTCTGTCTGTCCTAGTTTGCAAGCCAGCCAGTACATTCATGGCTGACATAAGAACTAGGGGGCTTGTTGGTTCACAGACAGGATACTCTTGCTATTGCAGTGCACCGTGTGAGTGTGTGTGTGTGTGTGTGTGTGTGTGTGTGTGTGTGTGTGTGTGAGAGAGAGAGAGAGAGAGAGAGAGAGAGAGAGAGAGAGAGAGATTGGAATAAGACTATTGTTACTACTTGGGTTAACTTGATCTTCTTTTGCAGTTGACCACCATGAGATGCTTCAGTGACAGACTGGAAGAGGCATTTTCTCTGGAAAGTGAAGATCATATGCCCAGAAGCCCTCGGGAGCAATCCTTACAAGCTCTCAATGCATATAAGAGAGAAGAGAGCCACACATTTCCACCAACTTCAGAGGTGCAGCCAGAGGGTGTGGAATCCCTCTTTCTGCTATGCTAAGTGCTCTCCCCAAGGCAGAAGATGTATTCTGCTCAATTGGCCAACTAGATGCAATCTATGGGCCAACCATGCATCCCAGAGTTGCTTCACTCCCTGCCTCCAGTGACTGTATCTGTTAACAGGTCCAAGTAATGCTACCATTCTTGGAGGCGAAAGTGGCCAAGCATTGCTCCCAGATGGATATGCTTCTACAGCCAAGCAAGTTATTGAGCAGTGGCTGAAAAGATCACTCTGCCCAGTCGTCCATTTCACCACTGATGGCTGGGCCACTGGCCCTGCAACAGGCTGTGTGTCTTCCATAGCATGCTGAGTTGTGGACAATAATGGAACTCTGTGCAAGAACCAGGCTATGTTGGCCATAGGTGAGATACAGCAGAGCAACATCACTGAAACAATATCCCACAGACTAAAAGAGATGAGCGGCAAGTGGCTCCATCCCCTACAGCTGGAAGTGGGGTATGTGGCTACAGTCCCAAAGGCCGTGGGAAAAGCAGTGGAGGGTTCTTGTCTGGAATGCATTCCTTCTCTTGTCCACTGCTTGTACCTGCTGATGCAAGGAGTGGCAGTCGAGGTGGAAACGGAAGATGTTCTCATACCTCAGCTCTTCCAAACCCTATGCAAAATCAGTGTGGACATCAAGCAATCCCCAGAGGCCCATGGTTGCCGGAGAGAGCTGCAGTTGCTGTGTGGTCTCCCTCTGGAGACAAAGCCATTAAATGACCTCTTTTCCATAATGCAGTTTCTCCTTGCCCGAGAGAAGGCATTCAGTGCTTACCAGAAGGAAAACTCTGACCTCCACCTTACACCTTGGGCCTGGAGGCTGATGCGTCACCTAGCCTGCCTTCTCAAGCCATTTGAAGATACCTTCACTGCAGTTAGGAAGGAAAAGGCTACCCTGAACCAACCTTTAGATCAGCTGACATTGCTTAGGAGCAGGATAAGAGGATGTACCACAGAACTACAGCAAGAGGAAGATTATTCCTATTATGTTGCTGGGGCTGCACTTGGGTACTTCCTGGAAAACAAGGTACACCTTGACTACAAACATGGGTACTTTCTGGAAAACAACAGCGCATTAGGGAAATTAAGAGAAAATATATATTCTGTACCAGACTGCAGCCTTCCTGCATCCATGCTTCAGGGACTGCATTTGCAAACATATGAGGAGAGGTGTGAAGCTGAGAAGGGAGAGAAGGGAGCAACTGAAAGAGAGGGCGATCGAGCAGACTAAAAAGGAATACCTAAGAGAATTATCTAGAGTTCATGCAACGTCCTTGTCCTCTGAAACAATAGATCAATCTCTACATCTCAAAGCGACTGAGGTGGCAAGAAAAGAACTGGAATCCTACCTGCGGGACAAGATAGACCCTACCCAGTTGGACTTGGATCCCTTGGTCTACTGGAACACCAAGCAGCACATCTGGCTGTCCCTCTCTGTAGTGGCACTCCAGTATTTCTCATGTCCTCCCACCACTGTGTATATGGAACATAACATAAGGAACATAAGAAGCTGCCATATATTGAGTCAGACCATTGGTCTATCTAGCTAAGGGTTGTCTACACAGATGGGTAGCGGCTTCTCCAAGGTTGCAGGCAGGAATCTCTCTCAGCCATATCTTGGAGAAGCCAAGGAGGGAACTTGGAACCTTCTGCTCTTCCTAGAGAGGCTCCATCCCCTGAGGAGAATATCTTACAGTGCTCACACATCAAATCTCCTATTCATATGCAAGCAGAGCAGACCCTGCTTAGCTAAGGGGACAAATCATGCTTGCTACCACAAAAAACAAACAAAAAAAAAAAACAAAAAAACAGCTTGTGGTCATGGAGCACCTCTTAAATATTCTAATCTTGATCAGATCAGGCAGATCTCAGGAAACATCAGGAGAAGCATACACTCATCAGCCTGAACATAGACTGGATGGCTACAGAATTCAAGGTCCCACATACTGTGGCAAAGATACTGGAAGCTAATCCAAGAACAGAGGAGAAAGAAATGCAGTATCTGCTTGCAGAAGTGGATGACTAGGAACCATTCCCACTGTGTTGGGTGTACTGATGTATATGATACGATAGGACCTTGGGATTATTCAGTCTCGGCAACACATGTCACTAATAACTTAGACGGCCTTACATTGCTGCCTCTTTTTAAAAAGTTCTTGGCATGAAAAAAATCATGCTTTTATATTGACATCACCTCTTGTAGACTTTTAAGAGCTGTTGAAAAATGAAAATGTGCGTGTTAATTGTCTGCTTTTAATATATCCTTCTTAAATGAAGACTACAGGAATCTCAGTAGATATGCCTCTCTCAAATATGTATTTATAAGATAATATCTCACTGGTCATTTGAGGAGTTTAGAGTGGCATGCATGTTAGATCCTCATCATCACTGCAGCCCTGTGAGGGAGGTTAGGCTGAGTGAGACTAGCCCAAGGTCAGTCTTCATGGCTGTTCAGGGATTGGAATCTGGGAGGTCTTCCAACTCCAAAACTCTAACCACTAGAACACACTAGCTCTGAAAAGGGAAGAATAGAGAATCTCTCTCTCTCTCTCTCTCTCGGCTTGGGAATTGTACATTTCTAGTGTGCTTTTGTGACATGGAAAGCAAAGAGGCCACTCGTGAAATGTCTTCCTTTGGGCAGGGAAAACTAATTGTTGCTCATGGGAAAACTGTGAAGAACCAACTTGGTTTCAGCTCGGCTGCCTAGATTCTTTGAGACGTATTATTTAGAGCATCATGCTAGGAATAGCTGCAAAGAAAAGCTGCTCATGGCTGAAGCTCAGTGCCCTCCTTGTTAGAGAGCTGGCTAGAGAGCTAAAATAGCCAGATCTGGACCATGCACACATACAATCTAGGCCCTCACCTAAGCTACCCCCCCCTGCATTTTGGGCAGCCACCTGAGCAATACCTTCTCCTGTAGGCCCTCTGAATCCTCAAAATAGTGACTTTTTGCCTATTTCTAGTAATACATATTGTACTTAACCTGCACCACCTTAAGGTTGATCTGTGGGTCATCTTGGAGAAACCCTATAACTCCTGTATTGAAAGAGCTACACTGGCTGCCGATACATTGCCAGGCAAAATGCACCTTAAACAACTTAGGCCCTGGGAATTTAAGAGAATGTCTTCTTTGCCATGAGCCCCACCGTCCATTGAGATCATATGGAGAGGTTCATCCAAAATTGCCACCACCATGTCTGGTGGTTACGTAGGGATGGGCCTTCTTGTTGCTGCCCTGAGACTTTGGAGTGTGATCTCTGCTGAAATAAGAACCTCCTCATCTCTGAAAACTTTTTAAAAGTCTATAAAGACACAGTTATTCACCCAAGCTTTTTAACTGGACTGTGGTTTTAAATTGTTTTAAGATTTTCATTTTTTATCTGTTTTATGTTGGTTGCTGGTTTGAATTCCCACTGGTATGTTTCCCAGACTATGGGAAACACCTATATGGGGCAGCAGCGATATAGGAAGAGGTTGATCACATATTTCTTTTTAACTTGATGAAAATAATGGAAGTATTCTGTTCAGACTTGTCTAGGAAGACAGCCTTTCATGAAATTTTGGTGACATTTTGAGGAGCAGTTCAAATGTTATTAAGATTTTCCTGCCCAGTAATTTCGTTGGCTAGCAAGGCCTGACCAAAATATAATAAGTGTGGCCAATTTGACAATGAAGCCAGAATGGTGACACATTTGCCAGTCCTCTTTCCTCTGAAACTGGAAAGAGCAGCCAGCTAGTAATTTCAATTGCAAGTGCAATACCTATTCTATTAGTTATGGAATTCTCATTGAATGGGGGGCATGGAAGATATAGGTGGAGTAAGCCAGGTAAGCAGTCAGAAGGCATGGGAAACAGTGGTATTTAAATGGTCTATGGAATGATTTTGAAAATGTACACATGCTCACACAGAAACACAAATAAACATGCACCTAGTATGTCACCTAGTTTCATTTTAGACACGAAAAGTTAAAATCATGCCAAAAAAACCCCACAACACAGAGAAATTCACCACAAACACACACACACTGCAAATATGTGCACATGAACACAATACATGCACATGTAAACACTCAACAAAAGCACACTCATTAATATGCACAAATGCACATACACAGAGAAACACATGCACAGAATCCAGAAATATGTGTGCACATCCAAACAGACAAGAACATACAATGTACACATATATTAATATGCATGCACAAACATGCTCACACAGACACAAATGCAAATCCACACAAGAACCTGCTCACAACACATGCATATGCAAACACAAAATAGGCAGATGTAGCACACAGAAACACTAGCACACAAACACACACAAGAAAACACAAGCACATAAACACAAGAAACACAAACACACATGCAAATAAGTTCAGATACCTGCAACAAAAGCACAAGCACACCCAACAGAAACAAAACCGTACACCCAGAGTAAGAAACACATGTGCACTTACATCACACACACACACACACACACACACACACACACACACACGGAGTGAGAGGGGGTCTTCAAGAGAAACAGCCCTTTCAAGTCCTAGTGCCATCTGGGAAGGTGCACACAGAGCTCTGGGAAGTATAGTCCTTCCTAGTGCTTTCCCCATAGAGCTCTATAGGAAAAATGCTGGAAAGGACTACACTTCCCAGCATTTCATGTGCACCTTCTAAGATAGTGCAGTTTATACTGTACTGTATCACAATGATGATAATGCGACTGTACTGTAATTCAGAATATAATACAATGGTTTAATACATTTATAAAATAAAATTCAATTCCCTGTCTCTTTAGAATTAACACTACAAGTGATCTTGGGGAGAATACTGAATTGCTGACACTGTAATTATAAATTTCCTTTACAGACCCCATGGGCCTTTTACGTTTTAAAAAAATCTATTGATTTAAAACCAGAGTTAAGGAGACCTCATTTTGGCTCAGACTTGGAGTCTAATCTGATGCCTTAACACATATGTCATATGATAAGTAATAATATTGTGCAATGTTACAAATTGTGCTTGCTTAAAACCTGCCCTTCATGCACCCACACTTTCCATTGGTCTTTGAGGCGCAAGTCAAGATGGGGAGGACCAAGTGCCTGGCACCAGCAAAGATGTTCCACCTTGTCCTTGTCATAAGATGCTGCCTTATGAAGCATCTCAACCTTACTGTGGAGAAGTTCCTCTGTGAGTTGATGCATGCCTGCTTGTTGCTTACATCATGAGCTTGCAGGACGGGTTCAGCAGTGGGCGGGGGACACCTTGTAGCACCCTTCATCAACGTGACACAACACAAAGGAGGTTTTATAGGGCAGTATACTAATATGATGAATATTTATACACCACTTTTCAACAAAAGTTCCCAAAGTGGTTTTATATATATATATATATATATATATATATATATATATATATATATAAAATGGTTCCCTGTCCCCAAAGGGCTCACACTAGCAACAGCTACTGGAGGGATGTTGTGCTGGGGATGGATAGAGCCAGTTGCTCCCCCGCTACTAAATAAAGAGAACCACCACTTTTAAAAGGTGCCTCTTTGCTCGGTTTGCAAGAGCCCCCAGTAAAGGTTAGATGACACCACCAATCCTGACTTGGCCAAAACTCAGGGTGAAAGGTTTTCTGCTGCCCATCTATCACGGGCTTGCATCTCTTCTGTCAGAGATCATAGACGTTGAAGAAGCTAACAACTTTAACATTTTCTATAGTCTAAGATCCCACAGACTAAAGAAGATGCTAGAGTAACTAATGTCTTCTAGAGTATTTGGTCCTTCTGATTCTATTTTTCAAGCAGAGGGGAGGAGGAGAATGAGGATGCCACTCCAGCCCATGAAAGGGGCCACACAGTGCTCTAGCTGGGAAGGCTTGCACTGCATTGCATTCCCTGGACCTAGGAGCTCCCTTGCTGAATGATGTGGGAGTTCAAGGCCTGGATCTGGGCATGCAATATAATGGGGCTTCTTCTAACACTACAGTATAATAGCTCAGATCTATCATAAGGCAATCCAGGGGAAAAAAAAGTGGGATATCTTTCCTAGTGCCAGGAACTCCATCCTCTCCATCTTGATTTGGGCCTCAAAGACCAAGGACAAGTGTGGAGGCCTGGAGGGCAAGTTGGAAGCAAGCACAAATTGTGACATTGCACAACCTCATTGTTGATTGTGGAGGATCCACCCTGCTGTGCTACCACGAGACATGGATCTCCTTGATAATTACCAGTTTAACCAGGGCCACCCAGAAGACTTTTGTGCTTTAGGTGGAGTCTACCACAACAGCCTTTAAACTTTGTTTCTGCCACAAAACAAACTTTCGTAGACTGGTTTGGGATGGGGAAACAGCAGCTACAGTTTTCCTTTAGAGGTAAACCAGAAATTTTACTTTGCAATTATTTCAGTTAAAAGTTGTTTCACAAACTTAGTATCTATAAAACAAAACCATCAACCAAAAGAGCATAAGGATGAAAAATTAGGTCAAAAATGCATCCAGTAACCTGACTCTCACTGAGCCTTAACTTAGTGTCCTTGATGATGACCTTTAGCAACTCTGGCTTTTCTTTAGTTGAGCCACAGGTCTTGTTCTTTCCAATTCTTAGCAACTTCAGCTCTGCAGAGATTATGCCACTCTGCCAGTGATTTTAAGAGCTCTGTGACAGCAATTCTTTAGTTCTGTAGTCTCTTTCCAAACTGACTTTCTTCATGTTTTTCAGCTTTGACTGCAGGCAGTTCGCTTCTCTTTTCACTCTCACAGACTCCAACTTCATCTCTTGTCTCACTCAGACTCCAGATTCCCTCCTCCTTCAAAACTCCCCTCCAAAACCAAACTGTCACACTGATATTCTCAAAGTGAAACTAAGGTACAGCAGGCATGAACGCTCATCCCTGCCAGTTTTCTTTGCAAGGCAAGTCACTCGTGGACTTTGCAAGCATTTTATACATACAGTCTATTTACAGTAATGAAGAGGAGAGCTTGTCTTGTGGTAGCAAGCATGACTTGTCCCCATAGCTAAGCAGGGTCTGCCCTGGTTGCATATGAATGGGAGACTTGATATGTGAGCACTGGAAGATCTTCCCTTCAGGGGATGAAGCCACTCTGGGAAGAGCAGAAGGTTTCCAGTTCCCTCCCTGGCAGCATCTCCAAGATCAGGCTGAGAGAGATTCCTGCCTGCAACCTTGGAGAAGCCACTGCCAGTCTGTGAAGACAATACTGAGCTAGATAGACCAATGGTCTGACTCAGTATATGGCAGTTTCCTATGTTCCTATGAGGTTTGGGAGTATTAATGCAGTTTATAATTCATTTATAATACAAGGGCTTATTTACAAAAAACAAGAGGTCTAGGCCTCATTCCCTCACATTGATCATGTGACATGTATGTTAAGTCATAGGTCCCGATTCCCTGTCTTTGTAGAACTTGAGCCAAAATGACTCTGATATTAAACTTGCATGTTTTTGACGTGAAACTGTCAATTTCTTCCTAGCCTGTTTCATGTCCTTCAGTTACCAGTCAGGCTGCCAAAGATTCTGTCAGAAATCCTGAGGAGATGCTGCCAGTCAGGATAGAAAATACTGACCTAGATGGACAATACTGAGATTATACAAGGCAGCTTGAGGTATATAATACAAACTAGAAGACAGTCAGGAATTCTAAAAAATGAATTAGACTTCTTAAACTCCACTCCCCCATATCCCTCCTGCCCTGTCTCCCTTAGTTGTGCCACTAAGTTCTTCCTCCTTTCTGCTTCCTTACTCACTCAGTTCCACCTAAGTAAATCTTAGCATTTAGCACTGATAGCAAAGAATCCCCAAAGCTTCAGCTGTGGTTTGCCTTCTCCATTCAGTTCAATTGAACCAGGTTAACGGGCCTTTTGTCTGCTGTCAGGGGATTGGCTGGGGCCAGCAACTCCGCCAGTCATTATCCTCTTATAAAAAATTAGAGCTCTTTCTAGTGGCCTGTTTGACCTTGTTGTTACAACTGGCTATTGTTCAGAGAAGCTGGTTCTGCTTTGAGCAAGTGAGTAGCCTTTTTTTTTTTTTTTTTTGAACTTGCAAGTGTGGGGTGAGTGATATTTCTACTGATGGGAGGAGTCCTCTGACTTGTAGACTTGCCAGTTCCAGGAGTTTCTCCAGGTTGAGAATTGTACCAATTGGGAAAACTCCAGGGTGATAGCTTCTCCAACTGCATATCAGTGTACCTTTCTTTCCACCTAATCTCATGTAAGGCATGCAGGGCCCCCTCCCCTGCTTTCCCCCTGCCCCTGGTCCTGCAATAATGCAGGGCTTGTCCTTTTCCTGTCTTTCCACATACCCCAGCCTTCTTCCTATTCTTCTTTCCCAGCTGTGCAAACCACTAAGATGGACAAGACTGCTGCAGGTGCTTGAATTGATCAAAGTCTTCTATTTAGAATGCCGCTGTTTCTATAGTGTTAACCCTTCTGAGCTGCCTCAATTGTGTATTACAGAAATAAATAAATAAAAAACCCTGGAGACCTGAAGCAGGCCTTGGACAATTGCCCCAAGGCTGCAGAATTCTCTACCACCGAGCAGTTAGAATCTTCTGCTCTCTTCCATCCTTGCCTTTCAGAGGGACTTCAAGGCAAGCCTTTTCTCCTGCTTCGCCTATCAAATGCCTGTCTTCTAAAATCACAGAAGGGTTGTGGCTTCATATTTTGACTGTAGATTTATTTAATAAATGTGTATACCCCTGCTAACTTGGAATAACCCCTGCTAACTGGGCAAAGAGGAACCTTTTAATGTAGTGATTCTCTTTGTTTAGTAGGGAGAGAGTAATGGCCCTATTCCCCCCCCCCCTCCACAGCACAATATCTCCAGTGGCTGTTGCTGGTGTATGTCTGATGTTTCTTTTAAGATTGTGAGCACTTTAGGGACAAGGAGACATCTTATTTATTTATTATTTCTTTGTGTAAACTGCCCTGCGCCATTTTTTGGAAGGGTAGTATAGAAATCGAATAAATAAATAAATAATATAGCTCCTGAAGGAGAAGACTCTTTGGGGCAGTTTACGGTCAGAAGAAAAACAAACATGAAAATCAAATCGGAAAAATAATGGAAACTGAGAACCCAAACAAAGCTGCTTAAAAAAACCTGAAAGAGTTTCATGTAATCCTCCTTGGATTGTAGGAAGGAGGTATGGATATTACTCTTTTTAATGGGAGGAGAACTGGTGTTGTGGTAGCAAACATGACTTGTCCCCTAAGCAGGGTCCACCGTGGTTGCATATGAAACAGAGACGAGAAGTGTGAGCACTGTCAGATATTCCCCTTAGGGGATGGAGCCACTCTGGGAAGAGCATCTAGATTCCAAGTTCCCTCCCTGGCATCTCCAAAATTGGGCTGAGAGAGATTCCTGCCTGCAACCTTGGAGAAGCCACTGCCAGTCTGGGTAGACAATACTGAGCTACATGGACCTATGGTCTGACTCAGTATATGGCAGCTTCCTATGTTTCTAAAGAGAACATTGGTCTTCTCTCAAAAGATGGAGGCAGGTCAACATCAGAGGCTTTATAGGGCCAAATGAAACTCAATTGAAACTTTGGATCACATGAGAATTGTTGACTTCACAGGCTTCAGTACTTTGTTCTAGTCAGCAGGCTTGATGCTCCCTATGCACGGCAGGTAGGGCAGCTCTTCTGGTGAGCTGCCACAATGATGCAGAGCAAGATGTCTTCATCTCTGGTTCAAGGTTTCCAGTGCCTGACACTGAGGTCCATGCCAGCAGGGCTTGTCTTGTGGCTTCTGCCTAAACTGGATGAGGGAGAATAAACTGAAGGTGAATCCAGATAAGATGGAGGTCCTTATTGTGCAGGGTCAGAACTCTATAGATGATTTTGATCTACCTGTTCTAGATGGGGTCACACTTCTCCAAAAAGAAAGGTTTTGCAGTCTGGGAGTACTTCTGGAGTTGTACCACTCTCTGGCTTCTCAAGTTGAGGTGGTGGCCAGGGGTGCTTTCTGTCAGCTCCAGCTGATATTCCAGCTGCACCCATTTCTTGAGATCAATGACCTCAAAAGAGTGCTACATCTGTTGGTAACCTCCAAACTTGACTTCTGTAATGCTCTCTACATGGTCTGTTATGTACATAGTCCGGAAACTTCAGTTGGTTCAGAATGAGGCAGCCAGGTTGGTCTCTTGGCCATCTCGGAGTGACCACATTACTCCTTTACGGATGGAGCTACACTGGCTGCCAATAGGCTTCCGGACAAAATACAAAGTTCTAGTTTTTGTGGGGTTTTTTACATTTTATATTCTACTCTTCCTCCAAGGAGCCCAGAGCAGTGTTCTACGTACTTAGGTTTCTCCTCACTTACAACTTATAAAGCCCTAAACGGCTTAGGCCCTGGGTATTTAAGAGAGCGCTTCTTCACTATGAGCCCCACTGCCCATTGAGGTCATCTGAGTAGATCCATCTCCAATTGCCACCAACTTGTTTGATGACTACACAGAGATGGGCCTTCTTGGTCGCTGCCCCGAGATTGTGGAATGCGCTCCCTGCTGAGATACGATCCTCCCCATTTCTGGCAATTTTTTAAAAAAACACACCTGAAAACCCATTTTTTCACCTAATCTTTTATACATTTTATGGTTGATTTTAAACTGTTGATTTGTTTTAACATAAAACACATACAAAAGTTAACTGCCCAGAAACGAAGGTTTGGGTGGTATATAAGATGGATGGAAGGATAAACAGTTGCCTCCCCTCTTGGCATGGCCTTCTTGAAGAGCATCAGTGGATGAATGTGTGCTCGGTAAGGGCATTTGGGCAGGCATCTCTTTCTGCTTTCATACCACATGGATTATATACCTGTGGCTTATATAAGATTATGATTTTGTAAATCGTTGGATTCCCCCCCCCCCTTCAGCCTCATTCTTTCCTTATTGTAGGCTGTGGTGGCATGTTTAACTTGCTTCCTAGTATGGCATGTCTCTTTGCTCTGTATGGCTTGATTGGCTTATACTTGCAAGTGTGTATGTGGTCGGTGTTGACTTGGCAAGCCACCCAGAGCACAACTTCTTATGGAGCAGCCATATAAAAAAAATTATGAATAAGAATTACTAACTCTTACACGTGACAAGCCGCTCTGGGTGCCCTGCCTAGCTGTAGGCAGGTGCAGGGGCCATGGGGGTAAGACTACCTGGCAGAAGCAGTGGAGAAGGAGACCTGCAATCCCCTGGTCTACTGGGTGACAGGGAGGCAGATGTGACCAGATCTGTTGAGTCACCCGGTACAGCTGTCTTGCCCAGCATCCAGCGTTCCAAGCAGGAGGGTGTTCTCATAGGTGGGTGACATTGTGACACCCCACCACACTTGCTTGGAGCCTGGTTTGGTGGAGCAGTTGGTATTTCTAAAGGAAAACCTCCCAGGGCCGTGATTCTCCAGCCTGTCCATCAAATGAGTGAATTGCTCCCCACTCAATCATGCTGCCTCTCTTACTCAACCTTAAAAATAAATAAATTCTTAAGTGATTGTTACCTTGCTGTCTTAATGTTTTTGGCTTTAATTGCATCTGGGATGCTGGTCACCTTTCCGTGTGCAGCACGCTCAGGTCATGTTTCTCTTTTCCTAACCTGCCTGTAGAGCCCCAGTGTTCTGTTCTCCCAGGTATGCTTGTACTGGGGTTACTGACAGTCTGGATTTAGTTTTCATTCTGGCTCCTACTGTTTGCTCGTGCAAACCCTTCGGTTTGTGGTGGTGGTTTTCATTTTTGCTTAAGTTTGCCTGGGTTGATAACTCATTTTGCAACTCTGGCTGGGCTGGGTTGCCAACTCCTTTTGCCTTCTTTGCTCTTGTGTCTGTTTCTACTGTCCCAGAGCCTATGGTTTTTCTTGACTGGAGAACCCCACCAGTCTCCAACGGTGTGCTGCCGTGCACATTTCCAGCTCCTCCAAGCCCCCTGCCGACCTCCTGGATGTTCAGGCCTCTGCACATTCCATTTTTGTGACCTCCATGAGTGGGCAGAGGCCACTTGCATCCCCATGAAAATCACATTCTTGGGGGCTGTGCCATCCCGTGAAGTCTCTTTGAACATGTGCTTGCTGTTTTGAACCATTCACTCCGCAATCATTGATACAATATGCCCTGTGACAAGCTTTCACTGAATTGCATTTTCAAACTATGCCAACATAGGTAGATGTGGCATATGCAAAGGTCCCAGTACATCAACATCTCTGTATGTGCAGTGCCCATCAGGTAGAGGATATTCTGCTGTGTTTTGTGTAGGTGGGTGTAATTTACCCTTGATGGGTTTTGTGATTAATAAGCGGAGCACTAAGGAAGCTAGCCACTCCAGTTAGAGTAGAACTGTTGAAGCTATTTAGAGAAGACACATCTAGATTCTTGTAGAATCAAAATATTAAGATTTATTGGTGGTGCAGTTGGGAAATGCTTGACTAACAAGCAGAAGGTTGCCGGTTTGAATCCCCACTGGTACTATATTGGGCAGCTGCAATATAGGAAGATGCTGAAAAGCATCGTGTACTGTGCAGGAAGAGGCAATGGTAAACCACTCCTGTTTTCTATCAAAGAAAACTACAGGGCTCTGTGGGCGACAGGAGTCGGAATTGACTTGATGGCACACTCTACCTTACGTTGGCCTTTGGCTAGGAAATACCTAATCCTGTCTATAGGCTACATAATAAATAGGGCAAGAGGGGGAGAGAGATATTTCCAAGAGGAAAGGTAGGGATTGTGACTCTCACAGGAAATGCCTGAGGAGTCAAGGCAGGTGTCATAAAGCAGAGGTAAAACAGGGAGAGGTAAAGAGACCCTCACTAGCTACCTCTACTTCTAATGCCCCTAACCCATGATAACTTGGCAAAGAGGCACCTTTTAACGTGGTGATTCTCTTTATTTAGCAGGGGGAGAGTAACTGGCCCTATCCACCCCCAGCACAGTACCTCCAGTGACTGTTGCTGGTATCTAACCTTTCTTTTTAGATGGTGAGCCCCTTGGGGACAGGGATCCATCTTCTAATCTATATTTTTTCTTTCTCTGAGTAAACCGCCCTGAGCCATTTTTGGAAGGGTGGTATAGAAATCAAATAAATAAATAAATAAATAAATAATAGTGTTCATTAGGATAGTCGGTACAGAAGGTTGGTGCACTGGAACTCTATCTCCAACATTGTGTTATGTATGGCAGCCTTAGAGCAGTTTCTAGTGCCCTTGTTAAAAAGGACAGGAATTCTTCAGCTGAGCAAATCTGTAGTTTACCTTCTGATTAGGATCCTTGTTACTAACCAAGTGGCTCAGTTAGCTGCAGCTGCAGGAGAGAGAGCAAAGTAGAATGAAGGTGCTGAAGTCTCAGCCTTAAATGGTGTGAACAATCAACTGATTTGATCTTACCCCAGAAAAAGCAGGTTTTTATTTTAGAATGTGAATGTTCTCTTAATGAAACACTGTGGATATTTGGCTTTGCTTCTTATGACATACAAGCTTCTTTTGAAATGTTCTGATGACCAATTGTTGCATGTGAAATTTTTTGAGAGCAAGCAAAACAAACTTTTCCAAGAGAAAATGGAGGGAGTTTTCCTAAACATTTTCTAGGAGGCGGTTGACAAGTTCAGAGGTACAAACAAAAACAGCTGGCTGTCCCAGGCTCCCTAAAGCGAGCCAACCAATAGGCCCATGAAGGAACTAAGAACTGAGGGGCTTGCTGATGCACAGATTGTACTCCTGGCTATCACAGAACACCAGGACTTGGAATGTATGAATAAATAATACTATTGTTAAGTAGTCCTCTATCTTCCTTGGCAGCTCACCACCATGAGATGCTTAGGCGACAAACCAGAAGAGGCACCCAATACGGAAGTTGAAGACCATGTGCCTAGAAGCCCTTGGGAGAGAACCCCTCAAGCTCTTGCTGCGTATGAGAGACAAAAGAGCCACACAGTTCCATTATCGTCAGAGGTGAAGCAAGAGGGCATGGAGTCCGCCATCCCAGAGCTCAACATCTCAACTGTGCTCACTGTTCTCCCCGAGGAGGAAGATGTATTCTGCTCGCTAGGCCCACCAGATGCAATCCCTGGTCCTCCCATGCATCCCAGAACTCCATCACTCCCTGCCTCCAGTGTCACAAGCCACCATGGCAGTGATGGAACCCCACTGCTGCACAGTACATCTGCGAGTGCAAGCAATGCTGAATTCCTTGGACACCAAAGTGGCCAGGCTTTGTCCCCAGGTGAAGATGCTGCTTCAAATGAACGAACCTTGGAGCACATCGGTAGAGCAATTAAGCAAGACCTGAGAAAGTCCCTCTGCACAATGGTCCATTTCACCATTAATTACTGGGAGACTGCACCAACCACAGGCTGTCTGCTTTTCATAGCACACTGGGCTGTGAACAATGGTTCAATTCTGTGCAGGCGCCAGGCAGTGATGATCATGTGTGAGGCTGAGCAGAGCAACTTGACTGAAACCATACTCCAAAGAGTAAAGAGGGCGAGGGACAAGTGGTTCCATCCCATGCAGCTGCAAGTGGGGTATGTGGTGACACCTACAATGGCAGTGCCACAGGCAGTGGGGGATTGTTGTCTGGGATGGTTTGCTTCCCCTGTTGACTGCTTGGGCCAGCTGATAAAAGGAGTTATGGAAAAGGTGACAAAGGTAGACTCTCATATGTTATGGGTTTGGCAATTCCTATGCAAAGTCAGCATTCACTTTGAGCAATCCCCAGTGGCTCACAAACGCCTAAGAGAATTGCAGTTGCTGTGTGGCCTCCCCCAGGAACTTCTCCATGAGAAGATCCCAACGCCATCAAATAACCTCTTTCTCTTTCTGGAGTTTCTACTTGCCCGACAGAAGGCATTCAGTGCTCTTGAGCTGGAGATCCCTGGCCTCTTCTTTACACATCGGGATTGGTGCCTGATGCACCATCTGGCCTGCCTCCTGAAGCCCTTTGAAGAGACCATCACTGCAATTCGGAAGGAAGATGCTAACCTAGGCCAAGTCCTTCCTGAGCTCCAGTTGCTTGAGGACAAGGTAAAAGGATGCTTCCCGCTGCTGCAGCAAGAGTCAGAAGCTACTGTTTCTGCTGCTGCTACTCGCTTTGCAACTGAGCTGCTGAAATCTCTGGAAAACCATAGTAAGCTAGGTATAGACAGAGAAAACCTTCTGTACCAGACTGCAACCTTGCTTCATCCCTGCTTCAGGGACCACATCCATAAATACCTGAAGGGAGACATGGAGAAGAAAAAGTTGGAATTGAAGTTTTGGGTGACACAGCAGATTGAGAAGGAATACTTAAACTTTTCTAGTGCTTATGCAACTCCTTCTTTGACTGAGACAGCAAGCCAAGAACTGGAATCCTACCTTCAGGACAACATAGGCCCTGCTTTTTTACAAATGGACCCCCTGGTCTACTGGATCAAAAAAAAGTACATCTGGCCATCCCTCTCTACGGTGGCATTCCAGTATTTCTCATGCCCTCCCGCCCCTCTCATTTTGAGGGAAGGGCTTGGTATTGAAGACTTGATTATAGCAGGAAGATGTGAGGTAAGGGTTGCACTCAACAGACTGAACAGAAACTGGATAGCTGTGGGATCCGGGGTCTCCAATACTAGCACAGAAACTGGAAGCCAGTCCATGTCCTGAGACGAGAAGAGATGCCACCCCACTTTGCAGAAGTTGATGTCTAGTAACCATTCACAAAGTCTTGGCTTCATGGAAGGACATGACGCACTAGGACATTGGCATTATTGGGATTTTGCAACACCTGGTGCTAATAGCTAGGACTGTCTTGCATTGCTACATCTTTTTAAATCTTCTTTGCATGAAACAGAATTGGGATATTGTATTGGAATTTACACCACATCCTGATTTGCAGATGTAAGGTTTATTGACATATGAAAATGTATGTTGCTTAATCATCTGCTTTGAATGGATCTGAAATATTTAAATAAAAGTTACCAAAATCTCAGCCGGTGTTCATCTCTAGATACAAAGAAAAAAGTTACCATCCAATACAAGAAATATCCAAATGAATAAAACTTCTTAAATCACTTCATTAATATAAGTCACTTATTATACATGAATCACTTAAGTCACTTATTATAGTAAAGCACTAAATATACATGAATCACTTGACAAGGTTCCATGATAAATCCTTGTTTCCCAACGAGCTTCCTCAGAAGTGAAATGGTTATGTCCCAAACGTGATAAACTTTACATCCTCCCTGGTGTATGGTGTTCTTCAAAGTATCCTTCAAAAATGTTTCTTCAACTCCTCCAAAGGGAATGTAGGTTGTATCAACATTCAAAGATTTCTCCAAGGGAATTAGACAGAGTCCTTCTAAATACAAAACACAAACCATACATAAAAGAAAACCTTTGCAAAACATGAGAGAAAACATATACAACGTACTGAAATTCATAAGTTAACATCAAAGAAAATTACCCAAAAGATGCAACCCTAACCCTGCTTTGAATGGATCTGATATATTAAAATAAAAGTTACCAAAATCTCAGCCGGTGTTCATCTTTAGAGCATTTCCAAGAGGATAGGATACTGGCCCTGTGAGGAGTTTGGTATGGCATGCATGTTTCTTCCCCCTCTATTCTCGTGTGCTATGCCAATCCTGGAAGGGGTTAACCTACCGGTATCCATTCCCACCTGCAGCAGAAGTAAACAAGTAAAAAGTGTGTTGCTAATTAATATTGTCTGGAGAAATGGAGTTAAAGTTCTAAGTAAATTAGTGGGTTTATGAAATGCATCGGGTATACTGTAGATAGCCTAATGCCTAGCTGCTCACTGCATCAGGAGATGGGAGGAAGAAGATGCCAGTCTGTGTCTCAAGTGAGAGAATAGGAACTAACCAAGGGGGATCTGGACAGAGAGAGCATAGTCAGAGGGGATTCCCTTCCTCAGTCTCTCTACCCCAATACCCCAAGTGGCCAATAGGGCTGTTGGTGCCAAGAGTCAATGCCATCAGGAGCTGCATCTCCAACATGAGGCAGACTCAGGCTGGACTGAGAGAGTGATTAGCCCAAGGCCACAAAGTGAGCTTCTTGGCTGAGCAGGGAGTGGAAGCTGGGACTTCCTAGTCTGTCTGTCCTACACCACAGATGCTTGAAAAGGGAAGATTAACTTCAGCTTGGAGAGCCGTTTCCAGTGTGCTCTTGTAACTCGCAAAGGCAAAGAGGCCACTCCAGAAAGTCTCTCCTTGGGGTGTTGGGCTCCAGACGAAGATAGGAAGGGCCAGAATCTTCCCTGCCTGTTAGGGGAGGGGGAGCTAAATGTTGATGGGGACAATTATGAACAAAAAACCTGGTTTCGGCTCTGCTGGCTAGTTTGTGTCGTCATACCTAGTATATTTTCTGCAAGGAGTATTTATTACTTATTGATTTGATTTTATATCGCCCTTCCAAATGGCTCAGAGTAGCTTCTCCATCGCTGAAACTCTGTACAGTCCTCAGTGGAGAAGTGGCTAATGTTAGATAAACCCTTGCTAACTTGGCAAAGAGGCACTTTTTACAGTGGTGATTCTCTTTATTTAGCAGGGGGAGAATAACTGGCTCTATCCACCCCCAGCACAGTTCTTCTAGTGACTGCTGCTGGTATCTTAGGTTTCTTTTTAGATTGTGAGCCCTTTGGGGACAGGGTTGCATCTTATTGGTTTGTTATTTCTCTGTGTAAACCGCCCTGAGCCATTTTTGGAAGGGCGGTATAGAAATCAAATAAGTAATAAATAATAAGATTGTAGCCATGGATGGACCATGCCTATAAGCAACATGGACCATTGCTTAGGGCACCACCATGTGTTTGGGGCTGTTGGTACAAGCAGGCACCTTCTAGCTGAGCCGCATGTGTTAGGCAGGTACCTGCCTAAGCAAAGCCATCTGTCTCAGGGTTCCTGTATCTTCTCAGAATTGCCTTTTAAACCTATAGTAACTAGGCTATACTTCACACTGGCTCTTGCTCTCTCATGCAGTATAGAAGCCCTCTTCTTCCTTCCCTCGGACATGCAAAGACTGAGCAGACCTGACAAGGTGGGAAGAAGAGCTGCTCAGCAGTTCTGTCAGGCCAGAGCTGGCCCCTCAGAAGCAGGGGAGGGTAGCTCTTCTGGCCTTCTCTTTTTCTTCTTTTAATAAAGCTCTGGCATCTTTGAATGGCAGCCATTGATGTGTGTCTTTCCTGCTGCCTAGAAAGCAGTACATCTCCAGTTTCCACAGAGGACATCTCCCTTTACACTTCTCCCCTCTAAGCTGCAGCTTTCGACTTAATTGTTTCTTCCTCTTTCTCTGGTTTTGTTCTCTACAAAGTAGGAGAGATGGGCTATTGGCATCCCTAGTGTATTTAAAATAACAGCCTTTGCTCTTTGCAATTGTATTGATAATGCAAAACTTGTATGAGTATAGTCTTTGTACTGAGGTGGTTGTGGGATCTCCTCTCTTGGTCAGGGATTGGTCCTTTTTTCTTCTTCTAAGCCTTCATTGGTAATTTAAAAATCCTCAGTGACTTCAAACCACATTTATAAAAGTACCTTCCCCTTTCTCTCCAATACCATTTATTTATTTATGTATTGTTAAATTTATATACCGCCTGTCATTAAAGCAATCCCAAGGCGGTTACCAACTTTGACATTTCTACCTTTTTCTGTTTGGAAGTCTCATTGATTAAAATGGAGCTTGCTTCCTGGAAAGGGATTTGCTTTGTGTGTACTCCTTCTCAGAAGAACAGCCCTGCTGGATCAGGCCCAAGGCCCATCTAGTCCAGCATCCTGTTTCACACAGCAGCCCTCCAGGTGCCTCTGTGGAACCTACAGACAAGAGGTGAGGGCATGTCCTCTCTCCTGCTTTTGCTCCTCTTTAAGAACATAAAACACTCATGCTGGATCAGGCCCAATGACCATCTGACCCAACATCCTGCTTTAGATGGTGGCTAGTCAGGTGCAACTGGGGATAACTCATTACTGCCTCAGCAAGTGAGGGGAAATTCTCCCATTAAAAGCATGCAGAGTAAGACCTCATAGACTGAAGAACAGAATCAAGTCCCATAGTGATGGTGGTGGTTCCATGAGCACTGCAAGGATGAGGGAAAATATCTGCAGAATTGTCACCATTTCTGGGACCCAGATTCTGCAGGAAGCTTGGGAGCTGAAATGCCCTCTGCAGATGTCAAGAGGCCATTCCCGGTAGTCACTGACAACTCAGACTCCATCAGTGTATATGTGAATTTGGAAGATTTTCTAACAGCTTCCCTTGTATAACACAGAGCAATCTGTGGATTTAACAAAGACTTTATTACAGAAATAACAGCTCCATTTTCTCCTTCTCCTCCCTTTTCTTTTTGGTACCACCACCCCCCACACTCTCTACAGGATCCCACCAGATCTAATGCATGAGTAGGACAATGGATTGTGCGATGGATGAAGGTGGCCCCCTCCTTCTCTTGGTCTTTTCACAAATGTCCAGATCACTTTATTGAGACAGCATTCTTCTTCTTTCCCATAGTCCTTTGGTGTTAACTTTTATATATTATAGTTTACTTGGGCCTTTATGCTTTTGCTTAAAGCTTAAGGGCCAAGTAAAATATACAAATAGACTGGTTACAGCAATGTCACTAATGCACAGTTCATATAAAAGGCATCTGTTCATGGTTGCAGCAACTACTGCCAACTGAGGCAAGCCATGTTCATGCCTTCCACCAGAATATAAAGATAGACCCATCCAGGATGTAGCCTGGTTCTTAACACAAGTTTTCCACCATTAGATTCCTCAAAATGGCCTCAGAATTGATAATGAAGACATTGAAGTCGTGAATAGCATCTGCCTCTCAGGACTGACCAACAGTAAATGATACAGAAGTCAAGAAATATGCCACAGACCAACACTTGTAGGGTTGTGATGAAGGCCTTGGAAAGGATATTCAGATGCCGTGATGTGTCTATACCTACAAAGATTAGAATTGTTCGGACAATGGTTTTTCCCATGATAATCTATGGGTGTGAACGCTGGACTTTGAAGAAGCAAGACAGAAAAAGTATTGATGCTTTTGAACTCTGGTGTAGGGATGTGCACAAAACCAGTTTGCCCAGTTCAGTTCAAATTTGAACCAGGTTCGAAACAGCAGGGGGTGGTTCGGTTTTGATTTTGCTCGAACCTCCTCCTGGTTCTGTTCAAATCTGAACCATTTCGAACTGGTTCGAACCGGTTTGGACATCCAAAAATTGGTGGAATGGTAGCTGGCTCCCAGTGGTACCTGCCACCCAAACCCCAAAGCAATCGGACACTCGTATGATTTTTTATGATTTTTTTTGGGGGGGGGGAATTCATAGGGTATAATGGGACTCGAACCAGCACATTATCCCTTATTGTGGAGCACCCATGGGTGCCAACAACCATGCAAACCCCGAAGCAATAGGACACCCCTATGATTTTTATGAATATTTGAACGATTTTTAATTATTTTTCTCATAGGGTATAATGGGAGCTGAACCAGCCCATATCCCTTATTGTGGAGTACCTAGGGGCACAAAAGTGGAGTGAGTGGTAGACAACCAGGGGTTCCTACTGTGCACAAAGTTCCAAGGCAATCGGACACTCCTCTGATTATTGGTGAATTTTAAAATTATTTTGGAATTCCTCATAGAGAATAATGAGGATTGCAGCAAATGTATAGCTTCATGTCAGGGAGGAAGGGGTGTCCTAGAGTGGAGTGTGGTGGATGGTAGTTCCCAAGGTGGGCACGGAAGCTATCAGAATTATTTGAAAGGAATAGGGCAAAAGGCAGATTTTAAGTGATTTCTGAAGTTTACGAGACTTGAAGGTTTTTCTCCATAACGAAGCATGGAGGTGTCAGCAAATGTATAGCTTTACTTCAGGAGGAAAGGGGTGTCTAAGAGCAGAGAGTGGTGGGTGGTTGTACCCAAGAGGGGCCAGGTAGCAATCAGAATTATTTGAAAGGAATTTTGCAAAGGGCTGATTTTTGAGGATGTGGTTGTCACCCTTGCTATGGGCCACCCCAGCACCCCCCAAGTGCAGTTATGGGGCTGCTGGAACCTCCATTCTTCCCTATGGAGAAAAAGCCACTTGTGGGGTGCTGGGGTGGCCCAGAGTGAGTGGTGGTCTAGTGCAAAGAGGGTGCCAGCCATCCCCATGGGTTGCTAACCCATGGTTGTACTGGGTTTTGTTGTTTCTGAAGTGTTCTGAGTGTAGATTCTTTGGTAGCATATAAGATTTTCAATGAGAAACCATGAATCCACTCTCATCTGCTAACCTTAAAGACACATAAACTTCAAAAATCACTTAAAAATCAGCCCTTTGCCCAATTTCTTTCAAATAATTCTGATAGTTTCCTGGCCCCCCTTGGGCACTACCACCCACCACACTCTGCTCTAGGCCACCCCTTTGCCACCAATGTGAAGCTATACATTTGCTGACACCTCCATGCTTCTTTAAGGAGAAAAAAATAAAAATAAAATTCAAAAATTCATTAAAAATCGTACAAATGTTGCACAACCCTACTCTGGTGCAGGAGAAGACTTTTGAGGATATCATGGAAAAGTACAAATGAATCACTGAACCAATCAATCCAGACCCCTTTCATGTGCTGGTGTGGTATCCTTCTTCTCTGCTCCCCTGCTCTGCATGCTGGCTGGGACCTTAATAACAGAACCAGAAGGAACCATATGCTTTAGAAGACATTAGTGTCTCTAGCATCTTTGTTCATCTGAGGGATCCTAGACCGTAGAAAATGCTAAGATTTTAAGAACCTTCTATGGTCACCACCTAATGACACAGGGGGGAAGTAACTTGCCTAGGGAGCAAGAGGTTGCTGGTTTGAATCCCCACTGGTATGTTTCCCACATATTCAACAACACACCCACATACATGAACACAAATACATGTGTGTGCACACACACATCCAGATATACAACAAAGCACCACATGCAATCATATGTACATGTCCACAACACAAACCCATGGACATGCAAACAAACAGATAAGCACATGTACACAAGACAAAAGTTTTTGTGCATATAGAAACAGACATGCACACACAAACAGACACGGATACACAATGTACACACAATATGCATGTGCAAAAATGCACACGCTTACAAATGCAAACAAGTACATGCTCTCGACACATGGATATGCAAACACAAAACATGTAGATGTATGCACAGAGCATGCATGCAGAGAAACAAACACATGTGCACTTACGCAACACACACAGATGAAGTAAGAGGAGAGAGAAAAAGAGTGCAGTCAAGCCCCATCACCAGCCTGGAAAGTGCACACAATCCTTACTAATGCTCCCCCACAGAGCTCTTTAGGGAAAGTGTTAGGAAGGACTACTCTTCCCAGCATTCCTTGTGCCCCTTCTAAGAAACTGTGGTTTATATTGTACTGTATCACAGTGATGATTGTAAGTAAAATTCAGAATATACTATAACTATTATGTTAGGCACTTCCCTGTCTCTTCAGATTTAACACTACAGGTGATCTTGGGGAGGATATCCAATGGCCAGTATTGTGATGATAAATTTCCTTTTAACAACCATGCACTTTGGATGGTTAACAAAATACCCTGCAAATTTAAGACCAGAGTTAAGTAGATGGCATTTGGGCTCAAGCTCCGCAAGGTGGAGAAATTGGAGCCTATGGCTGATGCCCCCACGTACACACCACAGGATCAGTAATGAGGTGGTGCCCTCCATGCTCCCACATATTTCTATGGTCTTTGAGGCCCAATTCAAGAGGGGGAGGACGGAGTGCCTAGTGCCAGCAAAGATGCTCCACGACACGTTGTCCTTGTCTTGCCTTATGAAGCATCTCAGCTTTATGGTGGAGGAATTCCTCTGTGAGTTGTCCCATGCCTGTTTGCTGTTTACATCATGAGCTTGTAGGACAAGTTCAGCAGTGGGGGTTCAGCAGTGGTTGTTAGTGCCCTTCATCAACCTTATCCTGACTCAACACAAAGGAGGTTTTATAGGACACTCCAGTAAAGGCTAAATGACACCATTATTATTTTTGTTTACACAGTCAGACAAGTGTTATTGACTGCTTTCTTTTATCCAGACATCAAGTCCTTCACAAGGACCTGGGATGGCTGAATTTTGTGATCAGTATTGTTGCTGTTATTATTACAGATATTGTCGCAGAATATAGGCTGTTCCCAGTAAAGTTGCTTTTTGTAATTGGCTGATGGTGATTTCTGTAGCCCCTATAGTGTTGAGGTGCTCTTCAAGGTGTTTTGGAATTGCACCTAGGGTGCCAATTAATACCTTGGTGCAATTCCAAAACACCTTGAGGAGCACCTCAACACTACAGGGGCAACAGAAATCACCACCAGCCAATTACAAAAAGCATCTTTACTGGGAAGAGCCTATATTCTGCAACGATATCTATAATAGTAGCACTCTTCCTCCAAGGAGACCAGAGCGGTGTACTACGTACTTAGGTTTCTCCTCACAACAAGCCTGTGAAGTAGGTTAGGCTGGGAGAGAAGTGACTGGCCCAGAGTCACGAAGAAAGTCTCATGGCTGAATGGGGATTTGAACTCAGGTCTCCCCAGTCATATTCCAGCAACCACTATACCACGCTGGCTCTCTTGTCCCAAGCTCAGGGTGAAAGGTTTTCTGGTGCCCACCTATCACAGGCTTGCATTTCTTCTGTCAGAGACCATAGTCTTAAAGGTAAAGTTGTGTTGTCAAGTCGGTGTCAACTCCTGGCAATCACAGAGCCCTGTGGTTTTCGTTGGAAGAATACAGGAGGGGTTTACCATTGCCATCTCCCGCGAAGAATGAGATGATGCCTTTCAGCATCTTTCTATATCACTGCTGCCTGAAATAGGTGTTCCCAATAGTCTGGGAAACATTCCAGCGGAGATTCAAACTAGCAACCTCTTGCTCCCACAAGTTACTTCCGCACTGTGCCATTAGGTGGTGACCATAGACCTAGAAGGTTCTAAAAATCTTAGCATTTTCGACAGTCGAGGATCCCTCAGATGAACGAAGATGCTAGAGTCACTAATGTCTTCTAAAGCATATGGTTCCTTCTGGTTCTGTTATTACAGCCCCAGCTAGTATGCAGACCACAAGAGCGGGG
This sequence comes from Hemicordylus capensis, assembly GCF_027244095.1. Taxonomy (NCBI): domain Eukaryota; kingdom Metazoa; phylum Chordata; class Lepidosauria; order Squamata; family Cordylidae; genus Hemicordylus; species Hemicordylus capensis. The sequence continues at coordinate 449,615,264 of NC_069657.1, forward strand.
GAGGGGAGAAGGAGGATACCACACCAGCACATGAAAGGTGTCACACAGTGCCCCGGGTGGAGGAGATTTACAATAAACTGCATCACCAGGACCTAGGAGCTCCCCTGCTGAATGATATAGGAGTGTTCAAGGTTCTTACCATGCATCCGGGATGGTAATTCAATGGGGCTTCTTCTGACATTGGAGTACAGCTCAGAACTATCATAAGGCAATACAGGGACAGGATCCTGTGGGATATCTTTTCTAGTGCCAGGAACTCCATCCTCTCCATCTTGATTTGGTCCTCAAAGAACATGTAAAAGTGTGGGTTTCTGGAGGGCAAGTTGGATGCAAGCACAATTTGTGACATTGTACAACCTCATTGTTGATTGTGGTGGATACACACTGCTTTGCTACCACTAGATCTCCCTGTAATTATAAGTTTGGTTTCTGCCACCAAGTAGACGTTTGTGCTTTAGGCTGAGTCTACCACAACAGACTTTCCACTTCTGTCACAAAACCAGGTTTGGTAAAGTGGTAAGGTCTATAGGCATGGGGTGGAGTAACAGAAGCTACAGTTTTCCTCTGATGGTAAAGAAGCAATTTTACTTTGCAATTAGTTCAATTAAAAGTTGCTTCACTAGTGTAGTATAGAAAAAACAAAACCATCAACCAAGAGAGGACAAGGACTCTCACTGAGCCCTAACTTGGAGAGGATGACCTTTAGCAACTCTGGCTTTTCTTTAGTTCAGTCTCAGGTCTAGTTTTTCCCAGTTCTTAGTGATTTTCACTCTGCCAGTGATTTTAACAGCTCTGTGCCATCAATTCTTTATTTCAGTAGCATCTCTCACACTGTCTTTTTCAAAGCCCGCAAGCTTAACTCTCTTCTCATTCTGCAGGGCACTCTTCTTCTTCCTCCAGCTCCAGCTTCAACTCTCTCTCCAGACTTGCAACTCTGACTCTGTTCCAGCTCTCTGTGTTTCTGATTCCAGGACTCCGGCTTACTTTCTGCTGAAGCAGCCTCCTATCTATACACAAATGGTTTGAACTGTTCTTTTTAAACAATCCAATCCATGTAAGACAAAGTTACCTCCATTTTTCAAAACCAAACTGTCAAACTGATATTCTCAAAGTGAAACTAAGGTACAGCAGGTGTGAACTCTCGTCCCCGCCAATTTTCTTTGCAAGGCAAGTCACACATGGACTTTGCAGGCATTTCATACATACAGTCTATTGACAGTAATGAAGAGGTTTGGGAGTATTAATGCAGTTTAAAATTCATTTATAACACAAGGGCTTATTTACAAAAACCAAGAGGTCTAGGCCTCATTCCTTCACACTGATCATGTGACATGTCTGTTAAGACTTAGGTTCTGATTCCCCGTCTTTGAAGAACTTGAGCCAAGATCACTTTGATATTAAAATTGCATGTTTTTGACCATGAAACTGTCAATTTCTTCCTAGCCTGTTTCATGTCCTTCAGTTACCAGTCAGGCTGCCAAAGATTTTGTCAGAAATCCTCAGGAGCTGCTGCCAGTCAGGGTAGAAATTACTGACCTAGATGGACAATACTGAGATTATACAAGGCAGCTTGAGGTATATAATACAAACTAGAAGACAGTCAGGAATTCTAAAAAATAAATTAGACTTCTTAAACTCCACTCCCCCATATCCCTCCTGTCCTGTCTCCTTTAGTTGTGCCATTAAGTGCTTCCTCCTTTCTGCTTCCTTACTCACTCAGTTCCACCTAAGTAAATCTTAGCATTTAGCACTGATAGCAAAGAATCCCCAAAGCTTCAGCTGTGATTTGCCTTCTCCATTCAGTTCCATGGAATTAATTAACCTGCCTTTTTGTCTGCTGTCAGAGGATTGGCTGGGGCTGACAACTCTGCCAGTCATTAACTTCTTATAAAAAGGAGCTCTTTCCAGTGGCCTGTTTGACCTTTTTGTTACAACTGGCTATTGAGAAGCTGGTTCTGCATTGAGAAAGTGAGTAGCCTTTTTTTTTTTTTTGAACTTGCAACGGTGGGGTGAGTGATATTTCTACTGATGGGAGGAGTCCTCTGACTTGTAGACTTGCCAGTTCCAGGAGTTTCTCCAGGTTGAGAGTTGCACCAAAGGGAAAACTCCAGGGTGAGAGCTTCTCCAAGCAGTGGTGTGATGAAGAACAGGTTTTCTCTTTCTCTCTCTCCTACTTAGCTGCTCTTGGAAGTATACAGTCTAGTTCTGAGCCTACTTATTTTTCATAGGTGGAGAAGTCAGTAAATAATTAAAACAAAAATAATAACCTATAAAAACTATAATTAACAATTAAAAACATTGTAAAACAACAATTAAATAATCTGAAGAATTTAAAAACAAGTTTTAAAAGGCTGAGAAAGCCTGGTTGAAGAGATGTGTTTTCAGGTGTCTTTTGAAAATTGCCAGAGATGGGGAGGATCATGGAGAAGTCATGGCATTTTTCAACCACTGTCTCTGCAAAGGGATAAGAAGGGAACAGGAATTAAAGCAGAGTTGAGCTACTACTGCAGCAGTGGCTATTGGGCAGACTAGAATTGGAAGCAAACGTGGCCATAAGCTTTTAAGAGTTCGCACAGAGTGAATCCTCTCATACTGATCAGTCTATGAGTTTGTAGCACATCTGGACTTTGGAATGGCAGGAGCCAATGATATTCTGTATGTATTTATTATTCATTACATTTCTAGACTGCCCCATCCAAAGGTTCTGGGCGATGCACAAGTTTTAAACATAAAAAGAAACACCATTCAAAACACGCTGCTTAAAAGAATTTCAAAACAATTCAGAAGCATTGAAAACCAATGAAAATACTCAAAAATAACTTAAAAACCTTGGATGGCCAGGACAAACAAGTAAGTCTTTAGGACTCCTAAAATACAGATTTCTGCCAGGAGTGGATTCCATAGGCCAGGAGCAGCTGCAGAGAAGACCTGACTTCAAGTCACCACCAGAGGTGGTGAAAGGAAGGGATCTGGTCTTGTGGTAGCAAGCATGACTTGTCCCCTTAGCTAAGCAGGGTTGAACCTGGCTGCATATGAAAGGAAGACTAAGAGTGTGATCACTGTAAGATAGCCCCCTTAGGGGATGGAGCTGCTCTGGGAAGAGCATCTAGCATCTCTACCACCGAGCATTTAGAAACTTCTGGTCTCTTCCATTCTTGCCTTTCAGAGGGAATTCTTTCTTCTAAAATCACAGAAGGGTTGTGGATTCATATTTGTGAGTGTAGATTTATTTAATGAATGTGTATACCCCTGCTAACTTGGCATAACCCCTGCTAACTGGGCAAAGAGGCACCTTTTTAACATGGTGATTCTCTTTATTTAGCAGGGGAAGAGTAACTGGCCCTATCCACCCCCAGCTCAGGACCTCCAGTGACTGTTGCTGGTGTCTATCTAATCATTTTTAAACGATTGTGAGCCCTTTGTTGACAGGGGTTCATCTTATTTATTTATTATTTCTTTGTGTAAACCACCCTGAGACATTTTTGGAAGGGTGGTATAGAAATCAAATGAATGAATGAAAGATACAGCTCCTGAAGGAGAAGACCTTTTGGGGCAGTTTACAGTCAGAAGAAAAACAAACATGAAAATCAAATCAGAACAATAATGGAAACAAATAATCAGAACCCAAACAAAGCTGCTGAAAAAACCTGAAAACGTTTCAAGCATCTCGGTTCCAAGTTCTCTCCCTGACATCTCCAAAATTGGGCTGAGAGAGATTCCTGCCTGCAACCTTGGAGAAGCCACTGCCAGTCTGGGTAGACAATACTGAGCTACATGGACCTATGGTCTGACTCAGTAGATGGCAGTTTCCTATGTTCCTAAAGAGAACATTGGTCTTCTCTCAAAAGATGGAGGCAGGTCAACATCAGAGGCTTTATAGGGCCAAATGAAACTCAATTGAAACTTTGGATCACGTGAGAATTGTTGACTTCACAGGCTTCAGTACTTTGTTCTAGTCAGCAGGCTTGATGCTCCCTATGCACAGCATGTAGGGCAGCTCTTCTGGTGAGCTGCCACAATGATGCAGAGCAAGATGTCTTCATCTCTGGTTCAAGGTTTCCAGTGCCTGACACTGAGGTCCATGCTAGAAGGGCTTGTCTTGTGGCTTCTGCCTAAACTGGATGAGGGAGAATAAACTGAAGGTGAATCCAGATAAGATGGAGGTCCTTATTGTGCAGGGTCAGAACTCTATAGACTATTTTGATCTACCTGTTCTAGATGGGGTCACACTTCCCCAAAAAGAACAGGATTACATTCTGGGAGTACTTCTGACTCACACCTCTCCATGGTTTCGCAGGTTGAGGTGGTGGCCAGGGGTGCTTTCTATCAGCTCCAGCTGATACGCCAGCGGCACCCATTTCTCAAGATAAATGACCTCAAAACAGTGGTACATCTGTTGGTAACCACCAGACTTAATTTCTGTAATGTGCTGTACGTGGGGCCTAAAGTCAGACTCGGTATTTGTATGTAGTCTTGAAACTTCAGTTGGTTCAGAATGAGGCAGTCAGGTTGGTCTCTGGGTCATCCCTCTCACACAACACTAGAACCAGGGGTCACTCCATGAAATTGATTGCCAGGAGGTCTAGGACCAACAAACGGAAGTACTTTTTCACACAATGCCTGATACACTTGTGGAACTCTCTGCCACAGGATGTGGTGACAGCCAACAACCTGGATGGCTTTAAGAGGGGTTTGGATGACTTCATGGAGGAGAGGTCTATCAATGGCTACTAGTCAGAGGGCTGTGGGCCACCTCCAGCCTCAAGGGCAGGGTGCCTCTGAGTACCAGTTGCAGGGGAGTAATGGCAGGAGAGAAGGCACGCCCTCAACTCTTGTCTGTGGCTTCCGGCGGCATCTGGTGGGCCACTGTGCAAAACAGGATGCTGGACTAGATGGGCCTTGGGCCTGATCCAGCAGGGCTGTTCTTATGTTCTTATCTCAGAGAGACCACGTCACTCCTTTACTGATGGAGCTAAACTGGCTGCTAATAGGTTTTTGGATAAAATACAAAGTGCTAGTTATTTGATTGATTGATTGATTGATCCAATTTTTATACTGCCCCAAACTTTTGATCTGTTATAACTTATAAAGCCCAAAATGCCTTAGGCCCTGGGTATTTAAGAGAGCATATTCTTCGCTATGAGCCCCACTGCCCATTGAGGTCATCAGCGGAGGTCTGTCTCCAGTTACCGCCAACTCATTTGGTGGCTACACATAGATGGGCCATCTCAGTTGCTGCCCCAAGATTGTAGAATGTGCTCCATGCTGAGATACTATCCTCCCCATCTCTGGCAATTTTTTTAAAAAAACACCTGGAAGCCCATCTTTTCACCCAAGCTATCTCGGCTTTTTAAAATGGTCTGTTTTAATTTTATGGTTGATTTTAAACTATTGATTTAATTTAACTTTTATATGCCTCTCTGAGGGAAGGCAGGATGCCTCCTTGTCTTAAGGAGGCAATTATTAGACCACTTCTAAAGAACCCTGCGTTAGACCCCTCAGAGTTGAGCAACTATAGGCCTGTTTCCAACCTCCCATGGTTGGGCAAGATAATTGAGAGGGTGGTGGCCTCTCAGGTCCGGCCGGTCTTGGATGAAACTGATTATCTAGACCCATTTCAAACTGGTTTTTGGGTGGGATATGGGGTGGAGACTGCCTTGGTCAGCCTGATGGATGAACTCCAATTGGCAATTGACAGAGGAAGTGTGACTCTGTTGGTCCTTTTGGATCTCTCGGCGGCTTTTGATACTATCGACCAGAGTATCCTTCTGCAACGTCTGAGAATGTTGGTGGTGGGAGGCATTGTTTTACAGTGGTTCCGCTCCTACCTCTCAGACAGATTTCAGATGGTGTCGATTGGAGATTGTTCTCTTCAAAATCTGAGCTTAAGTATGGTGTTCCTCAAGGCTCCATATTTTCTCCAATGCTTTTTAACATCTACATGAAACCACTAGGAGAGATCATCAGGGGATTTGGAGCTGGGTGTTACCAGTACGCTGATGACACCCAGATCTATTTCTCCATGTCAACCTCTTCAGGAGTTGGCATACCCTCCCTAAATGCCTGCCTGGAAGCAGTAATGGGCTGGATGAGGGAGAATAAACTGAAGCTGAATCCAGATAAGACGGAAGTACTTATTGTGCGGGGTCAGAATTCTAGAGACAATTTTGATCTGCCTGTTCCTTTTGGGGAAGTGTGACCCCAACTAGAACAGGTTCACAGTCTGGGAGTACTTCTGGATTCACACCTCTCCCTGGTTTCTCAGGTTGAGGTGGTGGTCGTGGGTGCTTTCTATCAGCTCCGGCTGATACGCCAGCGGCACCCATTTCTCAAGATCAATGACCTCAAAACAGTGGTACATTTGTTGGTAACCTCCAGACTGGACTTCTGTAATGCGCTCTATGTGGGGCTGCCTTTGTACGTAGTCCGGAAACTTCAGTTGGTTCAGAATGCGGCAGCCAGGTTTGTCTCTGGGTCATCTAGGAGAGACCAGGTTACTCTTCTGTTGATGGAGCTACACTGGCTGCCAATAGGTTTCCAGGCAAAATACAAAGTGCTGGTTATAACTTACAAAGCCCTAAACGGCTTAGGCCCTGGGTATTTAAGAGAACGTCTTCTTCAGTACAAGCCCCACCGCCCATTGTGGTCATATGAGGAGGTCCATCTCCAGTTGCTGCCAACTCGTTTGGTGGCTACACAGAGACGGGCCTTCTCAGCTGCTGCCCCAAGATTGTGGAATGCGCTCCCTAATAAGATACGAGCCTCCCCATCTCTGGCAATTTTTAAGAAACTACTGAAAATGCATCTCTTTAACCAAGCTCTCTCTGCTTTTTAAAACTTGTTTTTAAATTGTTTTGGCTATTTAATTGGTGTTTTATGATGTTTTAATTGTTAATTATTATTTATGTAGTTTATATTTTTTGTTTTGTTAATTGATTTTAATGGTTTTTTAAATGTGAACTGCCCAGAGCCTTTTGAAAGGGAGGTATACATTTTTTAGTAGTAGTAGTAGTAATAATAATTATTATCATTCTTGTTTACACAGTCAGACAGGTGTTATTGACTGGTTGTTTATAATAATAATAATAATAATAATAATAATAATAATAATAATAATAATAATAAGTGTTTTAATTGTTTTATGTTAACCACCCAGAGATGAAAGTTTGGGTGGTATAGAATTTTAATGAATGAATGAACAAACAAACAAATCATTGCCCTCCCCTCTTGGCATGGCCTTCTTGAAGGGCATCATTGGATGAATGTGTGCTTGGTAAGGGAGTTTGGGCAGGCATCTCTTTCTGCTTTCATACTACTTGGATTATATTCCTGTACCTTATATAAGATTATGATTTTGTAAATCATTGGATTTTTTTCTCTTCAGCCTCATTCTTTCCTTATTGTAGGCTGTGGTGGCATGTTTAACTTGCTTCCTAGTATGGCATGTCTCTTTGCTCTGTATGGCTTGATTGGCTTATACTTGCAAGTGTGTATGTGGTGTTGACTTGGCAAGCCACCCAGAGCACAACTTCTTATGGAGCAGCCATATAAAAAAAATTATGAATAAGAATTACTAACTCTTACACATGACAAGCCGCTCTGGGTGCCCTGCCTAGCTGTAGGCAGGTGCAGGGGCCATGGGGGTAAGACTACCTGGCAGAAGCAGTGGAGAAGGAGACCTGCAATCCCCGGGTCTACTGGGTGACAGGGAGGCAGATGTGGCCAGATCTGTTGAGTCACCCGGTACAGCTGTCTTGCCCAGCGACCAGCTTTCCAAGCAGGAGGGTGTTCTCATAGGCGGGTGACGTTGTGACACCCCACCGCACTTGCTTGGAGCCTGGTTTGGTGGAGCAGTTGCTATTTCTAAAGGAAAACCTCCAAGAGCCGTGATTCTCCAGCCTGCCCATCAAATGAGCGAGTCGTTCCCACTACTCATGCTTCCTTTAAAAAAAAAAAAGAAATCTTAAGTGATTGTTACCTTGCTGTCTTAATGTTTTTGGCTTTAATTGCATCTGGGATGCTGGTCACCTTTCCGTGTGCAGCACGCTCAGGTCATGTTTCTCTTTTCCTAACCTGCCTGTAGAGCCCCAGTGTTCTGTTCTCCCAGGTATGCTTGTACCGGGGTTACTGACAGACTGGATTTCGCTTTCACTCTGGCACCTGCTGGTCACTCGTGCAAACCCCTCAGTTTGTGGTGTTGCTTTCATTTTTGCTTGTGTTTGCTCAGTGCAACTCTGCCTGGGTTGGGCTGGGCTGGGTTGCCAACTCCTTTTGCCTTCTTTGCTCTTGTGTCTGTTTCTACTGTCCCAGAGCCTATGGTTTTTCTTGACTGGAGAACCCCACCAGTCTCCAACGGTGTGCTGCCGTGCACAGTTCCAGCTCCTCCAAGCCCCCTGCCGACCTCCTGATGTTCAGGCCTCTGCACATTCCATTTTTGTGGCCTCCATGCATGCGCAGAGGCCATTTGCATCCCCATGTAAATCACGTTCCTGGGGTCTGGGCCATCCCGTGAAGTCCCTTTGAACATATGCTTGCTGTTTTGAACCATTCACTCAACAATCCCTGTTGCAATATGCCGTGTGACAAACTTTCACTGAATTGCATTTTCAAACTATGCCAACATAGGTAGATGTGGCATATGCAAAGGTCCCAGTACATCAACATCTCTGTATGTGCAGTGCCCATCAGGTAGAGGATATTCTGCTGTGTTTTGTGTAGGTGGGTGTAATTTACCCTTGATGGGTTTTGTGATTAATAAGCAGAGCACTAAGGAAGCTAGCCACTCCAGTTAGAGTAGAACTGTTGAAGCTATTTAGAGAAGACACATCTAGATTCTTGCAGAATCAAAATATTAAGATTTATTGGTGGTGCAGTTGGGAAATGCTTGACTAACAAGCAGAAGGTTGCCGGTTTGAATCCCCACTGGTACTATATTGGGCAGCTGCAATATAGGAAGATGCTGAAAGGCATTGCGTACTGTGCAGGAAGAGGCAATGGTAAACCATTCCTGTTTTCTATCAAAGAAAACTACAGGGCTCTGTGGGCGACAGGAGTCGGAATTGACTTGATGGCACACTCTACCTTACGTTGGCCTTTGGCTAGGAAATACCTAATCCTGTCTATAGGCTACATAATGAATAGGGCAAGAGGGGGAGAGAGATGTTTCCAAGAGGAAAAGTAGGGATTGTGACTCTCACAGGAAATGCCTGAGGAGTCAAGGCAGGTGTCATAAAGCAGAGGTAAAGCAGGGACAGGTAAGGAGACTCTCACTAGCTACCTCTACTTCTAATGCCCCTAACCCATGATAACTTGGCAAAGAGGCACCTTTTAACGTGGTGATTCTCTTTATTTAGCAGGGGGAGAGTAACTGGCCCTATCCACCCCCAGCACAGTACCTCCAGTGACTGTTGCTGGTATCTAACCTTTCTTTTTAGATGGTGAGCCCCTTGGGGACAGGGATCCATCTTCTTATCTATATTTTTTCTTTCTCTGAGTAAACCGCCCTGAGCCATTTTTGGAAGGGTGGTATAGAAATCAAATAAATAAATAAATAATAGTGGTTATTAGGATAGTCGGTACAAAAGGTTGGTGCACTGGAACTCTGTCTCCAACATTGTGCTATGTATGGCAGCCTTAGAGCAGTTTCTAGTGCCCTTGTTAAAAAGGACAGGAATTCTTCAGCTGAGCAGATCTGTAGTTTACCTTCTGATTAGGATCCTTGTTACTAACCAAGTGGCTCAGTTAGCTGCAGCTGCTCTTGAGTCTGGTGGTGGCCAGAAGTGCCTTCTATCAGTTTCGGCTGATACGCCAGCTGTGTCCTTTTCTTGAGGTGAACAACCTCAAAACAGTGGTGCATCTGCTGGTAACCTCCAAACTGGATTACTGTAATGCGCTCTATGCGGGGCTGCCCTCTTTCGTAGTCCGGAAACTACAGCTGGTCCAGAATGCGGCAGCCAGGCTGGTCTCTGGGTCATCTCAGAGAGACCATATAACTCCTGTATTGAAGGAGCTACACTGGCTGCCGATATGTTTCCCGGCAAAATACAACGTGTTGGTTATAACTGATAAAGCCCTAAACAGTTTGGGCCCTAGGTATTTAAGGGAACGCCTTCTTCGATATTTTATTTAATTATTTATTATTATTTATTTATTTATTTGATTTACATACCGCCCTTCCAAAATGGCTCAGGGTGGTTTACAATCAAAATAGAAAACATTAAAAACAATTAAAACAGAGATACAAATATAAATACCAATTTAAAACAACTTAAAAAACAATTAAACTATCAAAACAATTAAAACCCTGAAAACCAGGTTAAGATTAAAACAGTTAAAACTAAATTAAAAACCCTGAAAGGACAGGCCAAACAGATAGGTTTTCAGGGCTCTCTTGAAGGACAGCAAAGAATCAAGATTACGAATTTCCACTGGGAGTGCATTCCACAGTCCAGGAGCAGCTACAGAGAAGGCCCGCCTCTGAGTCGTCACCAAACGAACCGGTGACAACTGGAGACGGACCTCCCCAGATGACCTTAACGTGCGGTGGGGATCATGTAAAAGAAGGCACTCTCTAAGATATCTTGGACACAAGCCGTTCAGGGCTTTAAAGGTAATGACCAGCACTTTGTATTTTGCCCGGAAACATATTGGCAGCCAGTGTAACTGTTTTAAAACAGGCATCATATGGTCTCTCCGGGTTGCCCCAGAGCCCAATCTGGCTGCCGCATTCTGAACTAACTGAAGTTTCCAGACTACGTACAAAGGCAGCCCCACATAGAGCGCATTGCAATAGTCAAGCTGGGAGGTTAACAGCTGATGCACCACTGTTTTGAGGTCATCCTCTTCAAGGAATGGGCACAGCTGTCGAATCAGCCGGAGCTGATAGAAAGCACTCCTGGCCATGGCCTCCACCTGAGATACCAGGGTGAGGCCTGGGTCCAGGAGTACTCCCAAGCTATGCACCTGCTCCTTCTGGGGGAGTGTAACCCCATCCAGCACAGGAAGATCTAACTCACCCCTCAGATTCTGAGCCCCCACAATGAGCACCTCTGTCTTGCTTGGATTCAGCTTCAATTTGTTCTCCCTCATCCAGCCCATTACTGCTTCCAGGCAGGCATTTAGAGAATGAGTGCCATTTCCTGGGGATGAAAAGGAGAAGTAGATTTAGGTGTCATCAGCATACTTATAACACCCAGCACAAAACCTCCTGATGACCTCACCCAGCTGTTTCATGTAGATGTTAAAAAGCATTGGTGACAGAATGGAGCCCTGAGGGACTCCATATAATAGCTCCCATTTTGAGGAGCAACTGTCACCAAGCTCCACCATCTGGAATCTGCCCGAGAGATAGGAACGGAACCACTGCAAGGCAGTGCCCCCTATCCCCAACTCTCCCAGGCGATCCAGAAGGATACCATGGTTGATGGTATCGAATGCCCCTGAGAGATCCAGAAGAAAACAACAGAGTCACACTCCCTCTGTCGATTCCCCAGTAAAGGTCATCCATCAGGCCGACCAAGGCTTTCTCAACTCCATAGCCTGTTCTAAAGCCAGTTTGAAATGGGTCTAGATAATCAGTTTCCTCCAAGACTGCCTGGAGCTGGTCAGCCACCACCCTCTCAATCACCTTGCCCAACCAAGGGAGATTGAAGATTGGCCTGTAACTGTCCATCGCTATGGGGTCCAGGGAAGGCTTCTTTAAGAGTGGTCTAATCATTGCCTCGTTCAGGCAGGGGGGCACCCTACCCTCCCTCAGCGATGCATTTAGGATATTAATTAGGCCATCTCCAACAATCTCCCTGCTAGATAGAATCAGCCAAGTCGGGCAAGGATCCAGAGAACAAGCAGCTTGTCCACATCCTCAGGAGTCACAGATTGAAACTGATCCAATCTAATACTGCAAGAAAGATTGCTGGACACCTCCTCCATAGACCTTGCAGAAATAGTGGAGTCCAAGTCAGCCCGAATACAGGAGATCTTATTCGCAAAGAACCCATTACAGGCATCACAGCAGAGCAACCCCGGGGACTGATTGGAAGTAGGAGGAGGAGAAACCAAACTCCTCACAACCCGGGATAGCTCCGCCGAGCGTGTACCTGCAGCTGCAATGCGCGCAGACCAGAATGTCTTTTTCGCTGCGCGCACTGCCACCGCGTAAGCCTTCAAATGGGTCACGTGCTGAATCCTGTCAGATTCGAACCGAGTTCTCCTCCGCTTGCGCTCTAGTCGCCTACCCAACCGCTTCAGCCCCCGCAGCTCCTCAGTATACCAAGGGGCCCTTTTTGCAGCAGGTCGGAAGGGATGCTTAGGAGCAATCGTGTCCCCACCGCCCACTGAGATCTGCTGGAGAGGTCCATCTGCAGTTCCCACCGGCTCGTCTGGTGGCCACTCAGGGACAGGCCTTCTCCGCTACTGCGCCGAGGCTTTGGAATGCGCTCCCTAGTGAAATAAGAGCCTCCCCATCTGTGACAGCTTTTAAAAAGTCTTTGAAAACACATCTCTTCACTCAGGCTTATGATTAATGTTGTTTTAATGGTTTTAATGCTGTTTTGAAATATTATTTTAAAATTTTAAAATTGTTGTAATGTGTGTGTGTTTCCCCCCTCCCTATTTTGGTCTTTAAAAATGTCTTACTTTGTTTTTATTCTGTTGTAAACTGCCCAGAGTTCGGGGCGGTATAAAAATGTTTTAATAAAAATAAACAAACAAACCTTTTCTAGGAGGAGGTTGACAAGTTCAGAGGTACAAATAAAAAGAGCTGGCTATCCCAGGCTCCCTAAACTAAGCCAACCAATAAGGACATAAGAACTGAGGGGCTTGCTGATGCTCAGATTGTACTCCTGGCTATCACAGTACACCAGGACTTGGAATGTATGAATAAATAATACTATTTTTAACTTGTCCTCTGTCTTGTCCTCTGTCTTCCCGGGCAGCTCACCACCATGAGAAGCTTAGGCGACAGACCAGAAGAGGCACCCAATACGGAAGTTGAAGACCTTGTGCCTAGAAGTCCTTGGGAGAGAACCCCTCAAGCTCTTGCTGCATATGAGAGACAAGAGAGCCACACAGTTCCATCATCGTCAGAGGTGAAGCCAGAGGCCAGGGAGTCCGCCATCCCACAGGTGCAGCCAGAGGGCAGCGAATCTTCCATCCCAGAGCTCAATGTCTCAGCTGTGCCAAGTGTTCTCCCTGAAGAGGAAGAGGCATTCTGCTCAGTCAGCCCAACAGATGCAATCCCTGGTCCTCCCATGCATCCCAGAACTACATCACTCCCTGCCTCTAGTGCCACAAGCCACCATGGCAGTGATGGAGCCCCACTGCTGAGCAGTACATCTACAAGTGCAAGCAATGCTGCATTCCTTGGACACCAAAGTGGCCAGGCTTTGCCCCCAGTTGAAAATGCTGCTTCAAATGAACGAACCTTAGAACACATCGGTAGAGCAATTAAGCAAGACCTGAGAAAGTCCCTCTGTCCAATGGTCCATTTCACCATTGATTACTGGGAGACTGGACCAACCACAGGCTATCTGGTTTTTGTAGCACACTGGGTTGTGAACAACGGTTTACTTCTGTGGAGGCGCCAGGCAGTGATGATCATGTATGAGGCTGAGCCGAGCAACTTGACTGGAATCATACTCGACAATCTAAAGAGGTTGAGGGACAAGTGGTTCCATCCCATGCAGCTGCAAGTGGGGTATGTGGTGACACCTACAATGGCAGTGCCACAGGCAGTTGGAGATTGTTGTCTGGGATGGGTTTTCTCCCCTGTTGACTGCTTGGGCCAGCTGATTAAAGGAGTTATGGAAAAGGTGAGAAATGAAGACTTTCTCATTTTATGGGTTTGGCAAGTCCTATGCAAAGTCAGCATTCACTTTGAGCAATCCCCAGTGGCCCACGAACGCCTAAGAGAATTGCAGTTGCTGTATCATCTCCCCCAGGAACTTCTTCATGAGAAGATGCCAACTGCATCAAATAACCTCTTTCTCTTACTGGAGTTTCTACTTGCCCGACGAAAGGCATTCAGTGCTCTTGAGCCTGAGATCCCTGGCCTCTTCTTTACACGTCGGGACTGGTGCCTGATGCGCCATCTGGCCTGCCTCCTGAAGCCCTTTGAAGAGACCATCACTACAATTCAGAAGGAAGATGCTAACCTAGGCCAAGTCCTTCCTGAGCTCCAGTTGCTTGAGGACAAGGTAAAAGGATGCTTCCCGCTGCTGCTGCAAGAGTCAAATTTTACTGTTTCTGTTGCTGCTACTCGCTTTGCCACTGAGCTGCTGAAATCTCTGGAAAACCACAGTAAGCTAGGTCTAGACAGAGAAAACCTTCTGTACCAGACTGCAACCTTGCTTCATCCCTGCTTCAGGGACCACATCCATAAATACCTGAAGGGAGACATAGAGAAGAAAAAGTGGCAATTGAAGGTTTGGGTGACACAGCAGATTGAGAAGGAATACTTAAACTTGTCTAGTGCTTATGTAACTCCTTCTTTGACTGAGATAGTAAGCAAAGAACTGGAATCTTACCTTCAGGACAACATAGACCCTGTTTTTTTACAAATGGACCCCCTGGTCTACTGGATCACAAAAAAATACATATGGCCATCCCTCTCTACAGTGGCATTCCGGTGTTTCTCATGCCCTCCCAGCCCTCTCATTTTGAGGGAAGGCCTTGGTATTGAAGACTTGATGATAGCAGGAAGATGTGAGGTAAGGGTTGCACTCAAAAGACTGAACAGAAACTGGATAGCTGCGGGATCCGGGGTCTCCAATACTAGCACAGAAACTGGAAGCCAATCCATGGCCTGAGACAAAAAGAGATGCCACCCCTCTTTGCAGAAGTTGATGTCTAGTAACCATTCACAAAGTCTTGGCTTCATGGAAGGATACGACACACTAGGACAGTGGCATTATTGGGATTCTTCAACACCTGGTGCTAATAGCTAGGACTGTCTTGCATTGCTGCGCCTTTTAAAATCTTCTTTGCATGAAACAGAATTGGGATATTGTATTGGAATTTACACCGCATCATGTTTCGCAGATGTAAGGGTTATTGACATATGAAAATGTATGTTGTTTAATCATCTGCTTTGAATGGATCTGAAATATTTAAATAAAAGTTACTAAAATCTCAGCTGGTGTTCATCTCTAGAGCATCTCCAAGAGGATAGGAAACTGGCCTTGTGAGGAGTTTGGTATGGCATGCATGTTTCTTCCCTCTCTATTCTCTTGTGCTATGCCAGTCCTGGAGGGGGTTAGATAACCTATCCATTCCCACCTGCAGCAGAAGTGCACATGTAAAAAGTGTGTTGCTAATTAATATTGTCTGGAGAAATGGAGTTAAAGTTCTAAGCAAATTAGTGGGCTTATGAAATGCATCAGGTATAGATAGCCTACTGCCTAGCTGCTCACCGCATCAGGAGATGGGAGGAAGAATATGCCAGTCTGTGTCTCAAGTAAGAGAATGGGAACTAACCAAGGGGGATCTGGACAGAGAGAGCATAGTCAGAGGGGATTCCCTTCCTCAGTCTCTCTACTCCAATACCCCTAGTGGCCAATTGGGCTGTTGTGCCCAGGAGAGTAGAGCTTGTCTTGTGGTAGCAAGCATGACGTGTCCCCTCGACTAAGCAGCATCTGCCCTGGTTGCATATGAATGGGAGACTAGAAGTGTGAGCACTTTAAGATATTCCCCTCAGGGGATGGAGGAGCTCTGGGAAGAGCAGAAGGTTCCAAGTTCCCTCCCTGGCTTCTCCAATATAGGGCTGAGAGAGATTCCTGCCTGCAACCTTGGAGAAGCTGCTGCCAATCTGTGAAGACAGTACTGGGCTAGATAGACCAATGGAATGACTCAGTATATGGCAGCTTCCTATGTGCCAAGTGTCAATGCCATCAGGAGCTGCATCTCCAACATGAGGCAGGCTCAGGCTGGACTGAGAGAGTGATTAGCCCAAGGCCACAAAGTGAGCTTCTTGGCTGAGCAGGGAGTGGAACCTGGGGCTTCCTAGTCTGTCTGTCCTACACCACAGATGCTTGAAAAGGGAAGATTAAGATTTAGGGGTAAACGTTTGGCTGTCACCTCAGAATGCTGTGTGTGCTCTCCAAGTCTGCGTGAGACAGACATTTGGGAGGGCAGCACCGGCAGCAAGCTCATCCTTGGGGCGGGGGTGCATGTGTGTATGTGCTGCTGCTTCAGTCACAGTCCTTCCATGGGTGGAATAAAGCAAAGCAAAGTCTCAGACAACCAACATTAAATATAGACCAGTGAAAGCCAAGCCACATTTGAAAAGAGAGATGCCGCATGAACAACAACTCGCCATCACATCCCCAGCATCAGCACCACATTATCAACTGGACACATCCGTCGTTTTCATTTTGGCATCAATATTCAAAATAGTCAATGGGAAAAAGCAAATTCTTTCACATTGAAGGGGGAAAGCAAGCAAACCCTCTGTGACAGTGTGCTCGCCCTTCGTGTGTGTGTGTGTGTGTGTGTGTGTGTGTGTGTGTGTGTGTGTAATTCAAACGTAAGCATGCCATGTACAGCACAAAGCATCCCATAGCAGCAGCAGCCTGCCTGTGTGATGGATGGTGTGATGCTTCTGTCTTCCGGCCTTCAGGACCAGGCAAATGGGCACTCCTGCAAAAGGGAGGGATCCACCACAGACGTTTGCTGCTGAGACAGTGACTACAATGCACATTGTACCTAGTCTCGATGGTGGCCAGCCATCACAAAAATGGGAGTTGTCATCTCTCTCAGCAAAATCTAGGAGAACCCCTGATGCAGGGAGCACTCACTTGCCCTAGCCCTGAGTGCCAGCACAGCAGCAGTCCATCATCTCACGCTGGCAGTGCAGTGGTGCCTGTGTGCGTGTCTGGATGTGTCAGCAGCACTAAGGGGCAGGGAGGGACTGTGACACATCTTGGCTGGGATGAGCTGCCGTGGTGTGGGAGGTGCTGCATAGGGGGTGGCGCGAGTCACTCACCCTCCACAGCCAGCTCGAGGTAGCCCAGCAGGGGGAGGTTGGCCTTCAAGAAGACATGAGTGCAGAGGAGTCACCACGTCCCCGGCCATGGAGAAGAACCTCTCACTCGAGACACTGGTTGGCGGGCATGAGAGGAACCAGACAGCAATGGGTGCCAAGTCCGGTCAGACTTTGCAACATGTCGCCTAAAAGTGGAATGGCTCCATCTCCTCGTCTTATGCCACCTCTTGCATGCTGCTGGACTGGAAATAAGTGGTGGTGGCAGTGCTGCTGGGGGTGGGATGCGCACTGCCAGGCTGCGACCCATCCCCCTCCTCCTGGTCATCTGCTGCATCACCTACACCTATCCTCCTATCCTCTTCATGCCTGAGGTGTTCGATCAGGAGGCCCCTCCATTTGGGCAGCTCGCCAGGATGCACAGGATTGCCCTTCATCCTTGGGTCGCAGATGCATGCCAGGACATGCCATGCAGATGCACCCAGGGGTGTCTTGATCAGCTCCACTACCCCAGTCCTCAACCAACCTGCCAGGGCAATTGCATCCCCGGTGGTCAGAGTGGTCTGGAGATCACCCATGGCCTTCTCGAGGAGAAGAGCCGCGGGCAAAGTCTGGCTCAGCATGGCTGCCTCAGTACACAAGCTGTTTGTGGTGGAACAGAATGGCTCAAGTACTGAGACCAGCTCGGAAATGAGCTGCCAGTCCACATGGACCAGTGTGCACACATCCAAGCTACCATGCCTTGCCAGGCTGCGGAGGGCTCCCTCTTGCTCGTGCATGCACTGGAGCAAGAGAAAAGTGAAGTTTATTTATTTATTCATTTGATTTCTATACTGCCCTTCCAAAAATGGCTCAGGGTGGTTTACACAGAGAAATAACAAACAAACAAATAAATAAGATTGATCCCTGTCCCCAAAGGGCTCACAATCTAAGAAAAGAAACATAAGGTGGAGACCAGCAACAGTCACTGGAGGTCCTGTGCTGGGGCTAGATAGGGCCAGTTACTCTCCTCCTGCTAAATAAAGAGAATCACCATGTTAAAAGGTGCCTCTTTGCCTTGGCAAAGGAGTTCCACTGGGTAGGAACATCCCAGGGGAGCAGGTCTTCAGGCAGGCCATGCTCAACCTGCCTGGCCTTGAGCAGGTGCCTTGCCTTCTCATTCCAGTGGAAGTGGCCAGCAATCTTGCGGCATTGCTCCACCAGAGTGGCCAAGGAAGCAGCAGGATCTGGGGCCTGACCTAAGCCACCTGCCCTGCCCTGCGTGCACGCCCTGGACTTCGACGCCTCCTTGAGCCCAAGCGCATCCTGCACCACCAGGTTCAAGGTGAGTGCAATACAAGCGATATGCACACTGTGAACCTGCTTAGCTGCCTTACAGATGTTGGCTGCGTTGTCAGTGACCGTGAAGCCTCAGCGGAGACTTGGCTCCCTGGCCAGCCAATACTCCACCTGCCAGTCCATGACCGCTGCCAACTCATCTGACCAGTGGTCTGTGTCCATCCTTAACTTTATTCAAACAGCATTCTTCTTTTTTCCCCATAGTCCTTCGGTGTTAACTTTTATATAATATATTTTACTTGGGCCTTTATATTTTTGCTTAAAGCTTAAGGGCCAAGTAAAGTATAAAAATAAACTGGTTACAGCAACATCACTAAGGCACAGTTCATATAAAAGGCATTTGTTCATGGCTGCAGCAGCTAGTGCCAAGTGAGGCAGGCCATGTTCATGCCTTCCACCAGAATATAAAGATAGATTCACTGAGCCTGGTTTTCCACCATTACGTTCCTCAAAATTGCCTCAGAATTGATAATGAAGACGTTGAATAGCGTCGGCCTTTTAGGATCGACCATCAACAGTAAAGGATAAAAATATTTTGATAAAGTCAAAAAATATGGGGCAGACTAACGTTTGCACGGTTGTGATGAAGGCCTTGGAAAGGATATTTAGATGCTCTGGCGTGTCTATACCTACAAAGGTTAGAATCATTCGGACAATGGTTTTCCCTGTGACACTCTCTATGGATGCGAAAGCTAGACTTTGAAGAAGCAAGATAGAAAAAGCATTGACGCTTTTGAACTTTGGTGCTGGAGAAGACTTTTGAGGATAACATGGACAGCCTGGAAAAGAAACAAATGGATCACAGGACAAATCAATCCAGAATTTTCACTGGAGGTACAGATGACCAGGCTGAAACTATCATACTTCGGACACATTATGCGAAGATCCAGCTCCCTTGAGAAGTCCATAATGCTGGGAAAAGCTGAAGAGAAGAGAAGAAGAGGACACCAGCAGCAAGGTAGAAGGACTCGATTACAAGAGCAATGAATACACCACTGAGAGTCCTTAAAGGCCAACTTGAAGACAGATGATCCTGGAGAGAATCTCTCTATGTGGTCTCTAAGAGTTGACACTGACTTGACAGCACTCAGTCAATCAATCATTTGTAGTATCTCCCTCTAGGTAAAGTTGCTAGGTACACTCACAATCAGTCACTCTCTGTTAGCCTGACCTTAAGCCTCAAGGAGCAGGAGATGAAATATGTTTAAAATCCTCTCTTTATTTGGCTTGTACAAATACCTTCCTTCACAAGATAGACAAGACTAAAACAAGCTCTGGGTATCTTGCACTTAAAACAAGAAGCTAAGCTATGTTCAACCCACACACATAATCTTAAAGAGACAGGACATATATACTACGGTTATAAATATGACATCTGTTGTGCCAATAAGATGAAAGCTGGCATACAGAGCTGTTAGGCCCATTCTACAAATGTGCATATTTCTAATTAACCAGGTACAGCAAATTGAAAAGTGCTGGAAATTGACACTTTGACTCTTTTTTATTTGAGCTTATCTAGGAAGAGAGCTTCTAAGTGGTTTGTTGAAAATGTGAGCAGTAGTTCAAAAGTTATTAAGATTTTCCTACCCCAGTAATATCTATGGCCAGCAAGTCTTGACAACATTATGCAGAGCGTGATCAATTTGACAATGAAGGTGGAATGAGATTTTCAATGAGACACCATGAATCCACTCTCAATTGCTATCAGAGAATCCACATTCAGAATACACCTCAGAAATAACAGAACCCTGTACCCCATGGGTTAGCAACCCATGGGAGTGGGTGACAACCTATGTGCACTACACTGTCACTTGCTCTGGGTCACCCCAGCACCCCCCAAGTGCACTTATGGGGCTGTTGAAACCTCCATTATTCCCTATGGAGAAGAACCTTAAAGATGCATAAACTTCAACAAATCACAAAAAAATCAGCCCTTTGCCCAGTTCCACTGCAATTGGGGTGGTAGCCTCCACCTATTAGGTGCTACCACCCCACCCCACTCTTCTACCCCAGATGCCCCATTTCTTCCCCAAATATGCCCCAAAGAACAACACACAGCGTGCGCGCGCGCGCGCACACACACACACACACACACACAACTGCAGAGCTTTGCAAAGAGCCAGGTTTCCACAGCAAGCATGTTGTTACACAGATGCAGCAGAGCAGCAGACTAGGCCCTAGGTCCAACAACAGTGCCCTGCCCCTCCCCCAAGCATTTTTTGTCCAGTGTCCACCACAAGCAACAGAGAGACACAGTCAGCAACACGTGTTCAGTAAGAAGGGTGCAAAACAAGAAACAACATTCTGCAAGCGGATCAGTGAGGCTTGGCACGGGGGCCCCTCCCAGCACACACACAAATTTGAAGAGTGATGAATTGATGACCACAACGGCGGCACACAAGTTTTTGGCGCATTTCCGCTACAGATCAGAGCCTTTGGCATGAGCTGTGAGCACAACCTATGTAGATGCAAGCAATCTTTGAATAAAAATGCTGACAACTCACAATATGACCCAATCTTCATTGCAAAAACAATCAGTCCGCATGTGCACAGATACAGTGAATTGAACCTGTCCTTTGCCCACACTGATGTGTTTGAATCCATAAAAGGTGAAAATTGTGTAAGTGCTTAGCTAATGTGTTTACCTTAAGGGAAGTTAGAGCCATTGTAAAGATAAAGTGATGTCTTAAGTTAGGAAACAGAAGTCTGTGGCTCATGTTGATAAGGCATATCCTGTTTTCTCATTGTTGTGTGACAGATGTTTATTCGAGCTGTGTAAGCACTATGCTAAGGTATAAAGACCTATTGAAATTGTAATTCAGGGTCCTCAATTTTGGTGAGAGAACTATTGAGCACCGCACTATCTGCAGTAGTGCAAATATTAAAAGCCTTATAAAAGTTTCTCCTGTGTTTGGTTATTCTTAATATAAGGACCCAGACAAGAACCCAGAAAAGTGTATTTAGGTACATCAACACCACACCACACCATACCACGAGAGGTCCCGCAAAAGAAGTCACATTAGGATAGGCACACAATTGCATTTTGGGATTGCATTGCAATGCATACTGCTGGGGCGGGGGAGAAAGACTTAAGTGACATTACTATTATTACCCAAAACGGGCTGCTGTGATGACTTCTGATGCAGTGCCTCCTTGCTTAAGGCTTGCTGGCGCAGATTCTGTGGCTGGCTAACTCCGAATGTTGAATATCACACAGAGGGACTGGGAGTTCGAGTGACACAACAGCAAAGAAGCAGGCTGCCACAGAACAAGAAATAATGTTACTCAACTTGTGGCACTGCTGCACTGACTGTGGAGGAGTTCTTTAAGGCTGGCAGGCACTCAGCAAGAACAACAGGGAAAGTTATATTCTCTATCTGCGGTTATTGGAAGTTACAACGTATCAAAGTAAAGTTTAGTTACAGATCTGGATGGCTGAAACAACAATGATGTTGTCAATAGCATAGGCAGCAGGCACAGAAGATGATATAATGCAACTAAATTGTGCTGGGCCTACGCACACAAGTCAAGAAATGTATGTTTCAATTCACAAATTATGGGCAGAGAAATAACTGGGTGGGCAGGCTAGGGGCTTATAATATTTTTTTAAAAAGAAACAACACAAAAGTGTTTGCAGGACTCAGGACAGGAGGCCTGCTGAGACAGCCTAGCTGAATTGATTTTTAATTCATGCTAGGCTCCTTTCCTTTTTTAAAAAAAAAAATATTTGGAAGGGGGGGGGAAGAGTTATTTATTTAAACCACTACTAGGCTACGCTACCACTCTAAAGTTGAACCACCTACTACCTTTCTAACGGGGATCCGGGCTATTTAAACTCTAAAGCACTACACACTGAAGAACCACTATTTATTTATTGGTTTCTTCCTAAAAAAAAAAAAAGCTGGACAAATCAATGCAGGAAGGCAAGCTGGGTGCCAGCTGGCACTATAGTAATAGAAGCACTATGCTGGGCAAATGGAGGCAATGGTGGGCAATAGGGGCAACAAGGCTAAGGCAGTCAGGCAATAGAGCTCTCTCTTCTCCCACATGACAGGAAGGGAGAGAATGGCTGTGCTGGCCCTTTAAATAGCCTCCTGCAATGCTCTCCGAAACTTGCCCCCACCCTTGCCCCTTCCTCCAACTCCCCCTGGCCAATGGGGGGTTAATTTGGCTCCTGAACACCAAATATGGGCATTCCTCGGATCGGACCTTTTCCATTGATGTAATGGAAGCTAAAAGGTGGGAAATTCAAGTAGACGTCAGCAGGGGCGTATCTAGGGTGGGGCAGGCAGGGCACGTGCCCCGGGCGCCACTTGAAGGGGGGCGCCATTTCTTAAAATTAATTTTTTTAAAAAGGCAGCCGAAAACAAAATGGCCACCGTGCATGCTCAAATGGCCTCTCTTTGAGGCCCTAGGCCATACCAGGATTCATAGAGGCCATTTGAGCATGTGGTGGCCATTTTGTTTTCAGCTGCCATTTATATATATATATATATATATATATATATATATATATATATATATATATAAAAATGGCCACCACACATGCTTAAATGGTCCCAGTGAGGCCCCAGAGGCCAGGAGGGGGGAGGGGGAACCTTTGCAGACCCCCCCCCAGCCTTTAGAAACCCCCCAAAGGGGCTACAGGTATTTTTTTTAAAAAAAAAAATTAATATAATATAAGTCACTGTACACATATTCAGATATGTGACTTGTATGTGACCTTCAGACTTGTATTTTTCCGCTGATATTATGGTAAAGTTATCTGAAAGATGGGTGTCAGATGTTTGGACAGGGGGCGCAATTTCAATGCTTGCCCTAGGCACTATTTTCCTTAGATACGCCTCTGGACATCAGAACTCAAAATGGAGGAGGAAGAAGAAGCACTTTATCGGCCACAAAATGGAGGACCAAAATGACAAATTATTCAGAGCTGAAATGGGGGTGATTCGTTCCGGCTCCAAAACATTGGGGTGGGGGGGAGAAGGTGATTTGTTTTGGCAATGAATCACCCAAAAGGGTCAGTATTGGGTACAGATCGTTCTGTACCTGAAAAGTTTCACACATCCCTAGTATCCTCCTTTTCTGCCGCCCTGCTCTGCATGCTGGCTGGGGCTTTAATAACAGAACCAGAAGGAACCATATGCTTTAGAAGACATTAGTGTCTCTAGCATCTTCGTTCAGCTGAGTGATCCTAGACAGTAGAAAATGCTAAGATTTTAAGAACCTTCTATGGTCACTACCTAATGCCACAGAGGGGAAGTAACTTTCCTAGGGAGCAAGAGGTTGCTGGTTTGAATCCCCACTGGTATGTTTCCCACATATTCAACAACACACCCACACACGAACACAAATACATGTGCACGCACACAAACACACACACATCCAGATATACATGAAAGCACCACATGCAAACATGTGTACATGGCCACAACACAAACCCATGCACATGCAAACACAAAGATAAGCACATGCACACAAGAGAAAAGTATTTGTGCACATAGAAACAGGCATGCACACACAATGTACACACAATATGCATGTGAAAAAATGCACATGCTTAAAAATGCAAACAAGTACATGCTCTCGACACATGGATATGCAAACACAAAAACATGTAGATGTATGCACACAGCATGCATGCAGAGAAACAAACACGTGTGTGCCTACACAACACACATAGATGGAGTAAGAAAAGAGAGAAACAGAGTGCTGTCACGCCCTAGCACCAGCTTGTAAAGAGCACACAGAGCACTGGGAATTGTATTCCTTACTAATGCTTCCCCCATAGAGCTCTTTTGGGAAAGTGTTAGGAAGGACTACTCTTCCCAGCATTCCTTGTGCCCCTTCTAAGAAACTGTGGTTTATATTGTTCTGTATCACAGTGATGATTGTAAGTAAAATTCAGAATATACTATAACTATTATGTTAGGCACTTCCCTGTCTCTTCAGATTTAACACTACAGGTGATCTTGGGGAGGATATCCAATGGCCAGTATTGTGATGATAAATTTCCTTTTAACAACCATGCACTTTGGATGGTTAACAAAATACCCTGCAAATTTAAGACCAGAGTTAAGTAGATGGCATTTGGGCTCAAGCTCCGCAAGGTGGAGAAATTGGAGCCTATGGCTGATGCCCCCACGTACACGCCACAGGATCAGTAATGAGGTGGTGCCCTCCATGCTCCCACACATTTCCATGGTCTTTGAGGCACAATTCAAGACGGGGAGGATGGAGTGCCTGGCGCCTGCAAAGATGCTCCACAACGCGTTGTCCTTGTCTTGTCTTATGAAGCATCTCAGCCTTACTGTGGAGGAATTCCTCTGTCAGTTGTCCCATACCTGTTTGCTGCTTACATCATGAGCTTGTAGGCAGGATCACCAGTGGCTGGGGGTGGGTGGTTAGCACCCTTCATCAACCTTATCTTGACTCAACACAAAGGAGGTTTTATAGGACACTCCAGTAAAGGCTAAATGACACCATTATTATTTTTGTTTACACAGTCAGACAAGTGTTATTGACTGGTTTCTTTTATCCAGACATCAAGTCCTTCCCAAGGACCTGGGATGGCTGAATTTTATTATCAATATTGCTGCTGTTATTATTACAGATATTGTCGCAGAATATAGGCTGTTCCCAGTAAAGTTGTTTTTTGTAATTGGCTGATGGTGATTTCTTTGGACCCTATAGTGTTGAGGTGCTCCTCAAGGTGTTTTGGAATTCCACCTAGGGCACCAATTACTACCTAGGTGCAATTCCAAAACACCTTGAAGAGCCTCAACACTACAGGGGCCACAGAAATCACCACTGGCCAATAACAAAACGCAACTTTACTGAGAACAGCCTATATTCTGCTATGATATCTGTAATAATAATGCTCTTCCTCCAAGGAGACCAGAGCAGTGTGCTACATACTTTGGTTTCTCCACACAACAACCCTGTGAAGTAGGTTAGGCTGGGAGAGAAGTGACTGGCCCGGAGTCACCCAGCAAATATCATGGCTGAATGGGGATTTGAACCCGGGTCTCCCCAGTCCTAGTCCAGCACTCTAACCACTATATCACACTGGCTCTCTTGTCCCAAGCTCAGGGTGAAAAGTTTTCTGGTGCTCACCTATCACAGGCTTGCATTTCTTCTGTCAGAGACCATAGACTTAAAGGTAAAGTTGTGTTGTCAAGTCGGTGTCAACTCCTGGCAATCACATAGCCATGTGGTTTTCGTTGGTAGAATACAGGAGGGGTTTACCATTGCCATCTCCCTCACAGAATGAGATGATGCCTTTCAGCATCTTTCTATATCACTGCTGCCTGAAATAGGTGTTCCCAATAGTCTGGGAAACATACCAGCAGGGATTCAAACCAGCAACCTCTTGCTCCCTAGGCAAGTTACTCTCCCACTGTGCCGTTAGGTGGTGACCATAGCCCTAGAAGGTTCTAAAAATCTTAGCATTTTCGACAGTCGAGGATCCCTCAGATGAACGAAGATGCTAGAGTCACTAATGTCTTCTAAAGCATATGGTTCCTTCTGGTTCTGTTATTACAGCCCCAGCTAGTATGCAGACCACAAGAGCGGGGGAGGGGAGAAGGAGGATACCACACCAGCACATGAAAGGTGTCACACAGTGCCCCGGGTGGAGGATATTTGCAATAGACTGCATCACCAGGACTTAGGCGCTCCCCTGCTGAATGATATAGGAGTGTTCAAGGTTCTTACCATGCATCCGGGATGGTAATACAATGGGGCTTCTTCTGACATTGGAGTACATCTCAGAACTATCATAAGGCAATACAGGGACAGGATCCTGTGGGATATCTTTCCTAGTGCCAGGAACTCCATCCTCTCCATCTTGATTTGGTCCTCAATGACCATGTAAAAGTGTGGGTTTCTGGAGGGCAAGTTGTATGCAAGCACAATTTGTGACATTGTACAAACTTGTAGTTGATTGTGGTGGATACACCCAGCTTTGCTACCACAACATCTCCCTGAGAATTATCAGTTTGAATTCTGCCACCAAGTAGACGTTTGTGCTTTAGGCTGAGTCTACCACAACAGACTTCCCACTTCTGTCACAAAACCAAGTTTGGTAACGTGGTAAGGTCTATAGGCATGGGGTGGAGTAACAGAAGCTACAGTTTTCCTCTGATGGTAAACAAGCAATTTTACTTTGCAATTAGTTCAATTAAAAGTTGCTTCACTAGTGTAGTATAGAAAAAACAAAACCATCAACCAAGAGAGGACAAGGACTGTCACTGAGCCCTAACTTGGAGAGGATGACCTTTAGCAACTCTGGCTTTTCTTTAGTTCAGTCTCAGGTCTTGTTTTTCCCAGTTCTTAGTGATTTTCACTCTGCCAGTGATTTTAACAGCTCTGTGCCATCAATTCTTTATTTCAGTAGCATCTGTCATGCTGTCTTTTTCAAAGCCCGCAAGATTAACTCTCTTCTCATTCTGCAGGGCACTCTTCTTCTTCCTCCAGCTCCAGCTTCAACTCTCTCTCCAGACTTGCAACTCTGACTCTGTTCCAGCTCTCTGTGTTTCTGATTCCAGGACTCTGACTTACTTTCTGCTGAAGCAGCCTCCTATCTATACACAAATGGTTTGAACTGTTCTTTTTAAACAATCCAATCCATGTAAGACAAAGTTACCTCCATTTTTCAAAACCAAACTGTCAAACTGATATTCTCAAAGTGAAACTAAGGTACAGCAGGTGTGAACTCTCGTCCCTGCCAGTTTTCTTTGCAAGGCAAGTCACACATGGACTTTGCAGGCATTTCATACATACAGTCTATTGATAGTAATGAAGAAGTTTGGGAGTATTAATACAGTTAATAATTCATTTATAATACAAGGGCTTATTTACAAAAACCAAGAGGTCAAGGCCTCATTCTCTCACATTGATCATGTGACATGTATATAAGACTTAGGTTCCCATTTCCCATCTTTGTAGAACTTGAGGCAAAATGATTCTGATATTAAACTTGCATGTTTTTGACCATGAAACTGTCAATTTCTTTCTAGCCTGTTTCATGTCTTTCAGCTACCAGTCAGGCTGCCAAAGATTTTGTCAGAAATCCTCAGGAGCTGCTGCCAGTCAGGATAGAAATTACTGACCTAGATGGACAATACTGAGATTATACAAGGCAGCTTGAGGTATATAATACAAATTAGAAGTCAGTCAGGAATTCTAAAAAATGAATTAGACTTCTTAAACTCCACTCCCCCATATCCCTCCTGCCCTGTCTCCCTTAGTTGTGCCACTAAGTGCTTCCTCCTTTCTGCTTCCTTACTCACTCAGTTCCACCTAAGTAAATCTTAGCATTTAGCACTGATAGCAAAGAATCCCAAAAGCTTCAGCTGTGATTTGCCTTCTCCATTCAGTTCAATGGAACTAGTTAACCTGCCTTTTTGTCTGCTGTCAGGAGATTGGCTGGGGCTGACAACTCTGCCAGTCATTAACTTCTTATAAAAAAGAGCTCTTTCCAGTGGCCTATTTGACCTTGTTGTTACTACTGTTTGTTGTTGTTTTGTTACAACTGGCTATTGTTCAGAGTAGCTGGTTCTTCATTGAGAAAGTAAGTAGTCTTTTCCCCCCTTTTTAACTTGAGGAGGTGGTGAGCAAAATTTCTACTGATGGGAGGAGTCCTCTGACTTGTAGACTTGCCAATTCCAGGAGTTTCTCCAGGTTGAGAGTTGCACCAAAGGGAAAACTCCAGGGTGATAGCTTTTCCAAGCAGTGGTGTGATGAAGAACAGGTTTTTTCTCTCTCTCTCCTACTCTTGGAAGTATACAGTCTAGTTCTGAGCCTACTTATTTTTGTAGGTGGAGAAGTTATTTATCTTATTTTATTATTAAAACTTTTATACTGCCCTTCCAAAAGGCTCAGGGTGGTTTACATTAAAACACCATTAAAAACAGTAAATAATTAAAACAAAAATAGTAAAGCATAAAAACAATAATTAACAATTAAAAACATTGTAAAACAACAATTAAATAATCTGAAGAATTTAAAAACAAGTTTTTAAAAGCTGAGAAAGCCTGGTTGAAGAGATGTGTTTTCAGGTGTCTTTTGAAAATTGCCAGAGATGGGGAGGATCGTGGAGAAGTCATGGCATTTTTCAACCACTGTCTCTGCAAAGGGATAAGAAGGGAACAGGAATTAAAGCAGAGTTGAGCTACTACTGCAGCAGTGGCTATTGGGCAGACTAGAATTGGAAGCTAACGTGGCCATGAGCTTTTAAGAGTTCACACAGAGTGAATCCTCTCATACTGATAAGTCTATCTAGGAGTTTGTAGCACATGTGGACTTGGGAATGGCAGGAGCCAATGGTATTCTGTATGTATTTATTATTCATTACATTTCTAGACTGCCCCATCCAAAGGTTCCGGGCTGATGCACAAGTTTTAAACATAAAAAGAAACACCATTTAAAACACACTGCTTAAAAGAATTTCAAAACAATTCAGAAGCATTGAAAACCAATGAAAATACTCAAAAATAACTTAGAAACCCTGGATGGCCAGGACAAAGAAGTAAGTCTTTAGGGCTCTCTTAAATTTCAACAAAGAGCCTAAAATACAGATTTCTGCCAGTAGTGCATTCCATAGGCCAGGAGCAGATACAGAGAAGACCCGACTCCAAGTCGCCCCCAGAGGTGCCGGTTGTGAAGAGAAGGGAGCTGGTCTTGTGGTAGTGAGCATTTTATTCATTCATTCATTCATTCATTCATTCATTTGATTTCTATACCGCCCTTCCAAAAATGGCTCAGGGCGGTTTACACAGAGAAATAATAAATAAATAAGATGGCTCCCTGTCCCCAAAGGGCTCACAATCTAAAAAGAAACATAAGATCGATACCAGCAGCAATCACTGGAGGAGTTCTGTGCTGGGGGTGGAGAGGGCCAGTTACTCTCCCCCTGCTCAATAAAGAGACTCACCTCATTAAATGGTGCCTCTTTGCCAAGTTAGCAGAGGTGACAAGCATGACTTGTCCCCTTAGCTAAACAGTGTCCAACTTGGCTGCATATGAAAGGAAGACTAGTATTGTGAGCAAGGTAAGATATTCCCCTTAGGGGATGGAGCTGCTCTGGGAAGAGCATCTAGGTTCCAAGTTTCCTCCCTGGCAGCATCCCCAAGATAGGGCTGAGAGAGACTCCTGCCTGCAACCTTGGAGAGAAGCCGCTGCCAGTCTGTGTAGACTATACTGAGAGAGATGGACTTATGGTCTGACTCAGTATATGGCAGCTTCCTATGTGGTAACTGGAGACGGACCTCTCCAGATGACCTCAAGATGTGATGGGGATCATACAGAAGAAGGTTCTCTCTAATTTAGCCCGGACCCAAGCTGGGCTTTAAACATAATCACCAGTACTTTGTATTTTGCCCAGAAACATGTCGGCAGCCAGTGCAACTGTTTTCAAACAGGCATATGGTCTCTCCAGGTTACCCCAGAGACCAGTCTGGCTGCTGCATTTTGAACTAATTAAAGTTTCTGAACTATGTACAAAGGCAGACCCACGTAGAATGCATTGCTATAGTCAAGCCTGGAGGTTACCAGCTGATGCACCACTGTTTTTGGAGATCATTCTCTTCAAGGAATGGACACAGCTTTTGAATCAACTGCAGCTGATGCAAATCACTCCTAGCCATAGTCTCCACCTGAGCTACCAGGGTGAGACCTGGATCCAAGAGCACTCCCAAGCTGCGTACCTGTTCCTTCTGGGGGAAACTTAACTCCAGCCAGCAAAGGAAGATCTAACTCCTCCCTCAGATTCCGATACCCCTCAATTTTGTTCTTTGAATTTCGCTCTTTGTGGCAGTGGCAATGGTGGTGGTGGAGAAATAATTTATCTACATGGTAAGCTCCTCACAGGTTACATGCTACTTCTCCCACCTTCTTGGTTATTATAATCTCATTTTCTTAATGTCCTCGGAATTAATTGCAATTGGGATGCTGGTGACCTTTCTGTGTGCAACATGCTCGGTTCATGTTTTCCCTTTGCAAACCTGCCTGTAGTCTCTTCTCCGGAAAGGCCCCAGTGTTCTGTTCTCCTGAGTATGCGTCGATTAAGGTTACTGACTTGCTGGATTTCCCTTTGATTCTGGCTCCTGCTGGTCACTTGTGCAAGCCCTTCCGTGTGCGGTGTGGTGTTTGGGGGGGGTTTTTTTTGGCTTTAATTTTTTGCAGTGGAACTCTGCCTGTTTGCTGGGCTGTGTTGACAACTCTTTTTGCTCTCTTCGCAGTTGTCTCTGTGCATGCCCTGGGCCTCACTTCATGCCAGTGAGGAGGCCCCAAGTCTGTTCCTGCCATGCCAGACCTCCTGAGTTGGCATGCCACAAATACCATTTCCTCTTTCCTTTTCTTTGTAGTTGCTTGGCTTCACTGCCTGCTTGCCCAGTAGAATCCTGTCTGTTTGCTGGGCCACCTTGACAAGAGCTTTTGCCCTTTAAGTACTTCTCACCCACCTTCCTGGTCTAGGCACACTCCAAGGGTCACCCTGCATGCCAGCCAGGCAGCCTCAGGTCTGTTCATACCATGCCAGAGCCTATGGTTTTTCTTGACTGGACTCCACAGTCAAGACCGGTTTTTCTTGACTGGAGTCAAGAAACACCACCCACCACCACCGCTCTCCACCTTCCTGGGCTCCGCTGACAAACTCTGAGTAGTAAAACACAGAGTGCTCTACTCTGCACAGTTCCAGATCCTCCAAGCCCCCCACCAGCCTCCCAAATGACAGCCCAGGCCAGCTGTGGTCTGGTGCATTGTGACCTCCACGCATGGGCAGAGGCCTTTTGCATTGCCACGCAAATCACATTTCTTAGGTCTGTACCCTCCTGTGAAGTCTTTTTGAACATGTGTTGGATGGTTTGAACATTTCACAGATATCACTCCTGGCTATTACAGTACACCAGCTCCTGGGATGTATGTATAAATGATACTAATGTTACTAACTGGCCTCCAACTTCCTTTGCAGTCCACCACCATGAGCTGCTGCAGCGACAGACCAGAAGCGGTACCCAATCCAGAAGGTGAAGATCTTGTGCCTAGAAGCGCTTGGGAGAGATCCGCTCAAGCTCTTGCTGCGTATGAGAGAGAGGAGAGCCACACAGATCCATCATCGTCAGAG
This sequence comes from Hemicordylus capensis, assembly GCF_027244095.1. Lineage (NCBI taxonomy): Eukaryota > Metazoa > Chordata > Lepidosauria > Squamata > Cordylidae > Hemicordylus > Hemicordylus capensis. Next base: position 449,646,703 of record NC_069657.1, read on the forward strand.
GTGCAGCCAGAGGGCAGTGAGTCCTCCATCCCAGAGCACAATGTCTCAACTGTGCTCACTGTTCTCCCCAAGGAGGAAGATGTATTCTGCTCGCTCAACCCACCAGATGCAATCCCTGGTCCTCCCATGCATCCCAGAACTCCATCACTCCCTGCCTCCAGTGCCACAAGCCACCATGGCAGTGATGGAACCCCACTGCTGCACAGTACATCTACGAGTGCAAGCAATGCTGCATTCCTTGGACACAAAAGTGGTCAGGCTTTGCCCCCTGTTGAACATGCTGCTTCAAATGAACAGACCTTGGAACACATCAGTAGAGCAATTAAGCAAGACCTGAGAAAGTTCCTCTGCCCAATTGTCCATTTCACCATTAATTACTGGGAGACTGGACCAACCACAGGCTGTCTGGTTTTCATAGCACACTGGGCTGTGAACAATGGTTCAATTCTGTGCAGGCGCCAGGCAGTGATGATCATGTGTGAGGCTGAGCAGAGCAACTTGACTGAAATCATACTCCAAAGAGTAAAGAGGGCGAGGGACAAGTGGTTCCATCCCATGCAGCTGCAAGTGGGGTATGTGGTGACACCTACAATGGCAGTGCCACAGGCAGTGGGGGATTGTTGTCTGGGATGGTTTGCTTCCCCTGTTGACTGCTTGGGCCAGCTGATAAAAGGAGTTATGGAAAAGGTGAGAAATGAAGACTTTCTCATTTTATGGGTTTGGCAAGTCCTATGCAAAGTCAGCATTCACTTTGAGCAATCCCCAGTGGCTCACAAACGCCTAAGAGAATTGCAGTTGCTGTGTCGTCTCCCCCAGGAACTTCTTCATGAGAAGATGCCAAAGCCATCAAATAATCTCTTTCTCTTTCTGGAGTTTCTACTTGCCCGGCGAAAGGCATTCAGTGCTCTTGAGCCAGAGATCCCTGGCCTCTTCTTTACACGTCAGGATTGGTGCCTGATGCGCCATCTGGCCTGCCTCCTGAAGCCCTTTGAAGAGACCATCACTGCAATTCAGAAGGAAGATGCTAACCTAGGCCAAGTCCTTCCTGAGCTCCAGTTGCTTGAGGACAAGGTAAAACGATGCTTCCTGCTGCTGCAGCACGAGTCAGATGTTACTGTTTCTGCTGCTGCTACTCGCTTTGCCACTGAACTGCTGAAATCTCTGGAAAACCATAGTAAGCTAGGTATAGACAGAGAAAACCTTCTGTACCAGACTGCAACCTTGCTTCATCCCTGCTTCAGGGACCACATCCATAAATACCTGAAGGGAGACATAGAGAAGAAAAAGTGGGAATTGAAGGTTTGGGTGACACAGCAGATTGAGAAGGAATACTTTAATTTGTCTAGTGTTTATGTAACTCCTTCTTTGACTGAGACAGCAAGCCAAGAACTGGAATCCTACCTTCAGGACAACATAGACCCTGCTTTTTTACATATGGATCCCCTGGTCTACTGGATCAAAAAAAGGGACATCTGGCCATCCCTCTCTATGGTGGCATTCCGGTATTTCTCATGCCCTCCCGCCCCTCTCATTTTGAGGGAAGGCCTTGGTATTGAAGACTTGATGATAGCAGGAAGATGTGAGGTAAGGGTTGCACTCAAAAGACTGAACAGAAACTGGATAGCTGCGGGATCTGGGGTCTCCAATACTAGCACAGAAACTGGAAGCCAGTCCATGGCCTGAGAAGAAAAGGGATGCCACCCCTCTTTGCAGAAGTTGATTTCTAGTAATCATTAACAAAAGTGTTGGGTTCATAGAAGGACACGACACACTAGGACATTGGCATTATTGGGATTTTGAAACACCTGGTGCTAATAGCTAGGACAGCCTTGCATTGCTGCATCTTTTAAAATTTCCCTTGCATGAAAGAGAATTGGGATATTGTATTGGAATTTACACTGCCTCACGATTTGCAGATGTAAGGGTTATTGACATATGAAAAAGTATTTTGCTTAATCATCTGATTGAATGGATCTGATATATTTAAATAAAAGTTACCAAGATCTCAGTGGGTGTTCATCTCTAGAGCATTTCCAAGAGGATAGCATATTGGCCCTGCGAGGAGCTTGGCATGGCAAGCTCTTCCCTCTCTATTCTCTTATCCTATGAGGGTTTAGATGACTTATCTGTTCCCACCTGCAGCCGAAGTGCACAAGTAGAAAGTGTGTTGCTAATTAATATTGTCTGGAGTAATGGAGTTAAAGTTCTAAGTAAATTAGTGGGCTTATGAAATGCATCGGGTATAGATAGCCTACAGCCTACTGTAGATGGGGCATCTGCAAATGTCCCAGTACATCAGCATCTCTGCATGTGCAGTGTCTATCAGGTAGAGGATATTCTCCTGTGTTTTCTGTAGGCGTGTGTAATTTACCCTTGATGGGTTTTGTGATTAATAAGAGGATCCTTAAGGAATTTAGCCACTCCAGTTAGAGTAGAATGCAGAGTTTATCTGTTGAAGCTATTTAGAGAAGACACATTTAGATTCTTGTAGAATCAAAATATTAAGATTTATTGGTGGTGCAGAGGGGAAATGCCTGACTAACAAGCAGAAGGTTGCCGGTTCGAATCCCTGCTGGTACTATATTAGGCAGCTGCAATACAGGAAGATGCTGAAAGGAATCTCGTACTATGCAGGAAGAGGCAATGGTAAACCGCTCCTGTTTTCTATCAAAGAAACTACAGGGCTCTGTGGGTGCCAGGAGTCAAAATTGACTTGATGGCACACTCTATCTTACGTTGGCCTTTGGCTAGGAAATACCTATCTATAGGCTACATAATGAATAGGGAAGGAGGGAGAGAGAGAGAGACGTTTCCATCTGCTTTCCAAGAGGAAAGGAAGGGATTCTGTCTCTCACAGGAAATGCCTAAGGAGTCAAGGCAGGTGTCATAGAGTAGAGGTAAAGAAGGGACAGGTAAGGAGACTCTCACTAGCTACCTCTACACCTAATGCCCCTAGTGGTCATTAGGATAGTCGGTACAAAAGGTCGGTGCACTGGAACTCTTACCTCCAACATTGTGCTATGTACAGGTGAAACTCGGAAAATTAGAATATCGTGCAAAAGTCCATTAATTTCAGTAATGCAAATTAAAAGGTGAAACTGATATATGAGACAGACGCATTACATGCAAAGCGAGGTAAGTCAAGCCTTAATTTGTTATAATTGTGATGATCATGGCGTACAGCTCATGAAAACCCCAAATCCACAATCTCAGAAAATTAGAATATTACATGGAACCAAGAAGACAAGGACTGAAGAATAGAACAATATCGGACCTCTGAAAAGTATACAGTGTACTGTGCTTGATTGGCCAGCAAACCCGCCTGACCTGACCCCATAGAGAATCGATGGGGCATTGCCAAGAGAAGGATGAGAGACATGAGACCAAACAATGCAGAATTGCTGAAGGCCGCTAATGAAGCATCCTGGTCTTCCATAATACCTCATCAGTGCCACAGGCTGATAGCATCCATGCCACACCGTATTGAGGCAGTAATTGCTGCAAAAGGGGCCCAAACCAAGTACTGAATATATATGCATGCTTATACTTTTCAGAGGTCCGATATTGTTCTATTCTTCAATCCTTGTCTTCTTGGTTCCATGTAATATTCTAATTTTCTGGGATTGTGGATTTGGGGTTTTCATGAGCTGTACGCCATGATCATCACAATTATAACTAATGAAGGCTTGACTTATCTCGCTTTGCATGTAATGCGTCTGTCTCATATATCAGTTTCACCTTTTAATTTGCATTACTGAAATTAATGGACTTTTGCACGATATTCTAATTTTCCGAGTTTCACCTGTATGTCAGCTTTAGAGCAGTTTCTAGTGCCCTTGTTAAAAAGGACAGGACTTCTTCAGCTGAGCAAATCTGTAGTTTACCTTTTGATTAGGTTCCTTGTTACTAACCATGTGGCTTGATTAGCTGCAGCTGCCGGAGAGAGAGAAAAAAGAAAAAAGGTGTTGAATTCTCAGCCTTAAATTGTGTGAATAATCAGCTGATTTGATCTTGCCCCAGAAAAGGCAGGCTTTTATTTTAGAATGTAAATGTTCTCTTAATGAAACACTGTGAATATTTGGCTTTACTTCTTAAAACATACAAGCTTCTTATGAAATGTTCTGATGACCAATTTTTGCATGTGAAATTTTTTGAGAGCAAACAAAACAAACTTTTCCAAGAGAAAATGGAGGAAGTTTTCCTAGACCTTTTCTAGGAGAAGGTTGACAAGTTCAGAGGCACAAATAAAAACAGCTGGCTGTCCCAGGCTCCCTAAAGCAAGCCAATCAATAAGGTCATAGAGGACATAAGAACTGAGGGGCTTGCTGATGCACAGATAGTACCCCTGGCTATCACAGTACACCAGGACTTGGAATGTATGAATAAATAATACTATTTTTAACTTGTCCTCTGTCTTCCTTGGCAGCTTACCCCCATGAGAAGCTTAGGCGACAGACCAGAAGAGGCAACTAATCCAGAAGTTGAAGACCTTGTGCCTAGAAGCCCTTGGGAGAGATCCCCTCAAGCTCTTGCTACGTATCAGAGAGAAGAGAGCCACACAGTTCCACCATCTTCAGAGGTGCAGCCAGAGGGCAGGGAGTCCGCCATCCCAGAGGTGCAGCCAGAGGGCAGCGAGTCCTCCATCCCAGAGCTCAATGTCTCAGCTGTGCCAAGTGTTCTCCCTGAAGAGGGAGAGGCATTCTGCTCAGTCGGCCAACTAGATGCAATCCCTGGTCCACCCATGCATCCCAGAGGAGCTTCACTCTCTATCTCCAGTACCAAAAGCTATGATGGCAGTGATGCAGACCCAATGCTGCACTATACATCTGCGAGTGCAAGCAATGCTGCATTCCTTGGACACCAAAGTGGCCAGGTTTCGTCCCCTGCTGCACATGCTGCTTCAAATGAACTAGATTTAGAACACAACATTAGTAGAGCAATTGAGCAAGGCCTGAAAAGGTCACTCTGCCCAGTTGTCCATTTCACCATTGATGTGCGGTCCACAGGACCAGCCACAGGATACATGTTTATCAAAGCACACTGGGTTGTGGACTACAATTTCCGTTTGCGCCGGTGCCAGGCAGTGATGCTTGTGTGTGAGGTTGAGCTGAGCAACTTGACTGAAATCGTACTCCACAGACTAAAGGAGGTGAGGGACAAGTGGCTTCGTCCCCTGCACCTACAAGTGGGGTATGTGGCGACACCCACCATGGCAGTGGCACAGGCAGTGGGAGAGTGTTGTCTGGGGTGGGTTGCTTCCCCTATTGACTGCTTGGGCCAGCTGATAAAAGGAGTTATGGAAAAGGTGAGAAATGAAGACTCTCTCATATCATGGCTTTGGAAAGTCCTATGCAAAGTCAGCACTCACTTTGAGCAATTCCCAGTGGCCCACGACCGCCTAAGAGAATTCCAGTTGCTGTGTCGTCTCCCCCAGGAACTTCTTCATGAGAAGATGCCAACACCATCAAATAACCTCTTTCTCTTACTGGATTTTCTACTTGCCCGACAGAAGGCATTCATCAAATTTGCGCAGAAAAACACTGAGTTCTACTTTTCACGTCAGGTCTGGCGCCTGATGTACTATCTAGTCTGCCTCCTGAAGCCATTTGAAGAGACCATCATTACTCTTTCTAAGGAAAATACTAACCTTGGCCAAGTCCTTCCTGAGCTCCAGTTACTTGAGGAGAAGGTAAAAGGATGCTTCCCGCTGCTGCAGCAAGAGTCAGAAGTTACTGTTTCTGCTGCTGCTACTCGCTTTGCCACTGAGCTGCTGAAATCTCTGGAAAGCACCAAGGACCTAGGAACAGGACTTAGAAAAGACATTCTTTACCAGACTGCAACTTTGCTTCATCCATACTTCAGGGACCACATCTGCAACTATCTGAAGGAAGATGGCCAACAGGAAATGTGGGTAGTGAAGAAGTGGGTGACACAACAGATTGAGAAGGGATATTTGAATTTCTCTAGTGATGATGCAACTTCCTTTTTGACTGAGGTGGCAAGTGAAGAACTGGAATTCTACCTGCAGGACAACATAGACCTTGCTCAATCACATATGGATCCCTTGGTCTACTGGAACACAAAGAAGAGCATGTGGCCATCCCTCTCTACAGTGGCATTCCAGTATTTATCATGCCCTCCTGCCCCTGTCATTTTGAGGGAAGTACTTGGAATTGAAGACTTGATAATACCAGGAAGATTTCAGGAGAGCCTTGCATTCAACAGACTGAACAGGAGCTGGAAAGCTTCAGAAATAAGTGACACTGGAAGCCAGTCCATCGCCTGAGAAGAAAAGTGATGCCACCCCTCTTTGCAGAAGTTGATGTCTGGTAACCATTCACAAAGTGTTGGGTTCATGGAAGGGCATGACACACTAGGTCACTGGCATTACTGGGATTTTGCAACACGTGGTGCTGATAACTAGGACTGTCTTGCATTGCTGCATCTTTTTAAAATTTCTTTGCATGAAACAGAATTGGGATATTGTATTAGAATCTACACCACATCACGATTTGCAGATGTAAGGGTTATTGACATATGCAAATATATGTTGCTTAATTATCATACAGTGAATGGATCTGACTTGTTTAAATAAAATTTACCAAAACCTCAGCATATGTTCATCTCTAGAGCATTTACAAGAGGATAGCATACTGGTCCTGTGAGGAGCTTGGCATGGCATGCATGTTTCTTCCCTCTCTATTCTCTTATCCTATACCAGTTCTGTGAGGGGTTAGATGACTTATATGTTCCCACCTGCAGCAGAAGTGCACAAGTAAAAAGAGTGCTGCTAATTATCTGGAGACATGGAGTTAAAGTTCTAAGTAAATTAGTTTCTTCACGAAATGCAACAGCTATAGAACGCCTAGTGCCTAGCTGCTCACTGCATGAGGAGATAGGGTTGCCAATATTGTGTTGGCCGAAATCTGGCCACCGGGTAGGGGGGTGGGGTGGCACTTGCCCCCAGGTGGCAGGATACAGCATCTGGGCACACTTATCTGGTGGTGGTGGTGGTGGTGGTGGTTGACTGCTGCTGTGTGGCGGTGGAGCAGGGATGGTGGCAATAGCTCTGCCCACCCACCTCCCAAACGATAACAAGTGAAGTGGAGTGAGCAAACCGCCATCAACAAGTCCCCTTCAAGATTGTGGCCACTCTGCTGATTTGCTAATGGTCCACAGTCTAGCCCTGGAGCTTGCTAGGATCTGCCTCAGCAGCCAAGAAGCAGGGAGGGGCTATCCTCTTCTGGAACCGGACTATAGTTGCACAAACATCTGTGGTGTGATCTGCAGTTCAACATTGAAACTGCCAGTCTCCAGCTTCCTGTTATGTGTGAATTTGGCCTCTGTATTTTATTATTTGGACATTTGTCCCAGTGGTAATCCTGTAGAGAGTTTGGGAGGAGGTGCCAAAAACAGAGAAGGAGAATTTGGAGTTATTTTTGGAATTAAGTCTTCATTACATCCACATAAGATAATCCCTGCTAATTTGGCAAAGAGACACCTTTTAACAAGGAGATTCTCTTTATTTAGCAGGGGGAGAGTAACTGGCCCTATCCACCACCAGCACAGTACTTCCAGTGACTGTTGCTGGCGTCTGTTCTATGTTTCTTATTAAATTGTGAGACCTTTGGGGACAGGGATCCATCTTATTTATTTGTTATTTCTCTGTGTAAACCACCCTGAGCCATTTTTGGAAGGGCGGTATAGAAATCGAATTAATGAATAAGATTGCTCTGGGAAACAGTTATAAAAGCTTCCAAATTATACCCTGATGGAATCCGAGCTGTCAGTGACTATCAGGAATGGGATAGTGCATGGCCTCTCGACATCTGCAGAGGTCATCTCAGCTCCCAAGCTTCCCACAGGATCTGAGGTCCCAGAAATGGTGACATAGCTAATTTCTGCAGATAGTTTCCCTCATCCTTGCTGTGCTGATGGAACCACCATCACTATGTGACACTATTCTGTTCTTAGGTCTATGAGGTCGCATTCCCCATGCTTTTCAATGAGAGGGTGTTCCCTCACTTTGTGAGGCAGTAATGAATTTCACCCAGTCAGTTCCCTCTGATTGGTCACTGCATGAAGCAGGATACTGGTCCAGATGGTCCCTTGGCCTGATTTGGCAAGAGTGTTTTAATGTTCGCAAAGAGGATGTTTTAAAAGCAAATCCTTTCCAAGCCGCATTACAAGGAAGCAAGCTCCATTTTAATCAATGAGACTTCCATTCAAAAAGAAAGGGAAGAATTCTGAAAGATAGTGCTTGAGGGAGGAAAGGCTGTTATTTGAAATATACTATGAATGCCAATAGCCCTTCCTCTCCTACTATGTAGAGAATAAAACAAGGAAAAGGTAAAGCAACAACTAATTAGAAAGCTGTGGCTTAGAGGAGAGAAATGTACTCAGTGCATGGGGCTCACATTCTAAAAAGAAACATGTAGGCATCCTTCTAGGCAGCCGGGAAGATACACACATCAACAACTGCCATTTAAACATGTCAAAACTTTATTAAAAGAAAAATACCCAAAGGGCTGAGTGGAAAAGACTTCGCACAATCTCCGTCAGGTTCTGCGGCTGCTGCAAGCGAATAAGCTAGAGGACATCTGAGGAAACTGAACATAAGAACAGCCCTGCTGGATCAGGCCCAAGTCCCATTTAGTCCAGCATTCTGTTTCACATAGTGGCCCACCAGATGCCACTGGAACACACAGGAAGGAGTTGAGGGCATGCCCTCTCTCCTACTGTTACTCCCCTGCAACTGGTACTCAGAGGCATCTTGCTTTTGAGGCTGGAGGTGGCCTGTAGTTCTCCGATTAGTAGCTGATGATAGACCTCTCTTCCATGAAGTTATCCAAACCCCTCTTAAAACCATCCAAGTTGCTGGCTGTCACCACATCTCGTGGCAGAGAATTCCACAAGTTGATTATGCGTTGTGTGAAAAAGTACTTCTGTTTGTTGGTCCTTAATTTCCTGGCAATCAATTTCATGGGATGACCCCTGGTTTTCATGAGATGAATTCCTTCCACCAGAATATCAAGGCAGAATCGCCTAGGACTGGGACTGGTTCATAACACAACAAGGTTTCCACCAATATTATGCTCAAAATTGTAATGGTTATAAATATGACCTCTGTTGTGCCAATAAGATGAAAGCTGGTGTACATGATCCTTTAGGCCCAGTCGACAACTGTGCATGTTGCAAAGTGATCAGGTACAGCAAGTGTAAATAGTGCTGGAAATAGACACTTGAATCTTTTTTGTTCAAGCTCATCTAGGAAGGGAGCCTCTTAGTAGTTTGGTGAAATTTTGAGCAGCAGTTCTTCAAAAGTTATGACAATTACCCTGTCCCAGCAATTTCTATAGCTAGCAAGTCCTGACAAATTTATAGAGAGTGTGACCAATTTGACAATGAAGCCAGAATGGGGACACATTTGCCAGCCCTCTGACATTGGCAAGAGCAGCCAGCTAGTAGATTCTATTGCAAGTACAATACCTATTCTCTTAGTTATGGGATGTGACATCTCATGGGATATACAGGTGGGGTAAACTAGGTAGGTAGTTAGAGGGCATGGGAAAGTGGCATTTTAGGTGGTGTGTGGAACACGTTTGAAATTGCACACACACACTCACTCAAAAACAAACAGAAAAGCAAACACACATATGCAGCAAACACACATATGCAGCACACACACTACAAACACAGAAACCCACTCACACACAAATACATTTACATGCACATTCCCAGATATCCATGGAAATACTACATGCAAACATCTGTACATGGCCACAACATAAACCCATGGACATGCAATTCAACACTGTACAAGGCAGCTTGATACTTATACTGCTAACTGGAAGATAGTCAGGAATTCTTTAAAAAAAATTAAACTCTTCTACCATATATTTCACCTTCCCTCTCTTTCTGTTGTTCTTGTTTGTTGTGCAGAGTAAATTCCTCTTTGCTACTCTACTGTGTCACTGTTCTTGCTCCTGTCTGCTTCCTTACTCACTCAGTTGCACCAAAGTAATCATTACTTAGCACTTATTAGCAAACAATTCCAACAGTCCCAGCTGTGATCAGCCTTCTCCATTCAGTTCAATGGGATTTGGTTCACCTGTCTTTTTGTCTCCTGTCAGGAGCTGAAACTTTGTCAATCTTCAACTTCCTATAAAAAGAGTTCCTCCCATCTACCCAGGATATCCTTTTGTTACAAGTGAATATGAAGTAATTGTTTGGGGAAACAGGGTCTCTATTGAGCAAGTAAGTAACATCCCCCCCCCTTTTAAGTTGAAGGAGTAATGTGTAATTGTACAATCTGATGTAAGGGGTAGTTTGACTTGTAGAGCTGCCAGTTCTAGATATTTTTCCCCAGGTTTAGAGTAGTAACAAAGGGTGGTAGATTCTCCTCTTCAAAGTGGTGTGATAATGAAAATGTGAACTTGGCTCTCTCTCTCTCTCTCTCTCTCTCTCTCTCTCTCTCTCTCTCTCTAGATATATATATATATGAGAGAGAGAGCTATTAAGTTCTGGACCCACAGCAGGCCTCAGAGTGAGGTCTGATTAGCAACCACTGTAAGGAAAGGGGAAACTAATGGCCTTGGGCTGGGAATCAACTAGCAGTTCCTTACCTTGAAGTAGGAAGGATAGGGACCAGTGTAACTAGATACGTCAGGGAATTGATATAGGTTTAAGTGCTTGGATCAGATGGCATGGTATTTCCTGGGCAAGAGATTTACTTGAATGGAAGCAGTGATGGCTGATACCACTATAGTCTTCCTGATCATCCAGTCATTAAAAAATCCTTATTATAAAGTGTCACACCCCTAGTCACATGCTCTTGAAGGCCTAAGACTGCTCAAAGGGGCTTTCCATTTTACCCTTCCAGAATATTCCCTTGGAAGGGTGAATCTGCTCCAATAAAAAGTGGATGGTGCTAGCCTGCCTGACAGCTAGAGGAGGGGTTTGCACCCCCACCCCCTTAATCATTATGTGTTTCCCCCCTAATCTCATGTAAAGAATGCAGAGCTTCTCCTTTTCCTGTCTAGCCACACAGCCCAGCCCTTTTCCTTTGCTTCTTTCCCAGCAATGCAAGCCACTAAGATGAAGACTTCTGCAGGTTCTTTAATTAATCAAAAGCTTCTATTTAGAAAACTGTTGTTGCTGCTGTTTCTACAGAGTAAACACTTCTGAGCTGCCTCAGTTGTGTATTATAGAATTTAAAAAACCCTGGGGACTAGGTGCAGGCCCTTGACAATTGCCCCGAGGCTGCAGAATTCTCTGCCACAAAGCAGTTGGAATCTTCTGATCTCTTCCATCCTTGACTTTCAGAGGGACTTCAAGGCATACCTTATCTCCTGCTTGGCCTATCAAATGCCTGTTTTCTATCATCATGGAAGGGTGGAGGCTTTATATTGTGACTGTAGACTTATTTAAATTTGTACAGGTCCCAGATGGAGAAGACCCTTTAGGGCAGTACAGTCAAAAGAGAAACAAACCTTAAAATTCAGATCAGAACTATAATGGAAACTGAAAATCCAAACAGACTCTGTGTGCTCTTCAACACAGAGTGCTCTGCCCTGAACAGTTCTAGCTCCTCCAAGCCCCCCGCTGGCCTCCCAGATGACAGCCTGGGCCAGTTCAGGCCTCTGCACATGGGCAGAGGCCATTTGAATCTCCACAAAAATCATGTTATTTGGGTCTGTGTCATGCTGTGAAGTTTTCTTGCACATGTGCTTGAAGCTTTGAACCATTTGCTCATCAATCATTGACCCATTATGCTGTGTGACAAGCTTTCACTGAATTGCATTTTCTTCCATCATATGTAGATGGGGGAATGTGCAAAGGTCCCCAAATATCAACATCTCTGTATGTGTAGTGCCCATCAGGTAGAGGATATTGTCATGTTTTGTGCTATGAATGTTCAGCCTTAGAGCAGTTTTTAGTGCCCTTGTTAAAAAGGACAAGACTTCTTCAGCTGAGCAAATCTCTACTTTACCTTCCAATTAAGATCTTTGTTACTAACCCAAGTGGCTCTGTTATCTGCAGCTGTTGGAGAGAGAGAGAAATGGAAAGAAGGCGTTGAAGTCTGAACCTTGAACTTTGTGAACAATAAACTCTTACTCTAGAAAGAGCAGGCTTTTATGTTAGAATGTGTATGTTCTCTTAATGAAACACTGAATATTTGGCTTTGCATCTTAGGAACATAGGAAGCTGCCATATACTGAGTCAGACCATTGGTCTATCTAGCTCAGTATTGTCTACACAGACTGGCAGCGGTTTCTCCAAGGTTGCAGGCAGGAATCTCTCTCAGCCCTATCTTGGAGATGCCAGGGAGAGAACTTGGAACCTTCTGCTCTTCTCAGAGTGGCTCCGCCTCCTAAGGGGAATCTCTTCCAGTGCTCACACATCAAGTCTCCCATTCATATGCAACCAGGGTGGACCCTGCTTGGCTAAGGGGACAAGTCATGTTTGCTACCACAAGACCAGCTCTCCTTTCTTCTTAGGACATACAAACTTGTTATGAAATTTCTGATGACCAATGGTTGCATGCAACAAATGTAGAGAGAGAGAAAACAAAACTAACTTTTCAAAAAGAAAACCAAGGAAGCTTTCCTAAACCTTTCCTAGGAGGAGGTTGTCAAGTTCAGAGATTAAAATAAGAACAGCTGGCTATCCAAGACAAGCCAGTAATTAGGTCATGGATGACATAAGAACTGAGGGGCTTGCTGATTCAGATTGGAATTCTGCCTATCGCAGTACACCAGCTCTTGGAATGGATGTATAAATAATAATGCTATTGTTACTACTTGGCTTTTTATTATTTATTATTATTATTTTTAATTATTATTTTACACAGTCAGACAGGTGTTATTGACTGGTTTGTTTTATCCAGACATCGAGTCCTTCCCAAGGACCTGGGATGCCAAAATTTTATCATCAATACTGTTGGTTATTATAGATATGGTCGCAGAATATAGGCTGTTGCCAGTAAAGCTGCTTTTTGTAATTGGCTGATGGTGATTTCTGTGGCCCCTATGGTGTTGAGGTACTCTTCAAAGTCTTTTGGAACTGCACCCAGGGTGCCAATTACCACTGGGATGATTTTGGTCTTTTTCTGCCACAGCATTTCCATTTCAATTTGTAGATCTTTGTATTTGGTGATTTTTTCTATTTCTTTTTCTTCTATTCTGCTATCCCCTGGTATTGCTATGTTGATTATTTTGACTTGTTTTTCTTTCTTCTCGACTACAGTGATGTCTGGTGTATTGCGAGCCAGATGTTTGTCTGTTTGTAAGTCGGAAGTCCCATAATATTTTTACATCTTCATTTTCTTCAACTTTTTCAATTTTATGGTCCCTCCAATTTTTGGCTACAGGTAGATTGTATTCTTTGCAGATGTTCCAGTGTATCATCCATCCCTGCTACCTTGTCATGCCTTTGTTTGTAGTCAGTCTGTGTGATCTTTTGACAACAGCTGATTAGGTGGTCCACGGTTTCAACTGCTTCTTTACAAAGGCGGCACTTGTTGTTTGTGGTTGATTTTTTGACTTTTGCTCTTATTGCATTTGTTCTTAGTGCCTGTTCTTGTGCAGCCAGTATTAAAACCTCTGTTTCTTTCTTCAAGTTGCCATTCTTAAGCCATTGCCAGGTCTTGGTGGTGTCTGATTTTCCACTTATATTGTGCAAATATTGACCATGCAGTGGCTTATTTTTCCATTTTTCTGCTCAGTTCTTGACTTGTTCGTTCTTGTAGGCCTGCTTTGTTTCATTGGGGTTGAATAGTTTTGCATTATTGACCATTTGAAGTGCATCTTCTTCATTGTCCTTGATATATTCTTCAAGGCCTCCTCCTCTACTGTTTGATGGACTTGCAGCATTCCTCTTCCACCTGAGCTGTGAGGGAGATATAGCCTATCTACATCACTGTGGGGGTGCAGAGCATGATTGATGGTCATGATTTTCCTGGTCTTACGATCTAGCGTCTCTAGCTCTGCCTGGGTCCAGTCTATTATTCCTGCAGTGTATCTGATAACAGGTATAGCCCAGCTGTTTATGGCTTGTATGGTGTTCCCACCATTGAGTTTGGACTTTAGGATTTTTCGAACTCTCCTGATGTATTCACTTCCCATTTTTCTTTTAACTTCCGTGTGTGCAATGTTATCAGACTGGAGAATGCCCAAGTATTTGTAATGTTCTTTCTCTTCCAGGTTCTTGATCTTGCTTCCATTGGGCAGTTCTATTCCTTCTGTTTTTGTTATTTTCCCTCTGTTCATTATTAATGCATCACACTTGTCTAGTCCGAACTCCATTGCTATATCGCTACTGTATATATGGACAGTGTTTAGCAGTGATTCGATTTCTGACTGGGACTTTCCATACAACTTCAGATCGTCCATGTACAGCAGATGGTTGATTTTACTTGATGTTTTAGATGTTTGGTATCTGAGGCCTGTTTCGTTTAGTATTTGTGAAAGTGGGGTCATGGCGATTACAAACAACAGAGGAGATGGTGAGTCCCCTTGGAAAATGCCTCTTCTAATGCTAACCTGTCCAAGTGTCTCGCCATTGATTGTTAACTGTGTACTCCACATGCTCATTGATTTTTTTATAAATATCTGAATGTTTATGTTGTTGTTGTTGTTATTTCTTGTTTACACAGTCAGACAGGTGTTATTGACTGGTCTGTTTTATCCAGACATCGAGTCTTTCCCAAGGACCTGGGATGCCAGAATTTTATTGTCAATGGTTATAGATATTGTCGCAGAATATAGGCTTTTCCCAGTAAAGCTGCTTTTTGTAATTGGCTGATGGTGATTTCTGTGGCCCCTATGGTGTTGAGGTTATTATTATTATTACATTTATATCCCGCTCTTCCTCCAAGGAGCCCAGAGCGGTGTACTACATACCCGAGTTTCTCTTTCACAACAACCCTGTGAAGTAGGTTAGGCTGAGAGAGAAGTGACTGGCCCAGAGTCACCCAGCTAGTTTCATGGCTGAATGGGGATTTAAACTCGGGTCTCCCCAGTCCTAGTCCAGCACTCTAACCACTACACCACTCTGGGTCTCTTTATCTTCCTTGGCAGCTCACCACCATGAGACGCTTTGGCAACAGACCAGAAGAGGCACCCTATTCAGAAGATCTTGTGCCTAGAATCCCTTGGGAGAGATCCCCTCAAGCTCTTGCTGCCTATGAGAGAGAAGAGAGCCACACAGTTCCACCATCATCAGAAGTGCAGCCAGAGGGCAGGGAATCCTCCATCCCAGAGCTCATCGTCTCAGCTGTGCTAACTGTTCTCCCTGAGGAAGACGTATTCTGCTCGCTCAACCCACCATATGCAATCCCTGTATCACCCATGCATCCCAGAGCTCCATCACTCCCTGCCTCCAGTGCCGCAAGCTGCCATGGCAGTGACAGAGGCCCAATGCTGCACTATACATCTGCAACTGGACACCTTGGACACCAAAGTGGCCAAAATCTGCTCCCATGTGAACATGTTGCTGCAGCTGAGCTAGCCTTGGAACATAACATCAGTAGAGCAATTGAGCAAGACTTGAATAGGTCAACTTGCCCAGTTGTCCATTTCACCATTGATGTCCGGTGCACAGGACCAACCTCAGGCTATATGTTTTTCATAGCACACTGGGTTGTGGACAATGGTTTAATTCTGTGCAGGCGGCAGGCGGTCATGGTTGTATGTGAGGTTGAGCAGAGCAACTTGACTCAAATTGTACTCCACCGACTAAATGAAGTGAGGGACAAATGGCTCCATCCCCTGCAGTTGCAAGTGGGGTATGTGGTGACACCCACCATGGCAGTGGCACAGGCAGTGGGAGGTCATTGTCTGGGATGGGTTGTTTCCCCTATTGACTGCTTATACCAGCTGATAAATGGAGTGATGGAAAAGGTGAAAGAGGCAGACCTTTTCACATCATGGTTTTGGAAAGCCCTGTGCAAAGTCAGCATTCACTTTGAGCAATCCCCAGTGGCCCATGACCGCCTAAGAGTATTGCAGTCACTGAGTAATCTCCCCCAGGAACTTCTTCAAGAGAAGATGCCAACACCATCAAATAACCTCTTTCTCTTCTTGGAGTTTCTACTTGAGCGACAGAAGGCATTCAGTGATTACCTGAAGGAGAACCCTGTCCTTAATGTTCCACCTCTGGACTGGAGGTTGATGCACCATCTAGCCTGCCTCCTGAAGCCATTTGAAGAGACCATCACTACAATTAAAAAAGAGCATGCTAACCTAGGCCAAGTCCTTCATGATATCCAGTTGCTTGAGAGCAAGGTCAAAGACTACTTCCAGCAACTGCAGCAAGAAACAGGTGTTGCTGCTATTGCTGCTACTCGCTTTGCCAATGAGCTGCTGCAGTCTCTGGAAGGCCATAGTTTTGTAGCTGTAGTCAGGGAAAACATTCTGTATGAGACTGCAACATTCCTTCATCCATGCTTCAGGGACCACATCTGTCAATATCTGCGGGGAGACGTGGAGAAAAAAAGGTGGGAATTGAAGGATTGGGTGTTATGGCAGACTGAGAAGGAATACTTAAGAACCTACTCTGGTGATCCTGCAACTTCCCCTATGACAGAGGTGACAAATCAAGAACTGGAATCCTACCTGCAGGACAACATAGTCCTTACCCATTTGCAGTTGCATCCCTTGGTCTACTGGAACTCACGGCGGCTCACCTGGCCATGCCTTTCTGTAGTGGCACTCCACTATTTTTCATGTCCTCCCACCCCTGTCCTTCTGGAGGAAGTACCTAGTATGGAAGAGCTGATGATACCAGGAAGATTTCAGGAGAGGCTAGCACTTAACAGACTGAACAGAGATTGGGTGGCTGCAGAAATGAGTGTCCCCAGTACTAGCACAGACACTGGAAGCTAGTCCATGGCCTGAGAAGAAAAGTGATGCCGTCCCTCCTTGAAGAAGTTGATGTCTGGTAACCATTCACAATGTCTTGAGTTCATGGAAGGACAGGACACAATAGGACACTGGCATTATTGGGATTTTGCAACACGTGCTAATAGCTCGGACTATCTTACATTGCTGCATCTTTTTAAATCTTTGCATGAAACGGAATTGAGATATTGTACTGGAATTTACACCACATCACGATTTGCAGATGTAAGGGTTATTGACATATGAAAATGTGTGTTGCTTAATCATCTGCTTTGAATGGATCTGATATATTTAAATAAAAGTTACCAAAATCTCATCAGGTGTTAATCTCTAGGGTATTTATAAGAGGATATCATACTTACTGGCTCTGTGAGGAGCTGAGCATGGCATGCATATTTCTTCCCTCTCTAGTAGAGTTATGCATTTTTTTCCCCTGTTTTGTTTTTGACCCGAATCCAAAACACCCTGATTTTGTTCTTTGTTCGAAATTGCAAAATCCGAATCGAAAATGTTTTGGATTTTAAAAAATTGCCCCAGGGAAAAACTAGTGGGTGGGGGTGGTAGTTCCCAATGGGTGGAAACTACCACCCAAATTTCAGAGGAATTGGGCAAAGGGCTGGTTTTTGGTGAATTTTTGAAGTATACAGTTTTTCCCATAGGGAAGAATGGAGGTTTCAGCAAAAGTATAGCTTCATGTTGGGGGGAAAGGGGTGGCCCAGAGCAGAGTAGGGTGGGTGGTAGTGCTCAGTGGGAGCAAGGAAGGTGCCAGAACTATTTCAAAGGAATTGGGCAGAGGGCTGATTTTTAAAGATGTAATGGAGTTTGCGTGTCTGTAAAGTTCTTCCCCATAGGGAATGATGGACCTCCATAATTCCTGCCCCATATCTGCACTTGAGGGGCACCAGGGTGGCCCAGAGCAAGTGTTGGTGTAGAGCACATAGGGTGCCAACCACCCCCATGGGTTACTAACCCATGGGGTACTGGGTTCTGTTGTTTCTGAGATGTTTTGAGTGTAGATTCAGATTCTCTGGTAGCATGAGTGGATTCATGGTTTGTCGTTGAAAATCTCATATGCTACCAGAGAATCTACACTCAGAACACCTCAGAAACAGAACCCAGCACCCCATGGGTTAGCAACCCATGGGGGTGGTTGGCACCCTATATGCAGTACACCACCACTCGCTCCCAGTGCCCCCCAGGTGAGGTTATGGGTCTGCTGAAACCTTCATTATTCCCTGAATCTCATTGGTTTTTATATCATTCAGGTATCTAGCATATTATCTACCAAAAAATATTGAATGATTGCATCAAGGCAAACTGAGGGAAAACAGAAGAAAAATAATAATAGTAATAATAAAGGAAAGTGGCAGAGTGAAATAATCTGTAATTAAGAGCAGTTTTTCTCTAAATAATTTGATTTTTTTTTAAAGTAAAGGACTACCAAAAATGTCACAATAACTTTTAGAAGCCAATTGCATGAATTGGAAATAGAAAATACCATAACGGAAAAGTAGCAAAGGTATTCAGGTTAGTAAGTATAGGAAACTTTGTCTAGTAGGAAATAAGGAAAACTAGTAAGCTAAAACATTGTAATAACAAAATAAAAAGGGGCTTTTTATCATCAACGAGCCAGGCCAATTAGTAACGCTGCTAAACTAAAATAAAAATAAGATGCAGGGACAAGAAAAAGCCATAACATAAAATTATCAGAGACTTTGTCAATAAACCAGTCCGATTAGTAATGCTGCCCAGAACTAATGCAGCACATTCTTCTGGCTGCTGTTTCTGCCTGCTAAGGCCGCGCTGGGATCCGTGGGTCGCCCAGCTGTGTATTTCCTGAGTGCGTGGCCCAAGAGGTTGCTGTTCCCCTTGAAGGTCTGGGAGCCCCCACCACGGAGGAGACCGGCTCGCCCCCTGGCCATGCAAGTGGTGGTGGGATCTGCAAATATCGACAGCAGTGGGACATTTTTAAAAAAATCAGGGATGGGTGGGGCTTCTGAAACCCTTCAGGTCCAGGCTGGTTTTGGACCTAGGTGTGCCACTGACCACACACAGAGAGACCCAGTGTAGAAGCCCTTAGGCCGACACTTAAAGTAATGGTGGTCTCAAACTCTCTTTCCCTCAGGACATATAAGGCTGAAACAAACCAGGGAAGGTGGGGGAAGGACTACTCAACAGTTCTGCCAGGCCGGAGCTGGCTTCTCAGGAGCAGGTTATGGCAGCTCTTCTAGCCTTGTCTCTTCAATTATTTTAATAAAATGGTGGCATGTTTGGATGGCAGTGGCTGCTCTGTATGTCATTTCCTACTGTGTAGAAAGCAGAACATCTCAAGCTTCCTCAGAGGACGGTGCCATTGAGCATGCACTGAATACATTTCTCCCCACAAGGTCTTCCTGTTGTTAACTTTTCCTTGTTTTATTCTCTACAAAGTAGGAGAGGATGGTCTATTGGCATTCTTACTTCAAATATACTGTGCCCTTTGCAATTGCATGGATAATTCAAAATTTATATAAGCACAGTCTGTGTTGAGGTGTTCGGGGGGTTTTTTTAACCGGTATTTAAGATGTCAGTGTTTTAAAAACCCTCACAATCATTTCCAGCCACATCTTAAAAAATATCTCCCCATTTTCCTCCCTCTAACACCACCTTTCAGAATTCTTCCATTTCTGTTTGGAAGGAAGTCTCATTAATTAAGGCTTACTCCCTTGTAATGCTGCTTGGGAAAGGGTATGTTTTGTGTGCACTCCTCCTCCTCTTTAAGAATATAAAAACTCATGCTGGATCAGACCAAGGGGCCATCTGGCCCAGCATCCTGCTTCGGGCAGTGGCCAATCAGGTGCAAATGGGGAAAATACATTACTGCCTTAGAAAGAGAGAGAAACCTCTTCCATTGAAGAGGGGGAACTCTCTTATTGAAAAGCATGGGGAGTGAGACCTCAAAATTATGAACAGGGGTATGCACAAAACTGCAAACTGGTTCACTTTGAGTAGAAACAGACTTGAACTGGGTCCAGTCCGGTTCCGTGCACACTAGAGTCAGGCCCGGTCCAACTCTAGTACGAACCGGTTCGGGCCTAGCTCAGAGGAGCAAATTTTTTTTAGAACAAAAACGGTAGACTTATTGCCATTGCCTGGCTCTGGGGGTGCTGTTGCACCTGCAGGGGGAGGGATCTCCTGATGTTCCTCTCTCTCCTCCACCTCCCAGTCATTTTGAGGCCATTACAGGCAATTTTTGGCCTGTTAATAATAATAATAATAATAATAATAATTTGATTTCTATACCGCCCTTCCAAAAATGGCTCAGGGCGGTTTACAAAGAGAAATAACAAATAAGATGGCTCCCTGTCCCCAAAGGGCTCACATTCTAAAAAGAAACATAAGACACACACCAGCAAGAGTCACTGGAAGTACTGTGCTGGGGGTGGATAGGGCCAATTACTCTCCCCCTGCTAAATAATGAGAATCACCATGGTAAAAGGTGCCTCTTTGCCCAGTTAGCAGGGGTAACTGTTATGGACCTCTTGGTGGTGGCCATGGCCATTTTGGAGGCCACCGTGCATGCCCAATGGCCATCTGTGTGGCCTGGGTCATGACCCAGCCACACAGATGGTCATTGGCATGTGCAGCAGCTTTCAAAATGGCCACCGTCTCCACAATGATCCCTATAATGGGATAAAAATGAGGAGGGCTATGAGGGGTGGGAGAATTTAAGGAGACCCCTGCAGCCACAATAGCATCTCCAGATCCCAACAATGGCAGAGAAGGGGTGGCAGAGAGGTATGCTGTTGCACTCATGGCCAGTCTTAAAGGTATACCCTCCCACCTTCCAACTGGCCAAACAGCTGGTCGTTCAGACCAGTTCAGAGGCCATTAAAAGGGCCTGTGAACAAATTTGTGCACATTCCTACTCTGGACCAACTCCAGCCTTAGAGGCACGATGCCTCCCAATACCAGTTGCAGGCAAGCAACAGCAAGAGAGAAGGCATACCCACCCTCACCTCTTGCCTGTGGGCTCCCCAGAGGCATCTGGTGGGCCACTGTATGAAACAGGATGCTGGACTAGGTAGGCCTTGAGCCTGCTAATGCAGGGCCGGTCTTACATACATATGCAGCACACAAACACCAAAACACACCCAATGTTTCCCCCATAGAGCTCTTTAGGGAAAGTGTTGGGAAGAACTACTCTTCCCTGCATTCCTTATGCCCCTTCTAAGATACTGTGGTTTATATTGTAATATATCACAGTGATGATTGTTAAGTATAATTCAGAATATTATAACTGTTTAAGAAATATATAAAATATAATGCAATTTTCCTGCCTCTTCAGAATTAACACTACAGGTGATCTTGGGGAGGATACCCAATTGCCAGTATTGTAATGATGAATTTCCTTTTAACAAACCATGGACTTTTGATAGTTAAAAACAAACAAACAAACCCTGCAAATTTAAAACCAGTGTAAAGCAGATGGCATTTTGGATCAAACTCCATAAGGTGGAGAAATTAGAACCTATGGCTGATGCCCCCACGTACATGCCATAGGATCAGTAATGAGGTTGTGCCCTCCATGCTCCCACATATTTCCTTGGTCTTTGAGGCCCTATTCAAGAGGGGGAGGACGGAGTGCCTGGCACCAGCAAAGATGCTCCACGACGCGTTGTCCTTGTCTTGCCTTATGAAGCATCTCAGCTTTACGGTGGAGAAACTCCTCGTCACATACCTGTTTGCTGCTTACATCAAGAGCTTGCAGGATTGGCTCAGAAGTGTGTGTGCAGGGGTGTCTTTCTGGCACCTTTCATCAACCTTATCCTGACTCAACACAAAGGCGGTTTTATAGGGCACTCCAGTAAAGGTGATATGACACCACCATCCTGACCTTGTCCCAAGCTCAGGGTGAAAGGTTTTCTGGTGCCCACCTGTCACTGGCTTGCACTTCTTCTGTCAGAGACCATAGACTTAGGAGAATCTAAATATCTTAGCATTTTCTACAGTCTAGAATCCCTCCAACGAATGAAGATGCTAGAGTCACAAATGCCTTCTAAAGCATATGGTTCCTTCTGGTTCTGTTATTAAAGCCCCAGCCAGCATACAAAGCACAAGGTGGGGGTGGGGAGGGTGAGGAGGAGGATGATACCACATGAACACATGGAAAGGGTCACAGGGGTCATACAGTGCCCCAGGTGGGGGAGGTTCACACTGGATTGCATCACCGGGACCTAGGATTTCCCCTGTTGAATGATATTGTAGTTCAAGGTCCTTACTCTGGATCTGGGACTGCAATATAATGGAGCGAATTCTTATAATGGAGTGAAGCTCAGCTCCATCATAAGGCAATACAGGACCATCATAACATGGGGTATTTTTTCTAGTGCCAAACACTTCATCCTCCCCATCTTGATTTGGGCCTCAAAGGCCAAGTAAAAGTGTGGGTCCTTGAAGGGCAAAATGGAAGTGAGCACAATTTTGACCAGAAACATGTCAATTCCTTCCTACCCTTTAGTTACCAACCAGGCTGCCAAAGATCATGTCACAACCCCTGGAGAGTGGCTGCCTGTCAAAGTAGACAATACTCATCTACTTGGACCAACATTTTGACAGTGTACAAGGCAGCTTTATGTGTATACCACAAATTAGTAGATAGTCAGGAATTCTAAAAAATAAACTTCTCTACCATATATTCCTCCTGGCCTTTCTCTCACTGTTGTTGTTGTTGTTGTTGTTGTTGATGTTGTTTTTAGGTGTGCAGAGTAAATTCCGCTTAGTTGTTTCTCCTGTGTGCTTCCTTACTCATTTAGTTCCACCTAAGTAAAACTGATTACTTAGCACTGATTAGCAAACAATCGCAACAGTCCCAGCTGTGATCTGCCTTCTCCATTCAGTTCAACAGGATTAGGTTCACCTGCCTTTTTGTCTTCTGTCAGGAGCTGGCCCCTGCAACTTTGCCAGTGTTCAACTCCCTATAAAAAGAGCTCTTTCTACCAAGGATACACTTTTGTTAGAAGAGAGTACAAGGTCATTGTCTGGGGAATCTTGTTCTGCTTTGAGCAAGTAAGTAATTTTTCTTTTCTTTTTAATTTGGAGGAGTGATGTGCAATGGTACTATCTCAGGGCTGCTCAGCTTTGGTCCTTCTGCAGATATTGGCATAATATCTAGCCATTGGTCACTGTGGCTGCAGATTATGAGAGCTGTTCTCCAATAACAGCTGAGGGCCAAAGTTGAACAGGCCTCTTCTGCCTGATGAATGAGGCAATCTGACTTGTAGAGTTCAGTTGCAGGTATTTTTTCCCCAGGTTTAGAGTTGCTCCAGAGGGAAAAATCCAGGGTGATAGAGTCTCCTCTTCAAACAGTGATTAAAAGGTGCCCTTGGTTTCCTCTTTTCTACATAGCTATTAAAAGTCTATAGGAATCTGCTGAGTTCTGGACCTAGTTTTTTTTCCTTTTCCTTTTCTTTTAATGAGATAGATAAGTTATAGTCTTCTGCAGCCACTGATTAATTCAGGTAAAATCTCTCTCTCTGCAAAGGGGTAGAAATGGGGTGTGTGTGTGGTGGGGGAGGAATGGAAAAGAAACTATAATAAAAGTGGGGGAATTACTGTGGTGAGTTGTTGGGAAGCCTGGAGTTGGAGAAGCTTTTAAGAGTTCACACTGATCTGTCTATGAAGGAGTTTGGAGTACATTTGGGCTTGAGAATGGCAGGGTTGTTGAGAAATACTCTCAGAATTTCACTCCTGGGGTGGGGAGAAATATCTTATCTATATGGTGGAGTTAGATGACTTCCACCATATAGTTACATGCTATTGCCAAAGGTGCACCTAGGTAATTTTGCAGCCTGGACCTAAAGGACATGGGATGCCCCCTACCCAGCAAATTAAGCATCATCTTGCTCTGCCGGGTGACCACACCACCTGGGACAGACTAAAGAGGATTTAGGGGGGCCCAGGGGCTGTGGAGGCCCTGGACTTTGGCCCCAAAGCCCAGGGGTAAGAGCACCTCTGTCTGTTGCTACTAGTACTATGGATATTTATATATTCCTATTCAGCCCAACTTCTCAAAGTGGTTTACATAGAAAAATAAATAATACATAAAGGCCAAAGGGCTCACAACCTAAAAAGGAACACAAGCCAGATACCAGTGACAGCCACTGGAAGGATACTGTGCTTGAGTTGCATAGGGCCAGTTGCTTCCTGCCCCCAGCTGTTAAATATAAGAGAATCGCCACTTTAAAAGGTGTCTCTTTGCTCAGTTAACAGGGGTGGGAGAATGCTACATCTTCCCACCTCAAGGAATAAAGCTTTCTTAGCAGATCTTCCTCCATGCAATGTTTTTCCTCTAACTGTCATAGGGTTTGGGTTTGTTTTTTGTTTTTTAGCAAGCAAGTAAAATCTTGGCTTTTTACCCAGGCTTTTAAATGAGTGTTTTGTTTGAACATAGGAAAATAAGAACAGCCCTGCAGGATCAGGCCCAAGGCCCATCTAGTCCAGCATCCTGTTTCGCATAGTGGCCCACCAGATGCCGCTGGAAGCCACAGGCAGGAGTTGAGGGCATGCCCTCCTTCCTGCTGTTACTCCCCTGCAACTGGTACTCAGAGGCATCCTGCCTTGGAGGCTGGAGGTGGCCTATAGCCCTCCGATTAGTAGCCGTTGGTAGACTTCTTCTCCATGAAGTTATCCAAACCCCTCTTAAAGCCATCCAGTGTGTTGGCCTTCACCACATCTTGTGGTAGAGAATTCCACAAGTGAATTGGTAAACTGGTTTGGGCCCATTTGGGGGCTGCTAGGCCTACCTAGTCCAGCATCCTGTTTCCCACAACCAGATGCCTCTGAGACGCCTACAGGCAAGAGGGGAGGATAGATCCTCTCTCTTGCTGTTGCTCCCCTGAAACTGGTCACATAATTTTAGGCATAAACATCTCATTGGCATAAACATCGCAGTAAGGAAAAAGGGCTGGAAAATTGCAGAAATGCCACATTGGCATAAATGTCACAGTTACAGGGGGACACCATGCATTTTTTTCCCTGTTGTGTTGAATACTTAAACTCTTACTACAGTTGGATGCTGAATTCTAGTGTAAATGCTGGTTCAACGTAAATGCTGCAGGCGGCAATAAACAACTTTTAATAATGTGCCTGCTGTGGCTTTTCTACCCCAAATTACAGGATTTAGAGGCATCTTGCCTCTGAGGCTGGAGGTGCCTAGGCCATGTTAGTAGCCATTGTCTTCCATGAATTTGTCCAAGCCCCTTTTAAAGCCATCCAAGCTAGTAGCCATCACCACATCCTGTGGCAGAGAATTCCATAGACTAAGCACTGTGTAAAAAAGTACTTCTGTCAGTCTTAAACTTCCTGGCCACTAGTTTCATGGGATGACCCTTGTTTCTAGCGTAGAGTGGGGTGGGGAGAAAACCTTCTCTTGCCTCCATGCATAATATTATACACAGCTATCATGTCTCCCCATATTCACATCTTTTCCAAACTAAAGAGCCCCAGGAGCCTTGCCTCATAATCTTGGTTGCCCTCTTCTGCACCTTTCCCAGTTCTACAACGTTCTTCTTAAGATACGGTGACCAGAACTGTACATAGTACTCCAAATGTGGCCACACCATTGATTTGTATAAGGGCATTTTTATTTTCAACCCCCTTCCTAATGATCTATAGAATGGAATTTGCCTTTTTTTTTAATGCTGCCATGCACTGAGTTGACACTTTGTCCATCACAACCCCAAGATCTATCTCCTGGCCAGTCACTGACAGCTCAGATCCCATCAGTGTATAAATAAATTCTAAAAAGTATAATGATATCTGCAAATTGGGCCACCTCTCTGCTTACCCCAGCTTCTAGATCATTTATGAACAGGTTAAAGAGCACTGTTCCCAGTACCGATCCCTGGGGGACTCCACTTCCTAACCACTCTATAAACTGCCCATTTATTCCCACAGTTTCCTGTTCCTTCACCACTTACCAATCCACATACGAACCTATCCCCTTTATCCCATGACTGCTAAGTTTTCTCAAGAGTCTTTGGTGAGGAACTTTGTCAAAACCCTTTTGGAAGTCCAAGAATGTCAACCAGTTCAACTTTGTCCACATGCCTGTTGACAGTCTCAAATAACTCCAAAAGGTTAGTGAGGCAAGACATGCCCTTGCAGAACCCAAACTGGTTCTTCTTCACCAAGGCCTGTTCCATGTGTTTAACAACTTTGTCCCTAAGTACGCTTTCCATCAATTTCCCTGGCAATGAAGTTAAATTAACTGGCCTGTAATTTCCCAGATCCGCCCTGGATCCCCTTTTGAAAATTGGGAGTTACATTATCTACTTTCTAGTCCTCTGGTACAGAGCCTGACTGTAGGAACAAGTTACATATTTTTGCTAGGAGATCAGCAATTGCACATTGTAGTTCCTTCAGAACTCTTGAGTTCTGATAGTTATTCATTCAATACTCTTTGCAATACAATGGAAAGCACTCCCCCTGCTAGCATTCTGCTGTTTAGAATATATAGAGCTTGTTTACTTGAAAGCTTGGTCTTGCCTGTGGTGGTTGGCTAACTAAAGGTTTAGAGCTCTATCCTCCAAGGAAATTACAGTAGTGGTGTAGGACTTGCCTTCTCCTCATGCTGGGTTTCTCTTTTGTGATAAAGGGTACCACATGTGTGCCTCCCTGCTAAACTTTATGCAAAACTCCTTCATCGGTTAGCAAACCCCTATTTGCAAAGCTCTGGGTAGCAAAACTCCCCTGGTGTGAGCCTAGTCTTCTCAAGAGCTGCTACCAAACAGTACCTCCTGAGGAATTTGACCCCTCTCACAAGCTGTGTGACTCGCCTCTAGCTAATCCCCACCCACTGTCTCCCTTAGCTAAACTGAAATGGCCCTGTCAAAAACAAATCCCTAACCAACCAGAAATCAAACTCCTGAAAAAGTTAGCCCTAACAAACTCATATTGTGCTTTCCCCTTTGCTTTCTTGTTCGTTTTTACTATTTGCCCACATTCTTAAGAAAGAAAACCAGTTTGTTGCCTCCCCTGCTCTGAGTCTTGTCCTCTCAAGAGCTGCTTCCAACCTGTACCACCTCAGGACCTTCCGTTACTAACCGAGTGGCTCATGTTATCTGTAAACAACAACAACAACAACAACAAAGAAGGTTTAAGGTCCATACCTAGAAGTAGTGTGAAAATCAACTGAACTGATTTTACTGTGGAAAGAACAGGCTTTTATTTTAGAATGCATACTTTTTTGAACGAAACACTGTAACTGAAGATTTGGCTTTGCTTCTTAGAGCATATAAGCTTTCTATGAAATATTCCAATGATCAGGGTTTGCATGCAATGAGCTCTGGGAGCAAACAATCTTTTGGAGGGAAAATAGAGGAAGCATACCTAAACTTGTTCTAGAAGGCAGAGGTTCTAAAATTCAGAGGTCAAAAAAACCTTTGATATTTGGCTGTCCCAGGCTGCCTAAGGCAAGCCAGACAATATGTTCATAGATATAAGAACCAAGGGGCTTTCTGGTTCACAGATTGCACTTGTGGATGTTGCACTACACCAGATTGGGTTGGGGATGGGGTGTATAAAGAATAATACAATTGTTACTACTTGCATTATCTTGACCTTTGTTTTTTCAGTTCACAACCATTACATGCTTCACCAACGATCTAGAAGAGGAACCCTATCAGAAACTTGCGAATCTTACAACTGCATCGTCTTCGGAGCAATCACCCCCATGCTTATGGAATGTATGAAACAGAAGGGAGTTGCATGGTCCCACCAACTTTAGAGGTGCAGCCAGAGGGCATAGAGTCCACTTTGCCAGAGTTCAAGCACTCTACTGTGCTAAGTGTTCCACCCGAAGAGAAAGTCATTCAATACCATCTCTGTACCACTCATGCATCCCAGAGCTCCATTGCTCTCTGCCTCCAGTACTGAAAGTCATCATGGCAGTGACGGATGCCCAGTACTGCACTATACATCTGCAAGTGCAAGCAATGCTGCATTCCTTGGACACCAAAGTGGCCAGATTTTGCCCACAAGTGAAAATGCGTCTGCAGCTGAGCTAGGCTTGGAGGACGGAGGCCCAGTCCTGCACTATACATCTGCAAGTGCAAGCAATGCTGCATTCCTTGGACACCAAAGTGGCCAGATTTTGCCCACAAGTGAAAATGCGTCTGCAGCTGAGCTAGGCTTGGAGGACGGAGGCCCAGTCCTGCACTATACATCTGCAAGTGCAAGCAATGCTGCATTCCTTGGACACCAAAGTGGCCAGATTTTGCCCACAAGTGAAAATGTGTCTGCAGCTGAGCTAGGCTTGGAGGACGGAGGCCCAGTACTGCACTATACATCTGCAAGTGCAAGCAATGCTGCATTCCTTGGACACCAAAGTGGCCAGATTTTGCCCACAAGTGAAAATGCGTCTGCAGCTGAGCTAGGCTTGGAGGACAGAGGCCCAGTCCTGCACTATACATCTGCAAGTGCAAGCAATGCTGCATTCCTTGGACACCAAAGTGGCCAGATTTTGCCCACAAGTGAAAATGCGTCTGCAGCTGAGCTAGGCTTGGAGGACGGAGGCCCAGTCCTGCACTATACATCTGCAAGTGCAAGCAATGCTGCATTCCTTGGACACCAAAGTGGCCAGATTTTGCCCACAAGTGAAAATGTGTCTGCAGCTGAGCTAGGCTTGGAGGACGGAGGCCCAGTACTGCACTATACATCTGCAAGTGCAAGCAATGCTGCATTCCTTGGACACCAAAGTGGCCAGATTTTGCCCACAAGTGAAAATGCGTCTGCAGCTGAGTTAGGCTTGGAACACCAAATCAATGGAGCAATTGAGCAACTCCTGAAAAGGTCACTCTGCCCAGTTGTCCATTTCACCATTGATGTCAGGGCCACTGGGCCAACCACAGGCTATATGTTTATCATAGCACACTGGGCTGCGGACTGTGATGGAGTTCTGCACAGGTGCCGGGCAGTGAAGGCTATTTGTGAGGTTGAGCAGAGTAACCTGACTGAAATCCTGTCCCACAAACTAAGAGAGGTGAAGGACAAATGGCTCCGTCCCCTGCAGCTGGAGGTGGGGTATGTGACTACAGCCACAAAGGGAGTGGAAATGGTTGTGGCAGGTGCTGGTCTGGGACGCATTTTTCCCCCCGTCCACTGCATATACCTGCTGTTGAAAAGGGTGATGGAAAAGGTGAAAGATGAAGACGTCCACATAGGACAGCTTTTCCAAGCCCTATGCAAAATCAGCATTCATTTTGAGCAATCCCCAGGGGCTCACGACCGCCTGCTAGAAATGCAGTTGCTGTGTGGTCTCCCCCAGGAACTTCTAAAAGAGAAGATGCCAACGCCATCAAATAACCTCTTTCTCTTCATGCAGTTTCTACTTGCCCGGCAGAATGCATTCAGTGCTTATCTAATGGAGAACCCTGAACTCAACCTGACGTGTCAGCAATGGAGTTTGCTGCATCATCTAGCCTGTCTCCTGAAGCCATGTGAAGATACCATCACTACAATCAGGAGGGATCATGCTAACCTAGGCCAAGTCCTTCATGAGCTCTGGTTGCTTGAGAGCACGATAAAAGGATGCTTCCAGCAGCTGAAGAAAGAGGCCGATGCTGCTGCTGCTGCTACTCTCTTTGCAACTGAGCTGCTGCAATCTCTGGAAGGCCATAGTATTCTAGCTGTGGTAAGAGAAAACATTCTGTACC
Source organism: Hemicordylus capensis (assembly GCF_027244095.1). Lineage (NCBI taxonomy): Eukaryota > Metazoa > Chordata > Lepidosauria > Squamata > Cordylidae > Hemicordylus > Hemicordylus capensis. Next base: position 449,676,299 of record NC_069657.1, read on the forward strand.
AGACTGCAACATTGCTTCATCCATACTTCAGGGACCACATCTGCGAATATCTGAAGGGAGATGTGCATCTGCAAAGATGGCAATTGAAAAAGCATTTGATGCAACAGATTGAGAAGGAATACTTGAACTTCTCTAGTGATTACACAACTTCCTCTTTGACTGAGCTGGCAAGTCAAGAACTGGAATCCTACCTGCAGGACAACATAGACCTTGCTCTCTCACGTATGGATCCCTTGGTCTACTGGAACACAAGGAAGCACATGTGGCCATCTCTTTCTACAGTGGCATTCCAGTATTTCTCCTGCCCTCCTGCCCCGGTCTTTTTGGATGAGGTATTTGCTATTGAAGAATTTATTATATCTGGAAGATTTCAGGAGAGCATTGCAGTCAACACTATGAACAGAGACTGGATTTCTGCAGGATTCAGGGTCTCCAATACTAGCACAGACACTGGAAGCCAACCCATGGCCTGAGGAGAAAAAGATGCCACCCTTCTTTGCAGAAGTTGATGACTTGTAACCATTCACAAAGTGTTGGGTTCATGGAAGGACATGACCCAATTGGACACTGGCATTATTGGGACTTTGCGACACATAGTGCTAAAAACTGTGGCCATCTTGCATTGCTGCATCTCTTAAAGAATTCTTTGCATGAAACAGAATTGGGTTATTGTATTAAGATTCACACCACACCCCCTTTTGCAGATGTAAGGTTTACTGACAGATGAAAAACTTGTGCTGTGTTTAATCAACTGTTTGGAATGGATATGGTCTACTTTAATAAAGGTTACTGCAATATTAATAGGTTTTCATGTCTGGAGTATTCATAAGATAATATCCCATTGGTTCTGTGAGGAACTTAGCATGGCATGCAGGTTTCTTCCTTCTCTGCCCTCATATCCTCACAACAACCCTGTGAGGGAGGGTTGATTGGTCTACAATCACACAGTGAGCTTTATGGCTGATCAGGAATTGGAAACTGGGACTTCCTAGTCCGGCCGTGTAACCTCTGCACCACAATTACTCTCAAAAAGGGAAGATTAACTTTAGCTTGGGAATAATAAGTTTCCAGTGTGCTCTTATGACTAGGTGAGAACAGAACCCTCATAAATAAATAGGGCCTCCTGTATCACTTAAAATACAAAGTGCTGTATCAACAAAGTGCTGGTTATTATTACCTATAAAGCCCTTAATGGCTTGGGTCCAGGCTATTTAAGTGAACACCTCCTTTGTCATGAACCCTCCCACCTTTTATGATCTTCTGGAGACGTCCAGTTACAGTTGCCAGCAGCTCGTCTGGTGGTGACTCTGGACCGGGCTTTCTCGGTGGCTGCCCCAGGGCTTTGAAATGTGCTCCCTGCTGAAATAAGAGCATCTCCTTCTCTGTTTGTTTTCAGGAAGACCCTCAAGACTTTCCTGTTCTTGCAAGCTTTTAACTAGAATTTTAATAATTTGTTTAATTTTTTTATTGTGTTAACTTTGATTTTTTTTTATTTTAGCCTACTTTCCAGTAGGCTTATGAGATCACCTGGCATTTTGTGTGTGTTTCTGTGTGCCCCCCCATCAACTTCACAATGCCTGGACCAATATGAATCAAATCGGGTACAATTGTAGGGACACCTCAATGGCATAGTTTGTGGTGATGTCATCCACACCAATTCAAGATGGTGGACAAACAAACATTTGAGGCTCAAGTGGGCTAACTTGTGAAACACTTAACTGATTTGAATCAAATTTGATATATTTGTAGGGACACATAGGGATGCCCTAATGGTGTGGTGTGTGATGATATCTACTCCAATTTAAGATGGCGGCCACATAAACATCTGAGAGCAAGGGGGCTAATTTGTGGACTGTCTAATTGATTTCAACCAATTTAGGTATGATTGTCGTGAGTGACACACAGGGGCACTTCAGTGGTGTCTTTTGTGATGAAGCCATCCACCCTGATTCAAAATGGCAGAACCATAAACTTTTGAGGCACAAGTGCACTAACTTGTGGACAGTCTAACCAATTTGAATCAAATTTTCTACAGCTGAATGGACACATAGGGATTCCCCAATGGTGTAGTTTGTGATGATGTCACCCATCTTAATCTAAGATGGAGGATGCATAAGGCTTTGAGTTGCACGTGCACTAACTGGAGGCCTGTCAAACTGATTTGAACCAAATTTAGAACAGCTGTAGTGAGTGACACACAAGGACACCTCAATGGTGTAATTTATAATTATGACAACCACCCTGATCCAAGATGGCACACACAGGAACATTTGAGGCACAAGAGATCTAACTTTTGGACTTCAATTTGCATCAAATTTCGTGTATAGGTAGAGACAGATTAGTTCATACTAGAACAACTTGTTAATATTAAAATTTGTACACCACCTAGAGATTTACATATCAGGTGGTATAAAAATATGATAGATAAATAGATATACATCATGTAAATGCATTGAACAGATCAGGTTTCTCTATATTTCCTCTGAATGTAGTATATTGTAACAGATGGATGTACTGAAATAATATAAAGTTGGGTTTTTTTAGTGCAATACCTTAAAGCATTTTAAAGAAACTAACCTACCCGCACAGAGCATCTGTGTGCTTTTTGGGGCCGGCTGTTCCCTCCTGCCCCACTCTCTCTTGCCCTCCCTTCTGCCCCACTCTCCCTGCCCCACACTCTCTTGCCCTCCCTCTCCATCCCTCCTGCCCCACACTCTCTTGTCCTCCCTCCTGCCCCACACTTTCTTGTCTTCCCTCTCTCTCCCCTCCCCGTCCTGCTCCCCACTCTATTGCCCTCCCTCCCCCTGCCCCCTCCCTCCTTCTCCCCTTTCTCTTGTCCTCCCTCCCCTTCCGTTCCTCTCCTCCTCCCAGCCCCACCCGCACTGTGCATCTTACCTCAGCAGGTGGCGAACAGGGAACCTCCTCCCGTGTGGCGAAGCCCAATCGCCCATTTCCCTCACACCCCGGCCTCCAATGGGAGCCTGGGCTTCGTGCTGTTGCCTGTTTCCCACTCAGCACTCTCACCGGCGCCTCCTCCGGCCGTCCTGCCACTTCCCGCTCCCACTCCCAGCAACCAGGCCAGGCTGTGCCGCTGCTGCCTTGTCCTTTCCTGGGATGGCCTGACTTGGCCAGGCCGTCCCGCCGCCTCCCAGTGGACAGCTGAGCCCGCCTCCTCGGGCTATTTTACGGCCCACTGCTACCGCCCACTGCCATTTTTTTCTTGCCTGCAACGCTCGCCCTTTGGCAGCAGAACTCTCACAACGTGTTGTGAGAATTCCGCCGCCAAATCCAGGACACGCATGCCGGCTAAGAGAATTAAATATATAGATGTATGCAACTAGCTTTACCTGCGCAGAGCATCTGCATGCTAGTACCTTGGTGCTCCCTTTGCCCCCTACCACTGCCCCTGCTCTATTGTTCAGTGTCATACATTTCTTTATACACGCAGTTTTCAATCTCTTGGTTTGCTGATACAATAGTTAGTGAGTCAAATGATCTTACTCATGGGAGATGTACATAAAGTTGACCATGACTATCAACTGAAGGAAGGAGATGTTCTCAAACAACCTATGGGACGATGAAGCCTGTCCTTTCAGTTATCAACACCTGACATGACCCAACATTGCTCCCTGTCTTCAAACTTTCACAGAGTCTGAAGGGTTTCTTTCTCTCCCCCCCCTGCTTTCCCCCTCTCTCCTTTCTTCTCTTCCTTCTTTATTTCTCCTCCCCTATATTCTCCTGCACGCACTTCTCCATACACCCACACCCAGTGCTTCTGCTGCCTCTGAAAGAGGCTGAAATTGGGGGGAGTCCACCTCCATCTCCTGCCAGCCCTCTTTGGCCAGGCTTCCCCTCCAGCGCCAGCCAGTGACCTGCCGTCAAGGCACCCTTTCGTGAGGCCACATCACCTCTGGAGCATAGCAGCAAGAGGCAAGTGTCTGCTTGGGGCACAGGCAGGAGTTCCTCTGGGAGCCTCCTCCCAAGAAATGGGGCTGCTGCAGCCACTGTTGGGAGCAGCTTTACCTCAAGGAGGGGCGAGCAGGGTGTGGGGGGTGTTGCTTTTTGTGGGGCTACATTTAATATGGCAGCTGCCATGCTCCAACCTGCTCCATCACTCAGTCCACCTCCTGCTCAGGCAGCTCCAGCATTCCACACATGCACGCGCCATGTATCGCCTAAGCGTTGGTTTATATATAATGTTCAAAGCATTGCAGTCAGTACCACTAATCCAGTCCCAAATATTTGATAGCTTACAACCTTCATAATCATACATAAACTTAGGTAGTCCAACACCAGTATTCTTCCAGGACTTACATAAGGAGCTTAGTGTATTTATTTACCTTTAAAGCCCTGAATGGCTTAGGTCCAAGTGGTCTTAGTGAGTGCCTTCTTCTGCACAATCCCCACTGCACGTTAAGGTCATCTGAGGAGATCCGGCTTCAGTTACCACCAACACGTCTGGTGGCAACCCGGAGGCGGGCCTTCTCTGGAGCTGTAATTGTTTTAATAATGGTTATGTTGTGTTTACAGGTTTTGATTTTAATAGTTAATTGATTTTAGTTTGTTTTAATATAAACTGCCCTGAGCCATTTTTGGAAGGGAAGTATAGAAATCAAATAAATAAATAGTGGTGTGTTAAAACTTTTCTTTTTCCATATAGAAGAAATACATAATGTTGGCTAACTTTCTAGTCTGTTTTAACTTTCAATAGAGTATTAACGAAAAACACTTTTTGGAAACATGTTCATCAATTACTGATTCACATCCCATCCAAATTAAATCCAGTTTGAACCATTTATTTAATTTATATACCACCTGACTGTAAAGGCTCCAAGGAGGTCACAATTTTTTTAAAAAATCAAAACATTCAGAGAGTACTAAAAACCTGGCCAAAAAAAAAAAGCATCTTAAGGGCTCTTTTGAAGGTTGGCAAAGAGATTAAACCACAAATATCTATAAGGAGTCCATCCCAGAGCCTAGTAAAAATTACAGAGAAGGCCCGCTCAAAATTCACTGCCAGATGAGCTGACAGTATACAGAGACGAACCTCTCTCAATAATCTTAATGTGCAGTGGGGATCATGCAGTAGGAGGCGCTCTCCCAGGTAACACAGTCCTAAGCCTGGCTTTAAAGGTAATCATCAGCATTTTGTATTTTGAGCAGAAACCTATTGGCAGCCAATGCAATTGCTTTTTAAAAGGCATAATATGTTCTCTCTGAGACCAATCTAGCCGCTTAAAATCAAAAAGGTTGCAAAGCAGCTTTTAAAATGACGCCTGGTCAACAAGAGCTGAGCAGTATCCGGTTTGGCAAATACTGCCCTTTAAAGTGCAAAGGTGCAGAGGATTCAGATAAAACCAAAGGGGACAGAGCAGAACCGCATAAAGAGCAGAGAGAAGGCAGTGCCAGCTGGTCGAAGAGTCAAAAGAGAGATAGCAGACACCAGGGAAGAGAAGCATATAGGTGCTTATATGCCAGTGCCAGAAGCCTCCGAGGCAAGATGGGTGAGCTAGAGTGCTTGGTTGCTAACACAGAAATGGATATAGTGGGCATAACAAAAACATGATGGAAGAGTAAGAACCAGAGGGACACTGTTACCCCTGGATCTAACCTCTATAGAAAGGACAGGGAGGGGCACCATGGAGGTGGAGTAGCACTGTATGTTAAAGAATGGACAGAATCTAACAAGCTAGAAAACCTAGTTGGACCGGGGTCCTCCACAGAAACCCTATGGGTTACAATACAAGGCCTGAAAGGAACTGTGGTACTGGGGATGTGCTATGGCCCTCTGGATCAAAACTCTGACAGTGACTGAGAGTTGCGGGAAGAAATCAGGGAGGCATCAAGGAGAAGCCGAGCAGTAATAATAATAATACTAGGTTACAAGTTCGATCCTGACCAGGGGCTCAAGGTTGACTCAGCCTTCCATCCTTCCGAGGTCGGTAAAATGAGTACCCAGAATGTTGGGGGCAATATGCTAAAATCATTGTAAACCGCTTAGAGAGCTCCGGCTATAGAGCGGTATATAAATGTAAGTGCTATTGCTATTGCTAATAATGGGTGACTTCAATTACCCACCCATAGACTGGGTAAATTCACAGCTGGGTAATGAAAAAGAGGTCAGATTTCTAGGTATGCTGAATGACTGTGCCCTAGAAGAGTTGGTCTTGGAACGAACCAGAGAGAAAGCAAATTTGGACTTAATCCTTATTGGCACCCAGGACCTGGTGCGTGATGTCAGTTTCATTGATCCATTAGGGAACAGTGACCATAGTGCGATCAAATGCAACATACATGTGGAAGTCTACCACAGACACTTTGAAGTACAGAAGAGGAAACTTCTCCAAAATGAGGCGTATGGTGAAAACCAAGCTGAGGGGGAAAATCAGGAGAGTCACTTTGCTCCAGAATGCATGGCGTTTACTCAAAACCACAATACTAGAAGCCCAGTTAGAATGTATACCCCCAAAGAGGAAAGCTACCACTAAGTCCAGGAGAGTGCCAGCATGGCTAACAGGTAACTTCAAGGAAGCATGAAGGTGAAGAAGACCTCCTTCTGAAATTGTAAGGCCTGTCCAAATGAGCAGAACAGAAAGGAACACAAACTCTTGCAAAAAAAAAGAAATTAAAATAAATGCAAGGTGACAATAAGGGAGGCAAAAAGAGAGTTTGAGGAACATTTAGCTAAAAGCATCAAGGGGAATAACAAAAACTTCTTTAAATACATCAGATGCAGGAAACCTGCCAGGAAGTCAGTTGGACCGTTAGACAATGAGGGAGTGAAAGAGATGATTAAGGAGGATATGGAGGTTGCAAAGAAGCTAAATGAGTTATTTGCATCTGTCTTTACAGCAGAGGAAACTGAGCATATACCTGTTCTTGAAACAGGCTTTTCAAGGATGGAGGCTAAAGAACTGAGTAAGATAGAAGTGACAAGAGATGATATTCTAAACTGTCTGGAAAAATTGAAAACTAGCCAATCACCAGGTAGGGATGTGCGGTTCGGTCCGGATCCGGACCGGTTCGTCCCGAACCAGTCCGGATCCGGCGGCTCGATCCCGGACCGAATCGGGCCCTTCCGGGACCGAGCCGGACCGAATTCGAGCCGGTTCGGTACCGAACCGGCTCGGGTTTCCCGAACCGGTTCGGGAGTGAAATTGAGTCTCTGGAGTGTCTCTTTAAAGTTGCAAGTGTGTTCTCCATTTTGTGTCTCCTTCCCGAAACTTTTGCTCCTCCTTGCATCCATTTTGTGATGCTATTTCCAGGCATTGTATTGGCTGCGCTATTGATCCTTGATTGGCCAGAATGAGTCCTTTGGTCTGGTAGGCTGCTTGGCTGTTGCACTGTTGAGAGCTGGCACCCTGTTGGCCGTGGGGGGAGTGCAAAGGTGGGGGCTCCCAAAGGAGGGAATTTCAAACCTATATAAACCCAAGCCTCTTCTCTGGAAACTTCTCTTGGCTGCAGTTGTGGGATCATCTCTGAGACCTGCTTGTCCTTTGCTGGCTGCTCTGGTGTCTCTGTGAGTCCTGACTGTGTCCTGTGTCTCTCTGTGTGTGCTCTAATCCTTTGTCCACCTGCCCTTTGTGACTCTCTGTGTGTCTCCTCTCTCTGTCTGTCTCTTGTCTGTATACTGTGTGTTACTTAACTTTACTTTCTTCTTAATTTCCCCCAATTTTCCCTGTTCCTTGTCTGTCTGCTTTTCTCCCCCCCTCCCCCCCTTTCCCTTCTCATCCTTTGGGCCTACCCTCCCCCTCCCCCACTCCCACCCACTGCATCCTCATTGCTTTAAAACTTCTTCCATTAATTATTGCTCTTTGTCCTGCCTTGTTTTTGTCCAACTTTTTGATTTTCACATTGCATTCCATTGGTTTCATTTATATATTGCTTGCTGGTTTTGCTTAAATTGTACTATTTTGTTTGTTTCTGCTGCTGCCCTGCGAGTTGGTTCCCTGTATCCCTCCCCCCCACCCCCAGAGGATTCTGTTGTTGTTTCTTGTTGTCCCATATAATCAGTTTTGGTTCCCTGCTCCCAACTTGCCCCTCCAAGTCCAACCACACCCCACCCCAACCCCACCCCATCCAGCCTTCTCCCAAGTTTGCTGCTGCCAAACAGAGTCCAGTTTTCTTTGCTTGCAGTTCCACTTATTCATTTGCTATTATTAATTTGCAGCAATTGTGGTTTCATTGTCTCTGTTCACTTAGTGGCCCCCCTCAGAGTCTTTGTGTTTGGTTCCCCCTCCCACCCACAAGTTTCTTCTTCTTGGTGGTTTTTGGTTTAGAAAAAAAGAGTCTTTCTTTTCATATTTTTTTTAAACTTCTGGCTTGTGTTCTCTTGATATATATTTTGCTCCCCTCCTCCTCCTCCTCCCCCTGCCTGCCCCCCCACGCACCCTCCCTCCTCCCAGACCCTAGCCCAGGCACAGCTCCTCCCCCCACCACCCCATCCAGCCTTCGCTGCTGCTACCCAGAGTCCAGTTTTCTTTGCTTGCAGTCCCACTTATTTATTTGCTATTATTAATTTGCACCAATTGTGGTTTCATTGTCTCTGTTCACTTAGTGGCCCCCCTCAGAGTCTGTGTTTGGTTCCCCCTCCCCACACCCCCACCCACGAGTTTTTTCTGCTGGTTAGAGTCTTTCTTTTCATTGTTTTTTTTTTTAAACTTCTGGCTTGTGTTCTCTTGATATATATTGCTTTATATATTTTGCTCCCCCCTCCTCCTCCTCCCCCCTGCCTGCCCCCCCACCCTCCCTCCTCCCAGACCCTAGCCCAGGCCCAGCTCCTCCCCCAACCACCCCATCCAGCCTAATCGCTGCTGCTGCCCGAGTTGTTCCAGTTTCTCCTTTGCTGTTTGTTGTTGCCCCCTCCCCTTCCCCCAACACCCCTCTGCCACACACTAGCCCCCAACCACACACACCCTCTCTGCTCCCCCCACCGCAACCCTTTTTTCTCCTTGCGCCTGACTCTCTCCACTTACCCCAGGCCCCCTACCACACACTAGCCCCCAACCACACACACCCTCTCTGCTCCCCCCACCCCACCTCTTTTTTCTCCTTGCCCCTGACTCTCTCCACTTACCCCAGGCCCCCTACCACACACTAGCCCCCAACCACACACACCCTCTCTGCTCCCCCCACCCCACCTCTTTTTTCTCCTTGCCCCTGACTCTCTCCACTTACCCCAGGCCCCCTGCCACACACTAGCCCCCAACCACACACACCCTCTCTGCTCCCCCCACCCCACCTCTTTTTCTCCTTGCCCCTGACTCTCTCCACTTACCCCAGGCCCCCTGCCACACACTAGCCCCCAACCACACACACCCTCTCTGCTCCCCCCACCCCAACCCTTTTTTCTCCTTGCCCCTGACTCTCTCCACTTACCCCAGGCCCCCTGCCACACACTAGCCCCCAACCACACACACCCTCTCTGCTCCCCCCACCCCACCTCTTTTTTCTCCTTGCCCCTGACTCTCTCCACTTACCCCAGGCCCCCTACCACACACTAGCCCCCAACCACACACACCCTCTCTGCTCCCCCCACCGCAACCCTTTTTTCTCCTTGCCCCTGACTCTCTCCACTTACCCCAGGCCCCCTGCCACACACTAGCCCCCATCCATACACATCCTCTCTGCTCCCCCCACCTCTTTGGACCGCTGCTACTGCTGTCCTCCCCCACACCTGAATCCCCCCTCCCTGCTGCGCTGCGCTTCTCCTCTCTCCTCTTTCTCTCTATCATCTCTCTTTCTCCTTGCTCTCTCTTTCTTTTCTCTCTCTCTCCTCTCTTTCTCTTTGTCCCTGCCCCCCCTCTCTTTTCTCTCTCTCTTAGTCTTTTCTCTCTCTGCTCCCCTTCACTTTCCACCTCCTCTCCCACAGCTGCAGCCACACACAGTAGCCTACCCACCTGGCGGCTGCCATCGGTTTTTTTTTTCTTTTTATAGATTTTGGTTGATTTTGTCTCTGCTTGGGGGTGAGTTGAGCGACACAAATAGTGTTGTCTCCTCACTTCTGCCCCTCCATCGTTGTTGAACTACCCCGGTTGCCTGTGTGCCTCGTGCGGCCGCCCTGCTGTGTCCCAGCCCAGGGTGGCTGGCTGGCGGTGGCGAATCCGTGACCAGCAGTGAGCGGCAGGAGAAGGACCGGAAGAAGAGGGGTTAGTGCGTGTGCGATTGTGCACCTTTTGTTGCCCCTTTCTCTCCCTAGCTGGCGGTTTTAAATAGGGACACCCCTATTCTGAAATGCATTTGGGTGTGGGGAGGAGGGAGGGAACCTTGGAGAGGAGATGTACTGTTGTAACTTGTGTCTTCATGCCCATGCCCAATAAAGAAATTGCTGCTGTGTGTTGCGTTGCATTGCATGCGTCTTGCAGGTGGTTTTTGAACAGGTGCCTTCCAGAGTGCTTCCTTGCCTCTGGGGCAGTCTGAGTGGGGTCCAGGGTTCTGATGCGATGCTGCCACTACATGCTGGGCCCATGCCATGCCAGAGTGCTTCCTTGCCTCTGGGGCAGTCTGAGTGGGGTCCTGGCTGGGCTCTGATGCTGCCACTACATGCTGGGCCAATACACACGTATGATGATGATCATGATGTTCAATCCATGAGGCTGCCATCAAGTGTTTGCTGCTGCTTGCTTGCCATGGCATTGGGCAGGCAGAGTCACAGAGTGGGTGGGTTCAACCTCTGTGTTGGTGTGACTGGGTTCTGGTTTTGGTTGTGTGCAATTTAGAGTCACTAAATAGGCTGCATTGAGTTTGATGCTCCCCCCACAGGAGCATTACTTGAGAACCACCCCCCAGAACCCACACTTTGTGTTCCAGTTCACTAAATAAGGCTTTCCTCCTTTGATCTGCAGGTTCCCAAGCGTTGACTGCGTCCCTCCCCCACCCCCGGTAGGTGCTGTGCCCTCCCCCCATCCACTCTCCCCCCCCAAAAAAGTTAAAAACTTGCCACCCACACCACAACTACTCCACCCAACTGCCCGTGCCACCCTCCCACACCGGGGTTCCACCCTTTAACCCCCTATTTTTCTAAAAAAAACACCCTCCCAGACCCATCTCCCCAATTGGCTTGGTGGTTGACTCCCAAATTCAAAAAGGACACCCTCCCCCTCACTTCGATTGGCTTCCCCCCCCATATCAAAAAGTCTTCCTTTCCCCCCAATTGGCTTCCTTTTTTGAAAACAAACTTCCCCCCCGCTGCCTCCAAATCAGCTGCCTTTTTTTTGGCCCCTAAGCCCCTCCAAATTATTTTTTTGACCCTGTCTGGCCTTCCTCCTAAAGTCTCCCTCCTTCTGACCTAGCAGCATGTCTGAGCGCCGTGTGGCGGGCAGGGCTCGCTCAAGGCTGGCAGGCAGAGGTGGGAGAGGCCAGGTGCGGGGTGCGCCTGCGGCACGGGGAGGGAGAGGATGCGGGGAGCCTGAGGACACCCCAGTTCTCCCCATTGGAGAATTCTTTGCTCTGGCCCCATCTTTGGTGCGCAGGATTCAGTTCCCCACGCCTGCTGCCGCCAATCGCGGCAGAGGCAGAGGCACCGTTAGGGCTGTGGCGGTCCCTCCTCGCCGGCGTCACCAGGTGCTGCTGAGGTACCGCCAGTTGTTGAGGTGGAGGAGACTGTGGAGTTGGAAGAGCAGGTAGAGGGCGGTGAGGACCGTGCGGCTGGCAGCGATGCAGCCAGGTTCTCCCTCCCTCTGGGGCCCCTTCCCCCTATCCTTTCGCCGCTCAGTGGGCCCCCCCCTCGTGAAGCCCGACACTCTGGTGGGGAGCGGTCTGGCGAGGTGGTGGAGGAGAGGCCTGCCTCTCCGATGACAGTTCAGCCGGGCCCTTCCTCCGCTGTGGAGGGCGGAAGGGGCGGGTTGGGTGGCAGCAGTGGGCAGGCAGCGGCGGCCGCCCCCCCCTAGGACTGCAGCCACCCTGCGAGAAACGGCCTAGGACGGCGCCCAGGGCGCAGGAGGCCAAGGGCAGTGGTGCATGGGTGCATTTTGAGGTCCCTCAAGATGACCCATTCCACGCCCACTGTGTCCACTGCAGGATGCTTGTCAGCCGTGGAAGGGACCCTGCGCACCTGGGTACGACGCCTATGTGGAGACACCTAGAGCGTCACCACCCAGGTCTCAGGGGACAGGCTGGCAGCGCTAGTGCGCCTTGTGCATCTGCCACTAGGGCGGGCAGCGGCAGTGTGCCAGCCAGCAGGCAGGCTACACTGCCCGTCCAGCGGTGGATGCAGTCCTCGGGCAGCCAGCGTATTGTTCGCGTGGACCATCATCACCTCACCCGCCTCATAGGGGAGATGATTTCCACCAATGACCAGCCGTTTCAGGTGGTCGAGAACAACGGCTTCCTCCGGATTCTCCAATACCTGGCTCCCGAATACGTCATCCCCTCAAGGACCACGTTCAGCCGGAACGTGGTCCCCTCCCTGTACCGCCGGTGCAGGGAGCTCGTGTCGGCCGAGCTGCGTGCAGCTCCGGCCGGGACAAGCGTGCATTTCACGACTGACCTCTGGACCAGTGTCAGTGGGATGCACGCTTCTTTCCTGGCCCTCACTGCCCACTGGTGGGGACCGGAGAGTGAGGGGACCTCCGCGGGCGATGCTTCCGGGTCCGGCGCGGCTCCCGCTGCACTACGGCACAGGTGGGCCGTCCTGCACGTGGAGACGATGGACACGAGGCACACCGCGGAGGAGGTGGCGGCCGTACTCGACCGCCAGATAGAGGAGTGGATTGGCGGGTGTCCACACCTCTCCCGCGGCTTCATTGTCACCGACAATGGAGCCAACGTTACCGCCGCTGTCGAGACAGTCATGGACTGTGTGAACATACGGTGTATGGCACACACGCTCCATCTGACCGTCAGGGACGCCCTCAGCCTTAAGGAGCTGAAGGCGTCCCAGGAGAAGGGGGCCTGCCCCATCCCAGCTGCTGTTGCTGCCACGGCCATGCTTGTGGATAAGTCCCGCAAGCTGGCCGCCCACTTCCACCGCAGCGAGAAGTCCAGGAGACTGCTTCGCCAGAAGCAGGATGACCTTGGCCTTCCTCGTCATCTCATCCCTACGGATGTGGAGACGCGGTGGAACTCCACCTTCCTCCTATTCCAGCGCCTGTTGGAGCAGGAGAGAGCCCTTGTCGCCCTGGCGAGGGACGAGTCCTTGGATGTCTGCGACTTCTTGAACGCAGAGTGGAAGCAGATGTCCGAGGCGGTGTCGGCACTCAAGCCCTTCCAGTTTGCCACGAAGGGCTTGTGTGGCGACACCACTCCCTTGAGCCAGGCGCTGCCCACAGCTGTTGGTCTCGAGAAGCTGATGGGTGGACTCCATATCTCTCTGACCACGCCAGAGGGTCGTGCTCTGGCTGGGAGGCTGAGGTCTGGGGTTGACAAGCGGCTCGTTGATGTGCTGGGAGACAGGGAGGAGTATGTCCTCACTTGTCTCTGTCACCCAGCCCTCAAGGGCAATGCCGTGAGTGCCGACGACTTGCCCAGGTGGAAGGGCATCCTGGTCGAGAAGGTTAGGGAGGAGGAGGCCGCTAGGGCCCGCAGAGACCAGGGTGTTGGTAGTGGTGCGGGGGCAGCCCTCGCGGCCCAACCCGCACCCAGCAGCAGCATGGGCGGCCAGCCGGCGTCAGCTTCCCCTTCCCCTCCCTCTTCCCAGTCCAGCAGCGCGGCATCCCAGGCGGCGCCATCGCAGCAGCCATTTGCTACCGACTCGAGATCCGCCCAGTGGTTTCAGCGGTTCTGCTATGGCGCCATGCCTGGTATGCGGGAGGCTTGACCTGCCAGGCCCCCCTCCAGTGCTGAGCAATGCGTTGCGCAGTACTTGGAGGAGCCTGTGGAGGGAGACGGCGTGGACTGCGCACAGTTCTGGGCGAGCCGCCGCCAAGTCTGGCCGGACCTGGCGGTGGTGGCTGTGCGCCTCCTCTCCTGCCCCCCAACCAGTGTCCAGAGCGAGCGGGTGTTTTCACGTGCCGGGGACGTGGTGACACCCTCTCGCTCCCGCTTGGACCCTGGTCTGGTGGAGCAGCTGGTCTTCCTTAAGGTGAACCTCCCCCTGTTGGGCTACCCCAAGCTGGAGTTTGAGCCGGGCGAGTGATTACCGTGGGTTGCCCCATGGTTGGTCACCTGCCTGGCTCGACCTCTGTGCTTATCCCTCCCCTCCCCCCTTCCACCTCTAGCTGAGCTGACGTGACAGATGCTGAGCCATGCCAGCCAGTCGCAGCGTGTAGTGTGCCCACACAGAGATGCAGTTGTAGTAGTAGTTGTAGTGCTGCGACTGGCCAGATGTTTACAATGCCCATGCCCACCTAAAAAGAAACCCAATGCTGACCAGCACAGGCCCTTTATCTATCCACCTGTCAGCATTTGGGGACCTGGCGTGGGCACGGCACACCCCCCCAAAGTAGCACAGCCCATGGAGTACTAGACTTAGCGGCAGCGGCGGGTATACGTTCTAAAATGCAGTGTAGATATGTAAATACTGTATGTAAATAAACATGTAAATAATTTTTTCTTTAAAAACCCCATGTCAAAATCAAGCCTCAAAATTATGCAAAAGAAAGAAAAAAAGGTGACAAAGGGAGAACAAAATGATGAATGCCAAATGAATTGATTTTATTGAAAATGTTACCAGAAATCATGTGTGGGGGGCTTGGTTTACATGGAGAAAATGATTGGGTGATTTTTTCAAATGAAACGAATGAATTATTATCATCTTATGTTCATCTTGATTGTGGTCACTGTTGATGTTGGCTGATGGCAAAAAACCCAAAACCATCAGAATAGCAATGAACTGGCTGCCAACACAACATATTGATTGATAACTGTGCAGGGGGGGAATTGGGTCTGTGTGTGTGTGTGTGGTGCAGGCTCAGTCTGTCTCTTCCTGTTGTGTGTCTGTCTGTCTGTCTGTCTGTCTGTGTGAATGGATGCCTAGCACTGTCTCTGTGTGTGGATGCTTTCTGTGTGTAGTGTGGTGTGTGTCTGTCTACATGTTTTTTTTCCTCCCCCCCATGCCTCCCTCCATCCTTCCCCTCTCATCCTCTCCCCTTCCTCTTCACCACCTTCCATCCTCCCTCCCTTCCAGCCCACCACCGCCTCACCTGCCTCCAACCCCGGTCTGGCAGATGATGAGAGTCTGGTCTCTCCCACCGAAGCACACACGTGAGCACGTGTGTGCACAAATATGTGGCTGACCAACTCTGAGCCGGACCCTCCCCCCTTCAATCCCCTCTACATCCCTATCCCCCTCCCCTTTCCTCCCCCCTGCCTCCCTGCCTCCCTGCCTCCCTCCCCCCTCCTAGCTAGCAGCGCACACATACACACACAAAACACCTGTGGTGGCAAACACCACCAGCACACATGCACTCACACTGGTGCCACCACCTCTGCCTTGGGCCTCTGTGTCCTTGAGCAGATATGTGGTGGTGGACCAGAGAAGCATTTCTTTCCAGCAAGGCAAAAGGCATGCACTCACTGCACACACACACACACACACACACACACACACACACACACGAAGAGGTGAAAAGACGAGAAGAGGCAACTTCTAGAACCAGCAGCAGCAGGTGAGTGTCGTGTAATTGTGTTGCTTCCCAAGGCCACTGCCCATGCTCAATGCTCAGTCTGCTGAAACTAAAGAACTAGCTACAATCACCCTTCCTCACACGCAGCTCAGCTCAGCTCAGCTGCACAGCACACTGACTAACTAGACACTACAGCTGGTGGTAGAAAAAACAGAAGTCTAGATTCTAGAAGATGTCCTGGTGGATTTTAAACTTTCAAATCTGTGCTAGGATTGCCTCGCCGCCGCCTCCTCCTCCTCCTCCTGCCTGTAATCGTGCCCTCTCCCCTTGCAGTTGCGCCGTCGTGATGGGTTGGTGATGTGCGTGCGCCGTCTACTTAGCTCTCTCCTCCTCATGTTGGCTGGGCTTGCCAGGCACTGGCTGGCAGCAGCTGTTGGCTGTGTGCTAGGCTCAGGCTGTGGCACGCATGACTGGACTGGGAATGTTATTGTAGCGGCAACACTGGTTGTGGTGGTAGCAGTAGTAGCTGTTGCTGTTGCTGGGCTGGTGGCTGCTGGCCTGTGCTGACTCTGCGCACTTGGTCTGGTCTGGTAATTTGGATGCAGATGTAGGGTGTGTGTGCATCATCCATGGGGAGCAGCAGAGCAGAGCAGAGCAGGTTGGCTGGCTTCTGTCTGTCGGGCCTAGTCAGTGGCAGGCACTGAGTGAGGCGGTGGTTTCTTTGGGCGTCACATCACCCATCATGCAGAGCGGCAGGTCTGCTGCTCTGCTGCTCCGCCTCCTGCTTCTTCTCTGTGTGTGCTGCTCTTGTGCTTAGTGTGCTGCTCCGCTGCTGCTGCTGCTGTGCTGGCAGGCAGCACAGCAGTGGCCTTTTTGTTAGATCAGAGAGTGGGTGTTGTCTCTCTGAGTGTCCTCCTCTTACTTGCTTGGATAGGAGTGGTGGTAGTAGGTAGGCATTAAGATGGACTGACTAGGTGTTACGTGTTAGGGCGCCCAGAGAGAGGGGCCAAAAAGATGGGGTGGCAATTGTTGGGTTGCTCCTAGTATTATTGGTGAATTTCTGAAGAAAATTTTTTTTTCCATTGGCTAGAATGGGGGTTCGGGGCTGCCCCAGACCCGCCTCTGTGGGGTGGCAGCACCGCCAAAGTGGGTCCGGGGCCATGGCAAAAATGCCCTCAGTCCCTCCCAGCAATCCCCGTAGAGATAGGAGTGATGGTTCTGTTGTTTTTCTGAGGTGTTCTGAGTGAGTGTGGATTCTGTGATAGCAAATGAGAGTGGATTCATGGTGTCTCATTGGAAATCTCATGCTTCCCTAATGCTGCGAGTCTAATTCGAAGTGGCTTCGCTGGCCGGATACTCCAAAAGCTGGAAGTCCTGTCTTTAAAGGCCACTGGGGGATGCTACAGGTTCATTGGGATTGCAACACCCAAAGCCACTCCCCGCCCCTATTGCTGCATCAGCAGTGATACTGGGTGAGCAGGGAACGGAGTTGCTGACCTGGCCTGAGAGGCAGGCATGCGGGCCGCCATTTTTGTCCCCTGTAGCAGACGGACCAATCACCCTCCCGCCCATCTCTTGACTCAGTGTGGGATATTCTGGTCGCATTTGGGGGCCAAGTAGGAATTTGGGGGGCCTCCGCTGATTGGCTATGGTAGAGGCCTTTTTTCGCCTGCTTCTCACTGACTTTGTTAAGGTTGTCACTGAGTTATTTGGTCACTTTGCAGTTGAGTGCGAGTCAGGATAATTTAATTGCAATGGTGTTGGCCTGGAGGATCCTTATGCTGAGTGGGAATACAGAGGGAGGCTTGGTGATCTCCCGGCTCTTGAGCTGGATCTGCTGCCACTCAGATGCATGCCAGTGAACATGGCACAGTCCCCCGTGACCTAGCTTGAGGTGGGCTGGCATGCATCCCTTTGTCAGGGGTAACTTTGTGGTTGAGATAAGGTTCAGACTGGTTTGGAGCCCAATCAAAGCCCCGTCCTTTGTCTTCCTGTGGGCATACCTCCTATGAGATTGACCCACATAGGGGATACCCGCACTTTAGTGCAATTTCTAGTCGCAGGTTTTTAATTATTTAATAAAGCGTCCTTAATTAATACAGTGGCCCTAGTTTCTTCCAGCTATGCATGTCCTGTCATTATTTGGGTCTGGGTTCGCAAGTAGAATACCTGGTAACCAACTCTTGTTTGCTCGAGTTAAAGGGTCAGGTTTTTTTAACTGCCGCATCTTAGCCACTTCACATTAGATATATACCAGATATGAAAGGGTGGTGTACCCTAGTTGACGCATGCACACTTTCAGGCAGATTGGGCAGAAACATTAGAGGGGTTTTTTTCCACCAAGAGAATATCCAAGGCTTATGTTACAGTATGATGCTGAAAGAACTCCCTCTTTCTTAACAATATAAGCAGAACTGCGACATACGGAGTTTCCTCCACCATAGAAGCTCCCTCAGCAATTGAAGGGGAAATGTTCCTGTCTGTTGAAAACCTGCTGATTTTGTACCTGCATTGATTTGCACATCCCTAGTAAATGCCTCTACGCTATATCACTCCTGCCCTGTTTTTCTTTGTTGTTATTACATGCTGAGTAAATTCCTCTTTGTTGTTCCACTGTGCCTGTGAATTCTTTCTCCTGTCTGCTTCCTTACTCTCTTACTCATATTTAGTTGGTTTTCCTTTGAAATGAGCCCTCAGAGCACCTAAGTAAAGCTGATTACTTATCACTGATTCTCAAGCAGTCCCAGCTGTGATCTGCCTTTGCCATTCAGTTCAGTGGAACTAGCTTAAGCTGCCTTTTTCTCTGCTGCCTTGGGATTGGCTGGCCCCTGCAACTCTGCCAATCTTGGACTCTCTATAAAAATAGCTCTTTCCCTTGCCCCAGGATGCTCTCTTGTTGTCAGTTGTTGCAAACCCATTTATCCAGAGATGCTGGTTCTGTCTTGAGTAAGTAAGTAGCCTTTTCTCCTATTTAACTTGAGGGGGTGGTGAGCAATGGCTCCACCTGAAGGAAGGAACAATCTGACTTGCAGACTTTCTAGCTCTAGACTTTTCCAGGTTTAGAGCTGCACCAAAGGGGAAACTCCAGGGTGGTAGCTTTGCCTCTTAAAGCAGTGGTGTGATGAAGAAGACAAGGGGCACGTAGCTTTCGGTATCTCATCTACATATCTTTTAGAAGCTGTGAAGAGTACAGTTAAATTCCAGACTTATATATTGCAGAAGGTAAAGCAAGCAAGACATTTTGCAGCCATTGGTTAATGTAAGAATTCTCTCTTCAAAGGGGCCAGAAGGGAAATGCACTAAAGCAAAGGTGGGGGAACTACTGCAGTGGCTACTAGGTCGGCTGGAACTGGAAATAGATGTGACAATGCCCCTCTGCATGAGTTCAGGGTGAATTCTATCACACTGATCCATCTACCTAGGATTTTAGAGCACATTTGGATTTGAGTTATGGATGCGTTTTGTGTGAAATGATTGTCCAACTTGTTGGGGAGTAGTCTACTCTATAGACCAACTTTGTAAGGGTACTTCTGGTCAAATTAACCTAAACAATGGTGCAAACCAGAAGGCAATTTGTATGGATATTGCAAAATCCAACCTTAAGGATTTCTCCAGAATTAAACCAGGTGTGTTTTCTCCATGTGAATGAAGTAAGCTCAGATTTAGCAGAAAGTGTTGTATAGGTGTGTGATACTAGTATTGTCCAAGATACTAAAATGGGTTGCAGCAACACCCCTGGAGACACTTCTGTTGTTGAAATGCAACTCTCTAGATTCTCAACACCAAAGTTGATAGTGATCCCTGTGGATTTGTGGATAAAATTGACTGTACCAAACAAGCTAATTTTAGGGCCAAGTTTCAGTGAGACAGTCATTTCAGACTTGGCAATGCTTTTCAGATTGATTTCAGACTTGCTCTTAGGACACATTTCAACAGAGAACCGCAAAGGAAATATTAATGTCAACAATGATCCAGTAAAATATTTAGGTAATCATTGTTTTCTATTTACTTGGGCATTAGAGAAAAGCTGCAAAATATTTTTTGGAAATTAAGGAGGCAATTTCAGGGTCTCAGGGTTGTATGTTGTTTCTAATTTCTTTAATAGTGGCAACCCACCCAATGTAAAAGATCGTGACAGAAGACCAGGAAAACATATTAAAGCAATAATATATGACCAGAATAACCCTTCATCAGAATAACACTTCATCCTCCCCTTCTTGATTGGGGCCTCAAAGGCCAAGTAAAAGTATGGGTGCTTGGAGGGCAAAATGGAAGTGAGCACAATTTTGACCAAAAAAATGTCAATTCCTTCCTACTCTTTAGTTACCAATCAGGCTGCCAAAGATCATGTCACAACCCCTGGAGAGTGGCTGCCCGTCAAAGTAGACAATACTCATCTACTTGGACCAAAATTTTGACAGTGTACAAGGCAGCTTTATGTGTATACCACAAATTAGTAGATAGTCAGGAATTCTAAAATATAAACTTCTCTACCATATATTCCTCCTGGCCTTTCTCTCTCTCTTCTTCTTCTTCTTCTTTTTCTTGTTTTTAGGTGTGCAGAGTAAATTCCTCTTAGTTGTTTCTCCTCTGTGCTTCCTTACTCATTTAGTTCCACCTAAGTAAAACTGATTACTTAGCACTGATTAGCAAACAATCGCAACAGTCCCAGCTGTGATCTGCCTTCTCCATTCAGTTCAACAGAATTAGGTTCACCTGCCTTTTTGTCTTCTGTCAGGAGCTGGCCCCTGCAACTTTGCCAGTGTTCAACTCCCTATAAAAAGAGCTCTTTCTACCTTTTGTTAGAAGTGAGTACAAGGTCATTGTCTGGGGAATCTTGTTCTGCTTTGAGCAAGTAAGTAATTTTTCTTTTCTTTTTAATTTGGAGGAGTGATGTGCAATGGTACTATCTCAGGGCTGCTCAGCTTTGGTCCTCCTGTAGATGTTGGCATAATATCTAGCTATTGGTCACTTTGGCTGCAGATTATGAGAGCCGTTCTCCAATAACAGCTGAGGGCCAAAGATGAACAGGCCTCTTCTGCCTGATGAATGAGGCAATCTGACTTGTAGAGTTGTCAGCTGCAGGTATTTTTTCCCCAGGTTTAGAGTTGCACCAGAGGGAAAAATCCAGGGTGATAGAGTCTCCTCTTCAAACAGTGATAAAAAGGTGTCCTTGGTTTCCTCTTTTCTACATAGCTATTAAAAGTCTATAGGAATCTGCTGAGTTCTGGACCTAGTTCTTTTCTTTTCTTTTCTTTTATGAGATATACTCTTCTGCAGCCACTGATTAATTCAGGTAAAATCTCTCTCTCTGCAAAGGGGTAGAAATGGGGTGTGTGTGTGGTGGGGGAGGAATGGAAAAGAAACTATAATAAAAGTGGGGGAATTACTGTGGTGAGTTGTTGGGAAGCCTGGAGTTGGAGAAGCTTTTAAGAGTTCACGCTGATCTGTCTATGAAGGAATTTGGAGTACATTTGGGCTTGAGAATGGCAGGGTTGTTGAGAAATACTCTCAGAATTTCACTCCTGGGGTGGGGAGAAATATCTTATCTATATGGTGGAGTTAGATGACTTCCACCATATAGTTACATGCTATTGCCAAAGGTGCACCTAGGTAATTTTGCAGCCTGGACCTAAAGGACTCGGTAGGCCCCCCTACCCAGCAAATTAAGCATCATCTTGCTCTGCCAGGTGACCACACCACCTGGGACAGACTAAAGAGGATTTAGGGGCCCCCAGGGGCTGTGGAGGCCCTGGACTTTGGCCCCAAAGTCCAGGGGTAAGAGCACCTCTGTCTGTTGCTACTAGTACTATGGATATTTATATATTGCTATTCAACCCAACTTCTCAAAGTGGTTTACATGGAAAAATAAATAATACATACTGGTGAAACTCGGAAAATTAGAATATCGTGCAAAAGTCCATTAATTTTAGTAATGCAAATTAAAAGGTGAAACTGATATATGACACAGACGCATTACATGCAAAGCGAGATAAGTCAAGCCTTAATTTGTTATAATTGTGATGATCATGGCGTAGAGCTCATGAAAACCCCAAATCAACAATCCCAGAAAATCAGAATATTACATGGAACCAAGAAGACAAGGATTGTATACATTGTACTGTGCTTGATTGGCCAGCAAACTCGCCTGACATGAACCCCATAGAGAATCTATGGGGCATTGCCAAGAGAAGGATGAGAGACATGAGACCAAACAATGCAGAAGAGCTGAAGGCTGCTATTGAAGCATCCTGGTCTTCCATAACACCTCATCAGTGCCACAGGCTGATAGCATCCATGCCATGCCGCATTGAGGCAGTAATTGCTGCAAAAGGGGCCCAAACCAAGTACTGAATACATATGCATGCTTATACTTTTCAGAGGTCCGATATTGTTCTATTCTACAATCCTTGTCTTCTTGGTTCCATGTAATATTCTAATTTTCTGAGATTGTGGATTTGGGGTTTTCATGAGCTGTACGCCATGATCATCACAATTATAACAAATTAAGGCTTGACTTATCTCACTTTGCATGTAATGCGGCTGTCTCATATATCAGTTTCACCTTTTAATTTGCATTACTGAAATTAATGGACTTTTGCACGATATTCTAATTTTCCGAGTTTCCCCTGTAAAGGACAAAGGGCTCACGACCTAAAAAGGAACACAAGCCAGACCAGCAACAGCCACTGGAAGGATACTGTGCTTGAGTTCCATAGGGCCAGTTGCTTCCTGCCCCCAACAGTTAAATATAAGAGAATTGCCACTTTAAAAGGTGGCTCAGTTAACAGGGGTGGGAGAATGCTACATCTCCCACCTCAAGAAATAAATTTTTCTTAGCAGATCTTCCTCCATGCAATTTCGTTCCCTATAACCATCATAGGGTTTGGGATTTTTTTTTAAGAAAGCAAGTAAAATCTTGGCTTTTTACCCAGGCTTTTAAATGAGTGTTTTGTTTGAACATAAGAAAATAAGAACAGCCCTGCTGGATCAGGCCCAAGGCCCATCTAGTCCAGCATCCTGTTTTGCACAGTGGCCCACCAGATGCCGCTGGAAGCCACAGACAGGAGTTGAGGGCATGCCCTCTCTCCTGCTGTTACTCCCCCACAACTGGTACTCAGAGGCATCCTGCCTTTGAGGCTGGAGGTGGCCTATAGCCCTCCGATTAGTAGCCATTGATAGACCTCTCCTCCATGAAGTTATCCAAACCCCTCTTAAAGCCATCCAGTGTGTTGGCTGTCACCACATCTTGTGGCAGAGAATTCCACAAGTGAATCAGTAAACTGGTTTGGGCCCATTTGGGGGCTGCTGGACACATTAAAATAAGTTTTTTAAAAGGCAGATTTACTACCACTGAGCATCTTGGGGGTGCTGCTGTGCCCACGGGTGTCTGTGTGTCTCAAGGTGGTCTCTGGTGGTCTCCCTCCTCCCCTTGGTCTCTTACAGACCATTTTGGCCCTCTGTGCAGCCATTTTAGAGGTCACCACACATGTGCATGAGCCATTTATATGGCCAGGTCAAGAATGCATGCTGGTAGGCTCCAAAGGGGCCACTGTGATGAGGGAGAAGGCCAGAACAGGCCGAACAGGCCCATAGAAGGAGGGAGGGGTCATGTCCAGAAACCCCCATATGACAGCACCCACCCATCCACCCCGAAGACTCCAGTAAGCTTAATCTTTTTAAAAATGTTTAGAACACTGAGCCAGCCCGTAGGGGTTCAGTTTGAGGTCAAGCCCAACTGGGCCTTGTCCAGCTCAAGGGCGAGCCCTCAAGATACAGCTAGTTCGTCATCTAACTGGGCCACCTCAAGCCAGTTCACACATCCTTATCTCCAGTGGCTGTTGCTGGTATCTGCCTTATGGGGTTTTTTTTTTTTTAGATTGTGAGCCCTTTGGGGACAGGGGAGTATCTTATATATGTATTTTTCTATGTAAACTGCTTTGAGAACTTTAGTTGAAGAAAAGCATATAAATTAGGGGTGTGCAATTCGGGATTTTGGGTGATTCGGCTCGGACCCGAACCGAATCACCCCTGTTCTGTTTTGTGCCCGAATCTGGGTCACCCGAATCACCCTTGATTCGGTTCGGATTCGGATTTAATCCGAATCCGAATCCGAATCGATTCGGGGGGGTAAAAAGGGGCCCAGGGGCAAACTTTTGGGGTGGGGTGGTAGTGCCTAATGGGTAGAGTCTACCACCCCAATTTCAGGGGGATTGGGCAAAATCCTGATTTTTGGTGAATTTTTAAAGTTTTAGTGACTTTGTGGCAGTTCGGGGGCATAGCATGGGATCTGGGCAAAAGGAGTGGGGTGGGGTGGTAGTGCCTAATGGGTGCAGGCTACCACCCCAATTTCAGGGGGATTGGGCAAAGGGCTGATTTTTGGTAAATTTCTGAAAATTTCATGTCTTTGGGGCATATTGGGGCATATTGGGGCAGAAAGTGGGGCCTGGGGCAGAAGAGTGGGGTGGGGTGGTAGTGCCTAATGGGTGGAGGCTACCACCCATCCCCAATTTAAGAGTGATTGGGCAGAGGGGTGAATTATGGTGAATTTATTTGTATGAGGTTTGTCTTCATAAGGTGAAGTGTGCTAAATTGATTACTTCCTCATATTATCCATAGTAAAGGAAAGTGTGAAAAAGTGAAAGTGGGGTCATGAGAGTTGCTTAATTGAAAAATAGCTCATTTGCTATGATAGAATGAGAATTCACACCTCAGAAGTTTTTTCTGAGGTGTGAATTCTCATTCTATCATAGCAAATGAGCTATTTTTCAATTAAACAACTCTCATGACCCCACTTTCACTTTTTCACACTTTCCTTTACTATGAATAATATGAGGAAGTAATCAATTTAGCACACTTCACCTTATGAAGACAAACCTCATACAAATAAATTCACAAAAATTCACCCCCTGCCCAATCACTCTTAAATTGGGGATGGGTGGTAGCCTCCAGCCATTAGGCACTATCTACCAGCCCACCCCACTCCTTTGGGGCAGATCCACTTTCTGCCCCCAATCTGCCCCAAAGACACCCAAAGTTCAAAAATTCTCAAAAAATCAGCCCTCGGCCCAATCCCCCTGAAATTGGGGTGGTAGCCTCCACCCATTAGGCACTACCACCCCACCCCACTATTTTGGGGCAGATTCTGCCCCCAAACTGCCCCAAAGTCACTAAAACTTCAAAAATTCTAAAAAAATCAGCCCTTTGTCCAAACCCCCTGAAATTGGGGTGGTAGCCTCCACCCTTTAGGCACTACCACCCCACCCCTCTCTTCTGCCCCAGGCCCCACTTTCTGCCCCAATATGCCCCAATCTGCCCCAAAGACATGAAATTTTCAGAAATTTACCAAAAATCAGCCCTTTGCCCAATCCCCCTGAAATTGGGGTGGTAGCCTGCACCCATTAGCACTACCACGCCACCCCACTCCTTTTGCCCAGATCCCATGCTATGCCCCCGAACTGCCCCAAAGTCACTAAAACTTTAAAAAATCGCCAAAAATCAACCGTGAACCGAATCACCCGAATTTTTCATGCCCAAAATTCGGGTGATTCGGCTCGTGCCCAAAAAATATTGGGGGACATCAGGGGTGATTCGGTTCAGCCCCGAATCACCCGAAATTGTTCATTTCGGGCACAGATCATTCTGTGCCCGAAATTTTTTGCACATCCCTAATATAAATATCCATAGTATATTGATAAATGATCTTTACCAGGGAATCGACAAAGGGAGTGTGACTCTGCTGGTTCGTCTGGATCTTTTGGCGGCGTTCGATACCATCGACCATGGTATCCTTCTGGATCGCCTGGGGGAGTTGGGGATAGGGGGCACTGCTTTGCAGTGGTTCCATTCCTATCTCTCGGGTAGATTCCAGATGGTGGAGCTTGGTGACAGTTGCTCCTCAAACCAGGATCTGTTATATGGAGTCTCTCAGGGCTCCATTCTGTCACCAATGTTTTTTAACATTTACATGAAAGCGCTGGGTGAGTTCATCAGAAGGTTTGGTGCTGGGTGTTATCAGTATGCTGATGACACCCAAATCTACTTCTCCTTTTCATCATCAGGAAATGGCACTCGTTCTCTAAAATGCCTGCCTACAGGCAATAATGGGCTGGATGAGGGATAACAAATTGAAGCTGAATCCAAGCCAGACAGAAGTGCTCATTGTGGGCGCTCAGAATCTGAGGGGTGAGTTAGATGTTCCTGTGCTAGATGGGGTTACACTCCCCCAGAAGGAGCAGGTGCGCAGCTTGGGAGTACTCCTGGACCCAGGCCTCACCCTGGTATCTCAGGTGGAGGCCATGGCCAGGAGTGCTTTCTATCAGCTTCGGCTGATTCGACAGCTGTGCCTATTCCTTGAAGAAGATGACCTCAAAACAGTGGTGCATCAGCTGGTAACTTCCCAGCTTGACTATTGCAATGCACTCTACGTGGGGTTGCCTTTGTACATAGTCCGGAAACTTCAGTTGGTTCAGATTGGGATCTGGGGCAACCCGGAGAGACCATATGATGCCTGTTTTGAAACAGTTACACTGGATGCCGATGTGTTTCCGGGCAAAATACAAAGTACTGGTTATTACCTTTAAAGCCTTGAATGTCTTGTGTCTGAGATATCTTAGAGAGCGCCTTCTTTTACATGATCCCCACCACACGTTAAGGTCATCTGGAGAGGTCCGTCTCCAGTTCGTTTGGTGGCAACTCAGAGGCAGGCCTTCTCTGTAGCTGCTCCTGGGCTGTGGCATGCACTCCCAGCAGAAATTCGTAATCTTAATTCTTTACTAGCCTTCAAGAGAGCCCTTAAAACCCATCTGTTTGGCCTGGCCTTTCAGGGTTTTTGAATAGTTTTAACTGTTTTAATGTAAACCTGGTTTTCAAGGTTTTAATTGTTTTGATAGTTTAATTGTTTTTAAGATGTTTTTAAATTTGTGTTTATATTTGTGTTTCTGTTTTAATTGTTTTTAATGACTTCTGTTTTTTAATTGTAAACCGCCCTGAGCCAGCTCAGAAGGGAGGTATAAAAATTGAATTAATAATAATAATAATAATAATAATAATAATAATAATAAATAGTAGTAGTAGTAGAGAGCAATTTCTAGTGCCCTTGTTAAAAAGGTTAGGTGATGGGACTGTGTAAGCTGAGCAAATCTGTAGGTTATTTTCAGATTAGAATCATAAGAACAGCCCTACTAGATTGGGCCCAAGGCCTACCTAGTCCAGCATCCTGTTTCGCACAACCAGATGCCTCTGAGACGACTACAGGCAAGAGGGGAGGATAGATCCTCTCTCTTGCTGTTGCTCCCCTGAAACTGGTCACATAATTTTGGGCATAAACATCTCATTGGCATAAACATCGCAGTAAGGAAAAAGGGCTGGAAAATTGCAGAAATGCCACATTGGCATAAATGTCACAGTTACAGGGGGACACCATGCATTTTTTCCTGTTGTGTTGAATTCTTAAACTTTTACTACAGTTGGATCCTGAATTCTAGCGTAAATGCTGCAGGCGGCAATAAACAACTTTTTAATAATGTACCTGCTGTGGCTTTTCTACCCCAAATTACAGGATTTAGAGGCATCTTGCCTCCTGAGGCTGGAGGTGCCTAGGCCATGTTAGTAGCCATTGTCTTCCATGAATTTGTCCAAGCCCCTTTTAAAGCCATCCAAGCTAGTAGCCATCACCACATCCTGTGGCAGAGAATTCCATAGATAAAGCACTGTGTAAAAAAGTACTTCTGTCAGTCTTAAACTTCCTGGCCACTAGTTTCATGGGATGACCCTTGTTTCTAGCGTAGAGTGGGGTGGGGAGAAAACCTTCTCTTGCCTCCATGCATAATATTATACACACCTATCATGTCTCCCCATATTCACATCTTTTCCAAACTAAAGAGCCCCAGGAGCCTTGCCTCATAATCTTGGTTGCCCTCTTCTGCACCTTTCCCAGTTCTACAACGTTCTTCTTAAGATACGGTGACCAGAACTGTACATAGTACTCCAAATGTGGCCACACCATTGATTTGTATAAGGGCATTTTTATTTTCAACCCCCTTCCTAATGATCTATAGAATGGAATTTGCCTTTTTTTAAAATGCTGCCATGCACTGAGTTGACACTTTGTCCATCACAACCCCAAGATCTATCTCCTGGCCAGTCACTGACAGCTCAGATCCCATCAGTGTATAAATAAATTCTAAAAAGTATAATGATATCTGCAAATTGGGCCACCTCTCTGCTTACCCCAGCTTCTAGATCATTTATGAACAGGTTAAAGAGCACTGTTCCCAGTACCGATCCCTGGGGGACTCCACTTCCTAACCACTCTATAAACTGCCCATTTATTCCCACAGTTTCCTGTTCCTTCACCACTTACCAATCCACATACGAACCTATCCCCTTTATCCCATGACTGCTAAGTTTTCTCAAGAGTCTTTGGTGAGGAACTTTGTCAAAACCCTGTTGGAAGTCCAAGAATGTCAACCAGTTCAACTTTGTCCACATGCCTGTTGACAGTCTCAAATAACTCCAAAAGGTTAGTGAGGCAAGACATGCCCTTGCAGAACCCAAACTGGTTCTTCTTCACCAAGGCCTGTTCCATGTGTTTAACAACTTTGTCCCTAAGTACGCTTTCCATCAATTTCCCTGGCAACGAAGTTAAATTAACTGGCCTGTAATTTCCCAGATCCGCCCTGGATCCCCTTTTGAAAATTGGGAGTTACATTATCTACTTTCTAGTCCTCTGGTACAGAGCCTGACTGTAGGAACAAGTTACATATTTTTGCTAGGAGATCAGCAATTGCACATTGTAGTTCCTTCAGAACTCTTGAGTTCTGATAGTTATTCATTCAATACTCTTTGCAATACAATGGAAAGCACTCCCCCTGCTAGCATTCTGCTGTTTAGAATATATAGAGCTTGTTTACTTGAAAGCTTGGTCTTGCCTGTGGTGGTTGGCTAACTAAAGGTTTAGAGCTCTATCCTCCAAGGAAATTACAGTAGTGGTGTAGGACTTGCCTTCTCCTCATGCTGGGTTTCTCTTTTGTGATAAAGGGTACCACATGTGTGCCTCCCTGCTAAACTTTATGCAAAACTCCTTCATCGGTTAGCAAACCCCTATTTGCAAAGCTCTGGGTAGCAAAACTCCCCTGGTGTGAGCCTAGTCTTCTCAAGAGCTGCTACCAAACAGTACCTCCTGAGGAATTTGACCCCTCTCACAAGCTGTGTGACTCACCTCTAGCTAATCCCCACCCACTGTCTCCCTTAGCTAAACTGAAATGGCCCTGTCAAAAACAAATCACTAACCAATCAGAAATCAAACTCTAGAAAAAGTTAGCCCTAACAAACTCATATTGTGCTTTCCCCTTTGCTTTCTTGTTCATTTTTACCTATTTGCCTACATTCTTAAGAAAGAAAACCAGTTTGTTGCCTCCCCTGCTCTGAGCCTTGTCCTCTCAAGAGCAGCTTCCAACCTGTACCTCCTCAGGATCCTTCCATTACTAACTGAGTGGTTCATGTTAGCTGTAAAAAAACAACAAGAATGAGGGGAGGAGGAGAAGGTTTGAGGTCCATACCTAGAAGTAGTGTGAAAATCAACTGAACTGATTTTACCGTGGAAAGAACAGGCTTTTATTTTAGAATGCATACTTTTTTGAACAAAACACTGTAACAGAAGATTTGGCTTTGCTTCTTAGAGCATATAAGCTTTCTATGAAATATTCCAGTGATCAGTGTTTGCATGCAATGAACTCTGGGAGCAAACAATCTTTTGGAGGGAAAATAGAGGAAGCATACCTAAACTTGTTCTAGAAGGCAGAGGTTCTAAAATTCAGAGGTCAAAAAAACCTTTGATATTTGGCTGTCCCAGGCTGCCTAAGGCAAGCCAGACAATAAGTTCATAGATATAAGAACCGAGGGGCTTGCTGGTTCACAGATTGCATTTGTGGATATTGCACTACACCAGATTGGGTTGGAGATGGGGTGTATAAAGAATAATACAATTGTTACTACTTGCATTATCTTGACCTTTGTTTTTTCAGTTCACAACCACTACATGTCTCACCAACGATCTAGAAGAGGAACCCTATCAGAAACTTGCGAATCTTACAACTGCATGGTCTTCGGAGCAATCTCCCCCATGCTTATGGAACATATGAAACAGAAGGCAGTTGCATGGTCCCACCAACTTTAGAGGTGCAGCCAGAGGCCATAGAGTCCGCTTTGCCAGAGTTCAAGCACTCTACTGTGCTAAGTGTTCCACCCGAAGCGAAAGTCATTCAATACCATCTCTGTACCACTCATGCATTCCAGAGCTCCATTGCTCTCTGCCTCCAGTACCGAAAGCCAACATGGCAGTGACGGAGGCCCAATAATGCACTATACATCTGCAAGTGCAAGCAATGCTGTATTCCTTGGACACCAAAGTGGCCAGATTTTGCCCACAAGTGAAAATGCATCTGCAGCTGAGCTAGGCTTGGAATACTACATCAATAGAGCAATTGAGCATGATCTGAAAAGGTCACTCTGCCCAGTTGTCCATTTCACCATTGATGTCAGGGCCACTGGGCCAAACACAGGCTATATGTTTATCATGGCACACTGGGCTGCAGACTGTGATGGAGTTCTGCACAGGTGCCGGGCAATGATGGCTATGTGTGAGGTTGAGCAGAGTAACTTGACTGAAATCCTGTCCCACAAACTAAGAGAGGTGAAGGACAAATGGCTCCGTCCCCTGCAGCTGGAGGTGGGGTATGTGACTACAGCCACAAAGGGAGTGGAAATGGTAGTGGCAGGTGCTTGTCTCGGATGCATTTTTTCCCCCACCCACTACATATACCTGCTGTTGAAAGGAGTGATGGAAAAGGTGAAAAATGAAGACGTCCACATAGGACAGCTTTTCCAAGCCCTATGCAAAATCAGCATTCATTTTGAGCAATCCCCAGGGGCTCACGACCGCCTACTAGAAATGCAGTTGCTGTGTGGTCTCCCCCAGGAACTTCTAAAAGAGAAGATGCCAACGCCATCAAATAACCTCTTTCTCTTGATGCACTTTCTACTTGCCCGGCAGAATGCATTCAGTGCTTATCTGATGGAGAACCCTGAACTCAACCTGACGTGTCAGCAATGGAGGCTGCTGCACCATCTAACCTGCCTCCTGAAGCCATGTGAAGATACCATCACTACAATCAGGAGGGAACATGCTAACCTAGGCCAAGTCCTTCATGAGCTCTGGTTGCTTGAGAGCACGATAAAAGGATGCTTCCAGCAGCTGCAGGAAGAGGCCGATGCTGCTGCTGCTGCTGCTGTTACTCTCTTTGCAACTGAGCTGCTGCAATCTCTGGAAGGCCATAGTATTCTAGCTGTGGTAAGAGAAAACATTCTGTACCAGACAGCAACCTTGCTTCATCCATACTTCAGGGACCACATCTGCAAATATCTGAAGGGAGATGTGCATCTGCAAAGATGGCAATTGAAAAAGCAGTTGACACAACAGATTGAGAAGGAATACTTGAACTTCTCTAGTGCTTACGCAACTTCCTCTCTGACTGAGGTGGCAAGTCAAGAACTGGAATCCTACCTGCAGGACAACATAGACCTTGCTCTCTCACATATGGATCCCTTGGTCTACTGGAACACAAGGAAGCACATGTGGCCATTTCTTTCTACAGTGGCATTCCAGTATTTCTCCTGCCCTCCTGCCCCTGTCTTTTTGGATGAAGTACTTGCTATTGAAGAATGTATTATATCTGGAAGATTTCAGGAGAGCATTGCAGTCAACACTATGAACAGAGACTGGATTTCTGAAGGAATCAGGGTCTCCAATACTAGCACAGACACTGGAAGCCAACCCATGGCCTGAGGAGAAAAAGATGCCACCCTTCTTTGCAGAAGTTGATGTCTGGTAACCATTCACAAAGTGTTGGGTTCATGGAAGAACATGACCCAATACGACACTGGCATTATTGAGACTTTGCAACACATAATGCTAAAAACTTTGGCCATCTTGCATTGCTGCATCTTCTAAAAAATTCTTTGCATGAAACAGAATTGGGTTATTGTATTAAGATTCATGCCACACCCCCTTTTGAAGATGTAAGGGTGATTGACAGATGAAAAACTTGTGCTGTGTTTAATCAACTGTTTGGAATGGATATGGTCTACTTTAATAAAGGTTACTGCAATATTAATAGGTTTTCATGTCTGGAGTATTCATAAGATAATATCCCATTGGTTCTGTGAGGAACTTAGCATAGCATGTAGGTTTCTTCCTTCTCTGCCCTCATATCCTCACAACAAACCTGTGAGGGAGGTTTGTTTGGTCTACAATCACCCAGTGAGCTTTATGGCTGATCAGGAATTGGAAACTGGGACTTCTTAGTCCAGCTGTGTAACCTCTACACCACAATGACTTTCGAAAAGGGAAGATTAACTTTAGCTTGGGAATAATAAGTTTTCAGTGTACAATTTGTAGGGACACCTCAATGGCATAGTTTGTGGTGATGTCATCCACACCAATTCAAGATGGTGGACAAACAAACATTTGAGGCTCAAGTGGGCTAACTTGTGAAACACTTAACTGATTTGAATCAAATTTGCTATATTTGTAGAGACACATAGGGATGCCCTAATGGTGTGGTGTGTGATGATATCCACTCCAATTCAAGATGGCAGCCACATGAACATTTGAGGGCAAGTGGGTTAATTTGTGGACTGTCTAATTGATTTCAACCAAATTAGGTATGATTGTAGTGAGTGACACACAGGGCACCTCAGTGGTGTCTTTTGTGATGAAGTCATCCACCCTGATTCAAAATGGCGGAACCCTAAACATCCCATCCAAATTAAATCAAAAAGGTTGCAGAGCAGCTTTTAAAGTGCCACCTGGGGAACAGCCGATGGGACCTGGGCAGTATCACGTTTGGCAAAAGCCATTGCTTAAAGTGTGAGGGTGCAAAGAATTCAGATAAAACAGAAGGGGACAGAGCAGAACTGCATAAAGAGCAGAAGGGAGCCTGTGCCAGCAGGTCAAAGAGTCATAAGAATAGCATACTTCAGGGGAGAGATTCAGTGTATAGGTGCTTATATGCCAATGCCAGAAGCCTCCGAGCCAAGGCAGGTAAGCTGGAGTACTTGGTTGCTAACACAGAAATAGATATAGTGGGCATAACAGAAACATGGTGGAACACTGAGAACCAGAGGGACACTGTTAACCCTGGATCTAACCTCTATAGAAAGGACAGGGAGGGGCGCCATGGAGGTGGAGTAGCACTGTATGTTAAAGAATGGATAGAACCTAACAAGCTAGAAAACCTAGGTGGACCAGAGTCCTCAACAGAAACCCTATTGGTGACAATCAAAGGCCTGAAAGGAAATGTGCTACTGGGGATGTGCTATATCCCTCTGGATCAAAACGTTGACAGTGACTGGGAGTTGCGGAAAGAAATCAGGGAGGCATCAAGGAGAATCTGAGGAGTAATAATGGGTGACTTCAATTACCCACCCATAGACTGGGTAAATTCACAGCTGGGTAATGAAAAAGAGGTCAGATTTCTAGATACACTGAATGACTGTGCCCTAGAAGAGTTGGTCTTGGAACCAACCAGAGAGAAAGCGAACTTGGACTTAATCCTTATTGGAGCCCAGGACCTTGTGTGTGATGTCCATTTCATTGATCCATTAGGGAACAGTGACCATAGTGCGATCAAATCCAGCATACATGTGGAAGTCTAACGCAGACACTTTGAAGTACAGAAGAGGAAACTTCTCTGAAATGAGGAGTATGGTGAAAGAAAGCTGAAACGGAAAATCAGGAGAGTCACTTTGCTCCAGAATGCATGGCGTTTACTCTTATGGTGTTTACTCAAAGCCACAATACTAGAAGCCCAGTTAGATTGTCAGAGGCGTATCTAGGTAAAATAGCGCCTAGGGCAAACACTGAAATTGCGCCCCCTGTCCAAGCATCTGACACCCATCTTTCAGATAACTTTACCGTAATATCAGCTGAAAAATACAAGTCAAGCTCGTTAATCTTTTAATATTTCAAAAACTATTTAGCAGTGGACGTAGCCAGACCAAAAAATGCTGGGAAACTACAAATTTCAGTATGCTGGGGCTCATGAAATACCCAAATACTATGTGGAGGTGTACTTGGAAAACTAAACAGAAGTGCCTGTCTAATTCTCTACTATGCATTGTAGCATCACCATTACATAAGTTTTAAAAATCAATGGAGAATTTGACTTTTCCCAGATACTCTGTAAATAATTAAAGGATATGCAGAGTAAACTGTGTCACTGCTTGGAATATATTCTAGTCTTACAGAAAGTCAGTTAAAATGAGAGAAAGAGAGCAAGAAACTCCCAGTGGGCCTTAATATTAACGGTTTCACACTGATTCAAAGACAAACTCACCATTAAGAGCCATATTAGCAAGACATCACAATTTACTCACTTATCAAAAGAAGCAAAGTAAGAGCAAATGAATACAATCCTAGCTCTTAAGCGTCAGCTCAGTATTCACAAGCCCTGATTCTCTGTACATAGTGCCAATCTGAATATGTGTACAGTGTCTTATATTATATTTTTATTATTATTATTTTTACCCGTAGCCCCTTTGGGGGGCTTCCTAAAGGCTGGGGGGTTTGCAAAGTTTCCCCCTCACCCCGCTGGCCTCTAGGGCCTCGTAGGGACCATTTGAGCATGTGCAGTGGCCGTTTTTAAAAATCTTTTTTTTAAAGGCCTATGAAAACATAATGGCCACCGCTAATGCTCAAATGGCCTCTGCAAAGCCTGGCATGACCTAGAGCCTCACAGAGGCCATTTGAGCATGCACAGTGGCCATTTTGGTTTTGGCAGCCATTTTTTTTTTTTTAAATAATTTTACAAAATGGCGCCCCCCTTCAAGTGGCGCCCGGGGCACATGCCCTGCCTGTCCTACCCCTAGATACGCCCCTGCAGATTGTATACCCAAAAGGGGGAAAGGTATCACTAAGTCCAGGAGGGTGCCAGCATGGCTAACAGGTAACTTCAAGGAAGCATAAAGGTGAAGAAGACTTCCTTCTGAAATTGTAAGGCCTGCTCAAATGAGAACAGAAAGGAACACAAACTGGCAAAAAAGGGGGGGGAGAAGCAAGGTGACAATAAGGGAGGCACAAAGAGAGTTTGAGGTACATTTAGCGAAAAGCATCTAGGGGAATATCAAAAACTTCTTTAAATACATCAGATGCAGGAAACCTGTCATGGAGGTATTTGGACCGTTAGACAATGAGGGAGTGAAAAGGGTTATTAAGGAGGATATGGAGGTTGCAAAGAAGCTAAATGAGTTATTTGCATCTGTCTTTACAGCAGAGAAAACTGAGCATGTACCTGTTCCTGAACCTGGCTTTTTGGGGATGGAGGCTAAAGAACTGAGTAAGATAGAAGTGACAAGAGATGATGTTCTAAACTAAATGGAAAAATTGAAAACAAGCCAATCACCAAGGCTGGATGGCATCCATCCAAGAGTCCTCAAAGAACACAAATGTGAAATTGCCAACCTCCTTGCTACAATATATCACTTATCCCTGTAATCGGGCTCTGTACCAGAGGACTGGAAAGTAGCCAAAATAACACCCATTTTCAGAAAGGGATCCAGGGGCGATCTGGGATATTACAGGCCAGTTAGCTTAACGTCTGTTCCAGGCAAATTGATGGAAAGCATCCTCAAGGATAAAATTGTAATGCCCATAGAAGAAGAGGCCCTGCTGGGACAGAACTAGCATGGCTTCTGCAAAGGGAAATATTGTCTCACGAACCTTTTGGAGTTGTTTGGGAGTGTCAGCAAGTGTGTGGATAAAGATGATCCTGTTGACATAGTATACCTGGACTTCAAAAAAGCTTTCAACAAAGTTTCCTCATCAAAGACTCCTGAGAAAACTTAGCAGTCATGGGATAAGGGGACAAGTACATGTGTGGATTGCTAACTGGTAGAAAGAAGGGAAACAGAGGTTAGGTATAAATGGAGAGTTTTCACAATGGAGGGAAGTAAGAAGTGGGGTCCCCCGGGGACCTGTACTGGTAGCTTTTTAATTTATTCATCAATGATCTAGAAGTAGGGGTAAGCAATAAGGTGGCCAGATTTGCAGATGATACCAAAGTCTTTCAGGTAGTGAAATCCAAAATGGATATTGAGGAGCTCCATAAGAATCTTACCAATCTGGATGAGCTGGTGACAAGATGGCAAATTCGGTTCAATATTGATAAGTGTAAAGTGATGCACATTGGGAAGAAAAACCCCAACTTCAAGTATAAGTTGATGGAATCTGAGCTGTCGGTGACTGACCGGGAGAGGGATCTTGGGGCTTGGTGGACAGCTCACTGAAAATGTCAACTCAATGTGTGGCAGCTGCAAAAAAGGCCAATCCATGCTAGGGATCATTAGGAAGGGGATTGAAAATAAAACGGCTAATATTATAATGCCCTTATACAAAACTGTGGTGTGGTCACACTTGGAGTACTGCGTACAATTCTGGAACTGGAAAAAGTGCAGAAGAGGGCAATCAAGATGATCAGGGGCCTAGGGCACCTTTCTTAAGAGATAAGGGTACAACACCTGGGGCTATTTTATTTAGAAAAAAGATGACTGCAGGGAGACATGATAGAGGTCTATAAAATCATGCAAGGTGTGGAGAAAGTGGATAGAGAAAATTCATCTCCCTCTCACATAATACTCCTAGTTCAGGACTCCCTTCCCTCTCATGAGTGGGGAGAGCGGGCGCTCTTCCCATTCACCACCACTGATCGTGAAACCCAGTCCATTGATTTACAGGGCACTCCAGTAACAGGTGAATGACACCACAATCCTGACCTTGTCTGAAGCTCAGGGTGAAAGGTTTTCTGATGGCCACTTTTCAATGGCTTGCATCTCTTTTGTCAGAGGCCATAGATTTAGTAGATGCTAATTCAGACTTTGTATAGTGGTGTATGATGGTGGCATTAGAAAAGAGGCTCCATGCACCCACACTTTGCCTTGATCAGAGATGCATGAGGCAAAAATTCTTTAGAGGCATCTCTAGGAAGTGAGTGGGGAGGCTGCACCTGCTGCATGTCTTCCTGGATCCATCCCTTTCCCAGCCCTAGGTCTACATGAAAGACCAAGGCAAAGTATGGGGGTGTCGATCCTCATTTCTAAAATCATCATATACCAGACTGTACAGAGGTTTCGCTGCTTACATTTATATTTAAACTGTTTTTAGATGTTTTAAATAGTTTAATAGTTTTAAACTGTTGGTTTGGTTTATATTGATTATTTGTAAATGATCGAGCTGTGGATTTTGTTCTGTCCTTGTGCACCACCCAGTGTCTTTTGGATGGGGTGGTATAAAAATGTAATAAATAATAATATATGGCACAGGATTTAAGATGCACACTTATCATGCAGTTTCCATTATTTTAGAGCATGAGTGAAGGAAAGCATCGTAACCTGAAGATTTTTCGATTACTGAATTTCTAGGCATTTACAAAAAAGAAAACCTGATTAGACACCATGGGAAGAGCTTACCAGTGTGGTTAAGTGGAGTCTTCCCATTCTTAGGCAGTATATCTTCTGATGTGAAACCTCTCTATTCAAAGGCCTTCTGCCAACATCTTATTGTCACCTTGCCATACATGCCTTCACAAATCCATTCACCACCCCATCCCCACTACCTCCCATAGCTTGTAATGATTCCTGTTACATTACCTCCCACTTGTGCTTCCTCATAAGCATTTGCCCTATCTTGGATTCTCTTCCACAACTGGTTGCCATCTTCTTGCATTCCCTCCCAAGTTCCTACACCAGTCATGCTGCAGCCATGGAAGTCATGGTGGGAGGAAGCACACTTCCCTGATGTCCCCATGAGAATTCTCCATGTCCCATGGGTGCTGCTTCCTGCAGAAGAGGTCCTTCCAGCACCAGGAATCTCATGAGCTACACCAGCGATGTCCATGGTGGAAGCAGCACCAGGAGCTTTCCCACACAGGGGCTTTATCCCGAATCTCCTCCAAAAGGGAGGGAGTATGTTTGCACTACAGCCAGATTCCTGCAGAGGTCAGTCTTTGGAAGCACCCCACACACAAATTGGGCTTTCTCTTCTGGTCTTCACCTCATCCTGATTTATGTCCCAGTTCTTAAAATCCTGTATTTTACTGGAGTTTGAGGGAGTAAACTGCAGCAAGGCACTGATCTAAGTCTTCACATTAACACGAGAAGAGCAAGTCATGAAATGCAAATACTGTAGAAAGCTGCCCAGAGGCAAGCTAGGAAGGGGGCTGCAAAAGCAGAGGCAGCACTGTGGGAGGTCTGAAAAATGCTGGGGTCTTGTGTAGGGGTTATGACAGTTGGGGGGAGAAAATAGAAAGCTAAAGTTGATAGCTAATTAAGCGAAGTAAGTGTGTGTGTTTGTGGACTTCAATGGAGCCAGATCACAGAGGGTGCTTTGATTACAGCACTAAACCCTTGCGGTGGGAGGGGGGAGAGGGAGGCATGGCATCCCACTTGCTCTAGGAAACCATTGGCTACAATCAAAACACAGAAGCAAGCTGTGTGTGAACCTACACAAAAGAAAACTTGGAGTAGAGAGAGGAAGAACTCCTTCCCTAATGCTGGGAGTCTAATTTGAAGTGGCTTCGCTGGCCGGATACTCCAAAAGCTGGAAGTCCTGTCTTTAAAGGCCACTGGGGGATGCTACAGGTTCATTGGGATTGCAACACCCAAAGCCACTCCCCGCCCCTATTGCTGCATCAGCAGAGCTACTGGGTGAGCAGGGAACGGAGTTGCTGACCTGGCCTGAGAGGCAGGCATGCGGGCCGCCATTTTTGTCCCCTGTAGCAGACGGACCAATCACCCTCCCGCCCATCTCTTGACTCAGTGTGGGATATTCTGGTCGCATTTGGGGGCCAAGTAGGAATTTGGGGGGCCTCCGCTGATTGGCTATGGTAGAGGCCTTTTTTCGCCTGCTTCTCACTGACTTTGTTAAGGTTGTCACTGAGTTATTTGGTCACTTTGCAGTTGAGTGCGAGTCAGGATAATTTAATTGCAATGGTGTTGGCCTGGAGGATCCTTATGCTGAGTGGGAATACAGAGGGAGGCTTGGTGATCTCCCGGCTCTTGAGCTGGATCTGCTGCCACTCAGATGCATGCCAGTGAACATGGCACAGTCCCCCGTGACCTAGCTTGAGGTGGGCTGGCATGCATCCCTTTGTCAGGGGTAACTTTGTGGTCGAGATAAGGTTCAGACTGGTTTGGAGCCCAATCAAAGCCCCGTCCTTTGTCTTCCTGTGGGCATACCTCCTATGAGATTGACCCACATAGGGGATACCCGCACTTTAGTGCAATTTCTAGTCGCAGGTTTTTAATTATTTAATAAAGCGTCCTTAATTAATACAGTGGCCCTAGTTTCTTCCAGCTATGCATGTCCTGTCATTATTTGGGTCTGGGTTCGCAAGTAGAATACCTGGTAACCAACTCTTGTTTGCTCGAGTTAAAGGGTCAGGTTTTTTTAACTGCCGCATCTTAGCCACTTCACATTAGATATATACCAGATATGAAAGGGTGGTGTACCCTAGTTGACGCATGCACACTTCCAGGCAGATTGGGCAGAAACATTAGAATTTTTTTTTCCACCAAGAGAATATCCAAGGCTTATGTTACAGTATGATGCTGAAAGAACTCCCTCTTTCTTAACGATATAAGCAGAACTGCGACATACGGAGTTTCCTCCGCCATAGAAGCTCCCTCAGCAATTGAAGGGGAAATTTTCCTGTCTGTTGAAAACCTGCTGATTTTGTACCTGCGTTGATATGCACATCCCTAGTAAATACCTCTACACTATGTCACTCCTGCCCTGTTTTTCTTTGTTGTTATTACATGCTGAGTAAATTCCTCTTTGTTGTTCCACTGTGCCTGTGAGTTCTTTCTCCTGTCTGTTTCCTTACTCTCTTACTCATATTTAGTTGGTTTTCCTTTGAAATGAGCCCTCAAAGCACCTAAGTAAAGCTGATTACTTATCACTGATTCTCAAACAGTCCCATCTGTGATCTGCCTTCTCCATTCAGTTCAGTGGAACTAGCTTAAGCTGCCTTTTTCTCTGCTGCCATGGGATTGGCTGGCCCCTGCAACTGCCAATCTTGGACTCTATAAAACTAACTCTTTCCCTCTTTCCAGGATGTTTTCTTGTTGTCTGTTGTTGCAAACCCATTTATCCAGATATTCTGGTTCTGTCTTGAGCAAGTAAGTAGCCTTTTCTCCTTTTTAACTTGATGGGTTGATGAGCAATGGTTCTACCTGATGGAAGGAGCAATCTGACTTGCAGACTTTCTAGCTCTAGACTTTTCCAGGTTTAGAGCGGCACCAAAGGAAAAACTCCAGGGTGGTAGCTTTGCCTCTTAAAGCAGTGGTGTGATGAAGAAGACAAGGGGCATGTAGCTTTCAGTATCTCATCTACATATCTTTTGGAATCTGAGAAGAGTCCAATTAAATTCAAGACTTATATATTTCACGAGGTAAAGAAAGCAAGACATTTTGCGGTCATTGGTTAATGTAAGAATTCTCTCTTCAAAGGCGTCAGAAGAGGAACGCAACTAAAGCAAAGGTGGGGGAACTACTGCAGTAGCTACTAGGTGGGCTGGAACTGGAAGTAGATGTGACAATGCCCTTCTGCATGAGTTCAGGGTGAATCCTATCACACTGATCCATCTACCTAGGATTTTAGAGCACATTTGGATTTGAGTTATTGATGCATTTTGTGTGAAATGATTGTCCAACTTGTTGGGGAGTAGTCTACTGTATAGACCAACTTTGTAAGGGTACTTCTGGTCAAATTAACCTAAACAATGGTGCAAACCAGAAGGCAATTTGTATGGATATTGCAAAATCCAACCTTAAGGATTTCTCCAGAATTAAACCAGGTGTGTTTTCTCCATGTGAATGAAGTAAGCTCAGATTTAGCAGAAAGTGTTGTATAGGTGCGTGATACTAGTATTGTCCATGATACTAAAATGGGTTGCAGCAACACCCCTGGAGACACTTCTGTTGTTGAAATGCAACTCTCTAAATTCTCAACACCAAAGTTGATAGCGATCCCTGTGGATTTGTGGATAAAATTGACTGTACCAAGCAAGCTAATTTAAGGGCACAGTTTCAGTCAGACAGGCATTTCAGACTTGGCAATGCTTTTCAGATTGATTTCAGACTTGCTCTTAGGACACATTTCAACGGAGAACCGCAAAGGAAATATTAATGTCAACAATGATCCAGTAAAATATTTAGGTAATCATTGTTTTCTATTTACTTGGGCATTAGAGAAAAGCTGCAAATATTTTTTGGAAATTAAGGAGGCAATTTCAGGGTCTCAGGGTTGTACGTTGTTTCTAAGTTCTTTAATAGCGGCAGCCTACCCAACCCACCCAATGTAAAACATTGTGACAGAAGACCAGGAAAACATATTAAAGCAATAATATATGACCAGAATAACTCTAAGCTGCAGTTCAACATGCAGGTTAAAGGTGTAATTGATGATCTCTTTGACCTTGCTTATGAGGACGATTGTGGCAGGAAGCCTGCAAAAGAAGTTGATTTGGTGCTCCAAGAGTTTGATCACTCCTCTTTAGCAACATGGGTTATGATAGACTGGGTCAGCACAAGATAAGGCCCATGGACCAAATCTAGCCCACAGGCACACTTTTCTTGGTCCGTGGTAGAGCGGGCGGGTAGCAGGGGAAGTTTCAAAGCAACATACCACTGCTACCCCCAACCCCAACAGAAGCTCAGCCAGGGCAAGTAGTGTGGTGGTGGTCCATGGTGGCACCCCTGCAATACTGCTCTGCCTTACCACTGCTCCAGCCTACCAGGGCTCCCAGGTCCACATGGTTTCCACTGGGCCCTGGAGGGAGGTGGTGCTAAGACTTAGCATTAGACTTGTACATCTCTGCTGTAGACACATGCAGGAATACAGATATTATTCAAGATGAACCTGCAAGTAAATCCATTGAACTGGATGCACCAGTGAAATGGATGCAACATCTGCACTAGGAAATGGCCACAGTAGTGTAGCCCCTAAGTATCCTAGCAGTATTGATTCACTATGCTTTGAGCTTAAGAAATTAGTGGGGTGGGGTTAGGTGGGACCTGAGCTCATCAACTAGGCCTTATTCAGTTTTGGTGGTAATGATGGACATACATCATCCAGAGAGAGATTACATTGACAGTTCAAACAAAGGTGAAGCTATACTGGGCAGATGTGTTCAAGGAACACGAGCCACCCTGCATCTGGGAGCCACCTTGTGCCCCTCCCCCAGCCAGCTGCTGCTGCTGCTATAGGCTGCTCACCCACCACGTGCTCACCACC
The DNA here is from genome assembly GCF_027244095.1 of Hemicordylus capensis. Lineage (NCBI taxonomy): Eukaryota > Metazoa > Chordata > Lepidosauria > Squamata > Cordylidae > Hemicordylus > Hemicordylus capensis. The sequence goes on from NC_069657.1 coordinate 449,718,152, forward strand.
CCTTCCCCAGTTAGTGGAAGGCAGCCAGCCAATTGGCTGGTGCTCCTGTCACAATTACCAGCTTCCTCCCCACAGACACTCATCCTCTCTCCCTAGCCTGTTCTGTTTTCTTTCGGCTGGGAGACTTCTGGGAATGAGGGTGTGCATGTGCCCTGATGGAGACACAGGATGCATGCATGCATGCATGCCCTCATTCCTGGGGACTGCCAGGTTGGGTGAAAGGAGGGTGTGGCTGGGAGCCCTGTTGAGCAGGCAGGTGGCAGGAGTGGTGGTGGAGTAGCACAGGTGAGTGGGGGATTTGCATGGTCATGAAAGCACATGCTGCTGTAGGGGAAGTCACCTATCTTCAGTGCTTGAACATGGGCCGTTCTCCATCCACTATGACCATGAATTAATAATTCAGAAATTAAAAGAAAAGGAGGCTTTATTATTGGTAAAAGTGCTCTTTTAAAACCCCTCTGGAAGCTTACTGGAGTTGTGATAGCTGAAGCAGGGAGTGTTGGTTAGATAGGGACTGGTAGGGAAAGAAGAGAAATCTCCTGTATGAGACGGAGCAAGGGAGCTCTTCAGGGTGCTTTGTAGGAAATCTTGGGAACTTATTGATCAGAGACTGTGGGAGACCCAGCACTCTGGGTTTGGGAAGTCTGGATTTCAGCATTAAGTTTCACAAACAAGACAACATATGCCTGTTCTAGGCCATATGGCAAACTTCAGGATTTTATGTGACAAGAAGGTCAGCATGCTCAGTATTGTGCTTCACAACCAGAGTTGCAGCATTGTAATGAAAACCTTGGGGCCAAGAAGACACCAGGACTCAACAGCTGGGGGGAGGGCGGGCAGGCAGGCAGGCACCCACCCACCCAAATCAGAACAAACCCACCCACCCTGGGAGGGGGAAATGGAGGGAGCCTGGCAGGCTGGTACCAGACAGAACACACCAACTAACAAAAACAAAATCCACCAGGCACACAGGTGGCGGCAGCAGCAGCAGCAGCAAAGGCAAAAGGGAAAAATGTGGCTGCAAAAGAGAAAAATAAGTATAGCAGCCCTGTTATTAAAGCCAATGGGGTACTCCCATAAATACATTTTGAAAATCCCTCCCTGTAGCCAATGAGGGCTTTGTTGCCCATAATAACACACATTTGAATGACAAGCCAACCAAGAAGCAAGGAGATAGCAAGCCAATCATCCTACAGTCCTGCCACCTAATCCCTCCCTCCCACAAATCAGGTCCTATTTAAAGAACTCTAAGTTCTATAACCTTGTCATGGTGTGTGGGGGGGGGGTGTGTGTGTGTGCTCACCTTCCCGTATCTGCTATGAGGGAGCTCCAATGTATTTGGATGGAGTGTTTGGGTTTGAATACTCATGGAACCCCTCCAAATATACTAAAATTGGACCATGTCTGGTTTTTATCTGTCAGGCTTGGCACAAGCCTACTAGAAATGATGCAGAATGAACCTATAAGGTATATTCTGGAGCTTCCATCTAGCACCCCTGCTATACTCGGAACTGAGGAAGGGTCACCCTCTATCTTTTAAAGAGTATGTAAGGCAATATTTATTTGCTTCGAATGGTTATTAGATATAAAGGAAAAGATGCCATCGGGTCAGTGTTGACTCTTGGCCACCACAAAGCCATGTGGTTTTCGTGGTAGAATACAGGAGGGGTTTACCATTGCCGCCTATGAGATGATGCCTTTCAGCACCTTCCTGTATCACTGCTGCCCGATATAGGTGTTTCCCAAAGTCTGGGAAACATACCAGTGGGGATTTGAACTAACAACCTCTTGCTCCCTAGGCAATCACTTCTACTTAAGGATTATCTTATTTATTTTTACATATATATCTTGTCTTTTCTCGGAGGAGCTCAGAGTGGTGAACATGGTTATTTTATCCTCACAAGAACTCTGTGAGGTTGGTTAGGCTGAGAGACACATGACTGGCCCAGTTTCACCCACTGAATGGAAATGGTTGAATGGGGATTCAAACTCTGGTCCAGTACTCTGGTACAATACAACGACTAAGCTCTGTTTATTTAACATTTATTTATTCATAAATGATCATGGGTAGCAAAATCCAAAAACAGGAATGTCAACATCTAAGATACACCAGAAGATATTTCCTACTTGCAAGAACCTCTAGTACAGGAAGATGAAGCTAGATCAGCACTCTGGTCATTACCAAGTCAGAAGGCTACAGGAATTGATGGAATAGCTACAGAAATATGGCAAGATATAGAAGAAGAATCAGCCAAGCCTCTAAAAAAACAATGCCAGCAAATTTTGAGAAGGACACAGTGGCCAACAGATTGGAAGAGGTCAGTCTACATACCCATAACAAACAAAGGAGACTCTACAGATTGTGCAAACCATCACACAATATCCTTTATTTCACATGCTAGCAAAATAATGCTCAGGATCATCCAACACAGATTACAGCTCTACATGGAAAGGGAAATGGTATCTGGACCGAAACACCAAGTGGTCTCTGGACCGACACACACTGCAGGTCACACACTTGATTTGGTCTTTTACTCTGATCAGGGTGGTGTTTTGTGGATGGAGACTCCTGTGATTTCCCCATTGTCATGGATGGACCACTATCTGGTTAAGGTTAGGTTTACAACCATTTTCCACCTCTGCAGGGGCGAGGGTCCTATTATAATGGTCTGCCTGAAGAGGTTACTGGATCCGGTAGGATTCCAAGAAGCCTTGGAGGAATTTAATGTTGGCTTTTCTGGTGATCCTGTTGATGCCCTGGTGGATAACTGGAACAATATGCTTACCAGGGCAGTAAACACAATTGCTCCTAAGCATCCTCTCTGACCTGCTTCAAAACTGACCCCTTGGTATATGGAAGATCTACAGGGGCAGAGGTGGCAAGGTAGCCAACTGAAGCGCAAGTGGAGAAAGATTTGACTCAAATCCAACAGATTATGACATAGAGCACATTTAAAGATCTATGCTCAGGCAATACATATGGCAAAGAAGTGGTTCTTTTCTGCCCGTGTTGCATCTGCGAGTTCACGTCCAGCAGAGTTGTTCTGGGTTGTGAGGTGGCTAGTAAGTGCCCCCCTTTCCTTGAATCAGAATTTGGAACCATCAGTTACTCGCTGTGATGTGTTTAAATAATTTTTTTGCAGATAAAATCTCTTGGATTCAGGCCAACTTAGATGAAGACTCCACAATTAATTCGATGTCTGAATTGGAGGTGTCCAGAAACTCCTTTTATGTGGTTCAACTGGATCGGTTTCAGTTTGTGACTCCTGAGGATGGGGACAAGCTTCTTGGAATGATGAGGCCTACCACTTGTTTTCTTGACCCTTGTCTGACATGGCTTGTTCGATCTAGCAGGGAGGCTGTTATAGAAGGCCTGGTAGAAATTATAAATGCTTCTCTGAGGGCGGGCAGGATGCCTCCTTGTCTCAAGGAGGCAATTATTAGACCTCTTCTAAAGAAGCCTGCATTAGACCCCTTAGAGTTGAGCAACTATAGGTCTGTCTCCAACCTCCTATGGCTGGGCAAGGTAATTGAGAGGTGGGTGGCCTCTCAGCTCCAGGCAGTCTTGGAGGAAACTGATTATCTAGACCCATTTCAAACTAGCTTTCAGATGGGCTATGGGGTGGAGACTGCCTTGGTCGGCCTGATAGATGATCTCCACTTGGGAACTGATGGAGGAAGTGTGATTGTGTTGGTCCTTCTGGACCTCTCAATGGCTTTCGATACTATCGACCAGAGTATCCTTCTGGAACGTCTGAGAGTGTTGGGGGGTGGGAGGCACTGTTCTACAGTGTTCCGCTCCTACCTCTCGGACAGATTCCAGATGGTGTAGATTGGAGACTGTTGCTATTTGAAATCTGATCTTAAGTATGCCCTCCCGCAAGGCTCCATATTCTCTGCAATGCTCTTTAACATCTACATGAAACCACTGGGAGAAATAACCAGGGGATTTGGAGTGGGGTGTTATCAGTACGCTGATGGCCCAGAGTCACCCAGCTAGCATCATGGCTGAATGGGGATTTGAACTCAGGTCTCCCTGGTCCTAGTCCAGCACTCTAACCACCACACCATGCCTGCCTGGAAGCAGTAATGGGATGGATGAGGGAGAATAAACTGAAGCTGAATCAAGATAAGATGGAGGTACTTATTTTATGGGGTCAGAACTACAGAGAAAAAATTGATCTCCCTGTCCTAGATGGGGTCACACTTCCCCAAAAGGAACAGGTTTGCAGTCTGGGAGTACTTCTGGATTCACACCTCTCTCTGGTTTCTTAGGTTGAGGCAGTGGCCAGAGGGGCTTTTTATCAGCTTTGGCTGATACGCCAGCTGTGTCCATTTCTTGAGATGAACAACCTCAAAACAGTGATGCATATGTTGGTAACTTCCAGACTTTTGCAATGTGCTGTATGTGGGGCTGCCTTTGTACATAGTCTGGAAACTCCAGTTGGTCCAGAATGCAGTGGCCAGGTTGGTCTCTGGGTCATCTCGGAGAGACCACATCACTCCTTTGCTGATAGAGCTGCACTGGCTGCCAATAGGTTTCCAGGCAAAATACAAAGTGCTAGTTAGAACTTACAAAGCCCTAAACAGCTTAGGCCCTGGGTATTTAAGAGAACATCTGCTTCATTATGAGCCCCAGCGCCTATGGAGGTCATCTGGAGAGGTCTGTCTCAAGTTGCCGCCAGCTCGGCTGGTGGCCACACAGAGACGGTTCTTCTCGGTTGCTGCCCCGAGACTGTAGAATGCGCTCCCTACTGAAATACGATCCGCCCCATCTCTGACAGTTTTTTAAAAGCATTTGAAAACCCACCTCTTCACCCAAGCTTTTTCAGCTTTTTAAATGTTTAGGTTTTAATCTGTGGTTGATTTTAAAATTGTTTTAAGTTTTTGTATATGTTTTAACTTGTTTTA